>NC_088203.1:17196202-18446202 GCF_037126465.1 Ornithodoros turicata
TACCTCCATAGGTAGTTCTCTTCCTTGATGACAATACACACACTTCCTCTTTTGCTACATCCATAGGTAGTTCTTCTGCTTGATGGTAATACACACACTTTCTCTTTTGCTGTGGCTCAGGTTAACGCAGGTATTTCAGTTCTCGACCGTCTCCTGGGCCACCGTGCGGTTCCTACCGTTGCCGGTCCCACACACTCAGCGTAAACAATTGGTTTTGTTAATTACGGAGATAAACTTTCAAATTTGGATCCACCGTTGCTATGTGGCTTTCGGTGGCCCAGACTTCGGAAACGCAGCTATTTTTCAGGCTGTCAGGGAAGGTCTTCGTAGCCACATCGCCCGTAAAGAAGCACTGTACGGCCTTCTGGAGTGTTCTCGCCGCTGGCTGACGTCTACTCGACTTTTCCGTCACGTTCACGGTGAGTGGCAAGTCCTATTCTAGCCAGCTTGCTAGGACTGTACTGTCCCCCGCAGCGACACTCCCGTGTTTGGATTGTTGTTATCGAGCTTCTGGGATTGTAACGTGCAGTTAGTGTCAATGCAAAGGGGACTATATACCTCCATAGGTAGTTCGCCTTCTTGATGACAATTGACACTTCCACTTTGATGCCAATGCATCAAAGGAAATGGACACTGCCATCCTAAATGAGCTTTTGGGCCTTCAGTTCTGCAGAGCGTTTTCTTTTTATACTTCTTGAAATGCTGCGTGCATTGTATATTTTGAAAAGTCTTGGAAACAAAAACAAAAGAAAGAACTCAAGCAAGAGATACTATATTGTGTCATGACAGGAGTCGGAAAAAAGACAGAAACAAATTTTAATTTTCTACATTTCTTTTTTCTTTTTGCTTTTGTGGAGCTCCTATCAAGCCGTTAGACTCTTAGGTCCTAATGGTTCCACCAAACCGCTAAAGCGTTAGTCCTATTGGAGATGTCTGAAATTACGATAGGCCTATTGACCTAATGGTTCCATTAGAATTGGCTCTGATGGATTTTTCGATGGGGAAGTGGCGAAACTATTGCAGCGGGCTGCTGCCGCCAACTGCAGTGTCAGGGTATGCTTTGCAAAGCTCGTCATCTGCGTCTCAACAGTTTTACGTATTCAGACTTTTGTCTCTTCTGTTCTGCTAAGAGCACTGAATCATAATTATTGTAACTGCAATAATAATTGCATTTTTATTCTCCTTAAAAACTCCATGGCATCTTCATAGTCGTCAACTGCAGCGCCACTGTTGGCTGTCGTGGACAGCTCGATCGTTCCACTAGTTCAACTGTCCTCTTTCGCCGTGGCGAGTTTGAGGTTCTTCTTCTTCACAGAGGCGGGTAGGGTGCCTGAATGCGCGCTCTCTCTCCTCCTCCTTGACAGGGTGGGGACAACGGCGGAGGTGCCGCCATGTTCACTCACAAGCGCCGCTTGCAGCTATGTGTTCTGATAGAAAATTTCGCCTTTCTAAGCTTTTTCCCACTTTTTTTCAACCATTTTCTGCCAAAAACACCCTTCCAATGACGAAGTCCCGCCTCGCTCCTACACAAACAGCGGCAGTCAGTGAGCGAAAATGGCGTTCGGCGGTCACTAGGAAGTCTCCACCCTGTCAACGACGACGAAGGAGAGCGCGCGCATTCAGGCACCCTAAGGCGGCTCACTGCCACTTAGGTCACTGCCACATTGCCACCACGTGGTGAGGAGGAAGAAGATGATGACGTCATTGAAGATAAAAGTATCACCCTTTGCAGACCCTGCACCCAGCACTCTGTGTCGGAGATATCTGGCGCACGTCAAAAGAACCCCGGGTGGTCCAAATTATCCGCAGTCCTACCCTTGCGGCTAGTGCGACATGTCGCCACATTGAGCAGAGAAACCTTACGTGTAATATCATGGTACCATTATTTTGCGGATAAAGTCCACTGGACGAAAGGGAAGACGAAGAAAGCCATCACAATTGCAGTTGCAGTCGCCCTCAGTGGCTAACGGCCATTGCTCTGAGGTGGAAGAAGAAGAAGAAGTTGCAGTTGCCCCCCTTGCGGATCGCGGCCATCTTCCTGGGGAGAAGAAGAAGAAGTTGCAGTTTGTGGCTGAAGAAGAAGAAAAAGTTCTTTGCCTCGTGACTCGAACAGCTATTACGACACGAAGGCGTGCAACATCTTCACTACGACGTTCTGCTTCTGAAGGGTTCACTACTATGGTGAAGGATAACGACACTGCGAAGGGTTCAACGACAAAGAGCCATACACATTCGAAGAAGCGAGGCACGCATGGCACGACAACGTCAAAGGTGTCTGCGAAAGACGCCGTTATGGAAGCCACTAAAGAAGGCCTGCCGTCCAGGGCGAAGCATTCGACATCGAAAGGGGTACACAAGGCTAGGAGCACCGAAGTCGCTAAATATTCTACCGACGCTACCATGAAGCCAAAGGTAGAAGTAAAGGAAAATGAACCGACAAAGTCATCCTGTAAAGGTGCTACGAAGGATAAAGCAACCAGCTTTGCAGCGCTTCCAGAACCATCCCCACCTGCTGATCCCGGTGACACACCGGGCTTGGCAAGTCCAGTGGACGATACGAAGATGTCACCACGATCCCAATATGTCGCCAAGCAGGTCAGGAGGATGACGAGCGCATCGATACGTGCGCCCGCGGAGCTTGGGGAAGCTATCGCCGGACAAGTCCGAGGTGAACGGCCATCTGAGAATATTCTAGAACAACCTATGCCTGGGGAAGTGCAGGCAACGAAGACAGCTTCATCGGCAGTCGCCCACGACAAGGGAGAGCGAGAATCGACGATTGGCCGCACGGAATTTGATAGCGAGAGGAGAAAGTCTTCAGGTTTGTCTCGTGCTTCCATAACAGACAATATCGTCCATATTGGGAACCAAAGTCTTGTCGCCACCAGGGCTCACGAATTTCCCCAGGAGTGTGAGGGACTGTGCGTAACAAAATGAATGTGTAACTTGAGTACGTGTAGAATCGGGTCAACGTAATGACAGTTCACAGCCGCCAATTCAATGGTGTTAATTCATCCCGAATAATTATGTGCCCCTCTTCCCTGTGGCCCATAACTGCGAATCTGCTCTGCGGAGTCATCGCAAATTCTCCAGTTAATAACTTAGGAAAGGTTGTCTCACGACAGTCTTCAAGCGCTTACATATATGTACATTTTTTCTCTTGCAGCACTCAGAGACAAATTCAGCTCAAAGCAGCGACGAATCTCAACGCTCCGCCTCTTGTGCATCGTCCTTTGTTTCGCCATCGTTGGAGTGGGACTCTTCTTCGCCATTCGTCATTACTTTAGCACGGTGCTCATTATAGAGTGCACGTCTGCAAGGTGCAAACAAATCCAGAGCGGCATCGACCACCTACTCGACACCAGCATCAGCCCTTGCAAAGACGCGTACGGCTACGTATGCGGTAAATGGACCAAAGCCAACAAAAGCTATTTCATGTTAGATGTCGTACGTGATTTCGACAGTTCAATCTTTAGAGCCATGGAATCCAGTACCGGTGTTAAACCCGACCGATACGGTACGCACGTCTTAGTTAAGATCTACAAAGCATGCCTGGACCACATGCGTTCACCCAAAATGAAGTTCGGACAAGTCCTAACGCAAGTAATCAACGAGCTGAAGCTGAGCGAACTATTACAAGCCGAGACAACTCCGCAAATACTGAAGAGCCTTCTTGAAATTGGACTGAGGACGGGTATTTTTTCGATCTTCACAGTGGGATTCCACAAAGTAGGCTTACAAACCTGCTTGCGTCTTGCGCCAGGAACTTCCATTGCAGGCAAAATATTTTCCGCTTTCAACGACTACCTTCCAGAATATGCGTTGACTCACATGGGAGGCTTAACGAAAGAGTTCACAACAACGGTCTTGAAGCAAGCTGGCATGAGCGCAACATCTACGGAAGCCGTTACCAAAGAAGTGGCAATAATGGACAAGGCAATTTATCAGCTCCTATTGCAACGCACACGGGTGACCAAGGATTTGTTTCGCAATCTCGTTGGCTTATTCGAGGGCACCGATCCTCAAATGGTGTTAGGTCTCATCAACAGCATCGTACCGACACAGCTGAGATTGCGAATCGACGACAGCGTCCGTATAGTTGGATTTGATGTCATCAAAGCTGTGTACAGAGTGCTGGAGAATGCAACGTCACCTGGAGGCACCATAGGGATTAGGCAATCGTATTACGCCATCAACCTCCTTGCTGGCGTACTAAGATACGACCTGCTTCGTAGAAGACTCCAACCAAATGAGTACAGCTTCGTTTGTTTGCGTGCAACGAGCGGCATTCTGACCCGCACGTTGCCGTACCTTGTGGCCAAATTATCTGGACATGATGGAAGCGCGTCTGTAGCTCGACGATTCGCGGATTCCATCAAACACAGCTTCTTGCAAGACAACGGAGTGTTGTCTATGTTCAACAACTTTGCGGCTGAGGAAGCGAGAAAGAAAATCAGAAATGTACAAATATACACGTACGACGAAGCGGATTTGGTCTCTGACTTGGATAAAGATATCGATTACACCGGTTGGAACTTGACGGGGAACTTTATTTCGATCAGGATTAATGCTAGAATGAAAGAAGTGAAGATGCTACTCAAAACCGTCTACAACGAGCGTACGGATACTCTTCGGAAGGGCCAACTGTCTTCCGTGGTGGAGCACACTGGAGACGACTTGTTCACGGAACCCTTGGTTACGGTACCGACTGCCTTCCAGGTTCCGCCTATGTTCTATTACGAAGATGAAATCCCGTTTTACTTTAACTTCGCCACGCTCGGAGTTCTGATCGCAAATGGGTTACTTCGTTCCGCATCTAGGACTCTTCGAAGATTCGGTCAACGACGTCTGTTCCTTTTGGCTTCTTGTCTTAGAAATCTCACCTTGGACCGGGAACTGGATGTGGGTGCTATTGAGAATGCTAATCCGTTCGACAGCGAAGCATTGGTTTGGACGTACGGAGCGAGCATCATTTTCTACATCATTCGGTCGACTGTAGAATCTCTGGGCGAATCTGAGATGAAAAAATACTGGAACACAGTTCGCCAGTACTTTTTTATTCGCTTCTGTCTGCTCTCCTGCGTGTCTAGGGATGTTTATGGATACGACAGGGTCTTCAACGAGCGTTGTGTCCTCCCACTTCTGGTTAACCCCGAGTTTGAGAAGCATTTCGGTTGCCCATCGAGGCCAAGTTCTGCAGATAGTGCTTGCGTGGGTTTAGTGTAATGCCTCAGTTCATCCGATTGACATTAGTCTTCATACTTCGTGTATTCCTGTCAGTAATCTGGGCACGAGCGAATGCAACAATATGGAATAATGTGAAATAAATTGTCAATGTCCCCGACTGAAATACTAGGCCTGGATGTATTTTCTTGCGTTTACGTTCAGTATAATGTACGATCGATAATAAGTCAAAGGGGAAGCATATTCACGCGATTCCTTATGAACTATGTAAGAGTACCAGGCGGGGTGGTTAAACGACCAGTCTCTGCCATTCTGTCTCCGAGGGAAGCTAACATACATACCCTTCAGAACAACACATCGCCTCGTGCATGCTCCCAAACCCGCTCCCCCTTCAAGCTAACCACGTTCCCCAAGCACGCTACACTCTTAAAAATGAACTTCACCTCATAGCACGCTCCTAGCCCACAATTATCTGGAATGATATCGTTGTCTGCCCTGATTTGTTGAAAACGGGGGGCGTACGCCATTTCTGTGACACTTATGCTGTTCATAATTGTCACAGAAAAGGCGTACGCCCCGTGTTTCCAACAAATCAGGGCTGATAACGATCGAGATAATGGTTGGCTAGGAGCGTGCTGTGCGGTGAAGTTCATTTTTAAGAGTGTACCACTGCACCAAAGAGGTGTGGATGTTCTGAATAGTTCAGATGCTAATGCACATGCGCACTGCCAGGAGTAAAAGAGAGTCCCTCACTCGACCTCCGCGTCACGCACAGAGACGAATCTTCAAAGTAGCTTGGAAAATGAGCAGAAGTTATTGAAGAAAATATTTAATACCCTAGTCAGACGGCGGAAAGGCCGTAACCTCAGCGGTAGCCCAACCACCATCTCGAATGACATCGTTCTCTCCCATGATTTGTTGAAAAAAACGTATACGCCTTTTTTGTGACAATTATGAACTGCATAATTGTCACAAAAAGGCGTACGCCTCCCGTTTTCAGCCAATCTGGGCCGAGAACGATGTCATTCGAAATGATGGTTGGGCTACCGATGAAGTTATGGCCGGTCCACAAACAGCCTTAAGTTTGCCGTCTGACTAGGGTATTAATTATATTACAAAAGAATGACCTTTGAAAGTGCATTTGCAACCAGGAACCGCCCCTGAACAGCCGACAAGGGTAAGAGCATCCGCAGCCTAAAGTGAATATTCATTGAACGCCTCCTGGACGCGTTAGTTGGGATGCTCCAATGAGTATACAGCAGCAGACGTCCCACATATATCACCCTGTGGACGCCGTGCGCACCCCATCCGCACTGTGTCCACAAAGAGCCGTTTGAGCACTCATTTTCGCTCTTCACCCTCCTCCTCGTTCTTCTCTTCCGCTCTGTCGTCTGACTGCGTGACTGCGTCGCCGCCAAAGGAAAAATCTGCGCAGAAGGCTTGTTTTTTTCGCAACCCGCAGAAGACAAAAAGGAACAAAGGAAGACAAAGAAAGGAACAATATAAAGAGACCGGTATCCATTCAGAAGGCGTGAAGGAGCCTGAGGATACAGTTGCGTCGATTCCATGCAAGATGTCAGCTAATTATACAGCGAGTAGCATGGGCGATGTTTCTTTTTTTTTCTTCTTGTCTACATGACGTAGGGATATTGTGATCACGATCTGTATTAACGGGAATGATCTGAATATGGCACCTTGTGTTCTTTCATTATTTGTACTGCTTATGTGCCTGCAGGCATGTACGAATGCACGTGTAAATTAAGTCCACATAGAAATAAAGTATTTTGGGTGCACACCTGCATCCTTGTGTTCATATCATGAATAAAATTACGATATTTCCATAGGCGCGCGATACCTATGGGGCCGGGATAGAGATCCTCCACAGGTCCCTCGAAGATCCGCATCGGCGGTCCTACGACGTCCATTTCGCATAATTTTCTCTTGATTAGCACGGTAGTATGGGCGTAGTTAAAACGTATCCGGGAGCAAATGTGTACTTCGTGAGACGTACCCAGCATCCACAATCCAACGTTCGCTGGATGTTGATGGGCGGTTAATGGTTCTGTGGCTTACTCGCAAAATATACGCAGTTACTGTACAAGTTTGAAATGTGCTCCAAGTACGTCGTTTGCGACACTTTGCAACACTTTGAAGCGTGCGGGTGCAAAACATTGACGTCATGCGTACTTCTAAGCCGATTTCAGGCGTTTCTAGATTTGCGCACAGAAATAACTTGTTCCGAAGCTAGTTCCCCCCGACAATAACGTATTCCATTGATTAGCTAGTAGGTGGCAGCTGCACGGACCAGTTGTTTTGTCCAAAAGACCAGTTGTTGAGGCGCCCCTAGTGAAGACAGTGAGACGGGCGGCCAAGAACGAAGCCTGCCTAATGTGGTTGATGGAAACGGAATATAAAAAAGTGAGACCAGGGCATGAAAATGTAGTATTGAGCAGAAAATGGAGAATAATATGATCACTCCCATAACCATTAACAGGGGAACAGTGCATTGCAGCGGCGGTTGGCGTGCCTGGGTAACGTGGTTAGCGTGAAGGGGGAGGGGGTTTGGGAGCATGCATGAGGCGATGTGTTGCCCTGAAGGATATGTGGGTAAACCACTGAGACCCCTATGAGGCAGGATAGAAGACCACATAACGGCAGTGAAACGGGCAAGTTGCTACGACCTAGCACTGCAACACGAGGGCGGACAGGGAAGACAGAGTGCTATACTTCCAACAAAATGTGTGTTGACAGGACAAACAGGCTTTATTTAAATACCACCGTAATCACCTTCCACATGCCCCGTTACAGGAATCGGTCGAAAATTCACCCCCTCTATCCCACTTTTCTGGGATTAAGCCCTGCTCATCATATAATGCCACCGATTCCTGGCTTATAAAAAGTGACCCCCTTTTTCATATAGGGACGTTCGGCTGCCCAAGTGGCGCTCGTTTTCTACCGTCATCGTCACTTGTAGTGGCGCAGCGATAAGCTTTTTCGAGTAGCGTATATTCTCTCGTCACGTATGGTGGTGTGCTGTGTGAAGATGATTAAACTTTAGTACGCTTTTAAGAAGGTCAAAGAACCTGATATTTTTTCGTATAGCCTCAAGTTTGAGGAAGGGAAATCGTCTACGACCACATGTTTTCGCTGCAGAACAATATGTGTCTCGGACAGGCTGACGATACAATGCAAATATGTCTCCCAGTTGAAAGACAACGCGGTGTACGACTTAAACATGCTTATAAGTTGTTCATGTTCTTTGTGCATTTCGCGAATTAACGTGCGCACCGAAGGGAACTGATATTCGATATTGCGTGTCATACGTTCTTTTTCCCTACTTTTCAGCTTGACAATGCGTCTGCCAGGTGCTTTTGTAGCAGGCATCACGGGCATATGCAAACATGCTGCTGCACTTTGTGTGCACGTGAACAGTGCAGAGGATGTACGATGCACGACAAAGCCGCAACAGTGGGGAATCCCGAGGGACCACAAGACCGATGCATCGCGGATCTTTTCCATGGTCGTACTGCTGTGTTCCAATGCTGCCAAGTCGGCAAGCAGGAGCCAGATCGACGTCGTCTTCTGCCGTCTCCAAAAGAAAAGTCTCTTCTGCGGAAGACACGTTCTCAGAGCTTTCATTCTGGAACGTTCTTTTATTTAAACAAACATTCATAAAATTCAGGCTAGCTGGTTGTACATGATGAAAGTGAACCCAGAGACAAGGAAAAGACGTACGAAGAGAAGTTGTTGTCCTGGCTATGTACGCCTCTTCTGGCTTCGAGGTTCCCTTCTAGCACTGCACTACAATCAGTACAAACCACCACACTACAACCTGTACAAACACGTACTAAACGCGATAGCATTGCACCAGACAAAGGGCGGTCCTTGCGCTGTCATCGTACATGATTTGCGTGCGACGCAACCGCAAACCCGATCATAAGTCGTCATAGGCCTCATTCACACGACGTGGGCGACATGATGGGAGGTGCGCTGTGCAACCACACTGAGCGACCAGTGGCACGGACGAATGGTTAAGTGTGTCCGCTCGTCGGTGCTAGCCAACGTCGTGCCACCGGCTGTACTGTCTAAGGTTTTCCCTAGGTTTTCTGAAGACGAATGACGCCATAGTTCACCCTGAAGTCAGCCTGGGACGCACACCAAACCCCCCATGTCCCCCAGTCCTTCCTGCTGTCCTCTCTCAATCTGTCCACGTCTCTACGTTTGCTGATAGGCGCCAACACGGAATTAAGAGAAGTCACGCACTAGGGTGTTTTAGCACACTGAATGCGTTCCACAGGAATTAAACGAATCAAGCATACATGTCGAAAACTCTGTCCAGTGTTAATCACCCTTCTACAAACATATTACAAAAAAATTGGCAGACTGTCATGGCAAGTGTTACGCGGCAATGTCAAAATTCTCATCAGCCTCAGCAAAAATGGCTGCCGCTGGAAATCGAAACACCTTCCGTGGAATTTTGGTATCTTGTACAAGCCCGATACATTCGTACGCTTTTGGAGCAATTAATATGCTTCACCTTCGTATCCCCTTGCTAATCATACTTTATAATCAACGTGAAGGCAAGAAAATACATTAAGACCTCTTATTATAGTCGGGGACATTGACCATTTATCTCCCATTATTCCATATTCGTGCTTATATCCACTATTCGTTGCATTTGCTCGTGCTCAGATACTGACGGAAACATACGAAGAAAAAGAGTAAAGAGTAATGTCAACCTGATGAACTGAGTCATCACACCAAACCCACGCAAGCACTATCAGCAGAAATTGGCCTCGATGGGCAACCGAAATGCTTCGTAAACTCGGGGTTGACTATAGGAGTGGGACGACACATCGTTCGTTGAAGACCCTGTCGTATCCGAGAACATCCCGAGACACGCAGGAGAGCAGACAGAAGCGAATAAAAAAGTACTGACGAACTGTATTCTAGTATTTTTTCATCACAGATTCGCCGAGAGATCCAACAGAGGACCGAATGATGCAGAAAATGATACTCGCTCCGTACGTCCAAACAAATGCTTCGCTATCGAAAGGTTTACCATTCTCGAAAGCACCAACATTCAATTCGCGGTCCAAGGAGATATTTCTCAGACAGGAAGCCGCACGGAACAGACGCTGTTGACCGACTCTTCGAAGACCCCCAGATGCTGAACGAAGTAACTCATTTGCGACCAGAACTCCGAGGGTGGCGAAGTAAAGTAAAAGGGCATTTCATCTTCGTAATAGAAGATCGGGGGAACCTGGTAGGCAGTCGGTACCGCAAACCAGGGTTCCGTGAACAAGTCGGCTCCAGTGTGCTCCACCATTGAAGACAGTTGGCTCCTGCGAAGTGTATCCACGCGCTTGTTGTAGACTGTTTTTAGTAGCATCTGCACTTCTTTCATTCTAGCATTAATCCTGATCGAAAGAAAGTTCCCCGTCAAGTTCCAACCGGCGTAATCGATGTCTCTTTCCAAGTCCGAGATCAAACCCGTTTCGTCGTACGTGTATCTTTCTACCGTCCTGGTTTTCCTTCTCGCTTCCTCAGCCGTAAAGTTGTTGAACATAGACAACACTCTGTTGTCTTTCAAGAAGCTGCGTTTGATAGAACCCGGGAAACGTCGAGCTGCAGATGTGCTTCCATCATGTCCAGATAATTTGTCCACAAGGTACGGCAACGTTCGGGTCAGAATGCCGTTCGTTGCACGCAAACAGATGAAGCTGTACTTATCTGGATTGACTCTTCTACGGAGGAAGTCGTATCTTATATAGTATTCCAGAAAAGAGGTTGATGACGTAATAGGCTTTCCTAGCTCCTATGGCTCCTACAGGTGACGTTGCATTCTCCAGCACTCTGTACACAGCTTTGATGACATCAAACCCAACTATACGGACGCTGTCGTCGATTCGCAACCTCAGATGTTTCGGTACGATGCTGCTGATGAGACCTAAGACCATTTTAGGTAAGCCAATGAGATTGCGAAACAAATCATTGGTCACCCGTGTGTGTTGCAATATCAACTGATAAATTTCTTCGTCCATCACCGCCACTTCGTTGATAACGGCTTCCATAGATGTTGCGCTCATGCCAGATTGCTTCAACACCGGTGCTGCGAAGTCTTTCGTTAAATCACCCATGGCAGTCAAGACATATTCCGGAAGCTTGTCGTTGTAGGCGGAATATATTTTTTCTGGAATGGAAGTTCCTGGCGCCAGACGGAAGCAGGTTTGTAAGCCTACTTTGTGGAATCCCACTGTGAAGATGAAAAAAATACCTGTCTTGCGTCCAATTTCTAGAAGGCTCTTCAGTATTTGCGGAGTTGTCTGGGCTTGTAATAGTTCGTTCAGCTTCAGCTCATTGATCACTTGTGTTAGGACTTTTCCGAATTCCATTTTTGGTGAACGCATGTGGTCCAGGCATGCAGTGTAGATCTTCACTAAGACGTGCGTACCGTATCGGTCGGGTTTTACACCGGTGCTGCATTCGAGGGACCTAAAGATGGAACTGTCGAAAGCACGTTAGACATCTACCAAGTAACCGCCTTTGTTAGCTTTGGTCCATTTACCGCATACGTAGCCGTACACGTCTTCGCAAGGGTTGATGCTGGTGTCGAGTAGCCGGACGATGTCGCTCTGGATTTTTTTACACTTTCCAGACGTGCACTCCATAACAAGCACCGGGTCAAAGTAATGACGAATGGCAAAGAAGAGTCCCACTCCAATGACAGCGAAAGAAACGACGGTGCACAAGAGGCTGAGCCATGAATTGCGCCGGGACTTTGGGATGAGTTTGTCTGTGATGGAGGCTGCAACAGAAAAATATCCATAGGTGAGCAGCTGAGGATGGTATCGTGAAACAATCTTGCCGAAGTTATCGAACAGCACTTTTGCGATGATTCCGCATCGCAGGCGCGCAGTTGTTATTGGCCATGGGGAAGGAGTCACTAATTATCCGCGATGAGCTAACATCATTGAATTGGCGTCTGTGAACTACGTCATTTCATTGACCCGATTCGCCACGTACTCAAGTTACACATTTTGCTAGGCACAGTCATTCGCGTGGTCGGGAAATTCTAAAGCCCTGGTGGCCACAAGAGTTTGGTTCTCAATATGGACGCTAGTGTGTGTTGTGTGCTTCACAATTTTAAAAAAAAGTTTCTGTGCGTTGACAACCTCTTTGTTCTACATGCTTTCTCGCGTACATTTTCACAGCACAGGAAGCAGGAGAGACAGCGTTAGGGCACAAGGAAAATACATCCACAATACGTCAGGCTATACACCAAGTGTGGATGAGAGACCTACAATTTTCGTGGCACTGTTCCTAAAGAGGAACCCCACCAGCGTACCCATTAGCCGTCATACACAGTGTAGGACACTGCAGCACAAGACACAAACCTGAGGTCTTTCTTCCCTCGCTGTTAAATTCCGTGTGGTCAATCGTCGACTTTCGCTTTCCCTTGTATGCGACTGCCGATAAAGCTGTCTTCGTTGCCTCCACTTCCCCAGGCACATGCTGTTCTGGAATGTCCTGCGATGGCTGTTCACGTCGGACTTGTCCAGGGATAACCTCCTCAAGCTTCGCGGGCACATGCATCGATGCACTCGTCATCCTCTTGACCTGCTTGGCGACGTATTGGGAACGTGGTGACATCTTGGCATCGCCCACTGGACTTGCCGAGCCCGGTGTGTCACCGGGATCAGCAGGTGGGGATGTTACTGGAAGCGCTGCAAAGCTGGTCGCTTTAACCTTCGTAGCACCTTTAGAGGATGACTTGGCCGGTTCATTTTCCTTGACTTCTATGTTGTTTCTTTCAGCATCGGTAGAATGCTTCTTGGAGGTTCGGTTGTGGATCGCCTTGGGTGCCTCTTTCAATGTTGAATGCTTCACGTTGGGGGCCCTGGACGGCAAGCCTTCTTTAGTGGCTTCCATAACGGCGTCTTTCGCGGACACCTTTGACGATGTCGAACCACGTTTGCCTCGCTTCTTCGAATGTTTATGGCTCTTGGTCGTTGAACACTTCTGAGGGTTGTTATCCTTCATAGTACTGAACCCTTCAGGTGTAGAACGTTGTAGTAGTGAAGATCGCGTGCTAGCTGGCCGAGTCACGATACAAGGAAGTGATGGCAATTGTGATGGCTTTGCCTTCAGCGACGTAATAATCTTTCTCTCTCTCACCAGGCGGTGACCTAGATTTGCCACGGCTATACGGAACTATGTAGAATATGTGTGTACCCCTATAATAATAATAATAATAATAATAATAATAATAATAAAAATAATCCGAGATGTGCAGTAGCTAACTACTTGTAGTTAAACCACTAGTTACATGTTCGATATGGTCCCGCATGAACGACTCCGCCTAAAGACTGCTAACTACAAGCTACATCCTGAAGTTCTAAATTGGTTGCGTGCTTTCCTTCAAAATAGATATCAATCGGTTATCATGGATGGTAAAAAGTCGCCACACAGTTTGGTGAAGTCCGAAGTCCCTCAAGGCTCTGTGTTGGGTCCTATCCTGTTTTTGGCGTACATCAACGATTTACGTGACTCTGTTCAATTAACAATCAGGCTGTATGCAGACGACTACCTCTGTACCTGTATTTACCGAAGTATCAAATCAGTAAGGGATTGCGAGCTTCTTTAATCTGACCTGGATAGACTTTACTCCTGGTGTTCTAAATGGCTTATGGAAATCAATGACGATAAATCTAAATGCATGACAGTCACTTCTCTGACAGCCCCATATATGTACACATACACAACTCCGCATTCCTCACTGCAAAGAACATCTGCGTATAAATATCTCGGTATCACTATAACAAGCGACCTCACCTGGACCTCACACGTCAACTCCATCGTGACTCAAGCAAATAAATCATTAGGCTTTATTAAGCGTCACCTGCACCTGGCCTCACCTGAAACGAAGTCTCTCGCCTACACAACCTTATTCCGACCACAGCTGGAATATGCCTCTACAATCTGGAACCCATCCCAACATCTCTTAATCGACAAAGTATAATCTGTACAGAGCAGAGCAGCGCGGTTTATTGTTCGTAATTATCATCCTTTTTCCAGCGTCTCAGCCATTAAAGCCCAACTCTCTCTTACTCCTTTGATTACCAGACAAAAGATATCAGGCCTGGCGTTCTTTCATTAAGTTATATTACGGTCACCCTCTTCCCTACCCAAGTTACTGTCAACCCCCTCACAAGTTATTTCCACGACTTGATCACCCGCACAAAGTACTTGCTCCACCTACGGGAACAAAAAAATTCCTCTACTCTCCGCACCAGCTGATGGTATCAAACTGGAATGACCTTCCTGCCCACATAGCATCAGAACAAACTCTATCGTCATTTATTTCCAAGTGCTATGATCATTTTCACAACGAATGCATTTCTTTGTGTTGAATGAACAAATTTTGTGTATTTTTGTGTAGATCATTTTTGCTATTTGTCTCTTTTGGTACATAACCTCCCCCCTTTATGTAATTCCCTTCATAAGGGTCTTTAAAGTAAATAAATGAAATGAAAGTTAGACTATACTGCATGGTAGTTAAACAGTAGTTAGAAACTACTTGCAAAAATGGTAGTTACAACTACTAGTTAAATTTATTTTTTGTAGTTAACTACAGAATTTAGCTTACAGCGCGCTAGAACTACTACGCATATTTTTCACTTAGCCTTCCGTGTGCTTCACGGCCTTCTTTCTTCGTGCTTATTAGCGACAACTCTGAGATTTTTTTTTCATCTTGCACATCACACGCATGCGCAAAATATCAGCATTGTGTATCTGACGCAGACAGTAAAAACTCATTACTGTTCAATATCTTTCGGGTCACATAGCACATTCTCTCCGACCCAGCTAAAACTAGACACGTTTAAAGACTTGAGGAAGCAACCCTGTTACTCCTTCTTTTCCTCCTCCCTTGTTCCTTATTTCCCTCACCTTTTTCTTTGGCTCCGCACCGACTTGTCACGTCCTATTTTGGTGCATCCTTCTGGAGTTCTCAACTACTTGCAAATTTACCTTAACTGCTGATGTGCTGTAAGTAATTTTCCATACCTCTTGCCGCGTTGACGACGTGTCACTTTAAACGGGCCCTCCTTTTATTTCATCTTATTTTGGACTTTGGCTAATTTCATCTGGTGGCGGTTTTAGTATACCCCACCGAATCTGACACGAGTTCTAATTGGGATCGGGGACAGGTTCTTTATTTCTTGAACACACTCTGAGAGAGTGGAAGCTCCCTATATACATGTTTTACGTTTTTGTTTCCGATCCGCTACTTCCACTTTACTACTTCCTCCCCTTTGCTCCGTCATCTTGCGGCACACATAGTTTTGCTAGCCCCTCCATTGCCTCGTGTGACACAACGTTGAGGGACATTTCAATCTTGCGCCATATAAATATCGCAAAGTTGGTTACGTTTTGCTGCCCTGCCTGAAACAAGTAACCCTTGCTGAACATTTTATGCTTTCCTCTGTCTTGAACAAGAAATATCCTGTAGAGCAAGTTATGCTCTTTCGTGCCTTGCCTTGGACAAGGAACGTCCTGCAGGGCAGTTTATGCCCTTCCTGTTTTTTTGCCTAGAAAAGGAGACCTCCTATAGAGAAATTTGAACACTTTCCATTCTTGGCGCAATTAACGCAATTGCTGAGCTACCTACGTTCTTCCTGTTTTACGTTGTAACAAGAACCCTTGCAGAATAATTTACGACCTTTCGCACCCGCAGAAGCTTATGCCCTTCTCATACCCAGCTATCAATGCATGATCACATCCCTCTAGTATTTAATTGCGAGCTGGCTTTGGAGGCCTTCTGAGAACCACGTGATGCACAGCTCAACTTAAAAACATTATCTTCACTTCTCCTCTGCACCTCTGCACACAACTGAGTCTACACACAATTGAGGGGTCTGCCATTCATTGATTGGGAGACCCCTGTGAGGGGGTTTCTATGCTCAATCCCTGTCCTTACGCTAAATTCACTCAAACTCACTCTCTAGAGTGGGGATAGATTGGAAACCTGGTCATGGCCCAGGGTAACGATTTTGTTTGTCCGTAACAGATATGACCAGTGACTTCGATTCATCACCACGTTTAAATGCTGTGGACGAGGGTGTGGCTAACCCCACAGCTCTCTTCCACGAGTACCTGACCAGAGTGCACCTCATTGTGGAGAGGGTGGAGGAGGAAGTCTTACCGCAAGGACCACCCTTACCCCTAGCACAAGAGGACTCCCATGCCCGGTTTGGCGAAGGGCTCCCCCCAAGCTATCCAGCACGCATCATCCAGTGCCAATGGAGAGACCCTTGCAGAGCAGGAAGACCCACGGGAAAAGCCTCGGGTGACCGTCCTGCTTCCACAGCCACTGACGTCTACAGCAACCTGCACCCCAGCGGTCGCAGAGCTCGTGATCCGGGCCTGGCATCTGGAGGGAAGAGCAGAGAGGTGCCAGCGACCAAAAGGCACCCCCGCCATAAAACTTCCCTTGCTCCCGCTCCCTTGTTGAATCGGGAGGTCCACAGCTTCGGGGCAGGCCGCAACTTCTCGATCACCACGGTACGAGACCATAGGATTCATCGGATTCAGGTGTCACTCCTGGATGTTGCTGAGCCCCTGGCAAGGCTCGTCACCGCGATGGTGGACTGCCCGCCGACCAAGGCTGTCGGGACTGTAGCCCGAGCTATTGGCTGCTGGCTCGCAGTAATGCCCTGACCATACGCGAGAGTAGCGAGGGTGCTCTGCTCTCCTTCCCAGAGAGCACGCGGGCCTTGGGGACTGGCGTCCCAAAACCAACGGGCGAAGACGCTGTCCGCCTCTTTGGACGCCAGTTCCTAACTCAGCTACAAGAGAATGCCGCGCTGCTCCTGTCCCTCGACACAGCAGTGGAGGTGGGCTGCAAACTTCAGCAGGAGAACCAGCATCTGTGTCCAAAAGGCCTACAACATTATATCAACAGGACACACCTAAGAGGTCCCTGCCATTTCCGTATGCCCCCCCCCCCCCTTCAGGCTTTACCACGCTAGGGAAGGGCTACTCCCGTCGTGGCGGAGGTGAGTACCCTTATACTACTACCCCCACCCTTTTCCGAACCTGCAGGCATAATTGCACAGTGTCTTCCCAGTTGGATAGCAATAGCGTGCGACCCCTGGACACATCAGACAGTACAGGCTTATGAGTTAGACCTAATCACCCCCCTCTCCCCTCTACAGTTGTGCCGCACCCTAACACCACAACTATCTTGGACCCAGGCTCAACTGTTAGATGTGGAAATATCTTCAGGATGATGGATACAGCATGTATACAGCTCTACCTCAGCTCATACCGAGACACCTCATAGACACCTCATACCGGGACAACTTATACCACACTCAGCTCATACCAGGACAAATCATACTGCCAAATGACCGCTTGGCGCATTTTGCAAGGACGGATAATCTGTCAAACAATGATGAAGAATGCGGTTGAAAAATCGTGCGTTCACAAGTGCGAACTCAGTTGCTCAAGTTCAGAGGCTGAAAAAGGGCGGGCTACCCTACATCGCTACTGATGAAGGTAGCTGAGGCATTTTCTATCATTTGGTCACTGCCTCACCGATGTAATTTTATCTATTTTTCTCCTTCCTTTCCCTACATTTCTGATATAACTGCTCCGTACCGATCTCCCATGGTCAACAGATTCATAGAACGCCAGGTAGTTTATGTGTCGCCATTTCCACACCCTTGAGCTCTGTTTACCCTGAATGTGGCCTGAATGCCTTTCATGCCAAGTACTGACATCGCCACAGTGGTCATTCATGTATAATACTACAGTGTCTTGTCAACTCATCTGTCTTTTTCAAACTCGTGGAGCCATACACTCCTTTTTATTATACATGTTTTATTTTTATTTTATGTTTGTATCAACCCTCGCTCTATACCCTTACAAGATATGTCAGTATTATTCCAGTGGCTAGAAGGAGAAGTGTGCCGGGCGCACAGTGATTACTCCATTACAGATTTCAAAATCGTTTCCATCACTGGTGATGCACTACGGGTTGAGGTTGTGCCCTGCGCATCAGAATCCAGGTTTCTTTTCTGTTGATAGGCGCACTTTCTTCGTGAAATACTTCGGCGCGTCCGGAAACAGCGCTGGAACTGCATCGTCCGTTATGACCTGTCCCTCGGAATTTCAACGTTTTCGTCGCCAATGACGTGCCGAAGAGTCCTCACGATATACCCTTCCTCGAAGTGCCGTTTACACACAACGCAGTCAGTTGTCAGTTCTTTCTCCGCGCGCTTTACGTTACGATTCCACTCTTCTCTGCAGACAGTTCCTTTCGGTGGTCGGAACAGGAAGACCTCATGTTCGTCTTCTCGATGGCATGGACCTTGCCGTGATGACTGGATACCCTGACTTCGCTAAGTGACACGCAAAAGCGCCCAAAGACACGCAAACTGCACAAACAAATGCTTGAAACAACACAAGTTGAGTTGACAAGTAAGCGTCTGCTTCCAGCGACCCGACTTGCATAGTGGTTGTAGCGCCCTCTGCGGCGCCAGAACATGTCATTGCGGTTTGCGCTTCCCTATCGCATGGCGTGTATATATGGCGCCCGGCACACTTCTCCTTCTAGCTACTGCAGTAGTATACTACTAGGTCCTATAGCCAAGAGTTTTCTGTAATCCAATACAAGCCAATTGTAAGCCATCTGATTGGTCGCCCTTAGCTCCGTCCACTTTATGTTGATTGGCCCATGCTAAGCCTACTGATCGTTGATTGGTTGGCATAGTCCTGCCCCGTTATGCTAGTTAGTTGGCTTGGCCCCACCCACTTCACGCCGTAATTTATAGTATGTTTATAAGACGCGCCGATTTAATGTTTATAATAAGTCTTCGGCATCTCTGTTGAAGAGGTATCCTTAAGGAAGACATCCTGTAAATATCTTCCGTTCACGTTTGCAAGACGTACCAGCTTTCCATTTATAATACGTCTTCGCCAACTGTGTTCAAGACGTATCTTAGACGAGGACGATTTGTGTGGACTGTATAAGTTTATTTTCGGTGGACCTACTGACTGTCTCAAACCAAAAGCAGTAGGAAACACAGGGCCTGTGTTTCCTACTGCTTTTGGTGCTACTTTCCTACTGCTCAACGCCTGTGTCACAGGCGTTGAGTTGACGGTGAGTTAATACTCCCAGAAATTTCCCACTTCAGTGTTGTTTGTGTGCATAATTGAAATAAACTTAGACACCTCACCCTCCATTTTGACTCAGAGGCGAGCACGGCTATCGAGTTTACGGGAGTTTCGAAGATGAGCAATGCATAGTATCTGTTTTCCCTTTGCATGGGAATAGACCATGGTCTATGGTCACCTCTGCGCTCTGGTTCCCCTACGTGTAACGCCGTGGAGGGAGCCTGCTGTTCTTACGGTGGGAGGACCTCTGCTAATGCGGTCCACCTTGGTGAACCGCGTCTTCGATTTTGGCCAAAATGCCACGCGGCAGTGCTGCTTGCAGTTCTGCTTGGAGAAACAGAAAATGGAACGTGTGGTGACGGTGACTGAGGTTGAAAAATGAAAAAAGAGGCAGATCTCCGGAAAACTGTACCCGGTGGATATCCACAGGGCTGAATTTTCTCACATTCAAATTAGTGTTCTAAACATTTTTTGAACGTCTTCAAGACGGCCACAAACACGTCTTCAAGACTCGGGAAAGCGTCAACGTATCCGGGGATAGAAGACGTTATGTCGATCAGATTGAAGACGTCTCCTAGATGAAAATGTGGTTGTGGCTAGACCTTTCCTCGACGTTTACAAAACGTTTTGTGCTACTAGGGATGGCAGTGTTGTGGAACTTCCACTCTAAGAATGACTGGACCTGAATTCCGCAGCTCCCAAACACAACGAACCCTTTATTATGATGAGAAGCCCTTTGAAGACAGCTCCCAGCGTTGCAGCCGTCTCGCAGTGCATCCGGTTCCAAGCAGGCCGGATCGCAGAATGCCAGAACGTGCGCTTCCCTCGCGTGGTTAGCTTTTCCCGGCCTCGTCTTTCACACTTGTCAAAAAAATATGCAACATCCTCCAAAAAAAAAACGTTCAAGTCACTCAAGAGTCAATTACAGTCAAGTTCTAATGGGTACAGTAACTGTACAGGGCGACGAGTCACAGTTCCACTGGGTAGTCTGACTTGACAGGCACGTACGTTGCCGTCTCGCCCCCTATACAGCTCGGTCACCTTCACGAGCTTCCACATGCTCCTTGGCGCCTTGTCTTCATGCAGTAGGACCACATCACCTTCGCCAATTGCTCTTTGGTTACGTTGAGCGCGACACAAATGTGCCGACCGAAGTTCAAGGAGGTACTCGTGTTTCCACCTCTTCCAAAACCTGTCCGCAATCTGTTGTCGGTGACGCCATCTTTTGACCGCTGTACTGGCTGTCGAAGGCTTCACAGGAGCCGCAGGTTGTTCCGGCAAGGCCGTCAAGGTCTTTCCGATCAGCAGGTGCGCTGGAGTGAGCGCGATGGGTTCCTCTGGACTCGAATGTAGAAAGGTTAATGGTCTTGAGTTCACGACAGCTTCTACTTCTGAGAGAAGAGTTTCTAGCTCCTCGAATGTGAGACTTTGGCGACCCAGGGATCGGCGTAGACAGTTCTTGACAGTTCGAACCATCCGTTCCCACATGCCGCCCCACCAGGCTGCCCTCTCGACTATAAATTGCCAGTGAATCCGTTTTGTCGAGACAAAATCTTGAAACTCGGTGCTGCACATGGCTTTCCAGAGCTCTCGGATGTCTCGCGCCGCTTTCTTGAAGGCCAGAGCGTTGTCGCTGTAGATGGTAGACGGTACCCCCCTCCTTGACAAAAATCGCCGGAAAGCCATGACGAAGGCTCTCGCTGTTAAATCCGTCGCCAACTCCAGATGTACAGCTCTCGTGGTCGCACAAGTGAAAAGTACGACATAACACTTTGGTGATGCCGTGTTGGTTGTGGTCTTCACATATAGGGGTCCAGCAAAGTCCACACCCGTGGTATCAAATGGGTGAGTCGGGTCGGTCCGGGTAGCTGGCAGCGGTGCTGTTGGCGCAGACGCTGGTCGTGCCCGGAATTTCACGCAGACAGCACACCGGTGGATGACCGACTTCACTGCCTGTCTAGCTTGAAGCAACCACCATCTTTCACGCAAAGCCGACATTGTCGTCTGTACCCCGCCGTGTAGCATGCGTCGGTGCGTGTTCATAATAATCAGCCTAGCCAAGGCGTGGCATTTCGGTAGTATGATGGGATGTTTGATATCCTCACAGTTGTCTGAACACTGAAGCCGGCCCTCTAGCCGCATTACTCCACCTTCGTCGAGAAAAGGGTTGAGCTGAGCTATCCTTGAAGTTTCGCTGATTCTACGATTCTTTGTCAGCGCTTGAATCTCTTCAGGAAAGACTTCCTTCTGAGTGTGTTTCACCCAAAACGTCTCTGACTCCGCTATCTCGATGGCTGTAGGCGGCCCTGTGGTTCGCACGCTACGACGGCAGTTTTTCGTGAACCTTCTGAGCCAGCTGGTAACGCGCAGAGCGCGGTTGTAGTCGCTGTACGTAGCAAGGTCGAACAAAGGGGAAGTTGCTTCTGCGCCAGTTGTCAGAACCGCCGCTTTTGTCATTTCATCCGTGACACTGCTGAAGGCACTGACATCATTCTAATGCTGTTCCGGCCAAAACTGCTCCGGCTTCGAAAGCCAAGATGGCCCCTCAAACCACTGTTTGTTTCGAGACAACGTCTTGACAGTTTGTCCTCTCGTCACCGCGTCCGCGGGGTTCTCATACCCAGGGCAGTGCCTCCACTGCTGCACACTGCTCTTTTCTTGGATCTCAGCTACCCTGTTTCTGACGAAGGGTTTCCACCTGCTTGCTTTACTCTGGATCCAACTCAGTGTAATAGTGGAGTCTGTCCAGAAAGTCATCTCCTCATCCGGTAGAGCCAGTGCTTGATGTAGAAATTTCCCGATTCGAACACCAACCACAGCTCCCAGTAGCTCTAGTCTGGGTAGCGTGATGACTTTCAGTGGCGCCACGCGTGATTTGGCGAAGAGTAGAACCACTTTCGTCTCCATGGTGTCACTTGTGCTTCGAAGGAATGCACACGCTCCATAGGCACTTGGACTGGCGTCTGTGAAGATGTGGAGTTGGTACCGTACCGAACCACTCTCCGGGAGTACGCATCGTTGCACGGACACGTCCCGTAGGTCGGGTAGCTCAGCGCGCCACGCATGCCACTTCTTGGCCAAATCGTCAGGAATTCTGGTATCCCAATCCAGCTTCGCCTTCCAAAGCTCTTGGAAGAGCATCTTAGCTCTGATAGTGTACGGGGATAAGAAGCCTAACGGGTCGAACAGCCTAGCGGACGCTCCCAATATAGCCCTCTTGGTGTCTCTCATGTCAGAGATTACTTCCATGAGATGATCCGCTGAGAACCGTAACCTGTCGCTGCGCCTATCCCACGCAACACCGAGGACATTGGTCTGCGACAGCTCTGAAAACTGCTTCTCGTCGTTCAGGCTGCCAACGCATGTATTCAAGAACATGTCTTGGAGCTCAGCTGAATTTGAAGTCCATTTCGATAACTTCATGCCTGCCTTCTCTAGGAGGTCTTGAGCATTTTGGACGATTTTCTTTCCTTCTTCATCGTTGGCTACGCCAAGAAGCAGATCGTCGACGTAGAATGCGTCAATTAATTTGTTAACAAGGTCTCTATCGGGCTCGTCCACTGACCGTAGATGGTGCTGCAAAGTCGCAGTCAACAAGAAGGGACTTGACGTCGTACCGAAAGGCACCCTTGTCATTCTCCAGCACTGGACGTCTGGGTGTGGGTTGTTCTGCGATGGAGCTTGAGAGAACCACAAAAACCTCAGCGCATTCCTGTCTTCATCTTTGATGCCAATCTGCAGGAACGCCTTTTGAATGTCAGCGGTGATTGCTACTTTGTGTAATCTGAAGCGCAGCAATACGGGAATTAGATCTGCTCCTAATTTCGGGCCTTTCTCCAGATGATCGTTGAGTGAAGGAACACCTGGCGCGTGCGACGAGGCTTCGAACACCACTCGAACCTTTGTGGTTGATGACTCGTTACGGACCACAGCTCTGTGAGGCATGTAGTAGATCCGCCCAGGCTTCGCGCAGTTGGTGGTGACTACCTCCGCGTGCCCGTTTGTTAGGTAGTTCCGGATGACCTCGTCGTACTGCTGGATGGCGGCGTCACTGTGGGCTAAACGTTTCACAAGCCCTTGCAACCGCTTTTCGGCGACTTCAAGGTTGCTGCCTAGCTCCCCCTTGAGACTTTTCCATGGCAAGGCCACTTCGTAGCGTCCGTCCAGCATCTTAATGTTTCGCTTAAACTCATCCAGCACTAGCTGGTCATGTTCGGTGTTGGTCATGACTTCATCCCGAATGCCGATGCTATCCAACTCCCAGAAGTTTTTTTATCACGTCTTGTTCTTCGGCTGTGCATCCCATCCTTAGGACGCACACGGCTGTTGTCGATCGTTCCGTGCACTCACTGCCGAGACGAGAGGGTCCTTGGAAGGTCCAGCCAAAGACCGTATCAATGGCTACCAATCTGTCGTCCTGTTTGTCCCTCTTCACGTCTCCTGTTAAGAGTCTCCACAATTCGTCGCTGCCAACCAGTAGACCTATGCCTGCTTCACAGTTCACGCTTGGGAATAGAACGTCGTCTGCAATTAGATGTCCTTCTCGTCGTAACAATTCCACAAACTGCTGAGTGGTAGGCACTTCGGGAAGATCCTGGCAGATGAACGGGATAGTGACTGCACGTATCACGTAGTCAAGTGGACTGTACTGGCTTCGCAGGTGCACTTCTACTACTCTCCCCAGGTGGACTTTGGTGGTTGTGGCTTGGTTTGCGAAGGTGTGGATGTGTAGTTTCGCCTCACCAACAACTTGTAACTTGAGCTTTTGCGCAATATCCTCTCGAATGAACGTTTTTTGACTCCCTCCGTCCACCACCCCTCGTAGCTGGGTACACGCAGTGTCAGATGAAGCCCAAGCCCGAAAAGTTTGTAGTAGTACCTCCGTGTCATGAGGTCGCTTGTCTTTGTTACTTATGATCTGGTTGCTCACTGCCATCACACTGGTCATCACCACGGCGTCAGAAGCACGTCCAGGTTGTGATCGCGACGGGTCGCAGACTACGGCAACGTGCCTGCTGCCACAACTGCTGCAGGTCACCTTGGCGCGACAGTACCTTGAACGATGTCCTCTTCTGGTGCACCGATTCGTCGATTGGTCTTCGATTGCAATGAAGTTGAGAACCTTAGTCAACTCATCTGTCCCTCCCTCGGCCGTAGCAACTTGAGCTTCCGGTGTGGCCGTCGCGCTCTGAACGGCTGTAGTGTCGCGGAGGGCAGTCGTTCCATACCGCACGGTCCTGTGATACTCGACAACCATTTCCGAAGGGATCGCGGACAGAAGGATGTCCGCCAACATTGGTGCGTAGCTGCTTGTCATTACACCCAGGGCTTTCAGGCCACGAACATTGGCTTGAACGTGGTCGTACAGACGTCGGAGCCCTGACGGATCTCTTCGGGACTTTACCCCTGGCAAAGTTCGTAGCTTGGCCAGATACTCTCGCTCAATCTGATACGTATCTCCAAAACGCTGTACCAGGATCTCGATGGCGTCGTCATAGTTGCTAGCAGTTGCCTGCAACCCACGGATGGCGGCTGCAGCTCGGCCTTTCAGCAAAGTGGTCAAGTACTGAAACTTCTCAGTCTTGTTGAGTCGCCGGTTGTCATGCACCGCAGTGCGAAATTGCTCCCAGAACATCTGCCATTGGGTGAGCTCGCCCCCGTAAGTCATCAGTTGCAGCTTTGGGAGCTTGACGCCTGCCGGAGCTTGCTCGCTGGCTCGTGGCGTGGCAGGCAAAAGAGCCTCTGAGGTCACCGAAGTTACCTGCTGTTCCACGGAGTGAAGGTCGGCTAGACGGGTTTGCACCTCGGCCATGGCATTGGCCGCCTGTTCCTCATAACTAAACATGGTTTCGTATTCCGTTGCGAGTTCGTCCTCCTTGATGTAGACTTCAATCTCCTCATTCACCTTTCGGAGTTCCCGATCGGCCACTTCCAATCGAGCCAGTAGTCCATTCAACGTGGTCCTATTTACGCTGAGATTCTGTCGAAGGTCGATGACCTCGTTGACTATCCTCGTTACTTGGGCACGGCGTGCTGCTCGCTTGGGCTTGGGCCGGTCCATGATTCCTCTCCGAATGTTCGAAGTGTCGTGCTGCGAAGACAGGTCCCGGGTTTCGGCACCAGTGATGTTGTGGAACTTCCACTCTAAGAATGACTGGACCTGAATTCCGCAGCTCCCAAACACAACGAACCCTTTATTATGATGAGAAGCCCTTTGAAGACAGCTCCCAGCGTTGCAGCCGTCTCGCAGAGCATCCGGTTCCAAGCAGGCCAGATCGCAGAATGCCAGAACGTGCGCTTCCCTCGCGTGGTTAGCTTTTCCCGGCCTCGTCTTTCACACTTGTCAAAAAAATATGCAACAGGCAGCACCTGCTTCAAATTGCTACACCTTTCTTTCACGGACACTCGTTCGACCCTCTTTCTTGTCTGGGAAAGAGAATGAGGAGGAAGGGGTAAAGTTATGGGTTACGTCATCTTTAGAGATAACGACCCTCATTTATATGCAAGTAACCTTGAATAACGCCCAAGCAGCATCGAAATAACTGTTAAACATAAATGTAACTTCTATGTTCGAAGACGGTAACATTATTTCAAACATTATCGTTATCCTGTTTTGGAGGTAACGTTAAATGTTACAAGGTTTAGAGTGTATAGCTAGCGCCAGTGTCGTTTCTTGTCGATTTTCACCGAGCGTCTTGATGAGCCACCGCTTCATGGTGAGCGGAATAACCACTGTTTTTTTCCAACGTTTGTCTAAAAAAATAAGCACCGAAAACCGGAAACCCTAATTATAATCCCTCAGATTCGAGCATCCAAAACGTTCAAATACGTGCAGCGTGTACTGGTAGTCTTCGTAGGTTATATCCTCCCCTGTGAGATTGTTTCGGAAGGCGGATCTTGCCGGCAGAGCCAATTCGTTGTACGCCGCGACAGCGCTAACGTGGCTGTACGGGAATACACCTTTGCGAAGCAAAATTTCATAGTCGTCTCCAAATACCTGCTTCAGGCATTGGAACGCCTCTGCGCCCTCCATGGATTTGACGGTTTCCACGTGCTCTCCCAGCGACGAATTTAGGTACTGCATGGTATCTCTGAATAGGAAGGTGTCAATTTCTAATGGTCGAATTTTTTCCATGGAACTAGCCACGATGAATGGAGCTCGCTTCCACCGCAGAAATGTGAAATTCCCGCAGCAGTCCCGCCAAATCGTAGGCCAGGTTGTGCACCATGATGGGCAGTCTTCCTCTCGTCGTGCACGCCACGTTACAGGGGTTGCACAGCGTCGTGATGTAATTTCGCTCGCCGGCAGTACAGCGCTTGGAATGGTCGTGATGCTCGACACGGGGTAGATCTTGCGCGAACTCCCGTTTACACTACGAGCAGTGGGTGGCAGCTCTGTGCTGGCCTCGTTGCTCATCATTCAGTACATATCCCGACAAAAGTTTACGGAACACCAGAGCGACGTATTTCTTGATCTCCGCGACACCCTAGGTACGTCGCGTACCCGGTCACCTGTTTGTAAGTCTATCTGCTCCTGTTTGCAGCAACCGTGTCGCTCAGATGACTATATACACCACTGCAGCGTTCCGTAAACTTTTGTCGGGACCTGTACCACTGCGGCGAGGCAGGCGTTCAGGGCGATCACTTCGTCCCGCATTTCCGTCAAAGCTTTCACGCACTGCCTCGCGGAATCTTTACTGTGGTGCATCCTGATGCGCATCACCTTCGAGCCGTGGGTGCGCACGAGCACGGCACAGAAGCTAGAGATGACATGACTGCATGCCAACACTACTCGGCGCGAGAACGCTCTCTGTGTCCAAAGCGATGACGTAGTTGTACTGCTGCTTTTAGTGTATTTTAGTAAACTCTACAAAATTTTTGCCCGGTTCGCAAAATTCCAATAGGATTTCGTTTACGTTCGCACTCTTTTAAGGAGGAAAAGAGCATATGCTCTTTTCCTCCTTAAAAGAGCGCGTGCAACGTTCGCATGCGAAACGCTTGTTCCTTATCAGTAACCACCCGAAGGACTTGATTCCGAAAAATATTTCATCTATAGCCAATAAGTGATCTTTCTTTTCACACTCGAGTCTTGAGGGTCGCGACACTGCACTCCCTGATCGACGTACTTGTACACGTAAACGGATATCTTTTTTCTTCGAATTCATCCAGATCAGACTAGGAAACAGGGAAGTGACTCGGCCACCAATACTCCGATGCATGATTTTCATATTTTTTTGGCCATGCATTCCAACCCTGTGGATGCAGGAGGGCGAGCATGTTGTATTTAAAACACTCGTCCTCCTTTGCGTGCAAGTAAATGAATATTCGTTAGCACATTCCTGCGTTTACACAAATGAGCTCGAAGTGCCCCATTGCATCCGAATTTTTTAGTTTTCACCGCGGAAATACACATTTGAACGTTATGGACGTCGGTGGACACGAACCCACTCCCTTCCCGCTGATAATTTTTGACGCACCCTGTGATCTCCTGAATCCAGTTCTAAGCCAACACAAGCCAAATCAAAAGCCATCTGATTGGCCGCCATTAGCTCCGCCCACTTCACACGTTGATTGGCCCATGCTAAGCCTACTGATCTTTGATTGGTTGACCGTAGCTCCTTCATGCTAATTAATTGGCTCCGCCCCCACTTCACACGCTGATTGGCTCATGCTAAGCCTTGACTGAGCATTGATTGGTTTACCGTAGCTCCACCCCTTCATGCTAATTACTTGGCTCCGCGCCCCCCCGTTGATTGGCCACCGCGCTAAACCTCGCGTTGATTGGTTCACCATAGCTCCGCCGCTTTTATGTCAATTACTTGACTCCGCCCCCCTGCTTCACGCTGATTGGCCGCCGCGACCGCTGATTGGTCCATTCTAAGCCTGCTGATCACTCTCCCAGCCCCCTCTGATTGCCCGTCCCCCGTTTAAGCCTACCGATTGGCCCGTTCTAAGCGCACTGATTGGCTGACTAAGCCCCGCTGAACATAGCCTTCGTTAGCGCCCGCCAGACGGCAGCGACCCCACCGCGGCCCTATCTCGGATGTTCAAACTTACCCGGGCTAGCGGGTGGCCTACTGTCCAGGCGCGGCCCCGGCGGCAGCGGCCACGTTGCGGCTTCATCTCAGATGTTCAAACTTACCTTGTGGCGTCCGCCCACTTCATGCTGATTGGTCTGATTCAGACGTCTAAGCCTACTGATCACCCTCCCAATGTAAGTCTGCCGATTGGCCCGTTCTAAGCCCACTGACATCGGATGGTGCAACCCTTTACTGGCTCCGCCCACTTCACGCTGATTGGCCCATTCTAAGCCTACCGACGGCTGGCCCTGATTGGTCCACGCTAAGTCTACTGAACGGTGATTGGCTTACCTGTCGCTCCTAAGCAGCTTCAGACAAGACACACACGACAATTGTTGATTTCAACCTTTATTTGGTACAACAGCCTCCCGGTTCAGCTGCATCAGAGAGATCATTGGTCTATGTGGACATCTCTCACGCTCACTCAGCTCCCTCGGTAGATTCCAACCGTTATTGGTTCATCTGACTGCACGTGGCCGCTCACCCAGCTTCTTATTGGTTCTAGTTGGTCACAGCTCCCTCATAGGCTCCAACTCCGATGGGTCCATCTAACAGCAAGTGGTCACTGCTATTGATCCATTGAACTGCAAGCCACTCATTGGTCACTCAGACTCATCTCTAGACGAGATAAATTTAACTGTGGGACTTTTACCATAAGATAACTTTAGCGGGGGCTGGTAGGCTCCAACTGCTATTGGCCCGTGCTAACCGCATGCCTCCACCCATTGGTTCACAACGCGCATGCTCTGACGGCGCCGAAGAAGGTTCCCTACACATTTAATAGAAATTATGCTATTGGTCCAGCTGCGTCATAGGGCACAGCTGTGGCTGGCCCTGATGCTGCTTACTTCGTGGCGCAACTCTTTAATCACTCCACCCACTTCGCATTGATTGGTCCATTTTAAGCCTACTGACTTCTAAGCCAGTCCATTCTAAGCCTACTGACCACTCTCCCACACTTTCTAAGCCCTCTGATTGGCCGTCCCCACCGATTGGCCCTCGTTCTAAGTCCACTGACACCAGATGGCGCAACTCTTCACCAGCTCTGCCTACTTCATGCTGATTGGTCCATTCTAAGCCTACTGACTTCTAAGCCTACTGAACAGTGATTGGCTAGCCTGTCGCTCCTAAACCACAATGCAGCAGCTTCAGACAAGACACACGACAATTGTTGATTTCAACCTTTATTTGGTACAACAGCCTGTGGGTAGGTTCAGCTGCATCAGAGAGATCTCGGTCATCTCTTGCGCTCATTGGTCACTCAGCTCCCTCGATAGACACCATATGGCTCATCTAACTGCAAGTGCTCATTGGCCCATCCGACTACAAGCCTCTCATTGGTCACTTATGTCTAGAGCTCTGTTATGTTTGGCCTAATACTTGAGTGTATGTTACTAACCTTGGGGTTGACATGTGTAGATATAAAAACCTGTAAACCTTGAGAACAAGCATTCTTTCGGTTGGCCCTGCTTGCGTTGTCTCATGCTTCCTTCGCTACGGCGATATCACAGTGGCGACGATGGAAATTGATTAACCCGACATGTTCACTGCTCCGGGTGTTATCTCGCCTGCTTTCTGCTAAGCATGGCTTGTTCTGCTGGAATTCCGCCCCCTCCGCCATTTTTGCCTACACCTGGCGCACCTGCAGTGCCATGGCCGCAATGGAAGCAAGTCTTCGTGAACTACTTGGAAGCAGTGGGAGGAGACGCTTTTCCTGCGAAGCGCCGTAAAGCAATCCTGCTAAATTCTCTTGGGGTCGAAGGACAGCGCATTTTCTACGGCCTCCCGCCAGACACGAGCCCACCGCCGCTACCCACAGCTTCGGGGTTGGACAACGCAAAGAAAGCGGACTCAACTCTCGACGACTATGAAGTTGCATTACGTGCCCTGGACAAACATTTTATTCAGACAACGAATGAGCTCGTCGAGCGGCACCGGTTTCGCAGTCGTTGGCAGCTACCTGGTGAGCCATTTCAGGATTTCGTTACGAGCCTCCGGGAGCTAGCTTCGTCGTGTAGCTACGGCACGGCAACGGATGATGCAATTCGTGACCAGATAGTCGAACGCACTACATCGCGACAACAAGAACGACTTCTGTACGAAGGAACGTCTTTGACTCTGGGCCGTGCTATCGAAATTGGTATTCATCAAGAGGTGACGAAGCGAGAGCTGGAAATATTCGACAGCAAGGAAGTACAAAGAGTGAACACACGGAGTAAGCACCGCGACTACAAGCAGCGTGACGGTAAGAACAAGCCGAGAGCAATATGTTACCGTTGTGGATCAGCATCGCATTTGGCAAACAACGAAAAATGCCCTGCAAGACAGCAGCGTTGCAGGAAATGCCACAAGCTTGGGCACTTCCAGGTTATGTGCCAATCGCGTAAAAATCCAGATGACAAGAACGTGCGCTATTGCCACGGCGAAGATACGGCAACAAAGGATTACGAGATACTCAAGGTGAATGAGGACCGTCTATCAAATGGCGGAATCTACGTCAACGTCATTATTTCGGAACTACGCTGAACTTTTTGGTAGATACAGGCTCTACCGTATCGCTCATACCGGAAAATGTTTACAAGGAAGCCTTATCTCAAAAGTTCCCGTTATCGCCTGCTAACGTGAATCTACTGGATTATTCTCGACAACAAATAGGAGTGAAAGGATGTTTTCTTGCACCGGTGGAATATCATGGCCACAACACTTCAGTTTTATTTTACGTTGTGCAAAGAGGAACTGCGCTTTTGGGACTGGACGCTATCCGTAACCTGGGACTTCATATTCAGGGAGCAACAATGACCTGCTACGAGACCTTCTCGGCGACTTCCCTTCCCCCTAAACTACAGGAAGAGTTCGCGGGTGTCTTTACTGGAACTCTTGGACATGTGAAGGGTTACAAACATCAGGTGAAGCTCAAAAAGTCCGTTAAGCCAGTTGCTGCAAAACTTCGACGGCTACCGCTTGCACTCAGAGAGGAAGTCTCGCAAGAGCTAAGACGTCTGGAACAAGAAGACATCATCGAACGTGTAAGTGCTTCTGAATGGATTTCGCCAATCGTAGTAGTGCGGAAGCGGGACAATTCATTACGACTCTGTGTCGACCTCCGTGAACCCAACAAAGCGATCGTTGTAGACGCATTCCCGTTACCACACATGGAAGAACTTTTGCACCAATTGTCCGGAGCAACGTGGTTCTCCAAGTTAGAGTTGGCCTCCGCATACCATCAGCTAGAGCTAACGCCTGATAGTCGTGAGATCACTACTTTTATAACGCACGACGGACTTTTTCGCTTTATGCGAGTATGTTTCGGCCTTGCGTCCGCACCTGCAACGTTTCAGAGAATGATGACAGCCATCTTGCAGGAATGTGAGGGAGTGTTGTGCTACATTGATGATATTATTGTCTTTGGCAAATCAAGAGCGGAGCACACAGAGAACTTGCGTCGTGTCCTTGAAAGGATCTCAGCAGCGGGCTTGAAGCTGAACCAGAAGTGCATTTTTGAAGTGAAGGAACTGTCATTCTTGGGACACACTATTTCTGCAGAAGGTGTAAAGCCCTTATCATCGAACGTGGATGCAATCAAGTTTGCGCCAGTGCCAAAGGACTCAGCAGCACTCCGTTCCTTTTTGGGATTATGCGGCTATTATGCGAGATTTATTTCTCATTTTGCGGATAAAGTCGAACCTCTTCGAAAGTTGTTACGTCAAGGTAGCCAGTTCACCTGGAATGAAAGTGTGCAGAAAAGCTTCCAGGAAATTAAGGACCTTGTGGCAACGTGCAGAGCCATAAAGATGTTCGACCCGAACTTGCCGGTCGTCGTGACCACTGATGCCTCCGACTGTGGCCTCGGAGCCGTGTTACAGCAACGAAGTGAAGAAGGGTTACAGACTGTTGCCTTTGCATCTCGCACGCTTTCTTCCGCTGAACGTAAATACTCCGTCGGAGAAAAAGAAGCATTGGCGTGCCTATTTGCGTGCGAACAATGGCACGTGTACCTGTGGGGGAGACGATTTTTATTACGAACTGACCACCAAGCTCTGGTAACCTTACTATCATCTGGAGGGTCCGGCCGGCGACCAGTCCGCATTTCGAGATGGACAGCGCGACTGCTTTACTACAACTTCCAGTACCAGCGTGGATCTGATAACGTGGTAGCAGATGCACTTTCGAGACTACCTGCTTCAGCTACGCAAGCTCCCAATCTTCAAGAAGAAATTATTGCTACAATATCCGCATGCATTTCCAAAGACGAGGTGCAGAAGAGCGTTGAAGATGATCATGTACTTCAGAAAGTAATGGAATTTGTGACTACCGGGTGGCCAGGAAAGAAAGAAGTGACGAAGGAGCTATGGCCATTTTACCATGTCAAAGCTGAACTGTCTGTAGTGGACGGCCTCTTGCTCAGGGACAACAAAGTTGTTATACCAGAAGCATTAACTTCAACGTTTGTGGAATTTGCACACGACAGTCACCAAGGAATCGTGCGAACTAAGCAAAGACTACGTAACAATTTTTGGTGGCCGAAAATGGATAGCCAAGTAGAAGCTGCGGTGAGAAATTGTTTGGTGTGTCAGTCATGCGACAAAACGGCCAAGCCGTCATTTATGCCGATGCAACCCGTCCTCTTCCCAGAGGAGCCATGGGAGCAAGTAGCCATGGACATCGTGGGTCCATTTCACAACGCTCCTCCAGGCTGCAAGTTCGCAATAACCCTCGTCGACTACCATTCGAAGTGGCCAGAAGTGTGTTTTACGGATTCCGTCACCTCTCGTACAGTAATGGACTTTCTTCTGGCTATATTCAGCAGGGAAGGCTACCCTGCGACCGTGGTGACCGACAACGGGCCCCAATTTAAGTCCAAAGAGTTCGAAAACTTCTTATCAGAGAGGGGTATCAGGCACAATACATCATCGCTCTACTACCCGCAGGCGAACGGCCTCGTTGAGAGATTTAATAGAGTACTAAAGGATTTTGTTCAAATTGCCCTTCTGGAGAGCGGACCGTTGAAAAGCGCCGTTCTCAACTACCTTGCTTCATATAGATGTACTCCACATGCTACAACTGGGGCCTCCCCTGCCATGTTACTACACGGACGGCAGCCAAGGACGAAAGTTGACATTGTAGGCCTACCATCCAGGAAACTTCATCCAAAGTCAGCGCCAACAAAGGAAGTTCTGCGAAAGCACGTAGAAGGAAAGCAAAGTTATTCTAAGAGATACACAGACGCACACAGGAGTGTGAAGAAACCGATATTTAAAGAAGGAGACTACGTGAGAGTGAGGAAATGGATTCCGGAAGGGAAAGGCGCCTTGTCATACACCAGTCCTCTAAAAATTGTCAAGAAGAAAGGGGTTGGAACGTTTGTGCTCGAAGATGGGCGTACCTGGAATGCATCAAAGTTGGTTGCTGCTTCACACATGACGCAACCAGTGGAACAAGACCGTTCAGGACCACATCTTTGGCACTTGTATGACCTACATCGGCGAAACGTCCGACCATCACGTTATCTGCAATCACAAGAACAGTCCAGCGGTGCCGCGCTTTCGCCGGGAAGGGAGGAGCGTATGCCAAGCAGTCCAAGCGAGCCTTCGGCAACGGCCCCAGCAGCGGAGACAACAGCTGAGGAATTGCCTCCCGATAGCGAAGGCGAAGTGGAAGACGTGGACCCTGGTGCACGTAGCACTTCTGCTGGGAGAGCCTCAGGAACGCGTAATCGGCGTCCGCCTACTTGGATGAAGGACTATGTGACTTGAAGGACTATGTGTTTTAGACTTTTTTATAAGAGGGGGGAGATGTTATGTTTGGCCTAATACTTGAGTGTATGTTACTAACCTTGGGGTTGACATGTGTAGATATAAAAACCTGTAAACCTTGAGAACAAGCATTCTTTCGGTTGGCCCTGCTTGCGTTGTCTCATGCTTCCTTCGCTACGGCGATATCACAAGCTCCCTAACAGGCTCCAACTGCTATCGGCCCATGCCTCCATCCGCGGCTGCTCACTGGTTCACAATGAAACTTTTTCACAGGCTCTGCCCTACACAGACAAGAGATGGCGCCGCTTGTCTTTGCAAAGATGGACAGCTGCCATTGCATTGGTGACTCCAGCGTTCTGAACAGCTTACATGCCGCCGCCTGTTCACATAGATGCAGTTGAAAAAAAAAAAAAACATTTTCAGGGTACACATCTCAAAACACGCTCCACACAAGTAAAGTTGGCTTCCCCCGGTTGCATGCCTGCGTTAGGTGAAGCCTGTCCCATCCGTGGCTGCTCACTGGTTCACAATGAAACTTTTTCACATGATCTGCCCTACACATACAAGAGATGGCGTCGCTTGTCTTTGCAAAGATGGACAGCTGCCATTGCATTGGTGACTCATTTCTATCCAACCGGTTCATACTTCCAGAGAGCCAGCGTTCTGAACAGCTTACATGCCGCTATTCACATAGCCACAGTTGGAAATGGGAAAAAAAATTGTTTTCGGGGTACACATATCAAAACACACTCTACACGAGTAAAGTTGGCTTCCCCCGGTCGCATGCGTGCGTTAGGTCAAGCCGTTTCACGCATCACGGTGCGTGCGCGTGCTCAAACAAGTTCTGGCTATTAGTAAAAGAAGTTAGTTTGGGTTCCCAGGCGGGTGTTTTCAGCGCATCAGGCAACAACGTAAACTGTTCTGCGCGATCAAACAAGTCCCGCTCCCACGCGCGTACCATATCATAACTTGTTTCAGCGTGCTCAAACAAGTTCTGGCTTTTGTGGTCGTATGATGGTGCAGATTTATAAGAAACACTGAAGAGAGTCAAGGGCACACACAATGGAAATCGACGGCCGAATTAGACAAGGTATTGCGATTTTATCCTCGCTGTCTAATCAAAAGCACTATTTTCAGCAGGGCGAACAGTCCTCGATGTTTTGACGGTGTTTTTCGGTTGGATTCCGGAAGATGCAGTACCGCGGGGTCTCTATGAAGCTTTAATCGGGAATCGATTCACCACCATCGATAGGGTAGACGATGCTGTGGACGAGATCCTACGAGTATACCACGAAATTGAGCTAGAAAAAGGAGATGTGAACCTATTCATGATATCACGCGAAGTCCTAAAGAGATACGGCTACAGAGACATCGCGGGCATAGATATTCTTCAAGCTCTTCATCTGCTGCACGTCTTAGTTTACCTCTGGAATGAATGCTGTCGTAGCATGTACGAACCGGATGGCTGTCCCCTAAAGATCTAGTGAAACTGCTGTGTAATCCTCACGTAAAATAAAGCTCTTTCGTCCGCACAAAAGATTTTTGAATGCATGAACAGACGGTTTCGAACGTCCAGTTAGAAAAGGTATTGCGATTTTATCCTCGCTGTCTAATCAAAAGCACTATTTTCAGCAGAGCGAACGGTCCTCGATGTTTTGACGGTGTTTTTCGGTTGGATTCCGGAAGATGCAGTACCGCGGGGTCTCTATAAAGCTTTCATCGGGAAACGATTCACCACCATATACAGGGTAGACGATGCCATGGACGAGATCCTACGAGTATACCACGAAATTGAGCTAGAAAAAGGAGATGCGAACCTATTCATGATATCACGCGAAGTCCTAAAGAGATACGGCTACAGAGACATCGCGGGCATAGATATTCTTCAAGCTCTTCATCTGCTGCACGTCTTAGTTTACCTCTGGAATGAATGCTGTCGTAGCATGTACGAACCGGATGGCTGTCCCCTAAAGATCTAGTGAAACTGCTGTGTAATCCTCACGTAAAATAAAGCTCTTTCGTCCGCACAAAAGATTTTTGAATGCATGAACAGACGGTTTCGAACGTCCAGTTAGAAAAGGTATTGCGATTTTATCCTCGCTGTCTAATCAAAAGCACTATTTTCAGCAGAGCGAACGGTCCTCGATGTTTTGACGGTGTTTTTCGGTTGGATTCCGGAAGATGCAGTACCGCGGGGTCTCTATAAAGCTTTCATCGGGAAACGATTCACCACCATATACAGGGTAGACGATGCCATGGACGAGATCCTACGAGTATACCACGAAATTGAGCTAGAAAAAGGAGATGCGAACCTATTCATGATATCACGCGAAGTCCTAAAGAGATACGGCTACAGAGACATCGCGGGCATAGATATTCTTCAAGCTCTTCATCTGCTGCACGTCTTAGTTTACCTCTGGAATGAATGCTGTCGTATCATGTACGAACCGGATGGCTGTCCCCTAAAGATCGAGTGAAACAGAAGAAGAAAAGGCGTCTTTGACGAGCAACCGATTGGAGTGCGGAACAAATAAATAAATAAATATTTTGTCAACACAGTTGTCCGTTTGTATGACTTGATAGGAAAAGCACGATATTTCTTGCATTTTTCTAAAGATATAGATTAAAAAGTTGTGCATATACTCACACATACTATACAAGATATATGATTGTGGATTAATTGCTAAAATTTATCGATCCACATTCAGGAGAAGTGGTGACTACCACACATCAGTAAGAGTTTAATCACAATTTGAACAAGTGTTGCGATTTATGATCAGTGTTGTAGAATGTGTAATTTCACAATACGCAAGCTTTAATTCGCTCACTTTGACGAGCACTCTTTCACGATGACAGAGAATTTAATCGAATGGATTGATATTTTCTATATACACTATAACATAATGCGAATTCTTTATGTCGTGGATATTAAAAGTTACGAATATTTTCCGAATGAAATTTACTTAAAACTCGAAGAAAGGGTCACCCGCGTCGACGAAGACGTTTCGGCAACACGCCGGGCCGCGTTTCCCCAATGCTGTACCCGAAACCGAACGCGATTCTGCGCCCGACGCGTTAACGCGGTACCGCACGCGAGCGTGTTGCTTTTGTGAGTGTGTGTCTGTGTATGTGTGCGCGCGGGCGCGCGCGCTTTCCTGAACCAGGGATCCCACTTGACAAGTAAGTTCTTTGTGTGTGCCTTTTCATGTGACACGAGTGATACATTTATGTACTATTGCGTGGAATAGTGGCTTAAAAAATAAGGGTAGCAGCGCTTGCATTGCTATCTGTAGGATAGACCGAGAGCGTTTTTAATGGAATTACCTCGCGAACCTGGTGAAGTCTTCGTTTTGGGCAGGCTATTTTATGAGAGCCGGTCCTGTTGCGATGCATTTGATACGCTTTCCTGAAGCAGCGTGCTTTGTTCTTGTAGTGTGGTTTACGCCTTTATCAATAGAAATGAATAGAAGTGTTTGTTTGTTTGTTTGTTTGTTTGTATGTTTGTTTGTTAGTATGTATCTATCACGTTCGTAGCGCTGTTCAAGCGCTAGCCGCGTAGCGATAAGCGGTGATTCTCCGATTATTCCTGAGCGGTACGACTTAAGCCTTTTCCCTGCTCACTTAAGGAAATTTGTGTATCCCTGTCCTGTGACACAAATGCGTGTAATTTTTCGCGGTTCTTTTCTTCTGTCACTGCTTTTACTCAGAATGTAGGTGAGGGGGAAAAAGTCAGCATCCAGGTAGAGCAGGAGAAAGCCGATCGGCAGAGGAGAGTTCATGAGAATGGAATTTGTTTGTTTTTTGTTATATATCGTTGAGTGTCAGTATTCACTAGAGGTGTGCGAATATTTGAAATTTCGAATATTGTTCGAATATTGTTGATATTCGAACCCTATTCGTATTCGAAAATTTGATAATCGAGAAATTCGAATATTCGAAAATTTCGAATAATGGAGCACAAGCGCCAGCATTCCCGCTAAAATGAACAGAATTCCAGGTATTGGGATTAATCTTGCGAAAATTCCACGTTTGGCACGTCCTTAGCGCGATTTCCAATTGGAATCGGACTTCATGTGCATCCAGCAAAACCGCAAGTTTCGCAAGTTGGCTTCACAGCATGCTTCCGCGCATTGCGTGCAGCCAACTTTAAGGCGCAACGTCTGGTAGGCTACCTAGCCGATTTGATTTTTTTTATGTGTGCTTTCGTTATTTTTTAAAAGATAATACAGACTCGAAGAAGTGTTTGTTTGTTTGTTAGTATGTGTCTGTCACCTTCGTAGCGCTGTTCAGGCTTTATTTTCTTTGCAAAAATTCAGACTTTATGGTATTAAGCTGTTCGAGTAGAAGTGACTTTCTGCGCTCGCTTAAGATAGATTGTGTATCCCTGTCCTGTGCTTTCTTCACGCAGGGCCAATGCAAATGAGTATTTAGCATTATGCAGTAATTATCTGATAGCAGAAAAGGGTGTCTTTGTCACAGTTTATTAGCGTGTGCATCGTTCTTTTATTTATTTTTTTCTCTTATAGCTATGCGAGCAAAAGTGCGTGTAATATTTCGCTGCTCTTTTCTTATTTTCTCTACTTTTTATGTAGACGAAAGCCTCCTGCGTAAAAGCTGAATAGTGTTCTAGCAGTGGAAGTGGGGTTGTTTGTTTGATTTTGTTGGGTGTTCGATATCTTGACGAAGTAAGCAGAGCTTAATTTTGCAGGTTTTTGAGCAGAAATGCTGGTATCTGAGCACGGAGTACAAATTTATATATTTCTCTGCTCCCTAAGAAAATTTGTACGTCGTTTTCCAAGCAGACCGCGTTTAGTTTACGCAAAATAGAAAAATGAAGTTGTGTATGCTCTATGATGATCCGCCGCAGGCTTAGGCCTTTTCCCCGATCACCAGTGTTTTCGCATTCGATGTCGCATGTCTAGACTTGTTCAGTAGTGTTGCGATTTTTACCCTTCGCTAATATCTTGTTGCTGCCGTCTTGTGTTAGACGTTGAACTTCGTAGCGATGTGCGGTAACGCTACGATTATTCCAGAGCGCTCCGTGTGTTTAATGCGTTGTCCTCTGTGCGTGCATGCGTGTGCTTTTTACCCTGATTTGTGACGTCATCGTGGCATGTCTGGACTTGTTTAGCAGTGTTGCAGTTCTTCCCGCCGCTAGTATGTTGTTGGTGTCATGTTGTGCTAGCCGCGTGGTGATGTGTGGTGACCTGAGGTCTTAAGCCTTTTCCCTGCTCACCTAAGGATATTTGTGTATCCCTGTCCTGTGCTTTCTTTACGCAAGGGCAATGCGTCTGTGTATGTGGCACTATCAGATACCAGACATGAGTGTCTTTTTCTTGGTTTATTGGCATATGCTTCAGGTTTTTTAAGTCAAGCACAAGTGCGCGCAATTTTTCGCTGCTCTCTTCCTCAGATCACCGATTTTACGAAGAAGACAGTCGCATGATACAGCTGAGAAGAGGGTTTCTCTGATTGTTTGTTTGATTTTGTTGGGTGTTCGATATGTTGAGGAAGTCAGCTGTTAAATGTATCCGTGAAGAAATGCTTGCATCTGAGCGCAGGATAGGAATTCCTGAAGCACGGCACCCTCAGTGTAAATTAATTATTTTGGATATGAGTCTGCTTCCCTGCATGACAAGGCTGAAATGGGAAGAGAGAAAAAATTGGACGCTTCATTAATAGCGATCCAAGTAATAGGGCAATTATAGTTTCCATAGAAAGTAGAATTTTAATGGGCTCCTAAAATTATAGTTTAGTTGTAGTTTTTCTAAACTGCAATGCAATAATCATTAATATAGTATAGGAATGCCATCGTGTTCCCGTAAAGGCGTTCTGTCTTGTGCTTTCGCGCCTTTTTGCTCGCAATGCGCGAATGGAACTTTGCCCCCGGCTTTCGCGCCTTTTTTGCTCGCAGGTGTAGCCTCAGACAAGGAATGTATGAGCATAGAAAGGGTCATGTATTACATAAGCCTGGAGGTGATGTTGAGTGGCCTCACTTATTATTTTGAAAGAGCAGTGGCAGTTTACTGTAATTCTAATGACCATGAGGAGCCTTTGGGGTGAAAATCGTTAATATGCGGGGTGCTTTTTTGTTGAATTTTAATGAGAGAATCAATGTCATTAAGAGTAGGACAAAGGAAATAATCTTGCGATTCAATAAATAATAGGAGTCTTTGCCGGTGTATTCTTCTTCAGACAGGATGTGATGACGTCACGCAGTCTGTAGCAGTGCATTGACCGTTACTGGAAAAAAGTGTGGCAATAGAAAAATGGTGTGTATTGTCCTGGGCAGATTTATGATGAGCACTGTTTTTGAATAAGAGGAGTGCGTGTGCTTAGAAATAGTTTGATGCTGGTTTCCTTCTTTGTTTCTTTTCGCTTTTCCCCCCCTTGTCTGACAAACATGTGCTGACATGCCTGGGCTTGTTCTGACATGCTTTCCTTCTACATGTAGTTTTTTTTCTTTTTGTACAAGGAATATTCTTGACGATAGTGCTGCCTTGAATGGGAGTAGAGCTATTCTTAATAATTTTGCGATTCATTTAGTTCAGAGAGTAACCGCGAGGGGTACAGGTGTGTGACTTTATGTCTTGCTGAACCATTTTTTTTCCTGTACAGTAAGACTTTGGGAATGAAATGCTACAATCGCCTCTTTTCTATCGTGCTCTTCTGCAATAGTTCCCTATGCAATCATTATAGTAGAATAAAGGAAGTAAACTAGGGATAGTGATTCAATAAATAACAGGTGCCCTGTCTAGAGCGTACGCGTCCTTGAGCCACGCACCTGCATGATGACGTCATACCGAGAGACTATTGTTTCAGGTTGACCTTGTCTAGAGGAGCATTAGTGGAAAAAAACTGTGTAGCCCTGAGACAATAGGATGACGTCACGACCAATGAGAATGGCCTGTAGGGGGCGCAAGGATTCACTTCTCTCTTGGACACTGACGGGTCTCGACACGCAAATTCTGCTCCTGGCGTTGGCCGTCAGTGGAAGAGCGTAGCTTCGGTGGGGTTCTGTCTGTCTGCCTCTGATGGGGTGCGGATGTGTGGTTCGTCACTGGTGAATGGTGTTCGACGATGCAGGTGGATTTTGTGACGAGCGGATTTACAATGAGGGAATGCTGTGAACGGGAAAAATGATGGTGAGTGCCTTTTTCACTCTGTTCAAGTGTTTGTTTTCCTCTGTTGCCCAGCAGTCGTACGATTTGTCCTGACGTGTCCTGACATGCCCCGATATGCATGCTTTCCTTTGTTGACGCTTAGTATTTTTTTCTCTTTTGACAAGGAACATTGTTGTCTTGACGATAGTGCTGCCCTGAGTTCTGCGCTCCTGGTTACCCGTACTCTGTGTTGATTTGTTGAGTGTCTAGTCCTCTTATTTGTCGTTGATGGAGTTACGTGTTAGGACATTTTGTTCTTTTGCAAGTCTCATTTAGTAAGACTTTGGAATTCCTACGATCAGCTTTCATGCATGGTGCTCTTCTGCAATAGTTTCCTATTCAATCGTTATAGAAGAATAAAGGAAATAACCATGGGATAGTGATTCAATAAATAATAGGTCCCTTGTCTAGAGCGTACGCGTCCTTGAGCCACGCAGGTGCATGATGACGTCATACTGTGGCTTCATTGTAGATTGACCAAAGGAGCATTAGTGGAAAAAAACAGGGTAGCCCTGAGACAATAGGATGACGTCACGACCAATGAGAACGGCCAGCAGGGGGCGCAGGAATGCTCTTCTCTCTTAGCCTCACGACCAATGAGAACGGCCAGCAGGGGGCGCAGGAATGCTCTTCACTCTTAGCCTCTCGGAGGTGGTCGCCCCAGAGGGCGCTAGGAGCGCGTAGGCGTAGCGGCCGCGGAGCGGCGCCCCAGTCAGTTTCTCTCCGGCTGTCGCAGAAAGCAGACGTGCGCTCCCCGCGCTCGCTCAGTTTCTGGCTGGTTGTCACGGAGAGCAGTCGCATCGGTCTGCGCTCCTGCTGTGGTGAGGTGATTTGTTGTGTAACTAATGCTTTCGTCAACTTTGTTCCCGCTTTCTTTGCGATTTTCGTGCCCGTGCACGTCGGTGCTGGTTGCTGTTGTCCGGACATCCCCGGCATTTTCTATCATCTTCTGCCTTGGGAACGGGAGTAGTGCTGGCGTGATTCTTAATAATTTTGTTGTGAGATTAGTTGAGAAAGTAACCGCTAGGGGATGCAGCTGCGGGGCTTTATACAGGAGAAAAAAACCATTACGAGTCAGTTCTCTGCCTGCCTCTCGGATGGAGCAGTCGCATCGTTCTGCGCTCCTGTTGTGGTGGGATCATTTCTTGTGTAACTAATTGTTTTTTCTTGTTAGCTATTGATGGTTTGCATACTCTTGCTTTCCCAGCCTCTGTATTACGAGTGTTTTTCTCCTTGCATGCCCAGAGCTGTCCTAACCTGCCCAGACATGCCGTGATGACGTCACAGGATGTCCGGAACTGGTGCTGCGATGCTTTGCAACCTGCCTCCGTGCTCCGTCGCCCAGCGGCCGTTCCGGGCCGCTTTCTTCAAGATGACGTCGTTGATCTTCAACTAAACTCCTTCTCTCCACTCTATCTCTATCTATTTTTTTATTTTTATCAGCTCAACTAGCCCACAACTCACACAGTGGTCTGGACACGTCCTAGATGCTCCCCAATTAGTGTAATGACTCCCTGAATTATCCTGATTAATGTGGGGGGTCCCAATTAGCTCTAATTGCTCATTAATGGCGTCCAGGCCACTGTGTGAGTTGTGGGCTAGTTGAGCTGATACACTACTACTAATAACTTACTTTTGAAGCAAGTTGTGGCTAGAAGCAGACTGTTCCCCCCTGAGGCGCTCCCGCGGTTTATAAATCAGCAGTCACGTTGCATGTCCTAACACGTTGGGGCCATCTGCTTTATATCAAAGCTCGCATGCTTCCGTGTACTCCCATGGTTTGGAGGTCGTAAATCATGTTTTTCAAGAAATGAGGTCATCGAGCTTCAGCAGCCACGCTGCATGTCCCAAGACGTTGAGGCCATCTGTTTTATATCAAAGCTCGCTCGCTTCCGCGTACTCCCATGGTTTGGAGGCCATAAATCATGTTTGTCAAGAAATGAGGTCATCTAGCTTCAGCAGATAGCCACGCTGCATGTCCCAACATGTTGGGGTCATCTGTTTTATATCAAAGCTCGCTCGCGTCTGCAGTTTGGGGTTGTAAATCATGTTTTCCGAGAAATCGAGGCTGCACGTATTAAAATGTATACCAAAAGAAAACTGTGCTGTCTAATGAAACAAGTCTATCTGAAGAATGAGCCCACGTCAAAGTGGACCGTCTGTATTACAGATTAGCCCTCTCAACTCCACATGCCGAAACGTTCGCTTATGCAGTTTGGTTACCAAAAAGTTCCAAGTGGGGTTATCCAAGTCCTTCGCAGCTAACATGCGTGCTCGCCATGCATATATCACGAGTTGTTCCTATGTTATTGGAACTTCGTGTAAACGAAATCGCTACGGTGCACCACCCTTGCGCCTAAAAATAGCCCCCTTCAGGGGTGCTTGATATAAAAGTTGCAATATATACAACTCACTTGAGTTCCGTGAAGCTACTTCATGTTATATCCGTCGGTAGACTCCGGGTGAAGCGCACAACGAGAAAGGTATGTCTCACTATTGTCTTCAAGATGAGGAAAGTTAGGTAACTGTTGTTCTCATTTTCAGTTCATCCAGTGTTTGTCGAAAGTTGCACTGAAAAGTAAGCGAGATATGTCATCTATTTTCGAGAAGCTGGATAAATTAAAGGAACCCGGCGATGGGGACATTCAGAAAATGAGTATTGTTCCAAAGAACGAAAAGCTTGACGTGTTGGACTTACGCATGGTGGACACTAGGTACAGGAGGCCGTGTACGTGGAACTCCTGATGGAAACTCCTGACGGGTTTGATGGGCGGCAATCTGAAGGAATGAAACTAGATCAGTTTATCTTTCACTTTTGTGTAGAGAATCCAATGCTCCCCGGCTTGCCGTCGCCGATCGGTGCTGACCACGGTTATTCCCAGTCTACCCAGCGCAGGCAGACGATCGTCTCGAGCGTACACACTACGGAAGAGTGCCAATGTCCGATCGTTATATTTTAAAAGTCTTGCACGAAATTTTGTGCGCTAATCCAGTGTCACGCTCCCGTTTTTATCCACGGACATGATTCTCACACTCTCGGACAGTATCAGTATGGTCGTGGGTTCGGCCAAGGCGCGTCGGAACTTGAGTTGCAGACGAACGTTTCCACGCCTGATTGATGACAGGTGGACGGATTGATCGGGATCCAGGTCGTAGTACAGTAGAAACTGTTTCCAACGTAGTGGTCGTATTCGTAGGAGACGTGCTTCTCGCGCAGTTGCTCCAAGATGTTGAAATAGCTTCGGTGGTTCAGGTTATTGTTGAAGTCGAACGTGTCGATTCGCTGCGTCCCGTTCACAGTGAGTGTCGCCCATTTCAATGTCGCAGTTCACACATCGATACGGGTCGCAATTGAATGCTCCCTGGTAGGCTAGGGTGGGCACGAATGCAAGAACCACCTCAGACGGTATCTTCTCTGGAAATATATCTTCCAGGCATGCATCTAGGTTGCCAACAAACGAATATGTGATTCACTTCCGTCCAGTGCGTAGAGAGCCTTGCGCTGCTGCAATTTGGTTTCGTGCCCGAGGAATAGATTGGGAGTCACGGTGATTTTCTTTATGTACAAGGCGGCACTCATAATTTCCACTTTATGCATGTGCTGCTCTTGATCGGTCTTCATTATTCGGAATTCATCGGAGCCTTGACAAAAAACAAGCCTAATTTCCACTCCCGATATGAGTAGCTTAGACTGCAGGAAAATGTCCGAGTTGATCTTGGAAACCAAGTCGATGGTATTGTCGCCCCGTGTGAGGTTGTATCGTTCGGCTGGTCCACGAGCGCGAATGTTGTTTTCCGATTGACGTGCTTCTTCGTGCGTCTACAACCCGCTTTATGCGCGGTATTTTGCTCCGTGGTGCTGGCAAGAAGCAAAATACCCAGATAGCTTCTATAGCTATACAAACTATTATTCGTAGTCGTTGTCTGATTCAAGAAACGGCTACATTCTTGAAAAGCGAACTGGCGAATGCGTTGACGGGGTAGACCTCGTCGTACGCCGTCCTATCTCCCGCCTTTGTTTGCAGGGAACCATCAATGACCATCATCATCAACGACTCCTAGCCAACCATCATCTCAAATGATATCATTATCTGCCCTGATTTGTTGAAAATGGGAGGCATACACCTTTTTTGTGACACTTATGCTGATCATAATTGTCACAAAATGTTGTACGCCTCCCGTTTTCAACAAATAAGGGCAGATAACGATATCATTCGAGATGATGGTTGGCTAGGAGCGTGCTATGCCATGAAGTTCATTTTTAAGGGTGTAGGCTTAGAATGGGTTCCACCAATCACAGGGCTTAGAAGTCTGAAAAATGTGGAGAGTGATCAGTAGGCTTAGAATGGACCTATCAGCGTGAAGCGGGGGCGGAGCCGGCTAACTTGCATAAAGGGGCAGAACTATCAGCGATCAGCAGGCTTAGCATTCACCAATCAACATGAAGTGAGTGGAGCTAAGCCGACTAATTAGCATAAAGGGGCAGAACTATGCCAGCCAATCAACGATCAGTAGGCTTAGCATGGGCCAAACAACGTGAAGTGGGCAGAGCTAAGGGCGACCAATCAGATCGCTTAGAATTGCCTTGTGTTGGATTAGAACTGGATTTTGGCTTATAATTGGATTAGAATTGGCTTCTGTTGGATTAGAGAAAACTCTTGGCTATAGGACCTAGTAGTATACTACTATGTCTTATATAATCTTTATCGATCTGTGTGAATCCGTATAGCTGGATACTTGCACACTGCTCTTATAGGTACGAGAATAAAAAACCGGACTGCTACGAGAAGGTGCGAGAAAAGAAAACAATAATACCTACTGAAAGAGGGCGCAAGAATATCGCAGTCATGCTGTATGTCCACAGGGTTACCTACATCAGAACTCTGAGTGTGACGAAGTTAAAGTAAAACGGGATTCCATCTTCGTAATAGAACAACTCTGTCTCATTCGTCAAACAGTCCAGCAGGAGCGACCTTGCACAATATTTTTGCTCTGCAATATAGCAGGCATCGACCACGTCCGATCTCCTAGCATGACGTCGGCAGACCTGCGTTGCACCGTGCCTGCGCGAAATGCAGCAGGGATTGCGAACGTCACGAAGACAGGCTATGAACTATACCAAAGTAGCCCTCTCGGCACAAAGCGGCAATTTTAACTTGTTTGCTCTGCCACCTTTTGTATAGATGAATCCGATAGGTCCATGTCCAACCAATGCGATCACGGTTACCTCGGCTCGCTTCTGCGGTCGGTCGGTCCGCCACTATATCATATTTATCATATTTAGCCTTTATCACAAAAAGCATGTGCAAAAAGAAAGAAAGGTGCCCGCGTGCTTTGTTGTTGTTGTTGCTACTTTGTGGACGAAATGTCTAATCTGTGTGCTGTCGTCGTCGTCACAAACGGAAACAGTGTGAATTGCACCACGGATTGCACCATATCGTAGAAAACAGGGCGTGTCGAGCGAATGACGCGCAGAAGTTATATTGCACGGTCCTACATTTTCTGTGCAGCATTTTAGGCTATATTACCAATCCGAGTAAGTTCTTCACTATTTCTCGCTGCTTCTAGACTGATCTCCGACCGTGAGCAGATGATATTATGTGTGCCTCTGCGTTGACGTCTGCTTGGGTGCTACAGTTCTTCAAATGACGTAACAATTGATAGAGGTGTCTGGATCGCGGTACGTCTAGTCGCCCATATCCGAAAAAAAGTGCGTTTTTGTATTAACGCTGTACCTCGGGTGTAGTTCCGTATCGGGACCACTCGTTTTTAAAAATTAGTGAGAGGGTTAGGAAAGTAAATATTGCATAGAAGTGGAAGAAGATCATATACTGAATCTAAAAATGTAAGAATGATAAAATTCTGTGGACTAGAAGTTTTTTCATATGCATTTGAACAACCCATCTAATTCACTTTTAGCGCAGGAGAAACACGTACGGGAATGCTAAGCCTAACGGATTCGAAACTTGCTAACTTGCGAAAGGTAGGGTCGTTGAAATGGGCTAAATCACCTCACTTTAGTGAAGTTAGGTTAAGTTAAGTTCTACAGAATGGGGGGGGCGGTCTGGGGGCGCCCCCTCCCCCACCAGGCACGCAGTAGGCGGTGCTGCCGTCGAGACTGTGCCTCGGGTTAGGTCAGAAGGTCATGGCGATAAAATTAAATTTTTATACATTTTACGCAATATACGAGGGTCGTTCCTGTTTAATTTCCTTACTAATTACTTCCTCTTCCACGTAAAAGCGTGTGGCAGCCGACGAAGAATAAGTTGCCACCGCTACGCGCCGCGCGTAAAGGTGGCGTCCGCTGTTGCGCCGCGCAGCCCTTGACCGCGCCATCGTAGTCCACGGCGTTTCGGCTCCCGTTCATCCAGCCGCAGGCGTTCACCTCGACGTACTGCCGAAGACCCGCCTATCGGCCCGTGCTGGTACCACCAGCGCTTTGGTACCGAAGCCCGCCGCTGCACGAGGCCCTGTACCTGGTCGGGAAACGCGACCGGAGACCGGTAATGGCTGCGACCGTCTCCACCACGGCGAGCAGCCGCCTCTTCTACGTCGTTGGTTTCTCGTCGACACCGGCCCCGACGTGAGCGTACTCCCTGCCTCTCCCGCAGACCGCCGCAGGCCTCCACTTTTCTACCTCACCGCTGTCAACGACACCGGCATACCAGTTTTCCGACAGCAGTCCGCCACGCTGAACCTCGGCCTTCGCCGAAATTTTCCGTTTTGATTCCGTTTTTCCGTTTTGAGGTGTTTTGATTGAGGCGTCCCGTCCCAGATCACCACTGACAGAGGGCGTCAGTTTGAGAGCAGCCTCTTCAACGCCTTCACAAAGCTGCTCGGCACCACCAGGCTCCGCACCACTTCATACCATCCCGCATCAAACGGCCTCGTCGAGCGCCTTCACCGACACCTCAAGACCGCGCTCATGGCTAGCGAGGACCGTGACCATTGGGTTAACCACTTACCCCTGGTGCTCCTGGGCATCCGTGCCGCCCTGAAGCCCGACCTAGGCTGCAGCTCCGCCGAACTTGTGTACGGGTCTGCTCTTCGGCTCCCCGCGGATTTCTTCGTCCCTCCACAACACCCGCCCGCGGAGTATCTCCAACGCCTCCAACGTTTCTTCGCCTCCCTTCGGCCGACCCCCACCCGTACGGACTCCTCCCGCAAGGTCCACGTCCCGCAGGAGCTCGCAACAGCGACACACGTCTTTCTCCGCACAGACGCCGTCCGTCGGGCGCTAACGCCTCCATATTCAGGGCCACACACCATCCTCAGCAGGGGCGAGAAGACTTTCCGCATTTCCATCCGTGGACAGCCTGAAACCGTATCCGCTGATCGAGTCAAGCCTGCCTTCGTCGAATGCCCTACCATTGCGGCCTCCTCAGCTCCGGAAGACGCCTCCGACGCCCCACCACGGACACCTACACCGACGTCGCCACCCTCCACATCCGCTCCGCCTGCCCCCTCTCCTAAACGGGTGCACTGGTCGGACAGCCCTTGTCTGTCTCTAGCGGGGGGGCCTTGTGGCAGCCGACGAAGAATAAGTTGCCACCGCTACGCGCCGCGCGACATGCGCTTCCCTGGCATTCTGTGCCAGGCAGTTCAGTCCTCTGGCAGCCACTGATCGCGCTGCCCAATAAACTGTGGCTTCCTACTTTGCTGCCTGCCTTTCTTCACCACACGCCCACAGGCGTTTGATTTTTGTTTTTATTCTTTTTTCTTTAAAAAAAAAGCTAGTGGTCCCGATACGGAACTACATCCCTGTACCCTTATAAAGGAGAAGTGCTGAACAAGGACATGTAAGTAGAATTACGAAGCGTAGAAAAGCAATATTACGCCTATTACAACCTTAATAAATAGATGCAGATAGGAGTTCGTTCGTGAGATCTCGTCATGTTATTTGATGCACACGACGCCTATCGAAGAACTTGCGCACGAGTTATCAGGCTACACCCCAGGAAGACCACAATCGAATCAAGGTCCAAAAATCAGACGTAGCGGGCTTCCGCGCGAAACAGGTCAAGCGTTCAATGCAAAAAATTAAGGCTGTTTCGCTTCTTCTTCGTATTCTTTTGATGAAAAAGTGGATCAGCGGTATAGTTACAAACTACAACGGCGGGTAATAGAAGCTTTATAGTTGGTCGTTCAGGTCATTCTATGCACCTTCATTGCGCCAATTTGGCAAAATTCGGACGTAGAAGACTTTTGGAGTTTTGGAGGAAGATATTGTTAGTGACCGGGGGTGTAGAAGGTGCTCTCAGCTCGGCCAATTACGCCGCAGGTATATCTGGACACCCTTACGCTTGTTAGGAGCTCCACTCTCATTGGCGTCACTGTTGTCTCTCGGAGCATCACACACTGCGCTCTGTCATAGGGCTGTGGTAGCGGGTCTTGCATCCTACATCGTGCTCTCGAACCGTTTCTAGGCACTTCCTTCCTACTCTCATACACTTTCACGTACACACACATTCATACAGCCATCCTTTTGGCCCTGTATAGTCGCCATACGCATATTCCTACATACGTGCATATCCAGTTCCTGCATTAGTCATCACATGTCATATATGTCATAAGTTACTTGGATCCGACTTGGCCTTAGTCCTCATCATTACTGCACAGACATAAACAAACATCTCACGCCCTTTTGTCCTGGCCAATCTCCCTTAGTGGCTCACGGCCATTATCTCATTGGTAGAAGAAGAAGAAGGTGCACGCGCATGCACCCAAAAAACCATCCGATCCAATCCCGTCCCAAGGCCAATCTAGAGACAATCTCACGGTCAGTATCTGTGAGGAAGAAGAAGAACATGAGCTCGGGCGACCAAACCTCTACCATAACCATCATGGTGAGCAACGTTATTCCTCGGTATTCCCGGTGTAGGTGCCAGCTGTATCAGGTCTTCATGTAATCAATCGATTTCGTTTGAAAGGGAGGCTGTACTCCTACCTTATATGTGCAAGCAAACCTGGAGCTTGAGGACACGTAAAGGGCGACACAGCACGAAGCGTCCTTAAGCTCAAGTTTTCTTGCACTATGGATCTTGGAACAGCTAGTCGCCATCGTCTCAGCTCTCTCAATACTCCTACCTTCTTTATTGCGCTCTTCAATATGTGCAACAATATGCAGTACAGGCTTGTTGCAACGAAATTGCCGTTTTTAATCATCGCTTTATTTGAAGTCTCATGCTCTCGTGGGAAATGCGTTACGAACCTGAACAATCGAACGCCAGTCGCCCCCTTGTGCGAATGACGACCTGGCTAGTGACCCGGGTAACGTCTTTTACAGCGACGACTTTTAAAAGGTCCATGGAGAACGGCTTTCAAGGATGACGATTACAGTGAACCCTCGTTAATATGACCCCCGATAATCTGACATACGCGCTTTACGACCATACTCCTGGAGAACAATTTAGTGAAACCTCTGCAAATGTCCCCCGTTAATATGACAATTCCGCGTTATGACCCAAATTTTCGGGAACGACCATGGTCATAATAACGAGGGTTCACTGTATCTGAAATATATCCTAGTTTTGACATATTGCATTCAACGCCAGCGCAGTTCACCCGCAAAAATAGAGTCGAGCGGTCGCCAGACCCTGCAAGCGGTTTGGCGTCACTTACATCCTTTGCTCACTCCAAAGTTCAAGGGGTCAACCGCCCAATGCGGTCTCGGCCGACCAACGCCCGCTGGAATCTTCTAAAGGGCTTCTAAATCGGGGGGAAACTTCTTATTTATCGTCTAAAGTTATTTTCAGTATTGAAATGACTTGTGGCTGTGCACATCTCGGGTATCTGAATTGTGTGGAGCGAATAGAGTTTCCGTGAGGATATGTGCGTAGCAAGGGGGAATAATAAATCGCACATATTCATACTTGCGTAAGGATACAATTAAGTTGCTCAGAACATTATTGCGTCGTTCAACTACGCGCTGATTCCGCTACAACCCACATCCCTTGCTCTGGAATCATCATGACGTCAAAGCATGAGGTTCTTTGCTCGTGCAGCGCTTTCTAGTAAAAAGAAACGCGCAGTCGAGCTACATAGTCGAGCCGCACTTGATGTCAGAAACTGAACCGTTCAATAGGACGCTTTGAATTATAATTAGTAAGCAGAAACTTCGGAAATTGTGTCAGCATAGTCCCCTACGCTGGTGACACGAAAAAATATTCTGTTAAAAATTAGTTCCCAATCAGTCTGGAGACATTCTCTAGCAACACTACTAATTCATCTAGCGACATCTAGCGACTTTCTGAGGTCTCCCAAGCGAGCTTTCAGCCGCATACTCCGGCAACACTGCGGTATTCCGTGTCTGTGCGGAGGTGAATATCGGCTTTATGGGCAGTCCTAGGAAGTGTCCGGTACGATTGTGTCGGACCACAATCGACACTGCGAAGCATGCATGCACGTAGCAAAAAGGAGATTTTAAATGAATAGCTCTGTCGCTGTAGTTGATTCGAGTTTTCGGATTATCGTTTTCTTCGAAGTCACACGTCGTCTGAAATGCGTTTCGAAGCTGATTATTCGAACTGTCCTGGCAGGCGCGGCGAACTCCAGTACGCCAAACCCAGCTAACGTTTCTTTTTCTCTCTCTATCTCTCCCTCTCCCTTTCCACAAAAATTAAAAGGTTGCCGAGGTGCTCACCATTCAGACTTGTTTACCGGCTTAAGTACTTTACTCGGGCTAGGGTACTTTTTAAGGCTCCAGCGGCGCATCCACACGCTTCCGAATCTACTCTTGACTATTTTGTTGCCGTTTGTGTCGAATATCACTCATGTCCCGTTGACTTCGTTATAACGTGATGATCACGGTGCCCAGTATGAGAGCAGGCACGGTTCGAAATATAGGAGGCTCCCGGCCTGATGACTCTGCATCAAACTCGTGACTCTATGGGGACCTGAGCTAGCTCCCAGCAAGCCAGAAATATCCCAGGTACCTCCCACAAAGGTCGCACACGTCGCATATGTCCACCACGTCTATGCGACGTTACCTGTATGTCCACAATGCGACTTCGAAAAGTGTCTTACTTTCTATGATCCCTGGGACATCTGGTAGATGTAAAAAGAAAGGAGCAGGCGCGCGTTATTTTTCGGAGACATCTAGGACACGTGACCCTTGTGGGGGAAATTTTCGGGTTTTCTACTTTATTTACTAAGTACACATATTATAGACGGTAGCTTGAGTTAAAAACATGATATTTGCCAGGATGGGGTGTCTGGAACGTTCGCGGGTATACGCTGACATCGTTCGCAGACTCACAAGTCAACTGCAAAGACGTTGTCACCGTTCCAAACGTGATACGCCACGCTACACTTGATGAACGTACTCCAATAATTTGTATTTCAGTATATGCTCGCTGTGGTATCTCTTGAAATCCGCGTCCGCGATGGAGGGGCCAAAAGGGAAGCCTGCGGCTCAAATGGTGGAAGGCGAAAGCACATGTATTAACGCGCGATGTGCGTTGGTCTTGGATTGTGGCCGAAAGGTTTCTGGGCACCCCTCCCCAAGTGGGTTGGGCTGCCAAACGTAGATGCCTTTTTTGCTTAACTCGTGTGTGCAGCATTCATTTGCTATAGCAATCAATCCCTATCAATTTCAAATTAATTCAACACAAAAATGGTATACATTTTAATATCTCCCTGAAACAACCAAATATCCAAAATAGATGTCTATGCGACGGTACTGGGGCGTGAAAACAGTAGGAATCTGGCAGTCGCCTGGATGTACGTTCTACGTAAACGGGATCTCTGTGAAGCTCCCATGGATATCCCAACATCCATTTTGTGAGATGGCGAGGATGCAGCTGTGATGTATATGGTTTGTTGGGCTGTGGTCACAACAACGCAGTGTTCAAAAATTCATTTTTTGTCAAAACTATCCCAGAGTGTAACCGTCTCCCTCGGGACCTCGTTCTGTTAAAGGAGCAGTCTAGAGGCCCACAACTTTGTTTCTGTTTTTGGTCAGTATGGAATGTTAGGCGGCCGAAAACAGTTTTCTCACAATTAGTGCAACCGTAGCTAAATTGGGACGCCTGCAATAGCTCCCCGGACCTCCCGCGCGCGAAACACCCTCCTTCGCCTTCACGATAGGCACGTGATGAGCGCCACCACACACGTCACTATGTGACGCAAGTGGTGAGGACGCTCCTCATTGGACTTGGGATCACATGATCGAGGTCAGCAACATCGCCCAGGCCGGAGCGTCTGCTACCGCTTCGGAGACGCCATGCGTTCTCCGGCTTCGTGATGTCCGAAACGGAGGGTTTGAAGGCTGTCCACGACACAACCACGATTTTTTCGGACCGCAGCCACCACGGGAAGAACGAGTGGTGCAGCCCGAAATTAACTGCGTTTGTACAGCAAAAACCCCGTGCTTCTCCACAGTGTGCAGCCTGTCCGACAGTTTTCACCGCGCAGTTGGTTCAGTGGCTAACAGGTGGCGCCACAATACCGCCGCCATCGCTAGCTTTCTGCTGCTGTGAATTCTGAGGTTGCACAGAAGCCACGGATATATTACTCTTGAGATCGTAATCTTATTTTCTCAGGCTGCGTATATGCTTCTTTTTTTTTAAGAAAACATGATATAAATCCTATAAATAATAGAAGTCAACAAGAAGCAGCTCGCAATGTTCGTAGCAGACGGTTTTTCCTACGAACGAATGAGGGGCTCTCTACCACGAACGTCACACTAGAGTGGGTGTGGTCTGCAGTTGGAGCGCTCCGGCCTGTCACCGCGGCAGCGATTTTCCAAATTAATTGTACCGTGGTGATACAACTTTGGACAGAAATATTTTGTGGGAATGCTTTTCACATACTGCTTTACAAGATGACAGCAGTTTTGGGCCATGTTAGATACCACTTTAATGCTCCTTTAACAACTAGTGACATATTTATAAATAGGCTGTCTTCCCTTCGTCCTGAATGATATTTGAATTTTCCTTGTCATTTGTTGTATCCTTTTGTATTGCTCATCGGTTGGTTTGTGACATTCGAGTGGTCATCTTGCACTGTGCAGTCTTTCTCTCTCTCTGTCTCTCTAAGTAACGCTGTGACTGTGCTAATGACTGCCCTCTGTAACTACGTGTTATGCGCGCTCCCACGAGTCACCGGATTTCATTGGACTTACAAATATCGCCTCATACCGAATCTGTTTCTTATTTCATGGCAGAGAACAACTGGACAGACCACAAGCACGTTCCAACCCCACGACCTACGAGAATGGGTCTGCACTTCTGCAAGTGGCTTTCTTCTCCTCGTCGTGTTATCTGTGGTCACCATTGTCGCCTTCTACCAATCCCAATATAATGCTTGCAGTACCACGGAGTGCCTCGAATACGGCCGTCTCTTCGCAAGTTCCGTGAACCCCAACGTGAACCCGTGCGTCAACTTCTACCAGTTCGTTTGCGATGGCTGGGACAGGAGCAATAATCAATCCGTCCAAGAAGTGCACCTTCACGACTTCTTACGTGAGCTGTCTGAGACGCTAAACAGTGTGCAAGTTCCCCCAAAAGACCAGTCTTCCGTCGAAAAGGCTGCAAAGTTCTACCAATCCTGTATCGATGTCACTTCAGGAAAGCGAAACGAGGATGACGAATTTAAGGAGCTTTTGAGGAAGGGCAACGTGACCTGGCCGGTGGTCGAAGGTGACGGTGACTTGCTTCAGGTGATGACGTATGCAGCAGTCCACTGGAACGTACAACCCTTGCTAGATTTCCGAAAAACGGTCGTCACTGGTGACGCCGTCGTTGTTGGCATCACACCTGGGACGGTTCTTTCGATCTGGTACAGGGAACGCTTGAAGTTGATCGAAAGAAAAAGCTATCGCGATTACCACAAGAAAGTGTTCACCATTATCTCTGGTAGCGAAACGAACGCTTCTGAATTCCATAATTTTGAAATGCTGGAAAACAACATATTTAAATCTCTAATTCCAGCCCTGAACAGAGAGAGCACCGGTATTTTGACGGAAGAAGAATTTAAGGCGCACAGTACAGCGTTCTCGTATCCTAGGTGGAAGAAAGTCTTCGAAGAACTCCTGGAAATCTCTCCGAGCAAGAGCATCACCTTTGCGCTCACCAATACGGCCTTCTTCGACGCGTTCAACGAGGTTACCCTTGACGTCGGCGAGCGGAACATGATCCTGATAACCAGCTGGTGCGTACTGTTCGCACTTGGTCACCTCATGATAGGAGGGCTAAGCACTGCCCTGTACAACAACCCACAGGACGCGGAAAGCACAGCTCGCATACGCTGCTTGCACCACGTCGAGCCTTACATGGGCGTCGCCTTGTCCGCCCCGTACGTCACTGAGGTCGTTTCATCACAAGTATACGTCGACGTCAGGAACCTCACCGAGACGTTAGTCGAACACATGTCACGGAAAATAAGTAAACGTAACGCCCTATACACCGATACCGCAAGAAATTTCGACGCTTTGTTCTTATACTACGATAAGCTGACAAACATATCCGATCTTGACCGAGTATTCTCGCATTTTCCCGATATGGGCACACGTTTCACAACGAACCACATCCAGGCGGTAGCTGCATGGAGGAAAAGAAGTGCAGAAGACACATCTTACTTCGGCTCGTACCTGCATGTAAGAGATTACTACAACTTGTACCGGAAGAACACTGAAAGTTTGGTCATCTGGCCGGTAGCACTCACGCCTCCCTTCTTTGCTGCGGATATCCCGTTCGCGCTCCGATACGGCGCTTTGGGATGGTTGGTCGCCGCAGCCAGAGCCGAGGTGATCATCAGGGACGTGTCATGGGCTAAACGACAGTCGTGGGGTCGCACTGTCACAGAACTGCCTTCCTGCTTAAGTGGGAAGTCGACGTCTAAAAGCATCTTCTACAAAACTATTTCTGGTAGCGTCGTTTGGGAAGCATTCAGGAAGGCAGGCGGCACTGGTGCAGAACCTGGAACTTCCATTGATGGCTTTTCCGAGTACAGTCCAGACCAGTTGTTCTTCATTGCGATGTGCTACCTTCAGTGCGGGCGTGGCAAACCAGGACACGAAGAATATTGTAATGGAGTGCTGAAGAATTTAGAACCGTTTTCAATGGCGTTTAACTGCTCTAGTGGGTCGCCGATGAACCCGTCGCGGAAATGTAATGTGATGTGACTGACACGATTGAGGTGTCAAGTGAGTACTGACTGATTGTCCGGGTTGTCTGGTCCGTTGTCATCACACAAAGAGCGTTCCTAGAAAGTGGACAATAACTTGTGAGATGACCTTTATTAGAAATAAAATGTTCCGCTATAGTCTTCCTAAGACCTATATTCCAGACTTGCTCTACACTTGATTTATCGTGCTTTCAGATATTTCATCGCCTGTTCAATGAGGCCTTGCCTTTTCATTCCAAATTCTTTCACCACAGCAACGTGGTTCCATGCACCTCTTGCCTGCGTGCTTCCGATCGTTTGTGTGCTTAGTTCATGTAGCGTTTTGGCATTACGGGTGGCGCGGGGTTAAATTGATTTGTCTGACGTAATTTAACATTTACCAGCTCCTGTGGAATAGTTGCTAGGATGATCGCTTTCCACGACGAGACGGGGAAGTGACATGGGTTCGAATCCCCGCACCTGCTTTGCTGTCTGAGGTTTTTCCTGGGTTTTCCGGCAGACTTTCCATACGAATGTCGACACAGTTCCCCCTGAAGTCTGCCCAGGACGCGCACCGATCCCTCCCCCCCCTGTCCCCCACTCCCTCCTGCATTCCTCTCTCCGTCTGTTCACGTCTGTACACCGCTCATGGCTACATTTGCATCGCGGTGCCAAGACAACAGAAAAAAAGGTAATTAGATTGGTTCAATATTGGCTAAATTAGTGTCGCCAGAGTAAATTATAAACCTTGCAGACATCACGTTAGAAGAGAAGCAACACGGCTTCCTTAGTCAAAGTTTGCTGACTTCCCGATGCGCCTCTAGTAGACGCGCAATCGCAGCGATACTTACTGAATCGCATCACGTGATATTCCCGAAGCCATGTACAGAAAAATAACAATGATGGTTCTACATAAGACGCGCAGTTTCTACGAACTATTCGTCACTGATATCGAGTGACAGAGATTAATTATCGATTGGTCGCGCCTGCACGTGGAGCATAATGCGCGTTCTCAATACATTCCTAATATGCTTTTAATCCCCAGGGAAACGACGAACTTAATCGCGTTGTCGATTTTAATATATAATGAGAACACTCGTCAGGATGCAATTAAAACACGATCAAGTTTTTGCTTTCAATGTGGAATATCCAGCGAAGATTTCTTCACTTCCACTAACATTTCCGAAAGGAAGTGCTTGCATCCCGAACTTCAAACGAAGATGCTGGTGAATGTTGCTACTCTGCTCCTACTTTGCCTCCTTGTCGAGGGTCAGAACGACATTGAGCAACAACTTGACATCGCTACTGAACTCTTGCAGCACAGCAAGGAAACAGAGGCAACGCTCTGGTTGGAAGGCAGCGTGGTCCCAAGAGAAGTGACCTATTGGGTGGCCCACCTCCCCGTGCTGGTTACCATCTGGAACACGAACACAACCCTTGGGATAGACGAGGCAGTTCAGAAGGTTAAGGGAAATGTGAATATGCTGGTATTGGTGCTTCATTTCGACAACGCGTCTCGCAGCAACCTACTCAGCGAGCTGAATAGAAAGGTTTATGAACTGTCACTCGTTCATATTGTGTTCGTCCTTCCATCGGGTGCGGAACTGCAGCTGGAGTCATACCCCATGTTAGCCTGCAAGATAAGCTGGATTGCAGATGGAAAACTTGTCGCTCCAGTTTCAAATTATCGTCACTGCACGACGAGAACTTCTTGCGCGCCCGAAACGGTTTTCAAGAGGACGGAGACACGGCTCTGGACTTCCTTACGGAGTAAAACCTTCATAGTCGGATACAATGTGCAAGCACCAAACGGTGAACTAGTTCTTCACTTCAAGCTGCTGTGGAATCCCGATGTCGTCCTGGAACTGTTGAATCACTTAAACGTTACGGTTGAGCCTTACGTCTTCACCATAGACCCACCAAGATGGAGTTTTTTGGAAAGAACTATTGAGAAAACAATCGATTTCTCCTTCGTTCCCATTCTCATGTGGCATTCCTCATTTGAGAGGGTTGACCTAGGTGCTGTTATCATGGTGAAAGCTATGACGTTTTACAGCCGGTCCGGTGAACTGGTTCCGCCGACTCTGGTGTCCACTTCTGTTCCACTTTCTTTACTACTTCTCTTTTTGTTGATCAGTGCTATCCCGATCATCCTACTACACGTTGCCCAAAGAAAGTTATCTTTACGACGTTCAGCAACAGACAAGGCTGTGCTTTTTCTCGTCAGCACGAGCTTAAATAGAAGCTACCCTATGCCACCGGGAGCGAACTGCTGGACAGTCAAGTGCCTTTGCATGTTCTGGATCATCGGGATGCTCGCCATAAATGTGTACCTTCAGTCAGTACTGACATCAGGTGTCAACGTGCCGTCAGCTTCCAGGTCGATTGAAACCATAAAAGATCTCGAAAGGCTCACGGCAGCTGGTCGCGTACGGCCTTGCGCTAACCCCGGCCAAACAAATGCGGGTTATTTAAATGAATGTCCGACGATAAGAGTGGCTTGTACCTTGAGAAAAACATGCGGCAAAGAACTAGAAGGATGTTTAGGATCACTCCATAGCGAAGAATGTTTTAGATGGGCACAAAGTGGAACGCATGTCTACGTTCTATGGAGCGGTGGTCCTTACGAACAGAGAGCTAAGCTGTACAATCTTGCACCAAGTCGGGAACACCTCACTACAGTGTATTACACCGCTGCAACACCCAAGGATTTTCCGTATATTGATAGCTTTCGCATGTTCATGATGGCTGTGACGGAAACTGGAATGAACATACTGTCGGAACGTAAGGGCATGCCGCGTGAGGAGAAAGCACCAGAGTTTGTAACAATGGAGATATCGTTCCATCAACACTTTTACATTTTCGTATTCGGGCAGCTCATAGCAGCTTTAGCGTTCGTCGCCGAGGTTGCGTTTGCGAAATACGCAAGACGTCGAAAGAGACGTGGTTACAAGGCACGTACTGAACGCATCTACCGTAGATGGCGCTCTCACCATTTCAATTCTGCAACTCGTATACCACGTTGACGTCACTCGTGCTCTCAGTAATTTTGTTTAGATGATGAACGTGACAGTACTATGCAAGTGAGCTGGTGTGTGCTTGACGTTCGCAACATGTCCATGTGAGCGCGGAGGGGGGAAAAAGAGTAGCAAACGAACATTTGACAAATATCAAACCAGCAACTATTGAATGAGTCAGGTAACAGGTTTCATAGTCGCTCCTGCAGAGACGGCAAAGCTGTGTTCCCTTTCGCCATCCTCCTCTCTTTACGCTGCACAGAATGTCTTATTTATCCACAGGTTAGAAAGAAGAAGCTGTGAGAGCGGCACTGACGCCATGCGGGAAAGCGCATGCAAGTACCGGACGACTAATTACACTCAATGAAACGTTTTCGGAAAACTGCTACACAGCACTATTCGAGTCAATCGTTATTCGAACTACTTGAATCCACTCACATTTTTGAAAACCACGAAACAAGCACGCGTACTTTGAGATATAAATCGCCAAATTTCGATATGCGAATGAGCCGAAACTAGAGCTGGAGCGCGCAAACGACATAACCTTAGACTTATCTGGGCCTGAAAGCGGTCTATCTGGCCGTCAGATCAGCGGCTACACTCTGAGCGAAGTAACCTCTAGTAAAGGTAAGAGAATTGCAATTTTTTACCCATCTATCACAGATGGGCACAGAGTAACTTTCAACGTGGAAACCTCTATAGAGGTTACAGTGCTGCTCTCTATTCATAGGTTACAGTCTGTTCATGCTCCTCCCATCTTAGAAGTCCCATTCTTCCAGCCGTTTTGCGTTTAGCATGATGCTGTGTATGGACCACAATTTCACATTATGCAAATCTGATATGCTTTTATTTCAGCGAAATATAATACAGTGCATGCTATATGACTCCAATAACAAATATAACTCTCTGGCTTTACCTATGAAATGAGTTACACTTATATGAATATTAATTACCACGTGTAGGATGGGGTCCAGATGAGTCTCTCTTCGGTCAGAGATGGTTAACTCCAGAAGTACAGTCATTCTCTGTGTCATAATCAAGATTCTGTGTGGAGGATGACAGTGCCTGTATTCAAGAAGCACAGTAGAAGGGTAGCCAAACCAACAATTAGCAATTACCGTAAATACATACCTTCAGCTCTGCCGCAGCAGATTCGTTTGACAGAGTCTCCTCGGTACGCGCAGGTGTAGGTGGACTTCCTGCAACAGCGTTCCTCTTTCTCTGTCGCCTTACTCTTCGAGCATTATATCATCTCTTCATGAAAACGCTCTCAAGGCAATAGAGTTGCATGAAATATGTGCAGACCATCTACATGGGAAAATATCCAATTGCGGCTTTAAGCAAGGCAATCAGCATGAATTTAGCGTGGGTACTCACAGGGCGGGTTGCGCGTTCTCCCGTTGCAAGGAAGCGTATTTTTCGGCGAGAGCATCACCCATACGTCTGTATGTCCACTTTGCCTCTCCTTTTGAACACTCCTCTATGAGGTGATTCTCACTGCATTTGTAAAACAAGTTCACTGCTGTACTGAGTAAAAGCTTAGTCTAGATTGCCCAATGCTTACTCCGAAAACATGGCGACTTCATCCCTGAGTTCCCTGGACAGTTTTCTATGCTTGTCCTCAGGCATTTTTCCTCTTCCGTACCGGTTGCACCATGTGAGAAAATTCTGCAAGCATGTCAAGTGGCCATTTCTTTAACGACTAGAAGAAAAGAAACAGTGAGCGCAAACATGGTATTGGAACACAGCACACATTGCTCCAACATTGGGCGATTTCCACAGAACGGAAATATTCACGAATGGTACACGGGCACTAACAGTATAGTGAAGACATTTCATAGTGACATTTCATAGAGGGGTCATTCACTGTATTGGCCAGGAAGACACTGTAGAGGAGGTGTTGTTCCTCTACATGAGCCCCGACCGGCGATGATGGTATGCCACGGAGAGGCGATGACGGTGGCCTATCTCCATGGCCGCGCCGGTGGAACTGAGGCAGGTGCACCAGGCGCGTGGCCATCGTCGTTGTCCACCGGCCGCTACATCACTCCCCCCCTCAGACGCGGAGCGGCGATAAAGCAGATGATGTCCGCGACTTCACTGGAGGAGGGCAGCGAGGGCGACCGTGGTTAGCATGCACGGTTGAACACGATGATGGCACGGCAGGCAGTGGCGAAGCATCACAGCTGATGAGTAATCACATCCGGTAGCCCGAGAAGAGGGAGGAAAATTGTGAGGCGCTGGGGAAGTGGAGGTCCTGGGGTGCCGCTACCGGCACGGGAGCCGAAGCTCTGAGAGTCAGAGGAGGAGAGGGTGAGGCTGTGCGAGCCGTTGAGAGATGCCGAGACGCCGGCTGAAGCATGCCGTGGCGTCGGCTGCCGCGACCGGCAGGTGAGCGCGAGGCTCGAGTGTCGCGGCCGGCAGTGAAGGAGCGCCGGGGTGCGGTGAACATCGGGCAGAAGTGATGGTTGATGAAGCTGTGAGGCGCGTGTGTGCCGATTGGTCGTGCTTTGTAGGAGGAAGTCAGTAAGTCGGTATGCAGCAGTCTGCTTGCCGAGCCCAGGAAGCCATTCGGGAACGAGAAGAGGATGTTGAGGACGGATGAAAGTCGTGCCAGTGGGTCTGGACAGGTGAGGTTGAGGATACGTGGAGAGCATCAGGTTCGATCGGTTGCCGTATCACAGAGCTACCATAGCGGTCCATTGTAGCGTCGGACAGGAAATGAGAGCTTCCAGGCTGCGCGGCAGCGTGCCGTCGGTGCTGGACTTGCGGGAAGGTTGCCAAATTTGGGATGGTAAAAGGACCGAATTACGCCAAACATGGTGTTCATAGTTCGGGTCACCAAATGTAGAGGAGGTGTTGTTCCTCTACATGAGCCCCGACCGGCGATGATGGTATGCCACGGAGAGGCGATGACGGTGGCCTATCTCCATGGCCGCGCCGGTGGAACTGAGGCAGGTGCTCCAGGCGCGTGGCCATCGTCGTTGTCCACCGGCCGCTACAACACCTTTAGGAGATGCTATATAAGAATCCAGAAACTATATAAATGTGTTTGCAGAAGTACAGAGGTGATCCAGCTCACAATCCCCTCATCTTACACTTTTTTTGCGTTTTACACGTACATTTTCCATTGTTGTCGTTGCAATGTGTGTGCTGCAACAAACCCGTAGTTTCTCGCAGAACAAAATCGAAATCATTTGAAGAAAGCATCTAGTGAATCGCTTGCCAATTTCACTTAATTTGTTGTGGCAACCGGGACCGTGATTGCAATATACGCACTTGACTTCACGGGCGGACGCATCGGCGATGTACTGCTTGCATTCGTCGTATTCCTTGGATCTTCCTCTTGGTATGCCCCAGATATCTTTGTTTCATAAAGCCATGGACACGGGAACAGCGTAAGACAGCGGAAACCGCGGGTTGCTGAAGCCTGCAGCGTCTAACACAAATGCGTCTGGCCTTGACCGCGCGTGCCAGGCGAGGATATATGAGAGACGTAAAGAGCGCACTGTAGAAGTAACACCTCCACTGACGAAGTAACATTATAGAAGTTACGACTGTCTAACCTTGTGTCTCGCACTGGGTTACTTCTAAGAACGAGCCTGTAACCACCACAAATCATTTTTTACCTCTAAATTCGGTGTTAACTCTTCAATCTTTTCAGTTACTTCTAAGTACAGGTAATATGCTTCTAAAAGTTACCATACAGGTAACCAGGTTAAGAGTGTACTCCAACGAGTTACAAAACACGTGGCCCTCCGACACGAACGCTCGTCGCTTCTTTTGCGCTTGAGAAGAGTGTGGCATAGGTTTCCGCTCATTGGCATAGCGAAATTGAGTGATTTATATCTCAAAACACGTGCTAGCTTTAGGGTATTTAAGAAAGAGGGCGGCCTTAGATAATGATTGGCCTCAATTCTGCTATCTCGCGCTTCCCGCGGAAACATCTAATCAAACAATTAATAGACTTTAGGCAATTCGCCGTCGAATAGTTCCATACGCTTTCCGACCGGATGTCCTCCTGGCTCTCGTAGTTTTCTTTTTTTAATTTCTGTGTTTGTATCCACTACATAAAAACTTTCCATGAAAGTTCCATGACTTTATCTGGAGCTGTCCGTGTTTTGTTATGTCCCTTCCCCGAAGCTCGGGGACATGTTGCCAATGTTATCTTTATTCAATATTCTCATTATTTCACCATATAGTTTGGTGTCGTTCTCAGTAACACACTCGGTACACCAGCTCTTGCGTAGCTTAGTGGCTAAGATGATCGCCTTGCATGCTGGGACTGACAGGGTTGAAATTCCGTTAGATTGTACTGCCAGGGTACCTTCCGTGGGCCTTCCCCAATCGGGCGTGGCCGGTGTGGGGGGGGCTCAAGGCAAATGTCGGTACGAGTGCATGTGATGTCATCCCAGAACGCAAGATACGCGACAGCAGCAAGCAGAACGCTCAGTAATAATAGTGAGTTTTAGCGTAACGTACGGTGTCGCCTTTGCGTAGGTAAGGATTAGCGTTGGTGGTTCGGCGCACTGCGCGAAGCTCTCTTTCTGTTATGGGCGTGCGCACAAACGTCAACGCTATCCCTTACGTGCGCAAAGGCAATAGCGTACGATGTACTGAAACTCTCTATTTACACACTACCAACCAGCCGACACTCCACTAAATTATAACAGTTGTGTCCAAGATACTTATTGACAAAATTTCTGTGCGTCGTAATAATTTCTGCTCGTGCACACAAAGCGTTAAGGTCAAAGTAACCTGAGTAGAGTATTTAAGTTATGCAAAGCTTGAAGCAGAGCTAACTTAAAGGGACGGTCGCATCCAGTTTAGTCAATTTCCAAACCATATAGTCTCATCTTATTCCTCGTGGACCTCTGACCACGGTATCGATATGGGTGGCGCATTTTGACTTTTATTTGACGGTCACTTACAAAAGTTGGCTTCCCCTCTCTGTAGAATTCTTCATGTTATGGGCTCTATCTACAGGTTTTTGCCGTCGTATTTAATCCTTCAACCGCGGAGTTTCCTCATGCCGCCACCTTTAATCCTTGTTTCGCGAGATTTAAACTGTCGCTCGCGAGCTTTTCTCCGTTTGTGTTCCCCGTCACATCAACTACGGTGAACGTAATTGATTTACATGTTTCACTTCAACGTTAAAAGTATTCCGTTGAGGACTCTCCAGGCGATGTTCACCGATTATCTACATCGCATTCCCAAGAACACCTTGTCATCGCAACAGAGGCGTCTGTCTCAGAGGGGAGGGCTGGTGTGCACCTCTTCATTCCTCAGTTGGACTATCACTTTCCTGTAAGCCTTCGGGATTACACACCTCCTTACGAAAGGGAGTTTCTCGCCATGATTCTGGCATTACATCGTGGACGCGACGTACTGCACCCCAGAATGCTGAAGGAAAAATAATTATTCTTTTACGTGTCTTACTCAGCGAAATACAAGCCCTCGAACACACTCCGACGAGCAAAGCGCCGACGTCAGAGAGCCCAGAGTTGCGTCCTTTACTATTGGGAGCCGTAAACACGTGACTTCTCGTGACATGCCTCACTGGCAGCGCCGTGCGCTGTGATGTCAGAGACGCGTGAGTTTCGGTATTCGCCATGCCCATTTTCTCCGCCTCTATTAGTCTGTTGGCTGTGAAATTTTCAACGGAGGTTCACATTGGTGCAAAGAACCGTCGTTTATGTTTATGTGGGCTATTAATAGGGCCCGGATTTTTAGGTGCTAACAGGTAGCGCTCTTCGTCGGATAAATCATTCTAGGCCAACCAACCTTTAGAACCGTATTGTTTTATCTTCCGATTGGAAGAGATGTTGATGCATAAAACGGGGCGCGCCCCCTTTCTCAGCTTATCGGGAGACAGAGAATTATCATCCGCGATGATGATTGTCATACTGCGTGCTATGCGGTCAAGAGCGCCCCCTGTTAGTGCCTACAAATCCGGGCCCTAGCTATTAATTACGTTTTGTTCCTCGTACCCACGCTCTTAAAAATGAACTTCACCGCATAGCACGCTCCTAGCCAACCATCATCTCGAATGATATCGTTATCTGCCCTGATTTGTTGAAAACATGGGCGTACGCCTTTTCGTGACACTTACGCTGGTCATAATTGTCACAAAAAGGCGTACCCCCCCCCCCCCCCCCGTTTTCAACACGGACCGAGGTGTGTTTGACGCGCCATCGAGGCCTTGACCCGCCACTCAATTCCTATATGCATCGTGCAGCAACTTGCCATTCCTCAACGTACACCCACTGCGTACAGACTGAAACAGTGGAGCACCTCCTCCTACGCTGTCGCATGTTTGATGACTTTCCTTCTGTGCTAACTTCTTTATTATCATTTAGGACTGTCCACACGGGATAGTGGAGTCTGTCCGTGGCATCTTGCATCGCATCGCATTTTCGTCTTCTACACTCTTAAAAATGAACTTCACCACATAGCACGCTCCTAGCCAACCATCACCCCGAATGACAACGTTCTCGCCTTAGATTTGTTGAAAACGGGAGGAGGAGCCTATTTTGTGCCGCGCAAAATGGACACAAAATAGGCTCCTCCTCCCGTTTTCAGCAAATCAGGGGCGAGAACGTTGTCATTCGGGATGATGGTTGGCTAGGAGCGTGCTATGTGATGAAGTTCATTTCTAAGAGTGTAGGTAGCATGTAGTAACGTTCGTAGTAACGTCTTTTTTCTCGTTTGGCTGTGACGTTTTCTTCCCCCTCCCCCACTCTCTCACACCTTGTACTGAAGTTCTGTTAACTCAAAAATTCATCATCCTTATCAATCATAGCTTGCAACCATTTAGCTTAGCCTTGGCCAATCTCCCTTGGTGGATAACGGCCAACGTCTCACACTCTCAGAAAAAACGGGTGGAGCAGTTACACCTTTCAGGAGGTTGTCGCATATGTTGTGCCTAAAATGTTGCAACGTTCAACGTGCTACCTCGCTCTCTGCCACGAATGATAGGATTACCTCGTCTGATTCGGTGAGCGAGGGGGGCGTACGCCTTTTTGTAGCAATTTGGATATATGATAACTGCTTTTGCCACCGTGACACACCCTTGATCAGACGCTATGTTGACCTATAGCTGGTAACTATAGAAGTTATCACATTTTCACACCCTTTTTTCTTAGACTGCAAGTCGAACAAGGATAAGAAGAGGTCATAGGGATACGCTTGCTGAGCTCAAGATCGCGGGTTCGATCCCGACCAAGGAAGGTAGAAAATGTGGGGGCGGTAAACATTGCTTCCAACATTGTGTGTCGGAGATTTCCAGCGCATGTCAAAAGAACCCCAGGTGGTCCAAATTATCAGCAGTCCTACCTTCCGGCACGTGCAACATGTTGCCACCCTGGGGCGGATTACTGGCCATTGCATCGGTGCGTCGGCCTAACGTGGCAACGCCCACCGTCGGGCAAGCGCGCGCTGCCGACGCACGATCTGAAGTGGTCAGTAAGGCCACCGTCGTCCGCTGGATAGGCGAGCCTCGCCGGCGCGAGGAGCAATGACGCTACTCTCGGTGGCAGACTCGAGTCTGTCAAGCAAAAAGCCTAAATTTGATGACATTAACTTACTTTGTATTTACCTCTAAGAAATATAAATTTTGTTACCCCGTGGAAAGAAACCTTCTTGCACATACTTCGCTAGATGAGCACGTAAGACACGAATCAGCCAATGCGAATGCAGTGCAGTGTCGTCTGCTGCCGTCGCCGGCTCGAAGGGAATCCTTCGGTGCTCGGAGCTATCTCTTTTTCTTTTCACGCGACACATGTGTTGAGGATTAATTGCGTATTTTATTTTAGCATTACATTCGTAGAAGACGCACGCAACGTCCTCGTTGACTGCACTGAAGTGGCTCCTTGGTCCTCTAGAAATGCATACACAAGCGCCATTTTCAACGACGAACATCGCAGCGTTTTGCGTCGGCTGACCTCCTCGCCCAATGGCTACGAACGCCACACACCCGGCGATGGTGGCAGGCTGCGAGTAAGGTCACTTCTTCCTTCTCACGACGAAGCGGGTCACGTGCAGCACGCGTTACTATGGAGACGACGCCAGAGCCATTTATAGGGAGAGTTTGGCCATTCTCTGATCTTTTGCCGCCTCGTGGGTGGAGCCTATTTTGACGTCGTTGCGCCGCCCAAAAAGACTGAATCCAAGCAGAATCCGCTCATCAGCCATCTGATGCGCGCCATATTGATGCTGTCCGTCAGCTTTGTTGTCGCAATGAATGCAATCTACAAGAATAACCGGCTTATGACCCACAGCCGCCTCTGGTAAAGGGGGGTTTTGTTGCCAAACTGAAAGAGTTCAAGGACGAAGGGCTTTCGAAGGACAATGTTCGCTCGTGTCATCCCTCCTTGCATCGTAAACAACGATCAGCATCAATATGGCGTCGGCGACCGACTGACAACGGGACAACAATAGAGCACGGCGAGGGAGGTGGCTTAGCCGTGACGTTGCATGACGCGCTACAAGTTAGGCTCCTCCTAATGGCCAAACTCTCCCTATAAACGGCTCTGGACGACGCTGCGCTACGCACCGACAAGTGGCCAGTAATCCGCCCCTGGGCAGACAAACCTCACGTGTAACATCAGTGCACCATATATTAACTATAATATACTTCTACTATATTATATTATTAATATAGGAATACACACATGTTCTACATGTAGTTTCGTATGGCCGTGGCGAATCTGGGTCACTGCCGCCACCTGGTGAGGAAGAGGAGGATGATGACGTCACTGAAGACAAAGCCATCACAATTGCCATCATTTCCTTGCCTCGTGACTCGGTCAGATATCACGCGACGAAGGCGTGGAATATCTCCACTACTACAACGTTCTACGCTTGAAACGTTCAGTACTATGGCGAAGACTAACGACAGTGGGAAGTGTTCAACGACCAAGAGTCAAAAACAGTCGAAAAAGCGAGGCAAGCGTGGTTCGACAACGTCAAAGGCGTCCGCGAAAGACTCCGTTATGGAAGCCACTAAAGAAGGCTCGCATTCCGGGGCCTCCAACGTAAAGCATTCGACATCGAAAGAGGTACACAAGCCGAGCCACACCCGAACCTCGAAGAAGCATTCTACCGATACTGAAAAGAAACCCAACATAGAAGTCGAGGAAAATGAACCGGCCAACTCATCCTCTAAAGGTGCTACGAAGGTTAAAGCGACCAGCTTTGCAGCGCTTCCAGTAACATCCCCACCTGCTGATCCCGGTGACACACCGAGCTCGGCAAGTCCGGTGGGCGATGCTAAGATGTCACCACGTTCCCAATACGTCGCCAAGCAGGTCAGGAGGATGACGAGTGCATCGATACATGTGCCCGCGAAAATTGAAGAGGCTATCGCTGGACAAGACCGACGTGAACAACCATCGGAGGACATTCCAGAACAGCCTATGCCCAGGGAAGTGGAGGCAACGAGGACAGCTTCATCGGCAGTCGCATACAAGGGAAAGCGAAAGTCGACGATTGGCCACACGGAATTTGACAGCGAGGTTAGAAAGACTTCAGGTGTGTGTCTTGTGCAGCAATGTCGTACAATGTGTAGGCCGGCAAACGGGTATACGCTGGTGGCTCTAAAGCATGTGGAACAGAGAAGTGAATAGTGAAGCACACAACACACAATTATCGCAACACATAATTATTATATATATATTATATATACATATCTATTATCCAGTCGCCACAAGGGCTGCAGAACCTCCTGATCGTGTGAAGGACTGTGCCTAATAATAATAATAATGTGTATAAGTGCCTAATAATAAGTGTGTAACTTGAGTACGGTTAGAATGTGGTGAATTCGGTCAATGAAATGACAGTTTTGGCGTTAGTTATCCCGCTTTTATGCTAGTTTTGCTATGATTTTATGTTAGTTATGCCCCTCATTCCTCATGGTCTATAACAACAGCGCATCTCCGCTGCGGAATCATCGCAAATGTTCAATAGAGTTCAATAACTTCGGCAAAATTGTTTCACGATGCCATCCTCAACCGCTTACCTACGGATATTTTTCTGTTGCAGCCTCCATTAGAGACAAACTCATCCCAAAGTCCCAGCGCAGCTCAGTGCTCAGCCTCTTGTGCATCGTCGTTTCTTTCGCTGTCGTTGGAGTGGGATTGTTCTTCGCCATTCGTCATTACTTTACCCCGGTGCTCGTTATAGAGTGCACGTCTGCGAAGTGCAAACAAATCCAGAGCGACATAGCCCACCTTCTCGACACCAGCATCAGCCCTTGCGAAGACGTGTACGGCTACGTATGCGGTAAATGGGCTAAAGCTAACAAAGGCGGTTACTTGGTAGATGTTCAACGTGCATTCGACAGTTCCATCTTTAGGTCCATCGAATCCAGCACAGGTGTTCAACCCGACCGATACGGTACGCACGTCTTAGTGAAGATCTACACAGCATGCCTGGACCACATGCGTTCACCAAAAATGGAGTTCGGAGAAGTCCTAACACAAGTAATCAAAGAGCTGAAGCTGAATGAACTATTACAAGCCCGGACAACTCCGCAAATACTCAAAAGCCTTCTTGAAATTGGACTCAAGACAGGTATTTTTTCGATCTTCACAGTGGGATTCCATAAAGTAGGCTTACAAACCTGCTTGCGTCTGGCGCCGGGAACTTCCATTGCAGGAAAAATATATTCCGCCTACAACGACAAGCTTCCAAAATATGAGTTGACTGACATGGGTGATTTAACGAAAGACTTCGCAGCAACGGTGCTGAAGCAAGCTGGCATGAGCGCAACATCAATGGTAGCTGTTATCAAGATAGTGACGGTGATGGACAAAGAAATTTATCAGTTGCTATTGCAACACACACGGGTGACCAAGGATTTGTTTCGCAATCTCATTGGCTTATTCGAGGGCACCGATCCTCAAATGGTGTTAGGTCTCATCAACAGCATCGCACCGAAACATCTGAGGTTGCGAATCGACGACAGCGTCCGTATAGTTGGGTTTGATGTCATCAAAGCTGTGTACAGAGTGCTGGAGAATGCAACGTCACCAATAGGAGCCATAGGGGTTAGGAAAGTTTATTACGCCATCAATCTCCTTGCTGGAATACTAAGGTACGACCTCCTTCGTAGAAGAGTCAATCCAGATAAGTACAGCTTCATCTGTTTGCGTGCAACGAGCGGCATTCTGACCCGTACGTTGCCGTACCTTCTGGCCAAACTATCTGGACATGATGGAAGCTCATCTACAGCTCGAAGTTTCGCGGCCTCTATCAAACACAGCTTCGTAAAAGACAACAGAGTGCTGTCTATGTTCAACAACTTTGCTGCTGAGGAGGCGAGAAAGAACATCAGGAAGGTAGAAATATACACGTACGACAAAGCGGATTTGGTCTCCGACTTGGATAAAGATCTCGATTACACCGGTTGGAACTTGACAGGGAACTTTCTTTCGATCAGGATTAGCGCTAGAATGAAAGAAGTGCAGATGCTATTAAAAAGCATCTACAACGAGCGTGCAGATACTCTTCGCAAGAGCCAACTGTCTTCCGTGGTGGAGCACACTGGAGGCGACTCGTTCGCGGAACCCTTGTTTACAGTACCGACTGCCTACCAGGTTCCCCCGATGTTCTATTACGAAGATGAAATCCCGTTTTACTTTAACTTAGCCACACTCGGAGTTCTGGTCGCAAATGAGTTACTTCGTTCAGCATCTGGGGGTCTTCAAAGATTCGGTCAACAGCGTCTGTTCCTTTCGGCTTCTTGTCTGAGAAATCTCACCTTGGACCGCGAATTGAATGTTGGTGCTATCGAGAATGGCAATCCGTTCGACAGCGAAGCATTTCTTTGGACGTACGGAGCGAGCATCATTTTCTACATCATTCGGTCCTCTGTTGAATCTCTGGGCAAATCTGCGATGGAAAAATACTGGAACACAGTTCGCCAGTACTTTTTTATTCGCTTCTGTCTGCTCTCCTGCGTCTCTAGGGATGTTTTGGGATATGACAGGGTGTTCAACGAACGATGTGTCCTCCCGCTTCTAGTCAACCCCGAGTTTACGAAGCATTTCGGTTGCCCATCGAGGCCAGCTTCTGCTGATAGTGCTTGCGTGGGTTTGGTGTAATGCGTCATTTCATCAGATTGACATTACTCTTTACTCTTTTTCTTGGTATGTTTCCGTCAGTAGTCTGAGAACGACCCAATTCAAGGAATAGTGGATATATGCACGAATATGGAATGTGAGATAAATGGTCAATGTCCCCTACAAAATACAGGGTCTGGATGTGTTTTCTTGCCTTTACGTTGATTATATAGTACGACTTGCAGTACGTCGATACAACGAAGGGGAAGTATATTCATTGCTCGAAAAGCGTACGAATGTACAAGATACAAAAATACCATCACGGAAGGTGTTGCGATTTCCAGCGGAAGTCATTTTTGCTGACGCTGACAAGAATTTTGACATTGCCGCGCAACAATGTGCTAAAACGTCCTAATGCGTGATTTCTCTTAATTCCGTGTGAGCGCCTAGAAGTAACAGGACAGACGTGGGCCGATGGAGAGAGGATAGCAGGAAGGACAGGGGGTTTGGTGCGCGTCCTGGTCTGCCTTCACGGGGGAACTGTGCCGTCATTCGTCTGCCACAAAACCCAGGGTGGTGGATTCAAAACACAGCCGGTGATGGATTCAAACCAGATCTTCCGCACGATATTGGTTAGAACCAATGAGCGGACACTTTTATCCATGCCATGAACCGCTCAGTGTCGCTGCACTGCGCATCTCCCATCCCCCACGTCGTCTGAATGAGGCCCATGAGGACCTATGGTCGGGTTTGCGGTTGCGTCGCACGCAAACCATGTACGGTCACAGCGCAAGGACCGCCCTTTGTCTGCTGCAATGCTATCGCGTTTAGTACGCGTCTGGCAGTGCACAAGAGAGAGCAGTGATTTTTTCTATTTGATTACTAGAAGGGAATTCCGAAGCAAAGAAGAGGCGTTCATAGCTAGGACAGCGAACAGGGAAGCCTCTTTTGCTCTTTACTTCGCACCGCACCAAGATCTTTAAAGTGGGTGTGGTAAATGCCATGTTCCATTCGTGTGTAATGAACAGCTGCCACCATCGTGTTACCATTAGCAGCAGAGTATGTTCCAAGCGGGTTACCCACAGGACGTTTTCAGAGCAGTGGTTAGGAGGATGCTAAAGAATCGCTGGCCTCAGGCACACGGAGTGGAGGAGGAGGAGGCAAAGGTTGTGGTGATCCCATATGTCCACGGACTTACGCGTCGTTTAATGTAGGTCGGCCAGAGGTCTGGAGTAAAAGTGGCGCCAAGCGTAAAGACGAAATTGTGTGCTTTGCCAGGCATGTTGTCGGCGGATGAGGAGAAACATGTGTGTGTGGTGTTATGCTCCGTCCACACCACGGCACTGAACGTCGCGAAAGCCGCGAACGATGGAAATGCCGGACAACTTGTCACGTCCACACAGCAATACGCGAGAGCAGGGAAAGCCGCGAAGGCGTCGAATATCGCGGCGCGAGAGTAGGGATTGCTTCTACTTTTGACGGGAGCGCCGGGAAAGTTGTGAGTCAGGGCCAATCAGCGCGCTCCACGAGCGGGAATGCTGGGACGGAAGGGCAGCGGAGAGGACAAAAAACATGGCGGACACGTATCCTGGTCTACGAAATTGTAATCACGGCTCTAAGGCAGCGCGAAATGTTGTACACAGCAAACGCAAGAGGAGTAAAACATAAATATGAAGACCACATCACAGCAGCTGCTGAGAGAATGCCAGGAAGTAACTGTGTGTGGACTGTTTAGACATGTGTAGATGCTTGCCGTCTGCTGCCCGCAGCGGGCATCGCCTTTCAGGTTTCTGTATAAAACGCAATAAATACCTGTTGATTTATCATCTTGATCGGTCTTGATTTATCATAACGACATTATAGGTATTACGCGTGAGGAACCTGAGTACAGTTCGAAGAATGAAACGGATCAGGTTTTGAAGCGGAGGACGGTAGTGCCGGCATTCCCGGCGTTCAGAGCACAGTGAGGCGAGAGGGTCCCGAAAGCCGTGAGGGACCTCACGGATGAGGTGATGGGTTCGGGCTCCTCTTTGCTGATGCCAAACACTAACGTTAAACCTCACTGTGACAGTAACAACTGTTACCGAATTTATCCAAGCACCGCACGAAACCCTATAAAAAGTTTAATGCCGCGCAGTATCATTGGTACCAACCATTGACATAGTAGTTCAACGCCGACGTGTCATGTGAACATCACGGAAAGTCCTTTTGAGGCTCGTGTGCCTATAGTGATTTGTAGACACGTCAGGCCATAACGGTATTCACGAGGCGAGGGCTGATGAGGGGTCGTGAGGCCATGAGGGTCCTCATGAGAAGAAGGTACGTGAGGCCATGAGGGCCCTCATGAGGTGAAGGCACGTGAGGATGAGGACTCGTGAGGCCATGTAGGTCCTCATTAGGCGAAAGTACGTGAGGCGCCGTGAGGACATGAGGGCCCTCATGAGGTGATGACACGTGAGGATGAGGACCTCATGAGGTGAAGATACATGAGGCCATAAGAGTTGTGAATAGCCTCATGAGGTGAAGGCATGTGAGAATGAGAATGGTGAAGTCTCTCGGGATCCCGATGCCCTGAGGTGAGGTTTGTGAGGGCAAAATTTAAAATGGAATGTGAGGGTGACTTAGGTTTAGTTACTGGTAAGGAAAATTTTGTGAGGGTGAGTAAGGCCAACAAAGTCTGTGCTTCGTGAGGTGAGGATGAGTGAGGCCGCAGGAAACTGCTCACCTATGATCAGGTCCCAGGATCGGTCCAAAGTACAAAACAAATGTGTTTAGAGAGTCTGAGCAGGTAAACTGAACAAAGTAATATTTCTCGTCCCGCTAGCTACCCACAGGGACAGGCACAGGATGTACCTGAATGACTCTTCACGGACAGTCCGCGAGTGTCATCCTCAGGACGTTCTGGGGTACACCTCGAAGGATGAGGACACGTTGACACTGTGGGGACATCCTGAGGATCATGTGTGTTCTTGGGATTTTTTCGCTCTGTCGCCTGCAAATATACTTGCTGTGATGCACGGCGTGCTAGTATATCGTAACTGGCCGTGCTGCAATTCTCGTACTTGTCACAAAAATCTCACGTTGCTTCTCTTTTTTTAGAAATAATTGTTGGGGCTCTTGTCCTTAGGAATTGGATGCTGCCAGAATACTGTTACATCGGCGTATGACATTTTGTTGAAATAAACGAATGTTGAACTCTAGGTGGACAAAACGGCGGGTCACGAAAGCAACGTGATGATTCGGTGACGTTCCCAAACGAAAGCTTTCAGAACGTGTCTTCCACCGACAACACTTTTCTTTTTGAGACGGCAGAAGACAACATCTATCTGGCTCCTGCTTGACGACTAAGCAGCAGAGGAACACAATAGTACCACCATGGAAAAGATCCGCGATGAATCAGTCACGTGGTCCTTCGGGTTTCCCTCTGGGGTTTTCCCCACTGTTGTTTGTCGTGCATCATACATCTTCTGCACTGTTTACGTAAACACGAAGTGCGGCAGCATGATTGTATGTGCCCGCGTTGCCTGCTACTAGTACATATGGCAGACACGTTGTCAAGCTGAGAGGTACGCAAAAAGAACGTTTGACATGTAATAATGAATATTAGTGCCCTTCGGTGCGTACGTTAATTCGCGAAATACAGGAAGAACGTATACAACTTATAAGCGTGTTTACGTCGTACACCGCGCAGTCTTTCAACTGGGAGACATATTTGCAATGTATCAATCTTCAGCCTGGCTGAGAACACATTGTTCTGTGAAAACATGCGGTCTGAGTCGATTTCCCTTCCTCAAACTTGAGACTAAAAAAAATCCTCAATATTTTTGGCCATCTTGAAGACGCAATAAAGTTTAATCATCTTCACAGAGCGCACCACCATACGTGACGAGAGAATATACGCTACTCGAAAAAGCTTATCGCTGCGCCACTACAAGTGGCGCTGACGGCAGAAAGCAGGATATTTTTTTTTTTGATTGGGTGTTAGGGCCGCGAAGCAACAGTGGCTATGAGCGGCGTACAGATGTGGACGGACGGAGAGAGGACAGCAGGAAGCAGTGGGGGACAGGGGATTAGTATGCGTCCTGGGACGACTTCAGGGGAAACTGCGCCGACATTCGTCTGGAAAGTCTTCGGAAAATCCAGGGAAAATCTCAGACAGCACAGCCGCGGCAGGATTCGAGCCCACCACCTCCCAGTCTTCAGCACGATCTTGGTTACCACCAACGAGCTGACGCCTTAGCCCACCCGGCCATGCCGCTGGTGGAGAAAGCAGGAGCAGGAGTCGGACGTCACTATAAGAAAAAGGGGGGTCACTCTTTATAAGCCAGGCATCGGTGGCATTACATGATGAGCAGGCCCTGTTCCTATAAAAGTGGGATAGGGGGGGGGGGGTGAATTTTCGACCGGTTCCTGTAAAGTGACACGCGAACGGTGATTACGGTGGCATTTAAAAAGCCTGTTGGTCTCGTCAATACGTATTTTCTTGGAAATATAGCACAGTGCTCGTCTTCTTCCCTGTCGGCCATCGTGTTGCAGTGCTCAGTCGTACCAGATTCTCTCCCTTGGTTTGATAAAAACGGTGGGTGTACGCTATGTTTGTGGCAATTATGAACTGCATAATGCCACAAGAGAAACAACAATTCATAGGGATACGCTTGCTGAGCTCAAGACCGCGGGCTCCATCCTGACCGAGGACGGTAGCAATTGTGGGGGAGGTCAACATTGCTTCCAGTATTGTGTGTCGGAGATTTGCGGCGCACGTCAAAAGCATCCCAGATGGCCCAAATTATCCGCAGTCCTACCTTGCGGCACGTGCAACATGTTGACACACCGGGCAGACAAACCTTGCATGTAATATCAGGGCACCATTTATAGGGATGCACACATATTCTACATGTAGTTCCGTACGGCCGTGGAGAATTTCCGTCACTGCCACTACACTCTAAATCTTTTCACACCTTTAAAGGTGTAATAGCGTACATGGCGCACGCCTTTTTAGGTGTAATTTTGGTAACATCATAATGGAGCACGGTTTCGCACAAATTTTCTTTACTCGAGTGTTGTCTGTCCTCCAAAAATTCAGTCTTGCAACATCTCAACATTGTTCAACAGCATTGTAGACACTTGCGCGTGCTCGATTATCGATGGCGATGCATATATGCATTAGCTCGTACCTACGATATCCAAGACATAATGAAAGCAAGATTTGCACTGACACTTGATCTTTAGTAATGCTTTCCGAATTTTGTAAAATATCATCCTGGAGATGCAATGTTACGCAACCAGATTGAATGTGCATAGCGCACACCTTTAAAGGTGTGAAAAAGTTTACAGTGTACTTAGTGACGAAGAGGTAGATGACGACGTTATTGAAGACAGTTTATGGTAGACAGCACTGATCTCTATGTATAAAGGCTGGATCGCGCATGGGAGAGGGGCTCGTGGGGGAGAGGCACGCATTCGGGCCGCCATGTTGGGAGGCCCTAAAGCGCTGTGTGTGCCCATAGAAAACAATGGGAGGCAACAGAGATTGTGAGTATTTATTGCGCTGCAGGCGTTGATCGTTGTTTGTCGTCGCACAATTTTGTAAGGTGCCAGTATACTGATGTATCCTAACAGTGTTTCACAGGTGTCCTGCCGTTCGATTCTTAATTACGTTATGTTTTGCATTCATTCCGAAACTAGACCGTCACTGCAGTGCAGCGCTGGGGATTGTACTACAGCACGTTTCCCAGCCAATATTTCAATAAGAAACGATGTGAGATTAACAACGACCATGTAATAATCTCCCGTGCTGCGTTGTGGACAAAAATTGTTCCACAAAGAACGGTCCCAGAAAGGATATACCCGCATGGTAGAAAGAAATCGCACCGTAGAATCACAGCCATTGTTTTAGACAGGCGTATGCGTTGTGATTTATATCAAGCAAGAAAGGGTCTTTTAGTGAACGACAGTGGTGTGTTCGACGTAATGCCTCGCAAATATGGACACACCGAAGCATCCCAAACAATTACTTCACGCAATTATCACGCTTAGGCCAGTTAATTTAGGTATTGATGTACGTAAACTTAATCAAGTTACTTAGTAAGTGGTAACACCTCCTTGAGACACAAGACATATCTCCTTTTCAAGTACAGCACTTCTTTTTTTGTTTGTTTCTTCCTTCATTTGCTCTGATTATTTGCAGGTGAAATTGAATGTCCTTCTCGCGTACTCACATGCTTTTGCTGAATAGAACTGCAGCGTGAACAAAGCTGCGTAGGGACGGGGGCCTGCCATCCACTGCTGACTTTGTCATGCTTGTTATGTGGAGCACGTTTAAAAAAAATGCAACTGCACATCTGAAACTCCAATCATTATCATCGTCATCTAAAAGGGAGTGTGGTAGCACTGCCGTGAAACCAGGCATGATTTCTGAAGATCTCCTCTATGACACTTTCCGCAGTTTGCACACTTTTCTTCAGCGTGAGTCTCTCTCATAGGAGTCCCATCTTACATTTTAATGTGCGAGGGCTCTCTTGCACTACGAATATACGGTTTCCAAACTGCAACATGACGATTTGGAGCTTGAAACTGGAGCCCTGGTGTACACTGTCTATGAAATGATACCAACTGAATCATGTCAAACGTGATGTTTAGTGGAAGATGGCTTTCTTGGTTGTGCATTCTGCATGACAAAGATGTAACACGATATGCTCTTGTAAAGAAGATAAGTGATGTTATGCTCTGTGAATAAAGTGAATATACATTTTTCAAGTTCAACATTTATTCTTGCATATATGCATTTCAAGATACAATGAATGTGCAGGGAGGTGACAAAACAATACGTTTATTGTTTTGTGACCTCCCTGCAATGACAATATATATCTCAGGAATAACAATGTACAGGTAGACTATGTAAATTTGTTGCACCCAATTTTCATACATGCTGAATTTTAAATTTTTGTTTTGCTGCCTATGTGTTCAGTGTATTACAAATTGCTTAATGCAAATCACACTTTGTTAATTTCAAGGACATAAGTAGAGTAGACAAGCGAGCTGGTGTATACGATTGAACGGAAACGTCTCCTTGAGTCTGAGGAGCAACGAATGGGGGAAAAACTACACAGGACGGACACGCTCCCATCTACGATATTCATACCCTGAAGGAACCGCCACTTCGACACCATAAAATATTCAGTAAGTTTCACTGTGGCAGGCCCTGCCACTGCAAATTCCCTGAATTGAAATCCTTCAAATTGTGTCATAATCTTAAATACGCCAATATTTTTGCAAGTAGTTGACATGCTGGAGGACACTCCTCCTGTAGCTAAGGCAACTACAGAGAGTTCAAGAGGCCGAAGGTAAACCTACAGCTGCACGAATGTGATCAATAGTAGTGCATTCTCAAGAAATAATTTTCTTATAGCATATATGTGCATGCCTATTAACTGAAACAATGATCACAGTTCCCCAACAAGTTTTAATTCCTGAGGGTGTATACTGTAGAGGTGGGCTAGATCTACAACAGTTAATACAAGGTATTATATACTATGAATACCTTTAAAAATCTCATGTGACACATATGCTTTTACTTTTTGGAGGTGCTGCGGTGATCGGAGTTTGTGGGCACTGCTCAGGTTTTGCACCCATTTCTTGAGTATGTCGAGGCAGCTCTGAAGGAGAGAACACTGGTTAGGATGCAACTAGTTAAAAATAAATATGTTGTTTAGCAAAAGCATTGCATAAATGTTTAAAACATCAGTTTAAAACGGGGTTTACAATCCCGATATCTTTTAGAAATTGCAACGTCTAAACGCTGTTTTAAAAAGAATTGTAGCTTCATCACCAAGACAATGCTGGGTGAAGGGCCTAAGGTGCATATAAAACTCTCCATGATATGATCCGTGATCCATGATATGAACATGTAGAGAGAATGGGCAAAATTGAGAGAGGCTCATCACAGTGCGTGCACTGAGGTGATTCCTCCCCGTAAAGTAGGAACCCGTGGATGAGGAACACATGATACTTGTCTGCAAGCTCGATCGCATCACACTGCACAGACGATCCTCTGGGTAGCCCCCGTGAGGAAACCTGTATTGAGAGACCACCTTTGAAACACTGCTACAAATAACATAAGAAGCTACAAACTATTATTAACATTATTAATTATTAATAAAAATTATTATTATCCCAACAAGCTTACAACATAGCTCAGACACAAAGGCGGTATCTAAGTCACACCACACCAACGTTACGTAGGATTCTTTGTCACAAATCAAACCAAGGCACAAAACAATACCAATAAATGAAAAAGATTGACTCTCTTGGTCTCATTACGTCGTAATACTGAACTTGTGCGCGAAAGTGATTCAAAGAAATGACTGTGCACTCGCTTCCGTAGAGAACACCGTGTACCGTGCTAGCAATGCATGCAGAAAAGCGCTCGAGTGCTCGCACATATTGATGACAACACTATCAGTGTAGTGTAACATGTTCTCTCCAGCATACTATGCACTCAAACTGTATTTGCCGCCGGGTAAAATGCAAGTGTGTTCGATTGAACCTCGGAAGAGCGATCAATCAACTTGCACCCAGTGCTGGTTTTGGGCAAAAAAACACTTCATAATTGTCAAATAAATGTACAAAATGGACGCCTATTTATTCCTTGATAAAGAATGACTCACCTGTAGAAATTTCAGCCCTGTATCCTTGCCGGTACGGTTGGTACGACCGTAATTGGAAAAAGTTGCCATGATCGCTGCAGCGACTGTTTTGGGTACAGTAAGATGGCGGCCGGTTGCCGCACGCTCGCGCTCCCTATCCGCGATCCAGCCTTTTACAATCGAGATCAGTGGTAGACACAATTGCCATCTTCTTGTTCCTTGGAAGAAGAAAAAGAATTGCCATCACTTGCTGGTCTCGTGATTGGGACAGCTTCCACGCGGCGAAGGCGTGCACTTCATTCGCTACTACAACGTTCTACACCTGAATGGTCCAAGGCTATGGCGAAGGCTAACGACACTGGGAAGTGTTCAACGACCAAGAGCCAAAAACATTCGAAGAAGCGAGGCACGCATGGTTCGACAACGTCAAAAGTGTCCGCGAAAGACGACGTTATGGAAGCCACTAAAGAAGGCTTGCCGTCCAGGGCCTCCGACGTGAAGCATTCGACATCGAAAGAGGTACACAAGCCGAGCCACACCCACACCTCTAAGAAGCATTCTCCCGATGCTGAAAAGAAACCCAACATAGAAGTGAAGGAAAATGAACCGGCCAAGTCATCCACTAAAGGTGCTACGAAGGTTAGAGCGACCAGCTTTGCAGCGCCTCCAGAACCATCCCCACCTGCTGATCTCGGTGACACACTGATCTCGGCAAGTACGGTCGGCGATGCCAAGATGTCGCCACGTTCCCAATACGTCGCCAAGCAGGTCAGGAGGATGACAAGTGCATCGATACACGTGCCCGCGAAGCTTGAGGAGGCTATCCCTGGACAAGTCGGTCGTAAACAACCATCGCCGGACATTCCAGAACAACCTCTACCTGGAGGAGTGGAGGCAAGAAAGACTTCATCGGCAGTCGCATACGACAAGGGAAAGCGAAAGTCGACGACTGTCCACACGGAATTGGATAGTGAGGGAAGAAAGACTTCAGGTTTGTGTTTTGTGCAGCCGTGTCTTATACACTGTGTCTGCCAGCTAGCGAGCACGCGGGTGTAGTTCCGTATCCACTCGTTTTTAAATATTAGTGAATGCGTTAGGAATGTAAATATTACATAGAAGTGCAAGAAGGTCATATACTGAATCCAAAAATGTAAGAATGATAAAATTCTGTGGACTACAAGTTTTTCCATATGCATTTGAACAACCCCATCTTATTCACTTTTAGCGCAGGAGAAGCACGGGAATGCTAAGCTTAACGGACTCGACACTGGCCATCTTGCAAGAGGTAGAGTCGTTGAATTGGGCTAAATCACCTGACTTTAGTGAGGTTAGTCTACGTTAGGTTTTACAGATTGGGGGTCTGGGTGGTCGCCGCTCCCCCCCCCCCCCCCCCCCCCCCCCCCCGCAAGCGTCGAGACTGTGCCTCATGTTAGATCAGAAGGTCCTCAGTAAAGACTGATCGCCTTCGAGAAACGGGCGCCAAAATTTAATTTTTATACGTTTCATGCATTATACGACGGCCATTCCTGTTTAATTTCGTTACTAATTAGGTCCTCTTTCACGTAAAAGCGTTTGATTTTTGTTTTTATTATTTTTTCTTAAAAAAAAAACAGTGGTCCCGATACGGAACTACATCCGCCTGACGTATTGCAGATCTATTTTCCCGGTGCCGTGACGCTGCCTGTCCTGGTTCCTGCACTGTGAAAATGACTAGATGTAGTACTCCGGAAAGCTTGTAGAACAAAGAGGTTGACACACACTCTTTTGTGAATAGCGAAGCGCACAATGCTTAATAGTGTCCAGTCGCCACTAGGGCTTTAGAATTTCTTGAATTTCAGTGAAATGACAGTTCACAGCCGCCAATTCAATGGCGTTAGTGATCCCGAATAGTTAGTGCCCATCTTTCCTCATGGTCTATAAGAGGGTCGCGAAATGGGATTCCATTCCCATACCCATTCCATTCCTTTCAATTCCTCGGAATGAAAAGGTATGGCCAATTCTCACTCCTGGAATGGCTTGTCAACCTCATTCCATTCCTTTAATTCCATCAATAAAAGAACGGGGACCGGTAACCGTGCTAGGTAGCCCAGCAGTGCTATAGACGAAATTGACATTACCCATCACGGAAAAAGCAAAAAGACAAGGTTATTTCGCCCTTGACCGTGTGGCACGTACCCAGACCAGCCCATTCCAATTCCATTCCGCCTGCAAAAAAAAATGCCTAATTCCCATTCCATTCCTACGATAGTTTCCGCCATTCCATTCCAATTCCATTCTGGGATCTGATAAATCTGGAATGAATCCGGAACCATTGCTCTGGAATCCGGAATCTGGAATTATTCCAACCCCGGAGTGGCAACTCGGCAACCCCAGTCTAAACAACTGCGCGTCTGCGGTGCGGAATCATAGCAAATGCTCTCTTCAATAAATTCGGCAAGATTATTTCATGATACCAATCCACAACCGTACACCCATGGACATTTTTCTGTTGCAGCCTCCATCAGAGACAAACTCAGCCCAAAGCCTCGACGCATTTCAGTGCCCATCCTCTTGTGCATCGTCGTTTCTCTCTCCGTCGTTGGAGTGGTACTCTTCTTCGCCATTCGTCATTACGTTGACCCGGTGCTCATTATAGAGTGCACGTCTGCAAAGTGCAAACAAATCCAGAGCGACACCGACCACCTACTCGACACCAGCGTCAACCCTTGCAAAGACATTTACGGCTATGTATGTGGTAAATGGGCCAAAGCTAACAAAGGCGGTTTCTTGATAGATGCTCAACGTGCTTTCGACAGTTCCATCTTTAGATCCATCGAATCCAGCACCGGTGTTCAACCCGACCGATACGGTACGCACGTCTTAGTGAAGATCTACACAGCATGCCTGGACCACATGCGTTCACCCAAAATGAAGTTCGGACAAGTCCTAGCGCAAGTAATCAACGAGCTGAAGCTGGACGAACTATTACAAGCCGAGACAACTCCGCAAATACTGAAGAGCCTTCTTGAAATTGGACTCAAGACGGGTATTTTTTCGATCTTCACAGTGGGATTTCATAAAGTAGGCTTACAAACCTGCTTGCGTCTGGCGCCAGGAACTTCCATTGCAGGAAAAATATATTCCGGCTATAACGACTACCTTCCAGAATATGCGTTGACTGGCATGGGTCATTTAACGAAAGACTTCGCAGAAACGGTGTTGAAGCAAGCTGGCATGAGCGCAACATCTACGGAAGCCGTTACCAAAGAAGTGGCAATAATGGACGAAGCAATTTATCAGCTCCTATTGCAACGCACACGGGTGACCAAGGATTTATTTCGCAATCTCGTTGGCTTATTTGAGGGCACCGATCCTCAAATGGTGTTAGGTCTCATCAACAGCATCGTACCGACACAGCTGAGATTGCAAATCGACGACAGCGTCCGCATAGTTGGGTTTGATGTCATCAAAGCTGTGTACAGAGTGCTGGAGAATACAACGTCACCTGTAGGAGCCATAGAAGTTAGGAAAGCTTATTACGCCATCAACCTCCTTGCTGGCGTACTAAGATACGACCTCCTTCGTAGAATAGTTAATGCAGATATGTACAGCTTCATCTGTTTGCGTGCAACGAGCGGCATTCTGACCCGTACGTTGCCGTACCTTCTGGCCAAATTATCTGGACATGATGGAAGCTCATCTGCGGCTCGACGTTTCGCGGATTCCATCAGACGCAGCTTCTTGAAAGACAGCCGAGTGCTGTCTATGTTCAACAACTTCGCGGCTGAGGAAGCGAGAAAGAAAATCGGGAAAGTAAAAATATATACGTACGACGAAGCGGATTTGGCCTCTGACATGGAAAAAGAAATCGATTACACCAATTGGAACCTGACGGGGAACTTTATTTCGATTAGGATTAACGCTAGAGTGAAAGAAGTGAAAATGCTACTAAAAACAGTCTACAACGAGCGCGTGGATACACTTCGCAGGAGCCAATTGTCTTCCATCGTGGAGCACACTCGACGCGACTTGTTCACGTTACCCTTGTTTACGGTACCAACTGCCTACCAGGTTCCGCCGATCTATTACGGAGATGAAATCCCGTTTTACTTTAACTTCGCCACACTCGGAGTCCTGATCGCAAATGAGTTACTTCATTCAGCATCTGGGGGTCTTCGAAGATTCGGTCAACAGCGTCTGTTCCTTTCGGCTTCTTGTCTGAGAAATCTCACCTTGGACCGGGAACTGGATGTGGGTGCTATTGAGAATGCTAATCCGTTTGACAGCGAAGCATTTGTTTGGACGTACGGAGCGAGCATCATTTTCTACATCATTCGGTCGACGGTAGAATCTCTGGGCGAATCTGCGATGAAAAAATACTGGAACACAGTTCGCCAGTACTTTTTTATTCGCTTCTGTCTGCTCTCCTGCGTGTCTAGGGATGTTTATGGATACAACATGGTCTTCAACGAGCGATGTGTCCTTCCACTTCTAGTCAACCCCGAGTTTACGAAGCATTTCGGTTGCCCATCGAAGCCAACTTCTGCTGATACTGCTTGCGTGGGTTTGGTGTGATGCCTCAGTTCATCAGATTGACATTACTCTGTTTCTTCGTATGTTTCCGTCAGTAGTCTGAGAACGAGCGAATGCAAGGAATAGTGGATATATGCACGAATGTGGAATATTGGGAGATAAATGGTCAATGTCCCCTACAAAATACGAGGTCTGGATGTGTTTCTTGCCTTTACGTTTATTATATAGTACGATTTGCAATAAGTCAATACAACGAAGGGTGAGCATATTCATCGCTCGAAAAGCGTACGAATGTACAAGACACAAAAATCCACGGAAGGTGTTGCGATTTCCAGCGGCAGACAGAACTTCACCAATTCAGAGCTAATTTCAATACAATACAGACCTGTTTTGATTTCTGTGGAACGCATTCGATGTGCTAAAACGTCCTAATGTGTGATTTTTCTCAATTCCGTGTTAGCCTCTAGAAGCAACCGTACAGACGGTGACCGATGGAGAGAGGACAGCAGGAAGGACTGGGGGGACACAAGGGGTTTGATGCGCGTCCTGGTCTGCCTTCACGCGAGAACTGTGCCGTCATTCGTTTGGACAAAACCCAGGGTGGTGGAATCAAACCAAATCTGGCATACGATATTGGCTGGAACCAACGAGCGAACGCCCAGTGATCCATGCCAGTGATCGGTCAGTCTGGCTGCAAAGCGCATCTCCCATGATGTGGCACACGTCGTTTGAATGAGGCCATTGGCGACCTAGGTCGGGTTTGCGGTTGCGTCACAGCGCAAAGACCGCACTCTTTTTGTTGGAATGCTATCGCGCTTCGTACGCGTCCTGCAGTGCACTAAAGAGTGCAGTGATTTTTTATTATTATTATTGACTACTAGGAGGGAACTCCGAAGCAAGGAAGAGGCGTGCATAGCTAGGACAACTTCGAACCGCACTAAGACCGTAAAAATGGGTGTGGTAAAAGCCCTGTTCCAGTAATGAAGTAAGTGTAATGAAGAGCTGCCACTATCGTGTCACCGTTAGCTTAACCGAATATGTGCAGAGGGTGTTCCAGGCGGGATACCAGCAGGACTTTGTCAGGGCGGTGGTTAGAAGGATGCTAAAGAGTCGCAGGCCTCAGGCACACGGAGTGGAGGAGGAGGAGGAGGCAAAGGTTGTGGTGATCCCGGACTTACGGGACTTACGCGGAAGTCCACGGACTTACGGGTCGTTTTGTGAAGGTCGGCCAGAGGTCCGGAGTAAAAGTGGTGCCAAGCGTAAACAGGAAATTGCGTGCTTTTCCGGCTATGTTTGCGGCGGATGAGGAGAAACATGTGTGTATGGTGTTAGGCATAAGGTATGCTTTGTGGACTGTGCCGTGGGCGTGGTTTACTCGAGTCCTACCCCGTGTAGAAAGGACTACGTGGGGGAGACTTCTAGGCGCCTGAATGACAGAATCAGAGAGCACCGCAGCAAAGTGGATGAAGGCGAGGAAGAGGGTTCATTGCTAACTAGTGATGTATTGAAGTGTCACCTCTATCAATGAAAATTTGATGAGTTCCGCCTTGACAGGGAACGAAGGACGTTTAAGCCACATCTTTCAAATTTATGGTAAATGATGGACAAGCATCTACACTACAAGAAACACGCGTCGCACTTTGTGCATTTCAATTAGTTTCGCCATTAGAGAACGTTAAAGTGTACCCGCACGACGATTCCGGTGTCAGGTCGACCTCTATCCATGAAAATTTGAGGAGTTCCGCCTTGATAGGGAATAAAGGACGTTTAAGCCACATGTTTGAAATTGATCGTAAATGATTGACAGGCTTCTACACTACAACAAACACGCGTGGTACTCTGTGCATTTCAATTAGTTTCGCCATTAGGGAGCGTTAAAGTGTACCCGCACGACGATTCCGGTGTCAGGTCGAGCTCTATCCATGAAAATTTGACGAGTTCCGCCTTGATAGGGAATAAAGGACGTTTAAGCCACATGTTTGAAATTGAGCGTCAATGATTGACAGGCTTCTACACTACAACAAACACGCGTGGCACTCTGTGCATTTTAATTAGTTTCGCCATTAGGGAGCGTTACAGTGTACCCGCACGACGATTCCGTGTCAGGTCGACCTCTATCCATGAAAATTTGATGAGTTCCACCTTGACAGGGACAAGGACGTTTAAGCTACAGCTCTTTTCCCTGAGATGTTTGCATTCGTTACAGGTCCGAAATTTATGGTAAATATATCATGTATCAATGCTACAACGAACACGCGTGGTAATTCGTTCATCTTAAATACCCTTACCAGTAGAGCGCGTCAAAGTTGGCCCACATAATTGATTCCGTTGTCACATCGACCTGGAGTTTACAGTCAAGAAAGGGCGTTTATGCCACAAGTCCGAAATTTATTTTAAATGATTGACAATAATCTACATTACAACAAACGCGCATGGTATTGTGCAAAAAGGGGATTCCTGTAGCGGTGAAGTAAGCGGGAGTGCAAGGGGAAGTCATCTGCTATTCACGTATTAACTGCACAGGCGATCGCACAGCATTAGGGCAACTAAATCAAACTGAACGCCATGCAGTGTGGCATAGGTCCAGTACGGCATTATTAAGCCAAAACTCTGACGCTCTCGCCCTGCCGTTACTCTCATACCTACCTCTGTTTAACTACCTCTACAAAAAAAAAAGTAAAGAAAGAAGAAAGGGAAAAAAAGAAAAGAAAAAAAACGAGCAGACCGAACCACGGCTCCCGAAAGCAGTGACCAACATCTTTACCACTGGCCCAACGCTGCCCGTACCTGCTCCCTGCAAGAATAAAGGTACAGACGCTTCGCAAGCCACACCGAGCTTGTCAATACTTCTTTTGTCGTGGGAACAAAATTGCGGCGTCCCACAACAGAGCACAAAGTTGCAAAGCGTACAAGACAAATTCAACTGTCATGTCCTACATGCGCATTTTCTGGAGAACCCACCGTTTTAGCCAAGTACAACAAAAATAGCACACCAGTGCATTCTGCCATGAAGCCAACACGGCGAAAATAAGTCCTCCAGGAACAAAACTGCGACGCTCTTGCGCTTCCATTCCTCTAGTACACCATCGATGGGCCTCTCACAGCAACACCCATGTGTGGGCTTTTCTTTCTAAAGCTCAGCGCCAACAGATATTCTAACAAAACCAGGTGGAATGCATTGCTTCAATGGAGGGCAGCGGGTACGCCGGTCAAGCCAACTTTAAAGGGACAGTCGCATCGACCACAGATCGATTCCGAAATCACAGTGAAATGAGATTCCCCGTCCTTCACTGACCATGACTCCGAAAGTCCCGTTCCGATCGACGGAATACTTTTTGCATAATTCGTGTGTAAGCGGCGCTACAGCAGACGACGGAAGCGGGCGTCAAGCGGAACTCCCTGCTGAGAATCTTTAGCCACGTCACATGGAATCTGACCAATAAGAACGCGGCGAGCCAGAGGAGTCCCCGCGGCTTGCAGCTTGCATGAGCAAGGTCAGGGAGACGAAGGGGAAGGCACATACGGAGATGGCGGACTCGGAACGCGGAAGTGGCGAGTCGTGCTGTTCAAATGCCTTTAGTAATAGCTCCCGTGACGAATATACATGTTTGATGACGGCCCATATTCGACGGATCCGCTTATTCTGCAAGTCGCTGGTGATGTACGTGCCCCAGCTGCGTTAGCGCAACAGAACGAGCCTCAGGACCACTGCTTTAGGTACGTTCATGATCGGAGTGCTCAATACTTAATCCCGTGACATTCACACTACGACGCAGGAAACAATCCAAGTGTTTGTGCGGCGTCTGTGTTCCTCAGGAACTGGATGAGTACCTATATGCTGCAGTGCTGGTGAAGTGGTAGAGTTGTGCAATGACGGCACGCACCACATGCACGCATCACACTTTGTTCCCAGCTCCCTGTCATCGGCCAGAACTTCTAGTGGTGTATCTACCGCAGTATTGCAGCGACGATCACAGTCTTCGCCTACTGTGCCCACGATAGATAGGCACGTCGAGCAATCCTTATTTTCGTAGTTGTCGTTGTTTGCACACACGACGAATGCCCCATGACAGTTACGAAGGCTCTAACCAACTGTGCAACTCAAGGGCCGGGTTAGAATTAGAATGATTGTCAGGAAATTACTATGCTACGTGTTTAGGAAAGTGTCCTTTCTTTTTACAGCTACTGCGTCAGGTTACGGTCAGGTAGGTCAGGTACTACGTCAGGTTCACTGCTTATTGTGTGTTTACAACTGGGTTTGGAGATTCCTTGGACCGAAAAACAGACGACAGATACCTGGGTGTGTCGTCTGCATGATTCGCCAACGTTTTTCCATCCTGGTCCTATCAGGACTATCATCTTTAGTGTGCCTCATTTCCTGTTCACACCTACACCATAATAGACTTGCGTAGTTTCCAATTGAGAAGTGTGAAACAGAATCTGTGTTACCACAGTAATCCCGAGAAGTGCAAAGGAATAGGCAGGAGCAATAAACTACCTGGCCATAAGTGACAGTTATACTTTTAATGATAGTGTAATGCTTCTTATCGTTGGCAGTATTATAGCATGTGAGGGATATAACACGTCAAATAATTTCAGGTAACGTTTCATAACTCACTAATGGTACAGTTACACCTCATTATCATAGTAAGTGATACATCTGTCTGGGAATGTCCAAAATTTGTCATTCCCACGGAAGATTGTTCTGCCTTGATACAGCAAAACAAATTTTGATACCTGCCATTGATCCAATTTTTTAGCACCACTGTCTTGAAAACAGCTTTCAAGACTAACTTCAGAGATCCTTGGCAGAGCATTACCTCTTGTCTATGTATTATAATAATTATTATAATGACAGGCAATAAGTTACGCAAATGTGAATAAATCTTTGTGTTGACTGAGTGTTGTCCATTCAAGAGCCATTGCACAAGTCCACATCCAACTCTTCACGCACAGATATTTATTATTTGCTATGCACAGACAGTTATCAGTGTGCACCACACTGGCAATGTCCCTTGGGATCTGAAGCGGGGACTCACAAAAATAAAAAGTAAAATAAACAGTTTTGTAAGTACTTCAATTGCAATGAAAACGGGACGATTGGACAGTAAATTGGACTGTTTCATTATAACAGTGGTACACAGGAAAAAAAACTCGGGGTGTTGGGGGGGATCTGGATCGATCTCTGGGCATAACCAAGTGTAAAATTTTAGAAGGGTTAGTACATCCTGAAATGGCCCTCATGCCTCAGACCCCACTACTCGATTAATGCACCTCCCTTTTACAGTAAGAAGCCTCTTACTATCTACAGCATATCCTATCAAAGCTCACAGGACAGCAAATTTGGCCAATGCTTATGTGACAGTGCCTCGTAGAACATGCAGGTTTTCTGTTGAATTGACACTACATCTCTGGTAGCCCCTTTAATGTCTGGAGGTAGGTGCATCATTTTACATTTAACCAGCAGTAATGTATAGCATTGCAAAAAAGCTCAACGCTGCATCAGCATCATTCATCATCTCACAATAGCGTTGTTGTTGTCAGCCTCTGCACAAAGATTTGGGTGGACCTGAAACGGACCTTTTTTTTTTTTCTTTTGATTTCCTGCTGTCAAGTTATTTTGTCTTGGCATGTAGCTGTGAGATGTCAGTAGAAGCCATGAAGTCATTCTCTTTACTTCTTGAACTTGGATGAAGAAAGCACTGTTCTGGAAGATCCCAATTTGTCAGAGGCGTCGTAAAGGCATTAGTGTAAAAACCAGGTCTCTCAGCAAAATTGCCGTGCACACACGTACATTGTTTGATGCCGTTTCATGGATGGATGGGACTTGATCAGCAGCACCTGGTCCTTCTATAACACAGAACGTCAAAAGTGCACCTCAAGTTGGCTACGACAACAGCAAAAACCGCCGCCCTACAGCACACAAACAGTTCACAAACAGAGAGATAAAAGGTAACTGGGAAGTGGGTTATGGCGCTTATGTTACGGACAGAGGTACTGTTTGTATAGCGCCTGTTTCTAACACCAGCACACAAACAGCGTCAGTTCTTCCTTTTAGTGATCGGGGTTCATAGTTTGCGAATTGTTCTGTGTCCAAAAATTTTAAACACATTATATGTATTTAAGTAATATACGTACCACTTGCGCTTGACCCTGTCGAACTGCCTGCAGCTGTAATACACATGAAAACCAATCATGTCAACCACATTCCACAAAAGTCACAGGTTCAGTAACAGTGAAAGTTTCATGATAACGCGTCCGACAACGAGAAAAGTCAATCACGTTCATATGAATGACATCACTTGAACTTGTTTATGGTATTTAATTTATCTAGTTATTAATCATAGGTTAGGGGATACCTTTACCGATTTCGTCTTTTGCTGCTAAGTTACTCACGCGCAAGAGTGACAGACCCGATTGGGAAACTACATAGACATTGTGACTTACTGTCGAAGTTGCTGGCTCGCTTTGTTCGTGGAACACTGTCGGAACGGCGTCAAGTTTCAATTCGTTCCTTTTTTGTGTCAATCCAAGTTGCACTTCCATGATGTTCTCATCCAGGTACACATTATCGGTGAAATGCGAGGAGCATACACGCACAGCATGAACACTCCTTGCTTCATCTGGATACCCGCTAGTTTCCAACTTTCGCTTCGTCTGGGGTCTGGCTGTAGCTGTATCCTTGGCGTGCGAAATCAAACATCGAAGTTTTCGAAGGAAGTTTTCCTGGAGTCGGGAACGCTGCGTCGGTTTCCAAACGACATCCCACGCGAAGGATGCAAGCGTAGCGATAGTATCCGAGTCACTAGAAAGTGTCACATGTGAATACGGGCGACGTGCCGGAAAAAAACAAAGCAGTCCCAGACTTGGCGGCAGACGACAGCGTCCTTCACAGCGGATTAGCCAGATTCGACCTTGCGTCACGCGATGTTGTTGGCGCTGGCGCTTTCGAGGATCAAAACGAAACCGGATCTTTTAAATTCGATTCCTCATCACCCGGTCCGTTTTGGAAGGAGAAAATTTGGCAAATAGCTCGTGGTAGTGTACCGAACACAATGGTATTGGATTCGTAACCACGGTTCCGGATGCGACAGTCCCTTTAAGAAACCGTGTCCCGGATTTCTGGGAATGGCCGAACGGCAGGCCCTGGCAGGTTGATTGGACAGGATAAAGCGGGAACGAAGACAATTTGAATTTACGATCTCGGCAGTGCAAATAAGTGTTGTGGGATATCTAATCAAAAGATACGGGGCACGCAGTGCCACAGCGACAGCAAGGGGGCGTGGCAGACAAACGTCGTATAAAAGCGGGGGTCTCAGTAGAACTGGGGTCATTTTTCGCTTGGCTTTTCTCGACGGCTGAAGGTAAAATAAACCTGTATGTGTTCTGATTGAATCTGTTGTGCTGCTTGTTCCTTCGCGCAAGGAACGGACGGGCTGACGCCCCGAGGTTGTGGGAACTTAGGTTTCCACAACTGGCGCCCAACGTTTGGGGTTCGAGCTCGTTCGTCCCGTGGCGGGGAACATGCGGCACTGTGAGTTTGTAATAGTTCTTGTAGTTTACAGTTGTTGCTGTTAGTTTTTTGGGTGTGTGTTCTTGCGTGTGTTTTTTCGTTTGTTTTTGAGTTTTTCAGCTCCCACCCGGTGGACGAGCCCTCGGAGCTGATGGCTGACAAGGCGAAGGTGCCCGCGCCGCAGTCAGACGCCATCGCAACGGCAGAACTCCTGTCACGCATGACGGAGTTGTGCTCGTTGGTGGTTCAACGCCTGGATGCCGGGTCGGTTTCGCCGCCGCAGGCACAAGCGCCTCTACGACTCAACTTACCGGTGCCTACCTTCTCAGGTTACACCGATAAGAAGTCCGTTGCCGATTTCCTGGACGACCTTACCGCCTATCAGACGGGTATGGGAACTTCGGACGACGATCTAATCCAACGCATCCTGCAGGTTGCTTTGGTCGGAGACGCCGCCCGCTGGCTTCGGTTGCAATCGGAGTTTACGTCCTTGCAGGACTTCCAGGAGCGGTTCAAAAACGAATTCCTTCCCCCGGATTACGAATACCGTGTCCTAGAGGAATTGCATAAGCGTACTCAACATCCTGAGGAAAGCTTATCTGAATTCGTTCGGGCATTGCAGGATCTGTACAGCAGAGCGGATCCCACTGCTACGAAGAGCAGCGCGTCGCACGGGCGATCCGTCAGTGCCACCCGCGCTTCCGGCCCTACTTAAGAGCCCATCGCTTTAAAACCCTTGAGGCGTTGGCCCAGGAGGCTCGTTCAATACAAGGTGACCTCCTGGCAGAGCTCGAATACCGGCCCCCTCCGCCCCCGGAGCTAGCGTTGGAACCGCGCTGCGCGTGGTCGGGAGGAGCCACCTCGGTCGAACGCCTGCATGCAACAGGTTTGGGTGACAACCCCCGTAATTCATACAATGCGGAGTCATCCCACCGAGCCCTAGATCCGTTCCTCTATGACCAGAGGACGATCCCCGCAGGAACGAGCCTTGACAGACCCGTCCCGCCCCGAAGTCGCGGTCAACCTGGCCTTTCAGCTAGCGAAACCCCACGGCAGCGGGAGCGGCATCATCCTGCGCCCCCGCAGCCACGAGCGCCTAACGGCTGTTGGAATTGCGGCAGCCCTGACCATTTTCGTCGGGAATGCCCGCGACAAAGACCAAACACCCGTAATGTGTCATCGGGAAACGGTCGCAGCCGGCGTCCATGAATGCTCGCTCAACGACGTCGGCAAGTTGCGAAGAAAGCGAGCAGACGGTTACTATCCGTGGCCTTGATCAGTCAAAAACTAGCTTTGCAAGCGGTAAGATAACGCAAAGAGATGCTTTGGCTCCTCTTGCTTTTTCTGTCCGAGATTACATCGAGGATAAGGAACCAAACATCGCCGTTCGAATTTTGGGTAAAGATTACATTGCCCTTATCGACACGGGAGCTACGCTTTCCCTTATCGGGGATAGTGTTTACGAACATTGCGTATCACGGCATGTGGAATTGCAATCCACAGATGTCACTCTTCGTCTTGCTTCCAATGACGCCGTTCCAGCACAGGCAGCAGTTGTGCTCTGGGTACGTTTGGATGGTAGACGACGAAAGCAGCGCTTCGTGCACCTTCCTGGCCTGGCTGTTCCTGTTATCCTCGGCAGAGACTTCATCATCCGGCAGAAGTTGGTGCTGGACCTGCCCAATGGAGGATACGTGTACCACAGCTCGTCGGGATTTTTCTGCTTCGCCGCAGCACAGCAAGCTGGGGCAGCGTCCGTTGAAACGTCTGGGCTGCCGACTGTCTTGGGGTCATTCCATGGTCCCGAGGAGCAACGCCGTCAGCTTGAACAAGTACTGCGGCAGTTTGACGGAATCTTTACAGAAAAACCGGGTAAGTCGTCTGTGTTACAGCATAGCACAGACACCGGTAACGCTAGACCCTGGCGTTGTAATCCGAGACCATTGAGTGTGCATCAGCGTGCTTTATTAGACGCTGCTCTTAACGAAATGCTCCAAACCGGTGCAGTTCGAAGGTCCCAGAGTCCTTGGGCATTTCCTGTTGTTCTGGCTCCGAAACGTGATGGTACGGCTAGGTTATGCGTCGACTACCGTCGACTTAACGCAGTAACTGTAAGGGACTCTTATCCCTTCCCGTCCATTGAGTCAATCTTGTATTCCCTGGGCAATGCAACTGTGTTTTCAACGCTTGATTGTAGTAGAGGATTTTTGCAAATCCAAGTTGCCCCAGAGGATGTCCCAAAAACAGCCTTTACGTGTCATAGAGGTTTGTTTGAATTTGTACGAATGCCTTTCGGACTGTCTAATTCACCCGCCAGTTTCCAGCGGTTGATGGATACAGTGTTGGGAGATGCGAAGTACAATTTCGCAATGACATACATGGATGATGTCGTAGTGTTTTCTAGAAATTTTCAGGAACACTTGGAACACCTGTCAATCGTCCTTGCAAGGATGATCGAAGCGGGCATAACGATCAACCCCCGCAAGGTGCAGCTGGCATCGTCTAGGATCAGCCTTCTCGGCTTTGTGGTGGACGGAGGGACCATCCGTCCTAACGACGACAAGCTAAAGGCGATCACCGACTTTACGGTTCCCGGTAACGTCAAAGCCTTGCAGCGCTTCCTAGGTATGGTTGGTTTTTACAGACAATTCATTCCTAATTGTGCCGAGCTAGCGCAGCCGCTTAACCAGTTGTTGCGCAAGGACACGTGCTGGAATTGGGGAGAAGAGCAGGAACGATCATTTCGAGCTCTATCACAAGCAATCGCTGATACGGCTAGGCTTTATCTGCCCGACCTTAACAGACCATTTGTTGTGCAAACAGATGCAAGCGATTATGGTGTTGGCGCAGTTCTCTTGCAGGAGCATGACGCTACTCTTTGTCCAGTGGCTTTTGCAAGTCGCACGCTGAATCCGGCAGAACGGAACTACTCCGTGACGGAAAAGGAGTGCTTGGCGATCATCTTCGCTTTCAGGAAGTTCGACCTTTACCAGGACGGCAGTACCTTCACTGTCCAGACTGACCACCAGGCACTTTCTTGGCTGCAGCGGCTCCATAACCCGTCTGGACGACTTGCTAGGTGGGCCCTGATGCTACAAGGCTACTCCTTCACCGTGGAGTACAGGCGGGGCTCAACGAACGTGGTAGCAGACGCACTGTCCCGCGCGCCTCTACCGGAGGGGGAAGAGGAAGGCACCGAGGCGCCTTCTCAACTTCTGGCAGCAGCACAGGTGGCACGAGACGCATCTTCGTCTTGGGGCACGGTCGTGAGCAGAGAGCAGCTCCTAGACGCTCAGAGAGCGGACGGCCTTTGTCAGCGGGTGTCGCAGTGGATAGCTGAGCAAGACTCGGCGGACACCGGAACGACTGACGGACGGCACGACTCCTATTGCTGGGCGAGGATGGCATCCTGTTCAGATACATACCCCAGGCGGATGAGGACGACGGCTCATCCCCGTTCAGAGTCGTGGTGCCACGGAAGTTGCGTAAATCTTTCATACGTTACTTTCATGACTCGGCCTTGGCAGGTCACAGCAGCGGCAGGAAAACTTATGAAAAGTTGTGTCGTGTTGCGACATGGCCAGGAATGAGGCAGGATGTAACAAAGTATGTTCGTACTTGTCCCGTATGCCAGAGAGCGAAACCTCGTGGTGGTTTACACCCTGGGCGCTTACAGCCTGTTCAGAGCAGTAGACCCTGGCAGATAGTTGCTTGTGATGTGATGGGACCATTTCCCCGTAGTCCTAGAGGTAACCAGTATTTGTTCGTGGTTACTGATCATTTCACGAAATGGGTTGAGCTGTTCCCTCTCAGGACACTGACTTCCCAAAGAGTGTGGGAAAAGCTACTCGACACCTTTTGCCGGTTCGGGTTTCCCGCACAGCTGATCACCGACAACGCAACCTACTTTACAAGTAAGGTGTTCTCAGATTCTTGCGCTGTCTTAGGCATTCATTTCTTTGCTTACAGGGCTTCCGACGGCAGTGGATGAGGGGGGGGGGGCGCTTCAGATTTACTCTGCCCTCGGCGCAAACTTGCCTCGCTACACTCTGATGCCATCCGTTATACAACGAATATAGTGTATTGTTTCATTCGAAAGACGTGCATCATAATCATGTCATCTAAACAAAAACAGTTGCACAGAAAAAAGATAGCGGTAGCAGCTTGGCTACAGCGATAAAGCAGTATCAGCTTATCAACCGGGGTAGCAAATTTACGTGATAAGGTTTGGCAAGTCTCTGCGCTCTGTGATCGGGGGTATATTGGGTCTTTCGAATCTTCGAGCATCAGGTGGCGTACTTTAGCTGAGTTACGTTGTGTATACAGTCGGACCTCGTTTTATCAACCCTCGATATACGAATTCCCTCAACTTACGAACGGCTCCACAGGGAACCAAACTTTTTCCGTGTATTTTGACCTCGTTTTACGAACCCTCGATATCCGAACTATGAACGGATTATTAGGGAACGGACCCAAAGTAGCCAAGCCATTCTGACCTCGATATACGAACGGGCGTTATGAACGTACAGAGGACAGGCCAATTGATCGGAGGATAATGAAAGTTCCTCAGTACATGCTGCCAAGGTCAGACATATACAATGTCCCAACGCCACTACGTTCCACAAACATGATTCACCATTTCCTGAAAGAATAATTCGGACGTTTACAGCCGAACGGTTGTGAGTTTGGACGAGGTCTCCGAGATGGAAACATCTTGCCGTTCCAAGAGAAGGCGTTCAGTCCTGACAGCCGGTGACAAGCGTGATATTTGCCGTTAGAAACAGTCTCATCCGCGAGCGATACGGTACTTTAAGGACCGGGTGGATGAGTCAGGTGTCAGACTTCTGTCATCTCTTCTAAACAGGATAGACCTGCAGAAAGTATGGTGCAAAGTACAATTATGCAATATTTTCAAAAACAAAGCTTATTCAAATCAATTTCCCGTGGTTTTGTGAGGTATTTGTGCACTGCACACCTCGGACCTCGATTTACGAATACCCCGATTTACGAACGATTTTCTGAGAAACGAAGGGTGTTCGTAATGCGAGGCTTGACTGTATGTGGTTGTGTGTAGTGTGAAGTAAATGGTTGGAAGTTGCAACTATACGTGTGTCTTTAGTCCGCTGCTCGCTCTGTCGCCTGCAAATGTAATTGCGGGGATGCACGACCTACTACTATATCGCAATCGGCCGTACTGCTGAACACAATTCTCATACTTGTCGCAGAAATCTAACTTTGCTTCACGTTGCTTTGCGTTTGCCATGAGGATTAAATGTTGCCTGGATACTGTCACATCGGCGTATGACCTTTTGTTGAAACAAAGGAATGTTGAACTCTAGGTGGATAAAACAGCAGGTAACGAAAGAAAGCAACGTGATGATACTGTGACGTTCCAGAACAAATTAAGCTCTGAGAACATGTCTTCCGCAGACAACTCTTTTCTTTTGGAGACGGCAGAAAACAACATCGATCTGGCTCCAGCTTGCCGACTTGGCAGCAGAGGAACACAGTTGCACTGGTACGACGAACGGAGGATGTGAGCTCGAATCGAACTAGTGGTGTCTGTTCTTTAGCTGCTGTTTTTTTATCTAATTTTAGTCAGTTTATTACGCCAAAAGATCATCATGATCTTCAAAAACTGGATACATTGACATGAAAAAAAATGTAGTTCTCAGCTGCAGGATTTAAACTCATGAACCCATGAACGAAATCACATCACACCATCGGACACGTGGCAATGCTTCCATCGCTGATTGGCCAGTGCATGAGCAAACGTTTTCCGTCGGGAAGCGATTCCGAGCAACTGGGGTTGATGACGGTTGCCAGTGCCGGCCGACTGCTAGTAACTCGAAAAATGCTCATAGTTGCTGGAGAAAGATGTCTCGTGCGAATACTGGGACGAAATGTCACCCTCGTAGAAATACTTTTAATTGTCAAGGCTGGTTCACACTGTCACGTTTACGCTTGCGGCTACGGGTTACGGGCGCTTACGGTGGGGGTTGCCATGATGACGAAGAGACGGCGCCCGCAAGCTCGTTTCCGCAAGGAGTTGAGGCTAGAGTCACTAAATAAGCTTCGCTTCGCTTCGCGTAGCTTATTTAGTGACTCTAGTAGAGGCAACTTCAACTTTTCTCTTGCAAGCTCCGTAACCCTAAGCGCACTGGCCAAGAGGATGGCAGCAAAGTTCGGATGCGTTTTGTCTCGCACGTCTCCTTGCAAAGATGGCACAAACATTGGGTATCTTAGAAGCTCTTATTCTCCAAGTTCAGAAGTTTCCCTGGCTATACAATAGCAAAAGAAGCGACTACAGGGATGTCATGCAAAAAGAAAACTCATGGATGACAATTAGCATATAGCAGTGGGTCTGTCAGGTGATATCTTCACTCAATGAATCTGTCCGACGTAAGTAGTATAGTTTCATAATGTATAATAACCGTTACGTACAACGACCACTTTTCTCTAATCGAAAGATGGTCGATTCTAATCCAATTCTAAGCCAAAATCCAGCTCTAAGCCAACACAATCCACTTGTAATCCAACACAAGCCAAATCCAAAGCCATCTGATTGGCCACCATTAGCCCCGCCCACTTCACGTTGATTGGTCCACGCAAAGCCCCACTGATCACTGATTGGTCAATCATAGCTTTGCTCCTTTATGCTAATTAGTTGGCTTGGCTCTGCCGACTTCACGTTGATTGGCGCACACCGAGCCTACTGATCGTTGATTGGTTGATCATAGCTCCATCCCTTTATGCTAATTAGTTGGCTCCGCTCACTTTACGTTCATTGGACCATGCTAAGCCTGCTGATCGTTGATTGGTTCACCATAGCTCCGCGCCTTTTATGTTAATTACTTGACTTCACGCTGATTGGTGCAGGCCGACCCCGCTATGGTAATTAACCGGCTCCGCTGATTGGTCCTCCTTTCCAGGTGCTCCGATTGGCCCGCCTTCACCAGCGCGACGGCAGCCCCGATGCGGCTTTATCTCAGATGTTCAAACTTACCCGGTTCCGCCCACTTCATGCCGATTGGCCCGCACTAAGCTCACCATAATGGCCAGCAGTCCTGATTGGCCTACTGAACATAGCCTTCACAGGCGCCAGCCAGATGGTGCGCGGATCGCTCGGCAGTGGCTTCAGATGGTTCTAACCCAATTGGGTATCTCTATTTCATATGTCCAAACTTACCTCATGCCACTAGATGGCGCGACTCAGGTGCATCAACTCTGCGCGGTTCCGTTTTGAGGCGTCACACGAGCGAGAGAACTTCGTCGAGATGTGCTGTCACATATTGCGCTCCCGTTTCACTGCAAACAGGTTGCGGGACATCATACGCGAAATCTTGAATGAGTACCTGTCGGCTTACAGGGAGCAATCACTGTGCGAGCATCAGGAACTATGTCAGGAAGAAATAAGAGTCCTGGAGACGATCGTCAATCGCGCTAGGAGCTATGGATGAAAATAATGATGCATCACACCTCGCTACACAGTCTGCTCAAGTTATTGCACGATGCGTACGCAGTTCCAGCACCCCACTCGAATTCTCATCTCCGGCCTGTCCATGTGCAGCAAGACAGTGTTCACGCATAATATAATAAGGCACCCCGAGTTATTTAGCATTTCACCGCAGAAGATACTCTACGTATGAAAGTATGCAGCTGGATGGGAAAAGGATTTTGATGGCGTGGAGTTTATGCACAGGATACTCACAGATTGGGATGAACAATATCCCACCCTCATAGTTATTGACGATCAAATTACAGAAAAGGGGGGTTCTATCGGAGGTAGAGTCGCTGTTTGTGCGTGGTAGCCACCATAAGAATGCGTCCGTGATCCTGATCGCACAAGCCTTGTTCTATCACAACGTCTCTTTTCGAACGATATTGCTGAACGCCAGTTATATCATATTGTTCCGGAACGTTCGGTCCGTACAACAGATCGAAACCTTCGGACGTCAGGTATTCGGGAAACAGAGGCTCTCCTATTTTCTCGACGCATATAACCAGGCAACGGAGGAAGCGCACGGTTATTTAGTTGTAGATCTTCACTCGCAAACGCCTCCTTCCCATAGCCTGCGAACGGGTATTTTACCGCACGATGGGCAGTTCCTGTTTACGCCCGCGAAATGACGGCCGATCTTAGAAGACATCTCACGTTCCTCAAAGTATTGGCCACCAGCAAACCGATGCACCACGCAGAACTACTTAAAGAGCTCAGCTGCGACGACATTCGAATCATTTCGGAAATCTGTCTGAACATTCTACGTGGAAATATCCCACTTTCGACGGAACTTCATAAAAACTCGAGGAAACACAAAAAAAATCCTCCGCTTCCTCGCTTACAAGTCACTTCATAAGTGCCCCGGACAGTTGAAGAAATATATTAGGCAACAACGAGGTGGTCTCATTCCCATACTTCCACTGCTCCTCTCAGGGCTATCAAGTCTCGTGTCGGGAGTCGCCGGGCGAGCGATATCCAAAGCCATCGGTCATGGCTCATAGAATAGAAATAGGTGAAGTTCTGAAATCTAACGATTCGGATGATGTAAAAGTGGGCAAAATACTGGAAGCCCTCAATTACTTGCTGAAGCGCGCTCACTATCATCTTCCTCCCCTCCTCCTCCTCCTCTGAACCTGTCCATTCGGCACCCGAACTGGAACCGAATCAATTCGATTTTTATCTTCTACCCTCCGGCGTTGATAAAGCACGCGCGAAATCTGTGCTAAAAAAATTGAACAAAGTTTTCACCTGGCAGGCGGATAATGTACTAGTATATAGAGGGAAGCGAATCGATCGCTCAAACATTGTGGCCCTTGTGAGCTACTTAGCACGTCGTAGGGCGCTCATTAAGAAACCCAGATGGTACAAAAAAGTATCGAAAATTATAAGCGCTCTGAAAATGCACCGCATTGCTCGCTGGAGCAAATATGGGGCCTTATAAAAAGATCACGAAGAAAGGGTCAGGTGGAGTCGATTGGTACCGACGTTATCACAGGCTCACGCGCGCAGAAGCCATTGAACAGCTGAAAAAAGAAGATGCTTACACCCTTCACAAGCCAGTGAAGAAAAAATTTAAGCGGCGCTCTATCATCGCAACTCACGTGAGGGATTTATATCAGGCAGACCTACTGGATATGCGTAAATATCAGAAATTTAACAAGGGCTTCAGGTACATCTTAACGGTCATAGATACGCTATCGAGGCACATGTACGTGGTCCCCATTCGCACAAAGCGCCCGCAAGACGTAAAGAAAGCTTTCCAACGAGTTTTCTGTCATGGAATTCCGAAGAATCTCCTCACTGATCGCGGAAGCGAATTTTGGGGTTCCCTCGTTCGTCAGTATTTTCAGTCGCTACTAAATCACTATAGCACGCAAAGTGGAATAAAGGCAGCTTCCTGTGAACGCGTGCAGAGAACAATTAGAGAAAGAATAGCCAGGCATTTCACTAGTACGGGGAAGTTTAATTATTTCAACGCGCTGGCGAAGATAGTGGCCGACTATAACGACTCGGTACACTCCGCCACGGGCGAAAAGCCGAAAAACGTGAACGGCGGAAATGAAGTAGCTCTGTTCAACAGATTGAATCGTAAGACGACCCGCGAGAGCAAGTATAAAGCAGGGGACCAGGTGACGCTCGCGTTAGATCGCGGCGTGTTCGCCAAAGGCTACGATCAAAGGGGGACGGCCGAAGTGTTCGAGGTGTCGCGAACGAGAAAGACCGATCCACCCGTACTGTACGTGAAAGATTCGACGGGAAAAGAAATACTGGGATCATTCTATGAGCAGGAGCTGCAGCCCGTCCACCATCTTTCCTCGTACGATAAGCGACTCATATCCGCGGTGATTAGAAAGAAGAAAATTAATGGGTTATTGCACTAATTGGTTCGTTGGTTCGGATACGCAAAGATCACGATTCTTGGGTGCCCGCCAGTGATGTCAGAAAATGAATTTGACGTGGATCTGCTCTCGAACGCCAGCATGGACCTGCACTCGTCCAACACGCTGAATGACTTCACGATCGCGTTAGATAAGCCGCTACACCTGGATGATTCGTAGGTCGTCGGTCTAGAGGGATTTTCCATTTCCAACAGCTTCCTGAACGTGAACCATGCGCCGGATAACCTGATAACGCTATCAATGGAGAAGTGGCAAACAAAACAGCTCACGTTCGAAGACATGGACACGCTATTGAATAAAATATTCCCCGAATATGGGATAGGGTGGACTTACGAGGAAGATCACTACGTGTTTAAGCTACCGTCGCGCGTGCGCTCTTGTGAAATTAATCAACAGACCGCTGCATCTCGCCTTTGGAATCGTCGACATCGATGGAGATCACCCGGAGGGCGGTAGAGTACGCGCTGTCCCAAACGTGCTACCGCTCGCGTAGGAAAGAGCCGTTATGATGCGAGTTCGCCGGGTGATAGTGATCAATAATGATTTAGTTTTGGAACCCCGATCGACATATTCAACGAATTCTTTAGAGCGACGAACGATACAGAATCAAGGGTGGAATACAAAGACAACACTTACTCGCTTTCTCTCCCGGCGAATTTCAACTTGTCAAGCGAGTTCCTGGACCTCATTCAGGTGAAGCACATCCACGTTGAAGGATCCTGAAAGCGCGTCACGTGTAATCCCATAGTGAAGACGTACCGCATCCACATAAACACTCGAGAGACGGAAAGTCGGCGCATTTCACTTCCACCTAGTTACTACGAAACATCCAAAGCTCTTCTGAGTGCCATCCATGAGCGTCTGTAGCCGGAGGCTTCCCTCACGTACGATGCATGGGCAAGCAAGTGTTCGTTGAGCTTGCGGGAGAACGTGTCGCTTACATTATCTGATTACTTTGCGTACCTACCGGGTTTCGGCTCGAAAACCGTATTTACCGAAAATGATACGGGCGTCGACGATGTGACCATAGATCTTCCCATTAACTGTATTATGATATACACAGATCTCGTCACGCGCTCGGTAGTGGGAAACGGGCGGCATCCGATACTGAAATTAATTACATTCGTATACGATAGAACGAAAGAACAACTCAGTTTCTGCTTTCTTCCCGTTCAGTATTTTAAGTTAGTGCAGCGTGAAATTTCCTCAATCATCGTCTCTATACGCGACGACACGGGTCGCAAGCTACAGCTACAAAATCGCGGTAGATCGACGCTGACGCTGCACTTTAAGCATGTACACTAAAGCGGTACCAATCTACGGATTTGGCGTTTCGACGGTATACAGGTCGCACCTGTTCCAGAGGGGAGGCAATTTCTTTTCTCAGCTCGGGCGTTTCGCTATTCCACTCTTTAAACGCGTACCACCGTACATAAAAAAGACGGCGGTCGCAGCAACTAAACGGACGACCTACGACGAGGTCTACCCTGTGAACCCGTTCGCCGTCTTCTTGAATCAGACCATGATTACGAATAATGATTTGTATAGCTATAGAAGCTACCTGGATATTTTGCTTCACGCCACACCATGGAGCAAAATACCGTGCATAAAGCGGGTCTGTATACACGCAAGAAGAAGCGCGTCAACTGGAAAACAACATTCGCGCTCCTGGACCGACCGAACGATATAACCTCACACGGGACGGCAAGACCATCGACCTGGTTTCCAAGATCAACTCGGAGATTTTCCTGCAGCCTAAGCTACTCATATCGGGAGTGGAAATTAGGCTTGTTTTTTATCAAGGCTCCGACGAATTCCGCATTATGAAGACCGATCAGGACCAGCACACGCAGAAAGTGGAAATCATGAGTGCTGCCTTGTACATAAAGAAAATCACTGTGTCTCCCAGCCTATTCCTCGGGCACGAAACGGAATTGCAGCAGCGCAAGGTTCTCTACACACTGGCCGGAAGTGAATCACGTATTCGTTCACTACCAGTTGGCAACCTGGATGCATGCCTGGAAGATTTATTTCCAGAGAAGATCCCGTCTAAGGTAGTGGTCGCATTCGTGCCCACCCTAGCCTACCAGGGAGCATTCCATCGGGACCCGTACCGATTTGTGAACTGCGACATTGAGTCTGGGACGCTCACCGTGCACGGGACGCAGCGAATTGACACGTTCGACTTCAACAATAACCTGGACCACTGAAGCTACTTCAACCTCTTGGAGCAGCTGTGTGCGAAGCACGTCTCCTACGAATACGACCACTACATTGGAAACAAGTTCCTACCGTACTATGACCTGGATCTCGAGTATTCCTCCATCCACCTGTCACCGATCAGGCGTGGAAACGTTCGTCTGCAACTCAAGTTCTGACGTGCCTTGGCCGAACCCACGACCGTATTGATACTGTCCGAGAGTGCGAGAATCATGTCCATCGATAAGAACAGGAACGTCACACTGGATTAGCGATGTTCCAGAAAGGCATCGAGAGACTCCTGAAGTGCAACGATTACACTTCGGCACTCTTCCTGGTGTATACGCTCGAGACGACAGTCTGCCAGCGCTGGATAGACCGGGAATAATCGTAGTGAACACCGATCGGCAACAGCATGCCGGGGAGCACTGGATTCTGTACGCGAAAATGAAGGATGACCTCATCTACTTTGATTCCTGCGGATTACCACCCATCGAACCCGAGTTGAAACGCCTCACCGTCGACGAATATCATGATGTCTGTATTCAAAGCCTTATTCTCCACCTGTGTGGTGTGTACTGTCGTATCGTGGCGACATTGTTTGCGAAAGGGAAATCACTGAAGAGCATTGTATGCCTGTTTTCCGATAATCTCGCCGCTAATGACCTAAAATCAATAAAGCTGCTAGAAAAGTTGTTTGTTGCTTAAAAACGCCTGGGGCCCTATCCTCGTCAAAAGTAATCGACCTCGATTACTTTACGTCACAAGCTGTAGGGCGGGGCTGCCACGAAATACTCCGCCCTTAAATCCCGCCCATTTCAATTGAAATTTATACCTAGTTTTCCTTTGCAGCCTCTCGGCCCCAGTCTCGGACCGTGACCTTACGTCATTTTGACGTAACAATGACGTAAAAGATTAGTTTCAAAGCTGAAAAGTAATCTAGCGAAAGAGGGTCGATTACTTTGAGCGGCGATGGGTTTCGTGATGGGTCCGCATGTGCATTTCCGTTTATTGTGTTGTATAAAGTCTGTATGTGCTCGTCACAACAACAAATTCATGTCTTTCTTCGTTTGTGTTTAATATAGTGAGAAAGAAGCACCGTGTAACACCGTTTCTCTGCGCCGATCGCGGCATCGTATGCGTGAAAGCGGCGGGCTTTTCGAAGCGTCGTCCGAGCCGTACGTCGTACAATCAATGTTATTGCAACGTAGCGGTGTGCACACAAAAAACTCATCGATCAAAGTTCACTGTGTCTTGAGTAAAACTATCAAAGTTCATTTGCGGTATCATTACCACCCCCACAGCTCACGAGCAAAAGAAGCATATTGAAATGCGAATTATCATTTCGCAGAAAAATATAAAGAAAAACTCATAAATAAAGCTCAAGATTTAAAGCACGAACCGATTTCTCATAAACGCTTTTACGGCTCGCGCCACACTGTCCGTTCGACCCTTTGCGATGATCCTTCGCGCTTTTATCGTTTTGTTGCCTGCCATCAGCGCCATCTCACGGGCACATACCGAATTATAAATGCAAAGTACAATCACGGTGTCACACAAACATTGCCGTCTTGCACACCTGTACGTCAAGAAAAATGACAAACAGCAAAAAAGGAAATTACGAGCGTGCTTTTCCACGCATTTTCCACGAAATTTAGTTTTACGCCGGTAGAGTTTTCTGTTTCCGACACCTAAGAACCGAAGCAACAAACAGGGCAGGCAGATCACAGGTGTGGTCTTCGGATTCTCAGGAGGAAACACCGATAAGGCGGGTCGCTTTCCAAGATAACACGTGGGGCGATTGGTTGATAGAAGGTGTCAACCACTTTTAATATTCACGCCTTTTTCGATTGTGCACCAATGACAGAAGAAATTTCAAGTAATCGAGGTAGATTACTTTGACCAGGATAGGGCCCCTGGTGTCCTTTATTCTCCACCCCACCGCAAATTATCACGAACACATAGAACACTGTTTTTTATCGCTGTGTTTTATTTACTTTCGTTTACAGTGCGCGTCGTTGTCCTCGACCGGCGACGGCGAAAGGTTGTTCATTCGTGTGCGTATTGAGCACCAACCCGCGCCCGCGACCTCTACCGAGTGGTTGTTGTTGTTGTTGCTCTAAATACCTCAGTGGAGGCGCTTTACTATAGGGAGGCGGTGGAGCCTCCGGGCCTCCCACCACGAGCACGCGAATATAGGAACCCTCAGGTAATTGATGGCCGCAGGTGGGGCATTGCATCTGAAATATGCGTGCAAATCTATACCTAATGGAGTGAAAATAAGTTGGTACTCACGGTTGCTCTTTCGATGGCGAGACTGAGGCAAGTAACGCTCTCGGGATACCACCCCCGAAAATAAAGATTTACAACTTCGCGAGGGGAGCTTTTCTTTCTTCTTTTTTCGGATAAAGCGCGTCGTTTCACTTAATGCGAACCCCTCCTCAACAGACAATACGATTTATAGGCAATGGCTGGAAACGTTTACACGTTTTACGGAAATCTGTTTACATCATCTTGACAACATTTTCTTCGATTGAGCTCACCATAGAGTTCTCATTTTGGCCCTGACGGGGAGGAAGTCTGTTTTGATATTAGACAGGTGGCCCCAACGTGGCCTCATCCTCAAGGTGACCCAATTTCTCGGGGAAAGCCCATTTACATCACCTTGAAACATATGCAACATGTTCTTCGACGGTGATAAAACAAAGCTCACCGTAGAGTTCTCATTTTGGTCATGATGGGGTGGAAGTGCGTTCTGAAATTAAACAGATGGCACCATCGTGTTGGGGCTTGTCTCAAGGTGAGACAATTTCTCCGAGAAGGCCTATTTACATCACCTTGAAACATACGCAACATTTTCTTCGATGGTGATAAAACAAAGCTCACCATAGAATTCTCATTTTAGTCATGACGGGTGGAAGTGCGTTTTGATATAAAACATGCGGCCCCAACGTGTTGGAACATGTAGCCGACTCATCCTCAAGGTGCCCCAATTTCTCGGAGAAGGTCTCTGTACATCACCTTGAAACACACGTAACATTTTCTTCGATGGGGATAAAAAAAAGCTCACCATAGAGTTCTCATTTTCGCCGCGATGGGTGGAAGCGCGTTTTGATATTAGACAGATGGCCCCAACGTGGCCTCATCACTGTGCGGAAACAAGAAAGCTCCATCGTGTTGGTGCGTGCAGCGTGGATGCTGGTTTATAAGCGACGCGGTCGCCTCAGGGGCGCAACAGTCTGCTTTCACTCGCTTCACAAGTAAGTTATCCCCTTTACTTGTTGCACATTTCTTATGGATCCATTTATTTTCAGTGCCTCAGTGTGTATTCTGCTTGTTTGATCCTCATGATATCGAGGATGAATCGGACGACGATTCTCGGAACGGCGCACCTCCTACACTGTCTGCTCATGTGATGCGATTGCACCCCGACGTGGATATATCCTTCCTGCCCTTCTTCCAGACTGACACCGCATTTAGAGGTATCGTCAAAAGATACGTGCTATTGGCACCTGTTCACGATCAGGGAGTAGAGGATTTACAACAATATTTAATGATTCATTTTCGCGATATGGTCGCTATATTGAGAGCGCAACGAATACCCTTTAGGTTTTGCATTTGTTCTGATGTTTTAATGGTGAAGGAAACTCGGGGGGAGATAATCGCGCACATCGCCCAGTTTATGGCGTTTGCTCGCGAAGTCCACAGCGACGGAGCCATCGCAAATACCCTAATGGACGTGATTCAGGAGTCCACGGGGCGCGTCGAAAATTATCAGCGGGAAGGGAGTGGGTTCGTGTCCACCGACGTCCAAAACGTTCAAATGTGTATTTCCGCTGTTAAAACTAAAAAATTCGGATGCAATGGTGCACTTCCCGATCATTTGGCTCAGTGCAGGAACGTGCTAACGAATATTCATTTACCGACACGTAAGGAGGGTGAGTGTTTTAAATACAATACGCCCGCCCTCCTGCACCCACAGGAAAGGAATTCGTGGAAAAAATGTGAAAACTATGCCGCGGAGTACTGGTGGCCTAGTCGCTTCCCCGTTTCCTACTCTGATCTGGACGAATTTGAAGACAAAAACAACATATCCGTGTACGTATACGAGTACGCCGATCAGGGAGTGCACGTGTCGCGATCCCCAAAACTCGAGTATGAAATGAAAATTCACTTATTGGTTATAGATGAACATTTTTTCGGAATCAAGTCCCTCCAGAATTTACTAAAATACAGTACACGCAGCAGTATAACTACGTCGTCGCGTTGGACACGGAGAGCGTACTCGCGCCCAGTGGTGTGGACATGCAGCGTCACGTCACCTCAAGCTTCTGTGCCGTGCTCGTGCGCACCCACGACTCGAAGGTGATGCGCATCAGGACGCACCACGGTGAAGATTCCGCGAGGCAGTGCGTGAAAGCTTTGTGAAAGAAATGCAGGACGAGATGATCGCCCTGAACGCATGCCCTGCCGAAATGGTGCTGAATGATGAGCAACGAGCGCGGCACAGAGCTGCCACCTACTGCGCGTACTGTAGGCGGGGGTTCACGCAACATTTGCCACGTGTCCGGCATCACGACCATTCCAAGCATTGTACTACCGGCGAGACAAATTACATCGCGACGCTGTGCAACCCCTGTAACGTGGCGTGCACGACGCGGGAAAAACTGCCCATCATGGTGCACAATCTGGCCTACGATTTGGCCGGACTGCGGCAATTTCACCTTCTCGGGTGGAAGCGAGCTCCCTTCATCGTGGCCAGTTCAATGGAAAAAACCTGATTGTTCGAAATTGGCACCTTCCTATTCAGAGATACCATGTAGTACCTAAATTCGTCGCTGGGAGAGCTCGTGGAAACTGTCAAATCCATGGGGGGCGCAGAGGCGTTCCAATGCCTGAAGGAGGTATTTGGAGACGATTACGAAATTTTGCTTCGTAAAGGTGTATTCCCGTACAGCCACGTTAGCTCGTTCGCGGTCTACCACGAATTGGCTCTGCCGGCAAAATCCGCCTTACGAAACGATCTGATGGGGGAGGATGTAAGCGACGAAGACTATCAGTACGCGCTGCACATATTTGAACGTTTTGGATGCTCGAATCTGAGGGATTATAATGCATTGTACCTGAAAACGGATGCCCTGTTACACGCTGACGTAATGCAGCACTTCCGACGCCTGTGCTATGACGCGCGCGGTTTGGAATTGCTTCATTGCGTTTCTCTAGCATCCTATTCGTGGCAATGCGCTCTAAATTACACGCGGGCAAAATTGGAACTGATCATCGACGAGGACATGTACCGAACCATCGAATCGAGTGTTAGAGGCGGACTCTGTCAGGCGAGCAGGCGTCATTTACGGGCTAACAACCCGCCGTGCAGTGGCTACGATCCCGATAAAGAGGAGGTGTACCATATCGTACATAGATTGCAACAATCTTTACGGATTCAGTATGATAAAGCACCTCCCAGTCGGTGATTTTGAATGGGTCGAGGATTTTAGCTCCGTGGATTTTATGCGTCACCCCACGGATTCGTACGTGGGATGCGTGTACGTGTGCGACTTGGAGTATCCAAAATCTATCCACGCGCTGACGCGGTACTTCCCCCTGGCTCCTGATAAGGCGGTCGTCCTGAAGGAATGGCTCTCACCATTTCAGCGGATGCCCCTCGAAGAATTGATGTATCAGCCGGGGAACAGCAAAAAGCTGCTGCTCATGTGCAAGGACAAGGTCGAGTATGTGGTTCATTACGCGCTGCTCGCGCTCTATTGTAGATTGGGCATGCGGGTGACGAAAATTCACCGAATTCTAAAATTTCAGCAGGCACCATTCGTGCGTCCCTACATCGAGGACAATGTTGCCAGACGCGTCGCCTCCAGCACGACGTTCGAGAGAAATTTCTATAAAATCTCAAATAATGCGGTCTTCGGGCGTACGTTGCTAAATAAATTTAATATGCGGGACATTCGAGTAGCCTTCGATGAGGAGACCGCGAGTCGCCTCGGGAGTCAGGCGGAATGCGTACGAATGGAAATTTTATCCCCCGATTGCGTCATATACGAAATGCGCAAGAGAAAAGTGCGATGCGATTTCCCCCTGCAGATTGGCTTCACGATTTTAGAACTGAGTAAGTTAACTCTTGTACACGTTCTACTATGAAACCCTGTTGAGTAAACTCACTTGTCCGGTTATGACCTGCTACTTTGACATGGATTCTTTGATCCTCGGCCTATTCTGCAAGGGCTACGAATATCAGTTACGTGCGATCGCCGACGACCATTTAGACTTGTCTTCCTTCGATCGTGATCATCCACTGTACAGGGAGAGGAATCGCGGTAGGCTTGGCGCATTCAAAAGTGAAATGGGTAGCATACCCATTGAAGAAGTAATATGCTTGAAAGCCAAAATGTATTCCATCAAATTAGCCGGGGGAAAACAGATAGCAAGAGCTAAAGGGGTCAAAATGAACATTGTGCGCAAACACCTCCTCCACGATACGTACCACGATACCCTATTCAAGCACGCCAGCGTATCGCACGAACAGGTGTCAATAATGGGAAAAAAAAATTGTGCATGTACACCATCAGAAATGTGAAAAGAAGTCTGATGGCGTACGACGACAAACGATACCTCTACAGTGACGTGGACTCCTACCCGTACGGAAGCTGCGAATATGGCGAGCTCGAGTGGATGACGTAGATAGTGGGATTTCACCTGGCGTTCTTTCCCCCGCCGCCCAGATAATGCAGTGGATGAGTAGGCGTAGCATCATTTGGACTGCATCTCTGGAAGGATGTGGTACCTCGTTCTCTTCTCGCTCGTCTCGTGCGCGCTGGTGCTGGACACCGGGAACTGTACGGCGAGCATCAAGCTGGAGAAGGATAAGCACACGTACGCGCACGAAAGCCCGGGCGAAATCTTGGCCATCAGGGAATGGCATGTGGTACCAATTCGGCCCGGCATTAACCTGGACAGGAACGTTACTGGATCGCTGCGTACGTGCGTTCACTCGCTGGACGTGAGCGATAGCTACGAAGATATCCAGTGCACGTGGAAGTGTCAACTCACAGAGGACAAAATTTTTCTCAGACGCTGTCCCAAAGACGTCTACATGATCCGTCACTTCCGCGGAACCACGCCCAGCATCAAAGGAATCAACCTCTCCAAGACTGCCATGCTTTTCCTCAAACATCTACTCAATAAACGTTGAAAGGTATTTTTTTCAATGTCTGTTCGATCTCGTTGAGCTATCTGAGATAGAGATGGCCAATTGGGTTAGAACCATCTGAAGCCACTGCCGAGCGATCCGCGCACCATCTGACTGGCATCGGTGAAGGCTATGTTCAGTAGGCCAATCAGGACTGCTAGCCATTATGGTGGGCTTAGCGCGGGCCAATCGGCATGAAGTGGGCGGAACCGGGAAAGTTTGAACATCTGAGATAAAGCCGCAGTGGGGCTGCTGTCGCGCAGGTGAAGGCATGCCAATCGGAGCACCTGGAGAGTAGGACCAATCAGCAGAGCCGGTTAATTAGCATAGCGGGGTCGGCGTGCACCAATCAGCGTGAAGAGTCAAGTAATTAACATAAAAGGGGCGGAGCAATGATGAACCAATCAACGATCAGCAGGCTTAGCATGGTCCAATGAACGTGAAGTGAGCGGAGCCAACTAATTAGCATAAAGGGGTGGAGCTACGATCAACCAATCAACGATCAGTAGGCTCGGTGTGCGCCAATCAACGTGAAGTGGGCGGAGCCAAGCCAACTAATTAGCATAAAGGAGCAGAGCTACGATTGACCAATCAGTGATCAGTGGGGCTTGGCGTGGACCAATCAACGTGAAGTGGGTGGGGCTAATGGTGGCCAATCAGATGGCTTTGGATTTGGCTTGTGTTGGATTACAAGTGGACTGTGTTGGCTTAGAACTGGATTGTGGTGGCTTAGAGCTGGATTGAGGCTTAGAATTGGATTAGAGTCGGACATCTTGGATTAGAGAAAAGTGGTCGTTGTACGTAACGGTTATTATACAGTATTAAACTATACTACTGACGTAGCGAATTGTACGTTGCACTGTCGACGATGGCGTTAATTAAGAACATTAACAGTTAAGAACAACGATGCAGGAACGTAGCCGGCAACGAGATGGGTACTACGTAAGCGCAACCCGTAGCCCGTAAGCGCGAACGTGGCAGTGTGAACCAGCCTTTAGACCAGGTCACGGAAATATTTTCTTTGCAGGCGAGAGACGCAGCCGTGTCATTGAGAGATAGCGGTAACGCACGGAGACCGCGTCACAAAAGGGCTGGCCCAGACATGTCATTTTCTTGTTATTTTAGATTCGACATTAATTCTCCTTTCCCTCTCTTGAGCTGACCAAATTTTCCATATCTCGGGAAGAACAAATCTGTTTCTGGGCTTTAAAGGAGCTCGGAAAGCACTTTAATCACTACCATTTTTTTTAACCAAGCGGTTCGTAAGCTTATTAAAATGCACCATGCGAAGTAATTCTATCAATAGGTGCACAAATATCGCAGAATTAGATTTTGAAAATCGCTACCGTGCGCAACGGTGGCACTACCCGAACGAGCCGTCGAGGCGCTTGCGTCCTTTTGACGTCGGAAAAGTGGAGCCGCTGATTGGTTTCGAAGAACGTCGTCTGCTATTTGTCACTCCGAACCCCGCTGCAACGGTGGAACAAGTTTCTTATTGCTTTTTCTTTGGTTTATCAAATACAGTAAACGAAGGTTGGTCTACAGACACCGTTCACGGTTAGAATGTGAGTTGTAGACGCCATCCTCATTGAACTCCCCGAGAAGTCAACCAAAAATAGGTCAACCTATCCCCACTTGACCTTGCTTTCCCTAAAGCGACCTTCCGGAGTAGGTGATTATGAAAATAAACTTCAGGTGCCAGTTGAACGCTCTTCTGTCCGTGTCTGTGTTTTGTATGCTGTTCGTTATCGTGGTGACTGTTTCTTGTTAGTGGCAATACGTATAAACACAGTGCAGCACAAAGCACTGCTTCAGTTCACGCCTCAAAATGATCGCTACATCGCTATGACCACTAATTCCGTTCGCTATGTCAGAATATCAATATTCGCTATGATCACTAGTGCCCGTCACTTCGACAAGCAACTGTGTTAGCCACACAGTTAATTCCTTATTCCGCTGGAGGAGTGTTCTTGCCCATACGTTGTCAGATACAATCCAGTGAAATCTATCGCAATATGCTGTCGCCTGCACATCGTTCCATCAGGAGTTGAACATTCATTGCCTGAGTTACACACCAACCAAGCAGTGTCATAAGACCACCACAATTTATGGTCAACTTACCAATCACCGAGCTACACGAGAATTGGCCGATGCAGACTACAAATGTGGACGACGCAGACACACAAGTTTGAGTTCATCCGTGCTGCGCGCCATTTGTTTTGTTAGTGCATCAGTTTTATCCACCACCCAGTCAGAAAATCCTGTCCTACAGATGTCCATCGGATATACTTTCATGGAGATACGGATATCCGCAGAATAATGGCATGCCTCCAGTGGAGATACTACGGAGATCCACTTGGCCGGGCTTCGAACTTCCTACGAACGTGCACTTTGCGGACATAACCAGGAGATACGGACAGAAACAGGAGCTCTCTGGGATGTAGCGTGTATCTCGAGTGCTTGTTACTTTATTTTTTATTTTTCAGAAGTCAGTATACGCTTTGTAGTAAAATATAAAGCGTGTTTCCGCCATTTTTTTTTTACATCTGCCACCGTCGCCGCTCGTTTCACTTTCTGTTGCTCCGCTTTGCTTCCCATGAGGGAAGATCAGCTCGGCGTTTCAAAAATAAATAAATAAATAAATAAATAAAAATAAAAAGAAAAGAAAGAAGAAACAGCAACAAGAGATTGGGCCACTCAGCCGAAATGCTTTGGAAATGAAGTTGCATTCACTTCCAAACAGGGAACAGACACATTGGTGTTCTCGCGAGCTTCTACACATTCGAGAGCCCTGTTCGCCTGTGAGTCGAAATGAAGGGTGAGCTGTCTAAGTTTAATTCGATTGCGTGCACAAACAACGGCGAAATGAGAAATTGTTTGGCGTATTAAGTCGGCGTAGAGGTAATGTCCCTGTTTCTTACTCAAGTAGCTTGAGAGAGTGAGTTGGTTCATGGAAAGCGGAATTTCTGCAGTGCTACATCGTCCCGCGTTTCTCTCTCTCTTCAAATACATGATCCGTACAGCATCCCATCAAGGAGCTGATCGGGACAATCCGTGAAACGGCCGCTACAGGACTTCCTGCGGATATACGGCTACGGATATCCTTCCACGAATATCCGAGGAGAGTCCCACGGAGGTCAGTTTTCGGATATGGACATTGGGATCTATTTCGTACGTCCGTAGGAGATGGTGTTCTGTCTGGGCATATAGTGATCGACAACGCCGGTTAAACATGAGAGAACTGATGTTCTGAGGCTGGAACAACATAGAACGGACAATCACATACAAGGCCTCAGTTGCCTAAGAAATTAACGATGAAAGATGAAAGTCACTGAAAAGGTTAGCCAGCTGTAGGACTCGAACCCACATCTTCTGGATTACCGGTCCAAGGCTCTACCAATTGAACATCAGTTCTCTCATGTTCAACATTTGCCATTTGCGTCAATCCCTGTCGTATGAATGTGTGCATGAGTGTGCAAAAATGTAAGAGTGAAAGGAGGATGAGTGAGACAGAGTGACTGGTTTGTCCCTTCAGACGACACACCCTGGAAGTCGTTGACAAGGCGTGTTAGCTTAGCTCAATCGGTAGAGCCTTGGACCGGTAATCCAGAAGATGTGGGTTCGAGTCCTACAGCTGGCTAACCTTTTCAGTGACTTTCATCTTTCAACGCCGGTTAAGTTTGCGTCCGCCGGCATATCGGTATGCACTGAAACAACATGTGACTGGAGTAAATTTTAACTGACTATAAAAAGCACATGTCGCGCGCGGAAAACTGCCAACGGCAAACTGTGACTTAACTGTGACTTACCCAGCCATAATATTGCAAGCACGCAACTAGCTAACCAACATGCCGCCTTGCTAAGCCAAATGACTGCTAAATGTGTCTTTCGTTCGCTAAGACGACTTGGACAACCCCTAAATTTTAGTGGTTAAATAGTGATGTTATTTATTTATTTTATTTTGAGGGTACCCATCAACGACCGTGAGGTCTAACGGATGGTGCACCACGACACAGGGAACACAACACAAAGCATAAAACAACAAACAGCAAATAATGAAATGTGAAGGGTTAAACAGTTCTCGCGTTGCTGTTAGGAAGAGAAGATTTAAATGATGAGAATGAGAAAAAAAAGATGTCAATATCATAATTCTGGCAGAGAGTATTCATGGTGCGCTGCAAGCGAGATATAGGTGCACAGTAATGGGTCATATTTTCATGAAAAACAGGTTGGGATCGCAAGTTACGCAATGGTAGATGAACAGACACCGAAGATAACAAATCAGGGCAGTCAATGATGCCGTGCACAAGCTTGAAAAGAAAATGACAGTCGCGCAATGTCCTTCGATGAGCTAAGGTGGGTAGGTTAAGTTTTTCAAGAATGTGGTCGTAGTTATAATACATAGTTTTACCAATGTATCGGTCGTGGTAAATAGGAATAAATCGTCTTTGGACTTTTTCGACATCAGATGTGAGAGATTTGTTCAAACAGTTCCATACAACAGAGGAAAACTCGATGAGAGGGAGAACCGTGGAAAAAAATAAGCGAAAGAAGCATAGGGGGTGCGAGAAGTTTTTTGTAAGTCTCGAGATGACACCTAGTTTAGAGAATGCAAGATTTGTGATATGCGTAATGTGCGTTTGAAAAGAGAGATGACTATCAAAAGTGATGCCCAAATCTCTTATACAGTTAACACGATTAATGGTGGTTGACGCCATAGAGTAGGTAAAGTGGATGGGGGTAGTTTTCCGAGTGAAAGTGATTACATGAGATTTAAGAGCGTTGAGTTTCAACATGTTCCGTGTAAACCAAGACTGTACACGAGTGATGTCATTTTGTAAATCCAAACATTCGTCAGCATGATTAATACAACAAAACAACTTGAGGTCGTCAGCGTATTGAAGAATGTTACTGTGTTGCACACAAGTGGAAAGGTCATTTACAAAAACATTAAACAGTAATGGCCCAAGGATAGAGCCTTGAGGAACACCGGAGGTCATCAAGTATGAACGGGATTGGGTACCTTTATAAATAACAACGTTGTTGCGGTTACTTAAATAAGAAGTGAACCAGTTGCATAAGTTTGATGAAAATCCATAGATGGATAATTTATCAACAAGTAATTGATGACTCACAGAATCGAACGCTTTCGATATATCGAAATAAACAGAATCTACTTGCATGCTTTTACCAACATGATGCGCTAGAAAATTCATATATGTAACAAGATTGGTTTCGACAGATCTGCCAGGTAGGAAGCCATGTTGTGTAAATGTAAGAAAATGTTTACAGTAGAAAGATAGTCGCGAAAACATAACCTTTTCAAATACTTTAGAGAAACAGGGTAACAAGGATATGGGCCTGTAGTTTGAGACTTCAACTCGTGAACCACCTTTGTGTATAGGAACTACGAGAGATTTTTTCCAGACCTCAGGAAACTGAGCGCTTTGTAAGGAGCGGTTAAAAAGGGAAGTCAGCACAGGCACGAGGACATTGGCACAACCCTTGACAATGAAATTAGGGACATTATCTATGCCAGAGGACAAGGTTGATTTTAATGAAGAGATGGCACGAGAAACCTCCTGTTCATCAATAACAATGCTCGAGAGGCTAAGATTAGATGGAGAGGCTTGAGCAGTGATTGTGGGGGCAGATTTAGAGAAGACAGAAGAAAAGAAATCGGAAAACAAGTTCGCAACTGCCAAAGGCGCCGAGACGAAATCGTCATTGTGTTTCAGCATAATGTCGCCAGCACGAGATTTTGTTCTATCCTTAACAAACCTCCAAAATTCCTTTGGGTTAGCAGATAGAGATGCTTGGACGAAGTCCTCGTGTGTTTTTCGGTCCCTTTTGTAGATAGTTTTGACGAGCTTACGTGTTTCTTCGAATTTTAGATACCAGTCGACGCGTTTAGTCCGCACGTACTTTCGATGAAAGTGCAGCTTTTTCCTTAGTAGTCCTTTAAGTTCATGGGAGAACCAGGGAGGATACTTAGGCGAGTGAAAATGTTTCTTTGGAACAAACTGTCCTATAGCGGACTGCACAACATTAGTAAAAAGCGCAGCAGCATTATCAACGTTGGCGCATTCTATCACAGGGCGCCAATCTGTAGAGCAGAGGCAATTGTATAGCGCAAGGTAGTCACCACGGGGATAATCGTACCGCGGAGAGACAAGACGTTGATTGGTATGTCGTGAAGATAAGGTAGTGACTGGAAAAGTAAGGTAGAAAGGTGGGTGAAACTTATCAGAGGGAACGAGCGGGACTTCGACACCCTGAAAGATATCGGGTGTGAAATTAGATAACACCAGGTCCAGCGTGTTGTCAGCAGAATTTCTTAGTTGATTAAGCTGCAGGAGACCGTGGAAACTGATAAAATTAAAAAGGAAAGATGCCTTAGATCTCGTCAGACCAGAGGTGCGAGAGATATCAAGGAGCCCCCAGTCGATGTTAGGAATGTTGAAATCACCGTACAGCTGAAACAGATGACTAAAAAGGTGGGGAACACTCCCTATTGTCTCCAAAAAGGAAGTGAAGTAGGGAAGGTCGCATTTAGGTGGAATGTAACAGTTACCTATAATGAGGGGGTCGTTAGGACCAAGGGTTATTTCTACCCAGACGGCTTCATGTTGAGTTGCCAAGTCAAAACGTTGATGAGCAACAAGAGAAGAACGAACGGCAGTTAGCACACCACCACCAAAGCGAGCCCCAGAATTTTCGTAATCGCGGTCACATCGAAAAACAGTGTATTCACAAGGGAAATATTCACTGCTGTGAAAGGAACTGTTGATTCATGTCTCCGTTAGGCAGATCACGTCATACTCAAGTGAAATTACATTGGTTAAAAATTCAGCAGACTTTGTTCTAAGACCACGCACATTTTGGTAATAAATGGTAAGTGGGCACACCATTTTGAAATTAGGTGAGGCTACAGAGGCGGTATTTCAGGATCAGAGTTAGCCGATGCATCGGGAATCTTCCCCATGAACACGCGGTATAAACATCCTTCAGGCCACACGTTGGCACAGTTAATATCTGTGAAACTTAGTACGTCTGTCACCACACAGAAAGATGCGTAAGAGTCATGTCGAGTGGCTAGCTTAACACAACGAAACGGTTTATCCCGAAGGACTTCTCTTACGACTTGTGAGACGTCATCCTCAGTGGTGTCCGGGTGGAGCCTTGACACGAAGAGTGCACGGGTAGGGGCTGGCCGAGTAGCTAGTCGAAGAGCAGACGAAGAAGCAGTCCCGGTGGAAGCGGGAAGACGTTGTTTTCGCCTATATCTGACGGTAGTAAAACCAGCATCTTCACTTTGTTCGTCGATAGTGTCTCTTGGAGGGGCGGTTGAAGACAAAGTAGTTGTCGACGAGGCCATGCCATGATGGACCTGGTTTTGTGAAGAGCCGGGAGCAGCGGCGTTCTTCGCGACACGCGAAGAAGGCAAACTTTCGGTCGAAGGAACGGTGGGAAGACGAGCAGGAATCTTCTTAACAAGCGAAGAATAACTTGCAGGGGAGTTCACAGATGTGGCATATGCATAGCGCAAGGAACCTAGCTTCTGGTTGAAATCGGCTCTCTGCTTCGCGAGCTCAATTTGGAGAAAGCTTACATTTTTGTCCAAGCTTCGTACAAGGTCCAGGAGCTGAATTTTTTCGTCTTTCAGTTCAGACACTTCCGTATGGAGAGCATCGACTTTCTGCACCAACAGGGCCATTAGCTGTTCAGCGTTACCTTGGGCGGAAAGAGGACCACTCGCGATGATGGAAGCGCCAGTAGCAGGGCTTGAGGGAATCACAGAGTCATCCGCATTTGCACGTTTTGTGCAGGATTTGCATTTGAAGATGCAGGCATCGTCCACCCAGTACATGTCATATTCAACAGGAGTAATGTTCAAGCACTTACAGTGAAAACGTTGCCCGCATGGGCCAGAGCAAACAAGTTTTTGCTGACGGCCGATAAAGGCCTGGGAGCAGAATGCACACGTGTCAGACGAGGGAGGCATGTTGCAGCACAACCTTCCTCGAGAAGAGACAGCGCAGAACTGTTATGTTCTTAATCGCGGTATATCATCTTACGAAGCAGCATTTCCCGTGGTTTTCCTTGCTTCAGGAACATGAATTTCGAGAACGGGGGTTTCACGACCAGGAATACCGAGGTCCTCCCTTATTCATCCCTTGACAGGGAGAAAGCAGGGGGAAAGAAAACGGAAAGAAAGAAAAGAGAACCAGTCAGCACTGACCCGGATAGAAGCGCAGTCGCCGCTTTCAATTTTTATTACGTCACCAATGACGTATTTTTCATTCTGCTCCTCGTTTGACCCGGAGGAGCGAGTCGAGTGGGAACACGCGCGGCGATGTTCAAGTGCCTCTTTTTCTACGAAAAACATCGCGTACAGAGAAAATTTTCGTGTTATTCATCAAGTTCAGTTACCTGCTTCCACAACGCGGAACGGGAGATTTTTGAGATGGCTTTCAGAGCTCCTTTAAGGCACGTATTTAGGTAGCGCTCTGTTTGCCCAATGTACACTCGATTACACGTCAGCGAAATCTGCTACACTAGTCGTGACGTACATTGGACATATGTTGTCTTATGTGCTACGTCAGCCTACGTGGCATACGACCTTCTTCTTTTCAGTTCCAGTTAAGGGACACCACCTTAATGGGGCCGAAATAACTAAGCTCACTCCATAAGTATTGCCTAATCTTTTTAGATTATATGGGTTCACTTCTGTACGTACTGCACGACTACGATTTTCTTTTTGTCTGTGCGTCCTCCTTTAGTAAGTCTTGTTCTTTTCTTCTTTTTTTTCACCTCTTAACAATTCCTCAGCTTCTTCCATCTGTGCTGATGTAAGGTAGTCCACCTTTTTTCATCCTCTCAACTTGGGCATTGCAACTAAGTTGGCACTTGTGGACACACGATTTTTAAACCGCATTCTTCAGCATTGTTTGACAGATTCCCCGTCCTTGAAAACTGCTCCAAGCTGCTCATTTTGCGTTACACGGGTGTGAGTGCCTCTCCCTCTCAATGTCAGGAATCTCTTGTGCACAAGAATAATACCTCTTTCAGAGACATTTCCTTTTGGCTAGCGAGGTGGTTGGCGTAAATCGAACATACCTCCGTTAACATTCGCTCAACAACTACTGACACCCCTGAAAGTGTTGCCCGGGAATTTTTCTCACCTTGTGTTCCCGATTACATAAATCACGGTCAACATCACTGATATGTGTACATATTTCACTTCAACGTTCAAACTATTCCGTTGAGGACTGTCCAGGCGATGTTGACCGATTATCTGTATTGCTTTCCCAATCACCTTGTCATCGCAACAGACGCGTCTGTCTCAGAGAAGAGGGCTGGTGTGGGCCTCTTCGTTCCCCAGTTGGACAATACGTTTCCTGTAGGCCTTCGGGATTACGCCGCCTCCTTACGAAAGTGAGTTTCTCGCCATATGATGCTGGCTCTCCGCAAGGCCCCTGGAAGCTTCGGAAAGGTACTTTTACTATCACATTCCTTATCAGTCACATCTGCTCTGGCCATTTGTGCCTCGTACCCAGTCACACATCTTGCTTGGAATTGAGCTTGTAATCACAGGTGTACTCGGTCACCGTGGGCTTTCACTCAATGAGACAGTGGACAGCCTGGCAAATATATCCCCGTGTGGGCAGATAATTTCTATATGCATCGCGCAGGAACTTGCACGTTCCCAACGTGCACCCACTGCGGGCAGAATGAAACAGTAGAGAATTTTCTACTTCACTGTGTAACATTTGATCACCTCCGTCAACGCTGTTTGGTCGTACCTTTGTCCAAGATGGGAGTCACTAACTTCGCTACTATCATTTGGGGCAGTTCACACGGGAAAGTGTTGTCGGTTTGTTGACTTTGCATCACATCATTTACTCATCGCTCTCACCACTTCTAGGTAACATAGCACATGTAACGTCTGCACTTTCTCGTATGTTTTTCACGTACTCCCTCGCACAATCACACACACTGCATAGTATCTCTGTACACGCACATCCACCATCCTCATCAACTACAGCTCGGTAAGAACATAGTTACGTTTATCTAATAGTTTAGCCCTAGCCAATCTCTCTTGGTGGATAACGGCCAGTGACCGAGTACGAAATATACTCCTTTGTGCTCCCGATAACCCTATGCTCTTGCAAATCACGCCTTTGTTGATCACGGCCTGTATATATCAGCGAGGAAGAAGAAGATAGGTGACCGCACATGTGTCGATACAAACGGTCAGTCGTAGGAATGCACACATATTCTACATAGTTCCGTACGGCCGTGGCTAAGATGATGATGATGACGAAATTGAAGACAAAGCCATCACAATTGTCATCACTTCCTTGTCTCGTGACTCGGCCAGCTGTCACGCGACGAAGGCGTGCAATATCTTCACTACTACAACGTTTTACACCTGAAGGGCCCAGTACTATCGCGAAGGCTAACGACACTGGGAAGTGTTCAACAACCAAGAGCCAAAAACTTTAGAAGAAGCGAGACAAGCGTGGTTCGTTAACGTCAAAGGTGTCCACGAAAGACGCCGTTATGGAAGACACTAAAGAAGGCTTGCTGTTCAGGGTCTCCAACATGAAGCATTCGACATCGAAAGGGGCACCCAAGGCGAGCCACGCCCGAATCTCTAAGAAGCATCATACCAATGCTGAGAAGAAGCCCAACATAGAAGTCAAGGAAAATGAACCCACGAAGTCATCCTCCAAAGGTGTTACGAAGGATAAAGCGACCAGCTTTGCAGCGCTTCCAGAACCATCCCCACCTGCTGATCCCGGCGACACACCGAGCTCGGCAAGTTCAGTGGGCAATGCCAAGATGTCACCACGTTCCCAATACGTCGCCAAACAGGTCAGGAGGATGACGAGTGCATCGATACATGCGTCCGCGAAACCTGAGGAGGCTATCGCTGGACAAGTCCGACGTGAACAACCATCGGAGGACATTCCAGAACAACCTATGCCTGGGGAAGTGGAGGCAACGAAGACAGCTTCATCGGCAGTCGCATACGACAAGGGAAAGCGAAAGTCGACGACTGGTCGCACGGAATTCGATAATGAGGGAACGAAGTCTTCGGGTTGGTGTTTTGTGCTGCCGTGTCCCGCACTGTGTATAGGTCGACTAACGCTAATGTAGCTCTTCTTTGGGAACTGCACCACGAAAATTTTAGATCTCTGATCCACACTTGGTGTATAGCCTGACGTATTGTAAATACATTTTCCTGGTGCCCCGACGCTTCCCTAGCGTCCCTATTAGGAACCAAACCACAAGGGATGTATGCAACGAATAGTGTATATATGCACGAATATGAAATAATGTGAAACAAATTGTCAGTGTCGCCGACTAAAATACTAGGCATGGATGCACTTTTTTTGCGTTTACATTCAGTGTAATGTACAACGAAGGGAAAGCATATTCACACGATTCCTTAAGACAGACTCACTTCTTAAGAAAGTCTTTGGGGAAGTTTGTTCGCAGAGTTCCCGTAGACGTCGCTAAATTTCTACACGAAACAAGTACAGGCGTGTTCTCTTCTAGTTTATCTAGGGAATGACATTTTTGAGGGCCTGACGTGATCCAGTGATTTTTGGCGAATTTTCAATACGTGGGAGTCCATGGGAGATGCAACAAAATCGCTTCTCTCGGCCTGCTCGCCCGTGGTACATGGGCCAAAATGATGTCATTCCCTAGAGTTGCAGACTGGGAATTTATTGCAATCAACAAATTCGACAATCTTGCTGCAGTTTTCCAGATCGCTGCGAATGAAAATAATGGCTTTATCGTTCGCTAGCATGTTCTGCATGCTGGCACCGATTATATTACTTTTTTTAGAACGCGCGAAAAAAGCAAAGCGAAAAAAAAAAAAAATTGGGGGGGGGGGGGCGGACGGTGCTGCCAAGCCTATCCGGAAGTGAACGTTAACTAGATCGCATGAGTCCGCCTTAACGTGTTTGCTCGAAAAGCATACAAATATGTCAGGCTATTTAAGTTACTGAGCACCAGGCAAAAAAGTAACGTAGGGTGCTAAGTACACGATCTTGTAAAATATATAAGACACTGCATTTCAAGGCGTACTCAATACTCTGACGTCACAGTCTGAATTCGCCAAGAAAAAAATACGAAGAGCGTCAATCTGCAAATGACATTTCCAGAAAGCGTTATTAGCTCGCAGGAACAACCCCTTTTCAAAAGCAGTTTTTTTTTACACACTATCGCCAATACTGAATAGGCGACAGATATGCGAGCGAATAGTCTACAAAAATGATAGAATTTACTGTTTGTTTATTTCTTTGTTTGGTTTCGGCAGCGGTCTTCTCGGGTGTCGAAGTGGAATTGTGTAAGCCTGCACTAGCCTGCATTTTCGACCGGTTCCTGCAAAGTAGGGCTGGGAAGTATTTAAGTACATTGTATCTAAACTACAATTTAAAATATAAATACATGTATTTATATTTTGTATTTGAATACAAAGTTGAAAACTATTTATTATATTTCGATCGGTACCAATTGTCGGCTACCTATTTTTGTAAATACGTTGTAAATACACAAGATAATGGTGTGCACCAAGGACTTCCGCCCCCGTACTTTTTCTTTCTTTTTTGTGGGGGACAGGACTTTACTTCGTGAATTTTGTCCAGGATGAGTACTTCTGCACACACGTGTGTCAGACATTTCAGCATAATGTCCCTGTGTGGAAGTTATGTCGCGAAGAACTCGGGGGGGGGGGGGGGAGTTGTGCGCTGCACTTCTGAAGCCCGGTAACTTCTGAAGACAGATTTCACATGTATCTGTATGCTGAAGACGATGCGGCTGCTCTTGCATCGGTGTCCCACCTTTTTTTTAAAGCTGGGTGTCCAAAGAGCTGCCTGGGGAAAAGAAGAAAACGACAGAGCGCTCATGACAACCGAGGACGTTGTCGAACTTCGAAGACAGGCTTCCAAAAGGAAGTGGAAATCACAACAGTGCTGACTTAGATGGTGATCAAGTTTTTACAAAACCTCTAAACGGACGCCGCCGTACTACACGACTGCCATGTTGAACGAAACGTCTTCCTCAGATTTAATAAAAGCCTTTGTTTACTGGCACCTGTGGGTCAAATTTCATTCCCCACATCACCCGCACACCGATGCCGCACCATACCCACCCCATCATGGTAGAGTATCGCCCCTGGCGATGAAGCTCCACATTCACCATCATTAAATAAAGTTGTTGTTGTTTGTTCTTTGTGAATGAGATGCTACGGCCGAAGAGACGATGCCTAGAAGATGGTACCTTCGAGAAACCATGGTGTTTCTAACATATAAATGGTGTTGTTCCTTGCTGATTTGCTGTTATGATGGCATTATATTTGTGTCGTTTCAGATGACATCTTCCTCGCAGTATTTATGGTAGTAGTTGCGGTATTTAAATACTCATATTGAAAAGAATTTGCGCAGAGTATCTAAAGTATTTTGTACATATATCTAAATACTGAAGAAATGTTTTTATGCTCATCCCTGCTGCAAAGTGACACCCTGAAAGATGATTATGTTGATATTTAAATAAAGGCCGCGTGCCCCCTCTTTCTTTATTTATTTACCCTCAAGCCACATGGAATTACAGAGGGGAGTGGAAATAACAAGGAAGTAAATGAAAAAGTACAAAGTTACACATGAAATACGTCGTGGAGTAAGGAACGGAATCTTCTTGAGTCCCGGACCACTGCGATGGCCGCAGGTAGGTCATTCCAGTCACTAGCTGTCTTGCGAACGAATGAGTTCTGTAAATAATTAGTTCGACTAAAGGGAATGATAACTTTTTCAGGATGATCCAAGTACCTAGATAGTTGGATCATCCTCAAAAAGTCCTCGTAAAAAGCAGCACTTAACCACGTTACATACTGTTCTATCCCATCCCACTCGTCGACGGTTCCTTTACAGTGAGCTGCGTTCTTTGCAAATAACCAAGCTGGCATTACAATCCTTGTCGCTTCCTTCGGATAATCTCTCTTCCCTCGACCAATGTGCCCGCGGTCTTGAGGCGCGTTCTTGAATGCACTAACTCCCTTTTGGCCCTCCTCCCGATCCTCAGTCTGCCCTGGTCCAATTTTACCAGCTGGATGCATATTAGTGGGCTATCCACTTCCTCAGTACCTGGCCCTGATCGCGTATCCGTCCGGTTATTGGAATCCTTATGGACATCTCACTCACTTCTCTTGATATCTCTTGTACGTACATCTCTGCGCTTATGCTGGGCCCCCCGACATCTGGAAACTATCGCGGATAACACTTGTATGCGAGGAATCGAGGAAAGGCTGTTCGCTTGAAAGACTTAATAAGACCTATTGCGCTCTCCTCCTTGTTTGCTAAGCTGCTGGAGCGTGTTGTACGTCTTTGGCCGGTTAGCTCACCTCGTTGTGCTGAATGATTGGTTCTCCCCACTTGAAATTGGATTTAGACCCAACAGCTCCACCTGGATGGCGAATGTGCTTATTAATAATAATCTCTCCGTGGTAAAGCTGCTGTGTGAGCACGTTGTCCTCGTTACTTTGGACGTGTCCAAAGCTATCGACTCTGAACCCTTTCTGTTCCTGTCATTAGCAGCACTGCCGATCACTTCATATATTATTTTGTGGCTTCAGCACTTTCTCTCGCACCGCATGTCCTACCGTACTGATGGCATTCACTCTTCTGGTTAGTATAGCCAGCGCCGCGGGGTTCCTCAGGGTTGCGTCTTATGTCCTCTTTCGTTCAACCTTTTTTCTAGGCTTCATCCCCCCACATACGGATGCATATGCGGAGGATATTGTCTTCATGGCCCCTCTCCCACCTCCCAGCGAGCACTACAATCCCTCCTCCTATATTACCTGGACACTCTGCACGCCTGGCTGCAGGCCCTTAGGCTCTCCGTCAACCCTGGAAAGTGTGCTGTCTTGCAATTTTTCTTCTTCCCTTCAACCTCGTTCGAGGTAACGTCGTAAGGTCGTACTCTCTATCGGCGGACGTAGACTATCTTTCGACGCGAGTCTCTCGTGCACTGAACCTACCAGCCTCGTTCAGTAACAAGCGGACAGGTCTGCGCCGTCCCTTTCATTCATTCATGTCACCAAGATCCGTCCCATTCTGGAATTTGGTTTCGTAATAAGTCGGTCTCAGTCTCTCCTTTATCGGCTGCTGCTCCTTGAACGAACGAGTGCTCCGTGTCTTCTTGCGTGTCCGTCTAGCCACACATATAGGGTAAGGAGGGACAACATGAGACACGGGGCAAGACGCGACATTTTGTGTTCGACGCCGCCTGTCGCAGAGATGCGTTGCTCCATCCGCTTATAACTTTACCCATAGGTGGCTCTGCATGTCCGCTTTATTGCGAATGAGCACTATCCGAATTGATGTTTGCGTTGAAGAGAATCGGTTACTTCTGCCTGGAATGTAAAGACCCTGTTTCTTGTCATCTGTGCAGCAGCGTTTCGCAGGGCTATTCTGTCACTGCAAGTCCATACCCATTCTCTCCCTCTTTCAATTAAGAGTCAGAATTCGTCTGCTACTGAGATTCATCGTTCTGCGAATTCAAGAACTTAATTGCAAATTATTGCGGCTCACCTGCAACCTGCAGATTGAAATATTAAGACAAAAAGTGCAATACGCTTTCCAGAAAATCAGTTTTGAGAAGGACCGAGACCGTTTTGCGCTTTACTTGTAAGTTTTCCCAGCTAGTACGCAGGGACGTTCAATCACAACTCGCAGACGACGGTGGTTCTTCTCCATGGCCACAACCGTTGAAAGCACGTTCGTGATTGGCTACAGCCGTTGAAAACACGGTCTTGATTGGCTAAGTGCCACTACGGACTACATCTCGTGTCTTCAGAATCCTACCAAAGTTATGTTACTGATATCTTCTTGTCTCACTTTACATTCCTGCAAAATATTTTGGCTCTACGTGACGCGAAAGCTAAAGAAAATTTATTTTTATTTTTGAGAACTGTGACGTCATGTTATGCTCCGACTTAGCGCCCCGCTCTCATCTGACAACGTTGTTGCCTTTTCGCGTCTTCCGGAGGCTCACTTTTTGCACTCCCTTAGGGGAGCCCCACGTGACATATCATCCGACCGCTCCGACCTTGGAGAAAACACAAAGGAGGGCGAAGACATCTCTCCCATTTCACCCCCTTTCGATCAGCGTCACGAGACTTCACCACGTGGCCCTCCCTGGACGCTGGCGTCGTTGCTAGGAGACGAGTGCCCTCTGCATAGCATGACATGATTGCAATTTGTGGGCTTATGATTACGTCCCGGTCGAAAAATCCATCAGAGCCTAATGGAACCATTAGGCCAATAGGAATATCGTAATTCGGACATCTCCAGTAGGACTAGCTGTTTAGCGGCTTGGTGGGACCATTAGGACCTGAAGGTCTAACTGCTTGATGGGAGCTCCGCAAAAGTAAAAAAAAAGTCAATAAATAAAATTTGTTTCTGTCTTTTTTCTGGCTCCTGTCATGATATAATTTGATCTCTCTTGCTTCCGTTCTTTCTTTTGTTTCTAAGACCTCAAAATATACAATGCGCGCAGCATTGCAAGAAGTAAACAGAACAAGTAAAAAAAACGAAGAAAAAAAAAACGCTCTCCAGAACTGAAGGCCCAAAAGCTCACTCAGAATGGCACAGTGTCCATTTCCTTTGATGCATTGGCATCAAAGTGGAAGTGGATGCAGATAGCACAAATACTATATTTATAGATTGTCTTCTGTGATTTGGCGAATTGAAGAGTCTTGTTTGCTGCCGCAGTTAAATAGAAGGGGCGAGGTGTCTAAGTTTATTTCATTTACTCACACACGCAACATTGAAGTGCGGAATGGCTCGGGGTATTAACTCAAGACTAACATAGCGTCTGTGTTTGTTACTCCTTTTGGTTGAGGCATTCGGTAGGTCCATCGAGAATCGAACTTCTGCAGTGCAAACGCGCGTTTTTTTCTCTCTCGCAGCACTCCATTCCATCAAAGAATTCCGTCAGGACTAGGAAACGTTTTTGAAACTGCCGGCACGCGACATCCGGCGGGTATGCGGAAAGCGACATCCACCTATGAAGCTCCTAGTCGTTTTATGTACGGTTATGAGCTCATACGGCTCATGACATATGCAAGCTTACTTATTTCTTCAGACTAAAAAAAATCCGTTACCTTATTCTGAACAAGTGTGTTCAAAGCACCACACTTTCGGTCCCAGTACACTGTCAGTCCCAATACAAAAAAAAAAAAAGAAAAAAAAGCGACAGCAGTCCCTTTCTTTTGTTCGTTCGGCCCATCGTGAGTCAGTGGCCACGGGGACATGGCCTCCGTGTTCTCCGATAATGCAATCACAAAACCCGCGGAAACCGGAAATTAGGGGCGCGTGACCAGCTCCGGTGGCGCAGCGGTAACGCGTGCGCTTGGAGACTGGGAGGTCCGCGGTTCGAATCCGCGGGCCGGCTGTGCCGTCTGGGGTTTTTCCTGGGTTTCCCTCAGATGTGTAATAGGCGTATGCCGGCACAGTTCCCCTGAAGTCGGCCCATGGACGCAGCTATCCTCCCCCCGAGCGGATTCCGCTCGGTCTTCCGCTTCACCCTTTCCTCTCTTCCTCTCCACCACCTTTCCCTTCCCGAGAAACATGCCGCCTAATCAGGCAGGCAGACCTCTCGGGTTCCTCCCAACGACACTCCTCCTCCTCCTCCAGGGGCGCGTGACTCAGGTGGAGAGGGGGGTAAACGACGCTGCGCGCCCTGTTGCCACGTGTCAGGAGCACTTTCTTTGGAAACTTCGTTGTATGGGCCGTGCGCTTCCGCAATCGGACCGCAGAATTACTTCGTTTATTTCGGTAGTTTCGTTGTAAAGGATTTCGTTATAAAGGTTCTAATTATACATTGCGCCCTATGGAGCGCTGACCGGACCGTAAAAAACGTTCGTTAAAACGGTCTTTTCGTTATAATGGCATTCGTTGTAAAGGACTTTGACTGATTGAAGTTAAGGGACTGTTTATCTCGGTTCAAATGTTAATCTTCGTTGGTGAAACCAAGCCTCAGTAAAAGAGCTCTTGCATAGCTTTAGTGGCTAAGATGATCTTGACCTTACATGCAGAGACTCAGAGGTGATCAGGGTTCAAATTCCGGCACCAACTGTACTGCCAGGGTGTTTTCCGTGGGATTTCCAACTAGACGCTCCAAGGCAAATGCCAGCACAACTGCATGTGAAGTCGGCCCAGAATGCAAGGATCTGCCACACCGGCAGGCAGAACGCTCAGTAATGATAACATGCCACCAACCAACCAACGCTCGACAAAAACATCACCAGTATGTGTACGTCTTTGGTAAAAGATATTTATTGACAAAAATTCAATGTGCCACAAAGAATTTCAGCCAGAGTACAGTACTTACCAACAATTATAACATTTGCAAGATACTGAACAGAAACAGAGGGTGGAAGTATTCAAATAGTATGAACATTTTCGCTTCCGAAGCATTGCTTTCCGATTATGCATTTTGGAACTGGCTTTTTCTGCCCTCTATGAGAGCTGTGAGAGAGGATGATGCCATGACATTGTGCATGAGAAAAACCTAACACAACAGCTTTAACCTTCAATACAAACTTCAACCAGTGTGTTTGATCGCGTGGAGGGCATACGTGATGCTTGAATTTTTCACCCAGCTCCAGGAATTGGTCAAAGGGTTGTAGAATGTGCCATGGATCAGCCTCACAAAACAACCATCTGCAAAATTCAAGGAGGAATATTCTATTTGAATCCTGCAGCAATGAGCATGATGCTCGTAGAATGTAACAAAAGTTACGTTATCTGGAACATTGCTTGTTACTATTGTGTGGCTCTTACGTGTAATGTTCATTGAATGACATTTTCCGGGCAATGTCCAACGTTTTCACTTGCACAAAGTCCTGTAATATTTTCGTAATGTGCAATATTCGTTTTGCACAAATGTGTGCCAGTTTTCTTCGCAAGTATACTTAATTATTGGCACTCAATGACAATCAGCACAGAAAATTCAGTGACGTAAGTAACACACACAAACAGAAATATTTTGCCGCACTCAAGTCAGATGAGCCATCTTAATGCAGCTTTTTGCATGGTATGGCTCTCAAAGAAATATCACTGAAATTCTAGGGTAGCTATAGGTTGCCTCCAGTGAATTACAAGATCGGTTTCACAGTGCACAAGGTACATATTATATAATATTTACTTGCTGGGGTTGATGGAATACGTACATGGCATACCTTGAATACAATGGAAATTGATGTTCTGAGGCTGGAACACAGAAGAAAGGACAAACACACAAAGCCTCAAGTGCCTAAGAACAATGAACAAAGACAGAAAGAAGGAAGTCAGCCTTCCCAATCCTCATACAAACCACATCCACTCCCTCATGATGCCATGTGGTCTGCCCCCTCAGATGACACTACCCTGGAAGTCACTGCAAAGGCATGTTAGCTTAGCTCAATTGGTAGAGCCCTGGACTGGTAATCCATAGGATGTGGGTTAGAGTCCTGCAGCTGGCTAACCTATTCAGCGACTTCCTTCTTTCTTCTTTCATGGTATACCTTTATGTGCGTGTTTAACAGGCAGGTGAGAGATTGGAACGGCCTCAAGATTACTGGGACTCCACTTAATCTGATGCAACTTGTGCCAATTTTACAACACTTTAAAATATGACAGCCAAGTTCAAGGATTTTTTACATATTGCTTTTATGCATCATTACAATTTTTCCTAATTATTCTATTCTATTTGTACCGTTAATAAGACTTCAGTATTATTTTGTGTGTTACAAGTGCAGGTTTTCTGGAAACACTCTGTGAATAAACTTTACCTGCTGCATTCATGGCTTATGGAGGAGACCCATCGAGGTCTTCGGTAAACAGGGACTATAAGCCCTATATGTATGTAGGTAAGTAAACTGTACGTACTAGACTCTAATGCTTCTTGTAGTTGCTGAGGCGGAAGGAACATGTTCCAGTCGTGAAGACCAGCAGGAACTATCCTCAATATGTACTCAGCTGCCACCTTTGCGAAAATGAGGGACAGGGCTGTCCTGTTGATGGTTGTAAAGAACAGGGACCCACCATCCTGTACAGACAGCAAAGCCATTTGTTCGCAAGGTGTATTACGTAGGTTAGCTGTTGGAGACGTGTACTAAAAGATGCAACCTGGTTACAAATGTACGCGGGGCAACTGCAATACTTTGAGACATGCGATGTCACAATGAAAGAGGCGAAGGCAGCACAACTGTGAGTGACTATCGTGAGAAAATGAAATGGCTAAGAGAAAGCACCAACAACACAACCATCCCTCTTGTCAGTTGGCATCGGTCCGTGGGAAATACTTGGATTGCTACCAAAGGACCTAAGATAACCTTCTTGAGAGAGAGAGAGAGAGAGAAATCCTGTGACAAGGAAAAGACATATAACCAAGGAGCCCAGGATGATACTATTCATCTCGGATATGTAAACTACCGAATCTAACTACACCAAAATAGGTTACCAGTTTGCAAACTGCGTACATGACAAGTACAGTAAAAGAAGGAAATATTACAACATGGCTAATGGATTATCCAGAATTGTGAACAGCAGAGAGGTGTTGCAAAAAATTTTGTTTGTTTTTTTTGGGAAGGGGGGGGTCATTATTACAGCTACATTGCAACAGTGATATCACTATCGCCGACATGTGCAGGAAGGAGAAATAACGAAGCCCCTCCCCACTGTGGTAGTGCACAGGAAAAGAAACGTAGGGGGTGTCGCCAAACATTTAGGGGGTGTTGGGGGGGGGGGGGGGGTGTAGGCAGTGTCTGGGTAATTCACTGAACATGGCCTCCAAACAGCAAAAGCCTTGACGGTGTACCTTTGTAAGATCCACGCACGACTTGACAAAGTGCGAAAAGTTCTGCACATGTTCAATGACTTCGCTCGCCACTACAGCATCAAATTTGTCGGGTCGGCCCATAAGCTTCTCAATTTCCACAGCTTCATACTGGACGCAGTCCCTGATGTCTGGGTCGAGATCCGCATGCTTTCTGGCAGCGTCGATGCTGCCCGGAGTCGGATCTATGCCTGTGACACGTGCTCCAAGTCTTGCTAGGGGCTAGACAAAGAAACCGTAGACAGGCAATGGCTTTACAGTTCAGCGTGCAGTACAGAGCAAGTGTTTAGCGCGAGGCACACCTCTGAGAGTAAACCACCACCGCATCCGACATCCAAGATGCGAAATCCTTCCAGAGGCCTAAAAGTGTTTCCTGAGGCAGAGCCCTCAGGTTCTGGGAGTTTCATAGTCTGCAGCAAGCCATCACGAACCATTGGCACCCTCAATGCGTTCATGCTAGCAAGAGCTCTAAATTCGCCGTCTGGGTGCCACCATCTGTCGACGAGATCGTCAAATTTCTTTCGGTTTTCTTCGTAGACTGTCGATTGTTTCACCTCTGGACCACTGGTGGCATCTGAGAAAGACCTGGAAAACAGAACGGAACGTGTAATATGCCAAATATTTGTAATGTGAAGACGTAATACAGTGAACCTTTGCTGTTATGGCCACCACCACTGCTCCCCCGTATTTTGGTCATAAAGCGAATTGTGATGCTAACGCAGAACAAAAGCCTACGCAATTATGATGGTTTATTTTATGGCCCAGACACTGTTGGACTTTCATACACTTCTCCGATTCCTTTGTGATGGTTGATCTTGCTACACCCAGAGTGAGCTCCCTTTCTGCCCATTCAGCTAGTTCTCCATTCCGGAAGGAGTTCTTCTCAGTTCTCTCCCGCTTTGTTCCGCTTTGTCCCGCACGACAGCAGCAGCATACTGTGACCCGTTCCCGTGGTCGCTGCCTTTTTAAGCACTTCAGCGCTTGCGCGGTCCGAAACTTGCTCTGAATCCCGAGGTCAACATACCAGACATTGGCGTCCTACTTTAAAGGGACCATGAAAGGATATATGACAAGCCTACGATCATTTTCAATTTGTTCCTCCGCACTAAAGCATTCACCCTGTCAAATGTGAAGTTGGAAATCGGTCAAATAGCGAAAATATTCGATATTAACCACGGCCGTGAACGGCGGCAGCAACGACCCGCCTGCGAGGGAGAACTGGCCATGACATCATACACAGAGGACGCTGCCAATTCGTGGACGATCTTTTGCGAGCAAATTGCAAAAATTTGCAAGCTATCAATCTCACAAACTTCGCCATGAAATATGTTTTAATCGGACCTGGAGTTAAGATCGTATCTAATCACTGACACAGAATCCTGCCAGAAGTGTAACGCAGCCGTTGATTGTCAGCATGGTTGCCGGAGCACGTCTTCCTCTCTGAGCTGCTTCTTCGTCAGAAAATGTCTCTGTCGGTGGCCTTTTGGGAGCTGGCACGCACGGAACGATTCCTGGACGCTGTGTGTGTCGCATCATCTCTCCCTCCATCGCTGACAGTTTGCGTTTCGCCATATTTCTACTGATTTGGATGGCAGATATATGACGTCGTTTTTGTCCAAACCGAAACCATGCACCCACGTGGTCCCGCGGGGTGTGTGCTCCCGGTCGTCCACAATTGGCTGAGAGGACTGGACGTTGATGACGTAGGTCCACTTCGAAAGGATGTATCCGGCTGTCACGCCCCACTATTTTTATGTGGTAACTGCATTCCCGGTGCACTGAATAAGTCAAGGTGTGTGAATTCAGGAAAATCATTTGATGGTCCCTTTAAGACGTTCAACCACCACCCATGCCTGAGGTGTACGTGGCAGACGCTCCCTCGGGCTACGGTGGTCATGTGACGCGGTCATAACAACAAGAAGGTAATACCGTGTGTTCAACCCTGCCTGTGACAAAAATATCTTGCTCACTATCGGACGAGCGGATTGTTGTGCTAAGGAGGTGTATTTACACGGCGGCAAAACGGTCTCCAAGATAAGCGGTCATTCCCTTGGTTCGCTGGATTTTCTGCGGTCATGAAGCGAGCATGTCAGACTATCGGGGTTAATACATGCATTTACTAATGCATTTAATAATGCATTTCCTTTCCCATTTGTTTCATTAATAACTTTGTTGTCACATAGATTTCCTTGCCAATCTACTGTGGCCAGTGTATCATCGTTATTGCTTTGAACTACTATTGTTATTATTGTTATAATTCTTGTTTGTTCTCCTTCTCAACTAATAGTGTGCAAAGGCTGTCGTTAGGTTTTCCTTATCGTTTCCCCATGTAATATGACCCTTAGTGGTCCCTTGGGTTTTGGAATAATAAATAAATAAATAAATAAATACTAGCAAGGGTTCCCTGCACGTGAAACGAGGTTAAGAACAAACATCAGAAAACATCGGGACTAGGGAACATGAAGGGGCAGACACAATTTGTCCCCAACTGTATGTTTTTCCTTCCAGCTGTTGTGTATATATATTTGTGGGCTGTGAAGTAAAGTTTTCAGCTATGTTCGAGACTGCATGTTGTGTCTGTCCCTTCGTGTTCCCTAGTCTCGGGGTTTTACAACTTCAGCAGCTCGCTTGCTTCTTAGCCACCTTTTCATTATAAAAAAACCAGTTTCGTTTTTGGAATTGGCTGGGAGAGGGGGGCAGCAAAACAAGACGGAGCTCACCTGCGTAGGCACTTTTGACGTTGTGAACAGTGGCTAAGGACTCCACTTCTGAACACATTTTGAGGAATCTTCATGGTTCACCACGGTTTCCACTGCTTTCCTAGCTTTTCTCGAAACGTATACTGGCAGCAGATCGAAGTACAAGACCTCCAGCGCAAGAGCGAAAGTGCAGAATGAAAACCAAAACAAATTTATTCAGCCTCACTATGGACCGTAGACAGTTTCCCACATTATGGCAATTAACATTAATCTGCAATACGTCCACCTGAATCTGTTCCAAATAAAAAGGTGTACAACTACTCTGTTCTTACATGACTATGTTGTTATTTCAAATGTAACCCTCCTTTTCTTTTTTTACTGGCGTTTGCTGAAACCGAAACCGACTCAGAAACGCGCACCTATCGCCAGTAACGTGAACTACGTGCTGGGTGTTTGTATTCATTCACGCGGTTACTGTCAGCTGTTCCAATGTAACTGCTGAGCCGGACTGCAGGCCAAACCTTGATTTTTGCAAACACGATCGCGTGCCTCTACATCCACCATGATAACTCCAGAGAGCAGTGAAACCAGCGTGCCAGATGGTAGAGCTAAATCCATGCCATCTACTGTGCCGCTGCTACCGGTGGTCAGCTGTATTCAGAGGATGGCACTCTATGAAACCGCATCGGTAGGCGACTTCGTTCACGTAACACATCATATTGCTCGACGTACTACGAGTGCTGTTAAAACTGTGATCTTTCAGTGGTATTACCTGGTAGGATCTAACAACACGCAGACGAAATTCCGAGTGCTCAAGATTGACAGATCGGATCCTTACGAATTGACTGTCATTGACGATAAGGTAGAGTTGTTGCCTCACCTATACTGAGATTACTTCCTCTAATTCTTCCGAGTTTTTTCTAATTCCGATTATTAGCGCTTTCTCTAAACCCTGTAGTATGCGTCGTTTCGTCTCTGATATTTCTTCCGTGCAGCTCCTCCATTATGAACAATACCCCAAAATGTCAACTCTAATCCACCTCTAAGCCCATATTTCATACTAATGCCTCTCTTGTCTCGACCAACTGTTGTAGTTCATGGCTCAAAGCGCAGGCTAGCCGGTGATCGCATTTTGTAACTTTTCTCATATTCGTTTTAAAAATGTTTACAACAGGTTGAGTACAACCGTGATGATATCGGGGACTTCCTTGCTATGATTGGCAAGAAAGACAAACAAATGAGGACAGGACAGAAGCCAGGCGTTGGACTCAATCGAGCATTATCCGGTTTCGGTATTGTTGGTGAGTTTTGTATTCTTATATAATAACATACAAAGGCTGGCAGTTAAAATAGTCTGTGCATTTCATAACCACCAAAATTTATAATGCTCTTCATCTGAGTCTCCACCTTCGCACACATGTGAACAGTGTAACCAACAGAGCCCATGCCACCAGTTGTGAATTCTGGTTATCAACTCTTGGAACCGGAACTCATATATTACGTACAGGATGTTTCAGGAAACATGTCAAACAATAACAGTAAGCAAAAGTATGCGGTCAACATTGCACATTTTATACTGTTTTTCCACCTCTTGATGGTGCTTTTATGTCGTTTTAGGTTAATATGTTTTTAATAAGTTTTTATGAAATCTGATCAGAAATTTTCCAAGTTAAGTTCCACTTTTCTATACTACCAATAAAGAGGTGGTGTCAAATTTAGTGCATTTTGACCAAAGACAATTGATTATTCACAGAAAATCAGTGCGAAATTAATACCCAAAAAGTGAACAGCTCGAGAGCAGCCGCCTATGCCGGCATCTGACGTTTGTGCGTCACAGTTTTTGGGTGCGACGAGAGGAGGGTAACGTGCACAGGCCATGTGAAAAACGGCAGCTGCAGAAAGGAGGAAAGGGAAAAACAAAGGCATGTCGGTCGCCTCGAATCGGAACTTATCAACTGGCACGGGTAGGGCACTGGCCTTATCATTAATCCGCACCAAAGCAGGAGGGAACTTCGGCTACATTCAGCTCCAATCATGTGATGGCTAGCACCATTTGCTCATTGCGCGGAGAAGAGTAAAATGGTACAATCGTCGTGTTCAACTTAAGAAGGAACGGAAATCTAGTCAGTCAGCTCTGATAATATTACTGCACCGCAGATAGGATAGCTGGACACAGGGAGGTCACGCTCCCTCCTTTGCCAGAGAATGTAATCCATCATACTCACTCTGCTTCCATATTGGCTGTTAAGACAGGCCGCATGACACTATGCTGCAGCAGAAAGTGCGCTCCCCTACTTATCCATGGTCGCACTGCAGTATTTCTCCTGGCGTGCTATTGCGTGTCCCTATCTCGAATGGCGTATGTAGTTGACGGACTAGATTTCTTCTCGTCCTTAAGTTGAACGCGACTATAGCTCTCGGGGGCAGCTGGTATGGACTACGACACAGCTGTAGACAAATACACTGAGATGTTTCCTGATGGAAGAGTGCCGAGATCTCAAACCATCTGGTGAATGTACCTTGGGCCGTAATCCCAACCAACGCCGAGGGCTCCTTATATAAACAGTAGCCCAAAGGAAGGAGAATTTAGTTTCTGAAAGTGCCCATATCCACGAGGGGTGCCCTAAGGGCATGCGCCAACCAAATGAGCTTGTGAGCTCACTGAGGGGTGCTGGACATGGAGGACACATGCGATTTCATAGAATCGCATCGAGTGATTCAAGCCTTTCCCTCGTGGCGTTGTTCCCGTACGGGGGGTCCGACGAATTTGGGACTGGGAAGACCCCCTCGAGTGGTACGACGAATGATACCGTTTATCAAAGTCGTCTGTTCAGGAACTCCACCGACTACTGGATGTCAGGAGGAGCATGGGCAATCGTGGCTGCACTTTTTTTCCGCCCATCCAGCAATTGTTACGATCTTGCCGTTTCAGTGCGAATCATATCCGCAGTACCCCACAGTTGTACAGATTTTGCTTACCTATTCGGTATGCGGAGATTCAGATGTGGCGTCACTTGCAATGCCCTCTCCGATATTGGGTCGCAGGTAGGGTTGCCACTTTTCGTAGCGAAAAATACCGGCTGAGGGAAAGGAGGAAAGGCTCGCGGGAAAGGGAAGTGGGTGAGGGGCGGAAGAGGAGCTCAAGACAATACAAGGAAACGTGTTCCTGTGTGTAATAATAATAATGAGTAGCTACTGAAACAACTAATGACTGTGTGGAGTTGGGTCTGTTCTCCAGGTTTATTCAAGCTGTAGTGGAATGTTGAAGGGAAAAGCCCATATGAAAGGTCTTGAGCCACAAATACCGGCAAAAGGTTGCCGGTATTACCTTCCTACTGGCAACCGGCAGAGCAAGCAAAAAACCGGCCGTGCTGGTATAATACCGGCCTGGTGGCAACCCTAGTCGCAGGAGAAACTGCCCCTTCAGGATTGCACATCTGCCCCTCTGTTCTTCTTTGCTTTGGCTTTTATGTTTCCTAAAAGCCTCTTTAAGTGTCCTACAGTCCTCTCAGACCCCATTCCCTGGGGATAAACTCCCTGGCTAACCGCACCCAAGCTTTCGCGCCGAGTCGGATTTTTTGTTTTCATTTACTCCTTTACGCCTTCTCACCCAGTTCTAGAAGAGTCTCCTGCTTCTCTGCACTGTATCGTGCACATGGAGCCATCGCAACACTAGACTGACATAAAGTTTGCAAGCCAAACGAAAGCAGAATAGGTGATACCAAATTAGCAGACGACAGCCGTTGGAAGCGGAAATGAAGCGCAGTCCTGAGCATGCTCTTCTGCTTCATTCTACGAGGATTTCATAACTTAAAACCATAACCTAAAAACCCAAGACTGGGGGACAAAAAACCACAACACAGACAAGGCCTCAAACACACCTGAAAAGTTCACTCGACTACACAGACATATAAAGACATATAAACACAAAAATATACTTTATATGTTTGTGTAGTTGAATAAACTTTTCAGCTGTGTTTGAGACGTTGTCTGTGTTGTGGTTTTTTGTCCCCAGTCTCGGGTTTTTAAGTTGCTACCTCTCTATCTTCTCGTTTTGGAGCACGTTTCACATTTTGAGCCATTCCAACATTAGCGTGCCAAAGGGTTGTGAAATGTGAACAAAAAAAGCTACAAAGTGAGTGGCGTGTCTGTTTTCACGGCTTGCTAGATGACCGACAGGCAACGCGGTTAAAAATCCCAAAGTTCGACGACAGTATTACCATAATGTTGGCTTTATCAACCCAGGTTTTGTGAGTTTCCGTCAGGGATACTACCTGATCCTGATCACCAAGAGGAGACGGATTGCCATAATTGGGCACCACACAATTTACAAGGTTGAGGACACCAACATGGTTTACTTGCCAAACACTCCCGACAGCAGCTTGCATCCTGAGGAGAGCAGGTAAGTAGATATAGTTGCATTTTCTGACTGTCAAACTAGTCAGTGTAAATGGTTATACGATATAACTATCTCTTATTGTATTGCTGACATGGCTGAGATCATGTTCTGTAATACTGATCTGCACCTAGGTTTAATCGATTTTGCATAAGCTCTGGTATGAGCTTTTACTTTAGTCACAGGCTTGAATTTTTCTCATTATGCCATAAACCACAAGCCCAACATAATATACCATGAGGGCCGTGAAGACTACAGATCAATAACTGTAGATAATAAATGATGGTAGTAATGATAATATGAGTGGTCATTTTGATTACATAGAATGTGTATGACCTGCACAGTACCAGTGTACCTGTTACCCCCTGTTTTTCTAAGAAGTGGTAACAATTCTTGACGCTTGCCAAAAGTATGCAGTGGGGTTGAGGTCCCGCCACTGGCAATTAAACTCCCCGCTCATAATCACAAAATAAAGTTGTTATTTGCCAAACTGTGTAATACCAGAATACAAACATGGAGGAAAAAAAGTCTTTCCATCTGTGAGTGTGTAAAAGTCACTGATTATATTGCAGATATGTAAAGACATTCCAAAATGTTGACCTTTCCAGCAATTTTTACTTTAGGTGAGTCTCATTGGTGCTGTTATGTACTCGTCAACCTACAAAAGATCAGATAGAAAATTTAACATACCATATTATGTCTAGCACTATACTAGTGTGTTGTACTAGGTAGTTTGGGAGGCTATACTTTGGAATGCTTAAAGTGGGACTTTGCAACAAAGTCACCACAAAGGTTACAGATATAATACCTGTAACCTTTGGGACGTCAGGAACATGTGTACGAGATATCTTGTTCCAAAACTGCGCAGAGTTTATTGAAACAAATTTATTACGAAGCGAGCGCTTTGCCTCTGTGAAGCGAGAGGGCACTGAAAGCAACACACTGCTGACATCATCCGGCAAGGAAGAATGCAGGTTGCGAAGCAGAAGACAGTGTTGGGTGACGTCGGGCGGATTTGAGGGGTATATCCCCCCCCCCCCCCAACCCCCTCATAGGGTTGTATTTCCCTATGTAAAACCCTTAAATTCGCCCCTGGGTGACGTTGCAGTGTCCTTCACCGGACGAACCACCGTAGTATGGAGCTCTGTCTGCTGCCCTTGGCATTTCGGTTTCGGTTTGCTATTGTCATCATTGACAAATTAATTACTCGTGCAAAATGAATGCTAATGTTGTATTCGGTATCGAGGGGGAAGTAGTGTGTTCGGTATGATGCTGGTATAAATTTTTTCAAATCCTCGTGAAGTCTCCCTTTAAAGCAGTAAATGAATATTTTACCAATGTGTCCAATATGCATAATTGTTATAAGAGTGGTTTGCGGTGTGAAACTTCATCCCAGTTCACACTGTTAAGCTTGCGACTACATTTTTATGCTTATACGTACCTTATGTGTTCCAGTTATAGCTATGATTTAACCCACACATTACAATACAACGTTACGCCTCTACGCTGTTTTACTGCTGCTGAGAAAATGACAGCCAGCAATTGCAACGTCAAGTTCTCCGAGGAGGAATCCGAAATTGAAGAACTCGACGCGTGGGACATTCTACCTGTTGATGTGAGCTGAAGACTGGAAACTCTGAACATTTCACAAGGATTTATTTTCATTTTTACGAATTTTCTGTGCTCCAGAATTCTGTACGACCACCGTACAAGATGCCTGGCAAGAGGCTGTCACACATTGGCGGAGACAACGTAACGGAGGACAGAGCTAAAATTCTAGTTGGCAACGTGCCCGGAGGTAATTTGTAGTTCGTGTTCTCTAGTTCAAACGTCAATCAACGGTGAACTAGATAAATCCTTTGTAAAGTTTAGCCCATGAAAAAAAAAAGGAGCTGTTCCAACAAGTACAAGGTTCTCGAGTCTTCATCTTCCTTTTCTTCGTGCTTCTCGTCGTTGTCATTTCCAGCCTTTTTCATTTCCAACAGTTCGTGCAGTGCCATTGTGATAAGTTCACATGCGATGGCACATATTATAGGTGCATTCTTTTCAATAAGAACGGTGCAGCCCCATTTCTCCCGTTTCCCTGACGGGGTAAGGGGCATGAGGAAAAAGTTCTTGAATGGTGCAGCCACCCCGTGGTGTGAAAAGAAGGTGAGAGAGCAGACGTCGTCTGCTACGTCGTCTGCTGTTGACGCGATCAGCAAAATAGGTTGTGGTGTTGTTTCGATGCGATATGCTGGATTATTCCCCAATTGCAATGGGGCTGTTTGACTCGGATTCGGAGGAACAGACCGAACTGTTCGTTGTTGCAGGACGCAGCAGGGCGCACAACTATGCTCTTTAGTCACTTTACGGCGATACCTAGTCCTTAACTCGGTGTGTACCTACATACCTACATATACGTGTTCTCCGTTTTCCACGACTGGCCTTTCGTCATTGTCAAGAAGTGCGAAAACATCTAAAGCACCTCTGATCTCAGTCGCCCTGTCGATCGTCTGCTTGAATTTGTCATCTGCTTCTTGCCCCTCTCCGCTGTACCTCCTCTCAAGGTGGTGCAGGAGTTCTGGAGTTTGGAACAGATATGGCGCATGGCGCACCACGAAAAGAACGCTCAAGTGCAAAAGAGCAGCTTGCATTTTGTGAAAAGAATGCAGAGGTGCTGACGTTTTGCGCTGGGGGCTGAGGGAACAAGTAAAAAGAATGCACCTAATATTTGTCTAGAATGCACTATGGAAAAAGAAAAATGACTGGAAACTTTCTCTCTCCACACTTTGCCCTGCTAGTTTTTATGTAAGTCTAACAACGTGAAACGATAGCATGACTGACTTGTAGCTTGTATATTGAGTGTGCACAGACCTAAGTGCAGACGTATATGAACATGTATTTTGCCAGCTTTTCTGTTTTTTTGTCATACGTGGCTTTCATTTAATATGTGTATATTTCCCAATGTGCATAACCTTCGAGAATATTTGGTTCAGAATGAATTAGTACATCATGAAATATCTGCACTCTGCAGCAGCGGCATCCAGGTCCAATAAGACATGCTGGAAATAATGTTTGCGCCTTCTATGCTGAGTTAAACATTCTACCAACCGCAAAGTGGTCGAACACTATGGCAGAGTGTTGTAGATGCTTCTGAATTCAATTCGAGAGCCAGCATACCAACATTGGAAAAGGCAGACGATATATCTGAAGCTGACACCTTATTAGTCTTAAAAGAAGTGGCTGTCATCTTTGCGCTGCAGGATGTGATTTGTAGACCGAAGTTGTGTTCTTGCTAATGCCTTTGCCTAATAACATTACATATGTTCATTCTTTCGTGCATATGTAGTGTCCTAACACATTTGAAGATGTTGTCATTGAGATTACCTTTTTCCAATTATTGCATATTGAAACAGACCTCAGACCGTCTGTAACTTGATTGCGTTTTAAATTGTATTACTCCAGATGGCATTGTACGAAATGGGTCATTCGTGGCTTGCAGGTGAATGTTTTGCAGGCCGCACGAAGCCGAACTGGAGGTACGTCTGGAACTCTTATCTGTTGGAGCCAGTGGAACTCCACAGTGACTGGCTGCTGTACATAACACATGGGTTCGTTGGGCAAACGAGTATCCTTTTTGTGTAATGCGAGTTGCAGAGTTGCATTCACCCTTGCCTTAACCGAGCGATTAGATATCAGTGTGTACGGTCATCCCATCTACCTCACTCTCATAGCACGGCGCTCGCAGAAGTTTTCTGGGACGCGATTTCTGAAACGTGGAGCAAACTGCGAAGTAAGTGGGGAACAGAGCGCACAGATGAGATGCCGCGGTTGCTGATAAGGTGACCATGATTTATGGAACTGATACGCTGACAACGGTTGCAGGGTGACGTTGCAAATGAAGTCGAAAATGAGCAGATCGTTCACGATTCTTCCGTGTCTTCGTTCACGCGAGGAAATTTCACGTCGTTTGTGCAAGTTCGGGGCTCTATTCCCTTCAGCTGGTCACAGGACATGTCCAAGATGGTTCCAAAGCCTGCTATTAATCGTAAGCACAGTTGGGTCTGCTATCATTTTGCAGTTCCACTGCCATGTAGTGAAAGGAAGCTGGTACAACCAGAGCCGCATATTAAAAGGGAGTCTGGCCATTGGGAGGAGTCCCAAAAAAAAGGCTCGACCTGTCCATCACAGTTCCGGGCCTCTGATTGGTTTGCTTTTTACGACGGGGGTCGCCATTGCACCTGGCTGCCACCCAAAATGGCGACGAAAACAAACACTGTGAAGTGGGGATTTCATGATAGAATTTTTTCAACGACTACTCTGATTTGATGCTACAGATGTACATCATCATATAAGTTTCCCGAAAATCAGTTTCAACTGACGCTCTGCTATCGATATCTAACCGAAAGTAATACGTTTTGTAGCTGGTGTTGGGCCAAGTGAACACGGCGATCACAACGAAATCATAACAAAAATGGCACAGTGCTGTACAATTTTGAATTTTTAATTACTGAACCTTATGGATATAAACATTCGTGCCTTTTTTAATTCCAACTATTCATGTAGATAAGTTAAAGAATCGTACCGACGACAGGATGTGTACCAGCAGGTGGTCCTGTCGGCAGCGGAACAACGGCAGAAGCAGACGACAATTCCCGACATGCCTTGCGCAGCCTAGGTGGCATTCCTCAAATTTGCACCAGAAATCCACTAGTTTTGCAGATTGCGAGAGGTATCCATTTCAATCCCATCCAATCCACTTGCCACCCAAAATGGCGCTGCCCATGTTGGATAGGGGAACAAATAGCTAGGATGGGTTGATTGATAGTGTCCCATATTTCAAGACGTTACTGGTCAGAAAGCTGAAAAAGTGGGTGGAGTTTCAGGTTTAGGCATGACCTGTTAGTGGCCAGATTCCGTTTTAATATACGGCTCTAAGTACAACTATCCTGACACCTCCTCGATTGCTGTGTCGGTACATTGAAGTATTTGTGATAAATTGCAGTGGATCTGTTGGACCCATACTGCTATGCCGCAGGGCGCCATTTCAACCTTTTGCTGCGCCAATACGGTGCCCCTGTCATTGCTCTGAACTTAGTGAAGAAGCGTGAGAAGCGACCCCATGAGTGTCTGCTTAGCGAGCAGTTCATTGCCATCATTGACTATCTCAACCAGTTCCTACCTCGAGCACATCACATCGAGCACATTGCTTTTGACATGGCGCGCAACAACAAAATGTATGTGCCCTTTCTGAAAGTTTTCTTTGAATCATTTGGAGATAAAGTGTTATGGTTCTAATCTCTGATGTTGCGAAGTTCTAGTAGTATAGTTTCTGAAAATGAGTTGCCGGTGTAGTGTGTCGACAGTGCTGTCCTTCGACCATACCTGTAAAGCAATTAAGTAACCTAATTACTGGCAGACTTGCTGGACGAATGTCGGCACAATTCCCCCTCAAGTCGGCCCAGGATTCATACTAACACCCCTGTCCCCCACTCCTACCTGCTGTCCTCTCTCCATCTATCCACGTCTGTACACTGCTTGTAGCCACAGTTGCTTCGCAGTGCTAACATGGAATTAAAAAACTAATTATTGTAATGAATTGCATTCTTAGTAATTAGTTACTTTCAAAATTATGATATTATGCATGTGTAACTTAACTTAATTACTTTTGCAAGTATGTATGTTTTAATGCAGCAGGAGTTAGTTGTGGAATTGTTTTGCCTGCATTTTTTACCATTTTACAGTGGCAATTTTGAAGCATTCACAAAATTTCGGTAGTGCTTTTAACAGACACAGTTCAGGCATGTTCCTATGTTTCTGCTAAGCACAGATTTCTAGTTATGGTACTCCCTCTGGAATGAAAAAAAAAAAAAAAAAAAAAGTTTTACAGTACATCAAAATTACACATCGCAGTGAATGTAGGTCTGTATGCTTTTCAGAGTAACTGTCATTGTAATTATGATACAACTATGAGTTTGTAAGTGTAACTGTAATTTAATTACCTTCATGAGCATATATTAGCTCTAATTCTGAAAAGTAATTTTTACAGGTCTGCCGATGATAAGGCACACTGAGATGAGGCTGTTTGAGGGATATTGAGGTATGACAATGTACGACTTGCACATGTTTGATCCACAGGAAAAAATCAAACGTGATGGATAAGCTGTCGGACATCTCCTACTACATCCTTCACAAGACGGGCATATTCCACACGAGAGGAAGGCAGTGCCCTCCTCCCCCTCATTACTCCCTCGGTGGAAAGATGACCCTCCAGGGAGCACGGCTGCAGACTGGCGTTGCGAGGGTCAACTGCGTCGATTGCCTTGACCGCACGAATACTGCTCAGTTTGCACTGGGAAAGTGTGCACTGGCCTTTCAGGTGAGAAGACTTCGTCACTGATGCCCTTTTTAAGAAATGCCTTTGTGGGATACTGTGTGCTACATAGATAGGGTTTCCGGCACTTGCCGAAAGACACCAGCCGAATATCTTCTTCAAAATGCTTTGTTTTCCAAAAAAGTCTGAATATATCAATTCTATAAGGGATGCAAGTAGGTCGGCCGTGTGCGCAGCTACTCAGTTTCCCTCTCTCTGCTATTGCCTGCCATTGTTGTTGAACTTATAGTCTACATATCGGTGTAATTCAGTATATATTTATTAATTCTGAGTTATGCAGTAGGATTTCACTTATGCAATGTCAAATTCTCTTCCCAGCTGAATGCATTGGGTGTCATACCAAAACCGGACTTGGTCTTTGACACGGACACTGTGAGGTAAGTGTCCAGCATCTACTTTGCTAAGTGCTGTTCTTCCAAACGTTTCTGCTTGTTCGTACATAGAGAGCAGACTTGTAACCATCATTTGGTAAAGGCGCTTTCCTTGAAACTTTTCATTAGGATGTTGGAAGTGCTATATGAGGACCATGGAGACACTCTTGCTCTTCAGTATGGCGGCTCCCAGTTGGTGCATCGAGTGAAGACATACAGAAAGATTGCACCACTTTCATCACACTCTAGGGACATAATGCAGACGCTTTCACGTTACTACAGCAACACATTCTCAGGTACCTATACCTTGTGAGACAAACGCTATAGTGTTTAGCACATGTGAGAATATAGTCTTTGAGAATAGAATAGTGTATAGAACTACCGTAACTGTGAAAAGAATCACTGCTCGTGTGTGTGTGCTAGTGTGCAGCCTCACGTTCTAGAAATGAACATCGAGCATCACAAAGAAGCGGTCTAGTCTTACACATTCGATTCTGCTCCCTCGAACGGCAGATGCTGACAAGCAGAACGCTATCAACCTCTTCCTGGGGGTGTACAGACCTTCTCAACATACAACACCTCTATGGGACATGAACACGGACTATTACTTGCACAATCCGGTACCAGCCGGAAAGTTACGGTGCCACAGGAACCCGTAAGTTAGCACAGTTCCTGCTTTTCTTGTTGTTGTAGGGGATTTTTAGAGTTGCACTTTTTTCAAGCCAGGTACACCTGCTGGTATGATGAGGATGTGGTAATCTCTCTACCTTTTGCTGCTGAAGAAGGTTGGTGAAACAGCTTTATTGGTACCTTTGGGGTGAGCACCAAGGGTGAGGGTGGTGCTTGGCGTGAGCTTTATATTGCGAGATTTTACTAAAGTATATAGTCTTGCAAACTTAAGATGATATGTACAAAATTAATGGTCTGTTATAGGAAGGCCCATTTTTTTCTTGTGGTTTTATGTTGTTTCCAAATCGAAGGGTGAAAATGGAGTTTTTATGTTTGAAGCTGTAAAAGAGTGAGTGTGAAAAGCAGGGGGTGCATAAATGCAGATTTTCTGGTGGAAAATCGAGGTAAAAATTAAAAGAAGACCACAGGAGATGCAAGAGGCAGTTGGAAGTACAAAGTATTTGGTGCTCCCCATGCTATTATATATGTTTATAAGTGGCTGGGATTGCGCTTTGAGAGTTTGGGTCTCCGGTATTTCAGGTTTTACCCTTAGTGACAGTGACGCAAATCAGGGGGTAAAAACAGGTTTTTACGGTTTATATTTTTGTTATAGCAGTACACCAGTTTAAATTAGTATCAACAGAAATGCTTTCGTGGTGTAACATGTGTCTTTTATTCAGTCCTGAAGTGCCAAGGCAAAACCCTAATGGAAGTCATGAAACTGGAAGTCACCAATGAAAAAGTAGATGGATTTTTAGAGCTGTATCGACCTTTCGAAATATCTGTCCTCAACGAGCTCTTCATGTTCAGCATCAGCCACTCTGTGAGGTATGGCACCATGGAAGTATTGTACTGCAAACACTACAAAAAATTGACAGCTTGATATACAGGGTGTCCCAAGGCACCAAGATACTATACTGGAACCAGCTGAATGTTGTTCGAATGTTGTTTCATGCTGTGTAGTTAGTTAAACAATGTTCATTAGCTAAGTTCTAAAATATTGGTCAACTATAGAATGCTCTCGGGAACACCCCTCCCAGGTGTTTCCAACAGCTCTCTTTTTAACAATTTTTTTAAAGCTAAAAAGGCAGCCCATGAAATACGATAACGTGTGACAAGCAGCAGGGAAGACACGGACAAGAGTGGGTGAAACGCAGACAGGACGGGACGGCTGCTAACTTTCAGCTAGGTTTATTGCATCATGTGAAAGTCATTTTATACAAAATGAATCATAACCCACACATCGAATGCATCACACGTGCTTTACCTTAATGAAATCTAGGAAGCTGTTTTATAATGAAAACCAACATGCTTCAAGTCAAGTCAAGTCAAGTCATGAAAAGTCAAGAGCCCAGCTTCTGTTGTTATCAAGATAAGCAATCTCATGCTCCGTCAGGGTGATGCTTGCTCCATCTCTCATCTCAGTCTTGCTCCGTCAGATGCTTGTGCTGCATCGCTAGCTGGGCATGTGGCTCTTGACTTTAAGCATGTGGGTTTCGATTACGTATTAAACAGTTTCCTACATTTGATTAATTAAGGTAAAGCACGTGTGTTGCATTCAGTGCGTGGGTTATGATTCATTTTGTATAAAATAACTCATGTGATGCAATAAACCTAGTTGAAAGTTAGCAGCCGTCCCGTCCTGTGTGTGTTTCACCCACTCTTGTCCGTTTCTTCCCTGCTGCAAGTCATACGTTATGGATCGGCACCAACTGCCCTGCATTGTTCCCGTCGTGAAATACAAAACGCCATGTGACACCATGCCCCGCAGTTGCAGCATGCAGCCGCGTTGTCACATGTATGTCCTGCGTCTCGTGAGCTTTCTGTGTTTGTCCCTTTGTGTCTTGTTCTCGTACTTGAGGAAATGTTTGCTACGAGTTCATTCGCAAAAGCTTGCTTATCTCTTGCCTCACACATGCACATGCATGCACACATGCAAGCATGCACGTGGACAGGTAGACATAGGTACATATGGACGGACAGGTTTTACCTTGTTGGAAACACATTGAGTAAAAACTGGGACTAGTGCACCCAAAAGGGGAAAACAGTGGGAAGACTATACTTAGGATGCAGACGTTTTCGAACGGACGCTCTTCGTCAGAAAAGCATTTAGCATCAGAAAAGCGTTTAGAAAAGCCCTTTTCTGATGAAGAGCGTCCGCTCAAAATGTCAGGCATCCTAAGTATTGTCCTCCCACCTTTTTTCTGCTTTTGGGTACACTAGTCCCATTTTTTAGTCGTGTGTTTTGTGTACCTGGCAGTCCTTTTTACCGTTCGGAAACACAGTGTTCAGATGTGTCTCAAGGCACTTAACTTTTCAGTGGACATGTCAGCCCCTAAACCAGTATTTTAAAAGTTAGCTGATTGACATTGTCGAATTAATTACCCACAATGGAAAAAAAAAAAAGAAAGGTTCGGGGGCTGGGATACACGACTGCTAGCAAAATCCAGCTGATTTCATTCGGAGAGAGAGTGCTTAATCATTTTTTAATCCTCTCCACTAAAAACGCACCTGCAACACTCTACAAAGTTCTTGAGGACAGACTGTTACAATTCAGACCACGTAACCGTTTACAGAGACATCATGCCAAACTCTGCTGTGGACTACAGTCCGTTCTCGGTGCGAATTAGACCTGGAAAGCACACAGAGAAGGCTGGGATGAATAAGCCGACCAATCCATCGGTAACTGGGATTTGGTCCACGACGTCGACGTCGAGCGGAGGCAGTGATTCTGAGAGCGATTCGGATAGCGACGAAGATCCCATCTACGCCGTTGATAGTGATCAGTCATCATCAAATGATCTGTCACAAAAGGCTGCTACCTTCGAGGTGGGGACCCTAAATTGTTGTTACTAATAAGGGCAGTTTAGTGCACAAACTTAGCCTTGTCGACGTAGCACCCTAACACCCTAAGTATCATGTGCAAGCCATGTTGCCTCTGCTCTTTTCAGTCTCTTTTCCGCACAATGAAGCAGACTTACGGTGTAGAAATTCATAACCCATCACCTTCTGACCTCACCACTTACAAAAGGTAGGTTTTTTGTGTTTGTTCTTAACAACATCTTGGTCTGCCCTTCTGCGTGCATGCGATGCATCACCGAATGTGGTGCTGTCGTAGTGATGTGACAGCACGACTGGAAACCATCTGCAATCGCTCGTGTTTAGAAGACAATGCTGGTCAAGCACAGAGCTGGAACTGTGGAGCCATTTCAATCAGTAATGCGAGAACTGGTCAGGAACTAAGTACAACGCCTTAATACTTCCCGCGAGTGCCATGCTGACTAATTGTTAAGATTCCGCATATAGATATATTGGCCGGCAGGATACGTATGTAAGAAGAGTACTCAAACCCTATCATACCCGTGCACAACAATAATTCGTGCAACAATGTATTGCTTGCGACACGGTTGTCTGAAATCGCCTGTCAGTGGTTCTACAGCCCGTACATCCTTGAGTGCCCTCGAAAATATTGTTCGACTATTGTATTTGAAGCTACACCTACGTGCTGCATGTGTTCCCTACTTTAAATAAATAATCTTTAAACACCTCGAGGTTTGAAATGGGATAAACCACGGGTTGCCGAATTCAGCCAGCCGTGTCGCAAGCTGTACCTTGTACAATAACCAGTTACTGTTAAAATATGCATCGTTGCTGCGGTGAAAGCACCCATGTGTAATGATGGAGCTCATCGTACCGAGTACTCGTACAGTGATACCAGACACCATGTTGCTCGCATAGCAGCTTTTGCGTGACACGGCTATGGTACGTTGAGCCCCTTCTGTGAATGCTAGGACATTGCAGGAGTGAGAATGTCGTGCGACTCTAATGGTGACTCCTGCTATGTTCATCTACGTTCAATATACCCTCAACCACCCACATTGAACCATGGTTTGGACACTTAGTTTTCTTTGGCGACGGGTTATTTATGTCACGTCACGTCACATGTTTTCTGTGATGTCGACCTTGTAGTCATTGACATAGAACTACGCTAATGTCGAAGTCAGTTGTTCATGTGACCAATGAACATCAAGTGAATACTGACCAACAGCACCTCTAGTTTCTTCCCACCCTTATTCTTTCACAGTCATGTTCTTCATCTCTCCTTTTTGAGAGGGATAGCAAGCCGTCTGTATCTGGCTAACCTTTCATTTCGTACCAATAAACGCATTTCCTCCCCCTCCACTTTTGCGCATTTGGATTGCAAGATTGGGTGTGACTATCTTTTGGACAGAAGGCTGAGATATCCGAGCTGCACACATTGACGCGGTTTTAATTCGTTAGCAGTGGGTGGGACCATCCACGCAAACAAAATAACACTTGTCACCCGTTTCAATACCTCAGTGAGGACGCTGTTGGGCACAGCCAGTTAAAGACTACTATATTTTCTGGCATTATCTGCTTTACATGTGCAGCAGAGCTGCACCTGTGCACTGACACATTTATGCTTATAAGACTCCTTGATTCTGCAGATCTTCCATTGGTAGTCTTTTCTTCTGCCTAGTATACTTGTAAATTTTGTGTGTGTTTACTTTCTGCCTTCCACAAGGTTTGTGACACTGGGAAGGCTGTCAGGAATGTCGACCAGGAACGATGCCAGCAGCATCGCGGCACCCAAGCGTTCAGTCCATCTGTGAGTAGATGTAGTGCCTGGGGTTTTGTGCAAAAATATCGCAATCTATCACTACTGTAGAATTATCGTATTTATTAAATATAGGTCTACTGCTTTTCCTTTTGTTTGCTTTGGAAATATTTTCCAAAAATGAGGATTCAACCTAGAATCGTGAACAAATCGCATAGCTGAGCAAACGAAGCGAACAGGGTGAACTTCTGAAGCTCTGGATGATGGTGTAGCCTGTGACATTGAAATACGAAATTTAACGGGGCATAAGCAGTAAGGTTGTCCTCGGAAACATTTGTCTATCGGAAGCAAGCATTTGGAACCATTTTTCAACCTGTATGCATTGGGATAGCCTGTGGTGGCTTTCAAATTTCGGAGTTGACACTGATTATAAGAGTACTCTCTGTCTCTGTGTTTTAAAGTAATTCCTTTCTCTCTCTCTCTGTCTACTTCTAGGATTCATCAGAGTGCCTTTCCCATAGACTCCGTATACGAAGTGACCCCTCCGACCGTCACAAGAGTGGCGCGAGACATCTACCATATGTATGTACAGAGAGGCAAGACTGGTGCAACTGCCCCACTGCAGCAGTGCCTGGTTGCATACCAGCGTTTCATTGGCAGCAAATATCAATAGAGGGACTGTAGTCCCTTCTTTTATGTAAATATGTGCACATAACCACATTGCTTGCTTCGAGGAGCAGGGAAGCATCGCTGCAAGGCCTAGCTGTGTCTCGTCGAGAACGCTGGATGCATTTCATAGATATATTTATTTTTACGCTTTTATACGGTGACTTCTACAAGCCCTGTATAGTATTTATGCTATTGAAGGAATCTAGTCTTATAGTAATATCAGTTCTATCGAGTCTTGACAATGGATGGTGATTCATGAAGCATGGACTTCGTCCAGGTGAATAAAATGTGTGTGGTACAAAGTACCACTCTGAAGACAATAATTGTCTGAAGACCATGTTGTGAGATGTTTAGAAACGTGACGTAGATTAGTGACTCAAATTGGGAAACATCAACCACGTGGTACTGCTTCCATAAACCTTTATTCGCATATAATGTGGAACAGTGTACTCATGGGAGTAGAAAAGTGTAAGCAATGAATGGTGACCACTTTTCTTCACTTTGCTGGCTCCTGCTGTGAGATCGTCAGCATTAAAAGGACGACACCTTCTCGAGCAGTATTGCGTTGTCTTGTTTGCCATGTACTGGCCTTTCCCATCACGTGTCTTTGCTGAGCTGTTGTTAAGCCTGACACGGCAGCATATACTCAGGAGGCATTCCATACCTTTGGTGGACTTCATACGTAGGGAACTGTGTACCTTAGAGCATCCGTGGGAAATCCAGGTACAACACTCTGATAGCACAGCCACAACCAGGATTCATATCCTTGTCACCTTGGGTTCTACAGTCCTATCTATGTTTTTTTTCTTTCTATTTTTCCATCTATGTATCCCAGGAAAACCACTGGCCAACCAAATGGATCCTACCTGTGTCGCTTCTCCCCAAGCGCACTTTACCGCAGCGCCTTTTCTTGCCGTCCCTCAGCTCAGGAGGAGGAGGAGGAGGAGTGTCGTTGGGAGGAACCCGAGAGGTCTGCCTGCCTGAATAGGCGGCATGTTTCTCGGGAAGGGAAGGGTGGTGGAGAGGAGGAGAGGAAAGGGTGAAGTGGAAGACCGAGCGGAATCCGCTCGGGGGGAGGATAGCTGCGTCCATGGGCCGACTTCAGGGGAACTGTGCCGGCATACGCCTATTACACATCTGAGGGAAACCCAGGGAAAACCCCAGATTCGAACCGCGGATTCGAACCGCGGACCTCCCAGTCTCCAAGCGCACGCGTTACCGCTGCGCCACCGGAGCTGGTCCCTCAGCTCAAGGGAGCCCTTTACCATCTTCCTGAAGCCCTTGAGCGTCCCGAGGGAACTTCAGAGAGTGGACGACTGTGGCAGCATTATTGTTACGTTTGTGGGATAGTATATCCAGAGAAGGCAGTGCCATTGTACAATGGAGACAGTTGTGTAACTGAAGCAGTAAGAGAGGGTTCCCAGACGTGTTCTTGGCGATAGGTATCTCAGGGGCGAGAGTACGGCGGTACTGTTATGGTGCGCATTCCATGTATAACGCGAAGGTGAAGTAATTTAATTTGGAGAAATGTGAAGTAAAAATGGCTGATCTGGTTGACTGAAGCGGAGATGATATATTCAGAGACACGGACTGGATAGGTGACTGCGCGTTCTCTAGGCATTTGCTTAACAGATCGCTTCGCAGAGGCGAACGTAGCCTACACGGTCTTCAGAAATTGCCAGAAATACACAAGCAGGGTTTTCCCCAGCACCCTCACACTTCCATAACAATCACCAAAGATCATTCAACACCTCCATGAGAAACCTTCCAGTAAACCACAGACGTCCTATGGATACCCATGCAATAACCCAAAATAGCGATTCAGATATCCCTGGGATATACGTGAAAAACCCGTGGAGGTCAATGGGCCATCCAGGAGACCAAATTTTACACGCAATTTGATGTCTCCGGGATGCCCACAGGGGATCCAATAGTCAGTGAGTGGACGTATAGGGGACATTAGAGAAGACACATATCGAAACCACTCATAAGTTTATTAATGTACATAGTGTTCTTGACTATATAGAGCTCATATATTTGCAGTTTAGTTGTCAAATGTAATTGTCATCAGCCATATCAGATATATCAGGATGCTTTTATCACTATAGTATGGCCAGACTTTGTGGCAGTACAAGATTCATCACAGTACAGCAATGTCGTGTGACCTGCCAGCATAAGTGCCTCACTTGAGACACTTGGGAAAACCCGCAGTAACCTCTATTTGCGAGTAATGGAACGTATACTGAAATACAAATCGTAACACACACGTTCGTTAAGGGTAGCGTGGCGTAAACCATTAGTAACGGTGACGAGGATGTATCTTCGCATTTCGTGTGTATCTGCATCGACTCAAAGTGTACCCAACAACATTCCTGACATCCCTTCCTATCAACTACTGTTTTTAATTCAGGTTACCGTCTCTATATAAGGTCCAACAAATCTTTCCTGGACCTCCCATAGATATCCCTGAGATCTTCAGGCTGCTTGTTATGGGACATTGAAACATCCAGAGCGCGATATCCATCCGACATACCAGGGCCATATCTGTTGTTTATTGGAGTAAGCCCAGAACGCAATGGAACTGTGCGATATCCCATAGATATCCTATGGATGTCGAGATATTTAGGACGTTCGCTACCTTGTAGGGACGTCCCGGGGATGTTAATGGTTTACTGGACTGCCAGAAACGCTAAACCAACCGATGAGCTGGTAGGTGGGGGAGGTGTACGCTCCTGTGGCGGACCGAGGATGGACACGCGCCTGGAGCACCCGCAACTCAGATCTGCTGGTACCGTCTCAGTGTGAGGCCACGAACATCTATCCGCTTGGACATTCCATCGTCGCGGTCAGGGCTCATGTAAAGGAACCACCGTCTCATCTACACCGGTAGAGGTCTACAGATGTAGACGAGGTGTTTCTCCGCACCAGTCCTGTTCGGGGGTGATGGAATGTCCCAGCGGGCAGACGTGCGTGGCCTCACACTACGACGGTGCAGGTGTGGCGGCCCGTGGACGACGATGACGACGTGCCTCTGCTGCCACGCGCTGGCACGGCAGTTCTACCGGCACCGTCCTAGCGTGAGGCCACGACCATCTGCCCGCTGGGACATTCCATCATCGCCGGTCAGGACTCATGTAGAGGAAAACCATCGTCCTCTACATTTGGTGACCCGAACAACGAACACCATGTTCGGCGTAATTCAAAATTTTTCGGCGAACCAGCAGCGAACCACCCTCTAGCAGGCAAGGCGCACCGTGACCACTGTTTCGGGGACCCGCAGGGAGACCACAGTAAGCTGACTTTCTGGCCTCCACCTGCTTCATGATGGTCTTCCCCGGCACTTCTCTGGCGGCAACCGGCATTCACGCTGTCGTACCAGTCGCGGTACTGTCGCCCACTCAGCAACGCGCTCACCCAGCAACAATGAGCACTCCGCAACTCACTCACTCAGCAACAATCAACGTTCGGCAGTAGTCACTCAGCAAGCACTCAGCGCACTCAACAAGGGCTCAACGCACTCAGCAGACACTCAACACAATCAGCAACCACTCAAGCACCCACCCACTCAACCAGTCGGCATTCACATCCTATCACTGGAACCCGCCCGGATCGCAGCACTCTTGTTCCCGCCATCCCGCTGCTGCTGCATCAACAAGCACAAGCCGTATGCCCACCCGTCCACCGTCTACGAGCCGTCATCATTCTCTTCGTAGTATCGACGCGAACCTCAACCGCATGCCCCGCTCCGCGTGTAAGGGGGGGAGTGATGTGGCGGCCCGTGGACGACGATGACGACGTGCCTCTGCTGCCACGCGCTACCGCGCTGGCACGGCAGTTCTACCGGCACCGTCCTAGTGTGAGGCCACGTCCATCTGCCCGCTGGGACATTCCATCATCGCCGGTCAGGACTCATGTAGGGGAACACTACCTCCTCTACACAGGTATAGAACGGAGGAGCTGGTGCTCCTCACGTGTGCAGGACGTGTAGAGGAATACCATTTTCTCTACATTTGGCGAGCCGAACAAAGAACACCATGTTCGGCGTAATTCGACCCTTTTACCATCCCAAATTTGGCAACCTTCCCGCAAGTGCAGCACCGACGGCACGGTGCCGCGCAGACTGGAATCCCATCTACCATTACCTTACCGACCGCTGCAACAACTCTGTGACACGGCAACCGATCGAGCCAATGCTCTCTGCGTATCCGCAATCTCACCGGTCGAGACCCACTGCCACGACTCTCATCCGTGCATTACATCAACATCCTGTGCTCGTTCCCGAATGGCTTCCTGAGCTCGGCAAGTGGTCTGCTGCGTACTGGCTTACTGACGCTCTCCTACAAAGCATAACCAACCGGCACACGCGCTCCTCACAGCTTGATCCACCTTCACTCCTGCCCGATGTTCACTGCACACCGGCGCTCTTTCACTGCCGGCCATGACACCCGAGCATCGTGCTAACCTGCGGGTCGCGGCAACCGACGTCACGGCACGTTTCAGCCGGCGTCTCGGCATCTCACCACGGCTCGTACAGCCTCAGCATCACCTCCCTCAGGACTCTCACAGCTTCGGCTCCCGTGGCGGTCGCAGCACCCCTGGACCACGACTTCGACAGCGCCTCACTCTCTTCCCCGCTCTTCTCGGGCTAACGAATCGTCGTTCCCGTTGCTCACCAGCTGTGATGCTTCGCCAACGTGTGCCGTGCCGTCAACCTGTTTAGCCGTGCACGTCATCCACGGTCGTACTTGCTGTCCTCCTGCAGTGAAGTCGTGGCTTTGTTCCGCTATATCGCCGCTGCACGTCTGGGGGGGGGGTGATGTGGCGGACCGTGGACAACGACGAGGATGGACATGCGCCTGGAGCACCTGCTCCTCGGCTACCGGCGCCATCCTAGCGTGAGGACACGAACATCTGTCCGCTGGGACGTTTCATCATCGCCGGTCAGGACTCGAATGGAGGAAGACCATCTCCTCTACACTCCATCCGGAACTTCCAACCACACGTCCCCAACCCCCGAGCTGAAACTGCGCTAATCCCTGTACATAACGTTGACGGACGGCATTCATTTTTCTCATATGGATTACGCAGATTATGTTATCACATAACACCGAACGAAATAGGTACCAACAACTGACTACAAAGAGGACTGGAAGGCGACTACATATATATGTGTATATTCCTTGCAGTGTGTGCTCACTGTTAATGAACTCGCATTACATAAAATTAAAAATTCGCTTGCAAACATCCGTAGCCCTTCATCACACACACACACACACACAAAAAGAAGAAATCACCGGTGATCTGTGCTGATGCACGGGTGCAGCGTAACGGGATAGCATATTGCACGACATATTGCTGCTGATTCACTGAACTGCCAAGAAATTACGCAGATAATTCAAAACTCTGAAAAACCTCACTAAGTAGGCACACGCGCCCGCTCATCTCGTACCTTATACATCATTAGCCCCAAACACACAGATGATCACGCACTGAAGACTGCGTTCCAAATGTATCGCTCACGAACAGCTGTTCAAACTGAAGATCCGCTCCCTCGTCCGACACGGAATTGTCTATAGGTGCCCTACGCTTTCGTTCTGAAGCAACATCCCTTTATCCCATTGTCTTTGTCGAGGGGCCTGCAACGAAGCGCGACGTCGCTTTCTATGCAAGGGGGGGGGGGGCTGATGTAGGGGGAGGTACGGTCAGCCTGCTCTGAAGTGGCGGCTCGGTGCACCCAGGGGAGGGAGAAGAAGGGAGGGTGAAAGAGGGAGGGGAGAGATGATCGTGGCACAGGAGAGGGAGGGGTGTGCTATAACCCTCTTCCTCTGGGATTAGGGTAGTCCAAGAGGACTACCCACCACAGAAAACATGCGAGCATCCCTCAGTAGTCTTCATATTGGGATGCTCTCTGTACCACGGCAACCGCCAGGACCATTGGTGAAGTTACCCCATGCGCTCTCTCTGCATGGGAGTCTCTATTGCACGTTTCCCTCGCTGCGCTTTAAATTGTTTCTCTACTGCTCGGTCTTGTGTCCTTCAGTAAGAGGCCGCTCTCTTGGACTTCCCATGGCCACTGCTTGTAGTAAACCGCAGCTCACGTAACAAGTGTTATGCCCTAAAATGCACCCCTGAACCCACAGTCACGTGGTCCGATACTGCGCTGCGAGCACTACCGCTCCGCACACTGCTACGCGGCGCATAGGCTGCTCCTGTGCGGTACGTTTGGCGCAGTCTACTGCCGATTAGTGAGTTTTCGCTAACATAGCACAAAAAATTATGTACAACAATAATGATATCGCATTAAAACAAGAGGAAAATAGTTTACCGACACAACACTGGCAGACGCAAATCACTGGCCTACGTAAACACTTGCAGATGGCAAATCGGCGATAGATAGTGCTACGCATCTGGACCGTGCCCAGGGCTGCCTTCAGCGTTGACATCAACAACGTCACATGCATCCTTGCCCATGTATTTTCATACATGAGCGTTCACGTGTGCGGGCATCGAACGTGCGTCAACGAAAAGTTGAAAGAATTCATCATCTCGAAATAAAGTTGCTGTGGAAAGGATTTCGTACAGGGGTTGTTGGGCAGGCCGTGCTGGGACGCTGTCTACAGCGTCTGATGGTAGCTAGCTCACTTCCATATAAAGTCGAGTGAAAACACCTGCCACATGCAGCCAGCCTCTCCCCACCACTGCATCTATCACGTGACTAATATGTGCGCCCGGATAAGGTAACCGCACTATCTTTATTGATAACAGGGGGCTCGCCGTAAAACTCGAGATGGGGTTCGTATCACTATTTCGTAGTCCGTGGAACGCAAACTAGCCGAGACACATGCGGCAGCACAACGGCCCATTAAAGGAGCATGGAAATGATCGGAATAAAATATAACGGGAGAAATAGAAATTACGATTCTGAGCCCTGTGATACATATTGGCACAAAAAGTTTGAGCTAGCGCGAGGGAGCTTTGAAATTCGCGGCAGAAATGCCTCCTCACTCGGCTGCCAGCCGCTGACGTCATATGACCGCGCCGTCCTTTTCTTTCTTTTTTGCGATTTCTCTGGCGTCGCGGCACCGGCAAGCCGACCGAGCAGGAAGCGTTGTTGTTCATCGGACGTCGTGGAAAGGACAGGTGATGAACTGAACACTCTTTAGGCGACACGACTCTTCTTGACGAAACGTTTTATGGAGCTGGACCCTAAGCTCCGCCAGCTTCGCCGGAGGCTGGTAAGTGATGCTGCTAAGTGTGAACGAACATTCGGATTGAAATATAGTGCTTCTTCTTGGTTACAAATGCATTGTCATGAAGACGCGGCGAAGTGACCAGTGTTTTCACTTCAAGAGGTCGTCGACCATCACGACTTCTCCGTGTTGTGGCCAACACTATGGTCTCCGAACCTCATGGACACTGGCATCTCTGAGGCGAAAGAGCGGACCGATGAACGCATAGCTGTGTAACATTGCGCTTACCATATCTTACTGATACCAGGAGCGCAACGTCTCCACAAGCACAACAACATGGATACCAAAATAAAGTAGAGTAGAGTTCATCTGCTAGCGATCTGTGGGAAACCACAAAACACGTGGCCAAATAAGCATTTTCTTTTTTGGATGGTCATACGCAGCATAGAACAATGGCACATGGAATAAATCTCCAACTGACAGGAATGTATTTAGTCGTATCATATATATGCTGCACACATAGGCACAATACTGTTCACTAATTAACGACACCTCAGCACAATCGGAACAGAAACCACAACCGCGTACGATCCACCTCAACCCGGGCCGTCACGGTAACACAGAGGCATAGCCACACCTTTTACACTGCCCGCAGTCTTGCTTTATGCAAAACGTACGAGACAAATCATGTAAGAACGCAAGTGGATGTCAAACGCAAATAAATAGCAACAGCGTCTCAGTCGGTAAGCAGCTAGCAGACGATTCTGGCGGGGAGCGGACGCTTCCGGCAGCCAATGAAGTGATCGGCCTCCTGACGTCACCGCACGCCAGACTCGGCTTGGGGGAGACTGTCGCCACGGAGCGCATTCTTGCAAACTAATTTTCTCAGGAAATTCGCGCTTTTCGAAGGAAATATTTTGCGTGACAGTTTATGAAGGTAGTATGTTCATATCAAGCGGTGAAAAATATATGTTCCAAATGATTTCCATGCGCGGTGTCATGCGCGTGCCCCTTCTGTTCTGTCCTAAACGGAGTGTACACGGATACTCGTTCACACGAATGTGACCTTTCCGTTTTTCCGACACACATACATAGACAAAAGAACGTCACGTTCCTGTGAGCGTGCCTTACACCGCGCTTGTTAGAGAGCCTTAAAAAAATATCGGTACGTTTCCAACATGACACGCTAAAAACGATCTATCTTGTAGATATGCTTTATCAATTGCGGCCCTTCGGTGGAATTCATGCGCGTCACTCTTCATTCAGGAGAAGCCCAAAAGGCTGGGTGACAACGTTCTCGCAGACCTTCAGCGGATCGCTCAGACGTCCAACCGCCAGACGCATATGTCGCAAGACACCTAAAAATGTGTCACAATTCCCACATAACGTTGTTCCGTTTGGAACCTTTGTGAAGCACGACGCCATTTTGAGCAACCAGCGTATAACATCTACCAGAAAATGCCATGATATCTCGAGATACAGATCTCGCTACCACTCCATCCTTTTAGCCATTACGTTGTACAACGCACGCTTGCATGCTGTCGTCTGCTTTAAAAAAGGAAACAACGCGACACAGCAGGAACGCTCCCGTCGAAACGGGCCGACCTTCTTTGCTGCTAAGTCATGGTCTACACTCAGCACTGGGCGTTCGGACCCGGGAGGTCACGTGCCATCGTCTCCCTTTCTGCAACGCTTCATTCTATGCTGCTTCAGCAGAAGGTCCACGTTCAGCTCAGGCGATTGTGTATGGTGCAGTGGAAAGAAAACCATGAGTTATTTATCAAATTTATGTGATATTGGTAGGTTCATGCAATATGTAAAGTATATGAAACGGTTACATCACAACCACGAGAGGTAAGAAACTGTGTTGGCTTACTTGAAGCAGAAGCCTCAGATCGGGGGACACCGACGTTTCGAACATAGACGGTTCTTCCTGTAGAAATTCCTCTGTCCTCCCGAATTGAGGCCTTCTGTTTCAATTGACGTACTCCGGATCGCTGGATTTTCTACTTCTCTGTGTTTTGTCATGTGTTTGGTATGTGCGTTGTCTGTTAAACGGAAACGCGCGTTTCGTTCTGTCTTACGGAAGGCTGGTTTCTGGTCTTATCACATGTACATGTAAACTAGGGCTTCGATATGATGATAGCGTGAGGCTATGTGAGATAACGTCGTGGATGGGATTCTCCGCAATCGTTCATCCCAATTGCTGATAACCCGTTGTTGTTGCATGCCCCAGGTAGCACAATGTACTGAAAGTCGAGTGCAATAGGGGTGGACGCGGGTATGTGGAAGGCCTTGAACACACTCCTGAAACTAAAGAACATTGATAAGACACATACCGTCCACCCCTATTGCACTCGACTTTCAGTACATTGTGCGGCTTGGGTGTGCACGTGTTGTGTGGATGATAGGATTTGGGGGTAGATTGGGGAAAGGGCAAAGGGAAGAAAAGGTGGGGGTTGCGCCAAACATTTAGGAAATGTGTAGGATGCGGGTATGGATAAACCAGTGGATATATTCAGTGCAACGTGAATGCAGAAATGGCGATCCCTGCAGTATTTCAGTTAGGAATCGGATATGAAATTATTGTGGATGTAGGGGGCGCCGTCGTCTTTTGTCTCTACTACAATGTAAGTAGCGAATATTCAAAATGATGTATGTTCAATACTTCTGCTTGTATATCTTCGTGTAGTACTCAGCAGTCCTCCTGCATATCCTCTTAAATACTTTTTACAGTTATTTTCAATCCAGTACTCAGTTCCTTTGAGTACTCCACCCAGTAGTCAAAGAGACAGAAACTCCCAATCATACAGACGCCGCTGGGAAGTACAAACAATCGAAGCCAGCTGGCAAAACTTGGAGTGTCCTTACTTCTGGGGGCTGTACTCTGTGCGCGATACATATTTGCATCTTACCCGGAAGTCCACGTTTATTTAACATTTGACCCCATAAAAGCACCCTCCGCCGCACTGCATGTACCATGAACCACTTGAGAGCAATAGCTACAGAGAAGCTGAAAAACTGTACAGGCGCTTCGTATCAGCGCTATCACTGGCGTTGCTGGTGTCCATCAGCAGTCCAAAGTGTCGGGCCTGAAATAGAGGAAATGTGAATGCGTGAAATTCCGTCTTTGTATGTGCACTGTTCAGTCTATCACTGTCTACGGTACTAGCACGGTGCTATTACTTTGCATAGCGTTAAAGGAGCAGTGTTTTTTAGCATCGCTCGAAACCTAGCTTCCTTCATCAAACGGTCGATCAGGGACAAGCCCGAAAAATATTTTCGCTTCATGGTGTCTGGTTCACTGCGCAATTAAATTTACAAGAATGCTATGGGGAAGCAGGCATGAGCGGTGCGCCGTGACATTAGAGTCTCAGCCCGATCTCCTGGCGTGACGTTGAATTTAGCCCTAGCGAGTGGACGCCAGGCAACACCACCTGGAGACAAAATCTGACCCCTTTAGCGATGGGATGACGTAACAATTAAGAGTCCGCCAATCACGACCGTGCGCTCAGCGGTCGCAGCTAATCAGCCACTGGTATCCACAGAAAGTCTGCATTTCAAAACCGTTTTCGGCAATTGGCTGACTTTATATGCCTACGTGCGAAGGAGTGGGAGGATGCATTAAGCATCCATTCTATATCTGGGTGGCATTGCGCGACGTCTCATTTCCCACTGAAAATTTGCCTACATGCTTGGGTGCGGACGACTGTTCAAGTCACGGCATGATGTCAGCATCACTCACTCACTTACAGGCAGCCTGAAAGAGGGGAGGGGTTCTCTAGAGGGTGTGCACATCAAAAACCCGTCTCGCGTGTTACAAGTCACCTACCCAAATGGAACAAAACTTCCCGTGGTGTTCCTGGGGATATCATTTCCCGGAAATTCGGATCTCCCTGTGAGATAGACATTTTTCCGACAGACGACCCCCACATCTCTTGAGTGGCCACCGTTTGGACTTCCCACCAATATCCGTCGTTTGTCCTCACAGGAAGTTACATGGAGATGCCGGGACGTTTCACGGACTTACGTTACTTTGCTTCAGCTCCGGCCACTGCATCTTTCTTTCTCAGTTGCTTCTCTTTGTTTCGGTCTAGTATTTCCGTTACGGACAATGAGCGCGAAGTTTTAAAAAGCAGAAAACCATGAACTTAGAAAGGCAGTGGCATACCTTTCCAAAGCGAAAACAGATACTATTGCTTGTCTCGCGAGCTTCCACAAATTCGAGAGTCATGTTTGCCTGCGAGTCAAACTAAAGGGGGGAGGTGTGTAAGTTTAATGCGATTGCGTATACTGATAACACTGGACTGATGGACAGCTTGACGTATTAACTCGCTATAACGATAACGTCTGTGCTTCTTACTGCTTTTCATTTGAGGCATTCAGTTGGTTCAGCGAAAGTCGAACTCACGCCGCGACACACCCTGCTATGTTTCTCTCTTTCCTCAGATAATGCTCCATGCAACATCCCGTCAGGGACCCTAATCGGACACTTCTTCAAACTAACGTTGCGGTACATCCTGCGGATGTATGATTAGGGACGTCCATTCACGTAGCTCCCAGAGATGTCCATCTGACATCCATTTCAGGACATGGACGTTAGGATCTATTTCGGACGTCCGCAGGAGATAGTGTTCTGTCTGGGTATATACGATCGTCGTTCTTGCGCAAACGCACGTTAGTAGCCGACGACGAAAAATGTGAGGGGTGCTTCACTGCTCCTTTAAGGATACGATATTATAGTTACGTAACGTAATTACCCGCAACATTTGCTTTGAATGAGGCAGCACATGAAGTTCCGTCCCGAAAAATCGGCGTCATCGCAGAAGTGGCACACCGTCCAGTTGGCCTGGTGCACGATCTTACCTGCGTGGACGCTGTAGTCGCAGAAGAACAGCGTTATCGCAATGCATGCCAGGCACGCCACCTGTGCGTGTGTAGATAGTGCATGAGCGAACATTAGAATGCGTTACTTACAAATACGGGGCAGATTTTTTTTTCATTTACAGGCACAGTTATGGTGCAGCAAGCAAAGCGAAAAGGTTCGCGGCCCAGCTGTTGGGACACCTTTGTCTTTTATAGTGCCTTGTGGGACATTTATACCTCCAGTCATTTGGCAACACTACAGTGGACGGTTAATGGAAGAAGCGCCGATATTTCGAAGGAGCCCAGAAGAAGAACTGTCTCTCTTGGAAATATGGGCAGGCTTTTGTCCTGAGGCACATCCCTTAACATTTTCCCACCAGTTCGCTGGATTTTCTACTCTCTATGCACAGCCGACTGTACTTCTATACAGGGTATTTCACGAAAAATGAGCCAACGCTAAAAAAAAAAAAAAAAAGAATGGTTCTTCAGACACCAATAAGGCGGACCGCATTGTGAAGGTACTCAAACCTTTTCTAATCAATTAATTAAAATTATTTTGTCATTTTTTAGTTTCTTAGGATTAGAGCCAAAATGTCAATCCGAAAGTTGTAGCGGGCGATACGACGACACGAAACACGTTAAAATTATTACTACTCCCCGAAACTATTACAAGTCTTCGTTCGATAACAGGACGCTCGAGCGTGCTGTGATGCGGCGTTCGTCGCGCGTCTTCGACAGGTCGCGTGTCAACCTTTTGTAAACCCGAAAGTTAGCATCTGGAGCCGGGAGAAAAAAAAAAAAGATCCGTCAGAGGTACAAATTTGCAATCAACGGATTTCGTGTCCTTGTATCGCCCGCTACAACTTTCTCATTGATCTTTTGGCTCTAGTCCTTATAATTAAAAACTGACTAATTAGTATGTGTAGATAATAGCCACCACCAGCAATATGCGTTCGTAATCTGTAAATATTTCGATATGCTATGCAAGGTTTAAATGTCTGCGCATCTCCGCAGTTTCCCTTGTTCGCCATTGACTTCTTGTTGAAGTCACTATACCCTTTGGAGCGTTTCCTGGCATTATCGGCCGCACGCTGCTTACGTTCGGTCATCGCGTCTGCATCTGCGCAGCTGCATCTCTGGCCAGAGAAGGGTAACGGACTTGTTTTCAGTGCCGTTTCCATTTTCGTTACTGCTGTATCTTCGTTTCCGTTATCCGTTTCTGATAGCAGCATTTGAATTTCGTTTACATTACGTTTCCGTTACTGCTTCCGGTAATGGAACGGCTGTTACAGAGCTGCGGTAGGACAGTCCGTACAGCTGTACAGCAGTCAGTACAGCTTCGGTGTCACGCGTACACACTACACAAGTAATTTTACGTCGTTGGGATGCGCACGTGTTGCAAGATCTTTTAAAGAAATGTAAGAACATATCTTCAGCCACAGTCTTCTGTCTTCGGTCAGTGTGTGTTCAGCAACCCAAGATGGGCTAACGTTCATCCAATGTCGCATTAATAGGCAGACGCTCTCAGTAGTGAACAATAGTGGCAACAAGCCACGGTGAAATGAAAAGAGTACAAAAATAAATCAATGAAGAAATTTTAATCCTCGTGCTATGGTAGAGAAGAGTGCGTGGAGCCTATATTGTGTAAGTCTCATGTATTGATGTCATGGAGTCACGAGGACTGGGACGAGTAGGCAAGGGAGGGATGCACCCTCGAGATCCAATATTGCGCTTTGTTTCCATGCTCTGGTGCAGTATTTAGAGGATTACAGGGAATGGAGTCATCAAAATACCAAAATAAAATGAAAACTCACTCAAATGTCATTGCACAACAGGAATACCCATTACCGGAATTCAATACCGGACGATAATTTTCGTTTCCGTTTCTGTTTCCGGTAATGGAGGACCGTGGTATGCGATTCCGTAACTGTTACCATTTGCAATTTAGGTAACATACCGTTTCGGTTTCTGTTACCATTACCCTTCCCTGTCTCTGGCACATCTGCAAACTCTACACTTGCCCGAATGCTCCGCAGCACACAGCCTGCGCTGTAACACCGCGGCGTTCGTGTTGCCAGAAGACGTGGACGATAATCATGAGAGAGACGCGCTCTGCCAACGCCACCTAGATATAGGAGGCCTGCTTATTGACTCCTCTCCCTCCTTCGCTACGTGGACATGTAAAGCCAGAATTCGTCTGCTACTGCTGCGATTCCCCGTTCTGCGAATTCAAGAACTCGCAAATGATTGCACCTAACTTCGAACCTGCAGACTCAAATATGTATTGTGCTTTCTTTTTCCGATTTAGTACACAGGGACGTTCAATCACTACTCGCAGACGATGGCGGTTCGTCTCCATGACTACGACTGCTGAAAGCACGTGCGTGATTGGCTACGGCCATTAAGAACACGATCCTGATTGGCTGGCTCTTAGTTGTCACGTCACGCCGACGAGCGCACAGGCTTTCTGTATCTAGCTGGTGTTGGCTCAACCGACACTGAGCGACCAGCGACATGCTCAAGTTTGGAAAAGCGACCGCTCGTTAGTGTTAGTGAGGGTCGTGCGGAAGATTTGGAGGGGGTAGGTTTCGAATCCTGCCATCGGCTATGCTGTCTGAGGCTTTCCCTGTGCTTTCCCGGGACTTTCCAGACGAATGTCGGCGCAGTTCCCCCATGAAGCCGACCCAGGACGCACACCGACCCCTTCTCTCCCGCTCCTTCCTACTGTCCTCTGTCCACGTCTGTGCATCGCTCAGAGCCACAGTTGCTTCGCGGCACTAACGCGGAATGAACAAGAAGCACACATCCCAAGCAGCACAATGTACTGAAAATCAAGTGCAATAGGAGTGGACGGTATGTGTCTTATCAATGTTCCTTAGTTTCACGAGTCTCTTCAAGGACTTCCACCTACCCGTCCACCCCTAATGCACTCGACTTTCAGTACATTGTGCTGCTTGGGATTAGGGAGTTTTAGCATATGGGAAGCGCTCTCGTCCGAAAACTATATACTATATAAAGATCACTTCAAGGGAATCATATGCTCGGTTCATCAATTTTTTTTGGGAACCGCTATCGTAATGACCTTCCAGTCTGATAAATATCTTCTAATCCTTGTTGATTGTACAACTTGTACATACAGATTGTAAATTGTAAATACCTAATACTTACAAGCGCTGCTCGAATCATGGTGTTGCACGCTCAGGACCCCAGGTAGACGATTTCACCTAAGGCTTCAGAATCATTCTGTGCAAAATAAGAGAGGTTAAGAAAATGCATAAATAGAACGTACGTAGTGGCGAAAAACCTTATCCTATACTTCGGCTAGAAGGCATTGACATCCAGTGCACACTAACAACAACGCTTCACCACATAACACGGTCTGTCTTCTCGCTTCGCGCGATTAATGAAGCCGGAAGTGAAAAACGCACAACTTGAAAAAAAAAAAAAAAGAAAAAAAGAAAGGAAGCGTAATTGTTCTGTGCACGTGTACATTCTTAAAGGAGCACCACAGTGCAAGAATTCCTCCGGAATGAAAGTAGGCCGTTACCTTAAGAGCAGTACGAAAGGAACGGGCCTCAAGAAGGCGGAGAGGCCTGTCATTGGTTTCCTTACACGCGTATTCGCCTCATTACGAGCGAAGTCTCATTATGACCAAAGAGAGTCTAACTTTAACGAAAACAAAACAAAAAACATACGCCACGTTAGCAATCTTTGTGCTGTATGCTTCTCACAGTGTCCCTGACGCGGGTATGCTCCCATGGCTTGTGCCGTGTCGTAGCATGTTGCTTGAAGACTGGGAGCAAATACATGTAACAGATGTGTGTTAACAAGAAGGTGCACCTGCGCATGCGCATGTAGCAGACGTCGCTGGTGGGTAAAAAGGAGTGGGAAACCGCATGGTGTGTGCGGCGTATTTGCCGTTTCTGTACCGCGTAGCACATACAACAGCTACACCACTTTGCGGCATGCCTCTGACAACGACCGAAAACACACTGTGACTCGATGATCGCGCAATTTTTGCCCACCAAACAAGACAGCAGCACCGCCACATCACTACAACATCACGTATTGAAGTGAATCGGGAAATAAAAACATTTTTCACACAGAAGCACTGTCAGGTAGTACCGTGTGCATACACTGTGGACCTTTTTCACAATGGCTTATGCGCATGACCTTATGGCGCCAGAGAGGGTTATCTTCGTGTTCAGTAGATGGCGCAGTATGGGGACGACAGAAGTGGGGACCAGTGGGGAGACCGCACGAACGGCGCGAGCCTCGTCGGTCCCACTCCGGACCGGTTTTGGTCCTTCGTGCCACACACGTGGATTTCTTTTGACGCGCTCCGAGCGTGGTTCGCCGGAGAGCCGTTAGGATACGACGCGTATGCGTAAAAAGGTCCATTCTGACACAAGCCATGGGAGCACACCCGCCTCAGGGACAATTTGGGAAGCATGCAGCACAGCGATTACTCGGCGGATGCTTTGTGTGCGTGTGTGTGTTGCCGAAATGAGACTACTTTCGGCCGGATCGGGGTTTTGGCCGTAATGACACATTTGGGAATTAAAGGATTGTTTTCGTAAGGCTGCGTTGACACGAGGCAACTTTTCCAGCAACTCGAACCAACATGTTATGAGCAATTTTGAGAACGCATTCACGCGCAGCAAGTCGTCGCAGCACTTGCGTGCTTTGGAGGCGGACCTTCGTCAACTCTTACAGCTGGAAGCACATGATCCAGGTGCCTATTCTGACGAGTCAGGTGAAGCGAGACATCAGTGATTTGATGCATGCGAAGTATAGCGGTGCTGCCGTGCGAGCCCGCGCTCGTATACGTTAGTTGACAGTGAGCGTCCTACCAAGTACTATGCTGCTGCAGAACCCCGCCATGCAGTGGAGAATCACATTTCCTCTGTCCGAGTTGGCAGCGAAACTGTGTCTTCATCAGCAAATATCTTAGCTGCGTTCTTCGATTATTTTTCCGGGATATTTGGTCAGCAGGTGTCGTTGCAGAACGTACCACTAGCGCGCTCACTGCTTGCCTTATTGCCGCAAGTCCCACACGTAGCGGATACGGTGAGCGGCCCCATCACAGTTGACGAAGTAGTCGCAGCCGTTTCCACTCATCAGGCAAGGAAGGCCCCCGGTCCTGATGGGTTGACGCCCGAGTTTTACAAATGTTGTAAAGACTCGGTAGCGCCAATATTGTCTACCGTATTTAATACTGCCTTCTCTTGTGGCATGCTACCACAGTCATTTACACGTACGCGTACGGTTCTTATTCCCAAGAAACTTGATGCTGAATCTCGTGTGCTACTAAGCAACTACCGTGCCATAACATTGGCGAACGTGGATTACAAAATACTTGCGAAGGTACTCACTGCCCGCTTTCAGGAGCTAATGTCCTATGTTGTTGGTGAACATCAGACTTACGGAATGAAGGGGCGCACAATATTCACAAACGCGCATATGGCGCGATCGGTGGTCGATTGTTGCAACTTCTTTGGGCTATCAGCGTCATTAGTTCAGCTGGATCTCGAAAAGGCATTTGACCGAGTGAGTCACGCTTTCCTTTTTTGGCTACTTCGTCGCGTGAACGTGGGATGTGTACTGCTCAACTGGATACGATTGTGCTATCGGGATGTCACCACACGGTTCCAAGTCAATGGAAGCCTTTCGAACACTATGCCTGTGAGGTCTTCAGTGCGACAGGGATGCCCGCTCTCCCCCCTCCTCTTTGCCCTTTACATTGAGCCAGTGTGCCGACCGGTTCTGGCAGACCCGTATGTTCGCGATTTTCGAAGGCACGCATTCGCAGTTAAAGTTCTTGCTTATGCAGATGATGTAACGTTGTTCAGCGGAACACTAGGGCAGCGCCCAGCCTGCTGGCCGGCATCAGCCCCATCTCATCATCGTATCTCTATTTGTGTGTGTGTGTGTGTCAGCGGAACAGTTGGCAGCATCCATCGTGCGATATGTCATGTGCGAAGGTTTTGTGATGCTAGTGGCACTCGCACTAGCTGGCCTAAATGCAGTGGATCCTGGCTAGGGCGGAGGGGGTTCCACGCCGAGCTTTATGGCAAGCTTGTCATGGTCTACGCAAGCTCCCAAATACTTGGGAATTGACCTCAACTGTTCAAGACGCTCACGGTCTTTTTGGAGTTCTTTCTTGAGTTGCCTGCGATACCTGGTGGCAACCTGGAAACCTTTGGACTTTTCCATTTTCGGTTGTGCATATGTGGCAAATACGTTTTTTGCTTCTCGCATAACTTATTACCTGCGCACCTTACTCCCGTGCGCAAGAACACACATTAATCGAGTCCAGCGGGTCATTTGCACCTTTATGGGGTTCGTCGTATCAACCAATGAGACGTGGAAATCTGTTCCGGCCCGTCAAACTCGGGGGGTTGGGGATTGTCCTGCCTTTTCGTTCGTCAGTTGGTCTGGCGCGCGTGCTCTGTACGTGACCAGCTACACCCTTTCCTCCAGCGCTGCACTGCTGCCATCCTTCGTGATGAGCTACCGGAACTGTTACTGTCGACAGTATATGACACGCATTTGGTTGTTTGGGGCTTCTACAAAGAGGTAGCAGCTTCGTTCAGATCACTCCTGGCAAGGTTCTCTAGAGAGTTCATCTTTGATTCGACTCGGAAACGCCTCTATCACGCTCTACTGGATTCGCTTTTTCCGCCTCCAATGTACCGTACGATGTTTGCACCCCGGCCTGGTGGTGATGTTCTCTTGCGTGTTCGGCGCATGCCAGTGCGTCCAAAGGTGAAGACTTTCTTCTATCGGTTACACGCTGGAACGCTACCGCTGCGCGACAGAGGGTTTTGGGTGCCAAGGAATGATTTCAACTGCCGTCTTTGTCCGGAAGAGGAAAACATTGAGCACGCTTTTCTCTATTGTCGAGACGCCATCTTCTTTTGGGGCGTTTTCCAGCACGCATTCAAAGCGGACATCTACTTAAATTCCCGCCCGCCTTGCTGCCGTCTCTTGTCGGCCCGGCCCGGAGCACACAGCCAATAACAAGCCCTGCCCAGCCCGCGGGTTGGGTCGGAGGACCGTGCCCATGGTGCAGGCCTCTAAACTACACCCCCAATTTTTTTGTAACCCCCGCCCCCCCCCCACCCCGGGCCCGAGCTTGCGGTTCTGGATAAACTAATGGCGCAGAATCACCATGCCATCCCTTACATACGCAAAGGCGAATGCGTACGATGCACTAAACAACAACAACAACTTTATTTTCGACCTTGGAGAGTGGGGAATGCACTAAAATTGTCTACTATTACTGTTTTTACGGCTGCGTACAGCGTCTTACGTGCACCTTCGTTCCATCCTGAAGGACGTTTCGTTGCAATGATTCGCTGTCAGCGGGCGTACCACGCAAGCGAAACTGTAACAGCAGCAGTGTGAAACAGCCAAGGCCATCGCCTCAGCATGTCCATACGTCATTTTGTATTGCAAGTATTCCCTTTATCTTGAGTTATCTGGAACGTGACTTGTTCATCAAGACAATAACCTACATTGATGAAGCCGTCGCGTAGTCTAGATAACCCATCTAGATAACAGACCAAGAAAAGACCTTGGCCTTGACCATGTGCACTAACATGTCCCTGCAATGCACACTCTTACACCCGTGTTACGCGGGCAGTTATCAATGGTCACTGATGCGTGCCAGGGGATCATTGGGTCCAATGTGCTTTGAGTAGACATATGGTCAATGGCAGTTGGCTTGACCATTGGAAACAGCCCTCGCATCCAGGAACATGTCTATGAGACCGATCCGGTGATGTTCGGCACAACTCCCAGACTGCTTGGCCAAGCTTATTATAAAAGTTCAAAAGATTCGTACTCCCTCTGCAGCTAAGGAAGCCCCAGCAGCGATAATAACATCATGGTGACGTAAGTCAGGCACACGAATCGGAGCGCAGCGCCGTCGACTGTATACGAGCTCGTCTGCTTCGCGTTCGCACCGCAATGTATATACTAAGTGAAAAGTCATTGGTGAATGCGCCAAATTTCGCTTACTAGTGTGAGTTCGCGGTGTTACGCTCCTCCCTGTAAGAATACGTCCGACGCTAACCCAGAAGTGATATTCCACAAGCCGATCAAAGACTTCTCGCGACCTGCAGACGCCGTCCCTGCCGCCCTCCGGTTGCCACATACCCTTCGCCTCTCTGGTTGGGCTTGTCCACGCTAGAGGGCGCTCCCCGGTTGGCCTTGTCCGGGTGACGCATTCTCCGAATTCCAGAGAGGGGATTTCGGCATACTCTCAACATCCGTCTTCTGCTCTTGCCATGCATTACATCAAACTGCGCAGAAACTAGTGCACTAATTCGCGGCGGCTTTTCGGTGGTATTGTTGGTGATGGGAAAGCGGAGTAGAACGATACGATGGTTTCGGAATCGACTGGGACGGATGCGACAATCCCTTTAGGAACTCCACGACAGAACCCACTGAAGGCCAACCATTTCACAGGCGGATACCGTTATTACTCTCCCTCTGTAAAATGCGCGGCATGTAGGCCATTTTTTTGTGTGACAATTACCATGGTTGCGCAACCGCGTATTCACACGAACGACATCCTCGCAGAAGACTGTACTGGAAGAAAAAGCTAAAACACAGCTCATAGAGCCCACTTTCCGTCCCGTGTAATGTTGAGCATTCACACGGTGCCGGAATATCTGGAGTGGCGTACTGCACACTTTTGCAGACGACACTTAGCAGATGACACCGCCAGCGTGTTTTCCTGACGTCTGCTACGGGAGTATCTTGTGGCTGTGTCGCAGAATATTCCCCACGGTTAGTAGTGTACGTGAAGCCACGAGGTTGAGCGCTCGCGCGACAGCGGAAAGCTATGACGTTTCTCGCATCTTCCGCTGGAGTACTCTGGGGAACGTCGCTCGTGTGAATGCACGGCGTACGTGTCACAAAAAGGCGTACACCTTTGGTTTTCAACAAATCGGGAGAGAGAAGGATGCCATTCGGATAGGAGCGCGTTATGTTGGGAAGTTCTGTTTCAAAAGTGGCGCCCAGTTTCTGATGTCATCATATCTTATTGATAAGCTGTCATCTTATATTCACGCCTCTTGTTGGCGTCAGATATACCGTATTATACTCCTGCTCCTTCGCGTATACGTCGTAAGACGACTGTCAATCCATATTTCTCTCATTCCATTTCTACTCATTTCATTTCTTTGTCCATCAACCTGACTTTCCGCATCTGGGATATGGCAAGTTTTGCTACTCCAGTTCTGTTTCTTTTGTAGCTTTTTTATATGATTATATATTGCCCCATACTACAAGTACCGAAGTAGCCAGCCCCAACGCCAGCAGGACTAAGGACTCTGTACCTTTTCTCCTGTAATCTAATAGAGGTCATGGCGTTTAGGACAACACCAGTTACGCTCTGCGTATGCCTGAACTTTGTATGTTAGAGCCCACTTTAGGATTAAGCACACGACGCATACTGTTCATTGGCACATGGACGGGGCATCGTGCTAACCTGACCTGACCTAAACTAAGCTTTCAACTGTTTCTTCAGCTTTTTTGTTTCACAATTTAATCAATCAATAATCTTGCAACCTGTAAGTAAGAGAAGGGCAATACGTGCCTGTAAGCAACCTGTGTTATGCCATTACTGTGTGGCGTTCTCGGATGCGGATGCGATCCGGTAACCCTGCGGTTTAACATAACCTCACGTCTCATCATTTCAGTTCAATTCACTTCGTTAAACGCACATTTCAACTTTGAAATCGATAGAACCTACAATATTTTGGCAGGCCTTGATCTCAGTTGACCCTGGTAGCAACAGTTTAACAAAGCTTCGAATCACGTCCTATACAACCGAAAATCTCCTATATACTCCTTTGAAGCCAAACATTATGGAAGGGTGTTAGTGCGCGCTTCAAAAGAACAGTAGTCAAGTGAGCAGTAGTAGCCATGAGGGGTGTAATTGGGGGGGGGGGGGTAGTAACAAAATTGTGTGGGGGGAGGGGTTATCATTAGAGCTATGTCGTTCAGAAAAAACAAAAAAAATTGGGGGGTGTTGAGGGGACTGGAAAATCACTGGACGTGATCGATTACGCGTACCACATGGCGCAATCGTACTGTTTGTATATATATATATATACATAAAATAAAGACTTTTACTCACGTACAATGCGTCTGTCACAAGTACACTCGAGATATCCAGATGACGCGAAACTCTCGGAACCAGACTTCGCGTCGTTGAGAGCGGCTCGAGATTTCCAGGTTTAGAACTGCTCTGGGCACCTTTCTCCTTCATCCAGTGACCTGGAAACCCACAAAATAGATGGTCTTACCTTTTTTAGCTTTTACTTTCTTCGATCCGATTAGCGGTGCTTCCAGTTTCCTGGTATGACTCGCCCGTGTGAGTTGCAGGGGCCAGTTCTGCGATCGCTGCATTAAGATCCATTGCATCTCGCATCCGGATGATGGGAATTGCAATCGTGTTGCGACATTTCGGCTTCGCCGCTTGCCTATAAGTGTGAAATATGTATACATATACATCAATTGTGAGATTATGAATGAGAAACGGAATAAGTGAGAGACCCTTACTCAGCGATTTCGAGGTACAAAGATTTTTTACTCAAGCAAGACACAAAAAGAAGGATATCAACCGTTGTTGTCGCGCATGTATCGAAGAAAGAAGAAATAACAAAAAGCTGGTAGGACCACAGGCTTATGAACCCAGGCTGATGTTATCAAGCAGACGATGGCAACAATACTGATGATGACGATGTGATGATTCGGCTCGCATTACACGTATACATGTATAGATTAGGTTTGTCACGGGAAATATTTTTGACATTTTTGCCCGTGTCGTTTCGTGTCTTGTCGTCAAGAGGACAAGGAACCCACGTGTTACCTTACCAGTTTCATGTAGCAATAAGGAGGTAACTGCAACGTTTGACAACAGTGTTTCATGGACAACGGGGCTCTCCAGAACTAGAATGCGAAATAAAAACCACTTGAAGAAACATTCACATGCATACACACACAAAGGAATAAAAAAAGAAATGCAAAAGGAGTTCAGATGGGCAAAATTAAAACAGCACGGCACTCTTTTATAACGATCTTCATGGTGGTGCTATACATCTGAAAAAAGAACCAAAATGCATAAGCAGAAATCATTAAGAAAATAAGAAGAAGCAATGACTACTATCGAAAAAGAAATAGAAAGAGAGGAAAATGTTACTGAAAGCATGCGACGTGATGGGTTCTGGACATTCCAGCATCCTGGCAGTTGTATAGCGGAAAAAGGGCCTATAACGACGTTGCATATATGAGGGAGTTTTTGTATATCGTACGCTAAGCCCTTTGCGTACGTAAGGGGTAGCGTTAGTTGCTCTGCGCACGCGGAAAACACAAGCAGGGCTTTGCGCATTGCACAGAACCACCACGCCATCCCTTACGTACGCAGAGGTGACGGCGTACTAAAACTCACCCTGATTGCGCTAACGCACCGCAATAATTGTTGCTCTATAGAGTTCCGCAATCCGCATACCTCTTCCTGGAAAACACATTATACCAAGAGACAAAGGCTGCGGGTCTATTTCGAACTCACATTCAGCTCTATTTGATGACTGGATCTCTTATCGAGGTACTTTGCGTTGAGAACAGTGCATGTTCCCGATACCGTAGATAAGACGAAGTATTTATCATTGAGGTGCTGATTCGTCATCTGAATTGCTACAAATAAGATTTGAGTCATGGTAAGATTGAACTCAATCGGTACCACTCAATATTTATTCCGTGCTAGCGCCGCGAAGCAACGGTGGCTGTGAGCGGCGTACAGCTGTGGACAGATGGAGAGAGGACAGCAGGAAGGAATGGGGGACAGGGGGGGTTAGTATGCGTCCTGGGCCGACTTCAGGGGGAACTGTACCGACATTCGTCTGCGAAGCCTTCGGAAAACCCAGGGAAAACCTAAGACAGCACAGCCGGTGGTAGGATTCGAACCCACCACCTCCCAGTCTTCAGCACGACCTTGGCTCCCACCAACGAGCGGGACGCCTTAACCTGCTCGGCCATGCCGCTGGTCCATTCAATAAAGTCGAGACAAAAAGCTTTTGAGCCGAAACGTTATAACCGGAATATTACGCGTGTTACGAGCGAGACAAAGAAGCGAAGAATGAACTGGGCATAATACACAAACACACAAGGTTGTCCTGTGCGCAGCATACGGGGCGGTTTTTCCTGGCTCCAGCCGCCCACCTGGCCAAGTTTCTGCCTCTGTGTAAGCATTGTCGAGTGCGTTCCCTAACTTAGCCGCCGTCGTCTGATAACGACAAGTCAACAAACGTTTTTCGCTCCGTATATTCAAGAAACGGTGTCGCTTTGCCGCTTCTTTGCTCCTTCACGCTAAACATACGTAATATGTCCACTAATAATAGTGAGTTTTAGTATAACGCATTCTGTCGCCTTTGCGTACGTAAGCGATAGCTTCGGTGGTTCTGCGAGCAGAGCTTTGTGCATTGCGCAGAACCACCAACGCTATCCCTTACGTACGCAAAGGCGACAGCACACTCGTGTAACGTGAAATTCAGCGTCAACTGGGCGTGTGGCAAAATGAGGCCGGATGAAAGTGCGTAGACAAATTTATTTAAGCGTGATGGGTATTGATTTGTGGTCGCTGAAATGGTTGGCGAGGTGAGTGGTGTCCTGAACGAGGGGGCTGTTCGGGAACACTTGTTCGGATGTTTTCACAGTCTTGGGGCAACCCATCCTAGTGGTGGCATGAGCCTCGCTCACAGGGTTTTAAATGGGTTCTCGCGTTTTCGGGCTCTCATCCTGCACACTTTCGGCTATAGTTACTAAAAATCCGGTGATCCCACCGATAGCGGTAGTAAACCGGTGCAGTTTTCCTCCTCACCCCCCCCCCCCCACATGTTTCATGTTGGTTTTTATTTCACTTTCCTTCGATAGCGGTTGTAAACTGGCGGGATTCTCCTCGTTACTCCCAGCGCTGAGCGCACATGCGATAAGAGTTTTGTGCGGACATGCGAATGTCGACGACGCCGACGCGATCTCGGGAGAGTCTCCACTACACAACTGACGCTGTAAAAATCTCTAATAGTGAGTTTTAGCATGACCACGGTCCCAAGCAGCACAATGTACTGAAAGTCGAGTGCAATAGGGGTGGACGGTATGTGTCTTATCAATGTTCTTTAGCTTCACGAGTCTGTTCACGGCCTTCCACCTACTCGTTTTTATTTTTTTATTTTTTTATTCATGATACCCCAAAGGCCCTTGCAGGCATTACATGGGGGGTGGGGAAAGGAAACAGTCAGCAACTATCGACTAAGCAAAATCAAATAATAATAACAACATATATACAAACAAAACTTCGTGAAGGCACACAACTATCAATATAAGGAGAAAAAAGTTTAGTGGAGGCACACACAAACAGAAGATAAAAAGCAGGTAACACACCAACCAGTGGTTCGCACTCGTTCACCCCTATTGCACTCGGCTTTCGGTACATTGTGTTGCTTGGAGTGTTATACTAATACTCATTATCTTGGTTAACGTTTCTTACATTGAATTTTCGAGATTGGAACGTTAGTGCGAAATAATTTTTTCTGATCAGAGCATTCGAATGCAAGCAATAAGCTGGTGTATCGATGCAGACTGTTCCATTTCACAAAGCACAAGTAGACAGGTCGATAGACTATGGTGTAGTGTTGTCTTGTTGCAGTCTTGCGTTTTTGTGCCTATGCCTCTACCACCTCCCAAAGTTCAAGTAAATGATACCGTCCACATAATTTTTTGTGCTCTGCGGAAACTAGCTGTGTGAAGTACATGCAAACGCGACATATTTTTGAGCGATATAATTAATGCATCGTGCACATTTACATACATAAGGTTAATTTGACACTCATTACGTATGTCGATGATGTCGGAAAAATACACTATGGGGTTCATACCTGGGTAGTAATGTCATTACTGTAATGAAATTACTGTAATGAATTACTTTTCCTGGTAATTTGTAATGTAACGCATTACTTGTTACATTATGTAATTTCTAATGAAATTTAATTCCATTTGAGCAGTAATTTTAATGACAATACTCATTCCTTTTTACAAAAGAATGGGGTGTATGTTCTGTGCTTGCACTTGGCAGAGAGTTGAGGGCGTGCGAGTTAAACAAATTCCAACGCCAACCATGAACGGTGAAGCACTCAATCGGCACGGGGGACGTCAGTTCCCTTCGACGAGCCAGTTACTTTAGTTAGCGCACCCAGAAAACAAACGTTCTTCAGTTCAACAGTTTGTAGCCTTGGAGAATCATTGTTTGCGGGCCCCATCCTCCAGACAATCTTCCTGTTGTCTTCCTGTATGGCTGGTCTTCCACGATGATGCCAATACATATGTGATACCTTGTGTCATCTTCGTCTATACGTTGTGGAATGATACGTCATACGTGGCACACTAGCCTGACATGTAGAAGAGACAAATAGGAGAGTACAAGCTAACTGTCAGCACACATTTCCGCGAATTTCGGGGAAGGCAAGTTTCGTTAACTCTTGTGTTTTTGTCCCTTGTGCCTCCCACAAAACTCGGGAACATGTCATTGATGTCATTGATGTTCATGTGCATTGGTGTACATGAATACGCTGTATGAGAATGCTCATATGGTTCACAGGCTGTATGAGAGTGCTAATATATAGCTCATACCAGCTCATATAGCTCATACATGCTCATAGAAGCTATGATTGCTCATACAATAAACACATACAAAAGCTGCTTCCAGAATGCATGTCTGGCTTCCGAAAGGGCAGGTGCACTATGGACAGCGTACTAGACCTGGTGACCTTCGTAGAACATGAACGCGCGCAAGGTCGCACGACAGCGGCGGCATTTTTAGACATCAAAAGGGCGTACGACACGGTCAGTTACAGCCACGTCCTATATGATCTGTATAGCCTAGGAATACAAGGTCGGTCTCTACGGTGGATCGCAGACTACCTTGCAGGAAGGTCAGTGTATGTGCAAACCGAAGACGGGAATAGTGACAGTCATGGCCTATCAAGCGGGGTGCCACAGGGCGGCGTGTTGAGTCCCCTGCTGTTCAACGTGGTCATGGCGAACCTACCGCAACGGTTGCCGAAGAACGTGCACATTAGTATGTACGCCGACGACATCTGTATATGGTGCTCTGGTGTGCAGATGCCCGCATTGCGGCAGCGTCTTCAAAATGCCTTAGATTGTACGGTCTCCTTCTTAACGGAGAGGGGCATGGACATATCAGTCGAGAAAACTGTATTTCTTCCATTCAGTCGAAAGAAAATGAAGACTTTTCAATTGAAGCTTGACGACCAGCCAGTAAGGAGAGTGTCTCATCACCGGTTTTTGGGAGTAATAATCGACTCGCAGCTCTCGTGGGCTGCGCACATTAAACACCTCAGGGAAAGAACTGACGCACGCATCAACATCCTACGGCGCATCAGCGGCTCCCGCTGGGGAATGTCGACAGCGTCTCTTCTCGCCGTACATAAGGCACTTATTCGGCAGATGATGGCCTACCATTTGCCCGTACTGCATGGAATAAGCGACACGTCAGAGAGGACACTCCAAAGCGTACTATCGAAAAGCTTAAAAGTCTGCCTCGGTGTACCTTGTGCAACGTCAAATGTCCTAACTACAGTAGAAGCCAGAGAACTTCCATTAGATGTACTAAGGACGCAGGAAACAGTGCGGCACTACGTTCGTCTATGCAGGCGGCATCACAAACACCCCCTTGCAAGGAAGGTGGCACGTCGAAATTCGCAATTCATCAACGTGATAGCTCCATATCGCAGTGCTTTACCAAAAGCACAGTTGACATTAACGGCGGTCGATCCTCCGTGGACACTGCAACTTCCTCGTATCGCGCTGACTGTTCCTGACGTATATCACCAAAAAGCTTCACTACCATCCCCAGTGTTGAAACAGTACTGTCTGTCTCTGATGGAGAGCCATCGTGCTAGGACCGCAATTTTCACAGACGGGTCGACGTCAAGGGTCTTCATCAGCGTTTGTTTTACCACAGCATAGTAGAGAAGGAATGGCAAGGCTTTCCCACAGAACATCGTCGACAGCTGCGGAATTGGTAGCCATGCAGCTTGCAATGCAGTATGTGGCCGCACGCCAGGAGCCTGCGCAATGGGTCATATATTGCGACTCAAAGGCCGGCCTCCAAGCCATAACATCATTCTTGGGAAGTGGCTGTATGGCGCCAATAGTACGGGACATTCTCATCGCATACAAGAAAGCAGTAGACACTGGCCACGACATACTGCTTCAGTGGATTCCTGGACATGTTGGCATACGCGGTAATGAAGCTGCAGATGAGATGGCGGACATAGCGCACCTATCGTCAACGGAACACACGGTGATATATTCCACGTCAGATGTGAAGCACATGCTAAAATTGCTGACAGAAGACATTTGCAGAAGGCAATGGTTACAAGTCGACAGGCGGTCATCCTTGCTTCATCAGATTGACCCGGATCTGAAATTCCGTGTTCCGTCCAGCATACCGCGACCTATACAAACACTCTTGCATCGGTTTCGCCTTAACGTTCCGTACGGTCAACAGTTTCTCCAGTCGGCAGGGCTAGTTCAGCAAACTGTCCAGTGTGTGCATCTGTGGAAAACACGGAACACATCGTTATGCACTGCACAAGATATGCATCCCAAAGGGCTACATTGAAGTTTGCTCTAGACCGCTTGGACAATAGAACCTTCGATATAGTCAAGGTGCTGGGTGTATGGGAACCCGGGAAGAGAGATGCGGCATTGTCAGCGCTTGTCAAATTCATAGTGAGCAGTGAGATGGAATCTGTATTTTAGGACCGCATGCTAGGCATGTGTCGTCGAGTTCCCCGTTGCAGTTTTGTTTCTTGCACTTCAGCTCACTTGTAGGGGATGTAGCTACGCATATGCACGTACAGTTCGGTGATTGGGAGGGGTGATGTGTTTCTATTTTTAGCTTTTCACCTTTTCTTTTCTTTTCTTTCTCCTTTTCTCCTTTTCTTTCTCCTTGTGGGAGTAGCAGAATTCGTCAGTGACGAATTCAATATCTTCCGGCTTTTTTTCTATAATCAAACTCAAACTCAAACACAAACATGGGCTCCATGTGATTGCTCATACAGATGGCTCTATGGTTTTTTCAACAGGGTAGTGCATGGCGTGAGTATTGTTGTAACCAGCGACAGTTATGTGTGTGCCTGTATGAACGAACAGCAGGCACAGGAAAAATATGGCTGTGGAATGAGAAAGGCCGCAATGTCAATTGGCAATGTCAATAGTCAATAATGGCAAAGTAATGACTTTGTAATGTCATTAGTTTTTCGTAGCAATTGTAATGTAATTTGATTACATTTCAGTCCCAGTGATGAGCAATGTAATTTAATTAAATTCTAGCTGGAGTAATGAGGAATGTAATTTAATTATGTTTTAGAAGTAATTTACTCAGGTATGATGGGGTCGATCCCGCTTCAGATTCTGCAGACTGAGATCCATTTTTCTTCCGTTCCATTCACTCTTTGTTTTTCGAACGTTTTCACTTGTAGAAATAAAATCGAACAAAATGTTACTATATATTTTTGAGCGGTCTTTCTCATTCCAGAGCCATATTTTTCCTGTGCCTGCTGTTCGTTCATACAGGCACACACATAACTGTCGCTGGTGACAACAATGACCCTTCTTCTGTGTGTTGCGCCACCTGTGTGCGGTGATATGAAACTATAAAGTAGACGCAGGAAAAATTCGCGGCTTTCGAGTGAGTTGGGCCGTGCAAAGTACGTGTGGTGAGGTTGTGCTTGACGTATAGTTATGTTCCGGTACGCCAACGGACAAAAGAAAAAGAAAAGAAAAAGAAAAGAAAAACCGTAAGAAGAGCAGCAATAAACCTTCTGACAAATGGCTGTTAGTTAGCACCGCTGCGCGATATGGGAATTTTTCGAATTCTAGAGCCACTCATGTTGTATTCGATTCGATTTCCCAATCGTATGTCCCGTTCAAACCGAACACGTTCGGATAATTCCGAAGCAGCACGTGGTAAGGAACGGCACACGGTCGGCCATAACAAAGTGAGCGTTGCTTCGTGTATACATATCGCGTACACGTGCTGGGGTTTATGTTTGTATCAGAACTTATGCTTATTTGCTTTGGCTACATATCTATTCGCTTCGGTTTTAAAATGACAATCTTCACAATCTTTTTTATGCGTGTGTCTGATTTGTAAGCGCTGCTTTAGGAGGTCCAGTTATTAACGTTTCCACCTACTCATCTCAAGGTCTCAGGTTCGAACTCTGAACCTGGGCACATCGACGCCTTGACGACCTGGTACAAGTGGATCAGGTCCTTGGTCCTTTGCGAGGGATTTACTTTTAGTTTTGTGTCTATACACTAACCTAACCCAACCTAACCTAACAATGACTCAGCAACTGTTGGTATATCCCCGCTACTTTCTCAAAAGGAACTGCTGTGTTGTTGCATCCTCGTTCCCGCTATGAATACATAAAAAAATAATCTAGAAAGGCGCGGACTTTCTCCTCGATGTATTCGCATATTTTTCCTGCCCCCGTGCAGGTTCTGAATGACGTTAATAACCGCTGTAGAAATGAACGTATAGCCTAGTCAAACAGGAGTGTTTTCATGGTGTAGTCAGGCATCCGTCTCATGCCCTTTATTACTCAGCTACCTCGTAAAAGTGGAATGCCGCAATTGGATGTGCAACGTCCCTTGGGCGCGAAACAGAGAATCTCTACTCGAATGACGCAGACGAAACAACGTGTTGGTAATAAGCATCACATGAGGAATGAAACCGTGAACGGAGTCGTGCGGCGGTAATAGAGAGCTTTTAGTCTACCATACGCTGTCGCCTTTGCGTGCGTAAGAAATAGCGTTCGTGGTTCTGCGCACGCGCAAAACATAAAGAGAGAGTCGCACAGAAGCACCACACTATCCCTTGTTTACGCAAAGGTGTAAAAGGCGCAAAAGCGTTGGTAAGGGATAGCGTTGGTGGTTCTGCGCACCCGCAAAGCGTAAGGCGGGCTTCGCACAGTGCGCAGAAGCACCACGCTATCCCTTGTGTACGCAAAAGTGTAAAAGGTGCAAAAACGTTCGTAAGGGATAGCGTTGGTGGTTTTGCGCACGCGCAAAACATAAGGAGAGCTTCGCGCAGTACGCAGAAGCGCCACACTATTCTTTTGTGTACGCAAAGGTGTAAAAGGCGCAAAAACGTTGGTAAGGGATAACGTTGGTAAGGGATAGCGTTGGTGGTTCTGCGCAGGCGCAAAACATAAGGAGAGCTTCGCGCAGTGCGCAGAACCAACACGCTATCCCTTACGTACGCAAAGGCGTAAAAGGCTCAAAAACGTTCGTAAAGGATAGCGTTGATGGTTCTGCGCACGCGCAAAGCATAAGGCGAGCTTCGCGCAGTGCGCAGAACCAACATGCTATCCCTTACGTACGCAAAGGCGACCGCGTACGATGTACTAAAACTCACTAATATCAGCAGATTAACCCCGCAAGTCATATCCGTGACCGCGCTGGTTGAAATAGAACGCATCCGCACCGGCACCCTCGCAGATATTGAGCGTATATTCGCGGTCATCGCATTTGCAGGAGAAAACCTGCATGACGAAAATATCATGTTACAAACGGTTTTGCTTGCTTTTTCAGAAACGTTACGCCATGCTGGCCATGCCCATGCCGATGTTGTGGATGCCATTTTTGTCTCTTCCCCGGACACGTGCCCTCCCTTGCCCTTAAATATGAGGGAAGTGAAAAAAGGCAACGCTTGTTTTCCCTCGCACGTAAGGGTAAGGGAAGAGCGGATTTCTGGGGCAGCAACAAAAATATCCTAAACATGTCGTTTTTCCTGAAAATGGCAACGGTATCAGCGCACAAAAGGGAACAAATGTTACCACTAGACCTCAGCTAGATCTTTCGCGATTAAACAGTTAATTAGTGAAAGATAATGATGGCAACGCCCCATAGGGTCACTACTCCGACCATAAATCGGTTCACATAACCCGGAATGCATAGCCAATTATTGTAATTGAAAGAAGGCGTTTCCCAATTCTTTGAAAGAACGGACGCCCACTGTACCTGAGGCTTGAGGAAATGCCGCGCACCAGCCTACTCGCACCATTTCTGCTTTGCATTCTTCTGATTCCATTCTTCGAAGTTACTGAGCGTTGTGCTCCTCGCCATGCTACCTGCATTATATTGTTATATGGCACGAACTTGGAAGGTCGTTTGTCCCAGTTAATCTGTCCTATAACTCAAACTCTTTTCTGCCGGGCGATAACGTATCGGGTAATGTGGTCTATGTTGGAGACAGTTGAGCCATTCAGTTAATAGCAGTCAGAATCAGGGTTGCGGAATGGGGCCACCAATTCCATTCCGAGGAATGGAGATTTGTGATAAGTTCATTCCTTTCAATTCCTCGGAATGAAAAGGTATGGCCAATTCCCACTCCTGGAATGGGCTTGACGACCCCATTCCGTTAATTCCATCAATAAAAGAAAAGGGACCCGCAGCCGTACAGGCTAGCCCAGCAGCCACCGGGACACCCAGACCATTCCATTCCAATTCCATTCCTGCGAAAAACTGCCTACTTCCATTCCCATTCCATTCCTAGGACAGTTTCCCCCATTCCATTCCAATTCCATTCCGGGCTCTGATAAATCTGAAATAATTCCGGAATCATTCCAATTCCGCAGTGGCAACGCCGCAACCCTGGTCAGAATAATCGCCTCAATTGTACCATAATTCGTTAACTGAATCCCCAAACCTTTGAGAAATTCGATGCACAAATTACTGTGGTGCTGAACCAGATATTTATTTCGTACGAGCCACAAATGACAGGCTACATATTTTCATCAACCCACTCCACCCTATGGGTAAGTTGATGACATCCAAAAATTAATGCCGGGTTTAAATTTTGTCTTTTGTTTGGGCCAGCCGAAACAGTCAGCCACGAGTAGTGCACATGGAAACACAGGGCAGTGACACAGCATCATAACGGCGAGGTCGTGTTTTATTAGCCGAGGAGCAGAAATGAGCAAATTGGATGTGAATGATCGCGAAAGTTGCAGATGGGGCAAAAAAAGGCCCCTCTTACCTGGACAACATCTGCAAAACAGCGTCTCCCGTCTTTCTAAAAAGCCACGTGCGGAACGTCAACACGTTACTTCAAAGCCCAGACAACGGCTGTGCTCGCCCTGGTGTCACAGACGAGAAAAAATATTGCTAGGAAAATGCCACGCGAAAAAACCAAACTGTCCTCAACTTGCCCCCGTCTTCGGGGAGCAACACTTTACCCTACATGCTCACCGATCTTAGCTAGAGACCGAACTCAGCTAAGCGACCGAGTTATTCGCCTTATCGCTTTCTGTGTCCCGCGTAGTACGCACACGTGCGCAAAAATTGCTTCTCGCGGAATGAGAGATGTCGTTACGCCAATACAAAAGGAACAGGGTCCATCTGTAACTCCGTAAAATATCCTAATAGGACTCATCCGTAAAGTAATCGCATAACTAGATGTGGGGTTTTTACATTATGCGTTATATGCGGTAGTTGTTACTAAAGTAATCATCGGTTGTTATTGCACGAGACTAGAGCTAGTAACAGTTCATCGACGAAGATCCAGCAACGATGCAGGAAACGAGGCTATATATGGGTGATTTTTATAGATATCTCAAATTGCTCCCTGGCTTGTTTCCTGTGAGCCTCTCTATCAATAAAGTGTCATATCTTGTCTCTGCACTGAACTTACGTGTTTGCACATAAGTATGCCTCTGTATTCACTTATGTGACTGAACGACACGTTTCCTATGTCTCTTTGAACTGTTCGTTACACCGTCATACTTGGTTTCTCTCTCGTTATAAAATAACCGGATTAATGATTTCATCAATCAGTGGCAGGCAACACAGCAGTGGGATATCGTCCGCAAAGGAGCGCTATATAGTAAACATTCTTATTGAAAACATGTTTCCGTAGCTCAGTATACCCTAGTGGTTGTTTTTGGGTACCCAAACAAAAATAAAGTTATTATTATTATTATTACGTCCAAAATATACACACAATTTGTCCGTCAATTCCCAGTCGCTCGAGAGGCGAATAGCGTAGCGATGACGGGCAATCCCCATATTTTCATTACTTGGTGGAAACTCGTTCTGAGGCGAGGCATGTGCGTACGACATTTCATTTTCCTTTTGTCGCTCGCGCATTTTTACGGTGCGTCGCATCCCAGAAACAGCGGGCTTCGGCGACATGCCGTCATGCAGTTCGCAACCTTCTTTCTATTGCTTCAACTAAAACAACAACTTTATTCTGGTGATGATGATTGGGAACGAGAAGAAGAATCAGTTATCGAAGCGAGTGCGAGCACCCAAATATCAGGATCGAAAGACGGCCCTGTGGAGCTACCGCATTTCAAGGGGCATTCAAGTGGGACTCTGCAACAAAATTACCACAAAGGTTGTAGTATATCCGTAACCTTTGGGATACATGTTAGGAACATGTGTACGAAATATCTCGTTCCAAAACTGCCCAGATTTTATTCAAGCGAATTTGTTACGAAACGAGCGCTTCGCCTCTCTGAAGCGCGAGGGCACTGAAAGCAACACACTGCTCACATCATCAGGCATCCGGCAAGGGAAAATGCAGGTTTCGAAGCAGACGACAATGCTTGTTGACTTCACGGAATCCTCCTCCGGACGAACGGCCGTAGTATGGAGCTCTGTTTTCTGCTCTTCGCATTTAGGTTTCGGTTTGCTATTGCCATCATTTAGGAATTAATTACCCGAGCAAAATAAATGCAAATGTTGTATTTGGTATCGAGTGGGTGGTTCGGTATGATGCTCACCTATTTTTTTTTTCTTCTTCGAATCATTGTGAAGTCTTCTTTTAAGGTGCGAAAAACTTCCTTCTCGCGGAATGAAAAATGTCGTTAGCTCGACAAACGACTTGTCCAATCATCACGGGAGATTTGTTTGTAGAAGACCAATCCAATGGCCTCTCCGCATTGTTGCGCCACTAGAAAGGACGAGCAGGCCTCCTCTTCTTTCTATTTGCACTGTTTTGCTTCCAGCTCGCTTAGACGTCATAATCTTTGCGTATAGATAGAACGATAGATAGAACAGAGTGATACGTTCTGTATTTTACGTGGTAAGTTGTGGTGGTGAAAAATGTATCGATATCGTAAGAGCAACAACAAATAGATGATGATGATGATGATAATATGATAGTGATATGGAATGTTTCTCTGTGGTGCAGTGTCTCGACTTCATTACATGTGAGGCTCGAGGATGAACTGAAATTAGTTAAGTATGAGTTCCTTGACGGAACAATTGAAGGGTCCTCTGATGAGGAGGACGAAAGACGACGTAATGAAGAATAAGGCACAGCAGAGAGGAGCACTGACTGTCACTGGAAAGCAGAGTATATCCTTAAAGCGCCTCAAGAAGGGCAAGATTTACGGGCCTGTGTTGTCAACTGTAAAGTAACAGTTCATATTCTCGTCAGTTCATATACGAATGCATTATCCCGGCAGGGAAAGCGTCACTGTCGCCTCTCAGAGAAAAAATATGCAGGTTGCACACTTTAATCATGCACAGTCGGATGTCTACTGGGTGAATTTCACAGTGACTACACACCTCGATAGCCTCCCGAAAATGCAGGACGGGATCTGACTCATTCATGTCAGACCGCCCAGATGCACGAGGAATGATTTTCGTGCGAAATTCTATAAAATTCCGTCAAAGTGTGGGACGGACGGCTTTCAGTGTATAAAGTTTCAGGGTGGTTGACATCGCCTCCGATTTTTTCGACTAGCTCGAAGTATGAATGTCCTGCTGCGTTTATAGTCTATTTTAAGATGTCCCTGCCTCCCCTTGAGGGGGGTCAGTTCATCTAGAGCCTTATCATGTTAGCTTTTATTGGGATGTTCTGGAAAAGTTACACGAGACACTTATTACGGGTACGGACAAAGGTTACAACGTTTCCAAACCTTAATGCCTGAGCAAAATCTTACGGTGCAGCAAACCAGCAACATGGCCGAGCGGGTCATAGCGTCCCGCTGGTTGGTGGTAGCGGTAGCCAAGGTCATGCTGAAGACTGGGAGGTGGTGGGTTCGAATCCTACCACCGGCTGTGCTGTCTGAGGTTTTCCCTGGGTTTTCCGAAGACTTTCCAGACGAATGTCGGCACAGTTCCCCATGAAGTCGGCCCAGGACGCATACTAACGCCCCTGTCCCCCACGCCTTCCTGCTGTCCTCTCTGCATGGGTCCACATCTGTACGCCGCTCATAGCCACAGCTGCTTCGCGGCGGTCTAACATGGCATTAAAGACAGCACCATATCTTCACATATTTATCGCGTTCTCATAAGTTAGAAAAGAGAGTATATAGGGGAAGCATAAGGTCGCCATCTCTGTCCGCAACCGCAACCAGTCCTTTACGCACTGAAAATATGTTATAAGAATATATGCTCATCAAAGACCACCTGCCAAAATTGTCATCGTCTATGGGTAGTCGTCCCCTTCCAGAATGAACAGATCCCGCCTCACCGTCCCACCTGCGAAACGGAAAAGACAACGACCACGGTCCTTCTAATAGTGGGCACAAGGCGTGCACGAAAGATGAGCGATTAGCCAAGCACGGTACCGGCATCATGACAGTCCTGTGCCAGTACCAGTTCGGAGCCATGTAATAAGTGGCGTTTGGCTTGCGAATGAATGATAACCTTAATACACAATAACTTCTGATTGAAGCAATTATCTGTCTCATATCCAGGTCGGTGATGCGCGGAATGCGAGAAAATCCGCAATCATATTTGAAACCTAAAAAAAAAAAGTTGAAAAAAATGGGCGTCTGTTTGTATACCCTCTTTGGTCAAGATGCATTAAGGAAACTAAAGCTGCCACGTTTTGCCCCAACTAAATCACCACCAGTCTACAATAATCATAAACTACCTAGTTTGCCGCATCATAGCCTGGACGCTTTTGCGCCAGAAAAGCCCAACTCATCGTCATCAACAAAGTCATTCCTAGAGTGAAGAACAAAAAAAAAAATATTAAGCGAAATAACAGAAAGAAAGAAGCAAAAAGACATCGTTTCCGTGAACTTATTGACATCCCTGTTTAATGTTACCTCACTAACCATTGCTCATGCGTACATCGGACTGCGAGTTTGCTTCTGTTACACCGGAAATGCTACTGGTGCAGGTCCACTGCACGCATAATTGGTTGCACCGAATAACTCAAGGAAAATAATTAATTGGTTAATAAGAGCCGAAGGACAGGTCTAGAAGTATATAAGACAAAGAAGGGACACAAAATAATACGTAACAAGTGAGAACAACAGTGTCACAGAGGGCTTTGACAGCCCATGGAGTTGGAAGTAAATCGTCCTGAACACCTTCAACAGCTTTAGCCTGATTCCAACCGGTACTTCTGTATTTTCTATAATCCGAATCCTCTAAGCCAAGTACACGCGTTGATGGCATTCCAGGATAATTCCATTCGCGGCAAGAGTAGACGATTCTCTTCGCCACCCATGTACGTGCTATTCAGACGCTCTCACACACGAACGTCTCTCTGCCCCCCCCCCTCCCTTTCTAAGCGCTATCTCTATCGCCATGACGACCCGAACAAATAAAGGAAGCCCGGCGACGGTCCAAAAGTCGGTGATAAACTTTCAATCGCCCTGTACATACACTCGTGCTGACCGCAGCCAATCAGCGGACGCGAGCACCGGCCCAGGAACACGGCCGCCATCTTGGCCACTATTCACAGTTCTCACTTACGCCCATCAAGCACCATAAAGACACCAACACAGTACCACGAAACACGAATCATTCATGTCAGCTGGTCAACGTGTCGCGCCGGACATGGACGAACATGCTGCAAGTGCAGACCACGTTGCTGCCAACGGCCATGTGGACGCGACCGACCCGTCCAACAGCTGGTGAGTCCTGATACGGTTAATCAGAAGCCACCAAGATTACGGGCTTTAATGGCCTCTTTCCTGTGGGTTTGGTATTACAGCGAGTTTGGAAAATATAATCGGGAAGGAAAGCTGATATGGTCGCGAGGCTTATCTTGCCAGGGTCCTTATATTGGTGCAGCAGCGACTTGACCGTGCGCTTGCTGGTTATCAATGTTACCTATGGTAATGATGCGGACGTCTAATCTCCGAGCTGAATATATCAGTCGTTAAGATATTGTGGGTGTGTTGTGATATTCGGTTGAGTGGGTGAGTGGAGGGTTTCCTTTTTTAAAGAGACACCTTATCGGAGACTTTCGAGATGGATTCCTTTGAGTCGGTCTGGGACCTTTTTCGGTGTTCCCGGCGTTAACATTGTTGTGCTTATATGATATGTACAACCAGTGTTCACTCTGATTAGTAGTACCGTTATTATTAGACACTATTTGCAAAGAATCGTTTGCAGCTAAGCTTTCTGGAGTCCTTCCATGCATGCCACGTATGCATTCGTGACAACTCTGCTGTACTACGTGCCAGGCTTCTCGGTTAGTATTAAGTGGCACGACAGTGTGGCTAAGGCGTGGCCTACTAAAGATGTTACGGAAGTCAGTACGTGCGAGTGATCTCTTTGTTTTACTGTGTGCAGAATTGACATAAAAAGACACAATTGACCTGCGCACGAGCGCCATTTTATCCCGTGCACCGTCTAAACTGACGATGATCGAACTGCGGCCTCAGCTCCAAAGGTTTTCGTCGTTCGTACTGCAGTGTTGTAACTATAGCACTCACGTCTTCAGTGCCGTGGTACTCTCGGAAAGGTTAAGTGTGCGAACCTTTACGAGCCTTGGAGAACCTCACTATACCAGAAATTCGAAAGTTCGTCGAACTGCGCAGAACGTCGTGCAGTATACACACGTGCCCTCCGTCTGTAGCTATGCCTATATCGTAATTTCGTATTTAGTAGGTGTTGTATAATTGTTCTGCAGTTCAAATAAATGAGTTATTCAGATTTAATATTTCCAATACAAAAATATTCAATTCTCCACTGACAACTCTCCCGGCTTCATTGCCAAGCCTATATGAGCTTCCGAGGACCGCTAGATGCCGCCCAGTCGGGCACCTGATGGCGCATGATGCTTTCCTGCTTAGAATCCGCAAGACAACCTTTCTGTCCGTTTTGTCCTACTCGCGAGACTTCAGAACACGCCTTTCGCGGTGTGGCATACGTTTTGAGACGTAGCATAGTGTCTCGCTAAACTCGATAGAATACCATCCAGTAGTTGCGCCGAGCCCGTGTACCGCTTCATGACGGGCGTCACTTTATTCTTTTGGCGGTAGAGGTTGACTCTCAAGTATCCGGAGCTCGCTGCGTAACAGTTCACGGTGATCGCACGCGAAGGGTGGCAGAAGTATCACATCTATAGTTCTAGCTGGAATCCTGCAGAGTACTTCACACGGAGAGAGCAGCGCTTGGTGCTATCCATTTTCGGCAAACGCTGGCAAACATTGTCCTTCCTCCTCGAAGATGCCTGCGATACGTTTGCTGTCCAGCTTTGTGCGACTTTGGAGGTGATGCCATTATGCCATTTGCAATTTGTCGCAGTTTTGTACTGTTTCTTTGCGACGACTAGCACATTAATCCTTTACACGCTGAGGGTTGTTGCCAGACTTGTACAAAATACTGCGTAAAATATTTAAAATAGGGTACAAAATACTCAAAACTGAAAGTAATTTGAGTAGAGTACTAAATACTCTAAGAAGTATTTAAGATACTCTTTAAAGTACTTTAGTATTAGCAGTAAGTGAAACGCGTATTCTGAACGTGGCCTTACAAATGAAAGCAATAAACTTCATAAGCCATGCTTAAGCATATCTTTCATTTGCAACGCCTTGGTGTCAAGTAATGTTTGGTGAACTTTGGTGAACCCAAGTAAACTTTGTTGATATGTTCTGACCCAAAACTTCGTAATCCCTCCTGTATGTCCGTTCGGCTCTTTCAACCTCTGGCACGTGTTTATTGCTTTGGTGACCAAGGAAATAAATGCCGGGATTCTCTTGTACCTAATCCCCTGGTGATTCACCTGGCAATATGAATAGCAACGGTTTTCTGGCGAAGTTGGCTATTGACAAGCAAGGCCAAGCGTGGGACCAGCCTATTGTACAAGAGGATAAATGACAGATTCGCGAATTCCCGGAATTCCAGTGAGCTGAAAATCTCGGCACGGCGGGAAGTGTGCTGGATATGGCTTGAAGAGGAAGGAAAGTATTTTGAGTACTGAGTAGCAAATACCGAAAAAAGTATTTTAAATACATTAAAAATACTTGTCGCAAAAGGTATTGAGTAGAGTACCAAAATACCGGAAAAAGTATTTAAAATACTGTATTTTGAGTACGTACTCAAGATACGTACAAGTCTGGTTGTTGCTCAGCAGGTAGTGTTAGCTAATTGCAGGCTCTTCCGTTTGGAAAGCTGAAGCCAGTCTGTGTGACTGATTCGCTACGTTGATGCCAATACGTATGTACGTTCCCTAGATACGTTCACCACTTCATATCAATACACGCTCTAAAGAAGACGAGCAACTTGTTTACCCAACAATATACCACTGCCCTTGACAATACATTAATCTTACATTGCTGAGGTTTGTTGTTCAGGAGTTCGTATCCATCTATAGTTGCTGTCTAGACCGCCTGCACTTGTAGCAGATGGACTTCGACTGGACTGTGATGCTAATACATAGTCAAAATATATTCTGCGATATACATTGCGAGTACTTTCCCATTGCTATATTTAATGGAGGCAGGTGAACTAAACATTCTGTTCTGAATGGAAAATATATTTTAGGTATATATTTTTCGATTAAGCGAAATTTATGCATCACATTGCAAAAAAATCATACTTGGCAAGCTTTTTTACCCTCACATGTGATGACAAAAATGCCAGCTAACAGAAGAGGCTAACACAAGATGTTTTACAGGCTATAACATACGTATTTGGATGCCATGCTTCACAGGAAGGTGTCCCACTGAATGGTAATGCATGCGCTGACTCAACCCCTACTTTGGTTCCAATACACATCACACAGAGGAAACGCCACAGGACTTCCTCGCTCAGATATACAACAGTGATTCGCGTTCCCCGTACACTGTAATGTCTACATTTGAAATCACCGTTAATAATGTCGCTCAGAACGACATTGAGAACGACTGAGATCACAATGTTTCCGCTATGTTTGCGTGTCGGTTTTGCGAAAGCAGTTCATTTTGGAAACCGATGTTTATGAAGCATTCGCTCTGCTCCATCTATATGGGAACGTCACCGGAAAGACGGTCGCATCAAGATTTCTTCTAAAAAGCTATATTCTTTTATAGAGGTGGGCCAACTGAATCCGCGAATCCTCGAATCCTAGGCAGGTATTCGAGATTCGGGAACCCAAATCCCAATGCCCAAAATCGAAGCGAATCGAATCTTTCGAATCCACAAACCACGTTTATTTGTTTCTTTTTAAAATTGGTGCCATCCTGAGTCCGCCGAAAGCCCGATTGGCCGTCGGGCCCCGGGGTGCACCAGAACAAGAGCATAAAGCTCCGACATTACAAGTTGCAAAGTAAGACTTTTTAATTTTATTTTGATCGTTTCTTGGTTTTGTGAAAATAATTCAGACTCGAAAGTTTATGTACTTCCCGTTGTCGGTGAACAACATGTTCAATAAAGTACACTTAGGAAGAAGAATATGGGTATGTTTTCTCCTGAAAGTGAACTATTATTTCATCTGCTTTTCACTAAATGAAGCTTTAAGTTCTGCTCCAAAACACTTTTTAATAGAAGTGTTCGTTCCCTGGCTTTTGGCCTGTTTTTTAAAGAAAGAATTCGAAAGGTTCGAGGAGGAGGGGAGGAGAAGGAGGAGGAGTGTCGTTGGGAGGAACCCGAGAGGTCTGCCTGCCTGCAGGGGTGGGCAGTAATACTATTTTTTCGTATTATAATACTAATACATAATACTCCACAAAAACACATATTATAATACTAATACAAATACTTTTCGAAAATGTGTATTATAATACATAATACTAATACTGTATTATAATACATTATGGTAATAAAGGAATACATAACTTTTTGAAAAGCCCAGGGCGTACACAACATTGATTTCACGATTTACAGTGCCTGTTGTATGAAACAATAGATGCATTACTGATTATTTGGCTTTAATAACATTTTCTCAAAAATTCAATCTTTGAGTCAGTGGTGGATCCTGTGTGGGGGGAAACAGTCAGTTTATACCCTGGATTTCCCTCTCTCCCCTCCCCTAATACGCGCCCGACAAAGACACCGCCCCCCCTCCTCAAACCGAGGGTCTGGATCCGCCCCTTCTTCGAGTGCTCTCCTGTATGTTCGAAGCAAAGAACGTCTTGCGGCATATTGAATATGCCACAAGACGTCTAAGACATTCGGGGTGAACGAACACATCAAAATCCGAGAAGTATTACTGGGGTATTATAATACTTGTAATATGCGTTTCTGCGTATTATAATACTAATACAAATACATTTTTAAAATCTGTATTATAATACGTAATACTAATACAAAAATGTATTACAGTAATACTATTATAATACAAAGTATTATAATAGTGCCCAGCCCTGCCTGCCTGATTAGGCGGCATGTTTCTCGGGAGGGGAAAGGTGGTGGAGAGTAGCGAAAGGTTCGAGATTCGTAAGATTCGTGGATTCGCAGAACCTTCTTTGTATTCGGATTCGGATTCGAAAAATTCTGGATTATTCGTCCCATCTCTAGTTTCTTCCTTCCTAATAGTTATCCTATATACTCGACGACAATGCATGCATGTAATACTACTACGGCTTACGTAGTTAGTTGAACAGAGGGTACAGCATGGTGTTATTTTTAGCGGGAGCAGATTAAAGGAGGGGCGGGGGGGGGGGGGCGACCGCCCCTCTTATACGGCTGTGTTCCCTATGTAAAAACCCTATCTCCTGGATGATGCTCTCCCGCAAAGCACGAAATTTCCTTAAGACCGCCCCCCCCCCCCCCCGCGACAGACCCTTGAATCCGCCCCTGATTGGTAGCACCTCTGACTGGCAATCAGAGGGTTCGAATCCTACTGCTGGTTCCCCCTGTTCAACTGCCGTCAGTCAATTGAAGTATGCAACTGGGCATTGTGAGGCGTGTGTTGTGTTTGTCCTTCTACGTTTAGTTGCCTCATCCACTACAACGTAACGGTAACGGTAAGTTGTAACGACTCCTGAGACGAGATAAGAACATCGAATAAAAGCTTCAAACGCACTTAATTTGCGTAAACATTATACTTTTCAGTGTTTGCTGCGTAGTAACAAGAACGGATGCAAACACAGCTCCGTGAGTTTTCATGCTGCCGCTGCGCCTCGCAAGGGAGACCTTTCGACACACTTGTCTAAAATCTTCATTCAAATGTACAGCAGTCCGTATTCGATTGGCTGTCCCTCAAGGACCTGTATCATTATTTTGTTTGTGGGGGGGGGGGGGGGGGGATAAGGGGCGACAGTTCGCCGTACGAGTCTCTTAGCTGGAAGAAACCATCGACACCTGGGAGGATTTCATGCAGGACAAACCTTGAGCTGTCGATTTCAGACAAGTATATGTCGCAAGTAGTACTTGAAACCGCAGTGAACTCGTTCTAGCGGTGTGACGGTAGTACCATTTGCATATCTATGTGTTCACCAGGCGAGTGCCGGTCAATGATGTTGCTTCTTGTTTGAAACTTGCAATAAGCAGTTGTCCTTGACCGTCGGGTGAACTGGAGCTCGAGAAATATACTGACTAACTGATGTTCAAGTTACGCACGTTGTAAAAGGCGATTATAAAGCAGAGATATACTGCAACGCAAGTCGCAAGTTCTAGATGTTTGCGGAGGGAAATCTTTGCCCCAAATGTACAATCGTAAAAGAGATGGTGGTATTGATGGAACGGCTTGCTGTGGGCGGCCACGCTCACTTGTGCAACGCCACGACATTTCTCTCTCTGTTTGTTCAAAGCGAGAGGCGTGTGCCTTTTTGTGACAAGTACGCAGCTATGGTAATTTGCCCATCACAGCGGAAGAGCCGTACGTTTTCGAAAGTCAGAAGACATAACTGAGTGGTGGCTATCCATGAGTAGGTAATCGCAAGGAAGGTAATCGGAGCAGATTTACACGGAATGTCCTGAGCATTCATCATACAGCACTACACGGGCCGCATTCTTAGGCACGAGCCCGGCTTTCCTTTGATTTAATCGCCCGGGCCCGGTCCAAGCCCGAAGAATTTCTAGGTTTCACGGCCCAGGCCCGGTACGAACCCGAGAAATCTATAAGCTATCCTGCCCGGCCCAGTGTATAGATGACTGTAAAAGTTGAACTAACAGTGGGGTAACACAGGCTCGAGCGCGACCTAGGCCCGGCAATGTACGGACCCGGGCACCCTAGCCCATCCCAGGCCCGCATAAAGAAGGCGTTACCCGGCCATTCCAAATAATATAGTTAACTTTTTTTTATTTGTCGAAAATAGGAGACGTACACCTTTTTCTGGAACTTCGGGCATATGCTAATTGACACAAAAAGGCGTACGCCAATTTGAGATAGGTGGGGATTTATTAATCGATGATGGTGATGAGGTCAAGAAAAAATTGAGGAATTAAAGAAATTGTTAATTGAAGTGGGAAGTCCATATTACTTTCAGTTCAAATCCAATCCGGGGTGCGAAGTGCCGCTGTGGCGCCATCTGTGCGCCAACATGGCAAGTTTGCGTATCGCTGTTTCACATCATTACAGACAGGGTGCCTGTGCTGACTATGGACAGAATTGTATAAAATAGGGAAATTCCTTTTTTGTTTTAAATTACACGAAATTGACATACATAAATGCGAGGGAGAAAAAAACGGTGGCGCACCGCTTTCCGAGAAAGCGCTATTCTCGAGGGGCGACAAAAATGACCACCAAATTTGCTCCTATTTCCGGGGCAATTCTCACACGCTATATTGCTCATTCCTTCCTTTCTTTCTTTTGTTGTGAAAACAGCAACAACATCAGCGCATCAAAAGGAACAGGGCCCGCTTGCACGAACGCTCAGTTGAGAAAGTTCCTCGGTGGTGTCCTCTAGCTCCGGTACTGCTCAGGGCACATTCCTCAACGCTGCTCATGCTTAAAGCACTGACAGAGCTACTAAAGACAGCGCTAATGAATGTCCTCAACGGCAGTTCAAGCGGGCCCAGATATCTTGACATTGCAGCGAACTTCTTTCTTGCATGATTAAGAGGCTCATTAGTCAAAATTAACCAGGATACTGTCCCAGGAGGCTGCGACCCAGATGCATATTTGCATATCAATAAACCTTTACTACTTTTCCATACGTCCACTATGATCCCAATGTGAGACACGTCACACACTCAACCTTGCGTGTGATTTATATGTCCCGTTTAACTCCAAAGAGAAAGACGAAAGGAATGTATGAAACCTTATCGGCTGGAGAGGTGGGAGCTCTTTAAACTAACGGAAACAATAACGGGGCCTTGCACCGGTCCGGGAACTCATTCACGTTTTCCTCTTCGCTTTCGCGACGTGATCTGTATGCGCAGGCATTTTTCTTTTCTTTTTTTCTTTTTCTGTCTGCCGTGCTTCACTCGTTCAATATTATCGATACGCGTCCCAAGTGTACCTGGTTTCTGCTCGAGAACAATGGGTTGTACAGTTCCGGACAGCCAAAGCATTGAACATATCGCGTTATGACAATGGATTGCGCTCCGGGCAAACTGTAACGCCGCCCCTTGCACCCCTTCGTAATCGCGGTTGCGAAAACAAAAAACAAAAAACCAATAAATAAAGAAAATAAAGCACTCTCGGTGACTCACAGGCTTATGAAGGCCTTAGTTTTTCATGCACAAACATATATCCTATTCTCTGGCATTTCACGTCATGTTTCGTTATGGGAGGGAGACAGAATGCAGGGTCCCAGACAGGGTGCTAGGGTCTTCGACAGTCTGCCGCAACACGTGCCGGATAGTGGCTGTATTAAAATATACAAGGTCATCACGTTATATATTCGAAATATTTTGGATCCGATAGTAGGTAGTTTCATCAGCGTTTCTGCGCGGTGTTTCAAGCGGTATGGCACCGGAGAAAGCTACAAAAGCTGTAGGAAATCCACACACAAAAAAGCGGTGCATCTTGCCAAGCGCGAACAACTCGTCGAGACCATGTATTTCAAATTGCCACGTCGTCTGGTAAACTACCGCGCGTTGCATATTCTTTGGGCGCTGACGTTTCTTCTCAATCGCGCCACCTGGTCGAGAGAAATAGGTCTCATCGCCTTTGAAATCGGTCAGCATAATGGATTGATGGCAAAAAAGAAAAAAGAAGTAACAAGATGATGATTGTAAAGAAAAATATCACAAAAAGTCACATCTTCGGATCACCTGCTCTACATACAGAGTCAACAAGGAGCAGCAAGTGCGTATAATGGCGAATTGGGGTGGTCATTTCGGAGCAACTTTTTTTGCCAGATCTCGAGCAGTCATGTTCGCTTGGTCAAAATGAAGCAAATCCCGCATGTTCGCGTGGCGCTTTCCGAGCGCTCGGAATTTGCTAGCTAGCACTTTTTTTGCCCGGCCTCAAAACGATCGAGCAGCAGATTGCTCAACAGTATCCGGTGTCGTCACATCCGCACGGCAACGGTGGCGAGTGCCCTCATTGGCCCGCATGTTGAAATCACGTGGTTTAGCAGACGACAGAACTCGAAGACTTGCGACCGCGATGCCCCTAGCGTGATCCAAGTAGCTAAAACCGCTAGATTCCTAGCAATCATGTTCGGGTGGCAATGGTCACGTGATCCAGCTCGGTCGCCGACCTAGCAATTTCCGAGCGCTCGACCGTTATGCTACGAAATGACCACCCGAATTCGCTATAAGTATGTATAAGCACTGTAGCCGGTTCCACACTTGTGGAGCCGCAATATTGAAAAATGTATTTTAAAAATTCACTCCAATCCAATCTAATCAAAACCTGCCGTTTACGTTTTCCTTCACTTTTTCAAATGGAGGTTGCGATTTTTCCCAAGTGAGAAAGACTACTCAACTTAAAGGAGAAAATATAAGGACGAAGGAAAAGGAAAAGAAGTGAGGAGAAGGGGAAGCTGCGTTCAATGCGGCATATGACAAACAGAGAAGAAGAAGACTATCTGCATCGCATAGCCCAAGCCCGCAGTCACCAAGCACGGATTATAAACAGTTCTCCTTGAAAATAAGTTGTACTTTTATGTATATATCATTTTTGCATTGTACATATGTTTTGTACGTGCATGTACAGATGCAGAGCACGCGCGGTTGTTGTTTGCTTTCCTTCTTGTCAGTGAGAAAGAGAAAGTCGAATCGCAGCTGCGGGGCGGAGGCCATCGACTTTCATTGTCCCTAACCGAACATGACACTTTCCACCTTTGGCATGACATACGATATTCGTAGACTGTATATTAAACGCAGCAAACGAATTCAGAGCGTGTACCTATGCCAAAGGGACGCATGCAAGCTAGCAGGTGGATGTCGCCACGCCAGTGTTTGAAATACGCGGAACGCAGCGTCCCATTTGCACGATTTGGGGATTAGAACTTCCGCAGCGTCGCAATGAGTTTTCTGACCCGTGCCGCCCCCGCTTCGGATACAGGCAATGTGTCAGTACATTTGACTATGTTTCAGATGTGCACAAATCATGTGCGGACTTTTGTTTTTTTTTCGTTCCGTGTTAGCGCCGCGAAGCAACTGTGGCTATGAGCGGCGTACAGATGTGGACCGAAGGAAGAGAGGAAAGCAGGAAGGAGTGGGGGACAGGGGGGGTTAGTATGCGTCCTGGGCCGACTTCAGGGGGAACTGTGCCGACATTCGTCTGCAAAGTGTTCGGAAAACCCTGGGAAAAAACCTCAGACAGTACAGCCACTGGTAGGATTCTAACCCACCACTCTTCAACGTGACCTCCTTTTCATGTTCCTATAGTCTAGAGGTTACCTTTTTGCATCAGTGTCACCAGCTGCCTTTCAGTGGTTCCCCAGGCTACAGGGCACATTCTTGGATTTGATAAAAACGACGCGTTGAAGTAGGTTTTATTTATTTATTTTTCCTACCGCGTAATTTATCCTACGCAGGAACCGGTGGCATTTATTACCGATGGGAAATTAAAACCAAGTAAAACACTCTTGCCCCTATTATAGCTTATATTTTTATAGGCTTTGCACTCCGTAACCTGCCTCTATGCTGTCTCACGTTTACAATGCCTCCAACACTGCTTCATACAGCTGTCTCCAACTTAATTTTGCCATACATGCTTTTTTTTTTGTTATTTCCTCGTCAGCAGTCATGCACTTTATACACACGTGGTCAGAAATTCTAAAATCCCAGCCCCACCAGCTCACAGCTTTAGAGGGTATCCCGCTCTGCGTCTTCCTGCACTATCTTGCGCTGTCGGTATCCTTGAGGCACTAACTACATCTCCCGTTTATCCCGCGCCGATTTCTCCGCAGATAACTTGACCGACAACAGCCCTTATTTATAAACGCTTGCCGTATATCTTTATATGCACACCGATTTGCGGTATCTCCTTCTTAAGGAAGATAAAACCGATTAGAGACGTATATCTGGAACGTGAGGTCCAAATCTAATCGGGAGGAGTCTACTACCCCCTCAATATCTGACCTTTTCGATAAGGGAAACCCTCGCTGTATCAGAGCCTGTAATCTGCGGTTTATCGTCACACGATACGGTTTTAACTGCCGCCGATTCGGTTTGTTTGGGTCGCCCGTGTCAGGTGCGTATCTCGATGGAGAAGGTGGCTTCCCTGCGGACGATGCATTCATTTAGTTTTTTTTTTTTTTCGATAACTAAGTTAGCTTGGTTAGTTAATTTCGTCATACTGCCACACTGAACGGCAAGCAAGCGCAGGAAGGAGCGGGCATTGGGATTATAAAGATGCAATAACTCATGAATCAAATCATTTGTTTTTAATTCCGTGTTAGCACCGCGAAGCAATTGTGGCTATAAGCGGCGTACAGATGGAGAGAGGACAGCAGGAAGGAGTGGGAGGGGACAGTGGGGTTAGTATGCGTCCTGGGCCGACTTCAGGGGGAACTGCGCCGACATTCGTCTGGAAAGTCTTCGGAAAACCCAGGGAAAACCTCAGACAGCACAGCCGGTGGTAGGATTCGAACCCACCACCTTCCAGTCTTCAGCACGACCTTGGCTACCACCAACGAGCGGGACGCCTTCACCCGCTGTGCGATGCCGCTGGTAATTGGATTGGATTGGATGTGAGCCACAAAAGTAATATGGAGGTATGTGGCTCCAGAAGTGAGATGTATACTATTTCACTTGAAGCACTGAAAAGGGATGAATCATGATGTCCTTTCCGTTCACTCGAACTGAAGAAATTGCTTGATTGCTCATTAGTCTGAACTTTCTACGCTGTTCGAGAGAACCGAATCAATCGACTCTGTAACCTGGGTGTTCAAGGTTGGAAGAAAGATAACGACGACATTGTTATTCAACTACGGCGAAAACATAAGTGCAGCCACAGCCAGTGACTTCCAGCGCGTGTACAGCACTTGAACTATGAGCTGTAAGATATTTCTGCAAAGCTTGTACGCGTGTGCTACTGGAAATAGCCGATCACCATCCTCCGGATGCGAGAGTGGAGCTCGAGCAACCACTATAAGGGCCGTTGTGCAAAAGATCTCCAACAACGCACGATGTGCCCAAGACTGATGACTTTCTCACCACCTGATGGTTGACGAAAGCCAATGGATGCCAGTCTCTGAAGAACAACAAAACGAAGCAAAAACGCACCTAATTTCTCGTCCACTTTTATCACACAATGGAGAACACAATGCCCATTCCCCGCGAACCCGGACTCTGCCCTCATGCGCAAGTGCCACAGAACACGAAGACGCGCATCAGCAGACAAGTCGGTACTCGACAACTTACTGGTCTCGTCATCCTTATCGTGGCGTGCGATAAGGATTTCCACTTCTCGGTACAATATGGGAGAATCCTGGGCTAAGAGGACACCTTCTGGACATAACACTTGGGTAGCCAACCCTGATTGACACGTGGGGAGCACCCTCGTTCGAGCAACGGGATACGAGCAGTTGAATACTGTCCCCGCGATAGCAAATTATATTATGTATACGTCAAGCATTGTTCTGAGATGAGCGTCATCCGAATGTCATCTGTTATAGCTGAACATTTGTACGTTGCTATAGGGTTAGCCTTCAGAAAGAGAAAAGGAAGGGTGTCGCTCATTTAAGAACTCTGTAAATGCGTCCGTTCCGTGGGCTGATGAGATTGACGTTGACGTTGATGAAGAAAGAAAATAGGGATAAGCTAATAAATAATAGGCTAGGGAATAATAGGGCTGATAAGATTTATTCTGGCAGTAATGCTAGCCCACTAACGTAATGTCGAAGGACTGAAGACACGCTCGTGCGCGTGGGCCGCACCACAACCGTCATCGTTGTCGGTACACCACAAGTTATCGAGAAATGTAATTCTTTCAGCTCCATAATATAGCCTTGTAGCATGTGGCACCAAATATCGATGTTCTCGACAACAACACTATACAGTTATTCTCTTTTTATTTTTTTCACCTAACACCTTTTTTTTTTTTTTTCACAATTAAAACACCTGTAATGCGCATCTGGGCTTCTCTTTTTTTTTAATTCCGTGTTAGCGCCGCGAAGCAACTGTGGCTATGAGCGGCGTACAGACGTGAACAGATGGAGAGAGTACAGCAGGAAGGAGTGGGGGACAGGGGGGTTAGTATGCGTCCTGGGCCGACTTCAAGGGGAACTGTGCCGACATTCGTCTGGAAAGTCTTCGGAAAACCGAGGGAAAACCTCAGACAGCACAGCCGGTGACAGGATTCGAACCCGTGTCACCTCCCAGTCTCGGCGTGGAAAGCGATCATCCTAACCACTATGCCACGGGAGCTGGTCTCTGGGCTTTTCTGTGTGGACAGAATACATGTCCGTAAAAGTTTCCAGTGATGGGATACAATTGTGTGCATATAGTTCCGATCTGTGGGGTCAGCCGATATTTCGGACAGTGTTCTCTTGTGAGCAAAACAACTGCGTTGATCCCCCACACAAGCCCCCTGGCGTCGGTTGCGCAGCCACATCCTCGCCCAACAGAAACATCTGTACAGGAGGAGCAGTTCATCAGCTGTGGTTAATATTGACAGGGGAGCGCCACAAAAAATCACCTGACCAGTCCGTCAATTCTCTCGTTCCAATTTCCGATGAAATAAAAATAACAGAGAGAAAGGTAGGAACCCAACCGTAGCCTCTATGGACAGGCACACGGCCAGAAAGCACTCTTCTTGAAGAACTCCCATGCTGAATCATTAAAAAAATCCTTGGCGGAGAGAGACCCACTCGAGCCGTCTAATCTTCAGTCCACAACTCGAGGCAAAAAGGCCTTAACAGTTTGGGTCCAAAGCCCATATCAGGGAGACGGCCCTTATCGTGCGTTCCATGATAGCTTTATGCGCGACAGATAGAATCAATCGTAGAGCGAGCGGCCACCGTGGCAGGGGAGTGCGGTGTCGACTTGGAATTCCAACATGGCTGACGGTGGCTTGGGCGAGAAGGTTAACCAGCTCTGCTCGTACTGTACCCTACGTCAAGTTTACGAACAATGAAATTGATTTACTTGAGGTGAGTGAGTTAGCACTCATGTTCTTTGGTTGCGGAGCTCTTGTTGTCTTTTTGTTTTTTTGTTATACGACTGGCCAGCGAGCAAAGTGAGGACCGCTACATATTGGGAATGGTACCAAAATATCAGTGTGCGTTTCTTGTCGCGAAGATATGTTTAGAATAGAAATTTACGTTATCGCCAGGAAAGCTGCAGGAATTATTAGTACAGGGAGTTTCCGGAGATAAGCAGTGTGTTTGTCCACGCCGGAACGGGAGAATTTTCCGCAGACGACGACAGGAACGTCAACGGCAATTGTATCGTCTACTTCGAAAACTGTTGAGATCTAGCAAACAGGGGACGGTGTCCTTTGTTCCAATTCAAAAAGAACGGATTTGCTGACCGATTATATGTGGTGCCGCATGCGTAGAGACAAATTTGGCTGGTCTCCATCACAGACTGGTCCTCTTTAGTTATGAGAAAATAAAACCTATGTTCTCCGTATCTTGCCGCCATCTCTCGCATGTCGTAAACGATGAGGACACGTCCTTTGGAGTTTCACCATCGCATGATGCGTGAAGCCGGATTACAACAGTTGTAAAACTTCACTCCCGACACGCACTGTGTCTACAGTATACACAGCCATTACGTCAACGGATTACGTTAACCCTACGCACAGACAAGATATTCTAAAAGTAAATGGCATAGTGGGTAACAGCAGTTATATGTAATCGCAGGACAGTTGCTTTTTGAGAGCAATCTATATGTATCAAAAGGCGGCAAATAGGGACCAAGGGAGACTACGAACTTGGCAAGTTGTACTAAAGTGAGCCCCATAGAGACACTTAACCATAGTTGTTACGTCATACTCAGCATGGAGTACGCAATATGGGCTGTTGAGAAATTGCATGTGAGACTTGCACGGGTGAAGTTGCAAGTTTGGGAGTCACTACCAGTCAGTAGTCATCAGGGATTGTATATAGGAAATTCTGAATCTTGAATGACGCTTCTTCCATTTCTCTGCCTATAGTAGGTCAAATCAAAATTTCAAAAGTGCATCTCCTGTTTGTGAACGCGAGAAATTTTACCAGGCTGCCTTCCGGGCTATATATTCTGCATCCCTTTTGCGCGGACTTCGCTTCAACTTAAAGGTCCACTCCACAATTCGCACACACAGAATCGATACAGCGACACACGCTTATGACCTACTCTGGCATCGTGACGAATATGGCGCTGTACCGCGATCTGGTACATCGTCTGGTGACACGTGACCTTTGTGTTGCTCACACGTCATGCGCGTGTGTATCGAGTCACCTTCCGAAGCAGCAAAATGTACTGAAAGTCGGGTGCAATAGGGGTGGACGGGTAGGTGGAAGGCCTTGAACCGACTCGTGAAACTAAGGAACATCGATAAGACACATACCGTCCACCCCTATTGCACTCGGCTTTCAGTACATTGTGCTGCTTGGGTTCATTCTCATCTCGATCACCTAGTACTCCACATGTTATGCGGCTCGGCCCCGCAGCCTTGCAGCAGCGATAAAAACTCCCGTCTTTATCCCCATAATGTCTTTGTTGTGGTCGTTGAGACACTGTACTGAGACGCTGAGACGCTTGGAGAAGGAACAACACGACCGTGGGCGCCTCATGCAAATAGTGTGTCGTTTTACTACTCAAATTAAACATTTAAACTAGTTCATTAAATCGATATATGCCATTGGATACCAGTGATCATAGCAAATAGTTGTGGTTTGTCTTACTTCGTGGTTTCTGCTTTGTCCATTTTGTTAGTATAATATTTCTGTGCTTGTTGTACTTTTTTCCTACTGGCCCTAACAACATATATATTGTGATGATGAAGTGGGACCTACTGGCCCTAGGTTGAGTCATGTCCACTTGATTCCCATATCTTTATCTTATCTCACACGTGTAACGGGATAGGGCTCCCCGCTTGAGCCATGCAACACTCCGTATGTATTATTGTGTTGATACGAAGATAATTATTTTATTTAGGTAAGTTTACTGCGAAATGAAAAAGCAGCAGCAGCCACTTCACAATTTCTCATCTTTGTGAATCACGCGTCCACCCCCCCCCCCTCCCCACGCACATGTTACGAACATTATACAACCTACACCGAGCACGTTCGCGTATAATGTCCATAGGGAAATATTCCAACACGCGACGTTAGCCACCGCAGTACCACTCCCACTTGGCTTCGCGCTACGCAAATATGTGAGAAAGATAAGCACAACCGGGCCGCAGATAAGCTTTGTCGGAGCTTGTTCAAATAGTCGTACCAGCCACGACCAGGAACTTATTTTAGTTTCCAAGTGCGGCCAGAGGTCGCGCAAAAGCAACGTTGCTATTCGCTTGCAACAGCTTCAGCACCAACATCAGGAACGTCCCTGTTCACATGGATAGATGGCACGGAGCCCGTACGCTGTCATTTTTTATTTTTTTTTACTTCGGGTCTAAATATCTTCTCGTGTCACGCACACCTCTATGGTGGAAGTTTCACACCGAAACACAAGTGTGTTTGATACAAAAACACTGTTTGCTACTATCCTTCTTCTTCTGCCTCTCATTATTATTATTACTATTATTTCTTTAAATATTATACTAAAGTCCTACGAAAACGGCGCCATTTCAAACGACATAATCTATACAAAAACCTTTTATGAGGGGAACAGAAAACACCATTTCAGGAGGACTGTTCCACTTTAAACACTGTTTCAGACGAGCGTTTTGTAACCCAATATTTCAATATTGTTACTGCCCTTTTCAGTTGAGACTGCGGGATAATATGATGATATGATATGATATAATGATGTTTATTTACAAAATCAACTGTTTCAAGGGCGAGAGAGGGAGGAGGGAGAGCCTCTGTCGGCTGTGGGTCTGTGGCACTATTCATTTCGGTCCACAGGTCCATACTATGTGTGAAGTTATATCGGGTTTAAAGATTGCAGCTCGATTACCCTGGCGGCGGTTGATTACACTGGTGGCGGTGTATATTGTGAAGTCCCTTCAGTTTGGAATATTTGGAAAAGGAAGATATGTTGTTAGATGATGAGAAGCTTAGCTAATGATAGAGAGCGTCTTGAATATATGTAAATGTATTATGTATCCTCTTGATTTGAAGGTGGAAAATAGACATGATATGAATACTTAATAATGAATATAATAGAAAGGTCCTGAGTTGGTGGGGAATACTGGACTTGCATATGAACAGCTGATCCAACAATGGATCTGGACAGTGAAAAAAAAAGAACACTGGGCACACTGTTTCTGCTTTGTCTGGTGTAACGCAGAGACTTATGTAGTTAGTGTTCAGGTAATCTGTACCCGCATTCACGTGCCTATATGGGTGATCAGAGATATACACAAAGGCCACGCTGAAGCACTGGCAGCTTATCGCAGTATATCTTTCGTTTCAAATGCGCGCCTTATCTTGTATCAAGCACGTAACTTGCTCATCTCGTACGTACGTCCTGCCAAAAGGGCAGTGATCTATAATCGATATATACCACTATCTTTCAATGCTGAGTCTAAGAAGCCAATCGGTATATCGCGCAATAGCGTAATGTGTAAGATATATTGCGATATATTCAATGCCTATCGATATGCCATCGTTACGTCATTGACGCACCAATATCCCGATTAGATCACAGAGCGGGCAACCGTGAGATCCCAAGCGTAGGCCCCGAGCAAGTAAGCACAGAACAAGTAAGTACGCTAGAACGTGTGGTAACCAAATGCAATCTGTTAGTATTTTTTTAAATTCTGTGTTAGCGCCGCGAAGCAACTGTGGCTATGAGCAGCGCAATCTCTTAGTGCTCGCCCACTTCTGTCCACGGACGCTTCGCGCGTTCTTCTAACACCATCAACAGCACAGTGAAGTTCAAGGACAGCACAGTTCCGGTTGTTGATGTTGATGTTAGCGAAAAAATATGGAGAGATTGAATTCGTCGTATACAGTTGGCGGTTCCTTTTGCACTGTAAATACCATTGCACTTGATGGATATAGGAGCTCAATGTCTGGAGATATTTTCGCCGGAATGAAGCAGGCTTTAGAGAAAGTACAAATTGGAGAGAAAAGATATCAGCAACATCTATGAAGTATTCACAGACGACTGCTCGACAATTTAGGCCGAACAAATACCTCTACATGGGTTACGCTTGTACTTATGGTGCGAAAACCACCGTAACTACGCACTTGAACCGAACCACCACGTATACGGAAAAGTAGAAGAAGAAGAGTATACTCAGAATCAGATGCTAAACTGAGGACGAGATGACTTCCTCAGTACATCTCGGAAAGTACAAGAAAATGACAGTGGAAGTTATAGGCTGTCAGGCCCAGCGGCGCACAGAGGCTTTCTTCTTATTAAGGGTGAGCTAGTATTTTACGACTATGCTGATGAAATGAAATTCTTTATCCGCAAACGGAACGCCAAGGCAAGGAAATATTGCAACTTACAGGAGCGTTGAAGAGCTTGAACTGTGCAGGTTGCCTTGGACGGTGCAGCACAGTCAAAGACGGCAAGAGGTTTGACGCCAATCGGAAACCTCTGCTGTCACCCAAAATTACGGTACCGTGTATCAGCGGGTCCATAAAAGTGTGAATGCCAGCGCAAAGTCTTAAGATAATCGGGGGTAACCACTGATAACTGGGCGTGTACTCTACAGGCATGGTGTCTTTGCAACGAAGGCACCTTACAGCGACTGCATAAAGCTCTCTCTTTGTCGTCTGTACTATTGTGTTTATGCTCGGATGCAGGACTATGTTCTTCGGCTGCTTTGTGACTCAGTTGATCCTTTGCAAAGTTAACCGTGCAATGATTACTGTGTGATAGGAAGCTAGAGTTGAGCTAGGCAGTCATATACGACATGGAAAGCGTTAACGCGTCACTGGTTCCTGCGAGGTATCTTAAAGGGTGAGCCTCCTGTTGTCAAGAAATGACCGAGTAGTTCTTCTCTCATGTCACCGCCGACACTTGTTCAGAGAGGAACGTGCACGCTCAGTGGTCGTGAGGGAGCCAACAAAATAAACTCTGTTTCCTCCTGTCAACTCTCTTCTCCCCCTTTTTCTTCTCTTTCTTTCTTTTCTTCTTCTTCTTTTTTGGCTATAGTTGTGACCAGGGTTGCAATTCCAATTCCATTCCGAGGAATGGAGATTTGCGATAATTCCATTCCTTTCAATTCCTCGGAATGAAAAGGTAGCAGTTCCCACTCCTGGAATGGCTTGGCAACCGAATTCCATTCCGTTAATTCCCTCAATAAAACAAAAGGACCGCTAACCATACTGGGAAGACCAGCAGTGCTAGAGGAGATTGACATTACCAAGCACGGAAAAAGCACAAAGACAAGGTTATTTCGCTCTTGACCGTGTGCAGGTGCAGTGCAAAAGGTGCGAGGGCAGAAACCAGCATGTTGAAACCAAAACTGCCACCGGGGCACCCAGACCATTCCATTCCCATCCCTAGGACAGTTCCCACAATTTCATTCCAATTCCCTTCCGGGCTCTGCTAAATCTGGAATGATTCCGGAATCATTCCAACTCCTGAATCCTGGTCGTGACGATGCCCACTTGTGTGCGGCCAACAACGGCAAGCTACTTCGACCCCCGCTCCCCCCTCGGTGTCCTCCGTACCAGTGTCGTTATCTTACTTAATTACGTTCACTTTTATCTGTAAGCTAATATTGTATGTATACTTTGTGTCGTTTTTATTTTTTTATCTTACGTCCTACCTAGCGCGCGCATAAAATACTTTGGCCAGAATATATGCACTTTTTAGTGTGCCACCGTACTCACACATACTCAATTCAATCAATCGCTATTTCCAACCTTTCCCTTTTTTATTTTTACTTTCGGAATATGAAGAAATGAAAAAATTCACGGGACGGTTACGGTTAGCTATTGCGGGTCGACACTTTTATTGTTGATGTATGGGGTGAACACCGTCAAGTGAGTGGTGATGTGGTCGACATTCATGAGAAGGTCTCCGGTCTCCTCATGAGAAGGTCTCCTATTCAAGACCAAATCAATGCAGGTCTTTCTCGAGGTCGTCATGGCTCGTGTTCTGGTGGCGAGTTACATCAGCGCTTCTTGTAGGCCGGTAATGAAGTTTGTGGTCTTTGCCTCGATGTTAAAGTCCCCCAGCAGCAGTATCGGCGAAAGCATGTGGACTGTTAAGTCGTAGCTGAGGTATGTCATAACTCGCGAAACTCTGGCGGTGAGAGCAAAGTAGGCGGCCACAACGATGAGTTCACTCTCAAATTGCACAGCACACATCTCATTCACGTCATTCGCAGTCAGCAAAAAGGTCTCGCATGTATAGATGGCCACTCCACGCCGCGCGGCTCTTGCAGTCGCGTCGGGAGGCACAGCTATACTGAAAGCCCTTCACTTGCAACGGTGCGGACCGACTGGAGGCACGATGCACACAAGCGCAAGGTGGTAATGTCGGCAATTGGAAATTGTAGTCGAAGCAGCGCATGGCAAGTCAATGGCATGGGTGTGTGATCATTCTTGAACCACAAGCGATCGCACATCGAGCAACTGTACCCAAATGGGTTCTCCCTAAATTGCCCCTTCGTGACTCCTTCGGCTTTCGCTTGCTTCTGACGCCTGTTTGCCTCTGCTTCGGCGGCGCGGACTGCAGGGTCGTCGGCTCACGGCTGAGTCCGCCTTGCCTCAGCTTCGCCGGCACGCACATTGGCATCCTGACGGCGCACTCTCTTGTTTGCGGCCTCGGCTGCACGACGAGCTGGGTCTTCGCGAGTTCCGCGCTTTCGTTGTTCGCGCCCGCGCCCGCCGCGAAGCTTGTGCGTCAGCAGGACTCGGTATCTCCATGGCGTCTGAAACAGAATCACTATTGGCGAATTCGTGTGGTCATTTCGTGAGAACTTTTTTTCTTTTTTTGCCCGATCCCGAGCAGTCATGTCCGCTCGCATGTTCGCGTGGCGCTTACCGAGCGCCCGGAATTTGCCAGATTGCATTTTGTTTCGCCCGGTCTCGATACGACCGGGCAGCAGGTTGCCCACTATATCCAGTGTCGTCACATTCGCACTGCGAAAGTGGCAAGGGCCCGCATTGGCCCGAACCTCGAAGTTCATGTGGGTATAGTTCAACATTACGTGGGTTAGTAGACGACGAAACCCTGAAGACGAGCGACAGCGATGCCCCCAGCGTGATCCAAGCGGCTAAAACCGGTCACGTGGTCCAGCGCGGGCAATTTCCGAGCGTTAGGTCCCGTTGTCATGAAATGGTCACCCGAATTCGCCATAAGGGTGTTTTCACAGGGGTGACACAAACCCGCCATTGTTGTAACTACCCTCAAGCGAGTGCTTTTTGGCAAAACTGCCATTTTGTCCTGGTCACACGTCATATAGGAAACGTCACTTTGAGGTCATGTGACTTCGTTTACATGTCGTTTTAGTGCTTGCCGACATATTCCGGTCGGCACAAAGTCAAGAGACGAAGGTATTTTGCCAGCGTAAACTATACGGTGCTTCTTCCGCGATATGGTACCCCCTTTCTCCTCAGTTTAAGTAAATCGCATCGGCTCCAGTGTGTCATAATGCCGGGTCGTCATCGCATCTTTGGAAGTGCTCAACGGTACCAGGCCTCATGTACAAAACAGCGCGTTTGATGCGAGATTATCAGATGAAAATAATTACCGAGCTCGAAAGACGCCCGAAACGGTGCACAGAAACAGTAAACGCTTTGTTTACAAACGATTTTGCAGCCGATCACGGGCGCGGCCATCTTTAAGGTCACGTGTGCGTTGACGTTTGCTGTGACGTGCGACCAGGACCTGTCCAGAATGCATTGCGTTCGCCCAGCACGTTTTCTATGGCCCGCCATACGTTTTCGTCTATGGAATAGGTATACATTGGGTGCCACCCCTGTGGGTGTTTTGGTAAACTTTTTCGTCGTCGTGCTAACACTGTCCTTGTTGTCGTCGTCACTAATACCGTGTTTGATTCTAAATAATGATGTAATGCAGAATACAAATACGCCGATCGTGAAGGACCACTGAATTGATCACTGATTGAATGATCACCCTGATTGAATTGCCACCTTGATTGAATGACTACCTTGATTGAATTGACCACTGATTGACTACTCCATCTTACTTCTGAAACTGCCCACGTACGGCGTAAGAGGCACACCTCTTCATCATCTAAAAAGTTACCTATCCAATCGCAAACAATACGTCACACTAGGTAAAGCAAAATCAAAACCAAGCGAGATTAATTAGTGCATCCCTCAGGGATCCATTTTAGGCCCGTTCCTCTTCCTAGTTTATATCAATGATCTACCTAACTTCCTTGGAGCCATCCTCTACGCAGATGACATCAACTTGATCTGGACAAGCAAAGATATAACGCACTTACATGAACTAGGTAACACAGCTCTCCAAAAACTATCACATTGGATTTCGACCAATCGACTAGTGATTAACCTTAAAACCTCTAATTACATCATTTTTAAACAGAAAAAACAAATCACTACACACAGCATTCAATCTGAAGATATTCAGCAAAGCACTACAGAATGTTAATGATTTCAAATTTCTCGGCATCAGATTTGAACAAGACCTCTCATGAAAAAAAAAAAAAAACATATTAACTCTATTTGTCAGAAGATCAGGGCATATACATCCCTATTCTATATCGTTTGAGATACATACCTGTTCTATATCGTTTGAGATACATACCTAACACTAAAACGTTACTAATTAATGATCTATAACTCATTTGTACATTCTGATATCATACGGCATAACAATTTATGGACTAACATATTATCAAGCATCATTACGGCCTGTAGAAACCATGGTATATAATGTCTTGCGAAGCATATTGTTTCTTGATAGACGTCACATCATACCTTTCGCCTATGACACTCTGCAAATACTAACTATGGTTGCTGAAAGCTCCAACGTTTACTTTTAATTTATTAACTAACTAACTAACTAAGTAACTATTAATTATGGAGAAATATATTGCGTTCTGTTCACTTCAGTTAGCATCGAAAATTATCCATCGACTCCATAACACTTACACCTCTGCAACCAATTGTACATAGAAGAAGCACATCAACTCAATGGTTACACGTTCCCCCTGTACGTACCAAACTACCAATTATATGGACGCTTCTCCTTTGCCTACAACACTTCCCGTCTTTGGAACTCACTACCATCCTATATTCGGTTGGTTAGTGCGTTCAGAAGTTTTAAAGAAAAGTTAAAAGACCACCTCCTAAACAGAGTGCACCAGTAACAGTAACAGATATTTCTCCTGTACAGTAGCATGTTCTTCATCCCAATACATTTGTTTACCACATATGCTCTTCATGCAACAACACCAATAAACTGGTCTGCATCTAGGTATATACTCCTAGACGAATTTTTTTCCCCTCTCTTTTTTGTTATCCGGCCCACACCACTAAATTATTGATACGTGATATGTTGACGCAATTCCGAACTGCCACAGTCTAGTTTTTCGTATATTATACATAGTTTATTGCATTTTTTGTATAACCTCTTATATCAATGTATAGCCGCTAGCCACATTGTAACAAACACGGGGTCCCATACTAGCTTGCTAGGGACCCCGTCTGCATATTACGATTTCTACGTCCTGCAATAACAATAAAAACCTGAAACAATTACTATAAACGAGGAGGTAAATGTCCTTCCTTCTGCGGACGCCGCGATCTCGGGGAAACGAGACACTAACAGCTGTCGCCGTAAAATCTCGCTATCTCGTCGAACTTACACTTCCATTTCGTCATTATCGTCAACGCCGCGATTATTTATCATTCTATCAAGATTGTGACCCCATGGAGGCAGCTATGGATAAGCAGAGTGTGCAAAAGCCTGCTCTACGTTTTTCGACAAAGCACCAACTTTTGGAATGGCGTGTTAGCCAACACGTTAGCAAGTTCCATTGGGTACACATCGTGGAAAGATGAGAGCAATGAGAGGCTGGCGAGGGTCACGTGGAAGGTCTGAAAGCTCTTCATTCGTTTAATCGCGTCTTTTTTTTTTTTTTTCTATTCAGGGTTCGTTTCGTTGCACCCAAAAGCGGGACAATATACGCTGTCGCACAAGCCGACTATATATATACAAACCGCGGGACCAATACCGTCAAGGCGAGGACCGTAGCAGCAAGTAGAGTGCCTCAATACTAGCTCCCTCTGCACAGATCGAGCTAGTACCCAGGTATACCGTAGCAGCAAAGTTTGTATACAAACCTGTATACAAATACAGCGCCATTTCGGGCCCAAGCGGCCACGGATCCAAACAGCAGGGAGTTTCATCAGCGGGTTCTGCGTGGTGTTTCAAGCCGTATGCGTGAAGGAGACCTACAAAACCTGTAGGAAATCCACAGAAAAGCCGGTGCATCTTGCCAAGTGCGAAGAACTCGACACCATGTATCTGAAAGTGCCACGTTGTCTGCTAAATTACCGCGCGTTGCATATTTTGGTGCGCTAAAGTGGTGCTCACTGGCTCCACCTGGCCAACAGAAACAGATCGAGGCGCCTGGTCGCTTTAGTCAAGGGACTAAGATGAGGAATAGATGCAACATCAGGGAACATAAGCTATAATTGCTCCCTAATTTTTTTTTTTTTTTTTAGAGTGCGTAAAACGAGGATTTTTCGTCAGGATTTTCGTCAGTGTTGGAATTTCCCGTGTGGCATAACCGTCAGCTGGCTACTGCCATGCATGTATTCGTATAAAATATATTCGTGTCGGATTTCGTTTCGTAAGGAAGATCCTAGAAGAAGGGCACGAGGTGTTGCAAGTTGCAAGATCTTTGGGTGTTTCTAGTGGGTGTGGAAGTTGAAGTGTGGAAAGTGAAGGAGAAATTTCAGGTGTTGAGCACGACATTAATTCAGGAACTTGTAAGAAAGAACTGGTAGAGCCAGAACCTCCAATGTGGCAGAGCATTTGTGTTTGCAGCCGCACTTGAAGCACAGTAGCTGCGGCAATAGCGCGTCGATGTGGGGTTATTGCCAGTTTACTATATAGGCTAAAAAAAAAAACAATTTGGCCAAGGTTCAAGTTTCGGCGCAGTCGTAAATTAATTTCATGGCATATCATGGCTGTTGACGGCTAGGAGTGCGTGTTCATCGCCTCTGTGGCGCTGGAGTGGCCTATTTGCAATCCTTTTCGTAGAGGTTCTCATTGTGTGAGTCCCTTCTGGTGAATAATGAACATTTACAGTGGTGCAATGAAAGACCCTCCAGTGTCAAAAGTACAGGGCAAATAGAACCTTAAAACGGTCGAGATGCTGTGATAGATGTGATTCATTAGATCATGGACGAATTGTACTGCACGCCAGAATACAGACATTCTTCAACGTGCCGTAGACTACTTAGCGAGTTATAGCCCCCCCCCCCCCAGTTAACTGCCGAACAAAGCGGAGACGTCACAAACCGCGAAGTTGCGTCCATTCTCATTGGCAGCCGTAAACACGTGACTTCCCGTGCGCTGAGGTCTGTGATGTCAGAGCCGCATGATACGATGCCCACGTGAGTGTGGCCAACAATGGCAAGCTACCTCGACCCCCCCCCCCCCCGGCATCAGTTTCGGTATCCGCGGCGGCCATTTTCTCCGCTTCTATCACCCTCCTCGCTCTTAAACTTTCAGTGCAGGTTCACATCGGCGCAAAGAACCGTTTTTTTATGTTATTGTTTTATGTTATGTTGTTATTTTATGCTTATGTACATCTGGGATGACCTGTCGCCACCCCTTCAATTGCGTGCAAGTAGTCAAAACTATTGATCTGCTAAATGTCCAGAAACGATGGTTGCTTTTCATGCTATAGTCTAGCCATATATAGTCCTGGACGGAAAGTACTACACTGACGAGACAGGCGAGAACGATGTTTTAGTTTGTCGCGATTCTTTTCACTTCTGTAGGGGATGTAGATATGCATGTGCATACGCAGTTCGGGGAGAGGGAGGGTTCATGTATTTTTTTTTTTACCTTTTCATTTTTCTTTTCCCTTTCTCTGGGGTTCGTTCATTTTGGGGTTCATATGGAAGTAGCAGAATTCGTCGGGTGACGAATTCAATTTCTTCCCGTTTTTACGTTTACACTCAAACTCGACAGAACGATGCTTCAGGAACGATGCCCTGTAACGCTCATGCAAATCGTAATGAAACGGAAGTAATGAATGCATAGCTACCGAGCGTAATACTTTTTTTCCTAATTTCATTTAACGGTTAAATCATAGCAAAGACACACCTGGCTTATCTAACACTAATCGAACACTAAACACACGGAATAATGTTCTAAATCATGTTTCACGATTTGAAATCATGTTTTCGACAGCATCAAGGAGTGCACGGGGGTATTTCTCCAGGAACCGAATTCAGTGATAATTTGTAATTAAACACAGCATGCATCGCCTCCAGAGGCACTCGGCATCGCATGTACTGTGGGGGACACGATTGCGTAAAATCAGCACTCCGTGGTTTATCGCATCTGAAATCTCCAGGTGTTGCAATACTATTTATTTCGACTAATAAACACGCGTTGCAGGAGGGTCCACCTTCAAATACAATATTGGCACAACACTTTCAAGCGCAATGGAGGTAATATGGGACGGCGAAGTACTGGCAGGCGATTTTAGCTAACCGTGTCCGCAACAGTACAAAAATGTGCTCATATCACGTACGCATTAAGTATAAAACGCAGCTTTGTCTCGGTGATTAATTAGAGAGAATCTTTTCTGAAGAAAATAACGATGAAGTCTTACTAGTTTTTCTACAACAAACCCTTAACATATCGGATCGTTTTCTCCGTAATATTTTATAATCGTTGCCAATGTCACTGTATGCGTTCCATGTAATATGCCGAGTATGAGATGCTTCTCAAATCTCATCGCTATACTATTTCCATTTGATGCGATTCCTTTCTAACTTGCTCCCTCTTCGCACCCGACAGGGCGATGGAACAGGAGCTGCAACAAAAAGCCGCCCAGCAGCACCAAGCTGCCCAACAAGCCGCCCAGCAAGCCGCTCAACAAGCCGCCCACCAGGCGGCGGCAGTTGCCGCGCCGCTGCACCATCATCCGAGCACGGCGCACACCTGGTCGCCCAACGCGGAACCCGCCCCCGAACCGCCCATCGTTCCCACCTCCCGCGGAGAGGAGATAACAGGCGATGTGTCGCCCGTCCGTCGCCACCAAGAGACGCCTCCCGAAGAGGCACCGCCTCCTCGAAGCCCCTCTGGTCCCCAGGGACCCATACCGGTGGCCGTCACCAGCTTCGCTCCTGGAGAGGAGCAAGGGCCTGGAACCATCAGTAGCCTAAAAGCGCTGAACCCAGCCGACGCCCTGCCACCGCAAGGCGATGACAAGGACTTGCTTTACCAGTCCCTCGGCGGTTCAGCCATCATGGTCAGCACGTACGGTGCCACATCGTACGCTCCGGGTTCACCGTACGCTGTCCAGTCCACTCGCCACCCGGAGCACGTGTACGTGAAGACGCAGCCATCGTCCGGTGTGCTCAGCCCACCTGCATATGCGCAAGTGCATCACGGCGGGTCCGAGCTGGGTGGATCTCCGCCGGCTATGTACTCCCCTCTTACCATGTACGTGTCGCAGTCTCAGGGGCAGGCCATGTGGCAAGGCCAACAAGCCGACAGTCACAACGGCAACGGCGGCGCGTATGCACTGCAGCCAACTTCCATCAGCCCTGGAATGGATCCATCAGACCCGTCGCATTCCAACGGGTTCTACTCGACGCAGTATGTGCGGTCGGACATGCCGTGGCCCGTGTACGACAACAGCGCTTCGCTGGCCATGCAGCAGCATACGGCGTACGCTACGGATTCAATGGGAAGAATCCTGTCACCAGGTGAGGTCCTCTCGCTTTATTAGAGGCGCGCGTCTGTGTCAACTCCTCCCTCCAGAGATAAGGGTCTCGGCTCAGCGTGACCGTAAAGATTAGCCTTATCGGGAAGCTGCGTATCTGAGCGAGAGCAGCGAGTCGATGCCACTTATCTGATGTCGCGTAGGCGGATCGCTTGTAATTGGGGCTGTACTATAGCGACAGGCAGTTTTTTTTTTTCTTTCAATTTTTTCATGTACCAGCAGAGTCATGTGCACGTGTTATCGATCAGCAACAGATGGGTTCAAAGTGAGCGGAAACAATGTCCATGGTGGAAAGACTTTCAACATGCGTGTTCGAAAGCTTGAAAAGGTTCGTCTGTCTTGTTATGTGGGTTTGACGATTGCAGTAGTTTCTTGGACGTCATCCACCAGGTTAGCTTTGTTCTGGATTCCAACAGCGTCTTACACGAGAGGATTCCTCATTATGCATCTGAGCAAAAGATATATGTATTCTGATGATGAAGTGGGAGGTTTTCCACATGCATCTAACACTCAGCAGGCTTTGGCAATATTTGGCTTGCATGTGTTGCGCACCGCAGCATAGTGACGTGCGTTGTGGAAATATTCGCGTTACACAAGAATAGATGCGTGAGGTAACGGTAAATTTTCACAGCATGACAGCATTGGTACCCAATGGAAGTAGTTGCAGGACATTTCATAGCTCAACCGTTCCTCGCAAGTCTCCAGAGATATGTATGCCTCTGTTGTCATAGGAAAATTTAATGAGACAGGTATGAGACAGGTATGGTCACATGTTCAGGGGCTGCAGGATGACGCAACGATTATGTACAACGGTCATTTACAACATGGTGATCGATGAAATGATATGATATAGTTCACGGCGGCGTGCCCTTGATCGTAACGCAGCCACCTCGGGCTGAAAGCGGCCTCTGTTTAAGCGTTGGTGCACAGGCTATAGCGGTTGCGACATTTAGGATCAGAGGCGCGTAATTATCACGCAGTTAGGTGCGATGCTCTTGTAGGAACAGCACACCATGTTCAAAACGATATTGGCTAAATCGAAGGAATAAACTGACCAGTATAAAGAGTATACGCCCACGTATAGCGCAAAAGTATTCTTCTCAAAGTTCGACTGAATGCGAAGGTGTGCAGCGGACAGATCGCAGTGCACCCAGACACGAAGTGGAATCCCACGGTAGCACCAGTAGCGCGTGAGGCTATGCAGACGACAGACCTTTATTTTATGAGGTCATTGACAGAAGCGCTGGCATCTGGTGGCTCGGTTGATTCCCATCATTGGCCAGCGGTTATACTCGTACTCAAATATGTCACGTGACCATACGCAGAAACTCCCGTTTTCCTATATTCGTCACTGGAAAGTATGCGCGTTCTATGGAATGCTTCTGGTCATCGAGAACACTCAGCAGTGCATGACTCTTTGTCACTCATTGTTCTTGTTGTAGTTAGCCATTTTTGATTTTTCTAAGTGATCTGGAGTAGCCGGCTCTTGTATAATGAGTGCCTATTTCTCCTTTGTTTTTTTTCTTATCGACTAAACTCAACTCCACTGCAGTGCACGACACGTGCATGCTATATCACTGAGTGCCCCAGACGCTTTACTTCGGGAGCCTCCTTCATGGGATGGTTGACGTGATGACGGTATTGGCATCATGGCTGTATTAATCATACAACTACGTATGTTAACATCATGATACCACTTGTTTATTATATTGGCTGAGGTCGCAAAGCTTCCTGGATGTTGAAATCGGTGAAATGGAGGCTAGCTCACTATATGGTCCGAGGAATGGAGCTGGTCATTGATGCAACATGCACGTTGGTGTGCATATACGCTGAAACATACGTGCAACATATACGTTGGTACATAACAGCCTACATATGCTTGCACGTGTCTGACTGGAATACACTTCACCTTCCGAAGAAGAGTCCAGCAGCTTGATGGACGTGTCCCATGAAATGTCGCACAAAAGGACGCATAGAACGGCTAGAAGGGCTAACGTAGGACTCGGGTGTGTTCAAAGGACAATGTGCGTTAGTTGCACTCACGGAGCAATATTATATACACTTTCAGAAAATCAAAAAAGAAAAACATAGGAAAAATTACCAGTTCTGTAACTTCTTGGCGCAGGTCGCAGTGCCGGAACTAACCTGTGATGGGAAGTACTTGAAGTACTACGTACTCAAGTATTACTTTAAGTACATTTCTGACTACTTGTACTTTACCTTAAGTATATTTCAAATCGTCTACTTTGTACTGTACTTTTTCCAGTACTTCCCAACAACTACTTATATACCTAAACTTGCACTCCAGACAAAAAAATGACAAAAAGGTATTAAAAATGCCCCGTACTAAAAGCGCTAAGATGACAGCAACAAAATGAAAACCCTCAGATAGCGCTATCTGCGTTTTTCGCCTTCTTGCCATCATTTTTGCGCTTTTAGTGGGGTACCACTAGTTAATTAGTACCAGTTAGTCGGTTAGTGGGGTACCACGATTCGGGTTAATACCAGCAGTCTCAATTGACATTTTACCAAAAACGATTTAAAGAGCGTATCTGCTGAAGAAAATTCATTGTTGAGAAGCTTGAAATGTTGAAGAAGTACCAATGCTTTATGTTTATGTTAAGCGTATGAAATTCAAAGACACCCACACATTATGACGCTGCAACCGGCAGCACTATGTTTTGGTCAGTTGTCATTTCAGTTTTCTCAATGCATGGTTCTAGTGCTTTCTTTTTATTTATATTGTTTCCTTCATAGCCTTTGCCAAGAATGCTGGCTAAAGTCTTGCTATAAAAGCAAGAGATAGCTTCTAAACAGTGAAATGCAAGGTGATACCAATTAAATTGGCAGTGTACTTGAAGTACTTTGCATAGTACTTTGTACTTTGGAGTACATTTGGAATTATGTACTTTATACTGTACTTGAAGTACTAATGACGCCAGGTACTTGGTACTTTACTTTCACTACAATTTTGAGGTATTTTGCCGTTACTATGACAGGTGATGCCAAAGTTACAGCAAATGCGGTTCGCTGGTCTAATTTGTTGATACCATTGCTCAATAATAGCAGAAGTGGTAGTGAACAATAACGGCAATAGTATATATGACGAAAATACCATGGAGTGTGTGACCAAATACCAAACTTAAACAAAACGGTGGTGATGACAAATGACAAGCGTAAAAGTTTACCGCGCGATATTTCACAAGTGCGTTTTCGTTGTTGGTTTGATTTGGTTTTAAGGAAAAAATAAAATGGAGATTTTGGCTTCACTAATGTGAGGCGTTTTCGTTGTTGTTTTAGCGTGTCAGGCATATTCTTAAGCGTTGACCAGATCGACCAGAATGCATAAACAAGTTTCATATTCGCTCTCGTTTGCTTCACATTCAATCCTGGAAACTTGACGGCCCTTGACTCCAGCATTACATGACGACGAAGACGCATTAACTTCGTGCAGTGTTATCCCAAGACGAAGGCTTGCCACTTTGCTCAACAAAAACTTGACGTATGAAAACCACGCCTGCGGATTTGTCTCATTTTACTACAACACTTTGCCTCATGACGAACCTCTCCGTTCCACTGTGATATGTGATTTCACATAAAGCAACGCATACCAACCTAGACATGTAATTTCACAGGCCAGATATAGATATAAGTAAAACTGTTCGCTTTCAAGGTCCATTCCATCTTGCAACCACGCTTCTCACGGATGCGTCATGCTTCTCCGAACTCTTCGTGTGAAATACTAATGAATTTAAAACGTTCTGCAACATATGTGGTCCAGGGATGTCAGGAAGGCATACTTTCTGGAAGGCATATGGATATAGCTGTGTAGGAACATGTAACAGTTATAATTTGTCTATCGAACACTGGAGGATATGGGTCAATGTTTGACCGCTTCGCCTCTCAAAAAGTTATATAGTACCTGTTATGTAGCTGTGCATGTTGTTGGGGTTATAGTCATGGTTGTTATAAAGTTATTCAGTTGCAATCGTGGCTTAGCGTGTGTGTAATTTTGTATCGAAGAACTACCTGCGACTACCTGAGGTTAAGCAACCGCAGAAGGTTGCAATTGCGCACTCCGTGCGAGCTGTAGAAGACAATCAGTTGTGGCTACGCTGCTTGTAAGACGGTAACTTGTAAAGATGGTGTAACGAGTGGGGCTTAGCGGTCACACATGTAGTATAATCCCACACACGCGTGTTATATACCCTGTAGTCTTTCCTTTGTTGCTTCAGCTTCCTTAATTCTTCTCACTTCATCAGCGACCACACCAAATCCTCGTGGCCGTTGCGCAGTCAGTGACAAGCCTTCTGGTGTAGACGGCTCCACATACGGGGAAACACAATGTGCAAATTACTTCTCTTTCCAGCAAAATCCAGTAACGAGCGATATACAGGGTGTCCCAGAAAACGTGTTATTGAATTATAATAAAAAAACTACGCCACCTAGAATCACGCGGTCAACGGCATTTGTCCTTCCTAGGTTTTTGCCACCTCCTGAAGTGAATGTCATGTATCGTAAGTTTAATTATGTAAATATTTGCGAACTGAACTCAGAAATTTGCCAAGTAAAGGTTACTTTTTTACCCCGCCAATATGGAGAGCGTGCCACAGAGTGATTGTAGAAAAAAGGACAGTTCCTGATATTGAGAGAGGGAAAGCATGATCCCAGCAAAAGCCGGACTTGATAAGCCATGCCTGTGTTATCTCTTTCTGCGATGCCGGCGTGGGCTGGGTTTCCAACCTCCTTTCGTCGGACTGACAACGATTGCGCTGAAAAATTCGTCGCGCGCTAGCCTCTGCGAGCTCCGTAGAGCATGATATTCGGCTATTTTTTTCGATGGGATAGCTCCTGAATATCCCTGTCAATTATCATTAATTTGTGTAAATTAGACACGCTCTTCACATTGGTGGGGTAAAAAAGTGACCTTTATTTGGCAAATTTCCGACTTCAGTTCGCAAAAATTTACATAATTAACCTTACGTTACACGACATTCACATCAGGAGGTGGCAAAAACCTACTAAGAACAAATGCCGTTGACCGCATGGTTCTAGGTGGTGTAGTTTTTTTTTTAAATTATAATCCAATGACACGTTTTCTGGGACACCCTGTATATCACTTAATTTGAGCGGGTATTGTCATCGAGAGAATCACAAGTGCTCGAGAACAATGTATAAAGGCGGACAACGTGCGATATAGCGCTTCGCGGCATATAGGATAATACCAATAAATACCAGAGCCATTGATGACTTTCGAAGTGCACACTTTACCGTTATGTTTTCTTGACAGGTGACTTCTGCCTCTAACATAATAAGACTGCGCCTATCACGATATGGGCCAAAAGGGAAAGGAAGGATAGATAGAGCCACATCAGTGCTTCTTTCTACATATTTATCGTTTGTTAGAAGCATGCAGAAACGTGTGAGAAACGTGTAGTGGCGAAACATGATATAATTAGTCACCACCTCGATCGTTCGCTGTTACAATACATTTATGAGGCATAAAAACGATCAGATGAAAATGTGCAAAGCCAGTTCCTTGCACTAATGTTATGTCAGAACTGGCCTCAGTTGTTGCCTTTGTAGGGGAAAATAAAGTGAATCAGTATATTCAGGATATAAGGAATAGCAGGCCAAAATATTAGTGAAGATAGGCTCACTAGTTCTGTGGCTCATCTAATCAGCCTAGAACAGAGTCATAGACGTTGTTAGGGCGCACGCTTCTTATATAATCTAATTTGCACTAATTTTATTGTTTGCAACTTCGTCTCGCATCAAGCAAACAAAAGATGCAATAATACGTTGTATCAATAATACAAGTGGCGAATTACTCCACTCATTGTCACTCTTACTCTATAAAAAAAGGGGTGTGAAAAGGTGGTAACTTCTGTAGTTACCCCCTAAGTCAACATAACATCTGACGAAAGTGTGTGAGTGTAAGAGCTGTGATTATACAGTTACAGAAACAATGCACTTTCAGGGAGTGTTGCTTTCCCAGCATTGACAGTACGATGAACATCGAGCACTGTTTCGGGATTTGCGCTCATCGGTTGTGCCGACTTCAACAAGGTAGCAAGTCGAAGTTTGCAACCTTTTAGGCACAGCATATGCGACAACTATTCCCTCCTAAAAGGCATAATGGCTCTATACCCTTTTCTCTAAGAGTATACATGCATTTGTTGTGGCTGTTGCATCTGCACAAACAAGTACGGAGGCACAGCAGAAGACACGTGGATAGATTCCATTCGCCCATGTCTTCGTTCCATGCAGTTCAGACTTTGTTAGTCCACAGTTCCTTCCGTGTTCAGCTTCTACGTTTCCTCGCAGTTGGAATAAAGTTGTAGTTTTATCTTGAAGGTTAAAAACAGAGTGGCATATGGCCACATTATGGTAAAAGAAATATTTTCGGCTGATCTGTGTGCACACACAAGTTAACCCTTTCGAGCCGTTATGGCTTGGCAGTCGGCATCCATCAACAGCAGCACATTTTCGAATCCAAAAGCAGAAGGCAAAGCTTTTTTGACAGAAGGTGAAAAGATGAGGGTCTAAGCACGCATGCCAACGCAGAAGGTCTATACGCGTCGCGAACCCAGTCGACGAACGTGTCCACCCATATAGTGTCACAACGCATGTTGCTTTCCACCGTTTTCTCTCTTCCTGCACAGGAAACGCCAGCGAGATTTACGGTTTAACTTTCACCGTCGCATGTACAAGGATCTACGCGAAAGAGACGCGGTGTGTGTCCCACAACGGTTCGCCGAAAAAAAAAAAAAGACGAGCGATTACCTTGCTTAGCATTGGCGCCTCGCTCTAACTTGAGACATGACACTCGGACACATTTTGGCATATATGACCCGGAAACGATGCTACCGGCGTTCATGAAATATGCAACATGATCACGAACAGTTGAAGAATATACGCGTCTAAGACGCTGTCGGAGAAGGTGTAAATGTGGGAAGGACAGAAGGTGGGGGAGTGTCTCGGATTCCACCGTTGGACTCCGGCGCAATATACATGAAGAACAAAGAAAGGAAAGATCAACTTTTTTTTCCTTTTTTCTTTTTTTTTTACGGCTGGAGAATTTAACCCATCGAGAAATATAGCTGTAACTACGCACCTTTACCGGAGTCTTTGGACGTTGGAACAATGCACTAGTGTTGTGCGTTGCGTTCAAATATGGACTTTATATAGCGGCAACTGACCTAGTGGTGCAAGTACTATATAGATCTTTCCCACGGCTGTGTATGCGTACATTCCATACGTCTCCATATAAGGCATACCAATTCACTACGAATGAGGTAAGGTATCGCAGCCTATATATGTGGGCCGTGAAGCACTCCAGCATGACATCATCATATATTTGTCGCTGTTGCATGCCGAACTTTGTCGTGCATATATTGCGGGTATTCAGAAAACCAGGCCGTGCCGAGGAGACATGTCTTCTATCCTGAACTTTCCCGCGGTGGTTTACTAGTGAAGTAGCTCCTGGGGTGGTCAACGTTCCATTAAATATTAGGCTCTGCACGGCCCATTTTTCGTTCAGGGCATCTCCTCTGCCCTTCAGGAGGGTTTCCTGTAGAAGCGGAAGGTCCTGAAAGAAATCGGCGCGCCAAAGCGTATTTTAATAAAGGAAAGGCATTAAGAACGGTTCTGAAGCACTTCAAGTATAGTTCACTTCAAGCAGGTTCAAGTATAGTGCGCCTGCGACAGTAACGAGTCATGAACAAGAACCGATTTACTAAGAACATGCGGGGTGGCATCAAAGACGTTGTACCGGTACTACCGTGCGTTTCTCTACCACGTCCATTCACAAACCATTATTTCTTTTCTCATATATACCACCCTTTTTCTCTCTTTGTGCATAATATTCACGGATACTCCCTTTTGTGATAGATCTGAGTTTTTCTTCGCACATGTAGTTATCTTCGTTCGCATATGGCGACAGCAAACCTGAGAAAGGGCCAGTCAACAGTTTCCTCTTTTGACATCCCACGTCATCGTATCGTCTATTTGTTGTTTCCTCTTACGTGTAGCTTCATGAATATACGGTACGTTATATAAATGCGTCCCGCTCAGCAGAATGTTGTTCTCTCGAACAGAACGATTACAAGAGTTCTACAGCAACGAGAGCAAGGAATGCGTCAACTGCGGTGCCATTTCCACGCCGCTATGGCGACGAGACTGTACGGGACACTACCTGTGCAATGCATGCGGTCTTTACTCCAAGATGAATGGTGCCAACCGACCTCTCGTCAGGCCACCCAAAAGGATAATGGTGAGTATTCGCAGCGGGAGTCGCCGTAGGGGGTGGTATACAAAGTGGACGTCGAGAAATCACAGGGGGGTCCTTAGTGTGACGTATTTCTTTAGCTGTACAGGTTGTTCTAGATGGGATCACCTACAGTCCAAGAAGAAAAAAAAAGGAGTAATTTTTGTTAGTTTCCGTCCTTCAGAAGTCTAAATATGCATCGACACAACCACGAGCCCTTGTGGGTCTAACTGCATGAGTCTGACGCGAGCTTTAGGATCTTTACGGTCTTTAGGGTCAGAGACTAGAATAGGGACTAAAAACCTCTAATCACTCTCCAATTTACTCTTTTTTTACAGTATAATAATGAAGCTGTTGTTATCAGACATATTAATCTGCGTAGAAATACATTTTAGCTTGCTGGTTCGTCAGAAATATTCTCCCATCCTCTATACAGAAATCGTAGAGTCTGCAAAGCGTTACAACCTAGGCATTTGAAGTACGGCCAGCGTGTAAGCGATGTGAATTGGAATTAACTTTCATTTATATGTTCTCGCTACAAGTCGAAACGCGCGGTGGTAATGATGTGACGCGACTCCGGTGTGGAACTTCACCGCATGGCACGCTCCTACAACATTCAGAGTGATGTCATTCACTCTGGTGATTTGTTGAAAATGCCGCTGATTCGTTGTGCAGGACACCTTTTTTTATGACGCTTTGAATTGATGGTAACGGCCCCAATGCTGATGCTGTTGAAGACCTTTGCTGATTAGTTGGGTAGGAGGATGGCTTTTTCTATGACACTTCGAATTTGGGGTAACGGTCACAGAAAAAGACGTCTCTCTCCTCAAATCGAGAGTGATAACCCTATCATTCTGCGTGGTGGCATGCACATGGGCGTGTTATGTCTTGAAGCTCGTCGTCTCTTTAGCGTGTAGAGCTTTTGCCATCGTCCTGAGGATCGCACACCTTGGTTGCTCAGGGGTGCCCGTCTTCAGGTCTTTTATGTTTATGCCATTGTTTGTGCCCAGTTGCCATGCTCATGCTTTTGCAGGCTGATATCGGCCTGGCTAAGGTAATGGTCAACATACCTGCATTTTTGGTTGTTATACGTTCGATGGCTGTGCACTAAAACTGTCCTACCATTAAACGTTACAGACACCAGAGGTCACGGATACTCGGTACAGAACCACATACGCCAAACAGGTATGTGGCATTCCACGTTACAACGTATATCAGTGTATAGACTACGTCTTCAACAGAAAACTGGCGTAGCCTTCAGGAACGACGCTAAAGCGTTTTGTGCAATGCCCAGCTGAACAGCAAGCAAATGCTAGGAGCATTTCAGTGATATCGTTGCAGTGCGCTATTATTCTACTTTTTCGAGCCAAGGAACAATAACAACAACAACAACGCTAACCTGCGCCTTCTCCCTTCTCCATGCAACAACTATGCATGCTTAGCGCGCGAATAACATTGAGACGGCGATATTAAACGATCAGAACGAGCCTTCTACAGAAGCAATAGGATGCATTTCACAGGTTGAACGACGCTCTATGTCAATGGATGTTTGCCACGATTTGGGAATTTTTGTTTTGCGCTCGACAATACGTGTGTTGGTGCTAGAAGGGTAGATATTTGTACATACAATATAGACTGCATGTAAAAATTGCGTGTAGGTTCGTACAGCCGTCAGGGAGTGATCTCGTGAGTGATCTCGTTATTACGCGTTAATCAGAACAGTTAACACCTGGTCGTTTTCTTAGTTCTATGAAATAACGTACCGGAAGGTTTGGCATTTTCTCTCACGTTAACGCGTAACAACTTCAGCCATTCTAGCTTTTATCTCACTTCGTGCATTGCATTACAAACTTTAGAGTCAAAGGCACTTAACGACTTCGTGCTACGTGCTACCGATCTAAGAGCTCCGGCACGACAGCGTGCGTTAAGGATTGCGCTTTTGGAATGAGAAGGTGGATGGTTTCACTGCACGTGCATAAGTGAACAGAATGGACTTACAATGACCCGAATACCGTGGAATTGTAGAACTTCAATGTTCGAAGCTTCGAAACGATTGGTGTATGATACTCACCTGAATTGAATATTTTAAGGGAATTGCACAGGATGTGTTGGACTCTGATCGAATGTTAGTGCTCACGAAGCATAACGTTATGATGACTTGGGTGTGTTGGTACAGAAGGAGACTGGTTTTGTCGGTGAACTGTAAAAGCCGATTTTTCTCCATGTGGGACTCTTCCACTGACTTTATTACACAATGATACAGCACATAAATAACCCTACTGATTTACACGAAAACAATACTAGGTATGATCGATTATCAGTTAATTTCAACGGTACTAGCTCAGTAAGTTTAAAAGCTGTTAACCACTTACGAAACTATGTGTGGAAATTTATTGTATCAAGTAACAGCAGCGAAGCTGTGAGTACTGTTCTGTTGAGATTAACGTGTGGATTTCTGTTGTTTTGATTTCCATAATGCTCACGGAGTTCTCTGCTCTGAGTGTGTATACTTACACCTTCGTCATTTTAGGCTTACAGAACGAACCGAATATAATACAATTAACCAGCGAATATAGAAGGAAAAGGAACAAAAACGACGGAGGCTAAGGTTGGCAAACACTATGAGGTTGCACAGCATTCGACTTCCGTACCCGCGTCCCTCAGCGCCTCCGAATAATGATCCGGCAGTGACGAAAAGAAGCACTGTCGTCTGCTTCGTAAAAGCCTTCGGTGTTTCCCACGCAGACGACCAAAACAAACGTCTTTGAAAACTCACACCCAAAACAGAAACCAAAACCGGAGAAAAAAAAAAGGAATAAAGTAGACGCGACAGCAGATTGTCATCAGTAAGTGACGCCATGGGGGACGACGTACGACGCCCGCCAGAGGGCGCTGGAAGCGTGAGCGATGGGCTCATCCGTGGCCTGGCGCCAGACGCACTAGAGGACCACTTACTCTGGGGACCTGTTGAGTTTCACTGCTGGCAAGTATAAATATATAATACACAGGGGAGGCAATAGTGCGAGCTTGGCCCGACAAATACGTCGGTAAAAGCGGGATTGACACGGCTTGGCTTGTCTTTCTTGAAACGCACTTCGTACACGATACACTTCTCGCTGTGGTATCGCCAAGGTAGCGTAATGCACGGTGCTTTCTCACAAGTCGTATCGGGACATAACGGCTGCTGCGCAGAAAGGGGGCATTCGAAAGGGGTGTCCATCTTTCTGTGTGAAGGATAGGTACCGAAGAGTTATATTTTCTAAATAAATCGAATTACTGACCGATGTTTCTAGATGTCTTCAAGTGGTAACTATCACTAATTAGACTTGAATACCCTGAACGCTTCGGATGCGTTAGTACGACGAAGACATATCTTTCACTTAGAAACAATATATTATGCAAATGACGGGTGCCTTACGTAACCTCTTGACGGGAAGGTATAATGGCTGGCCAGTTCGTCCTTAGGCGGTTATTTAATTTGAAACATCGTCGCCCGTCTTTGTTGCGCCACTCGTGAGAAACGCAACAATAGCTTCAGGAAACCGTGAAGTCAGAGATAAGGAGAAAAATTCGCCGCTACTGGACGGAACAGAACATAGAGAGAGAGAGAGAGAGAGGAGGAGACGACTGCGTTGGCTCCTGTGCCACGGACAGTGGCCGTATCTCTCCTGGATCTCTCTCACATCTCAGCAATTGTCGGGTCCCTGCTGTCTTGGTCGTAAAGCCTCTTGAGTGTTACTCGGTGGTGCCGTATTGTCTTGTGCCTTGACCCATTCGCTGACGGAAAGCGAGCTCGCAAGTTCATTATTATTATTTATTTTTTTTTTCACCAAGAGCCCGTGTTGCGTGTGTTGTTGAGAAAGTTTTGTGCATCCGGTTTCCAGTAATTGTTCGAAATAGTTTGTGCGGCAGGCGAAATATCAAGGAAGATGCGAATGGGGCTCGTAATTAATTGGCCGGGTTACTCGCCGGAATGGCTAGTGCGTCTGTGTAATGGCTCCATGCTCGCGAACTACGTGGTATGAGCAAGTAACGGTGGGTCTCTGGCACATGTAATAAAGGAAATTCATTCGTGTAGGTAGTTGAAAGCGATGCTTTATTTGACGCTAGAGCACGTATTCGAGCACCTTTCAACGATTAACAAGATGGTTGTTTGTAAAATAAGCAAATATGTGTGGTAATTAGGTTCAAGGGATTAACAGCCGTACCATAGAAAGGTAAGATACTGTTTCCCAAATGTACAGCTTGCGACATACCTGTCCGGAATTGACAGCTTGCGGTTTATCCGAACTGGAATCGCCTGGCGTTGCAAGATTGTTTGTTTCGACTAATAAACACGTACTGGGTAGCATGATGTATACGTGTCTATTCGTCGGAAGAAACAGTCCTGTAGATTTCACACTGGATAACCCGCAAGCTGTCGATTCCAAGCTGTCCAAGCGATTCCAGTATGTCACAAGCTATACATTGGTTTCATGTGGGGTGTACTACCTTTCTTTGGCGACACTACTCCGCTGTACACGCGGTACCACCCACAGTGCAGTGCGCTAAAATCGGTACTCCACTCTGTGATGGTCACGTAGCTGGATAATCTCTGAATCTCCGACGAACCGCTAGTAGGTTTCTCTTTCTTTTTAGTTTTCTTTCTTATTTTGTTTTTAGTGGAACAACAGGTCGACTCTGCCCCTGATTGATATTTCCGGCATATTTTGCTTCGACTGTAAATATATATCTCCCATCTCCCTGTCCTCGATAAGCCAAAGCCACAAACCCAAGCCATGCATCCCGCAGTATACCGACTAAATGGAGCTTAATGCATATGCTTAATATTATCGATAGAAGCAGTATCGAAAGGCTGTCTACATTCTTCTCCTACGAGAGCGCACTGAAGACGCTTGTCACAGCCACTACATCATGATAAGAGGCGGCTTCCCTTACTCTGTTTTCCACTCTGCGAACTCCTAGCGCATACAAACTAGACGGGCCTTTTTAGCTTCCGACAACTACGAGAGCTAACAATCTTGTTAAATAAGCCCCCCCTGTGGATTCGGCAGATACTGCCAACCGTACTCGTCAGCAGTCTCATCCAATATACCACCTCTACTATACTCTTATCGACATCCATCCATTATAGCGTTGATATTTACATATCATTTATACACAGACCCGTGTGTGTGTGCTGCTTCAACTCGTCGCTTCTGTCTAGCAACGCTGTTCCCCTGAATCCACTGAACCCAATCTGAAGGCTCGTAATGGATGACCAGCAAAGCGGGCCCTTTAGGCACGTCCTTGCCACCGGTCCTTGCAGAATGCGCGCTATGCGAAACGGAGAGGCGCATACTTCGGACTCAGTTAGATAGCGTCTGCGGGAACGCTCTTCTATACAGATAACTGCAGTTGTAGGCCCTTGTCAGAACCCTGTGCGACATCGTCTATGGAGTTCCTGGTTTGCTTCAGCCGCTTTAGTGTTACACTCTTTTTTCCAGTGTCCCGCGGTACTCAGTTGAGAGCTTTCTTCTTGATTTCGTCACTTTGAAGCAATAGCTTTATAGGGCCAACCAATGTGAACGTCCGTCTGTAACTTTATAGGACCACGTGACAAGAAAAAAATATAGAAAAAATAAAATACCTTCGCTATAAAGCTACAGAATTTGAACGATTTTGGCGCTATACCGAAAGGTGCAACTTTTTTTCTTTCGGTATTGCACTGGCCACCTATAGGATCCTTCAATTGTGATTAATTGATTGATTGAGAAATTAAAAATATGGAACGTTAATGGTACTGTGAAATGCTTCACTAATTTCACTTCAACATAACACTTAAGCGATGTCTCACATAAAATGGGGTCGGGCACTGTACTCTAGACGTAAAGCACATCCATGCTATCGGCATAATCTATTCGTCGTTCCTGTTCATCTTCAAGCCCAGGTGGCGAGCGACGATTTCTCGTGTGGTCTACCGTTCTATGTCATTTGAAATCAACGCTCGTGTAATATAGCAGGAGGCAAAGAAAGTGTTTGTGTGAGGTCCCGCGTGTGAAACAGGTTGGACTGGTAAGCGAAAGACTGGTGTGCGCAGAGTGGCCACTTGGAAAGACACCAGCAGGACGGATTTTATAATGTCCGTCATCGCACCCAAGGCCGACCACAAATTTTCCGGGATTATTTTCAGGCTAATACGTAACTTGGTTAAAAAAACACACACAGAGAGAAAAAAAAGTGATTTACAAATTTGTTCGATCTCGGTCTAGGTGCTGATTGATTCGGTACGTTCCTGCAGGAATGCTTGGGCATATTAGTTGACGAGGAGGAAAACGAACGTACAAGACGCAAAAATTAATAGGCGCATGGGGGTATTATGTGTACCACCATCGATGTATACGGCGTCTTAGCTTTGCAACGTTGGGGGTCCGTACACCGCCCGACTCGCAACACTGATATGCTCTCTCTACCGGGGATAGCCGGTGTTCTTGAAGGGCAGTACTATCGACGAATGGACCACCACACGTTCACTGTTTGAAACGTTTTGGGGCCATGGCGCAACAAAAGAACAACAGGTATAAGAAGTAGTGACCATGGCAAGGTATATCTCGCCGCTGGGTTGCAGTATTTCTATCGCGTTAGATGAGAGACATTAGATGAGTGTATATGAGAATGCAGTGAAAGTAGTTCACAGCATAATTGAAAGGGTCCACGAGTGGCTGTACAATACAGAACAAACAGAGGACGAAATGAAGGCAGATGCACCGCAAGGAACACCAAGAGCAATTCTTGGGAAACACTGCGTATCACTAAATCCTCTGGACCAAGCAACCAAGCCGATTGTTGTCAGGCATCTCGACCACCCCAGGATTCTATAGCAGCACGGCAGCTTCAGGATTCCCTTCTGAGTCACTTATGTGCAGAGGCTAGTCTCGAGACCGAACTGTTGTTTACTAATATAACGTTATCATCATCCGCTCACCTAAGTCCTCTCAAGGCAAAGGGGCCGTGGTTGGCCTTGATGGTGGACAACAGTGCCATATCGTCATCATCATCTGTGTATGTCTGTGTCACCAATTTATGGGTGCGCAAAATGTGTATCCACATGGCAGCCTAACCTTCTGGAATGTGGTGGAATAATGTAGCGCCGTAGCCATTGTATTATCGTTGTGACTTCCACCACTATACCTAGGGTTAGCGGTCATAGCTGGTAGGGTCAACTATGAGCTGAGGGATACTATGAGAGAAAAGCATCTCCATGTTTTTCTTTCCATTTCCATTCCCAGTGTTGCTCATCTTACTGGAAATATATACGAATATGAGAAAGCCCAAGGTTTATTAGCTGAACTATAGCGTTGGGGTGATGCCAGTCCGACCGTGCAACAACTTACATCACAATTTTTTTCACGTTCATATCATCATCATCATCATCACCATGTAGCTCCATTTCGAAATAAAACTCGACAGTAACGGCTGAAAAGTGTTTTCCTTTGGGGACGAATGTTCCGAGACTCCCTCCTGCTGCTTGAAGACCGTTGTCACGGATGGCTGCTCGAACAGTCGACGAATCTCCTCCTCCTCACACACTATCCAGCTACAGAGGCTAAGGGGAAAGGGAAGAGAGAGAGTGCGTGTGTAAGAGGGAATGTTATTCAGTATGGGCATCCTCAGCCGACGTTTCCGCTCGGAAGCTTATCATTCTGCTGGGGCTTCGTTACGGCCACTTCGTTTTCCACAGCAGCTGGATAGTGGACGGAGCCTTCCATGTGGGGCAGGTGCATATGTTCGAAAAATGTCACACGGAAGAAAACAGAGTATAGAGAGGGCGCGGCCGAGGGGGGGGGGGGAGGGGGTGTCGTGCGAGGCTAATAAAACATCCCATGCCAACATAGTGGTATTGAAATATAGCGAACGTCGAAAACGTCAGCCAACAGCAGGAATTGAACCCTCACCTCCTGATTGCCGGTCACGTGCGCTAACCACTACGCCATACTGAAGTGGCTTATCGAAGAGTTTTTTTTTTTTGCCGGGAATCGCAAGTTTATTTACATATTACGTAACAGTTATATACACAGGCTCGTATACGACTTGTCAGGGGGGTTTCATTAATGTTCTTAGGAGCCTTGCGGCTTGTGTTGTGTTTGTCTGTCTGTCTGTGTGTTCCAGCCTCATAACAGTTACTTTCCATCGTGCAATTGGTGGTGGTGGTGATGGGACTGCTTGCCGTTCCCATTGAAGTCAGCCCAGGACGCACATTCCACCCAGAGCGTTAGTCGTGACGTCACCTACCTATGCCAGGCTGACAACGGGGAGCTCTTTCAGCAGCACCACCTTGCCGTAGCCATGTTATAGTACGTGGTCGGATGTTGATTGTAGGGGAAAGTACACGCTCGGTACCTTTCCTACACTAGCAGAAACCAACTGCAGCATCTCGCATCAGCAACTTTTGCAACGCCAGCGCATTAGTTCACCTTCATCTTGCTATTGTATCATTTCGCAATGTTACGTCGTGTTAACCATGAGATCATGGACGCCTGCAGTGTTTGTTGGTAATGCGCCATGCGCGTCGGCATAGGCTCAGTATTCGTGTTGGCGGTGCATGCAGTGACTGCGACTGCTCCTGACGTTGATTGTAACCACTGGTTATTTCCGCCTTGTTCCTCGTGACGTATCCAGAGATTTCCCTACACCCCCCTCAGGGGGGGTGTACACCCTCCCTGCATTTTTGCAACACCACCCCTGAAATTTCTCAGGTGACTCCACCCAGCTCGGCCACCAACACGTTCTGGTAGTGATTCCGGCGCAGCGAATTACATCCTGTGCTGTCAAACTTGGGCTGTAGGACCACAGTCATTCAGATGATCGTACCATGCATTTGTCCAAAATCATTTGAAAGTGACTGTGCAATGCATATATTGCGCGTATGTACGAGCAAAAATGCGTGCGGGCACGCAAACTCAATGTGGATCATCAAGAGCCATTTGCGCCCAACTCAACCAAGCGAGGTATTCTAAGGTTTCCACCGTTGATTGCTAGGTGTTCATTGACAAGATGGTAGTCTCTTATCTTTGTCGGTCGTGTGATTATGCATCTTAATGTTGAAATGCCGTTCACAATGAATCTCTATTCTAATGTACTGTGTTCTAAAGTAATAACATGTACAAATAAACCGGGAAAGCTGTGCAGATATGTCACCATTGTGCCACGATTCTAAGAAAAATTCCGTAATGGAACCATCCCAAGCATGACCCCCCCCCCCCCCCCTTGAAAGCTCGGCACCCCCCCAGTAGTGAATATCTGGGGAAATCACTGGACGTGTCCATTTCAAATCCCACAAGGACAGTCGTTTATCTATTCTTGCACCAGAAGCCTTAGTCACTCACAAGTACACCAGTACATAATATGTTCGTCCTCGGTAATCGCTGACAATATTGCAAACTATGTTGCATATGAATGTTTAGAACTGCTTGTTAAATATATAACATGAGGGGCTTTTTGGGCACTGGATGACATTGTTTAATCCGTTCACGAATCAAGGACTAAAGTCCTTGGTACGCAGAACACTTGCATAGTATTGTATCATATCGTATTCTAACGTGTACCCGGATGTTTATTAAACATATGATGACCACTATGCTGAAGCTACTAGAAAATGATCATGAAAAAAAAGTTCACCCGTTTTCTGACTTTCACATTCGGGTGCCACCCTGCCTTACCCTGCATTTTCATTTTACGACGGCATTAAATACATTTTTTGCAATGCCGCGTCTCGAAATTCCAAGCGCTCCAGGTGGAGCATTGCAATGCCAAGTGACTGTCAGCACCTTCTTGATTCTTTTTTTTTTTTTTGTTCTTTCGAGAAGTGTACGCATAAGTTCTTGTATAGAAGCAGATACACCCGATACCTATAACTCGTTTTACGGCAACCCGTTGCCAAGGGAGGAAAAAAAAACAAGGATAAAGAAAAGAAAACCTTCCAACTATCGCCTGAGCACTTTATTGCAGTGCTGAACCCAAACTGACGCTATAAAAACACAAGCGAAAATGCAGTAAATGCAGCAAAAATGCAGTGGGCGTCAGAATGCACGGCAGAGCTCTGCGACGTTTTGTCCAGAGAGGGAGAGAGAGAGAGAGAAAGTAAAGCGACCGAGAGAAAGTGGTTAAAAATAAAAGAGTTTGAAAGGAAAAGAAATATATCTTTCGATATATACGTACAGGTATAAACATAGAAAAGCACCAAACATGCCACGTCCTTTAATTTCGTATTCCACACCGGATGGGGTTCGTAACTGCACTCTTATTTTTGGCACCGATTTTGGCCTAATGTATTTTTTTCCCCTTCGTACGAGCCTTATATATATATATATATATATATATAATGTTTTGAAGATGGGCGGGACGAGCAGAAGCCTTTTCTGATTCGTTCTCATCGTATAATAACGAATTTTATTACCGTTACTAGCATTTTTTCTTAGTTAAGATATCTCGTATCGCATCTTCGTATAGTATTCGGTGGATGTTATCGCATCCGTTGCAGTGTGGGTTTGCGACTCCTCTAGGCAACTGGTTTCGAAATTGCCGTTTTTTGTTGTTGTTAACGTTTCGAGGCTTAAAAAAGAGAGGCAACTTCGCCGTATACGTGTTGTCAAGAAAGCGCTGTCCACTACAAAGTAGACGGCGCTGCTGGGATAATCCGATTACGAAAGCTGTAAAAAATTGTGGCATTCACTGTGTGGCCTCCAGTGCTGCCACCAGCAATGCGGCATTTTATAATTTCTTCTTTGGTGTTCCCCTGTCATGCCGCACATATACAGGCTCTGACGGTAAGATTTCAAAAGGGGTTCTATATAGGTTGGTGCCCCTCCGTGCCAGCATGTCGTATTCGGCAATTACTCAATGCAGGTGGAACGTTGTGTCGTCTACATATATAAAGCTCTGAAGGAGATTCGAGCCTGCTAAATTTCGATGTGGTGCGAGTGTCGTAGCGGAAAGTCATAATGCGAAACGTGCGAATCCTGCATTGAATACGATCAAAACGGTGGTGTTGCGCAGAGTGAAGTTGATGCGCTGCCACGCAGACGTAAGCGCCTTCAGATTTCAACTACGTATCAATCTGTCAGTGAACCAGATATCGGCAATGTGACGCACAGAAAAGTAGTACCTTCACAGCATTTTATTTTATTTTATTTTCAGACCATACTTTCTTACTTACTTCAGAGTAACTGGGAAAATGAGCAGGAGTTATTGGGAATGTATTTAAGTTAGATTACTAAATACTGACCTTTAGAAATACTTGAAGATACCGAGTTACCCGCAAAAGTATTTACGATTAGTAACCTAAACTACTCAGGTTATTGTACACGTCTGCCCAGCAACCGATTTGCCGTCTATGGTCGCGATACGTTGCTTCCAACCTTATAACCATGCATGCGTGTTGGTAACATTATCGAAGTAGAATTTGTGGTGTATTCATCTTCATCGGGCAGAACATAACGCATCACGTGTGCTCGGGACCGTCATGTGGTTTCCCTTCTGCATTTTCAACCAATCGCAATACGTATATCTTGTGACGGTTTTCTGCGAGGTCTCCAGAACTACTGTTTGTTACTGTGGATTTCTCTTTTAACATGAAAATTCTTGTTTCATATATTGGCTGTCTGAAGGCCATGCACGATTTAAGTGACTTGCACCGAGGCTCGACGTATTGATCTACAAATGTGTATATTTCGTGTTGCGGGGGAAAAAAATCATGAAGTTCAGGCATGTATCTTCGCAAACACTTCAGAAAAAAAAAAAAAAAGACTGCATCGGACTTTGAAGAACGCGGATAATTTACGGGGCTTAGTACACGGTTGCTGCTGCGCATGCTATCCATGCACGTATTCAACTGGAGCAATGAAGTTGTAAAACTCCTTTTTTTTTTTCCTGTGTCTATTACTAATGCGATTAGATGCGTATATTTGGTTCGGTGGCGTCGTGCTGCGAAGATTAAAGGCGGGCTGTAAAACGGTAGTTTACTTGCAGTCGGAGGCTAAACCGATTACACGTGCACGCGGCTTTAATGTAGAGCATGCTCGCGATGCCCGCAGAACAAATTGACACAACGCGTGAAGGCCGCCCACTGTGCGGGCCTCAATTCCAACCAGTGAATATTGAGAGCATGTAACGTCCTGCAACTTCAAGTGGACAAAGTAATCTAAGCACGCGCACCTGCATCACCATGAAAAAAAACGTAGAGATCGCTACCGAACAACAACAACAATTATGTTTTGACGTCATATTATATATTTGACGAATTATATACAGTTTGACGATATTTTTGGATTCCGTGTTAGTGCCGCGAAGTAACTGTGGCTATGAGCGGTGTAGAGATGTTGACAGATGGAGAGAGGACAGTAGGGAGGAGTAGGGGACAGGGGGTTAGGATGCGTCCTTGGCCAACTTCAGGGGGAGCTGTGCCGATAAGCGTCCGGAAAGTCTTCGGAAAACCCAGGGAAAACGTCAGACAGCACAGCCGATGGTAGGATGATTTTGTATGACTATCGCATGATTTGCGGCAAGTTGGAGATGCACCTTTTTTTGGACGTTTTGCATTGAAGGGAATGTTACTAGAAAGGTGTATACCACGCTCTCTCCTCAATTCGGAAGCCTTTCTGTGCAGTGGATGACATTGAACATGTTAAGCGCTGAAGATGTGTTCCTAGAGACTGCTGACAGGTGCATTTGCATTGTTTATAAGCTTAAGTCGAGATAAAAGTTCATGCAGACATAAGTGCGATACTCTGTGATATATTTAGTTACGAGGCAGAAATTCACGCAGTTTTAACTGAAGTATCCCTGTAAATATAGGATGTTTCACATGAAGCAAGCCGCGTATTCTTGAGCCTGGGGCAGATCGATAGAGACACAAGGGTTTATTGTGCGTGTCAACTTTTCCACAAGGAGCGGTTCGTTCGTGGTAACACTCCAGGACAGGCTGCCTACACCAGTGTTGCTTACATTTCACTTCTACATTCTGTACCTTTATCGACGCAGCATTAAACGCATCATTATTGCCACCAATTTCGTGCCAACAAACGTCCCACAGTCGTTTTCCTCTCACGACCTTCCCCTTTCCCCTTGGACGTCGCATAAGCGATTGTGCAATTCCGTGCACGCTAGACCCGTAAATCTCACCGGCTGGCTCGATCAGCACATAACCCTCAGGTCCCGTGTCCCGTAAATCTCCCGCGGATTTGTGAAATCCCACGCCGCGGTACCGGCTTTTATAGGCGCATCCACTTTCTGTGCAACCACACCGACCTCCGGGCAGTTGTGCCCAGGGACGACGTAATGAGCGGACCGATCCCTTCTTTTTAGCTCAGTTTCGGTTTATGAGCTGCGTCGGAAGTCCCTGGGTCGAGTTAATGCCTTGTTCAACGCATGGAATGTTGTTCGCTGCCATGTTTTCGCGGCGGGAACGAGAGTGTCTCATTTCAGCATGCGACAACAACGCCGTGTCGCGGGCCATTTGTGACTTGCACTGCGCATAATGGCACTAGTGAAGCCCTGCGAAAGGGGGTGCTTGTAGTCTTCGCCTGCTCTCTCGATGTCCTAGTTATATTTTCGGGATCGTCGACATGTTAACCAACGAAATTCAATTTGGAGACGGCAATGTTTGAGAATCGAGAATCTTATTGCTCTCAAATGAAATTATCCGCAGATAATCTAGATAAAGATTTCGGAAGCACAGGAGTCAATAAACTGATTAAGAATGAAAAGAGACTTTAAGCACAATAGTATTTGCCTGCATGCCTTCGTCAAAAAGTCTAAAAATTCTATGTGAGATAACAAAGACGGTTTTATTGAAGAAAGCACACTCTGTGCACCTGTGCAGGTACAAAAGGCGCTTAGATAAATGTGGAGTAAGCCTGGAGATCGTCTTTGCGGCTGTATATAGCTCCTGGGAGCCACTGGTGCCACTCGTTCATTTTCAACGCGCATGTTACACATAAATGCAAACACCTCTGAAGACCGTGCAGCTAGGATAATATCAAGTATATACGGCTCGAAAGCTCTGCGATCGTCAACCATGACGCAGTATACTGCTGAGAGCGAAAACGGGAGCGTCGTTATCACTATGGTAACTTGAGCGCATGTGTTCCACGAGTGCACCACGCTCATTAGTGGGTGTAGGTTGCTAGCGTGCAATGTTGCATGGCATTTATTGATTTAGCTGAAATAAATAGGAATAAATGAGGCGGTGGCAAGTGAAACAATGGGGGTCTTACATTGTTTGGCGATATAGAAACCTATGGCGTGGATTACGTAAATTTGACGCGACAACCACGAAGCACGCGGAGGATTCATTGTGCTATATGACGTGACTTGATTGGAGTCCCGATACCCTTTGGGTTACAAGGCTTTGGTGGGCATGCTTTTCAGCATGACGGCGGTCTCGACGTTCACGAGGACGCTTTCCTACTCTTCCGGCCGTATTCTTAAGTGATCCTCGGCACGATCCTCCACTCGAGCCGAGGAAATTCTGCGCGCTTTCCTCGAGTACTATACGGTAGCGCGGGTGTCTTCTTGAAGCCCCACGGATCTCGAAGTGGAGGAATGCTACTTTCCTCCTCTCACTGGAGTCGAGGCGGGGTGTCCAGTGGAAGATCGTTTAAGAAGACGGCCTTAACCTGACGTAAAATAACCCACACCGTGTACACAGATAGGGACGTAATACTCACGTGGAACTCTTGTTGGGACTGACTTCTGCCCCATTGCTTTACAATGTCATGGAGTAACGGTTATGATTAAGATGCAATAGTAAATCAGAGTTCGGTGACCACAGTCCTTCTGACATTGGTATCTCGACGGCAGTTGTCTTTTCCGAGTAGTCCCAGAACAACGGGAGGCTGGGCAGACAGTGCACGTGATTGGCCCATGTCCGCCAAAACCTTGCGTGTGCTGTCTGGGAGTTGACCAACTCGTTGCCCTGTGGCCACGCTGATAAGGAGAAGTGATTACGTGGAATGTCTTGCATGTACTACCGCATGTCGCATAGCGAGCTGGGGCACGTTGTAGCTTCGGTAATCGCAGTCACATGACATTGTAATATCGTCCGTATGCAGTGACATGTGCTCACGCATGATACGCGAAAAACATGAAATCGTCTCTGACGTTCACTGCTTCTCTAACTCAAACCGATTTCGAGTGTTTACAACAGTTCATTATTTCATCTCATCGAGTCATACATTAAGCTACAGACTCGCAGTCATCCTCAAGAACATGCACTGGTATCTAGACGAACACACATCGTCTGAATACCTCATGCTCACAGACAGATGCCAGACAACGATAGGGTGAAAGTCTTGCGCGGAACGTGACTTCCAAATTAATGTCCCCTCAGGCAGCAACTTGGCAGCGACGAGCGCGACAACTCATGGCCAAGAAATGAACTCGCTTATTGCCCATCTGTGACGTCGAGAGGACGATTGCAATCAGCACTGCGCGTGACAATACTGATAAACGTCTCCTTGTTTTCGTTTCGACTCACGCTCTCCAAATGTGTATGTGCGAATCACTTGACCGGTAAGATTTATTGACGTTGACGTTAGACCTTGAGGGCATGTTGAAATGTTTTAAGGTATTTTAGATGTTATCAGCAGTGGTGGCTTATGGGATGTGCTAAAAATAGGTTGTAGCTTTTGTGGCATGTGCTTACATAAATAATGTCTGTGGACACCGTGTGTTTCCAATGTTGTGGAAATCCGTTCGGTATTCTACCAAGAAGTCGTGTCGCGCCGCAACGCTAGGCTACAACGCGATGCCCTTCTGGCGGTGTTTTGCAACCAACTCGGCCAGGTTAGTGCTTGATGTCTGAGTCTGGAAGTGTCGAACTTGTTCAGTGCGACCATGCTATCCGGGCACTCGTCCTCCGCTACGATGCCATTCCGCCGTGGAGTCGTCAGTGCGCGACAACGACAAGCCAAATAGCCAACTCGTTGGCTCGATGATTGGTCATTCAGGGCACTATGTCCCTCGTGTTTTTGTTCTCCGAAGAAGCTGTTACCAGCTCGCGTGGCGTAGCGGTTAGGATGATCGCCTTCCACGCGAGACTGGGAAGTGTCGCAGGTTCAAATCCGGGAACCGGCTGTGCTGTCTGAGGTTTTCCCCGGGTTTTCCGGCAGAGTTCCCAGACGAATGTCGGCATAATTCCCCTGTAAAGCCGGCCCAGGACGCAAACGACCTCCCTCCCCCCATCCCCCTCTCCTTCCTGCTGTCATTCCTTTCCATCTACCAGCGGCATGGCCGAACGGTTTAAGGCGTTCCGCTCGTTGGTGGTAGCCAAGGTCGTGCTAAAAACTGGGAGGTGGTGGGTTCGAACCCTACCACCGGCTGTGCTGTCTGACGTTTTCCCTGGGTTTCTGAAGACTTTCCAGGCGAATGTCGGCACAATTCCCCCTGAAGTCGGCCCAGGACGCATACTAACCCCCCCCCCCTGTCCCCCACTCCTTCCTGCTGTCCTCTCTCCATCTGTTCACGTCTGTAGGCCGCTCATAGCCACAGATCCTTCGCGGCGCTAATTCGGAATTAAAAAAATATAAAAAAGCATGCCATCTGTCGACGTCTTCTGCAAGCCGCTAACTGTCACTATTGCTTCGCGGCGCTAGCGGGGCTATATATAAAACGTTCCAGTGTTGCTTGGGGCGGAACGTTTACTCAACGATGGGCGAAGTTCCCTCGATACTGATGCTGTCCATGGTAACGACACGGAAATAAGTATGGCTCTATAGGTTGAACACCTTATTGCGCTACCCATGGTCTGAAGAGCGAGTTCTCATATTAGCGAGACATAAATACAGTAGAAGAGTTGCCATAGTATGTCCCCCCCACAAAAACCGTTCATATATATAAAGTCGTCCACATTATCGAGGCACGACTGTATATCACAGGTAAAAAGACACCGCAATCAAAATTTCGTTTGTACAACACGATAAATTCAATTCCATTGTGCTTTCAAACACTCGATGTCCAAAACCTCTTGCGATATGATAATGGTGGTAATAGAAGAGCTTGCAGACGTGGTGCATCCTCGTACCACCACTCCGTGTCATTCCTCCCGTACCGAGCAGTACCATACCACTCCGTACCGTCCACCATTCGCTTACCAATGCTCGCTCCTTCCTCGCAAATCACAGATAAACACGAACAAGAATTGCGCGTGTACGCTGATATCACGAGATCTGCAAGCAGATGCCGTTGACCCACAGAGCGTCCGGAAACCAGTGACATACGACCGGGTATTTAAACGAGGATTTGGAGGCCTCCACCTTGCTCAACAACATCACCTGGTTTGGGGGAAACAAACTCCCGACACCGGAAAACCGTAAAATGAAAAGAAGGCAGACGACATGGCCCTTCCGGAAGGCGCGCATTTTCCTTGGCTAGGATGAAACTTCGTTAATGCGTGAGTTACGAATAGCTTTCTGCAAGGCGTTTCTCAAGAGTGAAAGCACCGCATCCAGTTTACGTTCGACAGGGTATGCTGTGATGAACTGGGATGAGAGTTTGATTCTATGGGAGGAGAACATCCAAAAAGAGGGAAAAAAAGCCTGCTGAACGCTGTAGAAAATGCTGTAAGGGCTTCCGTTGGTACCGAAGACGAGAAGGAGATAAAGTGCTTGTTCTGATTAGAGAATTGCATTATGCTGAAAAAAAGAAAAAAAAAAGAACGTGGACGCGCAGGCGTGATTACCATGGAAACTGGCGTCTCGATAGCACTTAGAGCCGCATGCTAATGGGAGGTAAAGAAAAAAGAATACCAAACAAGTGTATTAAAAGATGTATGCGACTCTGGTGACAAATTGACTGCCACAGCATTGAAGGAACCCAAGAACCAAAAGAGTCGAAAGACATTGAACATTGACATCGTGAACAAAGGATATCAATAGATGCAGAGCCCGTCGCCTGTGGGACAGAGGCCAACTTCCCGAAACCGCCAAAATATTAAAGAGACTATCCAGTGGCGGGAGCAAAGACTGGAGGTGACTTCGAGCAATTGCACGGAGAACCGCTCCGCTCACACACAACATAAGAATTTCGTTCTGTGTCCTCGCCCATGCCACACTCGGACAGTTAGGAGGCACTGATTACAGGATGTTGCTAGCATGTTGTGTTGCTGTACGGCGTAGTTAAGTACGAAACGTTCATATTCGTTTGTGTGGTGTGACACAGGCAGTGACCGCCCTCATAGCAGTGTTAAAAACGGGCTTCGCGAGGTATGTACAAGGACTTAACAATATGCTATTTCGTTGCGAAAACGTCCTCTCTTAATCCGGGATGTTGCAGAAACAAATGGCGTTCATTGAACCGCCAACAATAATATGCTGAGTACCATAACCACAAAAGTAAGCACGCCGTAATCAGCGAGCCCAAGTCGAATCCCGTGACAACTAGCATGCATGGCCGTCTCCTCGGCGCTTAGCACAAAAGCAGTTTTGCAAGCATCTGTCATTGCCTTCCAAGGGCTGTTTTGGCGGATACCAAGCATGGGCTTCTCGACCGCCATCTTTACACCTCCCAAAGAGCAGCTCTGCAGTGTCGCCTGCAATCGATCGCTTCCGCGCCATTCACGTTGGCAACCATCCTCGGCCCTTGGTCTAACCAGAAGGACCATCGCCAAGCTCTTGAGTACTTGCATATTTGACTCCGGGACACCGGTCTCCTCTCTACCCTATGATGTGCCTGCGTACCTGTGTGCTGTGTGTGGGTTTTTGTGTGTTGTGTTTTTGCCTAGCGTTCTGTTGATGTCTCACTGACCCCACTGACTATTGACCTCTCTCAGCGTCGTTCATTTCCTCATCATCAGGACACATCCTACCCATTGTGCCTTGGGGTAGTGGGCCGCACCTCGTGTGGCGAATTTCCCCATTCATCATCATTAGTTTATCTGTTGTTGTTGTTCCAAGGCTTGAGCATATAGGGTCAATACGATGCGTCACCAATGTGGTGCTTATCTTGAACACTAACTACAGAGGGCGTCCAAAGGATTGTCCAAAGGAACGACCCAGGTGCCATCGTGTACGTAGGCAAGTACAACAGAGCTTGCGAAACAGTGTTTCCTCCATGGTCGCCTGAAGCAGTGGATAGATGGGCATTCGGCTCTTTCGTCGTTTGTGAAGGAAGGCACTATCAGAAACAGTTCTCCTGCAGGAGAATGCTGCTGTTAAGTTTGATTCGGAGTACCTTTGCAAGTTCTTTGTCATCCATTGGAATGAGAACGTTTTAAATCGCCAACAGTCTCTGCGCATGATGCCGCGGAAAGGGCTGATGTCTCCTAAATTTCACAGACCCTCAATCTAGGATTCATGAGCAGTAGAGGGATCAACGAAGGATCCAATGACGATAACTCCATTCACGCGCCTTCGCCTCCATCACAACTCCATCATATCGCTTTCACATCGTCAGTGAGGACGTCTGTCTTGTTGGAGAAACAGAGAAAAGGTTCAGATTCTCTCACAGCAGGCGGCAACACTTGCTTGCAGTTGCGCGGGAACAAAATGAAATGTGGCGGTCTTTGCACGATGTACGGAAAGTTTACAGAACACCGGTGTGGCGTATTTTGTCACTGGAGTGACAGCCTAGAACCGAACAGGAGGTGACACACACAATGAAAGGTGAATGGCATGGTTCCATACGCGTTTTTTTTATTCGATCTCGTCTCATCTGGTACTAGGTTGTCCCCCCAGTGTAGAAACATGTCAACCCGTTCGTTAATTTTTGTCGAGATCTGTACAACTACTACGTGATAGCAATGTTATGGAGTGGCTCACACGGGTTACAAGCTGTGTCCGCTATATCACCTCGTGCACGTGCACTGAGTACACAGAGAGAGTATACAACACACACTTGTAACGCTTGCGTTTTACGTCATTTTCAGCAACAGCAACAACAACAACAAACGCCTAACAGGCGTATGGGGCTGCAGTGTTCCAACTGCTCGACTTCAACAACCACGCTGTGGAGGAGGAACAACCAGGGCGAACCCGTGTGCAACGCATGTGGGCTCTACTTTAAGCTGCACAACGTAAGCATACATTCACTGTGCATCTGCTTGTTGAGCAAAATGACAGATAAGGGTCAGCTGGCGTCTGTTGTACATGAACGTTCATAGCGGTATCTGGGACACCAGGAAGGCACGCGGACCTGAATACAGGAAGTACCGTGTACATAACGACATGCTCTGAGGTATGACGTAAAACCATAGATCGAAAAGTCACACGTGAAAAAGAACTCGTTACGAGTTAAGGTACCATGTGAAAAATGTAACTACGTTAATAACGAAGTTGTTCAGCCTGAAATGTTTCTCGCACTTACGGAGTCACTTTAAAAAAATGAACGAGTTACTTCCAAGTTCCTTGGGACTCAAAATAGCACTACACAGGTGCAGCGCGTGTGAGCAGTTGAGTTAGACATCGAGTTGACTGCGGAGGAGTGCAACACGCTTAGATCGTTTTCGTTTATGTCTAACAATTCGAACGCTTTGCATCTTACCCCCTGTGGGACCCCCAATGGTCCAGCTTCGTTTCAATGGCAGCGGTTCTTAGTTCCTGAATAGAATAATGTCATTGATTGAATATCACGTTTTATGACATAAAATGCCATGAAAGAACCGGAGAGAAAGCAAGAAAATATGTGGACGTGAGTGAAAAGAGAATTAAAAGTAAATTGGAAATTTGTTTAAGTTACTTTGGCAAAGTTACCTGAAAAAGAAACGAGTTCCTCTTAAAGTTACTAGATTTGATCATGGATCTAGATTTGATCATGGACTAATTAATACACGATATTATGAGTGCGGATACGTCAAGCTGCGAGCACTAACCCAGATGTATCAACTTTAGGTTAATCGACCACTAGCCATGAAGAAAGAAGGCATCCAGACACGAAAGCGAAAGCCCAAGAGTGCGAACCAGGAGGGGAAGTCGTCAAAGAGCAAGTCAGCCGCGGCTGCTCACGAAGCAGAAAGCAAGCGGATGATGCCCACGTACTCAACGCTGGTCTCTGGTGACATCGCCTACACCATGCAGGCAAGACGGCTGAGTCCAGGTAAGGAAGGTATTACTCGTTTTGTTCCTGGTCAAAGACTGATGGGTACTTCTAAGAGATGAGGAGGTACACATTAAACAGGCACTTGAGGTCGTGCTCTCAACACATTGCATCTGACACTGTTAGGCAGAGCAGTGCATTCGCATGAAATTCATCCAATATTGTCGTAAGCACTTCTCAGAATATGCGCTGTGTTCGACATCAATGACATGATTACAAAATATATTAAGAAAATTTATTACATTGATCGGGTGGTATATGAATGAAAAACTATGAGGAATTGTAAAATTGACAGTGAAAGAATACAGCACTAAAATCGCGGACAAACGCTATATGAACACACAGAGGCGACCACTTTGTATAAAACTGGGAAGAAACTCTGCATGGGGATCACTGTCTGGACATTTTACCGCTGCGTGAAAAGGACTAGAGTTTTCCACGGTGAAAACGTTCGCGGTTACTCACATCCATGAAAAGGGTATAGTGGAGTCCATGTAGTGGAACCCTTCGGTCAAGAAGTTTCGCACCTCCCCTCAAAATGAGGCGACTGCTGCACGGGCTGGAATAAACCTCGCGCGCTTCACCAGCTCCCTCTAACGGTCCAGCCAAAGCCAAAGAATGTGGGAGAGAGAGAGAAAAAAAAAGAAGTAATCAAGCGGCAGAGCCGATACGTTGCTATACACGGAGAGTACCCCACTCTAACGAACACCGCAACGAATGACGGCACAGAGTTCGTTGGCACAATGCAAGACAACGAGCATCTGGGAGCACACTTAACAGAACCTTACGCTCCAGGCATTGACAGATAACTGAGACATCTGGAATTATCCAACCCCCCCCGCCCCAGAGGAACTGAAAGCACCAACGTTGGACGGTTATAAGCGTTACGCCATAAGCATTATAATAGAGAGTTTTAGTAAGCCACTTTGCAACGTGCTGCTACGGTACACGGTACGACAATCCGAAACGCCATCACGATGTGTAAGATCGACGCTGTTGACGTTTTAGTACACCGTGGAAGGAGACGGTACGGTTAATGGACGTCGTAGTGCTGTAGAGCATTGGAAATACCGAACCCTGAACCGCGAAGCCTTTCCATGTTACGCTGTTGAGGAGTTCTGTTATTGAAATACATTTCGTTGGATCTACGATAGGGTTACTCGCAATCACCTTGAGCAGCATAAAAATGCTACGGGAGTCCGCACCGCCATCTTGATTCTCGCCTAGTTGAACTAGTCTTCTTCTCCTAGCGGAGCCCCACAATCCGCGTGACGTCTCCGATAACACGGTACGCTATTCCTCAAGGAGATCCGCACCGGCGATACGCTAGCGAAGCTCACCTAGCGTCGCGCATGCGCCATGAGACCAACGCCGTAGCGGATATCGTATCGGGGATGCAAAAACGGTCTAGTAAAACTCTCAAATGACTGTGTTGTATAACTGGTAAAACGTTAGACGCCTAAATGCACAGATGATTATGCGAAATTTAGGGAGCTTTTAGTAGGGTCAAAGGCTAAAATGGGGAGTAATTGTAATTTAGGGGACTAGAAGCTGCAGTTACTTACGAACTTGCTCATTTTTTTTCTGATCGTGCACGCTCAAGACGTGATGTGATGCATACATCGCTGGTAACGCCGCAATGATACACGTAAATACAATGCCGCGTTTATCAAACCCTGGGTGGTAGATGGCACACCCCAATGTGGTAAGCGATCTCCGCAAGAATTAAGTACTCTATTGACCTTGGGTAGAGAATGCAGCATGCTTCCCGAGTCTGGACCCCCTCCTCAGAAAAATCCTGGATCCGCACTTGGGGAGGGAGTGGACGAAGAAACGTACGTCGACATTTTAAAATTCGGCGCACTGAGGGCCTCAGTAGCATGCACTCTTGAAAAACCTGTCATATATAGGGTACATACGAGCTCGCCACGAAAAGTGAGCGATTAGAAAGAGACATTCCGAGAAACGACCGACGACGGTACCGAACAGGGCCCTGCGCAAGACGCCGCATGAAAGAGGATCAACTTGGCTCTAAATAGTGCACTGTAAGGTGTCTTCATGAGTGTGTACGCGACTCCAAGCCCTCTCGGAAGCGAGCCAGGTTCCGCGATGAAAAACGGCATCGTATATGTATGGATATCAAGTAAAATGCACGGGTCAACCATGGGGTGACGTACCAAATCTCAGACCAACCCTCTGACCAGATCAGCAACGTTATTTCCAATTTTGTTTTGCTTTCGTCGAGCAGTTGGCAAAAACATGATGATGATGATGATGATCATGGTGATGAAAGGAGAAAACTAAAATAGTTGTCTACACCAATGTGGAAACAGGCTACTCCACACCACGCACGACAAATCATAGCTCACGTGTCGCTGAACATTGACAAAAATGTACGAAAAGGTACATAGGTTTACGTAACATGGCACTGGCGTACTTCTACGTTAGAACGGTCCCCTGCTAGATGTAAGCAAGAGATTTAACAAGGAACGGGTGACCAGTTGCTCTGCCCCTCTCTCAGTATGTGCGTCTGCTCGTATTTGCTGCTAGGCTGTCGCTCGAATGAAAAAATGTGACACCCCGGTGTTCCGTAAACTTTTGTCCGAAGCTGTCCATCGCATGCGAAAACATGGTTTAGACCGACTGGGACATTCTGCATACTACTGCGTTAGCCACAAATTATTCAAGAAGAATATCAACTTGGCTTCTTTTCTATTTTCCAGACCGAGGCCTACCATCCGCATCATCTTTACCAGCCTACACACCTGCCTCAAGCATCAAGCACGAAATGTCCATTAATGCTTCACCCGTCATGGAGATGCTGGAAAACCACAGCCCCCGCTCTCTGCCGTCTCCCATAGCGCCTTCGTCAGCCACGCTTAACAAACACCTCCACGGCCTTAGCATGGCACCGCTGGACGGTCCCACGACGAGCAGTCCTCATCACATGGGCGGGGGATCTCAGTCCAGCATGTACCCTGCCGTTACGAGCGTCCTGGTCCAAATTGACCACGGAAAGCTGCAACACCAACAGGGACCACAGTCAGCAGTCATTCAACATCACCACTCCTCGTGAAACGCAACCTGAAGGCGGTTTCTATTGCTTGCGGGGACCTTCTGCTTCTGGTAGGAAAGCAGACGACGTTCTTACGACGACGATCTTACGTCATCTTCCGTACCGGAAGCAGACGACACGCGTCGGCTTCACCGAAACAGCATGACCCGAAGACGGCTTCTATTGTTTGCGGGGATGTTCTGCCTCTGGTAGGAAAGCAGGCAATGTCTTACGTCGTCTTCTGTACCAGAAGCAAAAGACACGCGTAGACTTCATCGGAACAACACGCAGTAGAACATTGTGAGCGAGCGTCGCCCATTGATCCATAAGACGGTCTTGGCGATGACGATGGGACTCATGTGTGTCGATTTTTACAGGGTCTTCATCCGTGAAATAATTTCAGGTTTGACAAAAATTTCGTTCACGTGTATGGTGTTTTTGTTGTGGCTGTTTCGAATGCTGGTTAGCATTTTGTAGTTGCTGACACTCTTTTAGTGATACTCAGTGTTGACAAAAGTAGTTACGGTCTGTGGCAACGCGGTAAGCGAGCGCGTTGCTTACGCCGAACAATTTAGCGACATTTCAACATATATTTTGTAGACTAAGGGTGCCGAATATGATAGCGGGAAGGGGGCTACGAAGAGCTGCAGTCTCTACTAGGAGCTACAGAGCTACAAAGGGGCCTTAACTTATGCGGACAATGAAAACCTGATTTCAACGAAGTACTCTCGATTTCTAACATTCGTGCTGTTTTTGTTTGTTTCAGTGGACAATCGTAGCTTTGTCGTACTTAAATTTGAAGCAATTCCAGAACTATAGTTCTCAGGAACGTACATCTTGCCTTTTATATTTCTGTCATAGTAAGTTAAACATCGCTCAGACAATGGCGACCGTTATGATAGAATATGCAACCGTATATTTTCTTCCTCGAGATCAATGCATTACTGTGACTTCACTAAAGTCGATGACATCTCACGTGGTCGAGCATGAATTGCCTTATCCATGATCTCATTTGTCTTTTAGTGTGCTAACCATTGACAGACTGTAAATAATTTCACGATTCACTTACAGCGGCAAGTAAGACATCTGGCTAAGTAGTATGGCAGGTAACTTTGAAAACGCATACTGTGTGAGAAATAACCACTTTAATTTAGCAGCTATTTTGTCTGCGCTCGGCACAAGAAAGGTAAAAAAAAAGGAATTAAATAGGTGTTCAGTGGTTTCGTAGCTATCGCTGTATTGAAATTCAACAGGGTCGACTTATGACAGATAATAACATATGTTTTTTTTTCTTCTTCTTCTTTCTCCTTCTTTTTTACTTCGCTCGGTATCCAGTATTTAGTGAGGAAGAACCAACTGATTTAGTCAAGTGCAATTCTGACTCATACGCTTGGCATGATCACGCATATTGGTCGGTCATGCATTGGGGAATGGCAAGTTATGCAAATAAGTTGAAAGTAATGCCGAGCTTTCTTGGAACAAAAAATCAAGGCATTCAGGAGAAAGCACGTGTAGAGGCACATCTTTTTCTGAATTAGTCGTGAGTGCTTTGACGTGTTGTGAGTGTTAGATTACGACGACGTGGGTTTGCTAGCGTGCCATATACGTACAGCAAAAGCAATACATCTCAGCGGACTATGGGTTCACTGCGTTAATTGATTGAGTGACATTGGTTAGAGTGGACTGTGAGTGTGACGTAAGAAAGAAATACATATCCGCGCGGCGTGATAGATTATGTACACCAGTGTCCTCATGTACAAATGTATTATATGTGAATCAAAAGAGGACATGGCTGGGCAAATAAAAATGGTTCCGTGCTAAACAGGGTCTTTCTCTTCTTTGGTTCGCCCATCAGTTCCTCGGTTGTCGATTCTCACAAACAGCGGGTTCGGTGACAGTCACCAAAGTAACCACATTCACGATTTCTTAAGCACGAATTCAGTAACTAGTGTTCTGCTGCCATGGCGCCGACTATTAATTTTAACGTCACAAAAAGCAGTTGATTCGTGCTGATACAATACCCTCTGGCGAACTGAACACACACCATGTCGGGAAACAAAGCAGGACGTGACGTAGCCATCAAGAGTCCGCCAATCATGACCGTGCTTTCGGCGGCGGTGGTTATGGAGACTATATAGCCACCATCAACCGCATGGAAAGCCATTGGCAGCCACAGAAAGCCAGCAATTTAAATTGCCTACGGAGATAGGACGAAGCAGACAACATCCTGACTTTATACGTCGAAATGGCCAAGACTGCATGAGGGCCCAGAATTTAGGGCCTTTTTTTTATTTTATTTTTTGCGTAACAAGGCTGCCTAGGAGGCCACTATAATGACTCAGGCCCAACTCGGATTTCTGATCGGAAGACTCTCAAAACCACCGAGACTGCCTAATTCACTCCCTCATCATCATCTCATCATCTTCAGCTTCTCTCATGACGACGCCCACAGCTGTGATGCCAACAACGGCAAGCTGCTATCATCACCACGTTGGCGTGGCGAAGGAAGGAGAGGAGGTAGTAAGCAGGCCTTCTGTATCCTTGTGGCATTGACTCAACAGACTTGTGGCGAATTCGGGTGGTCATTTCGTGGCTTTTTTGTTTTTTTACCAGACCCGAAGCAGTCATGTTCGCTTGGTGAAAGCGAAGCAATGTCGCATGTCCGCATGGCGCTTTCCGAGCACCCGGAATTTGCGAGCTAGCACTCTTTTTCGCCCGGTCTGGAAACGACCTTGCAGCCGGGTGCACAACTGTATCCGGTATATCGTCACATCCGCACTGCAAGGGTGGCGAGGGTCCGCATTGGCTAGCACGTCGAAGTACACGTGGGTTAGCAGACAACGAAACCCGAGGACGAGCGACCGCGATGCCCTAGCGTGATCCAACCGGACTCCTGGCACTCATGTTCAGGTGGCAGTGATCACGTGATCCAGCGCTGGCAATTTTGGAGCAATTTCCGAGCGCCAGGCCGTGTTGCCACGAAATGACCACCCGAATTCGCCATTGAAAAGGTGGATCGCAGCACCGAAAGCGCCACACCATGCTATCACCGCAATACCTTCAGGCGAATTTCGACACCCTTCGACGATTTTCTCTTGTCTTTGCCTCGACCTAAGGCTCCAGCGAGAAACAGGGAGGGTTGTATCGTCGGTTGGTTATGCCGACATTTGCGTTACAGCGTCTGACGAACCCAGGCAAAATGGGGTCATAGACAGAGGAAAACTCCTGGTTGGCGCACTTCTCACTATGGTAGGTGCTGTCTCCTGTATCCTTTTCATAAATGTATATCCCCCCCCCCCCCACTCCTCTTCAGGAAGACTTCCCGTAATTCAGGCGTTTCTGACGCTTTCATTTCACTTTTACTGCCTCAAAGGCCACGAGGAGGAGGTCATCATTTGAGGTGAGTGTTTACATGGCAGGTTATCGAAAAATAATGATATGCAAGTCAGTAAACATACAAGTGCTACATGTGTACGGAGACGGACTCGTTGAACAGTCATCTTGAAGCGATATGTCGGTAAAAAAAAAGAACAAAATATTTAGAGGGCTCCCTCCTGTAGAGAGGGCCACAAGTTTTTGGGCGCTGAATTTATTTTAGTGTTAGTCATTAATTAATCATATTCTATTGAATAATAAAGTGGATTAAATACACTAGGTCAATTCATTTTCGTTGTAATTCAATTAATTTAATCCAGCACCAACTCGAAATGTAAAACGATCGGAAATACGTCAATTCTACGTCAAAACCCACAATACGCAAAACGTGTCGACGTCCTGCTCTCAACCATCGTGAAAGGGGGGAGTGGGAGTACTTTAAAAAAATTACAGCATTGCTGCTATAACCCGAAAATATTGAGTATTGTGGAATTTCAACGGGGCTTGCACTTTACGCAAGCACAACTCCTAATAGATCGCTTCCGTGCAGTGTGGGGATATTCAGAATACTCAAGCGGCAGAAAAGCACAAGGTGTTTCCTCAACAAAAAGAAAAAAAAAAAAAAGAGGGAGAGAGAACGCTGAGAAATCGCAGCGATTTTCCGCTCGACCACGAAAACGATGCCTGCCGGTCCTCTAGTCGCCGATGTGTGCGGTGAGCGGACTATTGCGGGGAACGAAGGAAGTGACGCGTCCGGGTTGGCCAATAAGATGCCTGGCCGGATGTGGTGGCGGGCGCACAGCTGCGCAGCGACCAGTAGCGGAAATGTGGGCAAGCAGTTCGCACACGCCGCTGTTGCGTCTTCCTGTATAGCGTTCATTAGCTAGCTTCTGTGCACAAATTATATTGATCCAGAAATACGTTACGTATTCTACACATGTCACCTTAACTATCCGTCACGTATATTCCTCTAGTCGAGATTCATTACAAAGAACGCCACCAGGGGCCGTAGACAACGAACATCGCGCTGGACAGCGAATAGCGTCGAGAAATCGTTGTATGCGTGTGGAGGGAGGGGTGGGGGTGTTTGAGGAAGGTGCGGTCAGCCTGCTCAGTGATGGTGGCTCGGTGCCCCTAGCGGAGGGGGAAAGGGCACGGTAAAAGAGGGAGGGGAAGAAGATGAAGTGGTATAAGAGGAGGCAAGGGCTTGCAGTTCCCCTTGGTCTGGGATTCGGGTTGTCCCACAGAACTACCCTCAACAGAAAACATGCAAAAATCCCTCGCCTTCACCTAAATGCTCCCTGTGCCACGGGACAGCCAGGATGATTGACGAAGTTACCCCGTCCACTGCTTGCGGGTGGGCTCCGCGATTTTCCATCAGGCTGACGTCATGACCGCGAAACGCACTGGCTTTCCGTCGAGAGAACGATGTGCACAGTAAATCATTTTACATGTTTATTTGCTCAAAAAAGTTGTATTCTTATAAAAACACCATTTTCTATTCCGCAAAGGGTGCAAGAAGAGCATTACTAAAGGTATAATATCGACATACACCACGTTTTATCCAATGGATCCGGTCGATCATTAAGGGTGTAAAGAGGGGTGTTGAAACAGGTGTTTATCGTCTAATGGACCTTTTTTACACCCCATTTGAATTGGGAATATGGTGTTAAAAATTGTGTTTTATTTCGTGAGAGAAAAAGTATGCTGGTTTCACAGCTCCGCTCAGCAAGTAATCACATTATAGACGATAACCTCAGTTAAGAACACAGTATTTGACAGGGAAGAATGTTAGGAACTTAGCTGATATCTTTGACTCGTTGCAAGCGTACGTGTTAATTGCAAAAACGCATTCCCGTCACCGTTACAAACGTTTCCCGCCCCACCACATGTAACGAACGTGCACCAACAAATTGTATTTCAGTATATGATCCATCCGACACGCCATTATAGGCTACTGAGGGTGCCCGAGGTCTCTTCAAGTCTCGGCACTCACGTTGGTCCCACAGTGTTACCAAGCTAAGGAGGCGTGCCTGCGACGCATTGCGCTCCGGTTTATGTTCTTCTGTGGAACCACGGCAGGTAGTCTGCCGTTTTCACCGTGGTGCTTGCCATATATGGAAGCAAGAACATCGAACTGTATGTCTCGGCCAATGGTCTCGCTAGCTATTTGCGAGGGAATATTTGCCAGCAAACACTTCCATCATAAAAGGTGTTTTCAATAGAATACTCCCCTTTTAAGGGTGTTTTTGTTTTTAAACGCCCATTATAAGAGTGTTTTTAGGAATACACTTAACTAAAGGGTGTATTAGAAAACACCCATCATTTGTGTGCAAAGGCAACACCGAAAAGGTGTGCGCCATAAGACAAGCCATTTACACAAAAAAAATGTAAAAAAGTCTGCTGTGATGTGCTGTCACCTGCACATGGAGCATCCCAATAAAGGCTACTGAGAGATGCTCGCACGTTTTCTGTGTTCGGTAGTTCTACGAAACTATTCAAATCCCAGAGGAAGAGAGACTGCATACATACCCATCCCTATCCTGCACCACCATCGTCTGTCACCTCCCTATTTCACCCTCCCCATTCCCCATTCCACGTGGTGCACCGAGCCGCCACCGCTGAGCGGGCTTGACTGGACCAAACATCATCCCCTTCTTCCCGAAACATCACAGCCTCCTGAGTGAATGTTAACGGTGAATTCGTGTGATCATTTCGTGGCAACTTTTTTTTTTTTTTTTGACAGATCCCGAGTTAGTCATGTTCGCTTGGTCAAAGCGAAGCAATCTCGCATGCTCGCGTAGCGCTTTCCGAGCGCCAGGAATTTACCAGCACTTTTTTCGGCCGGGCTTGAAACGACAGAGCAGCGGGTTGCCCAGCTATATCCGGTGTCGTCACATTCGCACTGCAAGGGTGTCGAGTGCCCTAATTGGATATCATATCGAAGTTCACGTGGGTTAGCAGACGACGAAACCCGAAGACGAGCGAACGCGACGCGCCTAGCGTGATCCAAGAGTGCACTCATGTTCGGGTGGCAACGGTATCGTGATCCAGTGTGGGCGCTGACCAAGCAATTTCCGAGCACGAGGCCGTGTGGCCACGAAATGACCACCTAAATTCGCAATGAGAGACTTCGAAACTGCGTGTACTTACGAGCACAGGTTATGCTAAACACCCTAAAATCTAGATGTTGATGCAAGGTTCATAATCGTTACACCTTCTATGCGTGTTGCAACACGATTATTATGCAATCCGTATTTCGATTGAGCGTTCGTTGCGTTAAAGGGAACCAGGCAATATGGCTGGTCTTCCACGATGATGTCAATACATACTAACGCCGCAACACAAGGAGGAGATCTATCGGAATTTTTGGTAATTTGGGGGAATTTGGGTAACGATACAGCGTTACACTCAAGTGCAAGAGCAATGGGCAGAGTTTTAGAACTGGCCTCAGTTTTTGACTTGGTTGGGGAAAATAAAGCAAATCAGTAAATTTTGGATATAGGCAGTGTTAGGCTAAAAGATAAGGAAGATGGGCTCACTAATTTTGTGACTCGTCTAATCAATCAACAATATAACAAGATAGAGTTTGTGTAAAAGGGGCTACCTCCATGGGTAGTTCTTTTGCTTGATGACAATACACACTTGGTGACAATGAAGCGAATCAGTAAACAAATAATGTAGGGATAGTAGGCTAAAACGATAAGGAAGATGGGCTCACTAATTCTGGGGCTCATCTAATCAGTCAACAACACAAGCTTGATGGCTTCCTTTTTATTGCGTGTTAGCGCCGCGAAGCAACCTTGATGGCAAGCTTCTGTTCTCTTCGATCATGATCAAGGTGAGTGGCATATCAAGTTCTAGTAAGCGCACTTGGACTGTACTGCCCCCTATAGCGACTCTTCTGGAGTTTCAGGATTGATCGCATGGTATGGCACGTACAAAAAGCAATCTCCTTTTGGAGCGTTGTTATCTGGTATGTAAGATAGTAGTGAGTTTTAGTATACCGTTGATAACGTTATCGTCTCTATCGGAACCAATCGCACTCGTGCGTGACTCAGAATCTTATCCACTGGTTGGTTCCGCTTGATACGGTGAGACGCTAGCCACGTTATCAACGGTCTGCTAAAACTCTCTAGTGTCTGTGTAAAAGGGGCTACCTCCATAGGTGGTTCTCCTCCTTTATGACAATACACGCACAAGCTTGTTGACAATATATACAAGTATGAAGACAAGCTTGCTTTAGCCGTAGCCCATCTGTACAGTTGGCAATACGAGATCAATTACCAAGTGTGGAGAGAGCGCTGCATCGCGGTACACAGCGGCCACGCTCGGGGGTAGTCACACGTTCTAGGCCTCGTTCGAGCGGGTATTGGCAGAATTCTACACAGGGAGAAAGCAGTTCTTGGTGGTGTGGAGTTTGGAAGACGCTGGTGAACTTTGTCTGCGCTCTTCGAAGAAACGCATGGAAGGTACGTTGTCCAGTGCTAAGCATTGCTTTCCTTCATGCCGTTATCCCGTACGGAACTCTAAGCAGTCTTGGTCCGTTGCATGGCGACGACAAGCACGAACAGCAATCCTTAACGTGGTGTGATTTCACACGCAGGAGTTGGTATTGCACTAGTTCTAGTTTTAGTCCTGGAGGCGCTGGCCTCTTACTTTGCTGCAGTCATCAGTGACACCTACACCACGATCATCGCTCTGCACTCTGAACTTGTATCCTTAGGACACGGCGTGGTGTTCCAATGGATTCCGAGCCATGTCGGAATTTCAGGCAATGATCGTGCTGACGCTCTTGCTCGGCAAGCCCACGACACTGAGCAACCAACTGTCCTTCCCCTCGCGCACTCTATGTGCCAGCTGGAAATCCGCAGCTCCATTGCCAACCGTACGCAGCTCTGTTTCAGCAGGAAGCTATACGAACCAATGCCTTCCTTAAATCCATTGACCCTTTAATGATATATGCTGTGCCTAGCCGCATCTTGCGCATCGAGGAATCGTTGCTTCATCGGCTGCGGCTGAATGTGGCACGAACCCCACTCCTCCTCTTTAAAATGAGCCAGCATCCATCGCCTCTTTGCCCCACGTGCCAAGTAGCTTACGTGCCACACATACTCCTTGATTGCCAGCGGTACGAAGATCACCGGTCGAGTCTCCGGTGCCGCCTTGCTCATCTATAGGCTACCGAGAGCTTTCCCTCGCGATGCTACTTGGCCCATGCTCAGCACGCTGAAGTCACGTCTGCGCTGACACAATTCCTTCGGGCATCTAAACTCCTGGGCATGCTCTGATAGTCCTATGCGCAACGATTAGAGAAGGAGCTGTTTATTCTGTATTTTTTCATAATTTTCTGTGTCTCAGTTGCTTGTATTCTCTTTTGTTTGATTGATAGCTTTTTGGGAATAGCAAGCCTACACCGTGGCTAACCTTTCCCTTCTCTTTTTTTTCTGTTTTTCTTCGCATTAAACATATCCCCTAGTTTGTTGAGACAGTCATATGGGAGCCAGTCCATGTGACTGGACTTCCGCTTCGATGCCAATACATAACAATACATTGTCGGTTTGAGATGCTACAGGAAGCCGAGGAGCTACAGGCCCCTGAGGTTGGGCTTCCTATTTTTTTATGCCAATACACGCACGATTTGTCGTGTTGATTGATTGTTGCTTGTTCGATGTTCGTATACTGGGATTTAACAGTTGCGGACTCTCGCCGTCCTCGTGGCTGCGGGTGCACCAGCGCAGTGTCCCTGTTCTCGCTGATCTCAAAGGTTTGGTGCTCCCTATCACGTGTCGAGCCCGTCTCGCCGCCTCATGGTTTTTTTTTGCAAGTACTGGTACCACTGCAGTGTCGCTATTCCCCCTCGTCAGATCTTGGTGGCTGCGAGCCGCACCGTTTTTCGTTTCATCTGGGGTGGCAGTGTGGAATGGGTGTCGTGTGCCCGCATGTGCCAGCGGCGGGAAGTAGGTGGCCTATGGGTTCCACATATAAAGAGCAAGTGTCTTCGCCTTTGTCTTAAAGGTATTCTTGATGCACTCATGGAACCGTACCACCTCTGCGCATGATCTGTTGCAGTACCTACTGGGTCCTGGTATGAGGTGTTTTTCTGCTTTTTCGCTGAGCACGCCTCGATCTGAGTTTGTCGCACCGCACCTCAGAGGGTATGTCTCCTCCAAGCGGCGCCTGCGTGGGTCCTACACTGGTGAACGCATTTCTACGTGGTCTGTCAAGTGACTGTACAAGTCCCTCTTGGGGCTACTCCTCATGCCTCTGGCGGCTGTGGGCCTTGGTGTGCCCCGGCAGGTTGCTTGGTGTCTTCTCACCGCGGGCTGGTTGGACGCCCGTCGAGCTCGCCTACGATTGCGCATGGCGTACGGTGTTTTACCGCTTCGGGACCGCCTGTCTCAGTTCGGAGTTGCCACTCCTTTCTGTCCATTCTGCGCTTGTCACGAGACTGCAGAGCACGCGTTTCATCACTGCCTTGTGCCCGATACGCTGTGGCACAGAGTTAAAGTCCTGTTTGGCGTGACCTGGATTCGCTGGAGTGTCATTCAATTGCTCTTCCAGCCTTCCGTCCCGCATCGCAATAGGAAATGCAGTTCCTTCTTCTGGCAGTTGAGATCAATTACCAGACCAGGTGTGGATTTTTCGCTGCATTGCAGCAGAGGGTGGCCGCGTCCATACCGTAGCAGAAGCGCTAAATCTTCTTCGAGCAGGGATTCGCCGAGCCCTTGGTAGAGAGAGAACTGTGCTGAGAGCTGTGCACTCCGCAAGGCGATGGCACACGTCTTCGGTCCTCTTTGAAAATGAAAGAATTAGGTATGTGCTTCACTTTTACGTGGCCATGTAGATTTTGCCTTTGTCACGCACGCAACTTTCCGTGAGTTTTCGATCGTTGCATGGTAACGTCATGGAGATCATATTACTCTATAGTTTGCATCTACATAGTCGTAGTCTAGTCTGTGCGAAACGTTAGAGAGAACCAGTCTGTGTGGTTGGTCTTCCGCTCCGATGCTAATACACAGTTGTTTGTTTGTGGTGCACGGGAACAACGCTCGTAGTGTACCAGAGGCAATTCGACTGAAAAGTGTGTCGCTTGTCTCATCCTAAACCTGTCAATGAAGGAAGTCCCTTATACATGTACTGCAACTCTTTCCAATGAAGGCTTCTGAGGGATGTTTGGCATCGGTAGTACCGTGGGACCACCTGCCTGCCTGTCTACTACATCCTGCTCTTTGTTTTTAGGGCGAGGGCAGTACTATTTTTGAAACATGATGTGGGCAAGACTTGCGCTTGTCCCATCCTATAGTTGGATATACAACTCGTTCGTGCCGGTGCCCGCAGAGTTCTTCGCAGGGAGAGAGTCCTTCTCGAGAGTAGTTCTCATGTCCTTGTCCCGGTGGCAGCTCTCAGAAGTTATGGTCTGTTGCACGGAGACAACTTACGCGTAGATCAGTCTCTGATGAGATATAAGCTCTGTCAGAGGGTTGGCATTCAGTTTGTGTTAGCCTAAGTTCGTTTGTGGCGTTATAGGAAGGCAGCCCCTGGGGTTAGTCTTCCACTTTGATGCCAATACATCTCTCAGGTCAGGCTGTCCCTTTTGCGAGTACAGGGAGCCAACAGAACATGCTTTTAGTTCATGTTTGTTGCCGGGTGCCCTGTGGCTTCGTGTAGCAGGCCTCTATAGCCTGACGGATGTTGACTGGAGCACCGTTCGTGGTCTCTGCCCCCTCCCTGTCTCGCAGCGGGATAGGCGACATTTTGTGCTCTTGGTAGTACAAATAAATTACCAGGTTTGGACTGCACGCTGTCGACGAGTGCACGCGGAGCAGAGCCGCAGTGTGGAGGAGATGATTCAGCTTGTTAACGCAGGTATTTGCAGAGTTCCTTGCAGGGAGCGAGCGGTACTTGGAGCAGTTGAGTCTGACCGCCGCGAGATAGCCTCTGACATTCTCTTCCGGGTGGACAATAGCAAGTTCCATGTTAACCTATTAGGTGTCCTCGTTTTCGTGTTGTTATCCCACTTGCAGCTTTTCAGTGCCATGGATTGTTGAATGGCGAAACTGACGCGTATAGCAATCTCTGAACACCCTTATTCGCTGGGAGAGGGTTGGTATTCAGAATGTGTTTGAAGCCTGTTTGAGATGCTACAGGAAGCCGTCCCCCTTTTTTGTTGTTTTTTGTTTGTTTTTAGGTCTTCCTTCAACTCCGCGTACGGGTTGAGGGAGGCAAAGTCGAGCCGGTCTTTCGTATATTGGGGAAGGCCCCTTGACAACGCGGTCCGCCCCCAGGTGGCCCGTGTCTTTGAATGCGCGGCCTATAAAACGGTAGTTGGGGCAGTATCGGTTGCGGTGCTGTGTGGTGCGGTGATCGAAGAACCAGACTATATTTTGAGTCGTTTTGAGGACGCGAGCAGTACTATTTTTGAAGTGTGATGAGGGCGAGCATTGCGCTTGTCCCAGCCTACAGTTTCCAAAACAACCAGTCTATGTCACTGGTCTTCCGCTCCGATGACAATACATCTGTCTTCTGTCGAAGATCGGGGCCGCGAGGCTTTTTCGTCATTGGCGGGTGAGACGTGCACGTGCTGGTCGGCAGCTAATGCAGCACCTTTGGCAGGTGCTATCTATACTGCGCCATCCAGGGTCTACAAGCCCCGGAAATGACGAGGCCATACAGGACGTCAGCACAAAACAACGCAATGAGGACGTCGTGCGGAGGACTTCCTCCTTACAAATGCAGGCCTGGGATCGTTTTGCCTCGCTCCTGTCAGTAGAGCGTTGGTCACGGGAATCATGGTGTTCCCGCCTCCTTCTTGGCCCTTACTATATCGCTGTCCTCAAAGTGTTATTGAGGAGCTGTCGGCGGCTGACGGGCCTGTCTGCGTGCAGGATATTAAATGACGCTCTTTCGAGAACATTTTGCGACCATGTATGAAGGCGTAACCCCTCCCACTGCGGAGGCCCGCTCTCTTTTGCCTGCCGCAAAGCACTTCTCAGCGCCGACCGTTTTACGCTATAGCTGAGTACACGGCTGCAGTCAAGGCCCTGCACACTGGGAAGTCTCCCGGCTCTGGTGGACTTCCAGCTGAATTCTATGAATATTTCTGGTCGACATTGTCCCGTCCTTTGACTACTCTTTTCAATAACTGTTTGGCGGGTGGCCTCTTATGCCCTTCCATGCGATATAGTGGTATTACCCTGCTATGCAAGGATGCGTCCCGTAAGCAGGATCGGAATACTTATGGGCCGGTGTCTCTACCGAATACCGACTATAAGATTATTTCTAATGTGCTACTGCAGCTGCACTTACGTGTGTCGTCTTCTGTGTCCGTGTCCCTCGGTCTTCTTCATGAATCTATACCAGCTAGCCTTCACCCTTCCCCTTGTTTCACGGCAGCGAATTTCACGGGAAACCCGAATGGGAGTTCTGGGCCTTGTCATTTCTCCTTGGCAGGCCTGCGCGGTCCCTGGGCGGTACCTGCAACTACATTTTTCTGCTTTGCGTGATGCCCTTTATTGAGCTTATAGTCAGACCTGTAAAGTAATTAATTACAAGTAATTGAATTACTGTAATTAATTACTTTCTTAGTAATTAATTACTTCCGGAATTACATTAGGTTTTATGTAATTATAACTGTAATTGAATTACTTTTACAAGTAACGCGTAACGCATTTCGAATTACTTTCGGAATTACTTTGAACGCAATCTGGGAAGGGCCAATGTTTAAAGTTGGGTGAATTCCACACCGTTTTGTTTTTCGTCTTTTTCACAGTGATTACCCAAAGGCTCGATTCAGATCGGTACATTTTTCGGTACAGATTTTTTATATTTGAATGTGGAAGGAGAAAAACTAATGCGCCACGGAAAAAGGAGTACGAATTGTGGATATCGACCTGCACTTCACAGTCGTGAGAGTGCTTGAAAGATCTTTCTTGTGTGCTCGAGGTGTCCATGAAGTACAATGTTGGGCTGCCCAGCAGTGCACCAGTGGAGCGTCTGTTTTCAGTTGGTGGTCTTGTTATGAGAAGGAGACGTGGCAGCCTTACAGACAAGAACTTTGAAAATACCTTACTCTTGAAAACCAAGGCGTTACAAGCTGCACTCATGATCTGCACTTTGCTCACATACCTGAAAAAAGAAATTCTTTTGACTGTGATGTTCGGTGTTTCTTTAACATGGGAAGAGACTTGTCCTTGTGTAAGACTTCTCTGACTTGTTTTTCTACCACAAGAACAACTACCACCATCTTTCAGAACATGTGCAATAAATGTGTACATCAAATCTTGCAATTTGCACGTCGTTTGCTTGTTGCAGTCAACTTTGTGAATGTAATTCAGTGTAATGCAATTACTTTTTCAATAATTGTAATGTTAGTTGAATTACAATAGAAAATGAGTAATTGTAACTGCAATTTAATTACTTTTATGAACATGTAATTGTAATCGTAATTCAATTACTTTGGAAAAGTAATTTTTACAGGTCTGCTTATAGTCGCATTCAGCACGCGTTCGCACGCAACAAGAGAAGGACTTCGAAAGGGTGCACCACGGGTATGTGTACCAGGTACTGCACACTTTTGGTTTTCCCGTTACGGTAATTGGCTGGATTAGAACCCTCTACGCCGGAGCTTCAGTTCCTATTGGTCTAAATGGGGGTCTATCTGCCAGTTTTCCGATAACGACTTGTGTACGGCAGGGTTGTCCCTTGTCTCCTTCTCTCTATGCCATGGTCCTCAGTCCGCTTTTGAAGACTCTTGCAGCATCATACCCTACGCGAATGCTCAAGCTTCCTGGCTCCACAGCTCTTCCGCTGTTTGCGTACGCAGATGACCTGTCTGTGATACTTAGGGATCAAGCTTCTGTAGCTGACGTCCTAGCTGTTCTAGATGCCTATGACAATGTATCAAACGCACGCATTAATCGGGCTACAAGTGTTTTGCTCTTTCTAAATGCTACCCCATCGAGCTCTGCGCCCTTTGGAATTCATGTTAAAGACGATGTTCTTATACTGCTTGGGATATACTTTTAAAAGTTGCGGAGTCTCGCCGTCCTCGTGGCTGCGGGTGCACCTGGGCAGTGTCCTTGTTCTCGCTGATCTGAGAAGTTTGCTGCTCCCTATCACGTGTCGCGCCCGCTTTGCCACCTCATGGTTTTTCAGCAAGTATGCTGACCTCATCACAATACTCCGTAGGTAGCGAATGAAGAGACTTGTCAGCCAGTTAAACCTCCTCAAATGGTTAAAAAGAGAGAGGTAAAATGCGATGCTTTATTACACGAAGATACCGGGGAGGTAATTACGGCTTCGGAGGTATAGTTGGTATATTCAGTATTAATCGCCAGCGGCATGGTCGAGTGGGCTAAGGCGTCCGCTCGTTGGTGGTAACCAAGATCGTGCTGAAGACTGGGAGGTGGTGGGTTCGAATCCTATCGCCGGCTGTGCTGTCTGAGGTTTACCTGGGTTTTCCGAAGACTTTCCAGACGAATGTCGGCACAGTTCTCCCTGAAGTCGGCCCAGGACGCATACTAACCCCACTGTCCCCCACTCCTTCCTGCTATCCTCTCTCCGTCTGTCCACACCCAGTATTAATAAAAAATATTATTTTACTTTGAGAGAGTGCCTTTAGTTTACATTAAAGACTCTTTTTTGTTTGCAAAAAAAATAGCAGATTACGTTAATCGGGGGGGGGGATGTACATTTATTCAAAGGAAGGGTTAATCAGGTTTTCATATTTGAATTAATGTTTTAATGCGGCCTGGGATTACATAAGATGTGGACAGGTTGGCAACCGAAAGCAAAGTGAGAAAGGCGAGAATAGTGAGAGTTCAGAGACCGAGAGCAAGTCTCCCCACGCAGGTTTCGTTTTTCACGTCCCGTGTTTATAGGCAAAAGGTCGCGCGTGCGTTGCGCCGAGGAACCCAGACAGCGGGCTGTTGCGATGGCTCCGATGGCGATCGTCTACGAGAAGAAAAATGGAAATGGAAGAGAAACACAGTCCAGTAGGGGCAGAACAGGTATCACGGCAGTGTCGCTATCCCATCTCGTCAAATCTTGGTGGCTGCGACCCGCATCGCTGTTCGTTTCATCTGGGGTAACATTGTGGAATGGGCCTCGCGTGCACGCATGTGCCTGCGGCGGGAGGTTGGTGCCCTCTGGGTTCCATATATCAAGTGTCTTGCCCTTGGTCTCAAAGGTATTTTCGATACACTCATGGGGCCCCACCACCCTGCGCATGATCTTTTGCTGTACCTCCTGGGTCCTGATATCAGTCATTTTGTACCTTTTGGCTGAGCAGACCTCGATCTGAGTTTGTCGAATCTCACCTTACTGAATATGTCTCTTCCACACCTGCGTGAATCCTACCCTGGTGAGCGCATTTCTATACGGTGTTAAAGCGCCTGTACAAGCCTCCGTTGGAGCTATTTCTCATGCCTCCGACGGCTGTGGGTCTTGGTGTGCCCCGGCAGGTTGCTTGGCGTCTTGTCACCGTGGGCTGGTTGAACGCGCCCGTCGAGGTAGCCTGCAATGGCGCCTAGTACACGACGTTTACCGCTTCGGGACCGTCTTTCCCGGTAGGGAGTTGCCACTTCTTTCTGTCCATTCTGCGCTTGTCATGAGACTGCGGAGCACGTCTTTCATCACTGCCTTGTGCACGATACGCTGTGGCACAGAGTTAAGGTACTGTTCGGCGTCCCTCGGGTTCGGCGGAGTGCCATTCAATCGCTCTTCCAGCCTCCCGTCCCGCATCGCAATAGGAAACAGTCTCGTCTTCTTGCAGTCGAGATCCATTACCAGGTGTGAATTGCTCACTGCAGTGCAGCACAGGGTGGCCGCAACCGTAGTGAAGTGCTAAACCTTGTTCGAGCAGGGATACGCCGAGCTCTGCGCAGAGAGAGAGAGAGAGGGAGACAGAGAACAGTGCCGGGAGCCGTGTACTTCGCAAGACGGTACCGGACTTCGTCGGTCCTCTTTGAAGACGTCGGTTGTACGTATGTGCTTCACTATCAGGTTGTCACGTAGATTGTGCCGTTGTCACGTACGCAGCCTTCCGCGAGTCTGCGATCGCTGCATGGTGACGTCCAGAACACGTATTAATCTTCGACTTCTAGTGATCACGTGCTCTAGAGTTGGCATCTACGTATAGTCTTTGTGTAGTCCATGTGAAACGTTAAAGGTAGCCAGTCTGTATGACTGGTCGTCTGCTCCGATGCCAATAAACAGTTGTTTGTTTGTGGTACACGGGAACAACGCTTGTAGTATACCAGAGTTAATTTAGCTCAAAAGTGTGTCGCTTGTCTCGTCCTAAACCTGTCTATGAAGGAAGTCACTTATACACGTACTGCAACTCTTTCCAATGAAGGCTTCTGAGGGATGTGTGGCATCGGCAGTTCTGTGTGACTACCTGCCTGCCTGCCTGCCTACACTGTTAAAAAACAGAACTTCACCAGATAGCACGCTCCTAGCCAACCGTCATTCCGAATTATATCATTCTGTGTCCTTATTTGCTGAAAATGGGAGGAGGCGCCTATCTGGGACACATTATGCTTGTCCCAGATAGGCTCCTCCCCTGTTTTGAACGAATCATGACACAGAATGAGATCATTCGTTATGGTGGTTGGCTAGGAGCGTGCCTTGTGGAGAAGTTCTGTTTTAACGGTGTACTACATCCTGCTCTTCCTTTTTAGGGCGAGGGCAGTACTATGCTCTTAAGTAGTTCTCCAACAGCGCAGTTGAACTGAAGGTGCGATCGGAATAATGGGTGTCTGAAATACATGTAACCGGAATATTTCGTTTTGAAACCGTCGGAAACATTAGAAAATGAATTTAATCGGATTTTGTAACCGACTGCGCGCTCCCGGCTGAATTCAGGCAACAGTGTGCGGACCGACGTCACTGGAGTCGGTTATGAAGGCAGGCTGTGCGTCAGAAAATGCGGCCTTCCGTCTCGCAATCTGCTGCCGAACTGTCGCTAGAAACAACGCCGTTCATACTTTCGGTGGTATCGGATTGCAACCAGCCTGGCGACGCCGTAAGCCGACCGATTGGGAATCTCGTCAGCAGTGCCGATTACGTCACCGGAAGAGACGAAGCAGGGAAATGCCGAATGGTTTCGAATTCAATGTTTTTTTTATGTTTTATGAAAAAACACGAAAGAAGTTTGCGAAACTTTTTTGGGTTTTGTTCTTGGAAGGCATCTCCAAGTGGATATCACATTAACGTTATAATTCCGGATTCCTCGCGGACACCACCTTTAAAGGAGCAATGAGGTGACATTTGATCAGGGGGTTGTTTCCCCATGGGTCTGGGATCTTTAATTACTACGTGACAATAAATTCACAATTTAACGTCGCTCGAAATCCTGCCTCGCATGTCAAACTGTCCACCAGGAGTCACCATGCAAAATATTTTCGCTCTGCGGTGCGTTATTATAGCTGCGCAATCGAATTTACAATCGGAGAAGCAACCGCGGACGGCCGACACGACTCTCGCGTGACGTGGAGAGGGCTCCCTGCCTGCTTTCTTTGTCTTTTCTTCGCACCTCACGCGCCGCTTATACATGCTTGAACTGTGACGCTGTACGTCACTGGTCACGCGAGGGGAGTAGAATACGTCACGACATCCTCTCATTCTGCGATGCGCTTTTTTCCTGAGGAGAAGGTTTTTTAAGGGGACCGAAAAGTGAAAACTAACCCCCGTATTTTTGCCCACTGTCGTGCACAACGTCGCTGTTTGATAAGACACAGAAAGCATTACTTCTCAGTTCGGCATATTTTTTACGTATAAATATTTTGAAGATTGCCGGAACATGGACGGTGCTGCAGCGAGAAAGAGCAACTTGGGTTTCGGGTCCAGGGCTCCCAGGGATTGGTCAACACTTACCACGTGAGAGTTAATTTTGTAGAGAACAAAGTTGACCCACATTATCTTACAGCTAAACACCATTTTAAGAATGACGCTCACTTCCATAGTTTCTACGTTAATAAAACATTCAGCGACTTCGCCGCTACGAGCTACGATCCGCCGCGCCATCTGCGAGGCCGTCTGTGTTATCGCGTTTATTGTTTACGTCGTGGTGGTCATGTTGGTCGCGCGAAGCAGAAAGTGGAAGTGAATGACATGTCCGTGGCTGCTGTGTCACGTATTCGAGAGACCTACATATGCCTGGTGTAGTTTTGGTGTTCGGGGATGCAAAAATCATGTTCGTTCATCTTCGACGGCGGGCGTTTTCTGCCACAAGATCCTACAGGAGAGTGCGCGAAAACGAATGTGGTTCGAAGCACTCGCCTATTAGATGCAGCAGTCGTGTCGTGTGTGCTGAGCTCATTTTGCTGCCGATGACTACGAAGATGCCGTAGAAGATGAATTTCGAAGACGTCCGAAGCAAACTGCCGTTCAGTAACCAGTGATTTTGCTTCACCGACGTGACGAGTTCAACACAACGTCTTAGGTATGTACAGGCGTCACACACGTATAAATTATAATATAGCGATGACGTGTTCCGTTTAACTTACGTTGTCCTACTTGTCCCGTACTCAACATTGTCAAGATAACAAATTTAATTTTAGGGGCCTTCCAGTGTTGAAGTATTCAGGCGCTCAAGTTGACATGACAGAAATAGCTGAAAGCAGTTATGCAAAGTCCACAGATGGAAGCACTAGATTTGTTCCGTGTTGCAGACCTTCTGACATTTTTGGAGTCTTTGGACAGGTGCAGAACATTAGTATGACATCGACAGTAGAGAAGAAACCGATGAGGACTACTAGCTTGTTTGAATGGTAGAAGAACACTTCCTGTTGAGGTGTAGTTATGACTAAGGAACGCTAATTAATTTTCTAGAGATGCATCCTATACACTTGAATGCCCAGTGAAACAGCGAAAGTTCATTGTCTTTGAAGCCCCACTACTGGAATTGTTCAATGTGTGTCACAGCTGCAGTGAGCCATGCAAGATACCACATCATATTGGTCCTAAATTTGCAGAGTTCCCCTATCTGGGACGCAACTGTAATTTCTCTTTATTGCTCTCCCGATCCTACCTTCTCGGAGATGAATGTGGTTCTCCATGCATTGCATGGGACACTGCCTTTTTCTACTCATGCTTTCGGTTTCTTGTTCTGTTGAATAAATCTTCAATTGAGAGTTTGCAGCCATCACGCTGTCTACTGTGTTTGTCCTCATCTATATTGATGTGCTATAACAGTATAGCACATCAACATGCCAAAAACCTACCGACAACAACCAAACAACCTTGCCTAGTCCTACTTTTGGATGGAAACTACACGATGTGGTAACATCCACATATATAATTTTTTAGTCGACGGAGATTTGCTGTTTTTGTACAACCTTAATTGTACATTTCTTTTGTCTCACATAGAACACCTGAAGAAAAGTTCTAATCTTCATGAAGATGACAGGACATTGTTCGATCTGCAGCATTATTGTTCCTGTAATTTTTCACAAACAGAGAATACAAAAATGCACAAATGGTGAAATATAACTAGCTTGTTAAATTCAAAAGGGAAAGACGAAACTGTTTATACTTCTTTTGTTTATTTTGTTGAAGGTTTTACATCTCTATCAAGTACGTCAAAACATCAGAGGGCAGGAAGTCCTACTCTGTTTCCTGAATCCCTGGACAATAAAAAGAGAGATATAGTTTGAGTTGCGAAAAAATGTTGCATCTGCTCTTATATTATATTTCAATTAAATGTTACGATGCGTTTGTCGTGTACACTGAAGTCAGTTTCAATTTACAGGGCTGTCAAAAGTACTTTACAGAAGTACATCTCAATTACAGTAACAGAGAACATACTATTGCCCACACCAATGCTGCATGGTTAACTTTAAACCCATGCTAATACTTGAAGTTGGTTTGCTAATACTTGAAGTCAGCCCTCAAGTCTTTCTTACAAATGTTAGTTGATGACATGATAATGAATCAGTTACAAGTACTCCTTTTAGCAAAACAGAGTTAATTAAGTGTTAAATCTCAATCTCGGTTCAAATATTAATTGGCATTTGGGAACCTGGTCAATAAGAAGTATATTAAAAGGTTATGAACACAGTTCAGCTGAATGACACTGATGAAAATTATCTTATTTACACATATATACAAGACATGAGTATAATCTACAAATACAGATATGGCCCCAGGTTACATAACCCTCCAGGAACAAACTAATAATAATTTGCTGTGACTGCAAAGAAAAAGCAATGAGAAAAACTTCAGCAAGCAAGAAATGAAAAGCTGCTGACATCAATATATACATTTCTACAAGTCTGCACACTGATGGGGAAAGCATCCCTAATAGCATGCACGACTAAGGCAGGAAGAATACTTTCTATTGTGCTTTCTCAGAGCACCCCATATCCGCCTTGTGAATAGCCGACAGGTGATATAACGGAATTTCCTGCAGAAATAAGGGTTTTCCGTCCAGTTTGCCGTTCAAGTAGCGCATAAAGACCACAGGGCGCTGCCGAGTATGTTGCCATGCTCTTCAGTTTCTCGGATGTATGTAAAAGACACTTGCAGTACTTCGGTGTCAAGGCACAGTATTTCGAAATATTCGTTAGTTGTGATGCAATTGTCTGTCTGCTTTTCGCACGCATTCTCTACCTCTCGGCAGCAAAAACACTGATCCGTAGTATACATCGGTTTGCATTTCCCACATGAACACCTGCACGACGAAAAAAACAGCGCTTGTTTCGGCTTACACAAGTGCTTCTCCCTGATACATGTAAATTTCACAAGCCAGTCCGTGTTCACGGCACGGTGAGGTACTGGTAAGGACAAATGTGACTCCGGTAAATCTCTGGACGAGGAATCTTCTGCTGCGAAGCACAGACTTTCCAGCACGCTATCGCACGAACAGAAGTTCTGTGTGAGTGATATGTTCTCGAATGCGGAATTCCAGCGCACTCATGTTCGAGAGGTTCGACATTCTAGATGTAGAAAGTGGTCACAAATGCTCACAGCCATTTTCGTTTTCGCCGGATTAGCGAGCAGAAGCGTGCGTATTTAGTTAGTTAGTTAGGTAGTTAGTTCTCGACAGATGGCGCCGGGTGATGCAATTGTTGACAGACTGCTCGGTTTCCTACTAGGTCCCTGGACATGCAATCATCGAAAATTCGATTACAGAAAAACAACAGCGATTTCAGCGGAGTGATTTGATATTTGGTCACCTCAGTGCTCTCCAATAGGGACGTTCACCCACGGGAAACCCATCTTTGAAAGCGATATCATTATGTTCGGCATCGGCCGACAATCTACTTCCTTCGCGGCATTCCTTTTCTCAAGGTCACGCCCTCATTGGTTCTCTGGGAGTGACGTTTCCTCGTTTTTCCAGTGAGAGAATTCCGGCATAGTCTCAACATCCGGCGTCTGCCCTTGTCATGTATTCCACCGAATAACAGTCAAACTACGCCACTATTTCGCGTGGGACTTTTCTTATACCGTGGTCAGTGGTCCACAAGGAATAAAGTGATGCTGTAGTTTCGAAGTCGACTGGAACGGATGCGACCGTCCCCTTAGAGGGCATATTCTAGTCGGACAGCTAGGACCATACTAACCTCCGAAGTGACTCTTCCTGAATTCTGTATTGTTCGCATGGTCTGCCGGGCAGGCACAGCCATTTCTTTCGGATGGGGTTGTTCCCCAAAATGTAGGTTAGAGTTGGACAATACACTTGATGCCAGTACACACACAAATGGCTCAGGGGCACTTCCTTTGTTTGCATATGCCGATGACTTGTCATTTATCCTCAAGCCGTTCGTGATAGCCATAGGCGCCGACTGCGCGGCGGCTTCGGGGCTCCCCCCCCCTCACCTCCCCCGAGTGGTCAGGCACCCGAACGTGACGCTCTCTATGAGACAACTGCACTACAAAAAGGAAAGCGCACATCGTGAAAGCAAACAGCAACCCAGTTTAACACAACAAAACCTTTATTATTTTTAAAAATACAAATTTCCACTTCATGTCGTATTGCGTCTCTAGAGGAACCGCCTCTTTCTGCCTTCCTTTCTGTCACTGCAGGTGTCCGCCCATTTGGACGAATGCCGTGTGATGGAACGCCGCTTGGTTGAAAGCCGTTTGATCGAAAGCCGGTTGATCGATGCCGTTTGTTCGAAAAGAGTTCAAAGCTCGCAGGGTGTCCTTAGCACCTCTTTTTCTGTAACTTTTGACTCGAGCATACGAAGCAAGCAATCAATGTCCTCTGCTTTTTGCTGTTTTTCAGCTGAAGAGGGGAGACCACTGGTTATTTGCATACCTTTGTCATTCACGAACAGCACAGCTGAATAGAACAATGCGGAAGAATCCGGCGAGCCAGTAGAACACATATTGAAGAAAATGGCCTAATATCCGGAGCAGCCGATGGTCTGTGCTTCTTCTGGGCACACTTTTTATTGCTGGCGACAAATTTAAAAGGAACGATCTGAAATGGGATAGCCATATGTGCGCGAAAGGCACTCGAAGTCTATGGATGCTACGAAGGAAATTTCGCCATGGTACAAAATAAAGATATTAAACTAACAACCATATAAAACTTTAGTTCAACCTTGTTTAGAGTATGCATCTGCAGTCTGAGATCCCTACACATGCACGCTGTACAAAAAAAAAAAAAAAAAAGAAAAAAAGAGAGAAAAAAAGTAGACAAAGTACAAAGATCTGCTCCCCGGCTTATATTGTCTGGGTCTCGAAGGACTTCTTCGGTTACATGTATGTTGCAATAACCAAATTTAGATTCACTTGCACATAGGCGCAAAGTAAATAAACTAAAACTGTTCTTTCTCCTATACAATGGTCAGTTAACTACAAACATTATTAATGCATTCTTAAAATTTGTCCACGGTCGACGCGAATAAATCATTCAAGAATGTCATTTATTTATTTGATTTATGTATTTGTAATGTTTATTATTTGAGAGTTGTCATCAATTATTATTTGACAAAGTCTTAGGGGATTAGGGGTGAAAGACATGTATGCCATGTTTAGTCACTATCTGTCAGAGCGGAAAAACCTATGAAGTTGTCAAACGGGAGAGGTGCACAACCCAGGCCCTTGGACCGCTTTCTAGGTGCGAAAAAGTGGGTTAGGTTGAGGAATGTGTTTATGGGCAAGCGGATTACACGGAGTTAAATATTCCTTAGGATTACGGCATTTAGAACTGAAGCTTTCTTTTGTTGTTTCTTTTGTTTTGTCACCTGCCTAACTGTTCCTGGCCTGCATGGAAGGAAAAGGGATACAGCCCCGTGTGTCGCCAAGCAGCTTACCCTGGGCATGATGAACGACAACTACACGGCGTCAACGTCAGTTTTGACTGACGGGTCATCTACTCGGGGTGGATCATCCTCGGCATTTGTCATTCCATCCCAATCAGTCTCCTGTGGTCACCGTCTTTCTCACAGAACATCGTCTACGTGTGCCGAGCTTTACGCCATCCTATTTGCTATGCAAAAAATATCCGCCAGTCCAGCTCAGTCCTGGGTCGTCTTTACAGACTCAAGACCCGCGCTCCAGCGTGTGGCCAACTTGGGGATACGTGGACTCCTCGGTCCTGTTGTCTTTGACATCCTGCAAGCTTATAAGAAGGCGACCATTGTAGGGCACACTGTAATATTGCAGTGGATCCCCGGACATGTCGATATCAGCGGCAACGAAGAAGCAGACAGAGCCGCATTGAACGCCCATCAGCACGCAGCTTTTTCCCCGATCATGATGTCGTCGGGCGACCGAAAACACCTCCTCTTGACTCTCACCGGTCCCAAGATGCAGGCTCAGTGGGAACACGACATAGCTCACTCCCTTCTCTCTGATGTAGACCCCACGCTTTCTCTCGTCCTTCCTCCGCGACTACCGCGCCCATTAACTGCTCTCTTCCACCGCATGAGGCTCAACGTTGCCTTCACACCTGCCTTTCAACATCGTCTCGGCTCCACCTCGTCTTCCCTCTGCCCCACTTGTGGAGTGCACGGCGACCTCAGCCACGTCATCCTGGCTTGCGGGCAATACCACCACGAGCGTGCCCTACTGGAACTCTCTATGCAACGCATCGACAAGCGGCCGTTCAACCTAGCGAAGATCCTCGGTCCGTGGTCGAACGCTGCCCACCAGACGCAGGGCCTTCGTCTTCTGGCGGAGTACTTGTGCTCCACCGGTCTGGCGACGGCTCTTTGAAAGCCCCATCATCATCCCTTCATCCTCCCCCAACGCGAAATAGGGCAGTGTACCGCCTCAGCGGCGGTGAATCGCCCAGCCCATTACCATCCAATGTATGTGTGTGTGTGTGTGTTTCTTTTGTTGGTTTCTTCTTTTTTGTTTCATCAACGCTCCACGTGAACCAATAAAAAAATCGCTCAAACGACCGCTGCCGTTTCGATCAAACGGCGTTCGATCAAATGGCTTTCGACCAAATGTCCCGCGTTCGATCAAACGGCTTTCGACCAAACGACGTTCGATCAAATGTCCCGGAACCGTCACTGCATGCACCCTTGCTCGCATTCTGTCAACGACCAGAAAGCAATGAAAAATTTAGGGCGATCAATGGCATTATGGCGACAGAAATGCGTTGGCATTAGTTTCCCTTCCCCCGTTTTGCCCCTTTATCATGATCCTGTCTTGCGCGGAATGACATACACACAGTACAACCCAACGCACAGCTAACACGACTACGGAACGCGCGACACGTGTCCGGACTTGCCCGGAACCGAAGCGCATCTGCCGACGGCCGAGCGCTAACTGTGCAGGGCCTCGCAAATCGGAGCATCGAGGCGAGCGACTTGCATTGTTTCAACCCGCGTGCGCTCGGTGCATTCCCTTGCGTATAACCGTGAGGTTTTGTTTCGGCGGTGCTTTGAGATACATCGTGGTCACCGTGCCCTGTAGGGTTGAACTTCAAGTGTCACGGAAACACTTTACCGTGGCGCTTTGTTATTATTTCACGGTAAGTCTCACTAGAAATATTTCGTTATTAACTCGCTAGCATACCCGTGTATATATAAAGGGGCTCCACTGCCACTCGTATTTTCACCGTGGCACTACCGTGTCTAAGAAATTTTCCTAGCGTTTTTTGTGGCCTACAATTCACACGAAGTTGGCCCAGTAGTGATGGTGGTCGTTGTTTAACTGATCAGTCTACCTCCCTGATAGCCGACCCTGATGGTGTGAATGTTGCACAGCATACATTTTTCTACTTTTTCAATTTCGTTAAGTGTCTGTCATCGATGCCCCCAAACAGAAAGTCATTTATTGTTCTTTTGTGGCGGGGGTCCACTGCCCGATGCGTTTTTATGAATCGCCACGACATGGTGTCATTAAACGTGGTGCCCTCTAGCTCGACTCAGCTACACGAGGCACACATTATGTAGTGTAACCGGGACGTGTTTGGTTTTACATGTGCCAGAAGTCGCACACCGATGGAACGGTATCTGATTAAGGAGCGTGCACCTCCGGGTGAAGACGGGGGCAGCTATACTCCCGCCAGTACGGAAGCTTCGACATACGGACTTCGCACCACCGAGGATAGCGGCAGCTCTTCAGACGGTGCCGTAACGATTTCCTCCAATTAAGCTACTGCCCCAACTGAATGCCCTCGGGGAAGAAAAGGGCGACGCTTCCAGTCCAGCTGGAAGACTCTTTACCAGTGGCTCTCACATGGTACCGCCACAGAAAAGGCGCTCTGTGTAACTTGCTGCACTGCTTCGAAGATGAACGTACCTGTTCCAAACACTTCAAGAGGCAAGGATTATAAACGGACTTTTGTGGAAAATGGGTTCACCAAGTGGAAGAAGGCTCTCGAGAGATTTCAGGCACATGAAGCGACAAATTTCCACAGGGCTGCATTGAATGTTTTAACAGCTGTGAACGAGCGATCAAGTGTCGCGTCCGCCTGTGTACAAGGGAAGGAGAGCGACATGAAAGCGGCAAGAAAAGCGCTTGTAACAACACTATCGTCTCTTCAGTATCTAGCCTGCCAAGGGTTGGGAATACGCGGCCATGACGACAAAGAGGGCAATGTCTAACAGCTTTTAGAACTTCGCGCCGAATACTAGCTCCCTCTGTGTGTAGAGGGGGCTAGTACTGAGGCATCCTAGGGAAATGGTCGACAATCGTCTTGAGGAGGGGGTAAGCCTGACACATACATTTACAACAACTAGCACAACGCTGAGTTCTCGCTGAATATCGAGCTGAAGCTGAATATCGAAAAATGAAGGACAGGAAAGCCAGGACATTGATAACAAGGACAGAGACATGACTCTAAAAAGGTGAAGAGTATCCAAGATCGGAAGAAAGATTGCGCAAAATATTTTGCAGATATTTAGACAAAATGCGTTGCAGTCGTTACTATACTCCTTTTCTGGTCCTCAGGATTTCTTCATTTCTTTTCTGACATTGATTAACGGGTGGTCAAAAACATGGCGCATAATGCGAGAGTGTTTAGAAGTAGAACAAAACAACACGAGTTAATTTTGCAAAAGGTTGCAGAAAGGAACCATACAATTCGACAATATTTTCAAAACACAGTCGCACAGAGAACGCACAACTCAAAAGGAGGTGAGAATTATTTTTCTACAACAGAGGAGCGTAAGAGAAAATTGAATTCGAAAAATACATTAATGGGGCGAGTAATTACAGTGTCCATAATTGATGAAGGGGTAGTACGTAACTGAAGACACGAGAGGCAGTGGTCGCCAGTTTCTTCATAAAGTGGGCAAGGTGGACTCGCCCAACTGTCTACTGTGCGGGGCAGTGGAAAACACTGAACATATCATCATGCAATGTCCAAAACATGCTGCACAAAGAGGCATCTTGAGGCAGACCCTTGGCCATCTCGACAGCAGGGACTTCAGCATAGAGAAAGTCTTAGGCGTATGGGACGCTAACCACAGGGACGCGGCCTTCAATGCTCTTGTCAATTTCATTGTGAAATCTGGACTAGAAACTCTATACTAGACGGAGCGTGGACATTACTATGATCCTTGATGTGAACGGCGCGCTCGGTCCTGCGTTGTCGCGGTCGAGACGCTCACCTCGGTGAACTTTTGCGGTGCGCTCGCACATTCTGTGGTGCAATCGTACATTTCCTTTCTTTTTTCTTTTCTGCTTTGGGGTGTACCGTCTTTCTTTTTTTGGGGTAGCAGAATTCGCTTGCGCGAATTCAACCTCCCCTTGTTATTTTACCAACCACCACCACCACACGAGAGGCAAGAGTATGTGCTTGTACCGATATGCTCCAGAGGGCACCAGATGCACATTACCATTGCAACATTGCCACCACCTGTGCGTGACAAATCTGTCTTCTGTTTCTTCGCGAATATTAAAGCAGAAGGTCTCGAGGGCCTGGGGCACAGGTATCTCAACGGTATTACGAGGATCTTAAGTTTCCCCTGTGCAATGAAGCCTTCAGTACATTGTGCTCTTTAGCAAGTAAAATGGAGCCCAACATCAGGGGGAACACGAACCTGATAAGCCCCTCGAAACCAGATAATGCGGCCAGGGCGAAGAGATAACGAAGCTCGATCGGACGCACGCCCAATGGTGGCAAGTGATATCCACAAGTCATTGCGATAGCTGCAACTGAATGCTCTTCCCAACTGCTTGTGCAGACGCGCTTGGGCGTGATTGGAAGAAGTAGAACGTAGTATGGTCTCCGTATTTAGCGTCCTGATCGTTTGGGAAAGTTAGTGTTATACAGTATATGCGCTCCTTCAATTTCTGCTATCCACACATTACTCACGCACAGACTGGCGTGTTACTACTCGATTGCATAATGTAGAGGCATGACATGAATGATTGTGCTGTAAAAAGAATGATTATTTCAAAGTTGTATGAGAAGACGGATGTGTTCAGAAAGTGCAGGATGTGGTTTCGTGCTACGTTTACACAGTCAACGAGTGCCAAGGATTTTTCGGATACCTTAATTTGAAAGGTATGTGGTATTTTAATACGGACAGAACGATAGAATGTGGCGTCGCGTATACAGATTACTGCCGACGTCGGTAGAGATTAGCTTTACTGTAGCGGCACAAGATCAGTGCTCATAATGGAGCATGGATATATCTCTCTAGAAGCTATATTAAAGGGCACTATGGATCCAGGCAACAGAGTAGAAATATCGTTTTCCATGTCTGTCTTTCCATCTTTCTGTTCACGTCTTTCCATCGTTCCACTCATTGGTGTACAAAAACTTATACATTGATATATGAAATATATCAAATATCAAAAGTTGTCAGGCTCATATTCGTTTTTCTACGCCTTGCTTCCGTAGTCAAGTAATGTTTCTTTACGTTCTTCTGTTTCTTTTTTCTTTTATCATTATTATTTTTTGTCGTATGCTACAGTGCATTATTCAGAAAGGAACATTGCGTTTCCGCTGAGAACGGAAGACTCCACGGTAGTTGACGAGAGGATGTTACATATGTATATATACTAAACTGGTCATGTTGCATGTCACCTCAACGTCGTCGAACGTTGTTTGAGGTCCACAAAGTGAAACACAGCCAATCTAATTCATTTCGACGCGTATATTAATTGGAACTCATCTGACCTGTTGTTCGTCCTGAAATATGCTGCTGAAAAAAGTATTGCGTCACTGAAGGGACACTTTATGACCATCGTCTTTGCGAGAGACGTTTGCGTCTGCCACAACGCTAGTTGTGGCACAGACTACATTAGTTTGTTCACCAAACGTCGTCTGCGTTCACCTGTGCCATCACCTGTGCCATCACCTGTGCCCACGTCCATAGGTAGTTCCGCTAATTGAGGGACGAACATGCTCTCTTGTACGCTAAACTGAATCATGTGCGCAAACGCAGCGTTCACTTACAAGACGATGAAGACCACCCTGGATCCCCCCCCCCCGGCTGTAAAAGATAAGAAAGTCAGCGACGCTGTAGCGATTCACGTCTCCTACGGACTATTCTAACTTATTACACAGTCGGCATCATTAGGGTCACTCCCGTATACTCCACTCTCTGCAGACTAACAAAAAATGAGAAGTTCTTTTAAAAGAGAATTACGCTGCTCTATTTGTGTCTTTGGTCCCTGAAAACCGACAGTCCCGTTTGCGGGTCCCCCGACACAACTTAAGACACTGGCGCCGTCTGGCGGAACACTTAGGAGTCACTTTGATGGTGGTCATCGTCTGCTTGTTGTGCAGACACAGAGCAGACGACACGGAAACACACTTTAAGCGCAAATGCCTGTCTGTTTAGGCTGGTTGTGTTAGATGCGTTTGTGAGCCACGCAAGTTGACATGCAGAAGACGTGTTTGGTTTTCCCTAGTGCGGGAAATTACCTGCGTTGGTCACTGGTCACGGTATTTTGTGACTGATGATTCTTGCATCCTGCGTGAGTGGATTTGTGTGACGGGCTTATCTGGAATGATGCCGCTGACTCAGAATTGCGCCTTGTGGTTATTGAGAAAGGAAAGAAAGCAGCTTGGTCTAGCGTTGTAGTGGAAACTGCTTGAAAGTTTATGGCGCCGAGGTCCGCAGTTAAAATTATAGTATAGGGACGTTCCGTGCGGTGTTACGGTCAACGTTCCACACAGCATATGAATACAAATTGAGCAGGCGAGCTAGAGATTAGGAATCTCTATATTTGTCCCTTGCCTTACTGTTCTTTTCATATTATAATAAACATGCTTGCACGCGTGCGAAACTCCCGTTCTGTTCAAACGTTCAAACACCAGACGCACGGGGGTTCTAAATTATCCTTCAGCATTCTAACATATCCAGCCAATAAAGTAATTCATGTTACAGCCCTAGTAATCTCGACGAGCATTTTTCCTTCGAGAACATTCTATTGTCGAGAAAATATGTGCTATGCGCGCACCCACGGCAGAAGGATTGAGGCGTCGGTGGTCCTGGAGAATATCGAAAGCGTGTTCGAGAACCACGCGTGAAAAAATGTTCGAAGCTATCGGAAGCTTTAGGGAGTATAAGAATCAGCTCATCCCTGAACTGAATGGTTGCTGAAACGCTGCTCCCCAGATAGCACAAAACTCAAGCGGCTTGGATTGCAGTAAACTTTTCTGCAATAACAGCAGCTTCTGTGTTGCTCGTCTGTCCAGTAGCGTCTCCACCGCTCTATAGCTCCGCTTATAACGATGTTCAATTACTTTCCAATTTACCAGAGATGAATCCCGTTCAGAGCCTTATAGGTAGACAACACAATGTTCCATCTGCATTGAGCAATGCGGCATTGCATGATGGCGATGTAGACTTTTATAGGGTGCCGTCCAGTGGCATGTCTCATGGCACATGTCCCATGCCATTTGGCATGTTGTGCACATGTTGTTTTGCATGTTTTGCACATTGCGCATTTTACGTACTGGCCTACTGAGACTATGAAAATAGTCACCGCATCCTTCTGCCCTAGTTCGCAGTTTTACGGTCCTTCAGCGCAGCTGGACTTCCATATCGGACTTCTGACGCTGTTACTTCTATAAACGTTCTGTTATACAAGTTACTATCTATACAACTTACAAAAAGTTATAAGTTGCTGTAAAATTGCTTGGTCTATGGTCAAATCCAGAACACTTACGATTTGCCCTAAAAGCACATCTAAATTTTTGGGCACCTTATACTCCGGTCCTCAGTATTCCATTCGAGCACATTACCACAACCAATGGGGTAGAGCATCGCCCCTGGCGGTGAAACTCCCTACTCTTCATCATTTAAATCAAGGTGTTGCTGTTGTCCAAGCTTACATGTGTGCTTCGTCGTGATTCGATATAGCTGGATCTTCTCTGGAAAATACTTGCGCGATCTGAGACAGGAGGCAACCCGTTAAATACACGCTTTCGTGCAAGTGTCCCCTGAACGGTGGCACAGTACATTCGTCGCTTTGTGACACGCTATACACAGGTTATAAAATTTTGTGCGCGACAGGCAACTGTTTCCATCTGCATACGGCTTTATAATGTCAGAACTTCCGCCATTTCCGAGTTGTGTCAGCAGCAAACAGTAACGTTTTGTAATGTCAGAACTTGCAGTGACTTTATACTACAACACAGCGCACTCCCCTGCATCGGCCATGTGCCCCGAAATACAATGAAGTTATGTGGCCGCAGAATAGTTGTGAAGGTGTTATTGACTATTTGACGTCAATAAGTTCGTTCCGCATTTGTTGACAATACAAAAGAAGGCATTCCAGCAATCGTTGTCATTTCTCTATGTTTGACGAGTTTGAAGTGTTATATACCTGTTAATCGCTACATCTGTAATCGTTACATCTGTTAATCGGGTGGTGAAGTCAGTTCCATTCTTATACACAAGGTGGGTTCTCGCCGGTGGTCGGTGTAGAGTGGGGTTTAGAACGCTATTCGACACTCCCTCGTATAAAAGTGTATAGCTGCTAGCTGGGTGTACATATTGCATACTGCTAGTAAGATTTCCAGTTTTACGCGCATTGTGAAAAGTCTTCTTTGGGGGTTACTACACAGCAGAGGACTTCGCAGAGGACCTTGGCTTCTTTTCTTGTTCTTCTCTCTCGTGCACTTCCAGTGTGCGTCGTCGCTTGCGCTCCATTGTTTTGCTGTGCTGTATGGCACAGTCTTGATCGAATTCATTGTCGAAGTCAGGTTGCCTCCCTTTAATATAACAAATTTGTAATTCATTTTACAACTCGTAACGCGTCTGTATATACCTGTTTTTCGGTTTATGCGGTAATTCGTTGCAGTTGAAACAACGACAGCAGCGACTGGGTCATAATGAATTGGGTGCTTCATCGCGAGAGCTGATACCGATGTCTAACAGTGTCCAGAAAAGCAAACAGCTCTTTTAGTACGCTTAAGCTAATAACGATGGAAAAATGTATATTCTTTTATCCTTTAGCAGTCGCGAAACAAACCACAGCTCGGTTCACCATGGCTCCGCAGGACATATGTGAAGTATACTCTTTTTGTGCGAAAGTAACCTATTTGCCGAGAGAGACTCTCTGTCTTGACGATCGATGCATAGTCTCCTCTCCATCATTGTTTATTCTTGTTTTCTTTTTCTTTCTACTGCCACTTTTGTTCACTTTCTCCTTCTCTGCCTGAAGTCCCTCTGCAGAGCAGCGCCATCCCCATCGCAGTGGCCGGTGTCACGCTCTTTTGTCCTCCTCTCCCTTATTGACGCCAAAGCGGCTAATGGAAGTGGCGCCGGACGCCAGATATACCGAGATGACGTTTCCAGTCTACTAACTGCGGCTTCTTGTAGCACGGTCAGTCAGTTGTGGAAGGCTCAGCTAAATAGCCCGGACCTCGTTACTCGTGGGGTGACGGTACATGAGGTCGAGTTCGTTGTGATTATTCCCCTGTTTCGGGGGGGGGGGATCTCTTTTGGCTAAAGCCTGTCTGAGTAGTGGATGCTATTTGAGGATTCGTTTTTGATGATGATGTTTCGGTTTCACTTTGAGACGCGAACGCCAGGAGGTTGTGGTTGTTGCGGTCTGGGATGCGGATAAAGAACGTTCGTTTGCGAGCATGTTCGCTTGCGATTGGACATGAGCACGTTGATTTGGAAAATTTAGGAGCTACAGACGCAACAACAACATAAAATGCACATAGAGACGATCAACGTGGAAATTTACCACTTAATATGTGACTCCATGCCCCGTAGCGACACTGCACTGGACAGTATGTGATGTTGTGTGAAATGACGAGGAGATGCATAAATTTTAAGGCGACGGGCATTTTCTGGTGTTTACGTTTCATTAAATCAAACGCGTGTGTTTAGATATCTTCAGTTCTCGAGCGGGAGCTACTATTACATCGAAAATGGTTAAAAATTGGGCTGTTCGCTGCAGCATACTTTAGAAGCGATAAAACCCCCGTGCCGGGGAACAAGTCAAAAGACGACACAAAACACAGGCACAGACTGACGAACAAGGATTTATTATTATCAAACCTGGTATACCTGGTATAAACCTGGTTATTAAATTCCATGAGACAAAAATTTTATATAAGAGTAATAAGGGCGGTGCTTTATTATATCGTGAAGCTTTAAGTATAATACCCCTGTCACACGGGCATTTTCGATCCTGCTCGACCGAACCTGCTTGAACCCAATGCAGATCGGATGGTGCTACACGGCCGCTTCCAAGCAGGATCGAACTTTGATCCTGCTTGACTCAAGACAGTTCCCATAACAGGATTGAGAATTTCAAGACGGCTCGACGGCCGCCATTTGCATCCTCGACCCCGGTGAACTGTCATAACTTAAGACGGACATGCGCGCGAAGCTACAAATGATGCTTACATCGGTATACGATAAATTACCACTGATATCGCTGTTATATAGGAAACGCGAAATTAATGAGTTCCGTTTATTCATTTGTACAGGTAAACCATTCAATGCGCATTGAAAGTGTCCGTGTAGCAGCGTCAAAACTCGAGCGTGCTCGGGAAGTTCGATGCAGATCGGATTCGAGAAGGATCGAAATGCCCGTGTGACAGGGATATAAAAAATGCGGGGTCAAGGTGTGTGAGTGTGCCTTCAGTGCCGATAACTGCTCCGGGTCGAGAAGTTTTTGGAAGATTCAAACAGGAGGGACGCAAGATAAGTCCTGTACTTTTGATAAAGACAAAGTCACTGCTGACCCAAGCAGCAAAATGTGCTGAAAGTCGAGTGCAATAGGGGTGGACGGGTAGCTGGAAGGCCTTGAATAGACTCGCGAAAGTAAAAAACATTGATAAGACACATACCGTCCACCCCTATTGCACTCGACTTTCAGTACATTGTGCTGCTTGGGGAGGGTGTGATTGGGAACCTTGCTGAAGAGGGCGTTGTTGGTTAGGTTAGAGGATATAAACCAGGTTTGATAATAATAAATCCTTGTTCGTCAGTCCGTGCCTGTGTGTTGTGTCGTCTTTTGACTTGTTCCCCGGCACGGGGGTTTTATCGCTTTTAAAGTAGCTACTATTACGTCTTCGTATTTCGATGTGCGTTTTGGCATGACTCGGGTAATAATAACAATCTGCGGTTGGTTTGCACGTAAGGTGAGTTAGCCCATGCATGTAACCGTGTGGCGACATGCTGCTCGTGCTGCCGAGTAGGACAAGTTTTCTATATAATGTATTAGTATACATGATATATGCTATACTTGGAAACTTTACGTCATTATCCACCCATTATCTCATATCATCTGCACGCCAGTGGGGTAGTGATCCACAAATTAAGTGACAAATTTCCTGGATCAGAAGAGAATATAACAGAAAGAAAAAAATGGAAACGTAGATCGCACTGGTGCGACCAGCTGTTTCAGGACGCTTGACGTGTGAAAGCAAAATCCCGATTCATCGTCACTTCATGTATTTGTTGTTGTTACTGACACTGATAAACACGTTACGCGCTGGGCAGTTTGGCGCTTAATGTTGCCACCACGATATTGAGTGGTAGACAAAATACAAGCTTTATACTCATATAATAGACGCGTGTTTCTTTCAGATTTCACGTTCATATATTGTCCCCAGTCGCGTAACCATATTCCACTCGGTATAGTATAATTTATCTTGGTCAGTTGTGATCATATCGGTTTTGCATCCGCGCAAAAAGGCAACAACGTGAGTACATATTTTAGATGTCCACATCCACTAAGTAGATTGCTCAGGTTATGTGCATGACACATGCATTGCCATAAAAATAATAATAATCATCATGATCATCATGCATTGCGATGCTGCTTAGATTATTCACCACAAAGATTCATTAGTTGAAGCCGTTGGGCGCCTCAGTTTATTAATGAAATTGGAAGTTAGATATACTATAGTATCTCTAACTATATACACACATATATACTGATATATATATATATATATATATATATATATATAGAGAGAGAGAGAGAGAGAGAGAAGGAGAAATACTTTAGTATCTCTAATGAAACATTCTTGCACTGTCATATACTGCCACAGACAGCTACGTACACACATTGAAGTCCTGCAGAGCCTCTGTCAATAGCGAACGTATAATTAACGAAACAAAACTTTATATAAATATTGATATATTGGATCACTTGTAAATATTGATTATATTTGATTGAAATTCATCGACCTGGTGAACGTACACCGAAGCAAAACCTTGAGGTCGGGAACCGCTTATATTTAGAATGATATTCTTCTACTGGGCCCTGTCTCTGTTCGAACATCACAAAAGAACGAGACGAGGACACGTTCACGTAAAGACGCAAAGTTCATGAGCCAACATATGAAAAAGGAACAAGCAGCCGATGTAGGAACACGTATAGACGTCAGGAAGGACAAGGACAACTGCGAAGTTGTCCTTGGCTTGTAATTGCCAAGTTGCGAACTCAAGAGCTAAAAGGAGATGCGGAAAGCGAAATGAAAAATAATTGTCAGTTTCAAGACATCGAATTTTTCAACATATACTTGAATAAGCACAGCCTGATCCACCTGCTACGTTCGTGAAGCTGAGCAGAGACTGTTCTTCTGCTGGCCCAATACAAGAACAGACAATGAAAAAATGGCTAGGAAGCAAGCGAGCTGGTGAAAATGATGCATATTGTAAAAACCCCGAGACTAGGGAACACGAAGGGACAGACACAACACGAAGTCTGAAACACAGCTGTGTTGGAGCTGTGTTTGAGACTTCGTGTTGTGTCTGTCCCTTCGTGTTCCCTAGTCTCGGGGTTTTTACAATATGCAACAAGAACAGTCTCTGTTCGAAATATAGGCGACTCCCTACATGAGACTTTTCCTTCGGTTTACGGGAACGTATATAGGTTTGATATGAGCGTTTCAAGAATGCGACAGACGAGTCACATGGTGCATGTGCAAGAGTCGCTAAAAACCTAATCCAATGCAATGTCGGAATGTCTGATGTCCGATGACTTTTTTTTTTTTCGCATACACTTTGAGCTCTTGAACCCTGTGTTTTCGCAACACATCCTCCTCATCTTGTTCTTGCAGATGATCATAATCAAAAATGATAGGCTTAATGAAATGGCGACAGCGGCACACTGTTTGAAAGGAAACTTGCACACTTGATAGACACTGCATAACACGCTATATAGAATAGCCCACCATCATCCCAAAATCACGGTTCTTTTTCTCCCTGGTTTTCTTTTAAATAATCAATCAATCAATCAAAATCACGTCTTTTTTTCCCCTGCTCTTGGTTTCAAAACGAGAGTCGTACGCCTTTTAGTGACGCTTATAGGCAGTTACGTTAAAGGGGAGTAAAGTGCATGCAAAGATTTCTCCTGGAATGGGATATGCCGTCACACTTGACGCCAACACAACACAAACGGAATTCGTCCGTTGCGTTGTTCGTGATTTATGATCGATAGACAGAAGCGCAGTTTACGCCTTCCCTCTATCTCCTTCTCAAGAAGGCCAACAATGCGGAGCAGCCTGCCAATGGTCTCCTCAACCGATGTGTCCAATCATCGCGTGAGATCGTTTAAGGAGGTCAATCCGCAGGCTTTCTGCATTGTCGGGCTTCTTGAGAAGGAGAGGGAGAGAGAGAGAGGGAGGCGTAAATTGCTTTTTTTTTCTATCGATCATAAGTCATGAACAACATAACGAATGAATTCCCCACTCTTTGGCGCCCAAGAAGTGTCATCTTCATCCCGTGAGGAGAAATAATTTGTTGGCCTTAGTGCCCCTTTAACTGGCAATGCAAAGACAGAAAATTTATTTACGTGCTATTTACGGCGTGAACTACGTATGTACAGAAAGCTATTTATTTTATACACAGATTTATTTATTTTATACCCAAATTTATTGATATAGAAAGAATAGCTAAGGAACACGCGAAGAAACAAAAATAAAAGAAATCTGCAGCAGTTTTCCGCTCTAAAATTTTGCGTCATACTTAACGCTAGAGAGTTCAAGCAGACTGCAGAAGACATGCTTTATCAGGGACGCAATGCTTTTACGTGACAAAAAGCATTTTTGCGTGAGACTTTCGGAGAAGAAGCTATTTCAAGAATTTCTCGCAGGCCAAAAACAAGGAATGTGTGACCAATGCGAGAGTTCTCGTGAGTTTCGATGACGCTTGGCAGTCGAAATGATTCGTTACGGGGTTCTATTTCGGTCACCGAAGTGCTCATGACATTTTAACCGAGGAAATGGACATGCCGAACGCTGCATAGTTGAATATGTGCCTGTGGACCTTCTTGAACGAATCGAAAGCGATGAAAATGTGCCAACTTCTCACGACAGATTATGAATCGTGCATTTTCCAGTACAATAGTTGGTCACTTTTCTAGAAATTCATTCCACATCACATCGTGGTGGGCTGTAGACGCGGCCCATTCCACCGCATCACTGTCATCATCCATCATTGACATCGACACCACGACACTTCAAATTCGAAACTCATCATTGGAGACCCACTTCAAAACCAGTAATTCGACATCAACTTCAGCATCAGAGCACATCATAAATTCAACAACCCCAATATCAACATAAACTCCGACACTACATAGGCATAAACAGGCATAAACATTGCCTATCACTCAGCATCACGTCGTTCTCAACGATGTCATGGTAAATCACGTCCGTAACGGCCAGAATGAGTTCATTTGCCGACCGATGTTCGAGCACCTGAAACCACACTGCAAAGTTCGGAGAGGAGACAAGCAACTCACCTCGTTCAAATAAAGCAAGCAAGAAGGAATAAAAAAATAAGAATCGCAAATCAAATGGAGGCGCCTTTTTCTTCTTCTTTCTTCGTCTCTCAACGAAAAACAAATGATCAACGGAAAGACCGCGCGAGGTGTTCGAAAGGCTCTGAGAAGGGGTTAACCGTTTCCAAACGAAGATTGCGGGCTCTTGGATGCTGAAGCGGTGACATGATGACGATTGATGATGATGATGATGACGATGATGTGGGACTAATGTAAGACTTCATGATAGGCAAGCCTGAGCGTATCTACGCCATCTACGCATCTATGCTATTCTACCTATGAATAATGTAAGACATCGGCTGAGCTCTGCCCCATGATGCATGAGGTGAGATGGCTATGGTTAGATTACATTAGACGGTTACAGTTCACCCGAGGGGCCTGTTGTCGTTAAGAGTTGCAGATGAGGCGGACACCCTGTAACTAATGCTCGAGAGTGTATCATGGCCAAAGAAATTTGCAAACGGTGAACAGTCGATGACATGTTTGCTCCATGTCACACTATACAGGGCCTCGCGCTCTTGGTAGCGAATACATAGCAAGACAATGTGTTCGAAGTCGCACCGGGCATCGCACGTTGGACAGCGATCCGACGTTCAAAACATGGTGATGACAACGCCACCCTGTGCAGTACCAACTGTGCAGCACCCTGTGCAGTCACCAGAAGGGTGCTGCAGTGGTTCCGCAACTAAACTCCTATATTTCGCAAGTTCGTGTTATCCTTTCCCGAAACAAAGTTCAACCCCAAAGGTCGCCGTTTAGATAGTAAGCTCTTCATATCAAATGTCGCGATGCATCTCCTGAAGGCAGTTTCAGTTGAAAACTTCCAGCCCAGCTGTCCGAAGTTGGTGCAATAGCAAGCCTCCCCCAGGATGGCTAACCTTCCCTACCCCTTAAATCAAGAACCAAGAAGGTCTCCATAGATCCGAGGCTTTTCAAGCGAACTAACTGTGAAGGAGATGATGTCGTAATAAAGTTCCTGACCAGTATTACTGGCCTCGGTGGATCAGTGACTCATAAGCACAGTCTATACCCCGTTTAAACCACGTGGAAGGTATAGATCACTGAGGCTATACCTTCCACGGCCAGCTGATGATATATAATAAGGTACGTCTCTATTACACCCTATGCAGCGTTTTGTATACGTTTACCTCCGCAACGTGCGGGATCACATTAACTTGTAGCGGAGATGATATCGTCTCAATTAAACAGTAAGTTAATTAAGAAACACAGTCGTTAATACAGTAGCATTCTAATCAGGTCGGGTGGTGATATCTGGCAGCCTACTGTTTGTTTCGTGAAATAATGTCCACACCTTGCGAAGCCGCGATGTATTGTATATGTATCTGTTCTCCAGCAGAAGCCAACCGCCCCTGGAAAGATAGTTCATAATATTTGCTGATGTTGTTTCTTGGCTTCAAACGTGATGCTAATACATTTCTTGTTACTTCATCTCTTTCCTCTCCGATTCACATCCATGCTTTGTGAGCTTCTGTGCGAGCGTGTCCAGGTATTTTCTTCTGTTTCGTCCTCGTTCTTTATGCACGTTTCTTTTACATTGAGCCAGCACTCGGATATGAGGCTGAAATAAATCGATTATTACCGTTTTCCGCCATTATACCTCAAAGACTTCCAAATATAGGAGGTATATGTTAATATACTGTGAGCGAGGTATAAAGATAGTATACTGGTCATGGGACAGGCTGTTTATACCCCAAAAGCTATAAATTGTGAGATACGTTAGACACGCTGTTCCGTGTGCTGAGATTTGGCGTATACTTAATCCGCACACGTGACCACTGCAGCATCGCTCACAATCATATAGTTGTCTCGCAACGTAGACGCACGAATTTTCATGACATGATTGCGAAGTACTTATTGTCCCGATTTCATTCACTTTTGAACATATACCTCGTATCTGCGTTCATGAATACGAGCTTGTCACCGCTTGAGCGCAAGCATGCATTATTAATTGCATGGATTTATTAATTATAACGTTGTTTCGCCAACATGTAAGGAATGAACCTCCTTCAGGAAACGTCCGAGCTGTACATAGCAGTTGAACGCGACAGGGCCTTCCCTTAGTGTTGTTCTCTTTGGACAGCATGCGTGCAGCGAGATAAAAATCATAACACAAGATTTATGGTTCATAGATAAACATCACTATTTTGCGTTCTGTTGAGTTGGGGGGGAGACGCATTTGCAACTTCATTGCCTCCGGAAGCTGTTAAAAGTAAAATCATCAACTTCCGCTGTTTCACGGCGGCCCTCATTAACGAACGCTGTGGAGACGGAGGTACGTATTGCCCCTCCGCGTTTCGAAGAAGTGTCAGAGATGTGTGTGTGTGTCAACAGAGTGTCCCACATATTGCTGGGTCGAATCGGGCTGTGGAAGCCATCAACTTGGTGGCAGAGTGGAAGTCGCATACACAAAATACAGTGTGCCGAGATTCCAACGCACGTTAAAGAATCCTTATGGGCGAAATTAGTTCAGATACCGACCACTGCAGCACCGGAATTGGAATTGGAAATGAAAGAAAAATATGAAGGTGTTAGCCCCGACCCAGGCAGGACTGGCTACTCCAAAAGAACCGGTCATTATCGTAGTTGTATAGAGGTGCAGAAAACACCAGTTACCACAACTGCCTTAGAGAAAAAAAAAAGTGAAAAATGTTTGAGTGTATTGGGACGAGCGATAATGTGCTTTGCACGCAAATTGATTTCTTTGCAATTCTTTTAGTCGCAGATTGCAATTGTTTGTGATCCCTGTCGCTGACACCACAGCTCCGGTGGATGTGCTTAATACACTTTAACATGCCAAGATCTCGTTCATGAAGACACGAACACACGTTCACTCTAGTCCATGCTTCCTTAAACCTGGTAGTGACGGTGATGATGACAAATAGAAAAAAAAAAAAAAAAGACCTGCTTGTCCTACCACCGACACTCGATGACTCTTCATTTGAAGTTATCACTGAATATTGTTGATTTCCTTAAATGCGTGTGCGAATAAAAAGGATGGCAGCCATTAAACGGACAGAACCCAGATCTTCGTTCGGGCTTATACCCCAGGGCAATATTTACGATGCATACGCCGTCAAAACATATTTCTAATAACGGAGAGGTCATGACTATATGTAGATATACACTCTTAAAATGAACTTCACCGCATAGCACGCTTCTAACCAACCATCATCTCAAATGATATCGTTATCTGCCCTGATTTGTTGAAAACTGGAGGCGTACGCCTTTTCTGTGAAAATTATGAACAGCATAAGTGTCACAAAAAAGGCGTACGCCTCCCGTTTTCAACAAATCAGAGCAGATAACGATATCATTCGAGATTATGGTTGGCTAGGTGCTCGCTATGCGGTGAAGTTCATTTTCAATGCTTTCCAACGCAAACTATGTCTCTTTGCAAGCATATATCTTACCATCGTGCGATTACTCGGTCGCTCACTCGGTATAGCGTGTCCGCCCGCTGATCCCAAGATCGCGGGTTCAAACCCCGCCGAGGACGGTGGCAACGTGGTAGAAGGGTGCCTGTAACTCAGACACGCGTCGGCTTCCTCGAGGGTTGTTAAATGGGGTGTGCCGCGCGTGTCGAGAGTTCGGCGCACGTTAATGAACCCACCGGCTGTGCTGTCTGAGGTTTTCCCTGGGTTTTCCGAAGACTTTCCGGACGAATGTCGGCACAGTTCCCCCTGAAGTAGGCCCGGGACTCATACTAACCCTCCCTATCCCCCACTCCTTCCTGCTGTCCTCTCTCCATCTGTCCACATCTGTACGCCGCTCATAGCCACAGTTGCTTCGCGGTGCTAACATGGAATCAAAAAAAAAGAAGAAGAAGAAAGAAACGTTAATGAACCCTCAGGTAAGATAAATTAATCAACAGACCTGATCACTGTGGCGTCGCTCATGATCACTGGTGTCTCGCGACGTGAAGCGACGAATTATAATTATTACGACCTTATCCTGCTCGTTCAAAATTTCATCCAAGCTTAACGCTGGATCCAAAACGCGTCAACGTCCATCGCATACTCAAACATACACACACAAAAACGAATAAAATAACACGAAAAACCGGACTCCGCTTAAACTGTTTCCCCGTCTTTCTGCCTCTGTCTTTCATTTAGTTATTTTTTTCTGTCGTCCATTAGGCAGAATCACCCATCGGCCAGACATTTCCTCCTCCCCTCCCTCAGGTGAACAGGCAAGCCCCGCACCAAATCCAGCGTAAACCGAAACAAGGAGTGAGATACAGAAGGAAACATCGCCCGCGCTCCATGCGAAGCACCGCCTCCCAATTGGCTTGCGGCGTCCTCCAATAGGACGTCGTCTCTCCACCTACTTAACATAAAGGGAACGACGAGGTACACACACATATTTTATAGTTACTTTTCAAGGGGGTTGGGTATCGTGCACAGCGCTCAAATTGCGCTTTGGCTCCCGAACATCAGAGTGCATATGGAGCTGTTATCTAAATGGCAGTCGCCTCCTATTTTTTTCTTCCTTTCTGTTTTGTGAAAGCAGCGATCAAACCAGATGGTTGGACAGCTTTTGCGTTTTTTGTGTGTGCTTCGTTAAATGACAGGGCGACCATGTCATGCTGCCTGATGAATTAGAATATGGCGTTACGCCAGAGGGGGGGGGGGATACAGAAAGAGGGAGAGAGGATGTAAAGGTTGTGTGCGCGGGTTTGTGAGCTTTTGACGTATACCTACTGGAGTGCGGGGCAGTTTCTGTTCGATGTGACGTGTTTTTTTTTTTCTTTTTATGTTCGTGCGCGATGTTCAGATGTGGGTGGGTGGGATATGGAACGGCTCTGACTTTCATAAGAGGGTCATCAATAACGTTGCTTCGGTGCATGTCTTGCAGGATTGATGACTGTCCTCCGCGCCAACAATTTGTTCAGCGCGGTTTTGTAAGAAGAATGATGTGGCCGTGGAAAGATTAGTGTCTTAGTAGATTTTTGTGCTCTTTCCTTTACTTCGCTCCTCCAGGGGAACCGTCTGAAACAACGGAGAGAGAGAGAGAGAGAGAGTAGTAATAAAGACAAGAGGATTTTAATAGTAAGAACTACAACTGAAATGTCAGATGCAACTGTAAATATGCATAACCAAAAAAATTTCTGCAAGAAACATAGGCATTCTGTACGGAACTGCCCCTTCCGTACGCTCCACCCTGCTATGACGTAAGCCCGACGTTGCGTATTTCTTGTATTTGCCACCAGCTCGCTTTCCTTGTATAACCTTCTTTCAGTGCAACATCAGCGCTGTATGACCGCGTTAACATAAGCTTTCAACCAGTATGGGAGCCTTCAACCAGTGTTCGAGGTAACTCTTACAAGTAACTCGTTTAAGTTCCTTTTTTTTTTGTATCTTGTAACTTAACTCGGTACTTTTGCGCCGTGGTAGCTTTCAGAGGAACTTGTTCCTTTTTCAGGTAAGTTTGCCAAAGTAACTTAAGTGAAGTTCCAAGTTACTTTTAACTCGCTTTTCACTCACGTCCACATATTTTCTTGCTTTCTCTCCGGTTCCTTCGTGGCATTTTTTTTGGTCATAAAACGAGATATGCAATCAATGACAGTATTTTATTCAGGAAGTAAGAACCGCTGCCATTGAAATGAAGCTGAACCATTGTGCGCCCACAGGGAGTAAGATGCAAAGCGTTCGGATAGACCTCTACCAGAAAAACGTCATCATGACATTGGTAGACAGACTGAAACCGAAACAACTCTGAAGGAGGACTGAGTTCCACGAAGGGCACTTGTTCGCTGTCTCCCATTGAAAGAAAAGTAGGACCGAGGGTCGCGTCCCTTTAAGGGACCATGTCGTAATCAACTCAAAACCGTGGCTTTCGGGCGCGACTTTGTTCACCTCTAGCTTCGAGCGTAGTTCAATTCTACCAAATTTGGGCGCTGTCGAACACGATGACGTCATTTGTTTACAAACAGGGAGAGGTCTATTGTTGGACATAAACGAAAATGATCTAAGCGTGTTGCACTCCTCCGCAGGCAACTTAAGGTGTAACTCAACTGCTCACGCGCGCTGCACCTGCGTAATGCTATATTTTGTGTTCGAAGGAACTCGTTCTTTTTTTTTAAGTAACTCAGTAACTGCGAGTTACATTTCAAGCTGAAGAACTTCGTTATTAACTTAGTTACATTTTGCACACGGTAACTTAATTCACTTGTAACCAGTTCTTTTTGACGGGTAACATCTCAGTCTATGCTTTCAACCAACGGAGTTCGGAAGACAGTTTGTATATACGCCGCCGCGTATACAACACGGGTCCCGTTCACAGGTTCATTAAAACTATTAACTACCTTAAAATATGTGCGTGTCATCCCGCACTCTTAGAAATGAGGGGGGCGGGGGGGTCGAGGTACCTTGCCGTTGCTGGCCGCACTCAAGTGGGCATCGTCACGACTATAGTCAAATGAACTTCACCGCATAACACGCTCCTAGCCAACCATCACCTCGAACGATACCGCTCCATAGCTGATTTGTTGAAAATGGGACGCGTACCCCTTTTTCATAATTGTCACAGAAAGGCCTGTGCCTCCTGTTTTCAACAAATCAGGGCAGATAAGGGTATCATTCGAGGTGTTGGTTGGCTAGGAGCCTTGCAATATCTCTAAATCTAGTACCGTCTACTAAAGGGGGAAAAAATTCAAAATTTTTACCTTCTACTTCAAAAGTTACCCTGAAATGGGCGATACCCTCTATAAACGTTACACAGATCACCTGTAAATAGAGGTTACTGTCTCCTGCCCGCCACACAGAGGTAAAAGTTACAGTTTAGCCAGGCATGGCTGCCCCCTGAGATGCGCCTGCCTGTCCACAGATGCTACACAACAAATGGTGCTGAAAATCAGCTCTCATCAGTGCAGAACGCAAACTGTCTTTTGCAACTTACAGCATATATACGCAGTACCATCTCAGTACGCCTAAGGCGTCCCTATATTCCTTCCCGATATCTGACAATGACGCATCAGCGACGCGACTATGGTAAATCAGAGGCATATGAAGAAGTAAAACACAAATATGACAATGGATTAAGCAAAGAAGGGTCGTAACACACACATGTAAGACAACAGCGTTGAACCGCGTTGTCAAACAAACAGACGATCAGTGCTGCTAAACAAAAACACAGTAACTTTTGAGCAGTACCTTTTATAAATGTTACTTTGCAAACAAACAGAGGAAATGCAAACGCGGAATTCGTTTAGGAGTTACAACGTCCCTGTATACACTCTCAATGCCGTCCCCTTTATTTAAAGGCATAAAACATGGCCAAAAATTATCTCTATTTAGAAGTGCTAACTGTTACCTTTTGTTTCTTCTGAAGGACGGCTACATGATCACCTCTAAAACTATCAAAGTTACCTTTATATTAAGGGGACTCTTTCGTCTAAAATATACCTTCCCTCCTCTCTCATTTTTGTAGCCTTTATTTAGCAGGCTGTTTGTACCCTGTGAGATAATCTTTCTATATTGCTTATTCAAAATCTGTACAGCCCCCGTTACACCCCACAATAACACTGAGTCTCGTCTCCAAGGGCTATCAGAGCCACCTTTGCGGCGCTTGGCGAATATTATTTAAACAAGACCTTTGAGCTGGCAAGGTCCAGGAATCCTGTTTCATTAATATTTCCCAAGCACTGCCAAGATGGGTCTGATTGTGCTTGGGGACGAGACTCAGTGTTGTTGTGGAGTGTAACGGGAGCTGTATACAGATTTCGGATATAAGCTGTACAAAAGGATTATCTCATGCGAGACCCGTACAGTAAGTTTCGAGAAAAAACAAAAGAAATCTGACTACCGAACAATTTGGCACCGGTAACCATTTCCTCAGTCAATACCTTGTTGGTAAGTTCTCTTGGCACATCGGCCAATGGATGGGCAGCGTGTACAGCTCACTAGTACAAAAATGCACATTTTAAACTCGTGAAAACTTTGATACACGAAGGTTGCCAGATAGTGCCTTCATTAAGGCGGTAGTACATAAATAATAAATATTAAAACAATAAGCAGTAAAATCATCTATGATATTCTTAACGATTCTTTCGCGAGTGTGATAGAATGTGTTAACCATGACGAAGAGAAGTGGGCGTCGATAACATTCTTCGTCTCTAAAAAAAAAAAAGAATCAATAGAGAGAATGTCGCTGGGCATGTTTTTAAGTGATGCGCCCGACCAATGGCCCTCTCACACAAATATTCTAATTTGAAAAATTTTCATACAGAAATAGTGAGCACTAACACACGCGTATCCATCAACCCATATAAACGTGGTGAGCTTACCAAACCTTTCCTTTACCAAACCTGGTCTGTGGTCACTGGTATCGAATTGTTCCGCCAGGGCATTTTTGTGAAAAATTTCGCCACACACAGTGCTGTCAGCATTAGCCCCCTCGTTTATTGCGACAACAATAAGAAAAGGCACAACTAAGTTGATTCAAGAATATATTATGAAGTGATACACATATCACAAAATTGTGAAAACTACACCAAACTTGGATGTATGAACTGAAATGGATTACAATCACAGTCGCAGACCTTCTGCGAGCTCCTACATTTAGAGGGTGATATACTCAAAACTCATGGTATCACTAGCAACACAATGTCCTTGTGGCGTTGCCGGCTTCATCAACGCCCATAAAGTAGCCAGGACATGGGCAGTCGGCACTGCACATGCCACGGCGAATGCCGTGATTGTCTTTGTTTGTCACCGGCATGGCGTGGACGCCTGAAACAGACATGTGGCGATGTCTTTCTTATCAACGCTTAACGAGTAATGCTCACCTGATAGCTGTGAGTGCGGTGTTGTAATTGCTATAGAACAGAGGATAAACTGCTAGGTAAAAAGTGTTTGCAGATTGATGCGCGAAACAGGCAACTTACCGACAATTTTTCAAATGCTGTTCATGAAGACGCGCACGACACGACTTCACATAATGACAAATGCGTGCCTTGACAATAAGACGAAGGGGGAAGGGTGCTGTGGGTCACGTGCGACGCGAGCTTCCGTTGTAGAGGTGACATCAAAATTCTATATCATGCTATCAGCATCAAAAATGCTATATTAAGGGGACACAATAGCACGGCGGCAACGCATGCGCCCCTGACCAAGCCGTCCCTTCGATTTTGAAGTTAGTTACCTGCGTATAACTTATAAACTGGGTGTCACCTTAAGGAACTTGATATGTCACTTCTGAATTACCGGTCACGACATTTTCAGAGTAACGTTACAAGGGACGACAATGAGAGTGTAAAGTGTACAGTTATAAGTTACGACGATATGGATTAAGTTAAACTCAGAAGTAACTTTTATTGATCCTACAATGTCAGGTTACAGGTCGTTTTTAACCTCTAAATACAGGTATCGGGCGTGCAACCTCAACGATATTTTGAAATCTACGTCTATATAGAGGTTACACGTCGCTTAAAGTTACAATAAAGGGTACCGAGTTCAGAGTGTTTGCGGCGAAGTTCATTTTTAAGAGTGTGCATATACACTAAACCAATAACCAAATCAATTCTCCCTCACTACAATGCTTTGTTGATAACGTTATCCACTGCAGGAGTGACGTAACGGAAACGCAACCACGGAAATGTCTACCATCTATTCGGTGACTCCAAAGTTGCCATCTTCCGTTCCAGACCGTTTACCAGGCTATAATTTGCCATCACAGACTTCGTCTGAATGTCGCCTTCACTCCACAATTCAAGTACATGCAGGATCGCATAATGTGATATACGACTTGAGCACATTCTTGAACATTGAGCATGTTCTTATTGAATGTTGCGTAGAGACGTTCAGGGCGCGTCCGCCCCACCCTGAGCTGTCTTCCAGTGTTGAGTGCCGCTCTTGTATATTCGCTGCGGGCATACAGGGTGTCCCAGAAAACGTGTCATTGAATTATAATAAAAAAACTACGCCACCTAGAATCATGCGGTCAAGAGCATTTGCTCTTATTAGGTTTTTGCCACCTCCTAATGTGAATGTCATGTACTCCAAGTTTAATTATGTAAATATTTGCGAACTCAACTCGGAAATTTGCCAAGTAAAGGTCACTTTTTTACCCCATCAATATGAAGACCGTGCCGAATTCACTCAAATTCATGATAATTCACAGTGATATTCACGAGCTATCTCATCGGAAAAAATAGCCGAATACCATGCTTTTCGGAGCACTCGACCATAGCGCGCGATGACTTTTTGAGCGCAATCGCTCTCAGTGCGACGAAAGGAGGTTCCGAAGCCAGCCCACAGGGTGATAGTAGAAAAAGTAACAGTTCCTAAAATTGGGAGAGGGAAAGCATTATCCCAGCGAAAGTCGGACGTGATAAGCCGTGCCTGTTTTATCTCTTTCTGCGATGTCGGGGAGGGCTGGGTTTCGAACCTCCTTTCGTCGGACTGACAAAGATTGCGCTGAAAAATTCATCGTGCGCTATTCTGTGCGACCTCCGTAGAGCATGATGTTCGGCTATTTTTTCCGATGGGATAGCGCCTGAATATCCCTGTCAATTATCATTAATTTGACTAAATTAGACACGCTCTTCACAACGGTGGGGTAAAAAAGTGACATTTACTAGGGAAATTTCCGACTTAAGCTCGCGAAAATTTGCATAATTATACGTGCGTTAAACGACATTCATATGAGGAGGTGGCAAAAACCCAGTAAGAACAAATGCCATTGACCGCATGACTCTAGGTGGTGTAGTTTTTTTAGTATAATTCAATGACACGTTTTCTGGGACACCCTGTATATGCGTTCTCAGAAGCAGTTTCGGTTTCGGTTTGGTTCTATTACACGCCAGGTTGAACGCCTGGAGGTGCTACGCATGTTCAATGGCCATTGCTTTCAATGGATTTTGAAGACTGCTCTGTGACAGGGGTATATTACAATATTGTTTTCCAATGACCGTGGGTGACTTTTTCTTCATTTTATCCTCTTTTTATTCTGTTTAGCTTGGTTCCCCTTGACACACCAAGAGAAACATGCAAGCTGCCTTCCCGGATGGCGTTACTAAAAAGATGAAAAAAAAAAGGAAAATGAGTTCGAGAAAATTACGATTCATAAACGACGATTAAAGTCATAAACGATTTGACGAGTTTTGAGGAGCACAGACGTTACTTCCTATTCACTGTATGTTCTCATCATTCCTTATACAGTTTAAACTTGAAAAAGCAATAGCAAAATTAGTGAGGGACACGCAAACGAAATTTATTGACGCGTCTTGCTGGTTTCGGACTCGTACATCGGAGGCATTCTCGTTCATTCTCGTACATTCGTACATTCGGACGTTAATACATGACTCGTAAAAATTAAAATGCAATAGGGCTCGCATGTAGCTGTTCCCTTCATATAGTTTTGCCCGGGTTGTACGCGACTTTAACTTCATTTTAATATCTCACATATAATATTTCGCGCAATGGGGTAGTGTACTGCAGTGAATCACCCCATGTCATGGTCACAATTTATTGGTCGTTGTTGTTGTTGTTCGAGAGGATGCTGCTTCTGTAAACATGTAAACTGACTATCTAACAACCATTCGTATAGCTGCATTCGACGACCAGATTGCTGTTGCCGTAACCTGTCGTTGAGGTTCATGAGCAAAATAATTGCTCACGTACGTGCTGCTCAATATGGACAAGGGCAGCACTGTACTCCAAGGAAATGCTATCTGTAAAAAGCAATGCGTGTGAACTTGGTTCCATTCCTAAGTTCCCTTTGAATTATTTGAAGAGGGAGTTGCCCTCCGTTTGGTGGTCAAGAACCCTCGAACCACAGGATATGTGACTGCGGGCCGCGTGTTTGAGACCCCTGAGCCCCGACCTTCAACTCTGGCATAGCGAGCGTTATCTTTATACTTAAAGTTCGCGCGCTACAAAGTCGTTTTGGTATAGCCTTGCGCAAGAGCTCGTGGCGAATCACGGGTGATGCGCAGAGTTGTGCCTAACTCGTTACAAGTAACTCGTTACTTGGTAACGGTTACTTTTTTTGGTAACGAAGTAACGATTCAGTTACTTTTTAAAAAATTGTAATAGTAACGGAATCAGTTACAAAAATTGGTAACTCGTTACTGACGTTACTCGTTCCTTTTCTTGAGCACGGGGAGCATATTTCGGCATTCCGTGTAGCGCAATGCCTGCAGATTTGACCTGCGTGACGTGTGACTCAAAGTATTATTGCAGTCTCTCACTGGATGTGTTGTTGTCCTTTCTCTTGTTTCCGTAATCTCCAGCCATCACTCCTTCCCAAGAATTGCCACCAATTGTGCTATGGCTACAAAAAACGCATTTCGACTTTTCTTATCTTTGCTAAGCTTCTGAGCGCTCTAACCCAAGCAGCACAATGTACTGAAGGTCGAGTGCAATAGGGGTGGACTGGTAGGTGGAAGGCCTTGAACAGGCTCCTGAAACTAAAGACACTGATAAGACACATGCCGTCCACCCCTATCCGCCACTTGCGAAAAAGATACGGCGCATGCGCACATCTCCCTCTCCCTCGTGCTTCTCGCCGGGTTTCGAACTGGCTGGAAAACAAACGCCATTTCGCCGCTGCTGCAAGCTTCAACGGCTGTACGAATTATTATGTGCAGGGCAAGAAGTTGCATTTTTTTAGGTTTCCGTGCGATATGTTATGTCCTCAATAACCCGAACCGTGGGTTCGGGCTATGAAAAGACAGGAAGAATTGCGAGACATGACAGGATTTCCAGACGTTGAGGAAACACAACCGAATTAGCCCAAAGCATTTCGCAAGCTTCCCAACACAAGATTAGCGCTCGATGCGACTGAAGTCAGAATCCAGAGGCACAGAAACAAACTTTTTCGCGTTATCAACATTACAACACAGACGAATTAGTTGTTGACTGTGACCCAGAAGGTTACATCAGCTTTGTTCCCCGGCTTTGGGGTGGGTCCATATCTGATGTGGACATAATGCAGAGTAGAGGATTGTTAGGTCGCCTCGAAGCTGGTGATGCCATATTGGTAGATAAGAGCTTCAATGTTTCGTGTCTCCCCCAAGGAATTGAAGTTTACTATCCACCATTTAGGATGAGTGGAGAAGCCCAAATATCCAAGAGGAGTGTTCAAAGTACAAGAGAAATTGCCAGTGCAAGAGCGCATGTTGAACGCGTGATCCGACATGAGAAAGAATTACACATTCTTGATCGGGCCTTTCCCATCAGCATGGTGGACATTGCTGAGCATCAGTGGCGTAGCGAGACCTCCAAGGTAGGGGGGGCTCTATACGAAAACCCGCCCCCCCCCCCCACGATCCTGGGTGCGACAACACACAATACTTCTGCGCACCGCACAATATTGGACATTCACAATACGATTACACTGTGATGTCCAATGAGGTGTTGTCGAAAAGCTCATACTTTGGAAACCATTCAAGTGTGCCGCTTAGATAGACGCCGTGAATGGTAAGAACTTTCGCGATCGTCGCACTGGTCCCCCCCATATATTATTTTTCTCCTCGGATTTGCACGATTTGCGTGGGTCGGTCAGTGGCAGGTAGGGGGGCTCGTCCCCCCCCCCCCCCCGTGGCTACGCCACTGCTGAGCATATATTTTGCATGCTGTTACCTTAGTAATTTTGAAATATCCTTAATAAATGTGGCCTAACACAACAAGGAAGGAATTAAACAACTGTGCATGTATTATCGTATCATCATACTGTAACCTGTGAAGTTACCGTATTGAACAAAGTCATATAAACGAGTCAGTCTTCATTGAGAACAGCATCTGGGAAAATGTTTGTTGCACTATATGCATTTACATACTACATTCATTATAAGCACTGACCATACACATTATATACAGGGTGTTACCCTATAAAAGTCTACCCGTGCCGGCATGCCGTGCTCGCCAATTACTCAATGCAGGCGGTACAATGTGTTGCCTACGCATAAAACTCATAAGGACATTCCATCATGGTAAATATCGAAGTGATTGAGTACCGTAACGCAAAGTTATAGCGCAAAACGTGAGATTCCCGTAGTCAAAACAGCCAAGATGGCGCCTCTCAGCTCGCAGACGACATCCCTTTTGGTTGTCGTCTGCTGAGTATGCGTCGGCATTTTTCGTTCCTCACGTTGCTTACTTCTGAGCAAAATACGACAGTAACACGAAAGCGAAATGAAAACTGCAGTTCCATCCGGCTGGCAGGATATGCGACACGTTGTCGTGTGGGAAGCAGCATGTCAAGAGCTCTTCTCAGCGCCGCCATCTTGCTTGTTTTGACTATGGGAATTGCACGTTTTGAGTTATAACTTCGCGCTGCGGCACTCAATCCCTTTGAAATTTACCAAGATTAAATGTCCTTATGAGCTTTATATAAAGATCGCACAATGTGCCACCTGCATTGAGTAATTGGCGAATACGGCATGGCGGCACGGGTAGACTTTTATAGGGTAACACCCTGTACATTCTGTACATACATGATATTCTCACACTATACATTACTACCCCCCATATTAAAACTATACGGACTAAGACATTAAGTCTATATGTATTATACTCATTCACTATATGCACTACAAGTTACAATACATACATTCATTTTCGTACTTCACGACTGGAGCCTTCTTAGACGGAGCTTCAGCTTCCTGATGCTGTCTACGACATAGTACCCATTTATGTACTTCTTGTGTGGATCAAGGTTCCCATGCGGCGAATGCGTTTGGTTAGAACTTGGATGAGAGCATGCTAAATATATATATATACTCTCCACCTGAACTCCAAGAACGGAAACGGGATGCCGTCCTCCTCGATCATGGACAAATTCTCACTCTCCTCGATCAGAACGACAAACACCCAAAGAAACAGTCAAGAAGACGGCAAGAAACTAACGAAACCACTGCGATATTTCAAGAGCGTTCTAACCGAACACTCTCGGACGAAGGGACAGCGCCAGTTTCTCCGCAAGTGGTGGATTGCACCTGACTTTCAGTACATTGTGCTGCTTGGGAAATTATGACGCAGCCCCTCGTCTGTTTTGGGGAACCGTTGGTGATCTGTGGGACGAAAACCAGTGTTTTTTTTTCCTTGTGCTTTTGTAATCTCCGATCACCCCCACTTCGGAAACAAGGGAGAAGGTCCAGGCAAACTGATATAGATTCATGGTAACGTGTCGAGAGACACGGAACACGAAGGACGGACGACAAATTTCGAGTATCAGCTCCTCCTGAAGTGCAATTCCTCATTAAAAAAGAGTTGAAGGCAAGTGACGGCGTGTTTATTGGCTCCTTTAACTATGCTGCGGTAACGTAAAAGTAACTCGTTACCTGTGAGTAACGAGAACTCGTTACTTTTGTATGTTGGTAACGAGTAACGTATTTAGTTACTTTTTTCTGAAGTAACGGGTAACGGTATTTAGTTCCTTTTTTTCGGTAACGGGCACAAGTCTGGTGATGCGATACCTTGGCAATTGCAGGAACTGTACGGTGGATGGTGTCCTACATCCCAAAGGCTCTTTCACGGAAAGACACTCCAAAATTCGCAGCCTCGTCTACTTTCTCCACGAATCTGGCCTCGCTCAAAGGCTATAAGTACTGCTCGGACTTCTCGGCAACTTTGCAGTGACAGCCCTAAATCTTAAATTTCGGCCGTCATCATTCCTTCATCTGTTATCACACCATATCATCTCATCCTGGCTACAGTCGTGAAGCAGCCATCAGTGAGGCCAACAACGGCAAGCCGGTTCGTCACCACCACCACCACGGGCGATGCGATACGCATTTCACACGCGTGATGAGGACAAGTTGAAGATCGTAACGTGACGCTACGTTAACGTCACCTCTGTCACGTTTAGTGTCAAGAAATGGAGGTTTAAGAATGTCGCGGGCTTCTGCAGATGTCGTCGTCACGGAAAGCCCCATGTAATGGAATAATATCTTGCGATACCCCACTCGTTACACAATATATGGATGACACCGAGGAGCTGTCATTGGCCCGGTAAAAGGGGACCGATAAGAAGACACGTAGCACAAAGACGTCTTTGCTCAGCGAGGTTTATTTTGCGACTAAAAAACTAATGGCTTTTCGTGGGGTACAAGAAAAGAAAGGGTAAAAAACAAGAAAAGCAGTTGAAAAATTGAGACAGTTTCCCCTCTACTTCCAGGGAAACTGGAGTTCCGTGTCCCCCTTCTCCTGTGTGCGTCATGACAGCCACTTGTCACTGCGTGCCGCAGCCGTCCAGCTGCAAACCCGTTTTTAGACGAATACAGTTTTACAACATCTTCCCCCCGAAATGAGCATGCCATGTTTGCTCATTTAAGAAGATGCGGGCGGCTCTGAGGCCTCCATGGGAGACAGTAGCTGCGCGGGTCGCCTGGTGATGGTCCCTGTCGGCATCTTCACAGTGTATGCCCGTACGTGCCCGTCCCTTCCAGGGTGTCTGGCAACAATGCGCACCGTTCTCGTGGCACATTATCGTCACGAAGGATAGCGAGGTCTCCTTCTTTCGGTGATCTTAACTTCCGGTTCGGCGTTAAATGGGCTGACCGCAGCGCTGCAAGGTATTCCTTTTGCCAGTGCTGCCAGGAATTGTCCATTAAACGTTGTCGGTATTTCCACCGCCGTGTGATTCTGTGGTGAGTGGAAACTGTCTGCATGGTGAACTCACTGTTCTCTGGAAGAATAATTGGGTGTTCTGTTTCCTCCAAAATACTGGCGTAGTGCAGACGTCCCTTTACTCCCAGACATCCGTCATCGTCCACGTAAGGTTGAAGGTCGACGATCGAAGAGTCTCGTGGTTCCTGACCCTTCGGTTCAATGTGGCGAATTTCGTTCGTGTAGCAGCTGAGTTGAGCCTGTTTCATCCAGAGCAATTCCTGCCTGTTAATTTCTGCAGTCGTCAAGGAGGTTTCGATTGTTTTGACTCGTTGGCGGCAATTGTTGATGATCCACGCCGTGACGCGTAGCAGGTTTGTGTAGCTGCTGAAGCTCGACGCTGTCATCAACGGTGGTGGTACAACCACGATGGTCATAACGATGACATCTTGTCGTCGTTTTTCTACTTCCACAGACTGTACGTTTTCCGTGTTGTGAGCTTCATTGCGAGGCCAGTGTTCTTCTTGTTCTGAGAGCCAGCTTGGCCCGCGCCACCACAGTTGACTGTCACGTACTTTTTCGACTGTTTGTCCGCGTGTCAGTGCGTCTGCCGGGTTATGAGAGCCAGGGCAATGATTCCACGCGTCCGGGTCACTCAGCGCATGTACATCGGACACACTATTTGCGACGAATGGCTTCCACGCATTGGCAGTCTCGCGAATCCAACAGAGCGTAATTGTGGAATCTGTTCAGAAGTACACGGGCAGCTTTTCAGCAAGGAAGGATGTCCGCAAGAATGACGCCATTCGTGCCCCAATCACTGCTCCCATGAGTTCAAGTCGAAGTAACGTTAGTTTCTTCAGCGGTGCAACACGAGATTTTCGCAAACACTAGGTTGACGCTGACATGCCTATCGTTGTCTTCTGCTCGGATGTAGGCGCATGCGCCATAGGCAAGCGAACTTGTGTCGGTGAATACATGAAGAAGATCTCCGCCCGACTTATTCCCATCATTAGGTATCGCGGAGCAGTTATGGTTGGTAGGTTTCTCAGCTGTGAACTACGTGATCTCCACTCAGTCAGTGTGCCGTCTGGTGAAGGATCGTCCCAATCCAAACCGATCTCCCAGAGACACTGAAACAAGATCTTCACGCGGATGAAATACGGCGCGAGGAATCCAAGAGGGTCAAATACCCGTGCCGACATCTGAAGTACGGAACGTTTCGTATTCCGTAGGATGGTGAAGACCTCCAGTAAGTGTTCACACGAGAACCTGAAGCAGTCGTTCTTGTGGTCCCAAACTATTCCAAGTACTTTGGAAACTTCTCCCGCTTTTATATGTTTCTCGGGTTCCGTTATTGATGGAGCAGCAGTGGAGCTCGTGCCGTTGATATACTGCTGTAGCTCCGTCGAATTCGAACTCCATTCCGTTCGGTTCATGCCGGCTTCCGCCATCAAGGCTTGAGCTGTGTCCTTTATTGTCTTTGCCTCCTCCACTGTAGAGGCGACCGCGAGAAGGTCGTCTACTTAGAACGAGCGCTCCAAAACCGTCGCGACGTCCGCTTGGTCATTCCGCGCATTCCTGATATGGTATTGTAAGGTGGTTCCTAGAAGAAATGGGCTAGAGGTTGTCCCTAATGGCACCCGTGTCATGCGCCATTCCTCCACCCCTGGCAACGGATGGTTGACTGTCAGCAAACCACAGGAATCGCAGAGCGTCGCGATCTGCTTCGTTAATAGCGATCCGAAGGAAGGCCTTCTCGATATCGGCTGTCAGGGCAATTGTGTTCATTCTGAACCGGAGCAACGCTGGAACTAGGTCGGAGTTGATCTTGGGACCCTTCTCCAGATGGTCGTTGAGGGAACTTGATTTACTGGCATGCGACGATGCGTCGAAGACCACTCGGATCCGGGTGGATGATGAGTCATGCTTTATAACCGCTCGATGTGGCATGTAGTGCACACGCTCGTGTGCTCCAGTGGCGTCCGGAGCGTTTTCAGCATGACCTTGTCTCAGGTGCCCCCTGATAGCTTCGTCATATTCGCTGAGGCAGCAATCTGAGGTCGCCCGGTTGACCAACCTGTGCAGTTTCTTCTCAGCAACGGCATAGTTATCGTCCAAGGTATTTGGAGTTGCCTTCCAAGGGAGAGAGAGATACCCCATAGTGGCCGTCAATTTTAACGATGCTTTTCTCGAATTCTCTGTGGACCTCTTCGTTTTGTAGTTTGTTAGATTTTGGATCATCTGTTATTCCGACACTGTCCAGTCCCCATAGCTGGCGTAGGGAGGTTTGATGGTCATCGTTTTGTATCCCTGCTCGCAGCACACATACCATGACATTAGCGGCGCCGGTAATGGTGCTTCTGGTACAGGGCTTTCCCTGAAATGTCCATCCGAGCACGGTGGAGATGGCAACGAGGTCCGGATGGCTCTCACCGCGACGCACGACCCCGCACAAAAGCTTCCACATCTGGTCTGCACCAACAAGCAGGCTGATTCCCTCGACGCCAGCGATAGATGGGAAAAGGAGGCGATCCGCAATCTCCATACCGTGTTGACGCAAGTTCGTTACGAAAGAGTCGTCGATGGGCGTTTGCACCACGTCTTCGCAGATGAACGGTATGGCGATTGCCTCGAGGATATGTTCTGTGGTTTTGTACTGACTCCTCACACGCAACTGGACAACCCTCAAGCTTCTGCTGCGATGGTCTGCGCACGAAGTTGCGAAGGTGTTGAACGTATATTGGTTGTTACAATTACTGGTAATCCCAGCTTGTCCACGAGGTCCTCACGGACGAACGTTCGTTGTCTACCACCATCAATTATGCCTCGGACGTATGCACAGTTGAGATCCGTAACAGCCCAAGCGCGGAAAGTTTGAAGTAGCACCTCCGTGTGCGGTAAAGTTGGAGAGGCACTCGCAGAGAATGCGAACTCGCTTGGTGGTGGTCATCTGCTAGGCGGCATCCTGCGGTAACTTCGGTTCAGGATGGATCACATAGCGATACACAATGTCTACCACCACATTTTGAGCATCTTCCCCCATATCGACAGTTCTTAGACATGTGCCGCTGTGTTGTACACCGGAAGCATCTTTTCGATGATCCAAGTTTCCTTTTCTTCTCCTCCAATGTAAGGTCTCCCGTGCAAGTATCTGCATTATGGCCTTTTGATCCGCCGAAGAAGCAACCAGAGCTCACCTTGCCGGTGCTGTGGAGTACGAGCGCCGATGGAGGGCTCCCTCCGTGTTTACGTTTGGGTGCTTGTGTGTTGTCCCATTTACTGTCCAACACACCCTCGCGTTCGCGGCTCTCGATCTCCACGCGCATGAAATTTAGGAGCCTCACCATTTCTGTAGAGGCCTGGGAGGCATCCGACGTCGCATCCGACGATCCCCGAGATGCAGCAGAGGGCGCGTCATCTTCCAGTCGGCAGGAGGACTCCATTGTGCTTAACTGTCGGTGATATTCCACCACGATGTCGGGCGGAAGCACCGATGGAAGAATGTCCACCATCATGGAGGAATATGTAGTGCTGGAGGTTCCAAGTGATTGCAGGCCGCGTGTGTTCGTTTGGACCCGGTCGTACTGCTTTCTTGAGCCGGAACATCTTCTGAGGACTTGACGTGAGGAAGATGACTCAGATTGTGGAGATGCTCACGTTCGATACGGCGTTTGTCTCCGAAACGTTGGGCAAGAATGTCCAGCGCGTCCTTGTTGCACGCTGCTGTGCACTGCAATCCTGATATTGCACCAGCTGCTGGCCCCACCAGAAGCGAACGCAGGTACTGCAGTTTCTCTGCGTCCGACAGTTGATCGTTGTTCTGGACTGTCGCTTCGAATTGTTCACAGAACGATTGCCACTGTGCTAATTCTCCCTTGAACTGAATCAACTGAAGTTTAGGAAGTTCTACACCCGTATTGCGGGGCTTTTAGGGGCCGGTCGCCGAGCTGTTGGCAGGCGGAGACGCGTTTGATGACATTTGTAAAGCAGCCAACTTACTCTTGGTGTCACTCAGGGCCTTCAGAAACTCATCCTCGTAGTCTCCGACGGTCGAGTGTTCGGTTTCCAGATCTTCATCCGCAACGAGGGGGTCAATCTGCACGTTAAGTTGCTTCAGTTCGTCGTTGCTTGCGATGAGACCATCACGAAGGTCGTTGAGAGCAGTCACGGTGACGTCGGGTTCTTGAAGCAAGGAACGCACCTCGTTGATCAGCTTGGTGTTCTTCGTCCGTCGAACCGAACGCTTTGTCTTCAATCGGTCCATGGCGATAGAGCTTCACAAGTGTAGTCCCGGGTTTCGGCACCAGAAAATGTCGTGGAATAATATCTTGCGATATCCCACTCGTTGCACAAAATATGGATGACACCGTGAAGCTGTCGTTGGCCCGGTAAAAGGGGACCGATAAGAAGACACGTAGCACAAAGACGTCTTTGCCCAGCGAGGTTTATTTTGCGACTAAAAAACTAATGGCTTTTCGTGGGGTACAGAGACCTCCAAGTTTGAACAAGTAAAAAGCAAGAAAAGCAGTTGAGACACAGGGAAAAGGGAGACAGTTTCTTGTGGGTGGTATACAGTGGACGTACTGGACTTGACGTGATGGACTATAGTGATCTATATGATGGTAGTAATATTTTTTTAATAATAATTCGTGGCTTTACGTCGCGAGACAACTGCGATCATGAGTGACGCCACTGTGATCGGGTCTGTGGATCAATTTGGGCACCTGAGGGTTCTTTAACGTGCGCCGAAATCTCGACACACCACATTCAACGTTCCACGCGGAAGACAGCGTGCCCGAGCAACTTGTATCCTTCCGCCAAGTTGTCACCGTCCTCGGCCGGGTTTGAACTCGCGATCTTGGGATCAGCAGGCGGACGCGCTACCGACTCAGCCACCGAGGGCGGCTTATATGATGGCATTTGATAGCGTATATACGCCATGTGGATCTGCGCTTTCTTTTTTCTCGTTTTGACCAGCAGTTTTGAACGTTTGCGCACAATTATATGACATAACCGCATTGGAGGGGATAGAATTAATCTATCTCGAATTCCACTACAGTATAGAGGTATATCGAAGATTGCGCTGTCGTGTTTCCTATATTCCGCATTTAAATCTCTCTCCACAAACACCTCATTGCATCTATGTTATCATATCTATACTTGCTGTTGTTCTCATTTCCCTCCACAAAGATTTAGAGGAAAACTAGATGGCCAAAAGGGCTAATTGGGAGCTGCTAACTGCATGCTGCTGCATGGAAGTATATACCACCAACACGAGGGAATCATTCAAACGGTATCAAATCTCATTCCATTTTCGATTAACTGGTTTTTGCTTTTTTGTTTGTGTGAGCGTTGCCATGTCAACCGCTATGTCGTTTCGTTGGACAGTAATAGTAATAATAATTAATACTAATTATTATTGCTATTAATAATGGTAATAATAATTAATAATAACAATAATTAATAATGATAACAAGAACTGTTGGCACAAGCGCAAAACTATTTTTTTCAACGACCCTTTAGGCTTGTGTTGTATTCGTCTGATTGTGTGTTCCATATAGTCTCGGAACAGTTACTTGTCATGATTACTTCGAGCTCTACGGAAGAGATGGAGCTTCAAAACCGTTGAATACACAGGTACCATAGCATTATGGTGTCGGCTTGTTCTCCAACGTGTCGTCCCATACTGTAATCTGCGCCATAACTTCTGGTTTGCAACGAATAAATCAGGATTAGCTAAGTGCGCGTCGCAATTAGACAGATCCGGGACCCTATTAAACTGTACAAGAAAACCGTCCTGCCTCGCGACACTACCAAAAGGCGACCAATTCTATTTTGTTATGCTGTTGGAAATTTATTTGTGGATGAAACGAATGGATTTATAAAGGCCTTGGTGTGACTCTCACCACTTCAGATTTAAAATGGTCAAGACATAATGACTTAACATGTTTGGCTGCCATGCGTATAGGTTGGGATGCCTGAAAAGGAAACTACTCAGAACCACTTTGTCGTGTTGTCTATGTGTTTTTGCCTCAACACCGGTTTGCCTTTATACGGGGTACTCAGAACTTCTCCCAAAGCTAAAATACTAGCTTTTAATTCGGCAGTTAGGTCATCTCTGGAATATGCAGCTATCGTGTGGGATCATCGTTACGAAATTACGAAATTTAAAATAAACTTTAAATGATTCAGGGAAGGAATATGTAAGATTAATCTTTAATGCATACGGTAGGCGAAAGTTACTCAAAGTTACTAATCTAACGAAAGACAATGACATTATATAGGATAGGAGAAAAGTCGTTCGACTTTGCTTTTTACCTTCAAAAGTGAATTTAGAATCACAGCTCTATCGTATCTCCAAGCGGTGGAGCCTCGAAACACATGTGAAATGCATACACGCTCTCTCGTTTGAGGCTATATATTCACTCGCACTGAAACTTTGAAAATATTTTCATCATTTCTCTAAGCTGTTTTGAGGGTTTCATTAATTAGGCTTAGAAGTATGCGTATTTTGAGCGTTTCGTGTACCTCTTTCCTCTGTTATGTTCTTCTGATATTCCTTTTGTAACTGCAGTTTCTTTTAACCCCTCCTGCTTGGGCCATTTACATGACCTACAGTATTACAAAATAAATAAATAAATCAAATTCGAGACCGTGTGCATCTTATTCAGTGTGTTCCAGAGCGATGTTTGATAGGCCGTGCACCTGCCTGAACATCTGCGCTTCAAATTAAAAACTATCTGTGCGAATCAATCGGAACCGTTTCTTGCGACTGCACCAGCTATCAAGTTTACACGGATTCGCACTTAGAGCACCTGTGTGAGCGGGAGAGGAAGCACACTTCGGGTGATCTAGTTACGTCACTAGAGAGATGAATGCCTTTTGGAGTTTCCTCTCTTCCTATATGCAATGCAGGCGAAGGAAATTGCGTTACAGAATTATGGTGAAGAGACGCGATATATAGGTAAAGATGGTTTTGGCAATTGGCTCGGTCGCATACGAACACCATATGCCCAGTGCCCTTACATCGTCGACAGTCCTGCCACCCGATTAGCGCACTTTTAACGGCTTGCGGGCCACAGGTTCTGTGGGCAGCGCGCTGCAAAGCTGTGGCACAGCGTCCGCGCAACATCCCTGTTTTCCTATTGGTGCGGAAATTGAGAGTTAGCGTAATCGCCATCCTGCAGCAGGACCTCGGCTTCCGGCGTCGATGGCGTTATCACCCGTCCATTGTCATTCAGGATGCGTATGTTAGCATCGTTGGTGCACCTCCATAAATGTATAAAGGCCATCTCATATGTACATAGCCACAGTGATGAATATGATCGTCATGTGTATATAGTCACAGTTGTGTAGTCATATGTACAGTCCCATAGTCATGCAACCATATATACATCGTATCTTGTGCATTATAACTAATTCCAACTATATAGTGTATTAATATTAGTATTAGTACTCGTTGTGTGCTCTATAGTATGAGTCGTCTAATAAATTTTCTCACACACAAAGATGTCTCAAAAGATGTCCGGGTTTCAACATCGACACTTTAGTGACAATACAGAAGTAGTGGTTATTATATGGTTTTGCGAAGTATATACACCGATTACGGTGGCCCGTGGCCGTGCACCTTTCATTTGTTTCTGCAACCATGCTCGGCAGGAAGAGTGTGTTCTTCCGGTTACACACTCTCTGAAAAAAAGGTAGAGTAGTTACATCTTTCAGGAGGTAATAGTTGTCGCATATGTTGTGCCTAAAAGGTTGCAAAGTTCTACCTTCTACCTACGAATGATAGGGTTACCGCTTCTGATTAGTCGAGCGAGGGGTGCGTACGCCTTTTCGTAGCAATTTGGATACACGATAATTGCTTTTGCCACCCGTTTACGCCCTTTATCAGACGCGATGTTGATCTACACTCTTAAAAATGAACTTCATCGCATAGCACGCTCCTAGCCAACCATCATCTTTAATGATATCGTTGTCTGCCCTGATTTGTTGAAAACGGGAGGCGTACGCCTTTTCTGTGACAATTATGAACAGCATAAGTGTCACAAAAAAGGCGTACGCCTCCCGCTTTCAACAAATCAGGGCAGATAACGATATCATTAAAGATTATGGTTGGCTAGGAGCGTGCTATGCGGTGAAGTTCATTTTTAAGAGTGTAGGTGGTAACTATAGAAGTTGCCACCTTTTCACACCCTACCGGCACCGGTTCACACCCTGACTGGGACTGGGAGACGCGTGACCCAATAACAGTTATAACCAAGGGCCGTGGAAGGGGGTTACAGGGCTTACTGTAGACCCCTGAATTTGTGAAGAGGGCGCAACATTCTCATGGAGGTGCACTCTTAAAAATGAACTTCACCGCACAGCACACTCCTAGCCAACCATAGTTTCGAATGATATCGTTATCTGTCCTGATTTGTTGAAAACGGGGGGCGTACGCCTTTTTTTGTGACAATTATGAACAGCATAAGTGTCACAAAAATGACGTACGCCCCCCGTTTTCAACAAATCAGGGCAGATAGCGATATCATTCCAGATCATGGTTGGCTATGGGAGCGTGCTATGCGGTGGAGTTCATTTTTAAGAGTGTGAGCTGCCAAAGTGTTATCTCAGGTACCTCATGCGAATAAAATGCCATAAACGCTTTTCCTTTGCCTTTTTGTGACCCGGGAATCAATTTGTGATGGCGGCGAGGGATGGAAGGAGCCGCCGGTTGAAATCTGGGGTCCCTCTGAATTCATGAGGTTGCGCCGCTACGTTTATAACAACGGCAATAGTAACGGCGGAAACAATGTATTATGCGTTTCCAAGCCCTTCGTTTAACAACTGCTTGGCCCCCGTAAATGAGAGGATGAAGTCGCAACGGAGTCTAAGACTATAGCACTGAGCTCGGTTGCTATCATGCGCTCAAGAAGTGTGCGCAGAAAATGTACATTTCGAAACAAGCTAGCTGGACAACTGGATAGTGGCAGTTGAAGAAAAAGCACCACCATTGGGGTTCGAACCCACACCTTTCGATTTCTGGTCAGAGATGATACCCCTAGTCAGAGCCGTAGCGACCATGGGGCGAGAAGGGCAGCCGCACCGGGCGCCCTCGCCAGCGCGAGCGCATGAACGGCGGGCCCTGGCTGGTTGGCTGGACAGGATAAAGCGGGAACGAAGAGAATTTGAATTTGCGATATCGGCAGTGAAAATAAGCGTTTTCATTTCGTTGTTTACAGAGCTTCTGAACGCCTTGGGAGAGGGCGCTTCAGGTTCACCCTGCCCTGGGCGCAAACTTCCCTCGTTACGGCTACTACTATGACAGTTGGACAACTGCCATCCGGTTACTACTTACGATTACGTTAGCTGAGCATTGTTGCCGACAGATATCAAAATTACCGCGCGCGCGTTCTTTTCCTTTTTTTTTCTCGAAAATATATCGCGTGCTTCTTGGTGTCCTGAGCGTTTCGCAGTGCAGAATCAGGAAGCTGTGGAGCATCATGCGTTCTCATGCGCGGTGCTGTCATAATCTCTTACACAGCGGCATATCCTCTACTGCTCCTTATCAAAAATCAAAACACACTGTCACGATAAAGTAGCATTATCCACATACACACAACCCCCGAAATATTGCAAGAAGCGGTAACAGGCCATCTACATTGATGTATACGTGCTATACCGTGGTCACAACCGTGCGCAGAGAGTGTCAGCCGCGGGATCGTGGGAAACTTGCTCGGGGGGCGGTGTAGGAGTGAAAACAACGGACGCGTGACATTTCACACACTTTATGCGAGCAATCTGGCTGTGCACATTGGGGGGACGAATGTCGAAGATAGTGCTTGAAGGAAATAAATCGCGGGGGAGACAGGAGACTTATGGGGACAGCTCATGTCTCCCCCGAGCCATGATATACATGGCATGCTTTACCAGCAGTGGCTGAAAGCAAACGCCTGGGCCCAAGCCTAAGCTTAGAAAACACTGTGACACGCATTTACTTTACCTTGATTTACTATTACCTACTTTCACATTATTACTTTCAGTTAATAACGCTGAGCTGGTTTCGTGCTGGCCTGCTGATTCCAAGGTTGCGGGTTCAAACGCCGCCGAGTTCGGACCGACTAATGTGGCGTCGCTCCATATCGTCGCGACGTAAAGCCATTATGCATTAGTAAGCATGAAAATGCAATGAGTAATGTAATGCATTACGTTACAAAACTGTAATGAGTGTTGGTAATCGATTACAAAATAAAAGTACTCTCCCCAACTTTTATTGGAAATAACTTCCTGAATTCCTTCCCTAAATAATAATAAATAAGGGGAGGGGTCTGGAGTATAATTGTCAATGCTAACTGCCTGACAACGTCACGTTCCAAAATTATCTTTGATCCCTACTGGGGCTATGTTATTATATATAAAGAAAATTTATTACATTAACCTGATGATATGTACAGTGCAAGCAGTAAATAACAGTGGTATATACAGTGAAGCCGGTGAATAACATGCAACGGATGACAGTGGTATATACAGAGTAACCAGTTAATAACATACAATGAATAAACATTGACATGATTACACTCAGGAATAGTGAACCTAGTCACAATTTACTCTTCACTAATAACATAGCAATGACACTAATGGAACGATCACAATACTCTTGCTACCTGTCGTGGGGAATCCTCACTGCAAAAATTAAAGTTATACGACAGAGTAACGGATGCAGCTGTTCCACTGCAAAAAGTAACCAGTTAAGCTACAGTTACAATAACTTAGTTAACTCACGGTTACTTTCCGAATCAGGTACTCAAGTCGAGTACTCGAGTGTCAAGTACTCAAGTCGTATACTTTTATTTCGAATTCTGCGCTAAGTCGACATATACAGTGAATGTTGAACAATGTCTGTGTCACGAAGTTTGCCCCACAATATTACAAAAAAGCCCCAACCCACGATTAAGCAACCGCTTAACTGCTGCAGGATACCTGATGCTTATACCCACACCTTAGAAATGAACTTCACCGCATAGCGCGCCCCTAGCCAATCATCATCTCGAATGATATCGTTATCTGCCCTGATTTGTTGAAAACGGAGGCGTACGCCTTTTTTCTTACACTTATTATGCTGTTCATAATTGCCACAAAAAAGAGTTCTAAGAGTGCAGAGTTGTCATGCTGTCAAAAATAAAAATAAGAAAAGCTCTTTCTTGGTGCTCATGCCAGCGGGTGAACATAAAAAAAAAGAAGAAGAAAAACCTGTCATCTGCCTCTTACGAAATGGACACCGATGAAAAACTACATAAACAAGTAGCGTGCTTCGGCTGCTTCATTTCCACCTTTCAAATTATTCAAGAACAACAACAAATAAGTAATGATGATGTAGGGACTATTCAGCTACCGACAGCGCTTTCGAAAACAAAGTAATTATTGTTACAACACGCGATAGTCCTTTCTGAATATCTATTTCTTCAGAACTGCTATAGTTACGTGAGACAGAAATACCGGTCGCTAACCAGCAGTGACAGGAAATGCAAATATTTCCGAAATTATAGAGAAAAGGACATGAGATTTCGAAGGAAAATAATTGTTGCAACTATATGGTTACAGTTAAAACTCACTCTCTGAGAGAGATTAACTACACAGGTTGTCCCAGAAAACGTGTAATTGAATTATAATACAAAAAACTACGCCGCATAGAATCATACGGTCAATGGTATTTGTTCTTACTAGGTTTTTGCCACCTCCTGATGTGAATGTAGTGTAACGTAAGTTTAATTATGTAAATTTTTGCGAAGTGAACTCAGAAATTTGCAAAGTAAATGTCACTTTTTTACCCCACCAATATGAAGAGCGTGCCGAATTCACTCAAGTTCATGATAATTGACAGTGATATTCCCGATCTATCCCATCGGAAAAAATAGGCCAACATCATGCTTTTGTAGCACCGAACCGTAACGCGCGACGACTTTTTGAGCGCAATCGCTCTCAGTCCGACGAAAGGAGGTTCCAAACCCAGTCCACAGAGTGATAGTAGAAAAAGGGACAGTTCCTGAAATTGGGAGAGGGAAAGTGCGATCCCAGCGAAAGTCGGACGCGATAAGCCATACACTCTTAAAAATGAACTTCACCGCATAGCACGCTCCTATCCAACCATTATCTCGAATGATTTCGTTATCTGACCTGATTCGCTGAAAACGGGGGCCGTACGCCTTTTTTGTGACAATTATGACCAGCATAAGTGTCACAAAAAAGGCGTACGCCTCCCGTTTTCAACAAATCAGGGCAGATAACAATATCATTCGAGATGGTGGTTGGCTAGGAGCGTGCTATGCGGTGAAACTCATTTTTAAGAGTCTACCTGTGTTATCTCTTTCTGCGTTGCAGGTGTGGGCTGGGTTTACAACCTCCTTTCGTCGGACTGACAAGGATTGCGCTGAAAAATTTGTCGCGCGCTACCTCCGTACACTCTTAAAAATGAACTTCACCGCATAGCACGCTCCTAGCCAACCACCATCCCGAATGACAACATTCTCGCCCCTGATTTGTTGAAAACGGGAGGAGGAGTCTATTTTGTGCCGTGCATAATGGCACAAAATAGGCTCCTCCTCCCGTTTTCAACAAATCTAGGGCGAGAACGTTGTCATTCGGGGTGATGGTTGGCTAGGAGCGTGCTATGTGGTGAAGTTCATTTTTAAGAGTGTAGAGCATGATGTTCGGCTATTTTTTCTGATGGGATAGCCCCTTAATATCCCTGTCAATTATCATTAATTTGAGTAAGTTAGACACTTTGTTGACACTGGTGGGGTAAAAAAGTGACGTTTACTTGGCTAATTTCCGACTTCAGTTCGCAAAAATTTACATAATTAAACTTACGTTACATTACATTCACATCAGGAGGTGGCAAAAACCTAGTAAGAACAAATACCGTTTACCGCATGATTCTAGGTCAGGGGTCGGGAACCCGCGGCCCAGCTGCACTACAGTTGCGGCCTGGCGCAGACCGAGCGCACGACGAAAATCCCGGTGTTCAGCTGGGCGAATTCCTAAAGCAAAAGCGCGCTCTCTGTGTTGCCTTTGCCGCGCTTAAAATTAACAAAAGGTGTTTGTCTTATTCTCTAAACCATTACTTTGTGAGCGCAACAAGCAAGCTTACAGTATTAGTTGCACTTGTGGAATGGACAGCTTGTCATCCAACAGCGATTAATAATTTTGGCAGGCTAATTTAGACTTATTTTAGAATGGGTTCGAATCTCATCTGCGGCCCCTGGAAAAAGGTCGACGAGTGGGGTGGGGTGGGGTGAAATATGGCCCTTGGAAGTGTAGAGGATCCCACCCCTGTTCTAGGTGGGGTAGTTCTTTTATTATAATTCAATGACACGTTTTCTGGGACACCTTGTATATTTGCAGTTAGGAAGTAAATGGGAGACAGCAGAATTGGATCCAGTCGTTATTCAAATCCATCATCCTTACGTAACCAACGAGAATTGGCCGAGGCAGATCATGATTAGGGACGACACAGACACGTATGCCTCAAGCGCCTACACCATATATGGTCCATGTATTTCCGTCTCGTTGTTATGTGCCGTATCGGTATGGAGGGCAAGGCTCTCCCCGCGCAGACACAATGGCGAGACGCGCAGCATCTACTAGAGCTCTCCCTGCTACCCCTCTACCCCTAACGACCTCTGCCTGTTCCCTGCACATTCGCCGGTGGCCCTGTGTCCGTACCGGGCAGTTAAGAGTGGACACTATACCTCATATGATCATTTCGTACTTCTCATTGACCCCCTGCAGGACTTTACTATTGCCTGCCGTTGCAATAGAGCTGAAGAGTCACTCCTCCATCGTCTTCGAATAATGTTGAAGTTCAAGAGAAAAAAGGGAGATATTAAATTCTGACTGACTCCAACGCACACCTCTGAATAAATGTCACTAGCGCTGACAAGGCAGCATCCCTCTTGTCAGGTGGCCAAGGACCCAGCACCTTTAACAGGTCAAAGTTGCGGTTGTCCAGTCGGTCGAGAGCAGATTTTATGGCAGCCCTTTGAGGTGCGTATCTAAAACAGTGGACGAGAACGTGCTCAGTGTCCATCACGGTTGCACAAAGCGTACTGTTCGCTGAATCAGCCTTCCCAATTTTATGGAGGAATTGGCGCCCGTATGGCGCGTTCAGACTGAACCTGTGCAAGAGCGTCTGCATAGACCGAAGTAACGTGGACGGAACTCTAAATTTCAGATCCGGGTCAACTAGATGGAGCAACGAGGAGTTCCCGTCGCCTTGTAGCAATGAAGTAGCGGATCGGGCAGCTGCTGCGGCTCACTATCGCCGCTCAGCAGTCCCCATCATACTTTCGAATGGGGATAGGCGCTCCCTCTTGTCCGCGTTGACGTCACCTTGGGCCCATCAGGAATGGTGTCATGACATCACCCGGTGGTTGCTTCTGTATGCTGTTGACCCACTTTTATTTGAAATGCAAGGCGGTTTCCCTCGCCTCTTTGCGTCTCTCGTGCGTCGTTTACGACTTAGCGTCGCATTCACCCCTGCACTCCCGTATAGGCTGGGCCACAGCAACACGGCGCTGTGTACAACTTGTGGTTTCCCGGCAACAATCCGACACATTCTCGAAGACTGCAGCCAGTACGTACGCGAGCGACGGGCCTTTAAATGTCAACTTGAAATGCTGGATCAGAGGCCATTCAACATCTGCAAAGTTCTCGGCCCATGGAGTAACCCTGGACATGCACTTGGCGCTTTTCTTTCCTTTCTGAGGGCCACCGGCCTCCTTCACGAACTGTAGGGATTTCCTTCCATCGTCATCCTTTCATGTGAACCTTTTTGGAATGGGGTAGGGTCCTGCACTCAACGCAGGGAAACATCCCACATCATCATCATCCATTCATCTATGTTGTTGTTGTTGTTGTAGCCATTGCTGTCTACTCATAGTCTGTGTAAGAGACCTGAATATGTCTTGCACATCGACTTTGGCGTACGGCACTAAATGTTTTGATGAGGACAGATGCATGTTTGAATGAATGTTGCACGCACACCCTCACTCCTGTTTAAAATGCGCCGGACGAAGCACAACTTGTTGCGTGGAAGCCGACATTGAGCACTGCCTATTATCCCGCAACTGGTATCTCCCCAAAGACTCATCCTCCAACGGCACTTGCGACAACTTTTCTACCCAAACGCGTCTTTGGCCACTTTGCTCGGCCCGGTCCTGCACAACAAGGGGGGGGGGGGGGGGTTACGACTACCCTCTTGAGGTTTCTCCGTGCCATCGGCCTCTCGACCAGCTCTAAGGCCCCTTTTGTGTGTGTGTGTGTGGTTTTTGTTTTCTTTTTTTTCTTCTTATTCTATTTTCTTATAGGAAGAGTAAGTCGGCCTACGCCTGACTAACCTTTTTCTTTTTCCAATAAACATATCCCTCTCTCCCCACATTCTACGGGAGAACTTTTGAAAGTAGAACGTCCCGTTGCACAAAGGGAGCTATGCCCTCTCCTTCACAGCCGTCCACAAGAACTATAAGAGGAAAAGGGGTTATTTGTGGACATGAAGGATCAGGAAAATTCAGTATGACGTCATGACTGTTCTGAACAAATCCATGGGCTATTCACCCTCGTGCAATGAGTTGTGCCTTTAGTTAAACATGGTGCAGTAGCTCGGCAGCTTACGAGAACAGAGGGGCTCCAGTTGTCAAGGCAAATTGTGAGGCCCTGGCGTCGACGACTTCGGCAACGCCAAGCGGACTGTCACATCTGCTATGGCTCAAGCTACAAACGGCTCTTCAATTCTTTGAGGACAATGGTGATGAGCAGCTGCCTCATACGTTGATGTTGATGAAGAAAATACTAGGGAGAGGTTGAATTTGTCTTCTTCATACGTGTTGCCGACGTTTTGCTAAGCTTAAATTCATCTGCAAGCAAGTATACAAGCAGGCAATCATTCGGAATTTTTTTTCGATAAACCTCCATCAGTGCTTTTTGTTATTTCCTTGGTATTCGATAATATGCACAGTTCGCTTTATGGACGATTTTGGTCGCGGACGGAAGTGCTCATATTAACGTCGCACGACTGTGAACTTTTTCACGAACCTAGTGACCCCGGTGAAATGTTCTAAGCTATCCTCTACCTTGTACGGTGCACTTCGTAGCAGAATACACAGAGTACAAATGTTTTCCTGGTGCCACAAACGCACTGTCGAAGCGGAAAGAGCCTTACCGAAATGGGGAAGCCGGTCCTTGTTTGTCCAGAGAAACAAATATAAAATCATAGCACTGTGCGTAAATAACGGCATACTCAGCAATTCACATCCCCATTTTTTTTGCTTTATCACCATCACATCACTCAGCAATTCAAACGAGTGGTGCTGAAGACTTAGTATTTTTAGGTCACATGGGACGAAGGAGAAAAGAGCCTTTGCACGAAATGGATACTGCAGTGCATAAACGTTAACGCAGTGATAAAGCGTTAGTTTAAAGGTACAACGCCATTAAGTTTTGTGAGAGTCAGCTGGTGTATTTAGTTATGTTGGTCACTTTTTGCACTCCTTGGCTTTAATGAACATCGTTTATGTTCCCACCAACCAGGAACTAGGCCTGGCAAATTATCAGATGATATTTCTAACGCTATCACATACAAATCTAATATATTGCACCTGTATGACCTGTAATATGGACCTTCAACAACGGCACGGTAAGAATCCCAGGTACTCGAAATTATCTGCGGTGTAGTACACTACACGTTTTTACACCAATTTCAGTGTGAATTGGGTGTGCCATAACTAGCACCCTTCTGAGTGTAACAGCTGCTCCCTCAATGAAGGGTGTATCCACTAAACTATTACGCACCCCTCTGAGCGTAAAATGGGTGCGTCATAACTGACACCCCCCTGAGTGTAACATCTACACCCTCAAGGCTGGGTGTAAAAAAATACACCGTCAGAGAAGGTAGACGGGTAGAAATCCAGTGAACCGGTAAGGAAGCATGAAGGGAATTGCCTCAGGACGAGAGACGTCGATATTTCGATGTTCGAAATATCGGCGGCTCTCGTCCTGAGGCAATTCCCTTCATACCCTCAGAGAAGGGTGTATACACTAAATGTTCTACACCCCATAGTGTAAATTGGATTCGTTATGACTGGCACCCTTCCGAGTGTAACAGCTACACCGTCAAAGTTGGGTGTAATAAAATTCAACTCTCAAAGACCGGAGTGACGAGTCCTGTTGCTGCTCTGTTGTTGTTAGGCCTAGCCGAATTCTTTCCTTTATCATTTTTTCACTTTTCGTTGCTTGTGACTGGCACTTTGTTGTTGAATAATTGGGTGCGAAGCCGTGTCTCCCGGTTGAGGCACCGGCTAAGCTAAAATGTACGACAACCAAGATGATCGCATCTTGGTGTTCAAAGTGCGAGCACCGCAGGGGTATTTCGGAAAAGATGTGTTGGATGCTTGTAAACGTGTCGCGCCTGGTAAAGTTCGTGGTGCGCAGAATCAAGGGTATGGTTATTATGAGGTGGTAATGAATGATTTGGAAGGAGTGAGGTTGCTTAAGGAGGAGGGATCGGTTGTGATTGGGGGGAAAAAAGTTGATGCGTTTTATTTGGGTGCAAAAATGAGGAGGGTCACGGTGTTCAGGTACCCGATTGATTATCCTGACACAGACTTAGAGAAGGAACTGGGGAACTACGGTGTCGTAATTAAGACACAGAGGGAGAAGTACAGTGGTGACCACGAGGACTGCGAGACGGGTACGCGTTTCGTTCTCATGGAGCTTAGAGGGGAACTTCCCAACTTTTTGACGGTGAGAGGGACCCGTGTTGAATGTCTGTACCACGGGGTTACACGAAGGTGTGCTAAGTGTGACGCGACAGATCATTTAGCTCGTGACTGTAAGGCCCTCAGATGCCGGTGGTGTGGCTCCTTCTATGAAGGGGAATGTGGGAAGTGTAAGGCAGGAAAGGAGAGGAAACGGAATGTCCCAGCCAACGTTAGAGTTTCGGTGTGGGGAGGAGTTCCTGATCCTGTTCACACTCCGTGGATTTCCGACGAGAATTTTCCTTGTTTGGGAAACACGGACAAGGACATGGAGGGGAACAATGGTGTCGCTCAGGATGTGGAAAATTCGGTAGATGTGGATGATGGTGGTGAAAATTCCGTAGAAATGCAGGAGAATATCGCGGGAAAAGAAGATAAAGGAAATCAGGAGGAAAGTGCAGTGGTTCATCAGCTTCAGCATCAGAGCAAGCAAGATGCTGAGGATGACGAAAGCCAGGGTACGGAGGAGTCGGAGGATGTAGAAGGGTGTAGTAGGGTGGACATAAAGAAAGTTGAGGTGCATCTACCACCGCAACGCTTTGTGCGTCTCCTGGGTCAAATAACGAGTCGTCGGATAGTGGAGAGAGCGTAGCTACTCTGGTATCTGAAAGTGAAGGGCGTGTGAGTGACAGTAGTGACAAGAATGATAGGTGCATGACTCTGAAAAGGAGGAGGATATCGAAGAGGAGGAAGAGGGCGGGTAAATGCGCCTAAGGTGCGTGTCTAGATGAGATTGCTGTTCTCCGACGTGTTTTTCTTGAACCCTTCCCCGACTTCGTCAATGACTTTCAAATTATTAACGTTTAATGTAAGGGGATTTCGAAGTAGAGTCAAACAAAACGAAGTCATAGACCTAGCAAGATTTTTAGGAGTGAATTGCATATTCATTCAAGAATCGCATTGGCACAAACAGCTGGAGGCAAAAGAATTTGACAGATGTTTCAACACATTGTCTTATTGGAGCTACGGAACCCATAACTCACGAGGGGTCGGCATTATCTTCTTAAAACCAAGAGGAGGTAAAAGTTATCAAGTTTGAGAAAGACCTGCACGGGAGAATAGTAACCGCAGACATAGATAACGATGGCACGTTGCTTAGACTTATCAATATATATGGGCCAAATAAAGCAAATGAGTCGGGGGAGTTTTATAGAGATGAGCTTCCTTACTATTTCATTGGAGCTTACAGTTTCATTGTGGGAGGTGATTTCAACTGTGTAATTGATGCAAAAGATACATCATCGGGTGTACATAAAAACGTTTCTGGAGCCGCAGAGTTGCGGCAGGCTATAGATGCTTTTAAGTTGGCAGACGCTTGGACATTGGCTAGAGGAGGAGGAAATGGGTTCACACGACTAAACAAATTGGGGGGAAGTAGACTAGACAGAATTTATGTGTCAAGTCACTTGTTGTGTAATGTAGAAAATATTCAGACGATTGAGACCATTGACATATCTGATCATAAGGGAGTTTTAGTTGAATTGACAAAAGTGGGTTTTCCAGGCTCCCGACACCCCTGGCGCATGAACACCAAATTACTGCAGTGTCCAGAAATTCATGCGGACATACAGACCTTAATTGAGAGAGCGGTCCGGGAGAGTGACAGTACGTTTGCTTGGTGGGTAAAACTCAAAGATGACATCAGGAACTGTCTGAGAGCCTGGGGCCGGAAAAAGGCCCATGAGAAGCGTGCTTTGACATGCAGACTTCAGGCACATCTGCGCCAACTTCAACAAACCGGCACTGGGTTTCTTTCCGGTGTGACATTTTCTTCTGCCAACGATCACCTGGCACTCCTGAGGGAGGAGCGGTGGGAGGCAGTAAGGTACTTGGCGGCGAAAAATAAATTTGAGAAGGAAGCCTGGTGCTCCCGAAGGCTCCTCTCCAAACATCTCTCTTCGGCTCAGCCACCAATGGAGGCTCTAATGAAAAACGGCAGCAGAATCACTGGTCAGAGACAAATAGCTGAAATGGCCAGAGAGTTCTTCTCAGACTTGTACGGGGGAGACCTCACAGAGTCGGACCGTTTCAGTTCCGATTCCACCCGCAACAGGGGTGTTGAACTGAGCTGTGAGGAGGTTGTTCAGGTTGTCCGTAACCTGAAAAAGAGGAAAGCACCAGGACCCGATGGGTTGCCTGCTGAGTTCTACAAGCACTATTGGAACCTCCTGGGTCCCTCTCTGATTAACGTGTTTAATAACTCTCTAGAACAGGGATCATTACCAGATGAGTTTATGGAGGGAACCGTTACTTTGTTGTGCAAGGACCCCCAGCGAAAGGAGCAGTTGGGAGCCTGGAGGCCGATAACACTTTTAAACGTAGACTACAAAATTCTAGCAAAGGTTCTAGTAAAGAGGCTACAAAAAAACATGGAAAACTGGATATCGCCATTTCAGGGGGCAGCAGTCGGTGGTAGAAAAATACAGGACAAACTTTGGGAAATCAGGGATGTAATACAGTGGTTAGCGGAGAGGGACGTACGAAGTATTTTAATGGCCTTTGATCAAGAAAAGGCTTTTGATAGGTTGAAACATGCGTTTTTGAGGGAAACGCTAGAACAAGTGGGAGCAGAAAATGAAATAGTAAGCACTATAGGAGCGATGTATAGAGGATGCAAGAGCAGGTTGCTCATCAACGGTTGTCTGGGGAAGGAATTTATTATTAGAAGAGGTGTAAGGCAGGGTTGCCCTCTTTCTCCTCTTTTGTACGTACTGGCATTTGATCGCCTCCTGCGAGAGCTCTATCAGTGTTCATCAGTCAAGGGAGTGGGAATACCTGGCTCAGCACAGACAAAGACAATAGTCGCCTATGCAGACGACTTGTCCATGATTGTTCAGAGTGAAAAGGACGTGGAGAACACATTGCGGGTTTTAAAAGACTATGGGACAAGAAGTGGAGCGAAAATTAACAAAGAGAAATCGAAAATGTTGTACATGGGGGGCGAGTACCCAAGGAGAGATGTAGGGCTTAAGGTTGTTGAGGAAGTAAAAATTTTAGGTATCCTATTCGATAAGCATGGAGCGTCTTGCAAGAATTGGTCCTACTTGAAGGCAACAGTCGAAAAGATTATGAACGACCACGACGAGCCTGCAATGTCATTGATGGCTAGAGCACAGGTCATTAAAGCGATCGTGGTGCCAAAGTACACCTACTTGTTCTCGGTCATTCACCCATCTCGGGATGTATGCCGAGGAATAGAGAAATGTTGTTTTAGCTTCATTTGGAGTGGAAAGACTCAGTGGGTGGCGCAAGAAAGATTAAAGCTTCCAGTAGAGGATGGTGGCCTGCAAATCCCGGACTTTCGACATTTGGCACAGGCATACGCGGTACATGGAACTTACAGGATGCTAACTCAGGAAGGTTCCGGGAAACTGTTATCGAGATTTTGGCTGGGCACTAACATAAAACTTTTTAGGCAAGAAAGCATTGATCATAGAGTGCCAATGTCTGAAAACCAGCCAAGAATATACAAAGTAGCGAAACAGGCTCTTGTACAGCTTAAAAAGTTAAACAATAATAAGGAGTATGGCGATTGCAAGGTCGTGGAAAGCTTCTGGTTGGATAGTAAAAGGAAATCGCTGTTGTGGAGAATAGGGCATGGAGTACTACCTGTGAAAGACAGATTCTATTTATGGGGCAAGACCAGTAGACGGAACTGCGCACTTTGTAGTCGCTCAGAAACAGTAAAACATGCAATTTTTGAGTGTAAAGTACCTGCATACCTGTGGTTATGCTTCAAAAAATATTTTGGATTAAGTAGTCTAACTTTTGAACAAGCTGTGGGGATCCATATCGGGCAAGTAGTTAAGAAGCAGCAAAGATTCTATCTATTGGTCGCCGCAGAAATTGTCTATCAAGTGTGGCTTAATAGGTGTAGGGTTGTTCATGGAGGTGATTGTTGGAGCAAGGCGAAATTTAGAAATATTGTGAGCTATTATGTCCGCATGTGGCTTGGGAGGGAAAGGTTACGTTTGGGGCCGCAAAATTTCTTCAAACAGTGGCAGTGCAAAGGCTTCAGGGTGGTGGACGGGATCATCAAGTTCCACTTCAGTGAGTAAGTATGAATGAAATTATGTTTCCCGAGCATTTGAAAGCTTTCCAGGGGAGGGAATTGGTAAGATATGAGGGGTGGTTTAAATGTGAAGCACAGTGGTGTTGGCACTCCTCGAGAGTATACGATGGGATGCTGCACTTCAGTGCGATAGCAATGTGGCATTGTTTTAGAACTTGTCTCAGTTGTTGACTCAAGGGTAGAAATAGGCAAGATAAGAATAACAAGTGGGGTAGCAAGCGGGATAAATGGTTAGGGAAAGTTTAGGAAGATGAGTACACAATCTTCTGTGGCTCATCTCATAGAGTCAACAATACAACAAGTTACTTCTAAAGTTAAAGTTACTTCCTACAGTTGGCAATACAAGTTACTTCTAAAGTTACTAATTTTGTGACTCATCTATAATCAGTCAACAACACAACTTCTAGGGATGCTGCACCTCAGTGCGATAGCAATGTGGCAGTGTTTTAGAACTTGTCTCAGCCGTTGACACAAGGATAGAAATAGGCAACATACCGATAACAAGCTGGCGGGAAAGTTTAGGAAGATGAGTACAGACTCTTCTGTGGCTCATCCCATAGAGTCAACAATACAAGTTACTTCAGATATCTGTCTATATTTATCTGGCCCCATCCACAGACTATACAACGCAAACAAGCTATAAAACCCTATTGATGGCTCACTCCTGAGCTTTGTCACGACCTATCGATACCTGACCTGTTGACCGTGGCCTGACGTGGTCCCACCATGTGAAGCTGCTTGCTACAAAGGCAAACTGTTTGGTAAATGTACTCAGGCGTATTGCTGGTGCATCCTGGGGTCCATCATGCTCTAACCTCTATCGTGTGCATCAGTGCCTGACATTGGAAACATTGCGGTATAGCATTCTGCATGCTCTCAGTCGAACCCAAGAACAGGAACTACTCAAGATCCAGGCCCGTAGTCTCCGCGTCTGTTTGGCAGTCCCCAGGACAACGGAGACGTACTCTGTCTTGGCAGAGGCGCGAGAGCAGCTTGTTCGCATTCTGCGTGATGGTGATAACCTTCGCGCTTATACACGATACATTATACGCACCCGCTCCACTGTCTTTGTCGCATTGATGAAGACTGCCCGGCTTCTCATTTTGGCAGCGTCATTGCCCGTCTGAAAGGGAGCATTCCATCGCCCGCGTCTACGCAATCCTATGCACTGGCGACGTGTACCCTTGAAAGACCCCGTATTCACTCTACCATCCATGGTTTCCAACGAAAGAAAGACGTCCCGACAGTCGTGGCCCACCAGCTCACACTGGAGCATCTCGCCTTAACACACCGACTAAGTCGCCATATATACACTGATGGCTCAGTAACACATGATAGTTCAAGCGCGGCTTTCTACATCCCGGATGAAGACCTGGGGCATGGTTTCAAACTCCCCTATGCAGTGTCGTCGACAGAAGCCGAACTGTTATGTATCCTGGCAGCACTGGAGCATATTATAGGATCAGGGCACGAAACGTGGGTCATTCTTACCGACATCAAAGCATCGTTAGATATATTGTCGCCATCTGGCCCCAGCATAATAAGCGATTTGCACACCATGACACTTCAGAAATTAAATCGACTCTTGGCCACTGCTTACAACATCACGTTTCAATGGATCCCTGGCTACATAGGCCTGTATGGAAATACATCAGACGCAGTAGCGAGACGCGGCGGGTCTGATGACACTTCGGCCCTGGCACATCTGCCGCTTACAGTCTCCACATGCCGCCTAGTCGCCGTTGGCGTGCCACATGTGCTTTGCAGTTCCGGGCCGAAACTACGACTTACAACCCATTCCTATGTACGGTCTATCGACACATTGATGGAGTTTGTCATCGCTTGCCACCGCAGTCGTAAAAAGGATCCCTTCTCAATCGTCTACGACTCAATGTTGCCCGTACACCCTCACTTCTCTTCAAAATGGGTTGGCTAAATTCACCAAACTGCAATGTCTCTGGCGCGGAAGCTAATATCCCACACTAGCTCCTGCACTGTCAGCGGCACCTTCACGATAGGAACACTCTCCGTCGCCGTCTGCCCCAGATTGGCTGTAACCACTTTTCGTTGGCCGCTCTCCTTGGCCCCGTCCTGCACTCGAACCAGTGGGCTATCACTGCCGCTCTCCTCGGCTTTCTCCGAGTCTCAGGACTCGTGAACTGCATGTGACGTTGTTCTAGTGTCTCTTTTCTTCTTTCCTTCTATTTCCTTGTTTCCTTCTCCTTTCTTTTCTTCTTTCCGTTATTTTTCTTTTCCCTTTTTCCTTTTTTTTGAATTGCAAGCTGGCTCTTTGCCTGGCTAACCTTTCCTCCCTTTTTTCTTAATAAACATATACCCCCCCCCTCTCCTGTGACAGTCACATAAGTGTAGGCGGACTCACCGTGAAATCTAGACGTTGATGCCACCCTCATAACCATTGCGCCCACTGTGCGTGTTGCGAAAGTTGTTTTCTGTGATACAATTAAGAAGCAGTGTGATACGCTTTAATTTTGTTTGTTTCCTTCGGTTCATCAATGATGTAACAACAACAACTTTATTGTGAGATGATGAATGGGGAGCTTCATCGCCAGGGCCGATACTCTACCCCATTGCCAACTCAACCAACAACTCTGCCCGGCATGACTATTCCGCTTCCCGACCATGGACCGCTGGCATTCTCCCCTCAATGTCATGTACTGCTCGCACAACTGTTGTCTGAAATGACCTGTCAGTAGTTCTGCAGCCCATATTCTATTGTTTGCCGTCGGTAATGTTGTTCGAATAATAAATTTGAAGGTGAACCACATACAGCACGTGTTTCTTGCTCGAAATAAATTATCTTGCAACACCTCGATTTTCGAGATGTGATAAACTACGGGATGCTGATTTCAGACAACCGTGTCGCATGCAGTACATAGTACCTTCGTGAATAAAGTTCTATGAACAGTAGGGTATTTTATACGTGCGGCCTATACAGGGCGTTTCATGAAAATCCTCCGTCTGAATAATTCGTGAACAGGTGGCGCCATCGAAGAAATTTATTTTTGGTAAAGATCCTTGGGACATCGGCTATGAACTGAATAGTGAGCGGCTCATTTGCATGTGCTCACTGATTAAATAGACATCCTAGCTTTTACATACTACTTCGCACGCTTACGGAACCTCTGTTTTACGGATCGGGACCTTCAGCGAAAAATATTGCAACAACAACAACAACAAAAAAAAAAAAAACTGCGTCGACACTTAGTAATTTTTTCGAGCAGTTAATTGGTCTCGGTTTACATATTTCTTGCGCGGAGCAGTGCATCAACGCGCTCTTTGGATCAGATATTCGGCTGTCAAGTTTGTGGTCATCCGCCTGGTTGACACACGGGGGTGAAGAAAGATAAGGAACAGCCACAAGACTGCAGGAGACGCTTTGGTGTCCCTGCTTCTCTACATGCTCCGCCTCCAGTTTTCAACAAATTGGGCGAGAACGTTGTCATTTGGGATGATGGTTGGCTAGGAGCGTGCTATGTGGTGTAGTTAATTTTTTGGAGTGTATCACACTAGCTCACAGCACTCGCGGCGCATTCGTCCATGATAAGAGCACGCTATCTTACGTACGAGACGACAAAACCGCCAGCGCTGTTGACCAGTCGCTTTGATAAGGAATATTAAATAATCTCTTGTGGCTGTTCCGAATCTTCCGTCATCACCGTGCATGAACCAGGTGGATGAACACGAAATTGACAGCCGGATAGCTGATCCAAAGAGCGCATTGGTGCACTGCTCCGCGCAAGAAATATGTAAACCGAAACCGATTAATTACTCGAAAAAATCACTAAGTCTCGAAGTGTTTTTTTAATGTTCTTCGCTGAAGTTTCCGATGCGTAAACCAGAGGTTCTGTAAGCGTGCGAAGCCAAGTTTAAAAGTAAAGATGTTTATCTAATTAGTGAGCGTATGCAAATGAGCCGCTCACTACTCACTTCATAGATGATGTCCCAAGGATCTTTACCAGAAAGAAATTTCTTCGATGGCGCCACCTGTTCACGAATTATTCAGCCGGGGGATTTTCGTGAAACACCCTGTATCAAAAAGGAAGACAATAAAGTGGTGAGACGTGCAAAGTTGCTGCTCTGTGATGGCCAAGCTAGAATGTACGACAACCAAGATGATCGCACCTTGGTGTTCAATGTGCGAGCACCGCAGGGTTAGAGAAGATGTGTTGAGTGCGTTTAAACGCTAATTACATAAAAAGCCTCAAGTGCCTAAGAAACTAATGATGAAAGAAGGAAGTCAATGAAAAGGTTAGCCAGCTGTACGACTCGACCCCCACATCTACTGGGGAGATCTTGAGAAGATGTGGGTTCGAGTCCAACAGCTGGCTAACCTTTTCAGTGACTTTCTTCTTTAAACAACAATGAGTATGACCTGAGTAGGACCTGGGGAGGGGCGGGAAGTTCGGTAGAAATTCAGGAGAATATTGCGGGGAAAGCAGACAAAGAAAATTAGCAGGCACTTCAGGAGGAAAGTGCAGTGGAAGTTGCTCATCAGGTTGAGCTTCAGAACAAGCTGGATGCTGAGGATGACGAAAGCCAGGGTACGGAGGAGTCGGATGTGGAGGGTGTTGTGGGGTGGACGTAAAGCAAGTTGAGGTGATCGAAATCGCTCTATTGATGACCCATGGAATATGTCGGATGGATCAACCACGGCAACAGTGTGTGCTTCTCCTGGGTCAAGAAACGAGTCGTCGGATAGTGGAGAGCGTGTCGCTACCCTGGTATCTGAAAGTGAAGGGTGTGTGAGTGACGGTAGTGATAGGAATGATAGAGGCATGACATTCAAAAGGAGGAGGGTATCGAAGAGGAAGAAGAGGGCGGGAAAATGCGCCTAATGTGCGTGTCTGGATCAGATTAGGTCAGATTGCTGTGGGTCGGTGCTATGCTTTTCTTAAAGCCTTCTCCAACCTCGTCAACCACTTTCAGACGTTTAATGTAAGGGGCCTTAAAAGCAGGGTGTCGAACCGCAAAAAATACCGATTCGGTTAGGGTTCGCGTTGCTTGAATTTCGTTCCGGTTCAGTCCCGGTTCGGCCACGCAAAAGATCGAATCAGATCGGAAACCGGTTTGCAGCCCCGAACCGGTCCGCTAACCGGTTCAACCCTTCGGTTTTATATCCCCTATAAAAACTGCTTTTATCAGGAAATGCGTGACTAATAGCTTACTGCTGTTGTCTGCATTTACGTTTTCAGTGTTTAGGTAACACCTGGGGCGACAGAAAGGAGAAATGGATGAACACTTGCAAATAGCATCCACGCTCTGTTCCCAAAATATATTTTTTCACGCACACAGTGCCTTACAAGATACACTTCAAGGAAGCCTAATAAGAATGACAGTATTTTACATAGACGGCGGTACTTGCCTGCACATTGCATTCGCAGCGTGAATCAACCTGAACCCGTACTGAAGCATGCCGAAAATAAGTCTGCCAGGCTTGTTCTGTCCTACACTCTTAACTCGGTACCCTTTAGTAAAGAGTAAAAAATCGCAATACTTTACCCTCTATTTCAGAAGCTACCAGGTACCCTCTGAGCAGTATCTTTTATAAAAGTTACAAGGAAACCCACTAATTAGAGATTACGGCCTTCAATCTAGCTCCTGCCCGTAAAGGTTACGCCAACGTGCGGCTTTTTATACAGGATGTTCATTTTTATTCGCAACAGAGTAGCGCTCATTTGGCAGGTGGGTTATGTGAATTTTTGCTAATTAATCGATCCGTAGTTACAAACACATGCGTCAGGAAATGTCGGAAATGTTTGTAACTACGGATGGGTTAATTTGCGAAAATTAACATAACCCACGTGTCAAATGAGCGCTGGTGTGATGCGAATAAAAACAAACACCCTGTGCGTGGGATATGGACAGACATTTACAGAACACACCAAGGTACCAAAATGAACCAGCAGAAAAGGAGATCTTGAACATATGTATATTACAAAAACAGAAGTCTGTCGAGAGGTGACACATTGTGCACAAGTGCGATTCTGATGTGAGGAGAAACCATGGTTGCTTTACCATGTATGTGGAAAAAAGAACTATCTTCTAAGTGAGAAGCAATGCATAAAAGTGCGAGGAAGCCAGCGAGTCAAAACAACTGACCTATGTTTGCTAAGCTCAACAGACCCAACGAAATGGAGAATTGCAGCAGAAAAAAATGTATTCCACATTCGTGTTGCAGAGGCGAGCGCAAATGGCAATACAGTATTACATAAAACGCACACAACCTTGAGGAATATGAGTGTACAGTAACGCAGGAGACACTACATTACTGCGTTATCAGCGTTGGAGGCGCTCTGGGACGAGTTTGTGAGGTACTGCATTGCGCTGGTGACGGTATGTGAACCTGCATGTGGGATCCTGGGAACAAAAGTTTGGGCAATGAGAGTAACATTTACGGAACCATTCAAATCTGTACAAAGCACAAGGTACAAAGCAGCATAAATGCGGGAAGGCGTTCACTCAGCGATTGAGTCTTGCTCGCAAAATGCACGCCGGTGTATTGACTTGGCGACCAAGTAAGAGCAGAAAAGTAGCAAGCGTAAGTGGCGTTCATATGCAGGACCACAAAACGCTTGCCATAATCACAACAAACATGCGCTAAGAGCTCTTGCTATCAAAATAACGCACGCATACCTAGCACAAAATGTACACTTACCCAGTGTATGAAGTGTGTGAATTAGGGCTGCGGTGGTGACGTTCGTTTTCGGTTATATATTCTTTGCAATCTTCGCACTCACTACACTTTCCCCTGAGAACACCGAAAATATCCTTGTTTGCTAGCGACATCTAGCTTTTCCGTTGTTCCTGACTATACTATGATAAACGCGAGGAAAACCACTGATTAAAACAGATTACACTTGTTAACGGACGGACGACGAGCGTTAAGCGTTTCAAGGAAACTTCTCTCAGTGTGGATAGACCTAGACCAGGCTCGGCTACGCAGCGAAATCGGAAATCTTGGTGGTTGCGGCATTGACAATGGTTTTCCACCCTTTAGAAAGAAACATACTATCAGTATTCCAGACTGCGAACTTATAATCTGTGTTCATACAGCATTGATAACATGTAGTCGACGTATAAATGACGCTGAAACAGATAAAAAATAACAGCGTAGATTCCCAACTGTCGTCTCGAATGGGAGGCTGAAACGTGGCATTATGGTGAAAAACAGAATGAAAACAAACGATAAGAAACTAACAAAGAAATTATCGTTGGAGATTTCGCTTAGAAGTTACAGTGTCGGAGTAGAGGGTACATTTATAAGTTACAACAAGCTATTTTTGTTTTTTCCGAGATGTAACTTCTATTCGTGTTGTAAAGGCATGACCTTGGTCGCTTTTAACCTCGAAATATACGTTACAGTGGTGTAACCTATAAGAAATCTCGAAATCTACGTCTATATAGAAGTTACATGTTTCTAAAAGTTACAATAAAAGGTACGGGTTTAAGAGTGTAGCTCACAGCAGTGTACTAGTTAATCCACAACACAAGGACAACGTGTCGCGACACAGCCACATTACCAGTAAGAAGAGCTACATTTACTTCTCAAACCACGACCAATGAAACAGGCAATCACAAGCGTTCTGCATACGCTCCTTCTCCACTCCTTGTATTTCTGATTTGTTTAATTTTTACTGTTCACGTGTAAAGGAAAATGGTGGGCGATGATGATAGCGTAGAGCTCCGCATACGTGGATGATGTTCTCTGCGAAAGATGGGAACCACAGGAGACTGACTGAGATGGAACGACAAACGGCGAGGACGGGCCATCACGAATAAATGACCCATCAGTGAAAACCGACAATAGAATAGAATATAAATAGAAAGAGAAAATGGAAACCTAGGTCGCACTGCTGCGATCACTGGTGCACTGGTGAAAACCGACGTTGACGTCGTGTACCTGTCATTCATCATGCCCAGGGTAAGCTGCTTGGCGACACACGGGGCTGTATCCTTTTTCCTTCCATGCAAGCCAGGAACAGTTGGGCAGATGACTGGGCTCGGCAGAGACCACAGAGGGGTACTGGGAGCCACTGTCTTAACCACGAAACCCGGAACGCTAGGTTTCAGCTGAGCAATCACTGGGTGGACCTTGTAGTGCTTGCGTCTCAAAATCTTCGATACGAGCGGGTGCCGCCGATGATGGGATACAATTTGGAGGGAAAGCCGGCAGGTCTCACCGTAGCGAAGAACGTCCAGAGGGGTCTCCTTCGCTTCAGCAATAACTGCTCGGGTCTCGGCTGCTTGCGGGACTCCGAGGCACACACTAAGGCTTCGAGCCAGGAGGCACTGCAACTTATGATCTCAAGATGTTGGGAGGCCATTAAGCACCGGTAACACCGCTACCGATCGCGAGCGACCCTCGCACCAAAGCCCTGCGGACGGCCAACAAAGAGATCGTGTCAGTGCTCCACCTCCTGCAAGCCAGGCGACGGATCACCGCAGTCCAACGGTGAACATTGACCTCCAAGCTTTCAATATGCTTCAGCAAAGAGTTTACAAAAGTTTACGGAACACGCTCCGGCGTATTCCTTCCTTAGAGTGACACGCTAGCAGCGAATGGGACCGTACGGACATGCAAACAGGTGATTGGCTTACTTAGGCACATGTCTATAAGTTCGTACGGTCCCATTCGCTGCTAGCGTGTTACTCTGAGGAAGGAATGCGCCGAAGCGTGTTCCGTAAACTTTTGTCCAGCACTGTACATGCAACAGGTATTACTGCAGCTTTTGTTTTCCGGTTACGGTGATTGGCTGGATTAGAACTCTATACGCCGGAGCTTCAGCTTCTATTGGGCTAAATGGAGGTTTGCCTGCCACATTTCCGATAAAGCCTGGTGTGCGGCAGGGCTGTCCTTTGTCCCCTGATCTCTATGACATGGTGCTCAGTCCGCTTTGGGATTTCGTGCGCATATGCTCACGCTGCGTGGCTCCGCAGCTCTTCCGGTTTTTGCGTACGCGGACGAACTGTCTCTGACGCTTAGAGATGAAGCTGTAGCTGACGTCTTAGCTATTCAGGATATCAACGGGAATGTATCAAACGCGCAAAGTAATCGGGCGAGGCGTGTTTTGCTTTTGTTAAATGCTCCACCCCCCCACCTCCCACCCCCGTCGTGCTCCGCGCCCTTTGGCATTCCAGTTAAAGACGATGTTCTATACCGGTATATATATTTTAACAGTAGTGGACTCTCGCCGTCCTCGTGGCTGCGGGTGCACAAGAGCAGTGTACCGGTCTCTGCTGCTCTGTGAGGTTTTCTGCTCCCTATTACCTGTCGCGCCCGCTTTGCATCGTGTATCGACTGAGAGAAGACTTATCATCAAGGAAAGCAGCGATGAACACACTATGCGTATTTCGACATTATGTGGGGCCCGGTGGCAACTGTCCTCATTTAAGTGCACGAAAGTCTCAAATGTAGTGCGAAGAAGTATTCACAAAAGTAGCCAGAAAATAGCCAAGTCGCCATTGCCCAAATTTCGGCACCACGGCACTCAGAAAGTAGAAAATTTGGCGCAAGGTAGCCAAACCTGGCAACCCTGGTCGTCTGTCCTTGTTAAGGATGCCGGTGGTACGTATATGTGCGTCACTATTAGGTGGTCGTATAGATTGTGCTGTTGTCACGTACGCGACCTTCCGCGAGTCTTCGATCATGGTGACGTCCAGCAGAAATATTAACCTTTGACATCTAGTGATCCCTTGCTCTGGGGTTGGCATCTACGTAGTTCCAGTCTAGTGAAACGTTAAGGGAGCATGGAAAGGGTATTCAAGCTGTCTAAAAACCGCTCGTATTTGGTGAAATGTCCCATGAAACGTATGCACGAAAAATATTTCGGCTTAAAAAGGCCCCACTATACAACGCAATTTACTTGTAAAAAACGCTGTCGCGGCGGGAGGTTTCCGGACTTCATCTCCAGGCTACTCCTCCAGTCCTGTGACGTCACACCGGCGATGCGCCTCATTCGCTGCGGAAAATTCGTCTGCTCTCGACAGAGCGACGTGCACACTTGTTCACTGCTATTCATTCTGTAGGATATCAAACAGGAAAATAAGCATTTTGAAAATTGTATCTGTTCACCGATGACACGCTACTGTGGTTCTTTGATGGTTGTCTTATCATCATTGCGTGCGTCTACAAATAGGGAGTACGTACCGTACGTACGTCGCCATCTGCGTCTTATATGTAGCGGTGTTCAATGTGGCTCTTTGCGGTTTGATGCGGCTCTCGTTTTCGTCCCATTTAATTGAGATAGAGCCTGTATAATTGGCCGTACACGTGTGTTGCACAAGTGTGGGCTTCATTGACGAGGTCTACAGTGATGCCGTGTGGAGCTTGAGGTTGCCCAAATGAACAAAAAAAGAAAAAGACGCGCGGTTTTCGCATGCATCAGGTTCCGGCAAATGAGCCAGCAAGAAGTAGGTGGCTAATCTTGGTTCAATGTGAGGGTGTTCAGCCTCGCACTGAACATCGAATATGCAGTCCACATTTCACAGAGAGTGATTACAAGGTATATATAAACAGGTAGCGAAACTCTCATAGGGCCATGCGTCTTCAGATGGCGCCATGATAGGGACTGTCAGCGCCATCCATCCGTTGCGCGGACTACTACTTTTGTAAATAAATGACATCACATATGACGTCAGCACCATGAATAATAAGTAGTGCATAATTAGCCATAACACGTTCGCATTCGCGTACTTCGTTTGCGTTGTATACCCTTCCCCTTTTTTTTACCGATACATACTAGTCACCCAGGACAGCAATACCAGACGAGAACAAAAAAGAATAAATCACATCAGGTTTAACGACACATATCAGTTCGAAATACATAGAGTTATCACAGGTTTTGACGAAGGGTACGTGATAACCACAAACAGGAAGTTTCACTTAATGTCCACTCCTAACCTATAGACCTACACGTACATGCAGTGATTAGCTGTTTGTATTTCTTCAACGAGTGGTCATAATGGGTCCGTTGCAAAAAACATGGCATTGTTGGTGCACAGCTGATTCGCTAACACTCACACTATCATGGCCGGTCTTGCCCATGACGAAACCTTTTTTTTTTTTTTCTCGGGGTCAGCAACACGGGATCTGTTCACTCAGCACTCATTCTTTACGTTTTGTTCTTTTTGACGGGAAACGTCTCAATCTATGACCTTCACCTCATGAGGCCCTCATGTCCTCACGGCGCCTCACGTACTTTCGCCTAGTGAGGGCCCACATGACTTCACGACCCCTCATCCTCACGAGCGGTCGCCCCGTGAAAACTCTCATGGCCTGACGTGTCTTCAAGTCACTAGGAGGCACATGAGCCTCAAAAGAACTTTCCGTCATGTTCACATGACACGTCGGCGTTGAACTACTGTGTCGGTAGTTGGTACTAATGATACTACGCGGCATTAAACTGTTTATAGGGTTTCGTGCTGTGCTTGGATAAATTTGGTAACAGTTGTTACTGTCACAGTGAGGTTTAACGTTAGTGTTTGGCATCACCGTGGCATCACAGAGGAGCCCGAACCCATCACCTCATCCGTGAGGTTCTACCATCACCTCACGAAAGGCCTCAAAGCCTCATCCGTGAGGTTCCTCACGAAAGGCCTCACGACCTCATCAGTGAGGCTCCTCACGGAATACGTTGTACCCTCATGTATTGGTGCCCTCACGACGACTAGCCTTATGAGGGACAATGCCTCACGACTGTCCTCGTGAAGAACGTTCAGCGTGGTCTGGCCTCACTCACTCTCACCTCATCGTCGTGTGGTGAGGGTGAGGCGTCTTCATGAGGGTCCTCATGAGTGAGGACGCCCAGCTATGTACCTACCCATTTTCATATCTCTCGCTCTGATGCTTGCACGTCTTGCGGGATCTGTGCAACGGCCGAATACGAGCTGTTTCAGGTGTTGCCACGTTCCTCTTTTGCTGTGGCGCAGGTTAACACAAGCACTTCAGCTCTCGACAGTGGTCTGGGATGCGGTGCGATTATTAAAACCATTGCCCGTTCCGAGCGGTCAACGTGAACAATTGGCTTTATTGATTGCCGAGGCTTTATTGATTGTTGATGGCTAGACTTCGGTGGCCCAGGCTTTTGGAGACGCAGCTATCTTTCAACCTGTCAGGCCAGCACTTCGTAGCCATATCGTCCGTGAAGAAGTACTATACGGCCTCGTGGAGTGCCTCTGACATCTTCTCGTTATTCCCGCCATGTTCAGCACAGTAAAACATTTTACACCATTATTCGCTCAAAACAGGTGTATTCTTATAGAAACACCCTTTTCTATCCGGCAGACTGAAGCAAAGGGTGCAAGAAGTGCATTACTAAAGGTGTAATATCGACATACACCGCTTTTTATCCAATGTCGATCATTAAGGGTGTAAGGTGATGTGGTGAAAGAGGTGTTTACGTCCAATACACACTTTTTACACCCAATTGGAACGGGGAATATGGTGTTAAAATGGTGTTTTAACTCGTGAAAGAAAAGTTATGCTGGTTTCACAGCAAGTAATCACGTTATAGGCGATAACCTTAGTTAAAAACACAGTATTTGAATGGGAAGGACGTTAGGAACTTAGCTGGTGTCTTTAACTCGTTGCACACGCACGCACACACACACACACACACACATACATACATTGGATGGTGATCGGGTGGGCGATTCACTGCCGCTGAGGCGGTACACTCGTTGCAACAACAACAACAAATAAGTTACTGGTAATGAATGGGGAAATTCGCCACGTAAGGTGCGGCCCACTACCCCAAGGTACAACACTCTTAATTTTTTTACTCCCTTTAGGGTGTAATCCGGGTGTAATTGGGGTGTAAACTGATTTTTACTCCCATATTACACCAGCTCGAAGAAACACCCTCGGATGAGGGGTGTTAAATGGGTGTAATAAAAACTTAACACCTTATTTACAACATCCACTGAGCTTGGGTGTAAAGGAGGCGTAAAATGGGTGTAACGGGAATAGAGCTTTGTACATGAACTGTATGTGTCTTTTAAAAGTACAATGATATGCTTCATGCTCATTACAGATGCATACAATGGGGTACCTCGCTAGAAATTTTGAGTCTACACTCTAAATCGTGTGACGAACATAAGCCGGTTAAAAAAGTTCCCTCAGAAAGTACAGCCGGTAGACAGCCGTAACAGTTATCAAATAGCAAGCACAGCGATTCCAATCGCCAAATATGTGTGTCCCACTGGATAATATGTGTGCCTACTGAGCCGTGTACTCATGTGCGTATTGAACATTCTTGTGCGTGTTGAATTATGCGTGTGCAGGCTAAGTATGTGTGCCTTCGCTGGAGCTTACTACGTTGCTGCGCGCTCCCCCCGTGAGGAGTGACGTGGCACCAGTGGCACCTCGTATTCTTCCGCAGTGTATTCCTCGCTGCTTTCCTGCTTGTTGTGTGCTGTGCAACCTCGCGTTTGAGAAGGATGACAACCTTGTTTTTTCAGTACAGGGTTAATGTTTGCTTAAGGTAAGTCAACCTAGCTGGGATTCCACGTACGACGCCCGCGTTTTACTTGTATTTAACCATCGCAGTACATTCTGTTGCAGACAGTGGACGCATTGCAAATGGCGGCAGGAGAGGATCGGCTACATCGGTGAAGTGACGATGTACATTACAAGCGAGGCTAATTGTATTATTTCGTTATAGGTACACGTGGGACTGTATCAACTTCAAGGACGTGAGTCGCAAAATGCTGTACTATTCTAGCATTCACGTTTGAACAATACCAGCGTGATATTCACTTCGGTTTCTTCACAGGTAGTTTCCTGTCTCAACGGTCACATACACGCGTGCAAAACTGTAACTGCTTCGCATCGAAGTGTGTATGGTGCCACTAGCTTGGACAATTGTTCATCGGCCATTTCGTTTGAGGAACTGTCGTGTTCGTCACTAAGAATGATCTTGGTTGAGCTGTGCAGTGCCTGTTCGGAGTTCCGAGGACTGTGTGTTCGATGTTTGGAGTACTGCCTGGTTCATCGGAGGTTGTCTGTCCATGCAACGTGTGCTCCATATGTGTGTGTTGGGATTAGTGAACCGTGTATGCTATCCATTCGGCCAACGATGATGTACTGGATTCAATTTAACGGTATGTGCACGGCAATAAAATTTGGTGTTTCAACTGGGATGTCCTTGGTGCATTTTCTTCTTTTTTTCTTTTTTTTTCAAACGTGGAACATTTTATGTTAGGGAACCCGAGAGGCATAATGTATCTCGCGTATTATAGGTACAAGGATTCCTTTAATGCGCAAGGTACACTGTGGCTCCTGGCGTCAGCAGGGGTGTCGTACCAGTTGTTTCAGGGGGCACTGAGTACCGGCAGCTTTCGCAGGCCTCTTGAAGTCATCTAGCGCGTTTTTTGAGAAATGTGCCAGTTGATCAGGCGGCACCTATCCGTCACTGGGTTTAGAGTGTATATTGTACTGCTTGTGATGTACTTGTCTGAAATTTGCAATTGAAATTGGGGTGTGCAATTCTACAACATTTCGCTTTCTGTCCTTTCACACGGATTTACAGTTTGCAGCTGCTGGCAGCTCCGAAAACTGAAATTTCGTACTGCGTACATGCGCAAACACCCTTTTTTTAAGGGTGTAATCCTGCGCATGGTGTTCACGTACACCCTTAAGGGGGTGAGTTATGACACTTCTTGATTACACCCAAAAGGGTGTTTTTCGTCGAACAGAAAACACCCTTTTTCTGGAGGGTGTAACCTCTCCTAGAGGTGTTCCCATACACCCATTAGGGGGTGAGTTATGACACCACCGGATTACACCTAAAAGGGAGTGAAAAAATTAAGAGTGTGGAGCACTCGTTGCAGGCGTACGTGTTAATTGCAAAAACGCATTCCCGTTACCGTTAAAAACCTTTTCCGCCCCACTACACATAACGAACGTGCCCCAACAAATTGTATTTCAGTATATGATTCATTCGATACGCCAATATAGGCTACCAAGGGTGCCCAGGTCTCTTCAGACTTCGGCACTCACGCTGGTCCCACAGTGTTATCAAGCTAACGAGGCGTGCCTGTGACGCATTGCGCTCCGGTTAAGGTTGTACGTTGAACCACGGCTGGAACTCTGCTATGTTCAGGGCGGTACTTGCCATAGAAGTAAGGACGTCGAACTGTATGTTTGGGCATGCTGCCGCGGGAGCTTGCATTACACTATCTGAGAGGGACTGTTTGCCAGAAAACAACTCCATCCTATTAAGGGTATTTATGTTTTTAAACGCCCAGTATAAAAGCGTTATATGAGGAATACACCTACGTAAAGGCTGTTTTAGAAAACACCATTCATTCGGGTGTAAAGGCAACGCCAAAAAGGTGTGCGCCATGGGACAAGCCATTTACGCAAAAAAAAGCGTGAAAAAGTTTACTGTGAGGGTGAGTTGCAGATCATGTTCACAGTAAACTTCTTTACACTTTTTGTGTGTGTAAATGGCTTGTCCCATTACGCACACCTATCTGGTGTTGCCTTTACACCCGAACGAATGGTGTTTTCTAAGACACCCTTTAATTATGTGTATTCTTCAGGAACCACTCTTATAATAGTGGTTTAAAAACAAAAACGCCCTTACAAGGGAAGTATTCTATTGAAAACACCTTTCATGATGGAGTTGTTTTCTGGAAAATACTCCCTCTAAAATAGCTAGTGTAATACAAGCTCCCGCGTCAGCATGCCGAGACATACAGTTCGACGCTCTTGGTTCTATGGCAACAACAACAACAACATACAGCACCACCCTGAACACGGCAGACTTCCAGCCGTGGTTCCATCGTACAACCTAAACGCGTCACAGGCACGCCTCGTTAGCGTGAGTACCGAAGTAGTAGCCTATATTGGCGTATCGGATGGATATCAACCACATATGAACAGGCTATGGGAACCCGCTACAAAATACGCAGTCGCCAAGCGAACGCGATCGCAACACCTTATGCATGATCATCTTAAACATGTTCGCCATCGTTCGTTCCTAAGGTATTCGGTCATATTCGTTTCCTTTTCCCTTCACATTGCCACTTTAGAGACCGTCTTGAAGAAACCATCGAAGCGGGACACATTAGCGGTCGGAAGCACCGGAAGCTGTCGCGCATCGGAATACACATTTCATATTTGTTTATATTCATCCCTCTTCACGCCCTCAGACGTGTAAGATGTGAACGTCTCAGAGAGGAAACATGTCCTGTGCCCTAAAACATGACTCGATACAGAGGTCATCAATCTGCATTTCCGCTCTGTTCCAGACATGTGGTATAGCAGAACACAGTTGGTGTTACGGCAAATATTTTACTCTATGCCTTTTTCGAGTGGTCTGCTGTGTTGTAGCAATGACTTCGTTTCCAATAGGAACAACAAACAACAGGTATACGACGACGATGATGATAATGATGACATGAAGAGTCTCAATGCAAGAGTCGAGTTTGGGTGCCGTTCGCTCCATGTTTTCTTTCTTAAACATTTTCTTGTCTATCTATTAACTAATCAACACGTTTTTCTACACCTTTAAGCCTGCAAAAGGGATGTTTCTTAAAAAGCAGAACCTCCTTTTTTCCCGCAAGCTTAGCTGAAAGGTGCAACAACAATGTTAATGCGCAATATATCGCCAATCATAGCTTATAGATTGTAAATATTGTTCTCGAGGCGCTGACCATGTCCTGAACGTTCCATGCCGTATTAAATTTTCCTACCACAACAACAATGTTGTAAAGGTGTTTGCCAAACGCAGATCTGAAACGTTTGTTTGAATACAATGCGCCATACTGAAACGCTGTTTTCTGTGGTACATGCCCTTTGAACTGGCGCCCTTTGTAGGATACACCATTTAGAAGGGTGTATGAAGCGGTTGATGATGTAGCGGACCGAGCACAACTGTCCTGATCAAAACATCTAGCACATTACGCCAAAACAGATGTGCAAGACATATATTGAGGTCTCTTACACAGACTATGGCTTGACAGCAATAACTCCTCGTTGCTCTATCTATAGTGGACCCGAATCTGAAATTTAGAGTCCCGTCCGCGTTACCTTGGTCTATCCAGAAGCTCTTGCACAGGTTCCGTCTGAACGTCTCGTACGGGCGCCAACTCTCCTACAAAATTGGGTTGATTCAGCGAACTGTACACTTTGTGCAACCGTGGAGGGCTCTAGGCACGTTCTCCTGCACTGTTCTAGACACACACCTCAAAGGGCTACCATGAAACCTGCTCTTGACCTACTGGACAACCGCAACTTCGACCCCGCAAAAGTGCTGGGTCCTTGGCCACTTGACAGAAGTGATGCTGTCAGCGCTTGTGACATTTATTAAGAGCAGTGCATTGGAGTCAGTCTATTAGGAACGTGTGCTTCATTGCGAGCCGTATGTTAACAGGTGATTTGGCCTTTGGCCGGTTATCGCGAAAGAGGCGGGTTTTTCTTTTCTATTTTTTCTTCTTTTTTTTTTGGGGGGGGGTGAGGAGGTCTGTGTGTGGGAGTAGCCGAATTTGTCGTGTGACGAATTCAATCTCTTTCTATTATTTTTTCGCCAACATCAACATCAAAGGTGTATTTACGGTTTGAAACTGAGCATGTGCGTCATAGAGGACGGAGCATTTACTCGCATGGAGTTGTTTTCTGGTAAATACTCCCTCTCAAATAGCTAGTGTAATACAACTACTCGCGACAGCATGCCGTGACATACAGTTCGACATTCTTGCTACTATGGCTAGCACCACCCTGAACACAGCAGGCTTCTAGCCGTGGTTCCATCGTACAACCACGTGGTACAACCTAAACGGGAGCACAATGCGTCACATGCACGCCTCGTTAGCTTGGTAACATTGTGGGACGAGCGTGAGTGCCGAAGTAGCCTATATTGGTGTATCGGATGGATCATATACTGAAGTACAATTTGCTGGGGTACATTCGTTAAGTATAGTGGGGCGGAAAAAGTTTGTAACGGTGACAGGAATGCGATTTTGCAATTAACGTGTACGTCTGCAACGAGCCAATTAAAGATTCCAGCTAAATTGCTAACATTCTTCCCGTTCAAATACTGTGTTTTTAACTCAGGTTATCGTCTATAATGTGATTACTTGCTGAGCGAAGCTGTGAATCCAGCATATTTTTTCTTTCACGAATTAAAACACCATTTTTAGCACCATATTCCCAGTTCAAATGGAGTGTAACAAAGGCGTATTGGACATAAACACCTCTTTCAACACCTCACTTTGCACCTTTAATGATCTACATTGAATAAACTGTGGTGTATGTCAATATTGCACTTATTGTAATGCTCTTTTTGCACCCTTTACTTTAGTCTGCGGAATTGAAACGGGTGTTTCTGTAAGAATACACATGTTTTGAGCGAATACAGGTGTAAAATGATTTACTGTGGCACTCCACAGGTGAGAGGTGAAGATTCGTAACACATTCTTTTCGAATGTGCGCGGTTTCGCACTGCACGTTTGCAACTTCAGAGATCCCTGGATCGTCTTGACAGCCGACGCTTTGACGTCGTGAAAGCGCTGGGCGAATCACCTGCGATTCATCGACAGGTCGCACAGCGCTCACTTACCACCTTCGTTAAGAGCATAGCAGAGCTCTCTTCTTTTTAGACGTATTGTTTTTCTTTTTCTTTTTTTTTTCTCTACTAGCCACGCGCTGCTCTGAAATCAGAAGTGATAGCTTTTTAATATTTCGGAATGTAAAGTTCTGTAGAGATATTAAATTGGTCTCTGTGCGGCATGAGTCTGAATGCGTCTTAATGACGTACCCTCCAACTCATAAAAAAAACTGCGTCTTCATGTTCTCGGCGTTGTCGCGCATCTTTTGGTTTTGTCGGGGAAATTTCCTTACAGCACCAATATTTCTTCCTTGAATCGACACTTTTGTGAGTTGAAATTTATCAGAAGCTATCTTGTGTTGTGCAGTACAAAGCAAAACAAAATATTCCATACGATGGGTGCGACAGTAGCCTAGGCGAATGAACCGTAGGGTACCCGATAGACAGAAAAAATGGCATTAGTGCAAATTTTATTTAAAAACAGAAAACTGCCGCTGTAGCACGGTACGAATGACAAACGAAAGTTAACATATTGAGCAGCACCAAATGTCATTTTCCGTGTTCGTGTGGCACGGGGTACACAGTGTGGCTCATTAAATAACATAATCACTAACGGCGAAGGATGGAAGTCGCTGAAAAGGTTAGCCAGCTGTAGGAGGGGGGGGGGAATATGTTTAATGCAAAGTAAGAAAAAAGGGAAGGGAAAGGTTAGCCACGGTGTGGGCTTGCTATTCCCTAATGCTTTCAAGCAAACAAAAGAAAACAGCTGGGATACAGAAAATTATCAAAAAATACAGAAGAGGAGGCTTTGTATGTATTTGTCCCTTGTATGTTGTTCCAGCCTCAGAACATCAGTTGTCTCATGATCACTAACGGTGTTTGCCACGTGACTATGCTGGAATGCTGCGCGGCCCCGCTGCGCAGTATCAATGACAACTCGGGAAAGAGGGTAATTTATTCTCCATCGCAAAGAGCACTCGCTATATAATGCAACAGGAGCCTAGTCTGTCGTACAGAGCCATAAAAATTCGCTTTCATCTTGGCCGATCACTTTGCTCTTATCGAACATCAAAGAACACCCTAAGCTGTCCCAAAAACGGCATCCTCGAAAACCGCGCGTTCGACAACTCTTTGCGCTTTTATTTCTGTTTTCCTCTTTTACTGTCTCTTGGTTTTGAGTCGGACGGAAGACATCATGAGCCACCGGAAAAAGCAATTGCATGGTTTTAGGTAGTCTCTGCGGTCAATGCCGTCTGATTCTAACTGTAGTATTTCTTATCTTCTTTCGCTAGCGGTCAGAAGCCACGCAACAGGCGAGGTCGTCTTATGCATAATTTTATCGCGAAGTCTCGCGTCGCCTTAAGGGAGCATTCCTCTTATCGTACATATTGCAATTAATGTTCCTGAAAAAAAAAAAAAAAAAGAATCAGAGATGGAAAATGCGTATTGCAAACGACAAAAGGCGGAGAGAACCAGCTACAGCAGGAGAAGGGCATGTGGTGAGCGCTGAAACTACATTTTTTAATTATCTTTTTTACGATCTTGGCCCGTGATTGCCCTGGCCAGAGGAAGGACGGCTTAAGCGAAGCCCCAGGATTGGTTAGTCTGTTCATGCATGCAAATTGGTGCTTCAAGTTTTCGGCGTTACTGCAGGCGATAACACTCTTATCTGCGCTACTGTTGTTGTATTTGCGGCTTCTAACTTGTGTTTGGTTCGTTAATTTATGTTAATTGCTTCTCGTTTCATGATTGGTCGGTTGTACGTTTTGTTGCTGCTCCTTCCAGTCTACGCCTTCCCTATCATTTCCCCCGGCTCTTAATGGAGCGGGTGTAGCGTGAGGCTATACGGAGATTTGTTGGTTATTAAGGTAGGCCCCGGAATCACCTGTGCGATAGCAGATGCACGCGCAACGTTAAATGAACGTTTGACAGGTGCAGCTGATTGATTGAACCCAGCGTCTTTACAGCGGAGAGATTAACTGACGTGAAATTTAATGAGAAAACCGACCGAGGGGATATACAACAGAAACGTTGCCCATGTACGAGTTCGTGTAGCTGAAGACACAGAAAAACACAAAATCGACGAGCAAAAAATAAATAAATAAACACGGGGGGGGGGGGGGGGACCGGAGATATACTGTGAGGAAAAATATTTCCTTGGCATATCTCACATACTTCCTGCATAAAAACTGCGTACACCTTCATTTCATTTGCGGTGTAGCCTTTCTGTGACTGCTCGTTGACACAAATGCATAGAGTGTCCCGAACGGTGTATGCCTCATACTTCAAACAAATCGCGAACGGATCGCTGCGCTGTCTGAGGTTTTTCCATGTTTTTTTTTTTTTTCGGCAGACTTTCCAGACGAATGTCGGTACAGTTCTCCCTGAAGTCTGCCGAGGACGCACACTAACCCCCAATTGTCTCCCACTCCTTCCTGCTGTTCTCTCTTCATCTGTCCGCGTCTGTATACGCAGCTCATAGCCACACTTGCTTCGCGGTGCTAACAAAAGCAGCGATATGAAAGACGGCAGACGACGAAAAGTTCAGAGGAAGGTTCTTGCACCACGAAGAACTCTCTTGACGAACGGTTATTCTTATGTACAGGAAAAGAAACCAGAAAAGTAGTACTCGCCTTGTCACTGTGGCAAAGTTACAACTCAACTCAACTCATTTTTATTGAAGTGCATTTTCTCATACAAAATATCATGTAGAGCCGTAAGGCATGCCTGTGAAGGGGCTCCAGATATACATGTTTTGAATGCGCCTTTACAGCGGACTCCAGGACAGCCCTGCAGTCCATAGAGAGCATGGGTGCACAGGATACATTAGCTCCGGTTGTCATGGACATCCTCAGCTATGTTCAGCGTCTGTGCGACGTAGGTCACTCCATCACTTTTCTGTGCATCCCAGGTCACTGTGGACTAAGCGGAAATGAGGAGGCGGACAGAGTGGCTGCTGCTACCAGACAATGCCAGTCGGTGATTCCGAATATGTTGACCCGTGGTAACAGGAGGGCATTCTTGTCGGTGATGATCCAACCAATGGCGTCCCAACAATATCGCCGGAACATTACAGACAGGTCCTTGTTGCACGCCGAAGATCCACCTTTGTCGTTTTCCCTCCCATGCCGTTTGCTCCGCTGTCTCTCCTCCTTTCTGCATAGACTTCGCCTCAATGTGGCCTTCACCCCGCAGTTCAGACACAGACTAGGGTATGCTTCAGCCAGTTTGTGTTGCAACTGCGTCATGGTAACAAGTATTCAACACGTCCACATCGACCGCCCTCTATAGAGTTCGGAGAGAGCAATGCTCCAGTCCCAACTGGCCCGTATCAACAACAAGCCGCTTAGCCTTGCAGCAATCTTCGGTCCTTGTTCTAACCATGTGCAGCACCGTCAATGCCTGCACTCATCATATCTGTTCTTGACGTCTACTAGCCTGCTTGAACTCCTCTGACCTCAGACCTTTTTCCATGAATGCGAAGATGTGATGTTCGCAGCACTACATCTCCGGTGGTCGACCGGATGAACTACACTCTTAAAAATGAACTTCACCACATAGCACGCTCCTAGCCGACCATCATCCCGAATGACAACGTTCTGGCCCCTGATTTGTTGAAAACGGGAGGAGGAGCCTATTTTGTGCCGTGCATAATGGCACAAATAGGCTCCTCCTCCCGTTTTCAGCAAATCAGGGGCCAGAACGTTGTCATTCGGGATGATGGTTGGCTAGGAGCGTGCTATGTGGTGAAGTTCATTTCTAAGAGTGTACTATCCCCATCATCTACGACGCACCCGCGTGTGTGATGTCCCATTTATGTGTGTCATGTGTGTGTGCGAGTGTGTATGCCTCATCTTTTTCATCGTCATCCCACTCATATGTTAACCCACATGCACTAAGGTATGGTATCGCAATTGTTGTGAATCACCTCATCCCATCGTCATCCATGTATACAGTAGTTGTTGTCGTGCATGCACACCTACGTACTCTTGAAGCGATAAAAAGAAAAATACAGACAAAGAAACTAAGTCATACATCACATATTACTCATGTCCGCCACTCCTTCCTGATGTCCTCTCTCTATCTGTCCACGTCTGTACGCAGCTCATAGCCACAGTTGCTTCGCGGCGCTAGCACGGAATCAAAAAGAAAAGCATTCACACACTTATTCAAAAATTAACAAACAAAAGACTGCGTCTAAATGAATGAGTTACGTAACTCATAGGGAAGAGGGTTCCCTAATGTGTACGAAAGACAAGACAAATCAAACAATAGTTTGAACGGGGTGGGGGTCTTGGGTACACGAAGACCTAAATTATCGCAAAGGAAAAAAAGGAAAGGCGAAAGTAATGGAGTCGGAGAATGGCAGGCGTATCAGGATACGTAACGCCCGCTTTTTTAGGTTGTAAAGAACATGAAGACGCGTTTCAAATGTGATATCATAAATCTGAAAGGCATATGACAGGTGACTGTGGAACATTGAATAATATACTGTGAGTAAACTTTCTAATGGTAGAATAAATATCGTAGAACGTGAAGAAAAACAATGTGCAAGTTTCCGGCTATGCAGAACAAAAAAAATAATAATAAAGACGGTTATGAGCATCAACTGTTTACTATATGCACATTAAACACAAGACTTTCGTGCAGTAGGCTGCACTTCTTGAGTTTTAAAACCTTATCCCTTATGAAGAAGTGCAAGAAGTGAAGGTAAGGCAAGTGAAGATAAAACCTGAAGAAGTGCAGCCTACTGCACGAAAGTCTTGTTTTTAATGTGTATATAGTAAGCAGTTGATGCCCTTAACCGTCTTTGTTATTTTTTAGTAGAATAAACCTAAGACGATGCATAAATACCTATTTTAAATTTCTTTCTGAGGTGATCTACATGAATGGGCCAAGATAAATGTGAGTCAATAAATACCCGAATGCAACAGCTCAGGGCAAAGAGGCGCTGACGCCAGGAACCGAACCTGGGTCTTCTGATTTCCGGTCAGATATATGTGCTACCACTACGCCACACCAGCACGCCGTTTCCCATGAGACATTGAGTGCCTCAAGTACAGGGGGGGGGGGGGGACCACGCTATTCCCATTCTCTCTTACATCTTTCTCACTCTCTCGTTCATACACGGCCACGGCGATCTGTAAACGACGTAAACAACGAGAATAAATACCCCACCCACCCCTCCGCCCTTCATCCTCCAACCGTCTTTCTTTTTTTTTTTTCTTTTATGCTATAGTCATGACGACGCCCACTTCTCTCATTCTTTCCAATTTTGGCATTCCACCGCCCCCCTACCCCAAGAAATGTAATGCTCTCAACCCTCTTCAGTTCTAATCCCCTGAATAAAATTTGCTTATCGTCAGAATACATAACACTGTATTTAGGACGAAAAAGCATATAACATGATTTATAAAGATTGGGGGTCAGTTCATTTACAGACAGCCAAAGGCTATTAGTTCATCAGTCACGCAGACCTGGCCTTATCAAGGAAATCATTTATGCATTTGCCTTCTAAGAAAATATTCATACCATCACCGTACAAAGCAACTGTAGCAGATAGAAATTTAGGCAATTCATAAGTCCAAAATAAAAATGGGCCAAGTATTGACCCTTGTGGCAGCCCATAGGATATGTATTTCTCTGATGAACGATGTGAACTGTAATCGAAACGAATTGCTTTCTTTCGGATAAATAGCTACTAATAAGTTGTGAGGCGCAACGACGCACTCCATGAAACTCCAGCTTCTGTATTACATGATCCGTGTACGTTTGCTGAGGTATAGTTCATATAGCACGGAGCTATCCCTTATGAAAATGCTGTTCCACTTTCTATACAATTCCAGTGGATAATATATCTCCTCTATCCAGTTCGAATACACTAGATAGAAAGTTAATTGAGAGTGCAACGAGTGTGATGAACTTGCAAACTTGCAAACACATACTCCTCCGCTGTCGGACCTATATCAACGAGAGGCGTACACTGCAGTAACAGCTTGCCACCCTTGGCTGCAGCCCCTTTAACTTGTCGAGCATCCTCGGCCCTTGGGACACCGCGGCCCACTCCAGGGCAGTCCCTCGCACTCCTTACGTCATGTAGTTGGCTTTTTTGAGGCGACAGGTCTAAAGGCCCGTTCCGACATACGGCGCTTTGCTTCAGAGCACTGGAAAACAGCGCTATTTTTCCCTCCTCTCCCTGCTGCGACTCGATGGAAAACAGCGCTTGGCGAAATTGAGCTTCGGTGAACTTTCCCATCGCTGTCTCCCAGCGATAGGCTCCCTGAACCAATGAGAACGCGGCGCCGCGTTCACGTGACGGTACGATCACGTACGATCACGTGAGACCACCAAGTACAGCGCTGGGACAAGCGCTGCAAGTGCGAACCCCACAGTGAAAATACAGCGCTGTTTTGCAGTGCTGTGGTGCAGCGCTGTGGAGCAAAGCGCTGTATGTCGGAACGGGCCTTAAAGGACTCATTATGACCCCAACAGCGCTCTCGGACATTCCCACCATCACGATCACGATCGCCATCGCCACTCCGATCATTCCCGTCATCTCTCATGGTCATCGCTCATCATCGTCATCACTCATCGTTGTCACCACTCATATTAGGCCCCCTAGCTATGGGGTAGCTAGGTTTTCCACTCCTAGAGTGGAAAACCTCCCCACTTCATCATCAGAATATATCTGTTGTTGTTGTCACTGAGAGTGGATGGGTACTTTAGATTAGACTATAGATTTTCTATACAAAAATCGCGAACATAATTATTTCCATTCTGAATCTATTCTGTATGCATATAAACGAGTTCATCAATAAGTCTAGATTTTGGTCCAGTATGACTTGATGCATGTGATGTAATATAATAATTAAATAGCATAATTATTAATTGTAATGAGCAGAATTATACAATTTTATTAATCATTATTAGCAATATATAGTAACACCAATTAAACAGCAGAATTATTAATTGCAATTAACTGATATTATTAATTACTATTGTCTATGGAATAAAGGTGATGATGATAATATTGATTTTATGCGTATGTGTTCCACATATGTGAGAGATCATGGTTTCACTAAAACGTTGCCTGCCTTACAATGCTGACGAGAGCCATGCAAGCAGATCTCCGGTGCTGGCATGGCGTGTTTGAGCTATCGTCTTAAATGATAGTAAAATTAGCAGTCACCTCATTAAAGAAAAAAAAAAAGAAAAGAAAAAGTTCAGTGGCGATCTAGCGGTAAATGCGAGAGAAATGCTTTAGCGTTTAGCGCCTTTTCCGTCCATACTTGACTTCCGGGTATCCACTGTTGGTCTAAACGAAACTTCCGATTGTCCACTTCCTGTCGAAACCCGACTTCCGGTTGTCCACGTTCCGTCTACAGTCGGACCTCGTTTTATGAACCCTCGATATACGAATTCCCTCAACTTACGAACGGCTCCACAGGGAACCAAACTTTTTCCGTGTATTTTGACCTCGTTTTACGAACCCTCGATATCCGAACTATGAACGGATTATTAGGGAACGGACCCAAAGTAGCCAAGCCATTCTGACCTCGATATACGAACGCGCGTTATGAACGTACAGAGGACAGGCCAGTGGATCGGAGGATAATGAAAGTTCCTCAGTACATGCTGCCAAAGTCAAACATACAATGTCCCAACGCCACCACGTTCCACAAACATGATTCACCATTTCCTGTAAGAATAATTCGGGCGGTTACAGCCCAACGGTTGTCAGTTTGGACCAGGTCTCCGAGATGGAAACATCTTGCCGTTCCAAGTGAAGGCGTTCAGTCCTGACAGCCGGTGACAAGCGTGATATTTGCCGTTGGAAACAGTCTCATCCACGCGCGATACGGTACTCTGAGGACCGGGTGGATGAGTCAAGTGTCAGACTTCTGTCATCTCTTCTAAACAGGATAGACCCTGCAGAAACTATGGTGCAAAGCGCAATTACGCAGTATTTTAAAACTTACTCAAATCAGTTTCCTGTGGTTTTGTGAGGTATTTGTGCACCGCACACCTCAGACCTCGATTTACGAATACCTCAATTTACGAACGAGTTTCTGAGAAACGAAGGGTGTTCGTAAAGCGAGGTTTGACTGTATACCTGACATCCGGTATCCACTTTCGGTCCAACTCGACTTCCGGTTATCAACTTCTGGTCTAACCCTTCCGGTTGTCCACCTCCGTTCTATACTTGACTTTAGGTTCGACACTTTCAATTACGATATGTGAGTCCATTTAATTAACCTTTACTTAGCCTCAATTACCTTCATTTACCCTGTAATTACCCCACTTTCATTACCGAAGGTAACCGCAGGCTACCTGAAGTAATCTTGAACATCATTGTGTTGAATTACGTTTGTTTGCTTTAATTACTCTTTAATTGATGTTAATTACATTTAATTACCTCCTGAGGACATCGTTGCACATTGAAGGCATGACTTTTTTGCACCAAATGTTTCTTCAAAAGGTACATAGACTGGCATGTCACGTCAGTCTGTGTACTTTTTAAATATTTTGTGCAAAGAAGTCATGTCCTCAAATGTGCAGTAATGTCGTCATTGTCACAACTATGCAGTTTTCACACTTTCTAGACCGCATTAGTACCGAGTAGACACCGAGCGGTGCAAATAAACGAAGGAGAGCCTATGCACTGATGAAATTGATTTTCTAGTTATTTTCTATCTATCGTGTCTAGTGTCCTCTCGTACTCCAAGTACGCGCCCGGAGCAGGCCACAGGATCGCTCGGTTGACCAATTGGCAGTCCTTTCGCAACCTGAGCAAGAAAGATGTGCAGGCGGGAATGACAGCAGAGGAAATTACTCATCTCATTGTGCGGTGCATAACGTCGTCCACTACGACTGCTAAGGTCGCTGCTGGTCATGCAGGTACAGATCCAGTAGTGGAGCGTTTGCGTGCTTATAGGAGACGGGCGGAGCGAAAGGCTCGGCGATCTGGCCAACTCACGGATGTTCAGGATGCCCGTCGTGCAAACGTAATGGTACAAAAGTCCCTGAAGGCCGTGGACATACGAAGATGGCGGCAGTTCTGTGCGTCTCTGACCCCTTTTACCAGTACTGCGAAGGTATGGCGCGTTGCTCGAAGTCTCCGGGAAGCTCCTCCGGCGAAGAACCCTCTGCGATCTCTGTCTCTCTCGATTTCCAAGCCCGAGAAGGAAGTTGCATACGAATTTTGCAAGACCATAGCAGCGAGCTCCGAGGCGGCGAAATGTTCAGGCTTTCAGGAACATGTTGTGCAGCTACAGCGCGCTATTAGCCAAGCTCCTCTATCATCGGACCCCGACATGGATGCAGACTTCACGGTTGCAGAACTCAAGGCGGCCCTGGCGTTTTCTCGGAAAAAGTCGTCACCTGGTCCGGACTTGGTCACCTATGCTGCGCTCCGTAACCTGAATGACACATGCCTTCTGGTCCTCTTAGAGATCTACAATAAATCATGGAGGGATGGACAAGTCCCTGCTCAGTGGAAGGAGGCCCTAGTGGTTCCCATACTGAAACCTGGAAAACACCCCTTGGACCTGGCGTCTTTTCGGCCTGTCAGTCTTACCAGCTGCCTAGGGAAAGTTCTGGAGCGCATGGTGCTGCACAGGCTCGAGTGGTGGCTTGAGAGGAGATGTGTTTTCCCCCAGGAAATGTCAGGCTTCCGTAGGCATCGTAGTTCAATGGATTCGGTGATGGATTTGGTCTCTACTGTTGAGGAAGCGAAAGCCCGGAGGCAAATCGTGATGGCTGTCTTCCTGGACGTCAAGCGGGCGTATGACACCGTAAGTCACCCCGGTGTTCTGCATGCGTTACTTCGGTCGCAAGTGCCTGGGAAAGCGCTTGCATGGCTTTCCGACTTCCTGAGCCAAAGGCAAATTTTTGTCAGAACAGGCGAGGGTGACACAGAAAAGACTGCTGTTCCGCAGGGTGTCCCGCAAGGAAGTGTCCTAAGCCCGTTACTATTCAATATCGTCATGGTTGATCTCAAAGAATGTCTACCGAGGAGAGTAAATCTCTCCATATATGCGGACGATGTGTGTATCTGGACTGTTGGAAAATCCCGGCCGGCAATTCAACATCGGTTGCAAAGAGCACTGGATGCCATCAACAACTTCTTCTTGAACGCGGGGATGGATATCTCCACCGAAAAAAGCGCTGTCCTTCCGTTTACTCGAAGAGAGATGTGGAGGTTCCAACTGCGGATTGGGGATTGCCCCCTCATACAAGTCAAGTTTCACAGGTTCCTGGGTGTTATCCTGGACCGCAACCTGTCGTGGCGAAGGCACATTGACTTCATCATCTCAAAGGCTCAGCGCTGGGGGAATGTGATTCGCCACTTTGCCGGCGTGCGCTGGGGCTGCACTGAGCGGGATCTTCTTGTGCTCCACAAAACTCTGGTTCGCGGCTCCCTGCTATACAGCTTGCCCGTATTGCACGGTATATCAGCCACGTCTGAGCACAAGCTTCGGTGTACACTGGCACGCAGCCTGCGGACGTGCCTTGGTGTCCCGCGCAGCGCTGAGACACGGATGGTGATCGCCGACGCCGGGGAAATACCCATCGATGTCCTCCGCCGAAGAGAAACCATCCGACACTACCTACGGTTGCTCGCTCACCACCGGCGTCATCCTCTGGTTCAAAAGCTACGTAGGCGGAAGAACAGTAAACTCTCGCTATGTGTTACAGCAACATCTGGAAACATCCCTGACTTCACTGTTGCCCCGACCGCCCCTTCAGTGGCACCATGGACACTGCCGAGCCCATCCCTCTCGACACACATCCCTGGCCTCCTGGGGCCGAAGAGCCAGATCCCCGTTTCGGTTCTCAAGCAGTCTACTTTGGAAATGATGGATACAAACTACAGAGGCCGCACGGCTGTGTTCACAGATGGTTCGTCTACGTCGGATGGCTCCTCCGCTGCCTTTGTCATACCGGAGGAGTCACTATCATGTGGGTTCCGCCTGTCACATCGCACTTCGTCGACCTCTGCGGAGCTGTATGCCATCTTGTTATCTCTAAAGTCTGTCTCAAAGTACCCTCCCCGTTCCTGGGTGATACACACCGACTCAAAATCAGCCCTGCAATGTGTAGGAACCATGGGCATCCGCGGCTCGTTGGCCCCGGTGGTTGTTAGTATCCTGACGGCGCTCAGGGTTCTCGGCGAACAGGGACACCGGGTGACGCTACAGTGGGTCCCCGGCCACACCGGCATTCAGGGCAACGAAGAGGCAGATTTGGCGGCTGCTGCGGCCCACCGTATCTCCAGAGCCCTGCCCATTATCCTCTCCAACGGGGATAGGCGCTCCTACTTGTCTGCGTTGGTGTCACCCTTGGCCCGCCAGCAATGGCTGCATGACATCACTCAATGGTCGCTCCTCCATGCAGTGGACCCGTCATTATCATTTAGGATGCCAGGTGGCTTCCCTCGCAGCTTTACGACACTCCTGCGGCGTCTACGACTCAACGTCGCCTTCACCCCTGCGTTCCGTGCTAAGCTGGGTTACAGTAACACGGCGCTGTGCCTAGCTTGCCGCACCCCAGCTACGATCCCCCATATCATCGAGGACTGTGAGCGGTACACGTGTGAACGCCGGGTACTTCGACGCCAACTTGAACTCCTCGACCATAGACCATTCAGCTTGTCCAAAGTACTTGGCCCATGGAGCTCCCCTGAACATCAGTGCCGGGCTCTTCGCTCCCTTTTCGTTTTCATGCAGGCCACTGGACTCCTTGAAGAGCTCTAAACAGAACTCCGACCTGTCGTTGCTTCATTCTCACCATAATTCATCCTCTCATATTAACCACTGTGAAATGGGGTAGTGTCCTGTGGCTACCACGGGGAAACATCCCATGTCATCATCACTTCTTCATTTATTGTTGTTGTTGTTGTTGTGTCTAGTGTCAATCCTGTGCATAGGAAATAGATAGAAGCTGTGTAGGGTGCATAACGTAAGATCCCGAAACTAGGGAACACGAAAGGACAGACACAACACGAAGTCTCAAAAAGAGAGACTCCGTGTTGTGTCTGTCCTTTCGTGTTCCCTAGTCTCGGGGTTTTACATTATGCATCATCTTCACCAGCTCGCTTGCTTCCTAGCCATTTTTTCACTGTATTGGGTTTTTAACTGGTAAACTCTATACACTTTATATAGAGGATACAGGAACTAGAATGTATAGACTTTCTATACAGTCTGTACAGAGCTTATACTAGGCACGGTGAATATGGATATCAATGTTAATAGCAATATTGTGACTTCACTTCATTTATTGTTTACTTTTTAATGTTGCACTTCACATACTGCTGCATCTACACTTGTCAGAGGAAAAGGTATAAGTATAAAAATAGGTAAACGATGTCTGAAGTACCATTTTTGTACCTATTTCAACTGTATATACACCGTTTAAACCATGTGTAAGGCACAGATCGTGGCAGCTAATTGTAGAACACGGGGCTCCATACATGCGAAATGTGCAGCACCACATTAATTTGGTTTGGTTATTGAAATAATAAACACAGTCTTCAATGCAGGAATATATTACCCAGTTGGAGAAAATATTTTTGGTGGCTGTTATTTGCTCAAAAAATAACAATTATGCGTGCCGTCCTCACCCGTGCGGTCGCACCCCAAGCGAAGACGGCTCCACATATGGCCAAGGCATTTCGTTGCATTGATGGGGTAACTTCACCAATCATCCAGGCGGTTACCGTGGTACAGGGAGCACAGGAGTGGTGGTGGTGGTGGTTGGTAAAATAACAAGGGGAGGTTGAATTCGCGCAAGCGAATTCTGCTACCCCCAGAAAAAGAAAGACGGTACACCCCAAAGCAGAAAAGAAAAAGGAGTGTTGACGCTCTTCTGAAGCACACGATACAGCGTTACACTCAAGTGCAAAAGCAATGGGGCAGAGTTTTAGAACTGGCCTCAGTTGTTGACTTGGTTGGGGAAAATAAAGCAAATCAGTAAATTAAGGATATAGGGTGTGGTAGGCTAAAAGATAAGGAAGATGGGCTCACTAATTTTGTGACTCATCTAATCAGTCAACAATACAACAGGGAGCTTCCCAATGAAGACTTCTGAGAACTTGTCTCAGTTGTTGACTCAAGGATAGAAATAGGCGAGATACGAATAACAAGTGGGGTAACAAGCGGGATAAATGGTTAGGGAAAGCTTAGGAAGATGAGTACACAATCTTCTGTGCCTCATCTCATAGAGTCAACAATACAAAAAAAAAAGACTTTTGAGGGATGCTCGCATGGTTTCTATGGTGGATAGATCGCTTGGACTACCGAAATCCCAGAGCAAGAGAGTTAGCACGCCTCTCCCTCTCCTGTGCCACCATCATCTCTCCCCTCCCTCTTTCACCCCCTTCTCCCTCCCCTGGGTGCACCGAGCCGCCACTTCAGAGCAGGCTGACCACACCTTCCCCCTACATCACTCCCCCCTCCCCATTTCGTTGCTGCATGATGTACTAGTATCTGTTTCTCTGCAAACACGTCAGAAGTTCGTAAAGCAAATCAGTAAATTAAGGATATAGGGAGTGGTAGGCTAAAACGATAAGGAAGATGGGCTCACTAATTTTGTGACTCATCTAATCAGTCAATAATACAAGTTCGTGCGTGTATGAAAGCATTTCCCTCCCATTTGTGTTTATTTATTTTTATTTTTGCGATTTGGAGCGGGAAAGCACTTTTCTGATGTAGCGGTGAAAGAGATAGAATATTCCTGGTATTTGAAGTGCAAAAGAATGTTATCGAGCTACTGCATCGACTAAGTGCAAACTATGCGTAGCAACGAGTTATCCATGCTCTAAGTTGTATCGAAGATGAAAGGAGACGCCATTCACATTGTTTGCGACGTGTATCTATTTTCCTGTATACAGTTTCCATAGAAACTGGTCTCCAAATAGTCATTAGAAATGGATTAGGATTAGATGAAGGCTGTATAGAATTCCTAAAGCTTGTGAACCTGACCTGTTTGCCATCTCTGTCAATTTTTCTCGATCCACTTTCTATGCGAAGAAGTGCCCAATTATTGAAAGGAACTACATTAAAAGTAGATTAAGTAAATTTAAGTAGATTAAGTACATTAAGAAGATAAAAGTTGCATACATTTAAAATGGATGTTAAAACTACCTTGTCCACACAGAATGGCGTAAATGCAGGCTAGCTGGTGGATAAATTCCATGAATGGCAAGCCTGAGCGATGGACAAGACACATCGTGTTTGTGTTTGTTTACGTGTCTTGCCCATCGCTCAGGCTTGCCTATCATGAAATTTACCTTGTCCACAGTTTTCTATATAATTTCTATAGAACCTAGCTTTTATTTTTCATAAGGGATAAATTCTAGACCCGCTCTAAGGTATGAACAATTTATACCATTGCTATAGGCATATATTTATAACCTGAAATCATAAAATATGAACGTACAAGCGCATATATACAGTTCAGAGCGCTGAAATGTGCATCAAACACCTGCACAGCCTCTAATTGCCACATTACCACCAGCAGTGGCTTAGAGTATCGCTCCTGGCGATCAAACCCCCTAACAACAACAACAACAACAACAACAACCCTTATTTGATGATGATGATGATGATTGGGGAGTTTCATCGTCAGGGGCACTACCCTACCCTATTGCAGGTGGTGACGTGGGAAATAGGATGATGAGTCGCCTCACAGTGGGGACAGAAGTCCTACGGCGTACAAAGACATCAGAAGAGCTTTGAGGGCAGAGAGCTTTTGGGCTGGACGCGGCCATGGACCAAGCAATTTTCATAAACAGAGGTGGGCGAGAGTCCAGCTGATGGCGAGACCTTGAAAGTGTGGCTTGGGAAGGTTGGTAGCGTGGGCAATGATGAAGAATGTGCTCTAAGGAACATCATCATCATCAAAATAAAGTTGTTGTATATACTTGTTTTTGCTGTACCGCTGAACACGCATACTCAACGATGAGCAGTGCCTCAGTCAAAATGTGCATTAGTGTCCCTTAAGTTGGGTACCTTATGCACAGCGTACCGGATAAGCAGTGTCACTGAGATACGCTGTACCCCGTTATCTGAGTACCTGGGACAGGCGTACGTTATACTGATGCACGTTTGGAGCGGCGTATCTTATAGCCGTAATTTATAGCGGGTGCACCGTATAGCGCCGTACCCTGTAAGGACTGCACATTATAAGATTTCCTGTACCGTATGGAATAAAAAAGAAGAGTTTTTTCTTTAAAGATGTGCAGCGTTTAGAGTGCACAAGCAACAACAACAACAAACACTTTATTTTGATGGCTATGATTGGGGTGTTTCATTTCATTTTCATTTTATTGCACCTGAAGGCGCCCTAAGGGGCATTATATCAGGGGGAGGGCATGGAATAACAACGAAGTCCAACAAGTAGAAACGACACACACATACACACACATAAATGGGATGAGCAGTTTTGCGTAAGAAGCGTACACACTCAAAATATAAAAACATACATATACAGTCAAACTGAAATGTGTACAATCAGACTGAAAAAAATTCTGTAATGGCAGCTTCAAAGTGAGGTCTAGAACTGATTGATACAATGTGAGAAGGTAGCTGATTCCAGTCTTTGATGGTTTTCGGTAAGTAAGAAGAAAGAAAGGTGGTAGTTTTGCAACGATAACATCCAACCTTAAGTAGATTTAGTAAGTAGAACCTTAAGTAGTATTTTACGTCACAGCTAACGGCTATGACTCCACGCCTAGCCCAGTCCACTCAGGTGTCCCACAAGGTTCCGTCCTTGGTCCCCTTTTGTTTTTAATCTATATCAACGATCTACCTAACTGCGTTTCCTGTAACATTCATTTATTCGCGGATGATTGTGTAATTTTTCGTCGAATCACTAATCCTAACGATATTTTTTTGTTGCAACAAGATTTAACTGCTATCTCTGAATGGTGTGACACTTGGTTAATGCAATTAAATATTACTAAATGTAAAGTCTTGCGCATATCTCGAACAAATATGTTACCGCCTTCTACTTACTATCTTAACGATATTACTCTTGAAAATGTTTCATCATACAAATACCTTGGTCTTCATATAACTTCAACTCTATCCTGGTCGTTTCACATAAAGAGCATAATTAACAACGCAAACCGCATGTTAGGCTACCTTCGTCGCAACTTCTCTTCAGCCCCCCTATCCCTAAAAACATTGCTCTATAAGACTCTTGTGCGTTCAAAATTAGAATACTCCGCCACCATATGGGATCCTAGCTCAGCGACACTAATTAATGCAATCGAACTTGTCCAAAATAATTCTGCGCGTTTCATTACTGGTAGTTATTCTCGCACAGCGAGTATTAGTACGATAAAGAACACTCTTGCCTTACCTTACCTTGCTTCACGTCGTAAAATTTTTCGTTTATCTTTACTTCACAAACTTTACTATGACCTGCCTGGTTTGCGTGGTGAACTTCTACCTCCGCCCACTTACATTTCATCTCGGATTGATCATCAACATAAGATAGGCCTAACGTCATACCACACCAACACGTGCCTGCAGTCTTTCGTCCCCCGCACATCTGCTGAGTGGAACCACCTTCCTAGTGACATCATACACATTCGCGATCACTCCCGATTTCGCTCTGCATTATGTTCCTTTTTTTGACTCACAATAACACCACTTAGTGTCATATCAACCTGTACATCTTAGTATAAGCTCTCACAACTCACTGGCTTTTGTATTATACACTTCATCATCAATTTGTTACATTTTAACTTAGCATCTTGATTTACTGACCTTTGTTCACTGTTATTTATTACTGTTTTGTATTTTCTTTTCCCACTCCCCTCTGTAATGCCCAACGGGCCTTGAGGGTAAAATAAATAAATAAATAGATGATCTGTTCGGCGGGAGATGTAGTCAGGTGCAGGTAGAAGGGATGACTTAAGTAGGTGATTAGAATAGTATATTTTATGGAACAATAACAGCCGGGAAATCTGACGCCTTTTAGACAAAAGTGGAAGTCCTACAGAAGATTTGAGGGATGAGACACTCGTGAAGCGAGAATAATTAGTGCAAATGAAGCGGGCAGCCCTGTTTTGGATGCCTTCGATGGAGGTAACAAGAGAGGATAGGTGCGGGTCCCAGATTGCAGACGCGTATTCCAGCCGTGGACGTACAAGCGTAGTGTAGGCCAGGCGCTTTAATTTGGGCGGAGCCAGAGAAAGGGAACGACGCAAAAGACCTAAAGAGCGATTGGCGTCCAATATTATCTTGTTGATATGGGCCTTCCAAGAAAGGTCGGAATAGATAATAACGCCAAGGTATTTTATGGATGAGACTGATTCCAAAGGAAGTCCTGATAATGTGTAATTATTAACTGTATAGGAGATTTACGTCGAGAGAAGTGCATGCTTACATTTGTCTATATTTAGGGTCATGCACCAGGTCGAGCACCAAGAGGAAATCTTGTCAAGATCAGATTGTAATGCACAAGTGTCATCACTGTCAGATAGTGTGCGGTAAACAACGCAGTCATCTGCAAACAACCGAATCTGAGAAGTTAAGGATACCGGGAGGTCGTTGATAAAAATTAGAAAAAGCAAAGGGCCTAAAACGGAACCTTGAGGGATTCCGCTGAGTACGGGGGCGGGAAGAGAAAGGCAGCCGTTGACTACAACTCGTTGGTACCTGGAGGATAGGAAACCGCGCAGCCAGGAAAATACCAGAGGATCTAAGTTAAGTTGAGACAATTTCACAAATAACCTTTGATGGGGAACACGGTCGAAAGCTTTACTGAAGTCTAGAAATAAAGCATCAGTTTCGACATTCATGTCTAAGTTTATGTGTTTGTCGTTAGTGAAAGAGAGGAGTTGCGTTTCGCAAGAGAAGTACTTTCGAAAGCCGTGTTGGTCATTGAAAAAGAAATTAACTCTATCAAGAAATGAAGATATATGAGAGTGAATAATGTGCTCTAGAACCTTGCAGCAGGTGGACGTCAGAGAAATTGGTCGATAACTGCTGGGGATTTGACGATCGCCATGCTTGAAGACATGTTTCATCCCTAGAGGAGCGATGTTCACCCCCTTGCTCGTGATAATTTGGTGGAAATATAATAATCAGCCTCACAGCGAGGGACATCTTGAGCTAAATAACGAACGACCGCAACGTTTGACCGCATGTGGAAGAAGTGACTTATTCTTCACTCCGTGGCTATGGCTATGGCCATAGGTCAAAGCCATAGCCATTCGGAGATCAACAGTGCTCCGAGTAGTGACTTCATAACTCTTCGATCAGGGACCACAAGTTGAACTTCTGGAGAATCGGACTCCACAGCCGCAAGTTCCATTTGGTTTACCCGCAAGTGTTTTCTGACCGCAAGTTCCATTTCTTCCTTCTTACTGTTCCCTTTCAACTGTTTCTCCAAGCTGAGGTTGTTGCAATATTTCATGATACCGATTATTTTTATAAATGATGCTACCGAAACAACTGTGCGACTGGATTACTCAAGGGTAGGGTGACCGGCAACAACAACAACAACAGATATATTCTGGCGATGAAGTGGGGAGATTTTCCACTGATCGACTGACTGACTGACTGAGGTGACCGGCAAGTCGCGTACGTAAGCTATGCAAGTTTCGTGCACGAAAGCTTGTGGAATATTTGCTTGTTGTTAAATAAACGGGTAAATGCATATGCTTCTACCGTTCAGTGTCGCTATTGAATCGTCCTCGACACATTAAATCAACTTTCCTAGAAAAAGAAAAAAGCTTTTCGTGCAGTACGTGTCGGTTGTCGGCGATATATTTTGAGTACCGATCAAACCGCTGACGACATATCGTCAGAAACTGTCTGCTTGCCGATTTTGGCATCCAAATCTGCAATACTGAAGCGACATTTTGTCGACTTGCGACTGTCGCTGTCGGTCGGGGCAGGGTGACAGGTGTTGTGTTTGGCAACACAAAGTATGGTAACAATGTCTGTCTTCTGTCTGCGTCGGCGCCGTGTCAGTGTCGTGTCGTGTCGGCGCCGTGTCAGTGTCGTTGTCGTGTCGGTCCAGTGTGACAGCGCCTAAGAGGTGATACCGTTATCATTCTTTATTTGTGGAGAGAGCGGGGCGTACGGCATTCCTTTTACAGTTAACGTAAACGCGATGTGTCATAAAAAGTATGTATGCTCCTTCCCCGTGCCCGTCCTTGTGGTTGTTTGGGCACGAATGAATCCAGCATGAAGACAACAAACAGAGACAATGCCAGCCAGAAGTTATGTGATTTAACTTGTTCGACAGTCAGTTAGACTTAAATGCCGCAATGTTACAAGTACGACTCTTCACCGGCTGCTTTCTGCAAAGCAAATAGTTTCAACTAAAGGCCTTTAGGTGAAAAACCTTTCATGACGAGGCAAAAAAAAAATATTGAGAGTTCCCTCGGCGCTTCATTCATCCGAACGCCAGAAGGCATTCGGAGATTGGTCAAAACAGAAAAAAAAAAGAAAATAAATAAATAAATAAATAAACACGGGGGGAAAAGACGTAGGAAATTAAGAAAAGAAAGCAAGAAGGGCATGGAAGACAAGACACAGGCAAGAAGGCATGGAAGACAAGAAAGGATCATGGAACAAGAAACAAGACGGCATGCTAGACCCAGCTCAAGTTCATACTTTTTCTCCCTCCTACAGACCCTTATACCCTCCCCCTCTTACAAACTACGTTCATTTTCCTCAAACGAGAAAGAGCAGCTAAAAACGGCCCCTGAACCACCTGAATGGACAGCTCCTTCGATCACGTTAAAATACATAAACGTCATCACAAATTAATTTTGGAACTCCGGGCACGTCCAGCTGCTTCCTCCCTATATGTCTGTCATTCGAGACTTCTCGCTCATTGACTTTTATTTCAGCTCACATCTCTATATTATTGGCACATCCATTTTTTCAAAAGATTTTGTTTCAAACTGCTTTTTGTGTTTTTATTTTTCTGTCTAAATATCTTCCGAAGATTAAATATAGGCGTGCCCCTGCCTTTAATAAGTAGCAAAAAAAAAAAAAAAAAAATCAGGCTCAGAATGGCCATCCACATTACACGGTGCGTTTGGAGAGCGGGCAGATTGAAAAAATAAAAAAAATAAAAATTCTACGACGTCCTACGAATTGCCCGACCGATAAGAAATGGTGCTCGCTCTTCGCTGGTGTAGGTATACATTTAGGTTGCCCTCGTTGGAAATGAGCGACGATAAGGGATGTCAAAGCTAAAAAGGAGATTTGTCAACGATGATGATGATGTCGATTCTTCTTTTTTTTTTCTTTTTCTTTTTCGTATACAGCTTCAGAATGCGTCCTTGCGTGTGTGTCTTCCATCGTTCCAGTGGTGCTTCGAGGTATCCCGCGCGGAAATATTGATGGGGGCTGTCAACTGCCATTAAAATGACGTGCCATTCGGTAAAACATAGAATGGACGGGCAACGTGTTTGTTGCCCGAGCAGGCAGCGTTAAATGCGAATTAAACGAAGTTAAAAAAAAAGTATGTGAAATGAGGATGCATTGTAATGTAAGTTCTGGAAACCGAGGTTGGCTTTTCTTACCCTGACCCTGATTATAGATCGTTACTCTCAACCTGCTCGTTGTGTATCGTTGGGGTCAGAATCTACCTTTCCCCTTGTTCGTACTCTTATCACATCGATCGTTAAAGGGACCTTGAAGAGGTTCCCGAAAATTGTAAGTTGTACTCCTCCGGTGAAAGGGCTCAAGGACGACTTTTGTCGGAAACATAGTAATGACCTTTGCCACATCGCGTTCTACGTCGGCGCAGCTTACACGTGAAAACGGCCGCCACTACCCCGCTCCCCCCAGTCACACACACGCACACACAAGGAGCCTGACGTACGTCACTTGCATCATTTTCTCATACCAAGACAGTCCGCTGGTTGGGAGGGCTAACCACTGTGAAATGGGGTAGTGTCCTGTGGCTACCACGGGGAAACATCCCATGTCATCATCACTTCTTCATTTATTATTGTTGTTGTTGTTGGTTGGGAGGGCCACTTACTTCTGACGTCACGTATAGTTTCTCCGTCGCTCCGGTTGTGCCGTAGCAGTCGCCCTTTTCGACCATGGTTTCCATATAGTGGTATCTAGCTAGTGGTATCTCGGTTATTCTATCTCATGTACGGTTCATAGTTCACATAGATAATGTATTACCACCCAGGTAATGCATTAAAGAAGCTTACAGAGGACGTCTTGATGGTTCGTTTAAGCCAAGTCGTCCTTCTCTAAGCCTGTGATGTTGTCAGACCACTGTAGAAAAACCAAGAACCTCAAAAACTTTTAAATTAGCATCATTATTCCGTCCTGCCTCCACGAAACAACTAAGGCGATGTCCAGTGCACAGTTGGAGAGACAGCAGGAAGCAGTACGAGACAAGGAGCTCTGTGTTCCTGCAGGACCTTCTTCAGGAGGAGGTGTACCTGTATCAGTTTGCAGGAATGCACATGTCGGCATTTTTCTAGAAATGTATTCAATAGCACATCATATTAGGCCTTACACATAGCCAGGGTTGGTTACCGAAAATGTTATTGTTTCCGGTTCCGTTTGCGGTAACTGAAAAACTCGGCTTTTCGTTTCCGTTTCTGTTTCCGTGTCTGAACGATTTTCGGTCGCGGTTTCTGTTCCCTTTTAAGAATTTCGGTTGTTTTTTTTAGATGTAATTTCGGTACTGGTTTCAGGTTCTCATCCGGAACTCGTACTGTCTGGTTTTGGATTTTTCATGTCAGATATTCTAGCTACATAATGGACACCAAACACAAACACTAAAGACTTTAATGCGAAGTTCGTTGCGAATCTTATACACCGCAAGTATATGATTCTCTGGGCTGCGGAAATACGTGCCATTAAGTTTCAAAAATATCGGCTCGTGCGCGAAAATAACACGTCATCCAAAACTTTCGCGTCCATCTTGCTGCACAGTGGGCTCAACACCAAAGAAAGTCCCGAAAATAAACGAATGAATGAATGAATGAATTATGACTGGAAGAATAGTGCGGATATATAATTTTCATATTAACGCGAAAGCACCGAGGGAAACGTCCCGCGAATTTGGTTTCTGTTAATGTTACCACTCTTGAATTCCGTTTCCGTTTCGGTTTCTGGTAGTGGAAACTAAAACAATTCTATTTCCGTTTCAATTTTCGTTTCCTGCTGAATTTCGGAAATTACCCTTTCTCGTTTCCGTTTCCGGTAGCCAACCCTGCTCATAGCACATCACATCACATCAACGTCACAATTGACATCATTACCCATCAAGAGACATCAACATCATAAACCTTGATCAACATCACACCTAATAATTTAACATCAACGTCATATTTTTCATGTCACGTCATGGCATTTCACTCGAAATCGCATCATTCTCCATGATGTGATGGGAAATGTTGCGAATGATTGCTATCATGAATCAAATTGCCGAGCTATGTCTGGATGCTCTGAAAACATCTAAAGCAGCACAGCCGTCCGATCCCTCCACAACTTCTTAGCATGATCTTCGGTTCCACCACTGACGAGCAGACATGGACTGATTAACTGATTGATTGAAAAGTAAAAATAAGGATATGTGAGACCCGACAAAGTCGACAAAGGGTCAGGCTACTCCAGAACACATGAACAGAAAGAAAGTAGAAAAACCAATCCAAAGATGACTAGGGGGATCCATTCAGCCACACCGGCGGTTTCGCTGAAAAGTACAATTGAACCATGAATTGAAAAAACAAAACACCAACGCACGTGAAGAAAGAGACATATTTTGTTTGTGTAAATAACACGGTACTTCTTACACGACACATGGTAGTTTATTCAAGCGAATCCTCAATGCATCACACCGGCTAAGCGAGTCTCAGTACCGGTGTCATCATTTCATCGGGAGTGGCGAGCACTGTACGGGGCCAGCATGCGCGTTGAGCTGCAAGGATGTTGGTTAGAGATGGGTGAATGGATATGTGAAAAAAAAAAAAAAATCGAAATGGTGGTTGCACAACTGTGTATTCGTCTACTGTACATGGCGCTTAAAGATGATGCACATGGTGCATTCCTCGACACCGCACAAATTATGATAAACAGACCCTGCACTTTACGCCACCCCGGCCCCACAGAAGTCGTTTGCCCTGCAATGCCGTTTGCAGCTGTGTTGGAGAAATCGTAGATTATTTTATATGTAAAATACTGTAGCGCTCCCTTGTGTTTCTGTCTGTGTTCTCCGTTAGTTAAGTACTCTTTGACGATTCCCTTTGGTTAGCTATACAGGGTGTTTCAGTTAAATCCCCGGGCTAAATAATTCGCGAACCGGTGCACCAATCGAATAACTTTCTTTTTTACAAGTATCTGTCCAATACCGCCTACAAGATGCGCACCGCGTGAATGAGCGGGAGGCGCTCATTATTTAAATAAAAGTGCAAATGAGTTTCGTAAAAAAGCGTAACTTCTAAAGCAGGGCGCTGTCGGTATTAAAATGGGTACTACCCCTTTCGGGACCTTCAGTGGACACCTTTCAGAGAAAAATCTGCCAGCGAAGCGGGTCATTTGTTGCAGTAATTAATTGGTTTCGGTTTACGTATTTTTGTCGCGGCTGGTCGCGGCGACACCCTGTATATTAATGTATCTTTTATTTATTTTTTGCTTTTTGCTAATGCAAATGACATTAGTGTATATATATAGCTGCCGCACTGTAGGCAGTCGAGCCTCGTCAAGCCACTTCTCTGGGTTTTTGCTCGTCTCCTTTTCATGTATGAATAAACATTATTATATATTATATATAAAGCCGAGTGCGCCAAACTAAAGTGTAAACAAGTAAGACGAAAGAAATGGTAACGAAGGGATCAATAAACTGTCGCACGAGTGTGCGAAAATAAACGGTGAAGAAGCTAAGTTAATCAGCTCGTGATGAGCTGCAGTGCTCCTCCGAGGTTCCTGAGCTCTAGAGGTTGGAGTGTGCCTCAGTGTCTTCGAAATACTGAACTAGAGCGCGAAACATCGTTGCTTGAATTGTGCGGTCCCACGACCATTGAAGTTTCACGACGCTGAAAGGGCGGTTCTCCAGCGCTTCCAACTCAGATCGTATGAGACGACGCGTTTCAGAGTAACGTTCACACACAACTAGGATGGCTCCACATTCTCCACAGCTGCATACACAGAAACGTTGGCGGTGGCAGCTTTCCGATCTTCTGTAGAACCCGGCCACCGCAAGGAACACTAAGTCGTCGAAATCAATGCAACCGTGTCCAGCCACCACAAATGGTTGTCTGGTTCTACCCTATAAAGCGACGACGTGCTTGTCGACTTGGGTCCACTAATCCATGGATCTCGGCACATTCCCTTGATCACACCAGCGAGCATTAACCGCGCGTCAGATGCGGTCAAGTACGAACGATGTACTGGTCCGCTCCGGTATGCTCGGGAGGCTGCTGCATCTGCTGCATCGTTGCCAGATATACCGGAATGTACAGGCACGTACCCGCTGTAGGATGATACCGTGCCCTTGTAACGTATGAGTTGCATATGGCATTGAGGTCGCAAGCAGCAATGGGAGCGGGGCCTATGGAAACCAACACTGCCTGCAGGGTTTTCAGACAAATATTGGATAAAACGCGGCACTGAGGTCGAAAGACGAAACAAAACACGGCACAGAACTAACAATAGAGTTGTTTACGAATGTTTCGACCGGCAGTTGTGGCTGCCACCATTTTCATGGTCACGTGTATGACGACGTTTTCAATGATGCGCTACCACGACATGTCCAGAATGTATTATTGCGATCTTCTTGCAAGATATTTTCTATGGACCGATATACGATAGGGCACCCCTAGCTGTGGACACCCCTGTGTAGGACCCCTAGTTATTTTAGTTGTGATGACTGTGGTTTCTGGCAGTTTGGGGGGGGGGAACTGGCAGTTTCATCGCCAGGGAAGGTACTCTACCCCATGACTAGAGGTAATATGGTGAAATGGAACGTTGAGTAGCCTGACAGAGAGGTACGAAGTCCTATACGGTGTCCACAAAAATTAGAAGCGTTTTTAGGGAAGAGCGTTGGTTGGCTGGACTTGGTCGGGCACCATGCAATTTGGCATAGTGAGACGGTGAGAGTCTAGTTGATTTAGAGAGACTGAAAGTGTGGATCTGAAGGGCAGGGATATGTTAATGGAAGGGTTGGTAGTGCGGACAATGGAGAAGGATGTCATGTGATGTGATAGAGGAAGAACAAAATGGGGACGTTAGTCACGACGAAGTCCGACTGGCTGCCCCAGACCACTTCGCCGCAGTTAGTTGAAAAAAAAAGGAAAAGAAAGGGAGAAAACGCAGTAGTTGGGGGCGGGAGACAAACATCCCGAACTAGGGTGAACACTTGTCACAAACGAGGGACCAGAATGTGTCACAAAATGGAGAAGGATGTGCTCTAGATCTTTAAGATCACCGCAGTGACGGCATAGGGAAAGTCAAGCATGCAGCGTGTTTGGTGTGGCATCCGGAAAGCGAGCGTTGGATCATCTCTTGCAAACGTAGAGGTGGGGAGAATGTCAGTTGTCCATTGGCGGAATGCCAGGGGTGCCACTAAATATCTAAGAATGGAAAGACGATTTCATCTTAGCAGTGCAATACCCGTTCGTCTCCTATATAGAGGAGAGCTGCTTCTGTGGCGCTGTCAGCCTGTTCATTCCTCACGACATCACAATGGGCTGGAACCCACTAGAGAACTAGCCTGTGTCCCGCTTGGTACAGATGCTGGTAGGCCATTAATAGATCCGTCACTAGGGATGCGGACGAGCCTCGTATGCCCACACTGCCCATTCTCATGTGCTAAAATTGACTATATGCTGCAGGAAGAATAGAATGACATGGAGTTCTGCAGCTGTTGATGAGGTTGGACGCGAAAGCCATCGTCCTTGCACTACGCCTTCGTACGGTATTACAAAGGCCGATGCAGGCTTGCCATTTCTTGGAAGCGCCATCCGTGTGTACTGCTGCAGACGTGGAAAATTTATCTTCTACCACAAGCGGCTCGAATGACTTTTTTTTTTGTGTGTGTGTGGGGGGGGGGAGGACTTCACCTCTTCTCTTCCGAAGATTCGGAAAAGTCAAGAAGATGGACGCGACCGGTAGAGACCAAAGGAACTACGGTGCTGTTACTTCCATAGCTACGAAGCCAGTCAGGCTCGAACGTGCCATCTGTGCGACTCGATAAATGTCAGTTTTGGGGCAGTATTGAATTTTCCTGTTGAGCGGGTGACAGCGATTGTGTGCGCGCTAATGGAGGAAGTGCTCAGCCGTTTCCCTTCCACGTGGAACCTCAATCGGGAGTTCTCCAGCTACGACCGAAACCTGCCGTGTTTCATACATTCTTGTTAACTCCAAGATAGCGACGAAGGCCGCAAACAACCAGGCTCCGAAGGGTAATGATGTTGTTGAAATCCGGTGCAGGACCGGAGGAAGGCTACAAAGCACTGTCGCGCGCACCAAGGCTGTGTGAACTGCTAGAAGGGAGCGCTGACCACTGTCCCGTCCTGAACCGAAAATATGTCCAAACGTGGGGAAGGGAAGCCATCGCTGCGTTTTGGCTTCACTGTGTTTATGTTGAGAATCCAGCGTAGGTCGGAGTCCATGACCACGCCAGGAAAACGATGGAAACGTACAAGGCTCAGGCACCGACCAGAGGGGGAAATTTCCCTGCGTGTGAACGGGAGCACACCTTCGAGGCAAAAGGTCCATCACAAGTTGCGTAAGGTATTTATGGATGTTATTTAAAGCGTGAAGCAGGATTTTTTAAAACGTGGAATGTCATTCAACTAGGATAGTCTCTCCTTCTGCTATCCCGCTTTTGCCCGATATCCCTTAAATAAAGAGGTCATTAATGAATTTTAGGGAATTAGTCATCTTCTAGTTGCATACTTTCTTCGAGAGGATGTCAGCCTGGCCGTCGAATTCAACTCCAAAAACGACACCTATGCTGCTCTCATTTTTATAAAAATTCTGCATCAGATAAAAAAAAAACTGCATATCAAGTTGATACGTTACCGACTGAGCTATACCGAGGCCAGCATATCTGCGATGAAATGCATGCGCAAGTAAGTGGTATAACGTCAAAAAAAAAAGAGAGAAAAGCAATTTAGGAAATATCTAAAGAGTAACCTATAACAAATCTGTACACGCTTCTTCCTAAAACTATTTACGGTAAGATACCGAATACTGCCTTTCAAAAGTATTTGTAAGATAACCAAGTTGCCCACAGAAGTATTGAAGGTAGAGTCACTTGAGTAGAGCACCTAAAAGCTACGTACAAGTCTGTCCGAAACGTCCTCGATCTCTAGTGCCTGGAATGCAGCGTTGCTGCACATGGGTACATCGTGATGTCACTTGGTTCCTAGAAGAAGGAGATATTTGTGCGGGTTTATGTTTCTTGTGTGACATTGTTCCTTGGTAAAGACGCTCGCTAAAACTGAAGAAATTGCGTATCTGTGTATTGTGAGCCACGTTCTTGAATGCTGCATGATAAAGGCTGATTTTTCAGCGAGCTGTTTAGTCCCCCTTTAAGGTGGCGACGTGCGAGAGGAACATGTAGTCCTTAAGTGAAATGAAACGTTCCTGCTCTATTCTTATTTCTTATCCCTGTCTGCCCAGCTGACAAACTGACGATTGTCTTGATGAACGGAACCCTAGAAGCGATACAAAAATCACGATATCCTACAGTTCATTTATTATTAGCGTGAGCACCTGCCACGGTTGCTTTTATTCGCATCGGAATCCGCAGAACACAGACATAAAGTACCTGACGCACACTTTCTAGTACTTCACTTATGACAACTATTTCGTCCTTTCGTCGCCCTGACAATATTATTTGCGTCTCATCCCGGGTATATTCTATAGGTTCCATTGCATCAACGCCTAAAGGAGCAATGTGGTGACATTTAACATGGTTCGAATCATTGTCTCGTCGGTCAAGCTGTAAATTACGATGCACGATCACCATGCAAAATATTTTCGCAGCGCGGTGTATTGACACCGTGCAATAAAATTTACAAAATGAGTCTGAGAAAGCTCCTACGCTCACACGCTGCTTATACCCGCTGGTGCTGCGGCGGTCTACGTCATGAGTCACATGGTAGGGGAATTCTCTACGTCACGAAGTTTCCTCATTCTCTGATACGCCCTTTCCAAGAGTGGACGATTTTTGAAAGATGTGCAGAACAGAAGCCTCGCGCCCGCACTGCAGGTCTCGTTCTTTCGCAGGAGCTCATTTTATTTGATGCAGGAGCATCCAAAAACAAACAAACAAACAATAACAAGAGAGAGAGAGAAAGATCTGGGGGTCCCTCCAGTGCTCTTTTAGCATTAATGATTTAAAAAGATGCAGTGCTTGTAGCCATTCTTTGTATTTCCACTGCCCTTTGTGACACTGTTATGCCCTAAGGGTAAAATAAATAAATAAACTCCTGGTAAGGTCTCGTCGCTTATGCGCGTTCACGTGCATCCATACATTGATTGATTGACTGAGATATAAAAATTATGGAGATGCGAGGCCCGAAGAAGTGAGGTCAGGCTACAGCAGAACTCGTGAATGGAAAAGAAAGTAGAAAACAAACCACAAGATGACCAAGACGCATTAAAAAAAGAAGAAAAACCCTACAGTTATGTGGGCATGGGCTTCCAAAAGTTCTGTTTAAAAGGACTGATATACTGTTATAAATGAATCACAGCCTGTGACCTGATTTTGCTTCATAATTTTCGACTGCATTGTAAATATGCAAAGCGACAAAAGACGCAGAGATAGCTGGGGCATGTCCGCCGAGGAATTGCCCTGTCCTGTATGCTCATAAGCAGGAAGGACATCATACGTCATTCTAATCACACTGTTGATGTGCATAACTATGTGCTGTCCTTACAGCTCTCAGCATAAAGGATACAGCACAACGCTCCCGCGCGTTTCAAGAATGATTGCTAAAATTTATATCCTCTCCTCACCTTGACAGACAACATTTCTATTATGAGCTACGTAATTAACCTTACTTCTTTCTCAAACTCTCCCAAGAAGATTGTAAAGGGTCCGACATAATTGCTTCTTTATCTCGAAGCAATTACAGTGCGCGACCGTCACCCATTAGTTACACTTGCCTCGGAGAGATCCGGTTTTGCTTCTGAAAAAAGGAAATGCGAGCTTCACAACCTGAAAAAAAAAAAAAAAACGTCCTTTAATGCATTCTTAACGATACATAAACTACTACTCTATAAAAATATTTTTAGTCGAGGACGATATCGATATCTACCGACGATTTCGCAAACAGGCGAAGTGAACGGGGCACGGAACAGTAACATACTTTTCGACACCACCGCTGGATGGCGGCACCAAGCAGTCAGTTTCTGCACGGCGGATTTTTGGATCTTTCCATCTCTGCGAGCGAAACGAGCGTACGGCAGCAGCGGCGATATAATACGGTGTCGCACGACCATAGCAGCCTAGGGAGAAGACTAGATACAAGCAGACGACATCTAGGGAAAGGCACCGCCCTCTATAATGTGGGAGGCGGAGCATAAGCGGTATGTCGTTATTTGGACTCGTTGTTGTTACTAACATCTGTTTTTGCGAACTGCTTTCTTTTTTTCAGCTGCGCCGGTGTGTGTGGGTTTCATCTTTTTTTTTCGTGAGTGCGGTGTGACTCGACGTTCAGTGACAACAGCCAGTTCGTGGTTTCAAGTTGTGGAACTTTGAGGACGCGGGTTTTGTGTGGTTCAGTGGATTTTGTGAAGCAGATTGAACAGCTGGATGTGCCCGAGGTAAGCAACTTTTGGTTTGTCGTAAAGTTAAGTTTAGTTTCACTCGACCGACAATGCGATCGACGCCCGTACTGGGAGCACGAGGAGATGTTTGGTGTCAGTCCGTTTGTGTTCAATTATGTAATACGCTTCGTGAAAAAGTTACAAACAATAGTCTTTCGTCGAGTTACAAAATCGGGAAGAAAAATCGGTGTCTGAGCTTTGGTTTTCGACGCCGTCGTGTTTGTTTCAACAGCACGCGGTAATAGACTGTTTGTATACTCCCTTTTTTGTTTTGTTATTATTTTCGTGATATCAAGAAACGCTTCCTTATTCAGTGAAACGTGGGGGAGCTCCCGAGTATTTACACAGCGATTAAACGGCGTCGTGCTTGAACGTTGTGTTGATATCAGGCGAATCACTGGAGCAAATCTACAGTGCCGCAATAATTGCGAATGTGTGCAACAACAGGTACGATGATGATGACCACCTGTAAGCAATTTGCTGCATGTGGTGTCCAAGTCTGTTACGTGGGCTTTGCAGTGGATTTAGCGCCGACGGGATTTATGAACAAGGGTTCTGTTACCGCGGTCGATCTCAACACATGTGTTGATGCCCATTCCTTATATGCAAATATGCAGTCTTTTATGGATACGCATCTTTTTTCTTTTTACTAAAAACATTCTGTGCTGTTTTTGAAGCATGTCAGTTGGCGATAACATGAGAATACAGAGACTTTTGCAATAATACGGAGAAAAATTTTAAGTAGGCTTCCTGAGCTTGTGGTTAAGACAAGGAGATGAACAGACAAAGGTACAGCACGCAAGACACCACAACCAGCTTACAACGCTTACACTATCTCGCTGACAACACACACACACAAAGAAATGATGGGGCTGATGCTGGCCAACAGGCTGGGCACTACCCCAGTGTAAATTGTACATTATGAAAGATGATGATAGAGATGGCACAAGACAGCAGACAAGACACGTGATAAGACTATCAAATTTGCCTTATTTATCTTTTAAATCGCACAGTTCTGCTGCGATGTCGGAATCAAAAACTGTTTCCCTGTTACGATATATCGACGGTAATTCGTAATAAAGCTTTTGTGTGTTGTTTGGGAGCTGCACGTCCGATACCGGAGACTTTTAGTAAGGCGTTTATTTATTTATTTACATACTTTCAGGGCCGAAATGCTGAAGATAACGCGTTTTCTTGTGTGAAACGATAACGTGTTCTTTGTAGTGCCGTATCTACCGCAGTAAATCAAAGGACAAGAGTGTGAGTCACACAATGTTGCGGTTACTTCTTCTGTGTACGGTTCCTTCACGACCATGTTAGCACCGGTCTGCCAAAAGCTGCCTATGATACAAAATGCACATCAGTTAGCAATCGATATGTGCACTTAGAGAAAGCGTTAAGCAAACCTTGCAAAATATCCCAGCGATGATGCCGAGACATATAGTAATAGAAGAGTATACAAAATGAGGTACTCTATGTAATCTGCAAATCTCTAAGGCTATACACTACCGATATCAAAGTGTGTACACGTGCTAGGTAAAAGTACAGTGAATATAGCACCACCCTTTAAGGCGAAATGGTAAATTTTAGTCCATTTGGTGACTAAACGCATTGCCACAAATATTAGTTCATTTCGCGACCAAGTGCTTAGAAGTTTACGTGACGTTTAAGGACTATTTGCAGTTCCAGGGAGTAAATTTCAGGGTCTGGGAACTAAAATGGGGAGTAATTGCTACCTAAGGGGACTAGAAGTTGAAATTACTCCCCAATTTAACCGCAAGTGTGAGATAATACCGCGGGACGTTGAAATACGCTCGTAGCAAAGAGTATACAGTTTCCCCGTTTATAAACTAACTAATCACCTATTATTGCTAATATAACATGCATTACACTTAAGCCTTACCTTGAGACATATAAAGGCAGCCTCCTTTTAATTGTGTGGTTCAAATACGACACAATGATCGCACGGAATGTTATCCCCTTCACATGTCCGGGCAGGACGTTAACACTTTGTGCACTGGAACTGCTATACTGCCACGTGTATTGGCTGTCACCGTTTCCGCAGTGGGCGACCGGATCTCTTCAAAAAAAACACATCACATAAATTGTTACCGTATACACAAAGACAAGTATCCGCGAAAAAAGAAAAAAATCGAAGCCTCACTACAGTATTAATGTTGAAGTCACTCTTTAGTAGGAGATAAGGGCGTTATTAATGACCGATACACCGTGTTTCCTAAAGCTAACCTGTTTTGCTCGGTTCAGCGTACCGTCCCCAGAGGAGCAGTTTAACTATCAAAACATGTATGACGCCTGTATACAGCTGCATCTACGAGTCTTCCTAGTCCAAAGGAAAAAGTGTTCTAACTTCCACGGAGCTTACGTCATTTCACCTTCGTCCCAATGTTGCCGGACACTTCCTTCCGACATGGACCTCAAACCACGTCCCCGTGATAAATCTGTTTCTCCTGCTCCCTTTCTTTTTCTGCAGCCAAGAATTCCGCTCTCCAGGACATTTAATGCGCACCCCTACAACGTTGAGCCCCGCAGGAACCTTACCCCTGTGCTCCTCATCCGTCCCTCCACCGTGGGATTAAGCTGGCATTAACGTCGTCTCTCTCTCCCCTCGATTAATCTTCTTTGAGCAAGAAAAGACTATACGCGCCGCAGTTTCGCGTTTTTCAGTCGTGGTACGAACTGGACTTCGGTGCGTGTTGCCAACACATAAACACTCGTTGCTGTCACAGTCGGAGAAGAAACCAGAACAAGCAAGTGAAGACCACAAGCGCGCGGTCCCCTACCGTGTACTGGAATACATATATGCATCATTATACACTGTATAGAGGGATTGCTCTTTGGCATAACAGTACAGGCATTCTAGAGTTGCATCTCATGCACTTCCCGCTGAGTCGGCTTTAAAATATATGGCTTTCGGGAATTCCGGGGAGGATATCAACCCTTACACATGCTAAGTGTTGCTTATATTCCGTGCAGGGCCGTACACAGTCTCAGGCCCTTGTGCTTCCGTATCTGGTGTGTATCGAACGTGCGTTGTTTCTGATGCGGCTTTGAGGGGAAGGAGGAGTTATATTAGCGACTTTTACTACACAGAGGGAACAACTGTATATGAAAACCAAACGACAAAGGAGGTTGTCGAATCTCTGCGGTACGGATGTTGATGATGATAGGAGAAAAAAAATGGAGATGTGAGTCCGCTCACTGCGGGACAGGCTGCTCCAGGCCTATTAAAGAGAAAAGATGAAAAAGAAAAAACGTCTAAAAAGACGAGAGCTCTGCTATGCTCTTAACGAAGGTGATCAGTGAGCGCTGTGCACCCTGACGATGAATCGCAAGCCATTCGCCCAGCGCTTTCACGACGTCAAAGGGTCGGACGGAATTTTAGTAGATCTGAACCGTTTTACGTAAACGATAAAGAGAACTGTAAAATCGAAGTTCACCGACATGATATCAGGCACTTGAAACGGGTATGGCGATTCTATTATTTTTCGAGTGACTCTTATCGTGAACGCTTTGAAATCTACAAAAACTTTCTAGTACTTTGTCATGAAGTTAGAAAGGCTCTGATAGTACCCTCTGTCACTTCAGATGATGCGGTGTGAAATGGTGAGAAAATTGCTGTCGTAAAAATGTCGTTACATATACGCAATGTAGTTTGAGTCGTTTGCGAAATATTTACAGTATACCAATGACCTGACACACGGGTCAACCTAAGGCCCTTCACGGAATTTACCACACGAAAATATGGTGCGTTTCTCTGATTTCTTGTCTGAGCAGATAGAGCGCCACATTTCTGGCGATGGTGCGCTGAGAGAAACAATCAAGGGCGATCGGCAGTGTCATATGTCTGCGGCGCCAACTCCTTTCAACAGTGCTATACCTTGTGTGAAAGACCGGTGTGGAGGATACCAGAAGAGAGCACGAATCGTACAGATAAGATGGAACGAAACATTCCATGCGATGCGATATGCGCAGAACAGTTGGCTCGGTGCCTGCGTGGTCCCCTATAACCAGTGTGTCACCGTCTGAAGAAGACCAAATAGGTGAACACGTCCCCTGGTTGACTGCACTGCGTACCGGCCTAAACCTTGAACCGTAAATGCCGACCGCGAAGACTCTTGGTCCAGGACCCAGTGCCACGGCTACGATCCAGAGGATGCGAATGCGGTGAAAGAGCTACCGCTCCGGCGCTTCCCTGCTGTCCCTGTGAACTACAGTGCTTCCTCGAAGCTTCTCATCCCGGCAGTGGTGGTGATGGTGGGGTCGGTGGCGTGCTGTTTCCGAGTGGTCACCTCGGGTACCAGTGTCGCCCTCCGATTTTTTGTTTCCGTTCCGTATCGATGTCAGGAGCCACCAGCACCACGATACCTTCGGAGGACACCTCCTGACATGAGTTCTACTCTGCCCATACGTGTGAGAGGTACAACAACAACAACTTAATTTTAAGATGATGAATGGGGAGTTTCATCACTAGGGGCGCTACTCTACCCCATTGCTGGTGTCAGAGGTACAAGACAGCTATAGCGACAGGCGAGACCGTTGACGTCCCTCGAAAATTTAGACAACTCCTGCGTATTTTACTTTAGTCCACTGAGTTGTTTGTTTGTTATACTCGAAAGTCACGCTAAACACTGGGAGATCACAGGATCGACCTCCGGCTGTCCGAGGTTTTCCTCGAGCTCTCCAGCAGACTCCCGCTCTTTTCTGTTGTCCTCTATATCAATCTGTCCATGTCTGTACACCCCGCGTGGCCTCAGTTGCTTCGTGGTGCTCACGGGAATTGAAAGAAAGCGAGAAATATGATAAAGCGGGAAAGCATGCCTCTAAGACACGGGCGTCGTTTTAATGTTGTGAGATACCGCAATCATTTTAGCTCTTTTTATCTGCTTGCGCGTGGAACATCCAAGACGGAGTTTAACAGCCCGGAAACTTAATAAACACAGTGCCGCCATCAACGTGCAACATGCGCAGAAAGAAAAAAAAACAGATAGGGGAACGAGCAAATAGGAACAGAAAATACGTCTTTGTAGCATGATGAGCCCGGAAACGACCTTACGCTTCTTAAGCAACAGGTGCGATGTAGCATTTCGGGGAGCACAACGCATTCGTAGGCGTACGTGCGCATCAACAGGACTTATCTTCTTCATTTTATACAATGGGCTCTTATCACCGGTTGTGGATGGCGATCACTCAGAACTTACGTCTCTTACATGAACTTTTGGAAAGAAAGGAGGACTCGTTTTTCTCTGTTTTGAAGCTGCCTGGTGCCTTCTTTGTTCTGGCACGGTGGAAGAAACCTTCCCGGGCGCTTGGCTCCACCGGAACCACTCGCGAAGCAACCATGTGCGAAAATCGCGACACTCCGTCACGTAAAATGGGCACCAACACATCGTATCTAGGGGTTTACAGATAGCAAGTTATCAATTTACCAGACGTGTATGTAGGTGTAGTTGATTAACCATATACCTTGGGTCCCAAAGACGAAGGTTGTTCATCTTAGTCACGGAGCCCGTCAAGACACTGTCAGTGGCGAGGACGGTGCCCAGTACACTCTTAAAAATGAACTTCACAGCATAGCACGCTCCAAGTCAACCATCACCCCGGGTGACATCGTTCCTTTCCCTGATTTGCTGGAAAGTGGGGGCGTACGCCATTTTTGCTGGCATTATGCAGTTCACAATTGCCACAAAAATGGCGTACGCCCGTCATTTTCATCAAGTCAAGGGAGATAACGTTGTCATTCGGGATGATGGTTGGCTACGAGCGTACTATGCGGTGAAGCTCTGTTTTTAGAGTGTAGAGGAAATATCGGTGACTTCGAACCTAAAAGCTTTTGCTTAGTCATCAAGGAGATTTTGTATGAAGGCCTGATGGGAAGACACTCCGCAATACTTTGCGGATGCCAACGATATCGTCTTTGCATGCCCAAGCCAGTGTCTACACGTTCTGAACTGGGTTTCATCTTTGTCGTAGGACAACCTATTGATGAGAAGGTCATGTCTTGGGGCACACTTGCTGCAATACGTTACAGTGCTGATGTATTCGGTTGAGAGTATTTAGAACGTCTCGTTGTTAGCTTAGTTTAGGATTTCAGTTTATGACTTCATTTCTTGGTAATGCTTTTGTAACGTGATGTGGTCAAAATTGCGACTAGTTCCATCCTCTAGGTATCAATACAGGATGTCGGTTCAAGCCATTCCAACCTGCGGGAAGGTGTCGTTTGAAGTTAAGGAACAAATAACAACAACAACTACTTTATTTTGTTGACAATTCCGTTGCTGTTTCATAGCCAGAGGCGATACTCTAAAAAGCGTGAACCTCACAGAGCGAGCCTTCTATTACCTATCAAACAACACAACAGTGGTCATAATAACAAATATAATACTTATATCGCAAACAAATACCGCCGCAATAAGCACAGCAAAGCAGTACATCACGATCTGACGTGACACTGAAGAAAAGCTTGAGTCTGGTCTGGTGCGCAGCGAGGTTATAAAAGAGCAGCATACTTATCAGCGTCAACACATATGCGCGTCACGCATTTTTAGGGCCTACATCATCATATCTTTCCTACTACCGTTATCATCATCACTATCCTGTTCTACCCGCAAGTACACAGTTTTATCTGAGGTGAACCGATAAAAATCAGTACAGACACGAGCTTGAGCGTGGGTGGCAGACAGAGAACGTTATCGCTGATATTACCAGGGGAGCACACGGAACTACAACATGCTTGTGCTGCCGTGAGTCGTACTCGTGAGATGCGCTGCAAAGGAGCCATTCACCGTTCGTGGTTATCTTGGAAACATGCCTCGACGTTCACAACGCCGGCTAAGCTCATATAAAAGTATTATATATATATATGGAGGACGATTACACGCGAGGAAGCTCGAAATCACAGAAGCGTGACATTCTTGCGATCTGCCCATAATAGCCAGTTATAGTATAACGTACGCTGTCACCTTTGCGTACGGAGGGAATAGCGTGGTGGTTCTGCCCAATGCGCAAAGCCCTGTACGCGTGCGCAGGACCACTAACGCTATCCCTTACGTACGCAAAGGCGATAGCGTACGATATACTAAAACTCACTAATGATAATAGCGAACGAACGAAATAATGGTAATGGTACCGTGGTGATAACGAATGAACGAGGTTACCTGGTCGGAACAACAACTAGATAATGACGATCACAATGGGTGCGGTATAGGAGGTACAAATTTTTCGTAATGTTAGAATAGCTTTGTCTTGGGGTTCAGTTTTTGTTTCTCTCTTGGTTAATGCTACTCGTTAACGGATATATGTCTAGTAGTAGCCATTGTCTTTTTCCGCAGGTATAGAACAGGAAATTGTTTTAAATACGGACTCGACATTACATGATGTACCCGAATCTAGATCCATTGTATAGATTTGTGTGGTTTCCCCATATCATCGTCATCATGTATTTCTCTCTCTGTGTGGTTTCCTTTTCTTTTCTGAATAACGCGTCCTGGAGTAGCCAGTCCTGAGCGGACTAACATCTCCATTTTTTTTCTTTTACAAATCAATCAATCAATCAATCTTGTTTGTTTCAAGATTTGCCTCGCCTGCGGAATCACTTTGACGCTGTAGTGTACGCGAAAAAGTTAAATAAGATCGTCCGGACATGCTCATTGTAATCCATGGTTAACAGAGATGTTCTACCGGACGTTTAAGTAAATATTCCAATAGATACATTTTTCGAGACAATGTTACCATACGCTACGTTTTAAAAACAACAGAAAGTACCGATAAACAGAGACGATAAAATGGCAGTCCTATTTCGCCACAACCCCAACGGCACCAAGTTCTGCCACAAAAACTGACCAGCAGCAGGCAGCCGAATCACTTAAACTGGCAGACGACAATTTATGTAGGGAACGACCTAATGCAGATAACGATTTTTCAGGACTCGAAGAAGCTGCCAGTGCTAAGCAGTGGAACGTGTAATGGTCCTATTCCAGACGACAGTTGAGGCGACAGAGACGCTGTGGTCATATATTCGCTTATCGCCCGCCAGGATCGCTGCCGGCGGTGGTTTCTGCCATCCGGTCCTATGTTTTTTTCTTGGCGAACTCCATCTCGTTTCCGTTGACTGGTTGCTGCGTTCAAAATACAAAGCCACATGTAGGGACGAGAAAAGAAAATCTATGGGAATTAGATCTGTTCCGTCTTGGGACGTAGATCCGGAACGTATAATTCTCACGGTTCCAAGGGCCGCACTTTCAGTGCAGGAAGGGGAAGTCTATGCATTGCATACGAGCTGTAAATTGTTCTAAGGACGTCTGTTTGCCCTTCCGATCATTAGATAATTGAGGTCCTGGTGATCAATGGAGGAGATATTCGGTTACTTAACGCGTGATGGGATGGGCATAGAGACAAAGACGGCTAAAGGGTGTAATTTATTGAGGTTCTATCGACCGTTTACGATGCTCGTCTACGGCGCAGAAGGTACATGAAGCAACAGAAATTTCAGTGTGATTAATGCCAGGAATAGTATGTTCGATTATTAAACTTCTGTCGTATGTTGCATGTTTTCGACCGTTTATTTTGGAAATAATTTTGTCTGTGTTTCCGAACTCCACATGTATTTCTACACGGCACCTCGATGACTTTGACTGCTGTAAAACTCGGAAAATACGAGAGTACTACGCAAGTTTGTTTGTTGTTGCATCTCTAAAAGCAGATTTCGGGGTAACTCGTTACTGTAATTAAATTCCTTTTTTTTGGTAACTTGTAACCTAACTGGTTGCTTTTGCGCCGTGGTAATTTTAAGAGGGACTCGTTACTTTTTCAGGTAACTTTGCCAAGGTAACTGAAGTTAAGTTCCAAGTTACTTTTAATTCGCTCTTCATTCGCTCTTCTTGGTTTCTCTCCTGTTCCTTCATGGCATATTTTGCCATAAAACGTGATATTCAATCAATGACAGTATTTTACTCAAGAAGTAAGAACCGCTGCCATTGAAATGAAGCTGAACCATTCTGCGCCAACTGGGAGTAAGATGCAAAGCGTTTGAATAGACTTCTACGAGAAAAAAAGTCATCATATGGCGTTTGTAGACAGACTGGAACCGAAACAAATCGGAAGGAGAGGGCTGGGTTCCACGAACGGGCACTTGTTCGGTGCCTCCCATTGAAAGAAACGTAATACCGAATGTCGCGTCCCTTTCAGGGACCATTGTAGGTGACGGTCCACGGTCTGACCACGGTCAGACCGTGGCGCGACCTCGTTCACCTGTAGCTTCGAGCGTAGTTGAACTCTACCAAATTTGTGGCGCTGTCGAACACTATGACGTCATTTGTTTACAAACAGGGAGAGGTCTATCGTTGGACACAAACGAAAACGCTTTAAACGTGTTGCCCTCCTTCGCAGGTAACTCAAAGCAACTCATCTGCTCTCGCGCACTGAACATGTGTAATGCTATTTTGTGTCCGAAGTAACTTGGAAGTAACTCGTTCTTTTTTTTAAGTAACTCAGTAACTGCGAGTTACATTTTAGGCTGAAGAACTTCGTTATTAACTTAATTAAATTTTTCACGTGGTAACTTAACTCGTAACGAGTTCTTTTTGACGGGTAACTTCTCAATCTATGTCTAAAAGTGCTTCCTCTTATAATCATCCCTTTTCTGGCTCCCTTTTCCTGCAAAATAAAGATATCCTTCCACCCCTCCTAATCCGTTCCCAATGAGCAATAGAGGGGGAGGGACATGTTTATTATATAAAAAAATAGGAGGGAAAGGTTAGGGCAATAGGGCCACAGCAGCGGTGAGTCGCCAACCTCATCGTCGTCCAGGGTATGTGTGTGTGTGTGTGTGTATTGCAACACATACTGGTATTTTGTATTTTCGAACTAATGTCTTTAAGAATTTCTGCTATCGAGTGTTTTATTTTCCAGTTTTGCATGCACTATGCCTTGTCTTAGCCGGCTAGAGATCGACGAAGTGTTCCAAAGAATAAAGATAATATCTGGCGAGCGAAGCCTCTACAATGCACTGCAAACGAAGGTGTCAGAGATGATTTCTTTCTTTCTTTCTTTGGCGCGAAAAAGAAAAAGGTGGAACTGAAAAACGGAAGTGCGGGAATATAAAACACGCTGGCTATCCACAATTTGTCAAAGCACATCCGGCTTAACCGTATTCGCATTGAGGCAAAATTCATATTTTGTCCACGTTGTTGTTCTTGTTTTGATACTGTTTCAAAGAAAACAAGAGTGAAATGTCGAGCGTCGCTTCTCCTGACCACCTGCTTCGTTAATTGAACCGCAAAGAAAAAATGAATTCGTGGCAGGTTTCTCGTGGAAAGCTTCGCGTTTTCGTTCTGCTGCCGTGACTGACTACGACCATGACCCTTCTTACAAGCAATTCCATCACCTCACCACCTCGCGTGGCTCTGTGGTTACCGTGCTTGCTATGCCACGTCGGGAGTACCCGGGTTCGAATCCCGGTGCCGGCTGTGCTGTTTGGTGCTTCCTGGGTTTTTCCTCAGACACTGTCAGACAGATGTTGGCACAGTTCCCTAGAAGTCGGCCCAGGACGCACATTCCCTCACCCAGAGCGTTACTCGTGACATTGGCCACCTCTGTAAGGCCGACAACGGCAAACTCTTTCATTAGCACCACCACCACCAACCATCACCACCACCTATGTAAGCCGTCCGCCAAGATGATGCGGATTTCGCACTTTAGACTTCGTAAGCGTTTGAATGGTTTAACGCAAACCATTCCAGGACATATAGGCAGGATTCCAGGAACAAGATGTATATTGACATAAATGGCAAGAGCAGTTCACGACTACTTCTTTCGATGCGGATGTTATTTTGACTTGCAGCCCTCGGTGGCTCAGTCGGTAGCGTGTACGCCTGCTGACCCCAAGGTCACGGGTTCGAACCCTGCGGAGTTGAATTGAATTGGCTGTTTATTGCGATAGTGGACAATGGTATAAATACCGAACACGTGCAGACCCATAGCAGTTTGCTTGTAGTGGGTCTGCTACAATGTTTTACAGAAGCAATTTCACGTGCAACAGCATACAAAACTCAGGTGCAGCAATACGGACAACACACGTAAACATTCTTATGAAGAATGGTAAGGTTAAGTGTGAAGCTTTGTAATTTAGACCAAGTGCCATGAAAGACAATCGCGCAAGTTTTATCTATGTTTAACGTGAGTTTGTTAGATCTAAACCATTCATTAATATATTGTAAATTATCTTCAGCACACGATCGAATTTGTGCTACACTTCTGCCAGGTACAAAGAAACTCGTATCACCAGCATACGTTACACATGTGGAATTTTTAAGGCAGGCCGCTCGGAAGATCGTTAATATATAAAGAAAATAATATTGGCCCCAAAACGGAGCCCCGTAGTACTCCTACTGATATACATCGAGGCTGGGATATAACATTGTTGAGCACGACTACCTGTGTACGTGAAGGCAGGTAACTGCTAAAAAACTCTAAGGCGTGACGACGGAAGCCATACCACTCCATTTTTGTCAGCAGGATTTCGTGGTCCACCGTATCGAAGGTTGTGCAGTATCGTTGTACGGTACCGTATCGAAGCAACGAAAAGGTTGTTGTTTAACGCGTTATTAATCGTTGTTGATCAATGATCAGTGAAACGAATGGCCGTGTTACTTCAACGAACTGTTCTGGTTCAATCAAAGAGGATTTGATCCAATGCTTTTTGAGCAGTTGACACGTCGCCCGCTTGGTGGTGCCACCTACGCGTTTAATGGCCCTCGATTTCAGTGATCATTGAAGGCTGCCTGCGCGGCAGGGATATATTACAAAGCCAAAGACCGGGTGGGGCTGCAGCTTCAAAATGATCATGTTCTGAAAACGTGCAGATGGTGTATTTCCTCAAGGTTGCCCTTAGGTTGCGTGCGTCCACACTGTGATGACACGCGTAGGGACGCTAAAACGAAAACTGTCGTCTGCGCAGAGCGGCAACTCAAAACATGCCCTCCGGCGGATGCTGGAGCAACCTGCTTTACTCACCGAAACGTCATGCACTTCGTTTCTCCAACGTAAGTTCCCAGGAGTACATTGAGATACTTGCGGCATACATTCTTCATTGGGTGTTGAGTTGCCTCGAGTGTTGGCTGAGGAAATCTGCTGTTGTTATCGAAGTTTAGGTATGGCCTACGTTTCTCTGCGCAGACTAAGCAAATACAGCAAGACGCTTTCTTCAAACGTGCGTATATTACGGATGGACATGGCTCAAGTCGTATCCCAAGAAAGTGTTTTCTTTTTCGTGTGCGTGTGTTCCTACAGGTTGTAGAACAGTTCCTATGTTTACGGTAGCAACATAATTTGTTCAAACGAGAAGGGCAGGGCAGAGGATGAGACCGATGGCTGACAGTGTCAGTGAGACAAGGGGCATGTGCTTGAGAGGGGGGTCTATTTATTTGTCAGGAAAAGTCATGCGATTAAGTAAAGTCCGGTAGACAATCTAGTAGCCGACATTTACAACAACAGTAACAACCCACGGGGTGAAATATGTTAGATCGCAACTGAACAACAATAGCAATCGAACTGCGCGAAGCAGCATCGCAGCTATCCCATCCAATTCCATCCACATTAAAACAAAGTTGTCTTTCCAGTTCGAGCCAATCCAATCGAGCATCTCATTTCATGGTTATTATCAACATATTGTACGTGCTCGCCTTCAGCATGTAAATAAACGAGTACAATATATTAAGTAGATATAATAAGTGTAATATACGACGCAACAATTCACCACGTAACCCTCAAAACACCCACATTGCGTGATAAACACCCTCATTGCATGTTTTTCTTTGTGAAGCTGTTCTAACTACTTGCCTGAAGACGCGCCTGGTTTTCCATTCTGCCTGCCTCCTAACCTCCTTTCACTTGACGTATACTAGGTCAAACACGAAGCAACGACACACAAACCCCCACTTACACGGAGTATTAATATAGTTACTCGCCAACACGGTATGCAGGAGATTTTTTTTTTTTTCAAGCAGACCTGTTTGCGCATGATGGTGCACCTTAATCGCTATGGCTCCCGTGCATCGCGGCTTCTGCTGTGTGTGCATTATCACCGAGGGCCCCTCGCGTGCGTGAATTACAATAGTTGCTCACGCGATTCGCAGCGTGATACTCGGTTGAGAGAGTATAGCTCTCTTTCAATAATGGCATCCCGGAGTGATCATGGGAAGAAAACTCCGTCTTTTCTTTAGCAGAAACCATCGAACGCATAAGTGCGCCACCTGTTGTGCTGTTGTCGTCTGCTTTCTTCTTCTAGACTGATCCCAAGTCTATAGGGAGGGTATTCTGCATAGCAATGAGTCGGAACTTGGAATCCCTGTAAAAAAGAACAGAAGAAAAAACGAAAGGATAATATGGGTACAGCAAAAGAAGAAAAACGACGATCTGCATTAAGTCTTATTTGCATGGTTGTTGGCCTGCGATAAGTGTATCAGCTTTGTGAACGGGGTGAATGATCGTTTATAATTATACCTGCAGCCGCAGCTACTTGCATGTGTTAGAAGTCATCTGCGGATGCAGATGTGTTGAAGATATATAAACCTCGACAGGTACCTCTAACAAGATACAGCGGCTAATAGGCTATAGGAGTTGTATTACAATGGTTGTAGACGTTAAGAAACTGTCAGTACAAGGTAGGCACGGCAAATGGAAAGAATATAGTTTGGAAAAATGTCAGACCAGAAAAAGAGGAACAGACTAAACTTCCGTCCACCCTCGTACCACAGCTCAGGGCTGTATCACTTGGGGGTAGGGAGTGGAAAAAATCAAAACAAAAAACAAACAAACAAACATAAATTAATGATAGGAACGAACAAGACGATGACTAGTGGAAGATGGTGAACAGACAAATGGAAGTGTCTAAGTAACAAACAGCAAGAACAACATCTTTATTTTGCGTGATGATGATTGGGCGCGTCATCGCCAGTGACACCGTACCTCCCATTCACAGTGCACATCGGTCTTATTCATCCTGTACACTATAGCTCACCTCTAACCCTTCATCCATTTGCTGTACTAGTGACGATGCCCACTGGCATGTGGCTAACAACCGTGAGCCAAATATCCCCATGAACCCCCCCCCTCCTTCACCACCACCACCACCACCATCTCCACCGCATTACTCGAGGTCAGGGGCGGTGGAATTCAGGACGTCCCCCACCGTCACCACCAATTCATGTCCGGATCCCAAAAATTCGAGGCAGTCCGAACGACAAAAAGTGGCAAATGCTTTATTGTTTTCGTCTTGCGTGGATTGAATGTACATTGCATTATTTTCATATGAATGTTTCAGTATACAGAATGATAACAAAAGCACACCAGGCAAGCCCTATCTCTGACTGTATCATGGCATCCCAAAGGCTCCCGCCCTAAAACTCTTCCGCGGGACGAACTCCTGTGTTATAGCGTTGTCGTCCAGCATGCCGAGTTTCTCCGGAAAAGGGTTTATGGCATTTTATTCGCATGCGGCACCTGAGATAACACTTTGGCGCCTCTTGCACCTACACGGGAATGTTTCGCCCCCTTCACAAATTCAGGGGGTCCATGTACTGACCCTTCAACCCCCTCCTCTTCTGCCGCCCCTGCTCGCGGTAATTAGATTACATTATACAAAAGGAAAATGCTATACGCGTTATTCATGGGGAATTTAAGACATTTAGAAAATAAATTGCCTATAATGACGCATAAGCCGGTGAGTGGCTGATTCAAAAGCAAGTCCGCGGACTTACTCCGGTTTGCACAAAAGAGGCTAATCTTTAAATACCTCTGTCTTGTTCCGTTGCCTCTATATATCACTCGACAGAATGAGCTCGTAACAAATTAAGTTCTTTTTGCGAACAAAGGACTCTACAGGTAATTACGAAAAGACAAAGGGCACTAGAAAGTTCTGTACTGCTCACCCCCTTTTCTAAGCCTTGCGTGATGAGAATGATTCGTGTTGTTGCTTTAAAGTCACTTGTACTCGAGAACGACAAGCTAATCTTGTACGGTGCCGCTGCAATATTGATTTGATGAATGTGGGTCACTTTCCATGATACAAAAGAAGCCCGCTTTTAATATGGTGCAGGAAAGTTTAAAAAAATCGAAATTTGTGAAGCCTTTGCGCTGGCTTACGCCTTCAGGTGGCTTACGGCTTGAGCTGGCTTAAAGGTAGCGTAAAGCAGCAGACAGTCAGGTTACGTTGGCGGCATAGTTTAATACCGTGCTGCTTGTAAACTCAGCGCAATAAGTTATACTTGTGACCGGGAACGCTAAATGTGTTTACTTTGCTAGTAAATAGCGGTAAAATAGTGTGCCTGAATAATAACTCCCTCTGCAGAGGGATCCTATGGTAAACGGATCGAAGCGACATCTGGTGCGAAATAACCCTCAAATTGTCAAGCAACAATGATCTATGCTCCCGACTGGCTTGCTGCTCTAGACGGCTACGTAGCTGACACGTATCCGATACGTAGCCGACATCTGTTTTCGACAGTGTTATGCGCATGTAATGTAGTTGTGCCGCCCTGACGAGCAATGCGCATGTGACGTCTTCGACACTGTGTCGCCCGTAATTTTCGATGTTAAATCTATAAAAAAACTATGTGCGCGATTGTGACGAAAATTGTGACGTAAGAGCTCAGGCTATCAAGTAGACAAATCTTGAGATTGCATGCTCTACTGCTTTACATTACCGTCAACATTTTATTTGTAACGTATAATTGTGTCAGTTGTTCTTTCCTGCTTTCAATCTTCCGGCAAGCCCATGTCCATCTTTTGCAGGAAACGCCTATCGACATGCCTGTTCAAAGATGGTGACAGAAGGAATGTAGAAGGTTTATTATAGTATAAATGAGCGATCATTGACGATCCCTGCTTACTACAGTAAATACATAGATTGAGAAGTTACCCGTCAAAAAGAACTCGTTACAAGTTAAGTTACCGTGTGCAAAACGTAACTAAGTTAATGACAATGTTCTTCAGCCTGAAATGTAACTCGTAGTTACTGAGTTACTTAAAAAAAGAACGAGTTACTTCCAAGTTACTTCGGACACAAAATATAGCATTACGCAGGTGGAGCGTGCGTGAGCAGTTGAGTTAGACCTTGAGTTACCTGCGGAGGAGTGCAACACGCTTAGATTGTTTTCGTTATGTTCAACAATAGACCTCTCCCTGTTCGTAAATAAATGACGTCATAGTGTTCGACAGCGCAAAAATTTAGTAGAATTGAACTATGCTCGAAGCTAGAGGTGAACAAGGTCGCGCCCGAAAGCCACGGTCTTACGATATGGTCCCTTAAAGGGACGCGACCCTCGGTCCTACTTCTCTTTCAATCGGAGGCAGCGAAGAAGTGCCCGTTCGTGGAACCCAGCCCTTTCCTTCCGATTTGTTTCGGTTTTAGTCTGTCTACCAATGTCATGATGACGTTTCTCTAGTAGAGGTCTATTCGAACGCTTTGCATCTTACTCCCTGAGGGCGCACAATGGTTCAGCTTCATTTCAGTGGCAGCGGTTCTTAATTCCTGAATAAAATACTGTCATTGATTTGATTATCACGTTTTATGGCAAAAAATGACATGAAGGAACCGGAGAGAAAGCAAGAAAATATGTGGAAAAGTGACTTAAAAGTAACTTGGAACTTAACTTAAGTTACTTTTGCAAAGTTACCTGAAAAAGGAACGAGTTCCTCGGAAAGTTACCAGGGCGCAAAAGTACCGAGTTAAGTTACAATTTACCAAAAAAAGTAACTTAGTTACAGCAACGAGTTACTTGTATCGAGTTACCTCGAACTCTGAGTAAATGTACTGCGAACAAAGATCAATATACAGGGTGCTTGCTGTACCGTGTCCCTGAATTATATTAAAAACTCTAGACATTGTACAAGGTTGAACATGAAAGAACTGATGTTCTGAGGATTAGACATAGACAGGATTAGACATAGAAGGGACAAATACATACAAAGCCTCAATTTGTCTAAGAACCTTTCCAGTGACTTTCATCTTTCATTGTACAAGGATTCCGCTTGCTGCATTGGTCTTTGCGGCACTTTTGCCACCAGGGAAGACGGATTTTGTCAAATTTCAACTGCAATAAATTGCAATTTTTAAAATTGATCTCGCTAATTTGCCAAGTCAACCTCACGTTTTTCCAACGGAAATGGAACGCGCATGTTCGATTTACCCCGAAACATCACTGAACGCGTCCAGCACCACGGCGGGAACACATGAAAAAAAAAAAAAGCAAAAAGGGCCGTTTTGGGACTCGGCAAGTTGCCGGGCGCGCGCTAACACGCACGTTCAAGGCAAGAAGAGAGATGCGTGCAACGATAGGAAACGTCAGGTGAAAATGAAAGGGTGACCTTATCAGAGGCAGCAAATTTTGTGCGGCGAGGGAATGTCAAGGGGGCGGAGCAACCACGGCCCGCATAGCTCTGAAATACTCGCTCCCGGTGACTTGCGAGTCCCAAAACAGCGATTTTTGCATTTTTTTTTTAATGTGCTCCCGCTGTGGTGCTGGACGCCTTCGGTGATGTTTCGTGGTAAATCGAATGTGCGCTTTCCATTTCAGTTGGAGAAACGCGAGGTTGGCATAGCAAAAATTCAGTTTATTGCTGTTGATATTTGATAAAATCAGTCTTCCCTCGTGGCAAAAGTGCAGCAAAGACTTATGCAGCAAGCGGCATCCTTGTACAATGTCTAGACTTTTTTATATATGATTCAGGGACACGTTACAGTAAACACCCTGTATAAACTTGGCTGCATGTTTGGCAGTGCCAAACGCGTGTCACTGTGGTAGTTTTATATAGGGCCATCTGGGCGGTAAATTTTGGGCGAGACTCTTTCTGTCACGTGGGACGTCACGTGGTACTATAAAGCTACGGATGGACGTACGTGGCGGTTGACCGTAAAGCTACCGCTGAAAAAGTGATCGCAGTAACAAAACCCAGCGAATTCAATATATGAACGATGTGGGCCAAATGTTTACAGCTTTGGTTATTTCTTATATCACCTTTGCAAAATCGTGCAACGATACCGTGCACGAAATTACAGACGACCCTCTGTTTACAAACATATGTGACGTCACCAGAAGACCGGTTCGAGGTTATATTTTGCTGTGGTGGGCAAGAACAACACCACCTAGATAGAGAAAGCCTGCCTATATCCTCGTCGACGTGACGTAACAACTAAGAGTCAGCCAATTAGGACCGTGTTTTCAACGGCCGTAGCCAATCACGAACGTGCTTTCAGCGGTCGTAAGCATGAAGACGAGCCATCGTCGGCTTCATGCGCAGCAACTGTCGTCTGCGAGTAAAACGTCCTCGTACTAAATGGGAAACCAAAATAAAGCATGACATTGTCCCATATTTTGCTCAAGACTGGTTCAAGTGTGTTGCACTTTTAGTCTACAGGTTGAGGTTTGCGAAGTTAGCTGCAATCATTTGAGAATTTCGCAGAACGGCGAATCGCGGTATAGCTGAAGAATTCTGACTTTGTATGTCGACGTAGCAAAGGAGGGAGAGGAGGCAATAAACAGGTCTTCTGTATCTAGGTGGCGTTGGCAAGAAGCGGGAAAAACGCGTCGGCTGATACGCTGATAAAGCTGATAGGGCCCACCAGCATGCTTTGCGCGGCGGCGTTACGTAATCAATGACGTAAGGGCTCATGTCGGATGTAAAGTTTGGTATGGATACGTTTTTTTTTTTTTTTGTGAGGGTTAAGGATACCTGTGACATATTCTATCTCGAAATCTACAGCTCTCCCCCCCTTTTTTTTTTATCTCGTGACAAACGGACATGTCTCCGCTCGTTAGACACCGCATTGATAACTTGTCGCTGAGTCGTGCTCTCTAATCCCGGCGCCGAATCGAAAGCATCCGCGCTTTGATCAAAATCGACCAGCGACCTTTAATCTGCGAAGCAAATAATTTAGAAAGTTTCGAATAATTCTCCGTCGCACGCGATGCGGGGCCTCTCTAATCCACCAGTCACTTTTCTTCCTTCAGGTTTGGCGAGGAGCTTATGGAACCGTGACATACGATAAAATATTGTCTTAATCGGTGCGTCTCCCGCGCCCGTGTAACCCCGTTAGCCGGGCGATGTTGGTGTGCGCCTGCGCAGGGACATGCAAGGGGTGTTTCTTGTCCACCCTTACCCGTTGATTATGGTTACCGATGCCGGTTAACACACATCTCGCTAGGACCCTAATATAAACAGTACCTGAGGACCCTCTGTGTTTGGTGGACCCAACCTTTCAAGAAGCGAACGCCGTCAACCCGCCATTTTGAGGCTACTGGTTACCATTGGGAACTGCTTTTGGAGACAAAATGGCGGATATCGTAGCAGATGACGCGCTTGTCTAAATGCATATCTAGCGCCGCTTTTACGAAGTTGGGGTAGTTGGTATCTCGACATATTGTTCAATGCAGCATGTTGTCAGGCATGTGTAGCAGGTGTGAAAGTGTTATATAGTGACGGGTTATCTGTTAAGTATGTGGGGTAACAGTGGGGGGAGCAGTGGAGCTTATTCGGGTTTTCAAACCTGTTCATCGTAGATGCCCTTATTTTCCTTGTCCGTCCTGAAATAAATATTCTCTCAGTTGTGATAAGCAGCCGTGGCGTCAACTTCGTGTCTTCCCTGTGTTGTTTATTGCTTCATTACAATATCCAGCTTTACACGTCAGATTCAGAAAGCTGGTTCCCTCAACCCGTGCACAGTGTAGTGTTTGAAAGTCTGGATAGGGTCGTCCAGCATCGGGGGTCGGATAGGGTCGTCGTCGTAACATTTGAAGGGGTGGGGGGGTGGGCGTAAAGTTAGAATACGCGGTGGGGTTGGTCGCAGATGAGGGCCTGCCGCTACCCTCTGCACTCATTAGGACACAACCGCGACCTCTGTGCAAACGGGCTTCGAGTCCAACCCTGATCCGTTGCGTTCATTAGACGTGCATCTCGGGCTCTGGTCCCGCTGGTGAGGCACAGTTAACGTAATGACGGTGGAGCAATGAGCAGTTGGAAACTGAAGTATATACTGCTGACTGTATCGAGATGCGCCAACTCCGTCCAACTCCAACTCCGAGATGCAGTTAGAGACATGCAGTTGAACTGAAAGCGCGATCGGAATAGGGGAACCTGAAATGCATGTAACCGGAATATTTCATTTTCAAAAACTAAGGAAACATTAGAAATGAATTTAATTGGGTTTTGCAGCCGGCTGCGCGCTCCCGGCAGAATTCGGGCTACAGTGTGCGGACCGACGTCACTGGAGTCTGTTCTGACAGCAGGTATGTCCGTCACAAAATGCGGTCTTCCGACTCACAGTCTGCTGCCGCGCAGTCTAGAAACATCTGCCTTCATGCTTTCGGTAGTATCGGATCGCAACCAGCCTTGCGACGCCGTCAGCTGAACGATTGAGAATCTCGCCGGCAATGCTAATTACGTCACCGGAAGAAACGAAGCAAGGGAGGGTCGTTTTAACCGGAAGCTGGCAGTTGGTTTCGAATTCGACGTTTTTGATGTTTTATGAAAAAACGCGAACGAATTTTGCGAGACTTTTTTATGTTTCCTCCTTGGAAGGCATATCTCCAAGTGGATACCACGTTTCCTTTTCTCGCGGACATCTCATTTAATGTGGGACTCTGCAACGAAATCACCGCAAAGGTTGTCGTATATCCGTAACCTTTGAGATGTCAGGTACATGTGTACGAAATATTTCGTTCCAGGACTCTGCAGATTTTATTCAAATGAATTTATTACGAAGTGAGCCCTTCGCCTCTGTGTAGCGAGATGGCGCTGAAAGCAACACACTGCTGACGTCATCCGGCATCTTTTCCCGGCGCTGCTTAATGTGACCTGCTCGTGTATTGGAAGGGTACTAGCTTTTCCCAAAGCGTACTGTCTTGGATCCCGTTGCAATCGTCGCCGTAATGGTCGGCTCCGTATACGCTACATGACTAGTTGCGGCTAGATATTCGCTGCACAACGGAAACGACAAATACATGGGACGTCATTTTTTGTTTCCTTCAAAACGCAAGAGAGAATGCAGGTGTCGAAGCAGACCACAATACTGGGTGACGTCACGGTATCCTCCTCCGGACGCCGTAGTATGGGGCTCTTCGCACTTCGGTTTCGGTTTGCTATTATCATGATTTACGAAATAGTTACTCGCACAAAGTGAATCCTAACGTTGTATTTGGTATCCAGAAGGTGGTTCGTTTTCGGTATGGTGGTCACCTATCTTTTTTTTTTTTTTCTTATCCTTGCGAAGTCTCCCTTTAAGACAGTACGTTCCTTTTCCATCGCCTCGGGCCTATAGGTCCGAAATGTTTAAAAAGTAAGCCAGTGCTGCGAAATTCTGGAAAGTCATTGTGTTCGACCTTTCAACCATAGTCAGTGTTCGAGCATGATTGCTGACATTCCTGTACACCCACCATTTCAGTTATTCAACCTTGCAAAACAATATACAGTATACCATACTGCTGCTATTTATCTCAAAATTAATCATCAGAAGATGATGACGGTAGGAGAAAAAATATGGAGATGTGAGCAAAAGATCATTCGTATCAAATAATCATTAATCATAACGCTTCCCGCGTGCATCAATGGAGACAAGACGCAAAGCGTATTCTCTAGCAGCGCCAGTGTACCGAAAAGTCATTTGCATACTGGTGGCTGGCAAGTATATATTATCACATCTTAGACAGACACGAATAAAAAAGAAAAAGAACAGGTACCACCACTTTAGAGTAGACCGACATCGCAGACGGATCAATACAGAGACCACCTACGCGTCGCTTAGACCTATTTCCGGCGTATTCCAGTTTGCAGCGCAACCGCACGTCTTGTTTGCATGAGCTACGACCTCGCATGTAATAAAGTGAGCGTCGCATTGGGCAAAAAATCGGAAGGTGTGCGTCGCACACAGAGGGAGAAGGATTGCGCGCCGAAGTGCAGCCATCCGAGACCAGGTCACGAGCATCACTTTCATGGGCGTCGTTCAGGAACATATACTCCGGCACAAAGCCCCTCAGCTAGTGGAACGCTTAGCTGCCCTGCGTGAGCTCCTCGGTCGCGCGGCAGTGTGTTCCGTCCCCACGTGTGTCCAGCCGAAGATGGCATACAGGTAACGCAGAAAGAGGTTTCCGGTGCATTTGTTCGTGAGGGCGTTGAATTCCTCCAGTGGCGACGCACCGTCGTTTGCCGAGTTCCGTACTGCCGAAGACACCCTGTACAGGAATTTTCCCAGCCCCCCCCCCCCTACTTCCCCTAAGACACTCCGAAAAATATTGCAACACCTCTCCAAATTGCCTGCCAGAAAGGCAAAAAAAAACACGAAAAGCTGCAACTATCGGTGCTACCCCCCCCCCCCCCCCAGGGACGAAAATTTGGGAAATACGAATATCCCTGTGTCCTGAAGAACTGCAAGCCGCAGCGCACTGAGACGTAGCTCTGTGGAAAGCCTGCAGTGTGCTAAGCGGTACTTTTATTGTAGGGATTTTAAGGAAAGAGACGCCAACGGCGATGTAAGGTCCGGAGGGACATGTGAACGGCACTGTAAAATGGAGTGTGTGGTTTCACTAAAGTTGAGACCGCTTCTTATATAGCACCATATATATACCTTATATGGCATCTTACAGCTACCACTACAATTGAAGTATGCAACTAGGCGTTGTGGTGCATGTGTTGTGTTTGTCCTTCTATGTGTAACGTAGAGAATGGCATAAATGCAGTCAAGCTGGTGGATAAACTCCACGGTGCTAAACCTGAGCGATGGGGAACCTCTACATACAGGACAACCACAACAGCAGAACGTGTAATAGCCTCATCCAGTATGCGATACCGCGGACGGTTGCAGATTGTAGCAGCAATAGCGATAGCTGAAAACGTTGTGAATGGAGACGTTCTTTCTCAGAGTTCTCTTATCTAATACTATCAGGAAGCTAAGGGGGGGGGGGGGCAAATACAATGAGCAACAATGAGAATGAGCGACGTACACAACGAATGGGCAAAAAAGGAACAATAAGTCCTGGATCACAACCCTTTCGATATACTTGATTTGGTTGGTAAGCAAAGAAGGGCTTTGCAGGGTTGGATGACTCAGGCCTCTAATAATTGGGGTTATATACGGGTCACCTTCCAGCATTTTAACCGACTACCTTTGTCAGTTTGACAACCTTCTTTATGATTTGGGACGGTCCAAGTACAATGTTATTACACTTGGTGACGTGAACGTAGACATGTCTACAAGTAACACATTGGTAGAGTCTTACAAGGAAGTTGTACACGAACAATGGGTTCACTCAGCTCAAATCCGAACCAGCGCGATTTGGGAATAAACGGGAGGGAACAATACTCCATACCATATTATACCATATTATACCATACAATATACCATATTATAGCAAATCTTAAGGAATCTTGTATACGAGCTGGTGTTGCAGCATGTGATTTATCTGACCACGAGATGATACACATGAAATGCACGAAACGAACTTCTCCTCACGTGCACCGAAATGAGAAAAGTATAATAAACTGCGATGATGTTGAGCATATTCTTTAATCTCAACATTGGATTTACTCCGGTCCTGATGACGTTTTCGCGAGATTTGACCATGTCTATAATATTCTACTCAGCGCACTTCAGAAATGCACATGTGTTAAAGTGAAGTCAAGGCGGGACATGCCCAAACAACCATGGGCAACACAAGAAATTTGAAGAAGTATCAAGCACAAAGGTAACATATACCGAAAGTTTCGAACGAGTCCTGCAAATACGCTTTTACAGCAAAGCCATAAAGCATACAACGCAGTTCTTCGAGGTACCTTACGTGTGGCAAAACAACGACATTTTGGCATGGCCATCCAGAACGCAGGAAACGACCCAGGCTGCAGGTCCCGGGCATCCGAAAGTGGACATGGAACGTGATAAATAGGGCAATTAATAAATTTCCCAATCTTGGTTACCTCACTTCTTTAACACTGGGACAAAATGAGGTCATCACAGAAGCAACCGATATTGCAGATAGTTTTAATGACTATTTCGGTCATATTGTAGAGCATGTTTCTTATTTGCCTCGCACTAAAGCTACGGTAATTTTTCCAGCTTTTCACCCTGTCTCAATTTTCCTTGTTTCTTTCAATAAACGATATCCCCCCCCCCCCCAGATGGCAGCGAAGTTGCTGCGACCACTAAAGCCATTTGCCTACCCTGAAAGCTACAAGCTCCATCGGCTCAGATGATATTACTGTGTCATTGCTAAAACGTATCGCCCATCTGAACTCTAATCCCTTTGCCGTTGTAATCAACAATATGTTTGTCGAATGAGTGTTTCCCGACCAACTGAAGCTTGCTAAATTAATACCAGTACACAAAAAGGGAGACTGGAAACAAATGAGAAATTATAGGCCTATAGCAGTGTTCCCAGTACTAAGCAAAGTAGTAGAGAGGTTACTAATATCGAAACTTGAGAAGTTCTTTGGAGTTGGAGTTGGACGGACTAAAAGAGAAGTTCTTTACAGAAGAACATCGGCTTTCGCCTTCTCAGTTTCCCCTCCGCAAGGGAAAGCCTTGTTGACGATAACCGAAAAACTGACACACAATGTTGACTTAAAGTTCTTGACGCTAGGAATATTTTTAGATCTAACACAAGCGTTTGATCTTATAAATCGGGATATACTGCTCAAGAAGCTAGAAAGGTATGGTATAAGAGGGACACCACTACAGCTCATTCTGAGTTACTTATCCAACAGGAGGCAGTATGTCTCAATAGCTAACACAACTTCGTCGGTGTCTGTAACAGCTCTCGGGGTCCCACAGGGCTCAATTCTTGTGCCCTTTATACTCCACACCAATGATACAAACATATTTATAGAAGCAGATACCATTGGGTCTCTGTTTGATCGTGTAAATGACGCCGTGGTGACGACGGTTGCTGGCTATCAGCAAAGCACTGGTCTCAAATATTGAAAAACCCAAATCCATATAACATTTCAGAAAAGGTTTTATTGGCAACGATTACTTAGGCGTCACAGATAAAAATCAATCGCCGCCTATTTACACGAGGGTGGCATGCCTATGCCCTTAAAACGACCTTTTTCTTTGTATTTCTTTCCTTTTTACGGTGCACGTTCGCAAGCACTGAAGTTATGCCATTCTTGCTAGGAAGTTGTTAACAGTTTCACCCGGGAGTTAACAACCTCGACTGTGGTGACACAGGTCCACGCAGACGAAAATGCTGTCTCACCCATCATCAGCAACTGTCTTCCGAGATACTGTCTCACCTCACTTCCAACATGGTCGACCAATATCATCACGGAGCACCACTGCCTGGACTTTATGGTGTCCCTGCATCCGGACCTCCAAAAGAGCTTGTTCTGCAATTGCTGTGTATAGAACCCAAACCTTGCCTTCTGTTGTACCGTACGATCTTGTCGATGTATTGGCATCGAGGCGGAAGTCCAGTCACAAAGACTGGCCCATTTCATCAAAAAAAGAAAAAAAGAGATAGAGATAGGTAGCAACACGCTGATCTTATCGGGACACGAGTTATCAGGGGTCACAACCACCAAATCCTGGGTGTCGTCCTTCATGACCACTTATCTGGGCATGAACACATTGTCATTATAAGGAAAAAGCCGTCTTCTGGTATATACGCACTCGCGAAGCTGAGACACCATTTACCTCTACACGTACTACTCACCGTTTACCATGCTCTAGAAGCGTCTCATATCAACTATGCTATTGACATCTGTGGAGTGACGTACGCAGCATTATTACATCCTATACCCTTGCTTCAGAAGAAGGCTCTACGTATACTCGTTTATGTTTACTTCCCCACGAAAGCATCACATTTGCTTTCAAAGCCCTCTCAGTTTTGGATGTCTACTCGATGGTAAAGTTTAAAGTGTGTCTAACCATCCATAAAATATTTTACAGTATTTTACACATTGATGAGGTACATGTCCAGAAATGGTCTTCACCGTATGATTTACGAAAGGACGAAATGATATTATATCTTCCTAGTCCAGGGGCTAACTAACTTCGTCATTTAATCTGCTACACTGGATCGAGGATATGGAATGACCTTTCATTTCATATACGGGCAATCCGTCAATTTCCACTGTTCAAACGCGAGCTGTGCCCTTTTATCTTCGATGCAAGCATAGACACCTGAATAGAGATGTTAAAATAGAATTAATACTGCCAACAAGGAGCAGATGTGGAGGCACCTACAGGACATATGATTATGTATAGTAACTTCTTTTTCAATGGGACTGTGCTACAGGAATACCTTGTAGTCCCTGCATGTCATTTGGAAGTATGTAAAACTGATTGTCGAAAAATAAAATTCAAGTTGATGACGTGTAAAATCGCCAACATCGTCTTCTACACTTGTAGAATATGCTGGAAAACTTTTCTTCTGCCCGCCACCAGGGAAGAAAGCCGGCGCCGGTGTCGCCGTGCAAAACGCTAGTCGAACGTCCCTATACCTGTATGAGAAATTAGTAACCTCTTTAGGAACACTTATTTTTGCTTGATACCCCGGGGGCAGAAATCTTTCTTCAATCGGCCACCGGCATTCGTAATCGGATTTATGCTCCTGTTTCACGTATACGGCGGTCAGCTTTGTCCGATTTAAATCCCCTTCGTGAGCTAAGCCTTTTTGGGCACTTAGGCGCGTCCGGATGATAAATACTTATCGAACTTGAGAAACATTCGCCCATTGTTTCTCATACACGCTTAGTCAGTGTCGTATCCTGGTGTTTAACATTCAGATCTCGGAGACATTGGCGTATAGAAAAGAGTGAAACGAACTAATGGGAGCGGAACGCTGGTAGGCTAAACGAACCGGCCATGACCTTTTTTCTTTTCTTTCACTTTGAAGCAGAGCCTCGTACGAAATTAGTTGTGTGTTTTTGTATGTCACGGAGATTAAGCGATATTGAGTTTGCCGTTTTGCACGGCAGCGGCGACTTCCTTTCGAGGGCTCTGGAAAGAAAATTACCACGTATACAGTTACGGCGGGAAGTTCAAGAAACTGATGTGACCGTGATGATGCACTGCCTCTGTTAAGTAAAAAGAAGAAACAAATCGGACTAGAAAGAAAACAGTCTTGTTTTAGCCATGGGCGAGATATCGCTAGATTACCGAGCTCTCTCGCTATCGCTCACATGAATCAGATTTGTATCTCACATACATCTGGGCGTTTAAACGAGAACGGAGCGTGGAGAAGATATCCTGCCGTTGCACAGCTTGTTGGCCGGATTCAGGAAAAGATGCGAGTTCTATAGTGTGTAGCATGATGATTGCCTTGCATCACGTGAGGTTATGCTATACGGAGAAAATATTAGCTTTCAAAATAGAATTTAAGTACTTTGGATGAATGAAGTCGCATTCTATGTTTTCCAATGACCCCCCGATTCTGATTTCGGTGCGTTTTTCTCCATTCTCACCCACCTGTATTTGTTCCCTTTAGCGCAGTCGCAAGAAGCACGCCTCAGTTTTGCTGGGGACGAGTCGTACGTGCTTAACTAATTTCGCTTCATCCTTACGCCACTCTGCTAATGTCTCGTATGTAATGGAGCGGGCTACTGCAACCCAGCGGTGAAACATCCTATCTACGTCAGCGTCATAATCAATACGTTGTTGTTGTTGAATGAGTAGACTTGTACTTAATTTGAAGTTATGTTACATATGATAGAAAACAGCCCGCTGGCAAGTAACGGTGACACTATCGAATAAGTTTTCCAAAGACGACAATGCTTATATGACAGACGTCCGTGGTCATTACTTGCTTGGAAATTGAGCATTGGGAATGAAGACTGTCAAGAACGTTTACGCATATAATTAAAAAACTTGATGTTGTATGCCGCGAGACAAGTATTGTCCGCGACGCCACGGTTGATAGTCCACGATGTTGCTGTGCTGACAGTTCGCAATCTCTACTTCTTTGCCTGGGGTTTCTCTGTATCTGCACACCGTACATACTTGCCAGGTGTAGCCAGAGGGGTGGGGGAGGTTTCGAGGGTTCAATCCCCCCGGAATCGTCCTTCAGCAATGCATTTGGGGATAGGGGGCAAGCAGGGTGATATCCTCTACCGCACGTAAAGTTCCGTAGAACACCTCCAGAAACATATGTAAATATATATAGGGTGAGGTAAAAGGATTCTCAAACGGCCAAGAAGTTTTACAGAAGTTCAAAAAAAAAAAAAGAAAGAAAGACGCGGAAACAGATTTAGGAAAGTTACAAACACTAGTTTATTACATAGGGAGACGTTAAAAAGGGCAAGGGGTCGACGTTTCGACAGTGGCACTGTCTTCGTCAGGACAAAAGATGCGTAGCTGGTTACACATTACGCATCTTTTCTCCTGACGAAGACAGTGCCACTGTCGAAACGTCGACCCCTTGCCCATTTTACTTTTTAACGTCTCCCTATGTAATAAACTAGTGTTTGTAACTTCCCTAAATCTGTTTCCGCGTCTTTTTTTTTGTACTTATATATATATACTGAGCTACGATACTGAGCTACCCTACTGGTTAACGTTCCCAACCGCCGATTTTTGTTAAATTATGTGTTAGCGCCGCGAGGCAACCGTGGCTATGAGCGGCGTACAGACGTGGACGTACGGAGGGAGGACTGCGGGAAGGAGTAAGGAGTAGGGGACAGGGGGAGGGGGAGGGGGTTAGCATGCCTCCTGAGCCGACTTCAGGGGGAACTGTGCCGACATTCTCTGGAAATTCTGCCGGGAGACCCAGGGAAAATCACAGACTGCACACTCAAGGATTCGAACCCGTGTCACCTTCCAGCCTCTGCGTGGAAAGCGGAGAAAGCGGTCATCCTAACCACTATGCCACGGGAGCTGGTCCGCCGCTGAATACATGCTGTATATACTTGCTGGCAACGGATACCCTGCCAAGGAATTGCTGATGTCCTGGAGTTGAAGTTGGGTCATTGATGGTTCAAAAGGGTTTGGACACTTGAGTAGCCGAGCAACAACGGAAGCTCTGCACTCTCTTGTGTTGTTTGAACGTAATGCTGCCGTTATATGGCCATTCTTTTTGGAAGTGCTTTATCCCTCACCATCTCCTAAACGGAGCAAAGAACGTGCCTCAATGCATTTACAGTAAGTTCCCCCCCCCCCTGGAAAAAAGCGAGACTTTATGGGATAGATATTGTAGCGGTTCGAACAGTCGACCTTAAACTTGCATAACACATAAAACAGAAGTCAACACAAAAGGGCTGGCTCATCTAATCAGTCGACAATAACAACAAAAAAGAAAAAGAAGAAGAGAAAATGCAGACAAAAAGGAACTTTGCTGCGACTGCTTAAAGTTCGTTCATCCAAAGGCGTCATGCCTTTCATGCCTTGCATTCCAAAGGGTGCGTATTAACCCTTCCCAGGAGTGTCATACTCCTGGGAAGGGTTAATACGCACCCTTACAAAATGCTTCCTGTCAGCTGCTGAAGAAATGAAAGCACTGTGAGCGATGCATCCTCTGCTGTGCAGCTTCAAAAATAGCGACGCATAAACGTACAGGCGGTGCATGGAAATCATTAGCATGGATACAACGAGGTCATTGCTCCCACCTTGTGTGATAATACTATTCAGCATGCGAACGTTGTCACGTGTAAGGCTCATCCCTCTGAGAGTTTTCTCCCAAAACGGCTGTAGTTATAGACGGAGACATATGGATATATAGACAGATGTGCATATATATATGCAGTCAGAGCCCTGTGCAGCACCGTCGGAGTCTTCAAATGTTTATCGACTTCCTGTGAAGCCTCCACACGTCCTGTCTTCCAACGACGCTCGGTGCTTTTTTGCACGTTTCGTTGTTCTGTATTGCACGACCACCAGAGGACCGATTAGATTCTTATAATCTCATTTTGATGTCATTCTCATATCACGCATCTAATCTCCTACGCGTGTTGCGGATACTGCACCCCAGGGGTAAAACCAGAGTTAGAGGTAACGCGTTACAAGTAACCCGTTACTGTAACTAAGTTCATTTTTTTGGTAACTTGTAACTTAGCTTGGTACTTTTGCGCCGTGGTAACTTTCAGAGTAACTCGTTCCCTTTTCAGGTAACTTTGTCAAAGTAACTTCAATTAAGTTCCAAGTTACTATTAGCTCGCTTTTCACTCACGTTCGCATATTTCCTTGCTTGCTCTCCGGTTCCTTCATGGCATTTTTTGCCATAAAATGTGATATTCAGTGAATGACAGTATTTTATTCAGGAAGTAAGAACCGCTGCCATTGAAATGAAGTTGAACCATTGTGCGCCCACAGGGGGTAAGATCCAAAGCGTTCGACTAGACTTCTACCAGAGAAACGTCATCATGACGTTGGTAGACAGACTGAAACCGAAACAAATCAGAGGGAGAGGGCTGGGTTCCACGAACGGGAACTTGTTCCCTGCCCCCCACCAAAAGGAAAGTAGGACCGAGGGTCGCGTCCCATTAAGGGACCATAATCCCCTCAAGACCGTGGCTTTCGGGCGCGGTCTTGTTCTCCTCTAGCTTACAGCGTAGTTAACTCTGCCAAATTTGTGGCGCTATCCAACACTATGACGTCATTTGTTTACATACAGGGAGGGGTCTATTGTTGGACATAAACGAAAACGATCTAAGCGTGTTGCACTCCTCTGCAGGTAACTCAAGGTCTAACTCAACTGCTCACGCACGCTCCACCTGCGTAATGCTATTTTGTGTCTGAAGTAACTTAGAAGTAACTCGTTCTCTTTTTAAGTAACTTAGTAACTGCGAGTTATACATTTCAGGCTGAAGAACTTCGTTATTAACTTAGTTACATTTTTCACACGGTAACTTAACTTGCAACGAGTTATTTTTTACGGGTAACTTCTCAATCTATGGGTAAAACACCCCCATCGCCATGATCACTTTCCTGATCCTGCTATGCTGATACCCTGGGCACCATGCATTTCTGCCATGTCCCCGGACATGGAACTCCTTCAGATTTACGTCGCCTTTAAGGGACGCATCCTTTTTATACATCAAGGGTGTAAATTTTGTAAAGACAATTTTAGCTATTCGCGAATCACCTGGCTAGCGCATCTTCCCCGAAACGACATAAAATCATATTAATTACCGCCAGACGTGCAAATAAAATGTGATTTAAGTGACTAGTTGACGCAATAAAAAAGGTTGGAATCCATTCGCGGCCTGACGGGACGACGAGCTCTGAAGGCAGTGCAAGTCTGCGGGACTAGAGAGGTGAAGTAATAATTTTATTACGTCTCGCAGCGGTAAAAGAGTGGCAACTTCCAGGCACGTTGCGTGCTAATAAACAATATAAAAGCGACTCATATATTTTGTACAACCGTGAGTACGAGGTTGTAAAAGAGGAAACGGGCGTTTATTGCGGAGAGGGATCGCGACAAACTAGCCACTAATCGCACGCGCGAATCTGTCCATGAAAAAGAGACTGAACTATTCAGATTGTTCGATAGAGATAGGAACGACTTTTTTTCCCCTTTTTTTTGTGTGTCTCCGACTACGCGTGTTCTCGACACTGTTGTTGCTACATTATCCGGTGTGACCCCGAACGCTGGGAAGGACGTGTTACTTTAAGTGGCGTCCGGTGACTAACGAAAGATGGGAACAAAATGGCATAAATACAGGCGACCTGGTGGATGAACTGCATACTGAAGGTGGCTGAGCAATGGGCTTCTGGTCTTCCGACCATTGCTCAGGCACCTTCAGTATGGAGAAAGATTGGAAGCTCTGCCGTAAAAATTTCGAAAGTGTAGTAGCACCACAAAATACGCTGCTTAATGGAGAGTATGTGTGTCGTGTATGAAAAAGCATTTTACGTGCCTTCTTTAGTAAACAAGTGAATATCGGCTCATCACTAACCTGCAAGCATTTCTGCCCTTCAAAAACTTACAAATAACGTTCGTACGTACGTTCATCATATTTACGTCCCTTCAATTCGCGTATAACAGCAACGACTTTGCTGTCAAGTCATGACCAAGCCGACATAACATGGAGCCTTGAGTGTACTTCTTCAATTGGACTAGGTTTAAGTTCGCTACTTTTCTAACATTAACATAGATGGGCGCACAAGACACTCGCTTGAACAAACAGATCCAAGGATGCAAGGTCCTGCCCGTGTGTAGCTCTGAATTCATCATTCCCTTTAGCTTTTGCATGGTCAAACGCCAGATACAGTCTAAGAATTGAAAGTCCTCATCACCTACACTTATAAAAAAAAAGAAAAATACAAAAAGCGTTAGATTTTCCAAAAAGAGCTCTTGCGTTGATGACTTTATCGTCATGGACTGGTGATTTTAAACGGAGTAGTGTTCCCTTATAGACACTTGCTAATGACAATGTTGATTATACGCGAAAGCAACTCCACGCATCCACCAAGCTCCCACGACATGGCTGTAAAATGTTTACGATAGGCTGCGAAAGGAAGTACCTGCGACACTCCACGAGACACTGCCTTTTGCATTGGGTCCTTCTAACCATGACCAAAGTTACCGGGAGACTTTTATTGTGGCCTTTGACAACAAGGCCCCATTTTATTTTGCGGCCTCGTGTCGTTGTGAACACCCCTGTCGCGTTAGATATGTGAAACACGATGTATGTGTGGGCATATTCGGGTATACGGTGTCCCTGGAATACCTTTTTATATGCAGGGTAGGCGGGAGGAATGGGACACTTTGATTCGTGTAGCTCGCACAGAGTACGCTCGTTCTCGCCCTGTTCACTGTGCCGCAGATGTAGGAAGAACTGTGAAAAACAGCGTCGCGTGGGAAGGACTACCCTGCAGGTCAGAAGCTACGCATGGCTTGTACAGCGGAAAACATAGTTAACTATAACGCAGTTTCATCAGCCAGAGCAGGAGCGGAGCTACTCTAGCCGGCCCTTTCGTAGGTCTACCAGTAATAACAAATCCCTTTAAATACGTAAATAATACAACCGTACAATAAGCGGTGCGGCTGCTTGGCTTCAAGAACTTTCCTTAAGCGGCTAAGGGCCCTTGAGTCACGCACTCTCGATTGTATCGGCGGTGTTCCCTAGATATTGACACTACGTATTGAAGGTTTTCGGGGCACATGATAAAGTCTGTCATTTCGCGCACTTTCTGGCTGTTTTCTGTACAGTTGCGCTTCTGTCACCACAGCATCAGTTCCACGGGAGTAACAAAGTAGGAATGAAAACAAAAATAATGCATCAGGTAGCGGCTTCTACTATCACACCACAGTTACAACTCGCTGGATCATTAAAATTACGTTATTCAAGTTTTCAATCACTTTTTGTCTTTCGCTTCCACATAGCATCCCGTCAGCCGGCTAAGTGGCACCAGCTAAGTACTCATACATCACTCCGACCACAATGACTCGTCCAATTTAAGTCTTGTATCTCGCTGTTTATCAAATAGCGATCTGCCATCTAGATAAACGGAGCTCCCTCCTTTCAACTTCAACAGAAACTCCAGTTTAAAATTATTCGCATTGTTCTGAACGTACGCACATCACTGGAACCTTCGCACCCGGCAACCACCTGGAACTTCCTGCCAGACTACGTTCACATGCACGGCCATAAGTCCGACGACCAAGCCACAAGTTTCGAATGATGCAGTGCATACGTCCCACAACCCCTCAACTGCGCGCCAGAACGTGGAAGAGCTTCGGTAATCCCGGCGGACTTCGTAGATCGCAATCTGGCGGAAGGTCGCCGGTACTGTCGCCTCTGACGTAATGGCTAGGCTCGTTGGCGAAAAGGTGTTTTCGGTGACAGCTTTTTATCGGAGACAATAAATTGCAGCTTTAGTACGGTCCGGGAACGTGGCGCGAAGAAAGAACTGTACCCACCTTTTTTGAGTTCGTGACGGCATTCGGGGGTTAGGTTATCGACGAAAGGGTAACATGACCATTTTTACGACGGTATTCGCAAAGAACTGAATTGCATAGAAATGATGAGGCAGAAGGAGAAGAACCGGGAACATTCCAGGAGTGTCTACTCATCATTGTAACGATGCGATGCAGCTTTCCGTATATTTCTTCGTGTTTTCAAAGGAACGGCGTGAGATGGGACAGAGGACGTGGTGTGCAGCAGCGGAGCGATGGCGTCTACAACCTTGCGTAAACGTTCAAAGGGCACTGAAGTACAAAACTTTCTCCACGTGGAATGTAAGGTGCTGTTACATTTACACCAATTCAAAAGGAACGAGATCCATCGTTTGAGTCGTTCGCCATCTAAGCGAAAGAATCCGCGTCTTGAGACTCCCTTCGCACGCTCCATCTCAAGAAGCGCCAAAAAGCGAAGAAGCCTCCAGTTGGTCTCCTCAAACGACCTGCCGCGATGTTTGGACAAATCGCTTAATGTGACCAGTGAGAGCCCGCCCCAATGAACCGATGAATCCCGTCCTTTCTGTGTTGGTCTCAAGGTAACGGCAGCTTTTATTCCGCCAGGAGAAACTTTCGCGCCTTAAGCCTAGTTCTCACATACGACATCGGCGCACGGCAACAGCAACGGTGACGTGCCGTTGCCGCCGCCGTGCGTGTCGCCGTCGCTCCACCTCGCCGTGCTGCCGTGTTCACGTGATGTCGAACATCACGAGCCGCGGCGAGCAAAGATGGATTTCCACGTGTTCTCCTTGCACGTGTTCTCTGTGTATCCTTAAAATCAGAATGCGACAAATCATACAAATAAGGAAACCTTCTCACAAGTTCAATTAATTTCTCGGCATCAAGCTGAGAAGCCGCCATCTTCATTGGTGCGGGCCGTTCATTGGTTGGATGTGATGTGGGCGGGACCACGGCACGGCAGAAGTTGAGCATGGCTCAACTTCCTTTTGCCGTGAGACGACGGCCAGAACGGCGCCATTACGGCGTCTGAACGACACAATTTGCCGTGCCGTTCGCCGTTGCCGTGCGCCGTTGTCGTATGTGAGAACTAGGCTTTAGTGTCCCTCTAACATAAATAGATCGTGATTAAGCACGGTGGCACACGGCGGCGTTCCAACAAGACAAAGGTCGAGCTACTCTATGGAATCCTGCATGGTACAGCTGGCATCAGAGCTAACTTGAATGCCATTCCGGCCTCGGGACCCAGGTGGTGCTTAGTAGAAATGACGGCGGAGGGGGTTTTGGTCGTCTATTTACCGTTGGAAGGGTAACCCTCGTTATGGAGACGTTGTTTTCTGCTAGGCGCTGCCATGGTGGCTCTCTTTCCGCTTCGCAGGCTTGAGCGCCGTTCAAGTTAACTTTGACTCTAGCCGTACGTCGGTTTCCGCTGCTTCATATTGCAGACCACCAGTCAGCTGCAGCGACCCCTTTCGTTTTGCCTTCTTGCTATCATCTCATCTGTTTTGGCAGGCACACGTTCCGAGCGACACCCACGTTATCAATGCGATATCTCGAGAACTGTTGACCGCGAATAGAAGTTGCGAAACTGGCATTACAGGCTGCGGACGTGGAGGCACGGCGAGGGAGTCCACCTGGCCGGGCTTCACGAATTTCAAAGCCGGAGGGAGATGAAAAATGCTTTAACTGAAGTCTCTTTTTGTAGCTGGCATATGTACGCTGGTCAGGATGCACCGTGATGTGGCTAAATGCAGGATAACTATACGTACAGTGACTCTACTCAAGCAGCGCTACCAAGCTCCGCGGTTCGCGTTGTTTTTCATGCCATACTTGACTAGAAAGACAAACGAGACTATAGTAACAGGCAGACAGATACTGTAATTAAACCGCCGGAGGCAAAGCAGCCATTGCTTAAAGCACAGCTGTTTGCCTGCAGCTGTTTGCTGTTGTTTGAACTAATTTTTGATCACATCTGTTCGTTACTGCTTGTTGAATATACTTAGCAAACGATAGTTTGTCTAACATCCAGTGTGATAGAAACAGTTTGTACCAGGGTTGCCGAGTTGCCACTCCGCAGTTGGAATGATACCGGAATCATTCCAGATTTATCACAGCCCCGAATGGAATTGTAATGGAATGCAGCTGCACACGGTCAAGAGCGCCTTCCCAGGGAAAATGGGTGATTTTCTGTGATTCTAAAGCCGCTTTACAGACCCTTATGACACCGGGTACACACCACCTCTCAGCTCCTGTAGACATACTAGTAGCGCACCAAAAAGCAGTGATCGCTGGCCATGACGTGATTTTCCGGTGGATACCTGGCCACTGTGGGATCACCGGACATGATGCGGCCGATCACAACGCCGGGAAAGCACATGGAAATAGTACATTCCGCAGTGTTTACTTCACGAAGGTGGACGCCAAGAGTGCCTTAAAGTCTCTGAGCCATAAGCTGTCAAAAGATCAATGGTTTTGTGGCGAGGCTGGATCTTCCCTTCTGCACCGGGTTGACCCCGAACTAGCTCTGGTCCTCCCAACATCCATGCCACGGCAGATTACGTCATTGTTTCACAGGCTCCGGCTCAATGTACCATACAGTGCAAGACTCCTGTACAGGCTTGGGAAGGCGGACTCTCCTAATTGTCCAGTCTGTGGCTCAATCGAAGACGTCGAACATATTATAGTTACGTGCCCAAGATACTCTGAGTGTCGTGACAGACTTGTAGCCGCGTTAGGCCGGGTTGACAATCGACCCTTCGGAGTGCAGAAGGTACTGGGCCCATGGCCAATGAGCACTCAACTGCCAGCTTTGCGAGCCGTTACACAGTTTTTAAGGGACACAAAGCTGTTAGATGGGCTATGACTTGTCTGTGGCGTTCGTCGCCGCTTCGCGACATCTCCAGTGGGTGATGGTGGACGTGTCTGGAATTCCTTTCCTTAGGTGATCTGGGGTAGCCGGCCCTCGTGATGAGGGCTACAATCCCCATTTTTTTCTTTCTTTCAATCAATCAATCAATCACGGTCAAGAGCGAAATAATATTTTCTTTGTTCTTTTTCCGTGCTCTGTATGTAATGTCAATATCCTGTACCGCTGCTTGACTAGCCAGTGCGGTTACCGGTTCCTTTTTTATTATTATTATTATTATTATTATTATTATTATTATTATTATTGATGGAATTAAAGGAATGGAATGGGCTTGCCAAGCCATTCTAGGAGTGGGAATTGACGATCCCTTTTCATTCCGAGGAATTGAAAGGAATGGGATTATCACAAATCTTCATTCCTGGAAATGGAATTGAAATGGAATGGGTGACCCTATTCCGCAACCCTGGTTTCTATCACACTGCCAGTTCAGATGCGCATAATCTTCCCCTCTCCATTTCTTCTATTTTCTCTCTCTCTCTCTCTCTCTCCGGTGCTGAGATTTAGGAAAGCCCGTTGATCAGTAATAGGGACCAATGAAAGCGTTTCACTTACTGTCTTTCCCGCTTTATATCATTCAACTTCTTTTCTTTTACCCACCCTCCAACAGGACAGCGATTATCGTTATTATTATAACAAGGAAAATATGTTACGGACGAACATATCACACACTTTTCTGCATTTATAGCTCTTCTGTACTGTTTTTTGGCAAGAATATCCTTTTTTCTTGTTTCACACTTCAATTTGAACACATTCACCGATTTGAAGGTAATTCTGCTTCCGTTAGAGACCTCGTCCCATCCAACGCAATGTAATCGCTCGACATTCCACGCCCTACTGCCCGCACCAGGAGCGTCACAGTTCAGTAGCAGTATATAGCGCATCATCACCGACGTCCTTATAGTAATCCCGGCCGTCAGGCCGCCGCTGTCTCGCTGCCTGTTGCATCACACACATCCCAAATCGGTCAAGATCCAAACCGACAGTGCCAGTAATAGAGCGTGAGAATGTGCCCTGTGCTTCTGTGGCCATCGGTTTAGTTTGTTGTTTTTGCTGTGTATTTTTCCCATATAAATATTAAATGTTATAGTGTATCAATTTTCCCATAACGGAATGTGTCTAATATACAGGGTGGTCCACGAGTCATGATAGAAATTCATAGCGAAAAACATAGGCCCCGGAGAGACAAGCGGTCAAGGTTTTTTTTTTTTTTCTGCCAATAACTTTTGCCACATACTGGTAACATTGACGGAAACTTAATTTCTTGAACTCCGAACTTGAATTTCCCAAGGCAACCTAACGTTTTCTTTGCGGAAATGGGTACCCCGTGGTCATTTTACTCAGTATAGCACATAATCCCACTCGTAATGAAATGGGAATTCCCGAAATAAATTATCTGAAAATCCGTGGAAATGAGCCCTTGGCTCCGCCTATTTTTTGAGGCTCGTAGTTTGAGCGCAAAGCTGCGAAGAAAGGAGGTTACATTGACACGCCACACGAGGAGGGAAAGGGTTACAAGCCACCGGGTGACCTCATTTTTGATAAGATAGCTCTGGTTCCCGCACTCACCGCGGGGGTTTGTTCCGTGGATAAGGCTTGTAACCCTTTCCCCCCTCGTGTGGCGTGTCAATGTAACCTCCTTTCTTCGCAGCTTTGCGCTCAAACTACGAGCCGCCAAAAAAGTGGCGGAGCAGAGGGCTCATTTCCAAGGATTTTCGGCGAATTCATTTCGGCAATTGCCACTGCATTATGAGCGGGATTATGTGCTATACTAAGTAAAATGACCGCGGGGAACCCATTTCGCAAAGAAAACGTTAGGTTGCCTTGGGAAATTTCGGAGTTCAATTCGAGAAATTAACTTTCCGTCAATTGAAATGAAATAAAAATGTTACCAGTATGTGGCAAAAATTATTGTCAGAAAAAAATCCCTTGACTGCATGTCTCTCCGGGGCCTACGTTTTTTTACTACGAATTTCTATCATGGTTGGTGGACCACCCTATCTGTACCTTGACGTTTCTTAAAGGAATCCTATAAGCAGCAGACAGGCAGTTTCTGTTGACGTCCTAGATTAACAGCTTGTTGCTTGTAAACCCAGAACAATCAGTTATAGACATGTGACAGAGAACACTTCATATTTTAATTTGATTGATTGATTGATTATACATGCAAAACTGCGGTTAAACGCCTCGGTGTGACGTCAGGTGGGAAATAATCCCCAATTCATCGAACAACAGTGATCTATGTTCCCGACTGATACTGCTGGCTACTGATACTGGCTACGTAGCCGATACGTGGTCCGCTTTAGACCCAGTGTTGCCCGCATGAGATGTAGTTTTGCCACCGTACTCGACGAGCAATGCGCTGTTGGTGACAACGTCTACAGAGTGTTGCCCATAATTTTCAGTTTTAATTTTCTAAAAAAAAAACTACGACTACAATAGTGACGAAAATGGTGACGTAACAAGTACTGTGTGCTCAGGCCATCGAATCTCTGAGACCGTTCTCAATGGTTAATTAGGCACACACACAAAAAAAAAAGTACTAGCGAGTAGGATACACGACTGTTCACAACACTCTGTTAAGTTTCTTCACGTTGCGCACTCCGTCTTTCTCTACATTTCGGTCCAATTTAGTTGTGGCAATGCACAAGCACCTCCATAAAGGGTGTTTCGCCTAAGGTGATAAAAAAATTCTAACTGGGGACGTACCCGCCGGAGGTTGTGGGACTTTCGGCAGTTACCTTCTGGAAGCTTTTGCCGCCATTTGGGGAGGCTTTGGACAATTTTTAATTGAGGGCAATTTATTTTTTTCAAGTGAATTTCGAAAATTGCCAAGCGAACCTCACTTGTTTTTTTTACAGAGGTATGAAGTCCTCCACGGATAACCACAGACCCAACAAAAACTATGCATAGTATCGCAACAGAAATAGTCGAACAAAATTAGTAAAAATTCCGCTTTAGCCCCGTCTGCTTGACTGTAGCAAAGAAGAGGGCATGGAAGATGCGGGGAGAGAAGGAAGTGTTCCCGCCTCTTGTTTTACCTTTCTTTCGCCCGCTTTGACCTTGATGCTGGTGACAACCGTCTTATCACAAAGAAAACAAAACAACCGTCTTATCACAGTGAAGGCAAAACAAATGAAAGCGGAAACACTCCCTCCTCTAGACGCACATTTCGTGGGCGCTTCTTTGCGAAAATCAAGCAGGCGGGGCTAAAGCGTAATATTTACTTTTTTTTTTACTATTTCTTTTGCGATACTGTGCATGGTTTTTGTTAGGTCCGCGGTTATCAGTGGAGGACTTCATATTTCTGTAAAAAAAAGTGAGGTTCGCTTGGCGATTTTGAAAGTTCAATTGACAAAACTAAATTTCCCGCAATTGAAAATTGCCCAAACCCTTCCTCAATGATGGCAAAAGTTTCCAGAAGGTAATAGCCGAAAGTCCCGCAATCCTCCGGCGAGTACGGCGCCAGTTAGAATTTTTTATCACTTTAGGTGAAACACCCTGTATACACGCGTATACGTAACCCACATCAAGCATCGTTTGAAACAGTAACAATAAAGCATCAATAAGGGGCTTTTTCTTACTTCTTCGTAACGAAATGGGAGTCGCTGTTAAAAGGATCCCAGTGCATTGACACGGAAGTAAATAGCCATGCGAACTTGGATCACTCTATAGTTCACCCCGCAGCAGCCCTCAGACACGACGACCATCCATTTGGGAGTTTACGTCTGCGCACAAAAACCTGTTTTCTACAACTGAGATTAAATCATACGTGTCTCTTATTTCTCATTACGATGAGGCGTTATCTCTTGCCACGCTTCATTAGATATAGTGCACGGTTGGAAGCAACTTATGATCGATAACGTGTGGATGTCAACTGAGATACCTGCGGATGCGGTCAAGTCTCTTCATATAACATACGGCCTCCATCATTGAAAAATAATAAATCCACGGAAGTGGCTGTCGATTTATTTAGGCGACGCGACATGTTTTCTTCTTTTTTTCTTTTTTTCCTTGTTTTTTTACTTTTTTTTCTTTTTAGCAGAGCGAAGAACGTGGCCAGAGGACGTGGGTGATAAGTGATAACATAATTTTCACGATATTAGCCTGTGAATAGAGTTGTATTTGGATGATTATCTGATCACTGTTGCTGATGATGACGACGGCAGCTCTGCCATGTTGCATTATTGGCTCGAGCGTTATTGAACACCGTTACCATCAGAACTACTATTGCCATTATCTCTATGTTCATCGCGATCATTACCAATTATCATCATCAGTGAGGACTGTGATTTGGAGTCAAGTAAGTAAAGTATTTGGATAGTTACCAAGCAAACAATTCGACAAAGGGCTTACAGTGACGCTAAATGTTGGAACATAAGGAGTAGCCAATTATGTATTAAACTAAATATCTTACAGCATTATATATATATATTTATATATATATATATATATAAGTTCAAAAAAGACGTGACGTCATGTACCAAACCTATTTAACTAACCTGTAACCACCTACGCATCTTTTGTCCTGACGAAGACAGTGCCACTGTCGAAACGTCGACCCCTTGCCCATTTTACTTTTTAAAGTCTCCCTATGTAATAAACTAGTGTTTATAACTTCCCTAAAATCTGTTTCCGCGTCTTTTTTTGAACTTCTGTAAAACTTCGTGGCCGTTTGACAATCATTTTACCTCAACCTATATATATATATACATACATACAACAACAACAACAATGAATTATGACGTACGTGATGATGATATATACATACGTTATATATAACGTTATACGTTTTATATATCTATAATGGATTATAATGGCTTAGGCTGTTCATGGACACTGAAAATAAACACTGAAATGAAATAAAATTAAATGAAATATTAAATGAAATGTACACCTTCGAACGTAATCCGTGGTACCAGTATGTCCTCCAGGGAAGCCACTGCCCGCAGTTCGTAATTCATTGCATCCTTGCTGGATAGCGCAATGCCTTTTGGGCAAATCGAAACAGCATCACTCACTCGAGTTCTTTCAGCTGTATCGCAATTCATGTTACGCAAGCCAAAAAAAATGTGCTTGCCATCCATCCTTTCAATCGAGTCAACGAGAAGAAATCACTGCTTCTACCAGCACACGCGGGTCATTATCACTGCTGAAGGGTTTTCAGGAGTGCGCTCTCAGCCAAACGACATTGATTCGTTAAATATGACAAACACCGTCCAGCTGTAGGATGGAGGTAACGCCGATGCCTCCGAAACCTTATCTGCGTGGAGTGACTTTTTCTCCGCCCAGCTGTATCGTTCAATTGCTTTATACGCTTCGACATATTATAAGATAAAAGAAAGAAGACGAAGAAGAAGAAGAAGAAAAAAAAAAGGCAACAGCTGTGGAGTAAAAACCACAGAACAGGGAGGAATAGGAAGATGTATTCTTTTGGACGACATTTATCTGTAAGATTGAGCGCTACGTGAGGTGAAGCGTAATTTTTGCGAAATGACCATGGTTCTCTTAGGATACGTTCGCATGCTATATATACGTACTTGCGTTATATCTGTGAGAGGCAAGGTGAGACGGGATTCAAGAGTTTCATCCGTTATTGGATGTCCGTGGTAATCAGCGAGTATATTATTATGGTGAATGCTGCGAATCCCAGTTTCGTAGTCAGTAGTTTGCTGTCAAGTATCACGGATAACGGAGATTACCCAGTTGATGGCCGCAGACGTGCACTTTCATCTCTCCGAAAGGCGCCAAGCACAAAACTATCGGTCTCGTACCAGTAGCTCGAAAGTGCCTGTCAGTTCAGCGCTTCCATTCCCATTATTGGGTGGAACTGAGATACAATGATGTTTACTGGCCAGCACCTGTACCCTTCTACACTTTCACTTTGAATGCAGTGAGCTTCTATGATATTGGCTTTATTCCATTCATCACTGTAACTTTACACGAGCTTTACACTGGTAGAGCACATGCCAACGTTTGGCGTCCAGAATGATCGTCACTGCTTTCTATTTGAATCGCTAAAGGCTATTCATGACACCATGACCAAGGAATTGGACATGCTGAATATTTCTGGGGAGCTGGTTCCAACAAACCTCACCAGCAAACACGAGGAAGAAACGATTGTGTGCTTGAACCGCCCCGAATGCAACGGCAAAGTGTTCTCCAAGAGTGCCATTACGCGTTATCGAACGCGCACTTTCGTGTCTGACCGCGAAACCATACACATATACGCCTGACTGGCACGGAAGCACCTCCCTAAGAAATAAATAAGCTGCGACTCTCCCAGATAGCGTCACTGCGGTGATCTGGAAGATCAAGAGGACATTCTTCTTCACTGCCCACACTATACCAACCTTCCCGAACCACACTTTCCGCGTCTGCTTTCAGCTTATGGAGGAAAGTCTCCCGCGATGCTCTAGCTTCGAAAGTGAATAACATCGAATGGGATAATGTTGACTTGTACTTTATTCGTTAAGAATAATAAAAATAAAACAGTACAGCATCAATCCCGTTTCTCTTGAGACGTATCTTGTATACTCTTCCACTTTTTATTTTCAGTCTTTCACGTCACACCCACACTTTTTTCACTCTTCCCTTTCACCCACCCCTCTAAGCCACCTTATAAAGAGCAATTTCTTGACGTGCCCTCCGAGCAAACTACCATCGCTAAGATATTCCATCACTGAATAGAGAGAAAGATTCCAAGAATCTTTAGCTGCTAAACATACCGTTTGATAACGAACAGATGGCTAAGTTTGTTTCATTGTTTTCGGAAAAATTGCAAGAAAATACGAAATTGTCACTTTTGTACGAGTTAGTTTTACTAGCGATCATTGGATAATAAATTGTAGTGCAATGTAAATTATAAATATATATTTATGTATTTAGCACGCACACATGAATTTTAACATGTTTAGTATATAAAGGAAAACCGTTAGCACGCGCATAAATTTGCTGTGGAGATGTGAAATTCCCGTTGACACGCTGAAAGAGAACAATGCTTTCCTCGGACTTTTTTTTTAAGAATTTAAGAAATGGAGATAAACCAATTTTGTATTACTCAGTGACTAATTTCTTGAAATGACTATATAGTGACTATTCTATTCAAGTACGAGCGTTCACCACATATATAAAAGTAGAATAACTTAGATTCGGTGTAACTGAATATGAGGTGTGTTTTATATTTTGACACGGATTACATATCGCCAGAACTTGCATTATCCATTTTCGGGATTGGACGCCTTGGGCAATTTTTCAGACGCCGAAGAAACAAACGAAATGCAACCGTTTTTTTTTTCTTTGTCACTTTTTCCGCTCCCCTTTTCCCGAGGTTTTGCATATCCAGTATTGAGGCCTTCATACAAGTGACCACTAGTGTCACCAAATAAACTGACTCTAATGACCACCATGCATCTCCGCATTGCTCCTCCCGTGCCGACGGAGACCGCAGTGATGTACCTCTTGGGATCACGCAAGCCCAACTCCTTTTGTGTGTGCGTGCGTGCTGTCTTAAACGGCTCATAACCGCTCACTTCGCGTGATTTATTTGACAGCACTGCTTGGACGGCGGAACGGCTGAGCGTGCTTTCAAATGCACACAAGCTATACTCCGTCGCAGAATGGGTTGGCGTGCGGCTTTTCAGTCGGTGTCTGTTACTACGCGTTGGTAGCAAAGATATGCATGGCCGGTGGGCCGTTTAAAAGGTGGCTGTGCCCTGCACGGCGCGAAAACAGAGATAAGAAATACGTTCCCATGTTGTATAATACGCCTCTGATGATACGGGTATCTAGAAGGAGCTCCAGTGCAATTTGGTGGCTGACCAATTGATATGGACGGGACCGCAAGTAAAAAACAACGAGTGCTTTTTCTTGTACAAAGTGTTGTTTGGTAACGGAGGCGTGTTTGGTCTTCATGCACCATAAATATGCGGGGGGACTGCAGAAATGCAGGAAGGTACGGCACCAACGATAGCAAATACGTGAATTGTGACGATGGGAAGATATGACAAGTTATTTTCTTTACCGTACACGAAGACCGAAGATGTGAATGAGAGAGGGAAGAAATGTTGACTTTACATTAAGCTGTAGAATATTCCATTGAACTACCGAATGAATTGGTCAAACGTTGTGCCGTCGCTTCAGGTCAGTGTCAGCAACCGACACTAATGCGCTGGTCCTTCTTAATTGTTTGTAAGTGATGAAAGAGGTCAGTCAATATTTGGCTTGCTACTCTTTAAAAAACCTTCACCCGCTCGAAAAATGCGCGCACACACACACCACATCACACACAAATTACACACTCGCTGGCCCATCTGTGGTACCCAACGGAGCCATTTTTCTGTAACAATATCAATGCATTATGTGTCACAAAAAGGCGTACGCCTCCCGTTTTCAACAAATAATGGCTCGCGCTATTGATCCTGTACCATAGAGCTGTATGTACATGTTCACACGAAGTAAATTTCAAATTTCAATTTAAAAGAAAATATAGGAAGAGAATGATGTCCTTCAGGATGATGGTTGGCTAGGAGAGTGTTGTGCGATGAAGTTACCTTTTAAGGATACTATGCTCTTGTTGTCGTGTGTTTCACGGATTGGCCTGCATGCATGTTGATGCACGTTTAATCTCCCTCTTCTGGTTCTTCCATCACCTCCATTTCCATGGAGTACTTTACCACTGGCGGTGTGATACCCCACCCTGTTATATGTGGCATGGTACTACGTGAGTGAGACACGAATGGCGTGCATGTACCCGCGCACCACACGAACGGATACAGAAGCTGGTACCCATGCTCCAACAAAGGCAACCAAGTGCCCAACACAAGCCGCAACCGAAGCGTCTCCACAAAGCCAACATAATCCCATCGCCCCTAGCGCACTATTTTACCAACTTAAGGTCGAACCTAAGATGTCATGGACACATTCGTAAGACAATATACCTTCCGCGATCTCACAGACGCGATAATACAGCTCCGTTTTTCATCCGTCACCGGTTTGCCTCTGGACGCGGGCACACGCTTGCAGAATCATAAACTGCATCTGTGCCTTTGTCTGAACCATCTGCATGGGTCTAGTACATTTCTTTTCCTGGCTAAGCAGCCGCGGGGCCCTCGCAGAACAATGCCAATTATCTTTACCGTAATTGCGTATGAGGTCGCGAGCCGGTCTGGAATTGTTTCGAAACCGCAGGGTGCCAAAGGGCTCAAGATAATTTAAGCCCTTCCGAAGTGCTCCCGTGCTAACATTTGTCCGCATGCCATAGTCCACGTGACGTGGTTTACAAATGCAGTGCCTTCTGTGCGGCCATTAATATTAAACAACACACTTCACACGGAGAATGAAGAGCAGTTTTGTTTTGTCGTGGACATCGGGTAGGCGCAGGGACATGGTAAGTCCGATGTGTGGCCATTGTTATTCAGGTCTTCAAAGGGTGGGGCAGGGAAAATGTTTAAGCGTGATAGATTCAGGAATCACATGTGCCCTCTTTTGACAGATAACAGAAAGCAGTGGTGGCTTACGGCCACATTAGGTAGAGTATATACGTATCTGTGCGGAATGCCAGTGTGCGTCGCAGCGAATGTGAAATTGACACCAGAGGGTGTGGTGGAGGAAATGTGCGTTCGTTAGCGTTTAAGTAGGTTGAGGAGGGTATCGCGTTTTATGTGGTTTGTGTGACTCTGTACTTAGTGTTCTTCGGGCGTGCAGGCGTCCTGAGCGGAATAATTCATAGCGGGAAACGTAGCGCTGAGTGGAAGAAGGACAACAAGGCACGTGCACAGTGCAGCAGACTTGGGTTGATTACTTTTATTTTGTAATGCATTACCGATACTGATTACAATTTTCTGCATTACTAATGCTAGTAATGTCATCAAGTAATACCATTGCTTTCGAACTACATACATTTTCCCAGAAGTCATAGTCATACGTGGTGTTTGAAGTGAGCGCTTTAAAGCAACTTTTATAGATATCTGCCTATATTTACCTATATCTATGGTAAATATACTTATTAGTATTTTACTTTGTTACACATTTCTGGTGATATACAATTATAACTATAACTGCAAAATCCTCCATATTGGTGACCTGGCCAGCCCAGGATGAAGGTGTGTGGGAAAAACCGTTTGTGAATTTTCCCTGTCTGTACCGCAGGCACAATTCATAGCTGCTGGCTCTATATAGAGAGCCAGCAGCTATGAATTGTGCCGTACCCATCAAGTTAGATAAACCCATTATGACATGAGAGAAGCACCGTATTGAGTTTGCTCTGCTTAGCTATAACGTAAGCCAACGTAAATGGTCAAGTTGTAGTTCTAGCACTGCAGAAGGGGGAGTAGTGCATTATATCTTGGTAGTGGTATGTAGTGTATCTTGGTAATACTAATGCATTACATTTTGACGATAACTAATGAGTCATATCATTACTTGGGTTGAAAGCCCTGCCCTTCAACTTCAACTTGGGTTGAAAGCTTTCAACCCAAGTAATTACCTGTGTTGAAAGCTAAGTAATGACAGGACTCATTACCTATCCTCAAAACGTAATGGATTAGTATTACCCACTACCAATACGTAATGCACTACTCCCACTTCTGCAGTGCTAGAGCTATAACTTGACCATTTACGTTGGCTTACGTTATATAGCTAAGCTGAGTAAACTCAATACGGTGCTTCTCTCATGTTATATTCTTGGGATAATGGGTTTATCTAACTTGATGGATACAGCCCTATACGAAAATGGGATCATAGAAGCTTGGTAGCAAAACTATGCGAATGCCTAGCCAGTGCTTCCTTGTGTTAATGTTTTCTTTTGTGTTTCCTGTGAGCTTCCCCTAAGGTACAGTCCTTGCGGTATATGTCACTTTACCTATTGAAAAGTCGACCAGCCACTTATATTGAAAGTGGCCATTATGCATGCATTATGCATTATATTCGTAACGTCACCATAGACGACAACGTCAGGACATAGTGGTCGATACAACTGGCATCGCTCTTTGACAGTTACAAAACGAACCCCCTGACCAGTTTTGTGTTTGTTTTCCTCTTTGTTCTTTTGTTTTTCTTTTTGTTTATTTGTTTTCCTATGTTTGTTTGTTTCCCCTTTTTCTTTGTTTTTCTTTTTGTTTGCCTTTATTTATTTTTTTCCTTCCTGGGAATAGCAAGCCGCCATAGCGGTGGCTAACCTTTCCCTCTTAATTTTTTTATATAATAAACATATTCCCCCCTAATTAAAAGCAGTAAAAACATCAGTGGCGTGTTTTTCTTTCTTTTTTAAATCACGAGATGCAAGGACACATACGACACTTCACACAGCATTCGAACGTCTTTCCTCTTAAACGAACCGCATACCTTGAAGCCACCTATAACTCAGACGCGATTTCGTTGGCGTCAGAATTAAAGGTGATCCGCAATTCAATTAACACTGCTGCGCGGTGTTGGGAGTGGCACCTGCGGCAATCAGTGCGGCTGATCGATTGCGTGCCTAGGAGAATGAAGGAAGCGTACATGCAACGTAAGTAACGATTCTCTAAACAGTTATGTGTATATTTCGTAAGGCTGTGCGGATAGATATATTAAAACCGAATATAATACGAAGTGAATAGCGTATCACCGAACGTATGCATATGCAGCGCATACATGCTGACACACAGCAAAAATACATGATGTACGCGTGTGTATTTGCTATATGTACCCTCCGTTGTGGCGTTTTCCGGTTTTCGGATGAGTCTTCGAAACTTTGGAGGAGAGACATGAAATTCGAATATGCAGTTTCATATTCGATGCGGAATTCGAGCGGACGCAATTATTTGCTTCGGTATTCGAAAAATACGAATAATCGCACAGCCATATTTTGATAGGCAGGTGTCGCGGTGCATGCAGGGAAAGGGTGTGATTGCAATGGAAGCAGCACTTGTTTTGGTTTTTCAATGGCATCTTGTTTGATCGACTGCAGTCTCTTGCGTTCCCTTGACATCACTCGCACGTATAGCGATACCGTGACTTTAATTAAAAAGTAGAAACAAGCAAGATAAGTAAATGATGAACGTGATGTAGACGAAATTGATGCATGGGTAGGAAATAGTGGCACAACCCTTCAAGTGGTCATCTCCAAGTCTTGTGCAAATGATGCTTTTCATATGCCCTCTTTACAAATGGAGTTTCTTACTCTTTTTTTTTTTTTTTCAAGCAAACGGTGTGTGTGTTTCTGTGTGCGTGACTGTAGTTTATGATTTATTTAGTTTATGACGAAGTTTATGCAGATTTGATGCGATCTGTAGTTTCTGATTTCCTTAGAGTTGCTCGTCTTTTAATGTAACTGTGTTGACAGAGCCTTGAGTGAATATGCGATACGGTACTGTTAACAGATTCTGCTTACCCCTCATAGTTAATACAATGATTTGTGTCACTAGCGAATGCATAAAACATAATGGCGGCGTCTATATCGTAAACTGAACTCTGCGAACTTCTGAAGCTACCTATATGAAAGATTCAAAACAAAATTGTCCCTGTTCGTCTAATGCACGAAGACATGCCTTTTGCGATCCCCGTTAGGTGGCGATACCATATGGCCGGCCACGTTCGAATTCTTGTACGGGTTCATGCGTGGATGAGTATTCGAACTGGCACTGTCAGGGTAATTATAATAGCGCCACCTGGACACCGCAAGCCACAGCTGTGGCTAGCCCTAGATAATAAGCAATGGGGGATGGGACTCGTCGATACCTTTGCCTATAGCGTGCCCTGTATGAAACGTTCTCTGACTGCACGTTGATCGAAGAGAGTCCCTCCTGACCTATACCGCCTCTGCCGCTGTAACGCTCAAAACAGACGACACTTCAACCGCCCGCTCAGTGCAGTCCTTTTAGTCGTATTTGTATTTTGGTATTTATTTATTTCATTGCACCATAGGAAATGAGAGTTAGGAACAAAAGGGAAGAATTCCTGACGTGCGGAACATATCACGCGTTTTCAGTTTGCAGACGATGTACAGCGGAGAGTGTCGTCTGCTTTGGGATTGTCTGCTGATGGACGCGCCGCCAAGCGCCCGTAGCGGAAAGCGCGCAGCGCACGTCACGGAGTCTGCATCGGATGTGCACCTTTATTGACTCCTTCCGGATTATTCCGATGAGACTTAAGATGGCGTCACTTCCGGTGTGCGGCATATCAGGGTGCGTCTAAATGCTATTAGACCGTGGCTCATATGTGTTAGTATACATTGTCTCAGTGGTGTCACTATACAGGGTGTCCCAGAAAACGTGTCATTTAATTATACTAAAAAAACTACGCCACCTAGAATCACGCGGTCAACAGCATTTGTTCTTATTACGTTTTTGCCACCTCCTAATGTGAATGTCATGTACCCCAAGTTTAATTATGTAAATATTTGCGAACTGAACTCGGAAATTTGCCAAGTAAAGGTGACTTTTTTACCCCACCAATATGAAGAGCGTGCCGAATTCACTCAAATTCATGATAATTCACAGTGATATTCACGAGCTACCCCACCGGAAAAAATAGTCGAATATCATGCTTTTCGGAGCACCGGACCATAGCGCGCGATGACTTTTTGAGCGCAATCGCTCTCAGTGCGACGAAAGGAGGTTCCGATGCCAGCCCACAGAGTGATAGTAGAAAAAGTAACAGTTCCTAAAATTGAGAGAGGGAAAACATTATCCCAGCGAAAGTCGGACGTGATAAGCCGTGCCTGTTTTATCCCTTTCTGCGATGTCGGGGAGGGCTGGGTTTCCAACCTCCTTTCGCCGGACTGACAAAGATTGCGCTGAAAAATTCATCGTGCGCTATTCTGTGCTATCTCCGTAGAGCATGATGTTCGGCTATTTTTTCCGATGGGATAGCTCCTGAATATCCCTGTCAATTATCATTAATTTGACTAAATTAGACACGCTCTTCACATTGGTGGGGTAAAAAAGTGACCTTTACTAGGCAAATTTCCGACTTAAGCTCGCAAAAATTTACATAATTAAACTTACGTTACACGACATTCATATGAGGAGGTGGCAAAAACCTAGTAAAAACAAATGCCATTGACCGCATGACTCTAGGTGGTGTAGTTTTTTTATTATAATTCAATGACACGTTTTCTGGGACACTCTGTATGTGAGTCGTGAAGTCGTGATCAGGTCGACCAACGCTGCAGCGGCAAACGCTAGAGCTATACGACAGCAGGTGGACAATTACACATTTTTACTTCTCAGACGTACGACACATCAAATCCTGTTTTGCATAGAAAAAGTTGAAAACGTGTGCCCGAAATGAGGACAAGATCCTCAGTCGTTGTTCCTTGCGTAGTGATATCCCTCGGGACAGCATCACGCGAGGCACCGATCCGTCTTCGCGATTACAAAGAGTTAGCTTGTATGAAACTGAAGCATGATAGATCGCGATCTTCTGTCACGACAACGAGACGTATCTTCTCTTGTTGGATATGATAGAAGAGGATAGATCGTTTTGCTCAGCTAGGCGCCTTTGGCTTTTGCGTTTCTTTGCTCTTTGAGGCGATAAAGTTGATACGGGTCATTTTTTTTCCCTGGCGTTGCGTTTGAAAACCATAATGTCCATGTGGTTTAGGCGCTGCACAATTCTGCCATAATGGCTTCAGGCGACAGATGCGACGTGAACTCAAAAATAATAAAACAATTTCATTTCATTTTATTACCTCGACGGTGCTTGCGAAAAGTACGTTACATGACGAAAGCCGTGTATGGCAGCAGAAAAAGGAAAGTTGAAGGAAAGCACACATTGAAATATAGACTAAGCGACATACGGGCTAAGCAACAACTAAGCAAGCACTAAGCAACAACTCGTACATCAATAACAACATGAGCATTAGAGCAAACGATTGCTTCGCACAATATTCGCGTTCACGCAGCAATCTGAATCTTGAAGGATTTGTTTCGGCAAGAAGTGGTGTGTGAGCAAGATGCTGCAGTCACGGATTGCCGGTGACAGAGTGGAGTATTCGAAAGTGTTTTTATATGCAAACATCGGCAGGACCTTCAAAGAGCGATCCACTGTTGAGATATCACGTTGGAGGTTGGCATGGATGTCAATTTTTGGCGGGGCATTTGATGATAGTTTGCCGGAAAAACAAAGATGGTAACATTTTCAACGAATACCAAGTGCGGGAAATGATACTTGTCCCTTCAGTCGTACGACGCTACTATATCACCACTGTAATGGAAAGACGGGCAAATGTTATGCCAAGAGTAAGTGCAGGTAAGCACAAAGTGCTAGCATAATGACATGCACGAAACAAAAGGTATCATGATATACCACGCAGAGTAACAAAAAGGTACCAATAATATTTTGTAAAAATGGGTTCCAGAGGCTAAACACGAAAGAAGAGGTACCATAATGTTTCGTAAAGAAAAAGTACAGTTACTAGGTAAAAAATGGGTTCCAAACAGCGCGTTAAGAAAGAAAACATGCCACGGTGATATGCAAACAAATATACAGCCTATATACCAAAGGGTGTTGGGCAAACATGGGTTCCGAAAAGGTAAACACGAGCGAAAACGTACCACGGTGTTAGGTAAACGAAACGCACGAAAGCATGTTTGGTTCAACCGGGGTCTTTTTCCTTCCTTTCTTTTTGCCGTTGTATAGGCGCCCGTCAATATAGGCAAGATGCGCCGTTCCGGTGTATTGTCATGAAACAGGAGCTACCTTTCACGTGTATTGTCATGAAACAGGAGCTCCCTTCATATCGAAACGGAAGATTAGGAAAACGCTTTTCAGGAGCAGTACTGCAGGCAATACTGCTTCGCGACCATTCGGCCGTATTCCACGACGCGGTCTACCACGGCAGACCGCGTTAACAAAGACGCTCTCACCCCAAAGGAGAGCAGGCTCCCCTATTTATGTATTGGCACTAAACAGGAGAACTACTACTAGGGGGCTCCCCTATTTGCCCCTCATGCATTGGCATCGGAGTGGAAGAGCACTCACACAGAATTCCCTCTTTTTCTTTCTTCTGAAAACTTTTAATTCACAACGTTTGTTCAAGTGCCACGTGCAAATGCAATACAGTCACCGCCTAGTTACACCACAGGGACTTTGTTCTTTTCTTTATTTCTTTTGTTACGTTGTGTGCTCGTACGCACAGACCCAAGTTATACCATTCATTTCCCTTCATCTTATTGGAACAATTTATTCCGGGAACGGTGTGTATTGTAATCGAGCAGGAGAACTACCTATGGAGGTAGCCCATTTGGACATACACTAACTTCACGTTACAATCCTACAAGCTAGTTGACAACGCAAGAGTGTGTATTGTCATCAAGCAAGAAACCTGTCTATGAAGGGAGGCCCGTATCACGTAATGCAACTCCTGCCTACCTACTGGAGAACAGCTCCACCCGAAGGTGGATAACAACACAAGATTTTAGGAAAAATCTTCCCAGGAAACAGCACCGCAAGCGATACTGCCCCGACGACCGACGACGAAGAGTGTGTCCCTTGTATTGTGTGTATTGTCATCAAGCAGGAGAACTTCCTATGGAGGTAGTCCCCCACTGACACTAACAGCACGTTACAATCCCACAATCTAGATAACAACATTCTCTAGGAGAGTTTGCTTTTCGTACTGGCCGTACGATGCGAACAATCCAAACACGGGAGAGTCCTAGCAAGCTGGCTAGAACATGACTTCCTACTAACCTTGAACTTGACGGAAAAGTCGAGTAGACGTCAGCCAGCGGCGAGAACACTCCAGAAGGCCGTACAGTGCTTCACGGACGATGTGACTACGAAGACCTGCCCTAACAGCCTGAAAATGTAGCTGCGTCTCCGAAGTCTGGGTCACCGAAAGCCAGCCGGCAAGGACGGATCCAAATTTGAAGGTTTATCTCCGTAATTAATAAAGCCAATTGTTTACGCTGAGTGCGCGGAACCGGCAAAGGTTCTAGGAAACGCACAGTGGCCCAGGAGACAGTCGAGAGCTGAAATACTTGCGTTAACCTCCACCACAGCAAAAGAGGAACGTGACAACGCCTAACACAGTGCTGGGCCGTTTCACACACCCCGCAAGATGGGCAACCGTCAGAACGAGAAATATAAAAACGGCATAACTCGCGAGGAGGAAGAACGTCATGGGCTAACTTCCACTGAAGACTGGCGCGGCGGGCATCTAGCCATCCCGCAGTCATTCGACGCCAAGACAGCTTCGTCGGCACCGAAGGAACTGCGGAACTGGACTGCAACTCCCTGATAGCCGTATAAAAATCGCTGACAGCCCATAACTGGATGTCAGCGTCAGGATGCTGGAGTCGTAAACGTCTTACAACATCAACACAGTAGGCGTATTGATGAGGCAGGACTTCGGACCTAGGGCGAAACATAGGACTCTCAATGAACCACATAGTGGCGCATCCCAGATAGTATTGCACTAATGGGCACTCTGGGTGTTCGAGAGTGTACAATGCTTCGAAGTAAACGCGCGACTGAAGTGCAAAGCAATTGTCGAGCACTACCGGCAGGGCGAAACCGCCTTGGTCACGTGTACGCTGCAAGCGCGATCTTGCGACCCACTCCACCGAACCCGCCCAGAGAAAACGGAACGCGTGTCTAGTGATGGCAGTATGGATTAGTGGTGGCAGCGTGGCAACGACTCCTACGAACCTCAAGCGACTGTAGTACCAGTCCACTCGCAGGTGATCCCGAAAAGTGATGGGCAAATCCTTTAGCTGCCGCAGGACAGCTCTGCAACGATTAAACACACGGGGCCAATTTACTAGATGTCCCAGTGCAATCAAGTCACACCAAGAATTTTGAATGGTCTCACTGGAACCCGGAAAGGAGCCTCGCAGGAAGGCTGGAGGTTCAAAAACAGTGCTGCACATTTTGATCTATTCAGTCTTGCCCCTGAAACAGATCTGTAATCTTCAAACACTTTCAAAACAGGTCCTAGGGAACACTGGCGAGAAAGGGTCACAGAGATGTCGTCCGCTAACGCAAAAATAGGTGGAGGGCATCCATTGGGCAGTGCCAATGTAACGGGAAGCGAGCACAGTCTCTTGAGTGGAGGGTTGATGGCGATGGGGGTGAGAGAGAGAGCACATCCTTGACGGATACCACAAGTAACATCAAAGCGGGACGACAGGCCGCCAGCGACACAGGCAACGTTTCTTGCCCCCCTTAACGTTTCCACATACCTGAACCAAGCAAGGGTGAACCCATATGCCCACATCCGAGAGAACAGGTATGCGTGTCGCACACGATCAAATGCCTTGGATTGATCGAAGGATGCCACCACGGCGGGGGCATGACCACTGTTAATCCAGTGGATGGCATCGCGAAGTGCTATTCGATGAAGGCTTGAGGACCTGACGGGGGCAGAACATGCTTGACAAGGATGTAACACCTTCTCCAAGAGGTGTGAAACGCGCAACAGAAGAGTTTTAGCTAGGATCTTATAATCGCTCGTCACTAAACTAATCGGACGATAATCATCGGGGTACAGTTTTCGAGACGTGGCTTTGCACAGAACAACAACAACACTGTTCTGCATGCCAGGGCATAGCAAGCCCTGGGTTAAGCAAATGTTAAAAACCCGATGCATGCAAGTACCAATTCCACTCCAGAACCAGAAGCGCTTGTAGGACTCCTGGGAGGCCATCAATACCAGGCCACTTTCCGCTCGTCATTGAGGAGACAGCCGCAAAAACCTCATTTTGCGTGAGCGGCCCCGACTCAACATGCTCCATTTTTTTCGTCGGAAGTGGGCACTCTCGGCTGATAACAGGCTCGTCGTAAGGTGACTCGTTATAAAGGGCCGTGCAATGCTCACGCATTGCTTCCTGAATGTCACCGGGATCAGACAAAATTGAGCCGTCAGCTGATCGGGGCTCAGTGATTCCTAAGTCCGGATTTTCTCCCACATAGCGCTTGAGCAACTCACGGAAGCAATATGCCTCCCGACACCAGCGCACCACCTGCTTCGCGCGACAAATTTGCGTCGGACTGCATTCCGAGGGACGCTAGGCGCTTCCACACGTCCTCGATATCGGACGCAGATTGAGGACTGCGTGAGTCAGGGTGGCCAAGCACAACTAGCACCTGCCCGAGTGCGTCCCTACATTTCCGGTGTTCACGCGCGCGCTGTCTGCCCTAACGCCGAAAACGGTGTGCTGCATCCAGCTTCAGAGCCTCCCAGTAACTAGGCCGAAAATCCGGGCGGAACAAACATCCGCAAGCCAATTTTCTACGTCGTTTTCAATTTCGGAACCAGAGCAAAAATTTAGCAGACCAGATAAAGATAACAGCGCATGAACATGATGCGTCAGGTCCCAACAGGTCGCGTCACACAGCGGGAGATGAAACCCTACAATCCTGGCCAGACGTAAAATCTGTCCAGCCGGCTGTGGCGGCCACGGGAATCAGCCCAGGTGAATTCATAGGCATTCCCGTTGACATATGTGACCAAGCATCAATGAAGCCAATAGAGTTTACTAAGCGTTCTCTATTTCTAGTTCTAAGTTCTCTACTTGCTTGTCTGCTGTGCTGCTCGGTCTATCGTGCAGTTGAAGACGCCCGCAAAGAGTAAATTTTGGTTACCATAAAAAAGGGGTCAATTGTGCGAAAGAAATCTGAGCGCTCACTGCGACGGGTATAGTGACATACACATTAACAATGCGAAAAGCAATATTACCGTAGCCTAATTCCATCGCCACAACACTGTCCTCGGTTTCTGTGTCGAAACACCGGACGGTACCCCGGAATGACGGGAACACTGAGATATTCGTACCTGCCCTGTGTGGCGAGCCAGGACTGAAGAAAGCTCTGAGCCCATGTGAATCCTCAAGAGACTTGATCGCGCGCCCAGAAAGGCAACCCGTCTCTTGCAGGAGAATGTCAACACCTGCTAATTTTGCCCAATCGACAACCTCCACCTGCTTGGCCTCCCTGCTAGACCATCGGACGTTTAAGGTACCAAGACTGAACAGAGACATTAAAAAGAAAGGGAATGCAGCGTATTTAACACTAGGACTCATCGTCCATTCCAGTCTCATCATACACCTGGGAGCCGTCGGAGGACACGCGCACACGTTTAGTAACAGAAACGGCGAAATCTCTATCACCCGTATGCACTGTGTTAGGGTCTTCATCAATCTCCAAGCGCTCGAAGTCTGAGGACGCAACATTGTCGTCCACGTCACCGATAACTTCGGTAATCTGGCAGTTACACCCTGCTACTACACTGTCACCAACAACAGGACTCGCGTGCGCAACTGGAGCAGCATCTCTTGCATCAAGAGCACCGCCACTGACTGCCACAGCTGGTACACTAACGGGACTGGCAACGGCGCTAACAGCAGCGACACCGATAACGGTGTCACCGGCATCCGCACCGTCACCACTAAAAGCATCTCCACTGACATTATCACTGCCACCACTGACAGCGAAAGTCTTTTCCGCCGCACTAACGGTATCGAGAGCAATTCCGCTGGACATACCGCCTCAGCCGTGACACTCTCGTCTACAGGCGCCCCAACGGGAGCAGTTGGTAGCACACTGGCACTAGAACACGGGATCCCCATGTCGTAACCTAGCATTCGGATACAGAATGATCAAGGTATATCTAAACAGGTAGCGCAACTCCCATAGGCCCCTGTGTCTTCAGAATGACGCCATGATAGAGGCGGTCAGCGCCATCCATATGTTGCGCGGACTACTACGATTGTAAATGAATGATGTCAGAGGTGACGTCAGTAGTATGAATAATTAGTGCATAATTAGCTATGGCACGTTTACTTTCGCTCGCTTCGTTTGCGTTGTATTCCCTTTTCCTCACCCAGGCAACAATACCAGACGAGAGCACAGAAAAATAAATTATAACACAGGTTTAGTGAAACCTGTCAATTCGAAATACATACAGTTATCACAGATTTTGACAACTCCAAAATGAAGGACATCGCGATGACCACAGAAATTAGAATGGTTCACTTAAGGTCCATTTCTCACCTAGAGCTATATACGTACGCGTAGTGATAGACGTTTGCATTTATTCAATGAGTGGCCATTATACGTCCATTGCAACAAAACATGGCACCGTTGGTGCACAGCTGATTCCTGCTAACACTCACACTATCATGGCCGCTCGTCCCCATGAAATGCTTTTTCGCGAGGCCAGCAACAGGGGATGCATTGCATTCATCTGTTCACACGTGTAATTCTTGGTCTACAGCTCCGGGATGTGAACGTTGCTCCCTGTGTACGAACCCAAAAAGTGTACGAACTCCGTATTACAATGCACGAACACAGGGCACGGATACAGAGATGCGCGGGATAAACGCGCGCCCACTGTGACACATGCGCATAGGGAACAGGACACGGAAATGTACTCGGGTGGTAGATGATTTCGTATATGTGCATGAGTGGAGCAACAGAACGTTTTTACTACATTGAAATTATGAATAGCCTGTTACAATGTGTCAAACAGGTCCGTCGAGACGAGAAATTGCACAAGGGCGCGCATGGCAGGTATGAGCTGATTTGCTGGCCAGCACCCAAGAACCTTTTCGGTGGGGTATGGCCGATTATCCAGGCGAGACAGGGACGACACAAGGGTACATCGGTGTGCACTGTACCTCGGGCAGTCTTGGAGTATATGATCCACGTCCTCAACTACATCACACAGACTGCAGTTGGGGGACGGGACCATGCCGAGCTTAAACAAAAGTCGTCCACTGTATGGCACGTTGAGGCGAAGCCTGTAGATGAGCGACGTGATGGGTCGAGGAAGCGACACTCTTTGGTTTTAGTGCCTTGAGACTTCGCTTTTGGTGACAAGCTCGGCGATGATGTTCTCATTTATTCTTTCAAAGCGTTTCAAAGCGTCGAGGTTAGTGTAGTTTCCCTTTCTTTTATTAATAACGCGTCCTGGAGTAGCCAGTCCCGAGTGGCTCGAGACTACCATCTCCATTTTTTTCTTTTAAAATCAATCAATGAATAGCCTGTTAGTACACACACAAGCCATGCCCATGTTGTAATTTTTTTGTTTTGTTTACGATCGTACCTCTACTACCAACACCCAGGATCGCTCGCGCCTGATAGTAGCCTTGTCGATGGGTCTGATTGGGTATTTTCGCTTGTTTTCGCTACCAGTTTAGATATACCTTGGAATGATCCCCATCACAGGGCTTACACGAAGCATCGCAAGTCTCAAGCCCAAAATCACTACAGCGAGCACACACCACAGACTATGAGTTAATGATAATGAATGGGGAAATTCGCGACGTAAGGTGCGGCCCACTACACCAAGGCACAATGGGGCAGGTTGTGATGTGTCCTGATGATGATGTGATGAACGATGCTAAATAGGGTCGATAGTCATTGGAGTCAGTAAGACATCAGAACTGTAGGCAAAACCACAGCACACAAAAACGCACACACGGCACACAGGTACGCAGGCAGATCATAGAGTAGAGAGGAGACCAGTGTCCCGGAGAAAAATATTGAAATACTCAAGAACTTGGCGGTGGTCAATCTGGTTAGACCAAGGGCCGAGAATGGTTGCCAATGTGAATGGTGCGGCCGTGATCGACTGCAGGCGACACTGTAGAGCTGCTCTTTGGGAGGTGTACAGATGGCAGTCGCGGAGCACATGCTTGGTATCCGCCAAAACAGCACAGCGAGAGCAGAGCAGCGAGTCAGAGCGGCCGATCAGATGCTTGAAATGGGGGGTGAATGCAACCCCAAGACGAAGCCTGTGTATCAGCGACGCAAAAGGGCGAGGCACACGAGAAGGCATGGTGAAGCCAAAGTCAGGGCCCACTTCACGCATCATAACTCTTGATGAAACGTCCCGAGACCGTTGCGCATGTGCGAGAGGCCTCACCACATCATTTAGGAAGGTTCGCCTGTCGCCTTTGGGGAGGATAATCCGCACGCTTGATCGGGAATGATACGCAGCTGCTGCGGCCTCGTCAGCCACTTCATTGCCGCGGATGCCACAGTGGGCAGGAACCCACTGGAAGTAGATAGAGTGCCCGCTGATCTCAAGACGGCTTAGTTCCTCCGGTATGTCCACCACCACAGGCGCAAGTGATCCACGAATACCCATGTTCGCTATACACTGGAGAGCTGCCTTGGAGTCGCAGTATATCACCCAGCTGCTGATAGCGGCGGATGCAATGTGCTTGAGGAAGAACAAAATGGCATGCAACTCTGCAGACGTGGATGAGGTGCGGTGCGAGAGACGGTATGCGTGGCACGACGACATAGTCGGGATTGTAAAGGCAGCAGCGGAGCAGTGTAAGTTGGTTGACCCATCTGTGAATACTGCAGTGTGCGTCATGTCTAACGCAAGTTGTTTCAACACGGGTTCTGCAACGTGATCCCTCTTGCTCTTGAGCACAGGAATGGTAGTGGAGATCGAAGGTATCGAAAAGACCCACGGAGGGGACCTGGGGACGACTGATCTTCCAACAAGAGCCGGTAGCAAGGGCTTTACAGCAGCAATGCAGTGAGAAATGTTGCTCTGCCTCCGCCTTTTGAGCTTCGAAACCAAGGGGTGACGACGGTGTTCCGCGACGAGGCGTAGATAATGGCGCACAGTTCCTCTGAGACGTAAGACCTCTACTGGCAGCTCGCGGGCCTCTGCCACCACCGTGCGCGTTTTAGCGGCGCGGGGTACACCGAGGCAGATCCTCAAGCTTCTGACCAACATACACCGAAGCCTCTGTTCAGATGTTCTTGAGATGCCATGTAAGACCGGGAGGCTGTAGAGAATGGTTCCCCGAACCAATGCCCCATGAATCAATAGGAGCGCTTCCTGATCAATCCCCATGAGGCTACCAGAAAACCATGCATATACCAGAAAACGTATACCATATACCATATATCAGAAGACGTGCCACTGAATTACAATAAAAAAACTACGCCACCTAGAGTCATGCGGTCAACGGCATTTGTTCTTACTAGGTTTTTGCCACCTCCTGATGTGAATTCATGTATCGTAAGTTTAATTATGTAAATTGCGAACTGAACTCGGAAATTTGACTAGTAAAGGTAACTTTTTTACCCTACCAATATGAAGAGCGTGTCGGATTCACTCAAATTCATGATAATTCACAGTGATATTCACGAGCTATCCCATTGGAAAAAAATAGCCGAACATCATGCTCTATAGAGCTCCCAGAGGATAGCGCGCGACGAATTTTTCAGCGCGATCGTTGTCAGCCCGACGAAAGGAGGTTGGAAACCCAGCCCACACCGTCATCACAGAAAGAGATAACACAAGCATGGCTTATCGCGTCCGGCTTTCGCTGGGATCATGCTTTCCCTCTCCCAATTTCAGGAACTGTCAATTTTTCTACTACCACTCTGCGGGCTGGGTTTGGAACCTCCTTTCGTCGGACAGAGAGCGATTGCGCTCCAAAAATCGTCGCGCGTTATCGTCCGGTGCTCGATTTTCGGCTATTCTTTGCAGTGGGATAGCTCGTGAATATCACTGTGAATTATCATGAATTTGAGTGAATTCAGCACGCTCTTCATATTGGTGGGGTAAAAAAGTGACCTTTACTTTGCAAATTTCCGAGTTCAGTTCGCAATTTACATAATTAAACTTACGATACATGACATTCACATCAGGAGGTGGCAAAAACCTAGTAAGAACAAATGCCGTTGACCGCATGATTCTAGGTGACGTAGTTTTTTTTATTATAATTCAATGACACGTTTTCTGGGACACCCTGTAGAAGAAGCTCCGTCAAAATCAAAGATCAGCAACGTGATGTTACTCGCTCCAAAGTAAGAACGTGATTGGCTTATCCTGTTTTCGGAACCATTATCGTGAACACCTTCCGAAAACTCACTATGGCGCAACATTCGGTGCTGCGTCGCTTTTCCCTTGCCTACGCAGGCGTATACGCGCCGTGCAGAGCGCTTCTCGCGCCGCCCTGCGTCAAGCACGGAAAGTTTTTCCGGGGCTCCGTCCGTAGCGCGCAGCGTCCAGCGTGTTGATGTTGTGTGGTTGCTGCACGTCGTATGGCGCTGAAGAAGTCGAAAAACAATTGTTGTGTGGTGAAATGTGCATTAACATATAGAAGTGCACCGCCTGGAACGAAATTTTATTCGATTCTTGGGAAGCCTCGTGAAAATGGAGAGAAGTGGATCGCAGTAAAACGCTGCAGTGAAACGTGTTCGCTTTGAGTGGTGTTATCCACTGTCAGGAAGCTAAGCGAACTTCGTTCATTGTTTCTTTTAGTAAAGATAAAGATAGCTCGCCGTGGATGTCGACCAATAACACTGTAATATGTAATCACAATTTTGCGGACAGTGCTAAGTCAAATGATCCAAGTACGATCTTTTCGATGTTCCATCTATTTTTCTTTCCGTTTACAAGGGAAGTCCGCTCCTTCAAGCTCAAGCTCCTTGCAAAAGCCAATAATTAGGAACAACCATTCTCACTCTACACTTACTCACTAAGAACAAAACACCGTGTGGGCGAGGTCTCAGAAGTTGACATAAGCTGTCTTACATTCCCAACATAAGCATGCTCTTCATTTGATGTACCATCAGGGTTGCGTGATTTGTATCATACTGATTTTAATCGCGGTTTAAACCACTAGTGCTAATCGTGATTTAAATAATTTTATTGTTTTTTACCAAATAACTTTCATTGGAAAGGAAATTGCTTTGTGACATTGAAGAGAATTCCACAATGTATAGCGTAAAATCTCAGCTTGTATTTCAACGTCGTTCCAAAAACACTAAGGCCAATAGGAAGGAGTTGCCTCAGGACAGAAGCCGCCAATATTTCGAACAGAGACTGTTCTTCTTCTGGGCACAGTCCTCATCATTGGCATGGTATTTAAAGGGTTAGGTGTGACGTGTTTAAAGGTTCATGCGAATTGTGGGTCAACTGCCCGGAGGGAAGAAAGGTTCCGTACGGGGTTTTACGGCCGGAGTGAATGGCTGCTTTGTTAGAGTGTGGAGGGGATTATGTGAACGTAGTGATCTAGGCTACGGACCGGTTACAGAAAAATGGAAGGTTCACGAACACGTGGACGAAACGGGACAACAGGCAAGAATTGGCAAGCATAGCGAAAGATAAGGAGGTTAGTGATTACGTGGGGAAAATTCCAGAACCAGCAACGGTTTTTTTTTTGTTTTTTTTTTGTTGTTTTTTTTGTAATGCAAAGTTGTGGCATGCAATAAAGAAAGTAGAAAGCAGTGGCCATGCAGAACATAACAGATGATAATGGAGGTAGAAGGGAAAAGCATATTTTATTGGTGAAGTGTTTCTAGGGTGCCTTGTGATTTGTTGATACCGGACGGTTGATACCGGGCGGCTTCTGTCCTGAGGCAACTCCTTCCTACATTCTACCGGTTCGCTGGATTTCTACCCATCTACTAAGGCCAATAGTTGCATGGGCCAAGCTCCGTTGTTTAACTTATGACAGTATACATCATCACGGAAACCAACGTGTCATGTGGTATAAATTTAATGCTATGTACGAATCACTACGAGTTATTAAGACATCGCCGTACTTCACGATTATGAGGAAAATGGTCAGTTAGGAGGGAGTTGATTAACTCCATCTCTACATGTAGAAGTCATACCTCATTGTCTTTCACGATAACACCATCGGGCGTGCAACACAGCCATGGCTGGTGCAGTAATATTATACACGGGCCGCATCTCTGGGCTCTGCGGTCGTAGTCTTTCTCGAACTGGATAGCTTACTGCTTTTGTGTTCGGAATATCGAAGTTCTTACGGTAAACATGATGCAGCAGGCCGCATAGCGGCAACACCACAAAGTGTGCTACTCGCCCCGGGAAAAGTGTCCGCTCCTCCCGCTAGGGGATTCGCTTGTGGCGCCCCTATAGGCGCTGCACGGGGCGTATAGGCTTTCCGCCTACTCCAACGTTATTCGCTGCGAGATCGACCTATGGGGGGCGAAACTGTCACCCTTCTAGTGTGGATAACACGTGGGCCGATGTTCGGAATTGATAGTTCTTTGCCGTAATTCTGGTATATATTCACCGGAAGATCACCGGTACGATACTCTCCGGTTCTCCGATGCTCCACCTACTGCAGTAAACGCGGAATAAACGTGTGAAAGCAGACGACGCCGTCCACACAATGGTAGTTCATCGTTTCTCCGTAGCGCGCCGACACTGCTCGATCTCGGAGCGAATAGAGAGGGAATAGAGTGCGCAACCGTCTTGGCGAGCCTCCAAGCTGTCATGCCAGTAGGCGATCCTCTCCATTCTCTCTCACACTCCTTCTGTCAAGGCAAAAACGAACGAAGAGCGAACCGAACGACCAATGAAACGCGAGTACGCAACGCAAGTTTGGTTGAAGAGGCCGTGGGGCATGCACGCTCGAGCCAGTGCAACTTTTTCTGCACGAAAACAATCAGCTGAATTCGCTATAAAACCGGTTCCTTATTAAACAGCGCCAAAGACGGGGTGCTTACGTTCCAGATTCCGCTATCCTTTCGGCCTCAATGATTTCTCTGTGTTGGTCTTATTCATACATTTCGCTATGACACTGTTTGGTTATGTGGCTGTCATAATATCTCTTCCGTAGGCTTGGGAAAAATTGTTTGCGGCATTACGGAACCAATAAATACCACGGAATTTATGTATATATTAACCAATTAATACCACGAAGCGTACGCGCAAAGACGCTCACCGCATGAGTCTCTGATGTCCGCCATTTGCAAACAAGGCAAGGTGAGGTCCACATGGCGCTGTCCAGGGTAGCTTCAAATATGGCTGCAGGATTATCTCTCTAGTACCCTCTCTATCTCGTTTTGCTATACTCTCCCAACTGAAACCCTGCATTCTTCCTTCATTCCTTCTTCGAAGGACGTTCTCACAATTTCGCAGGAGGTTGCAATAACACGCTAGAAAATAAACTAGAATATAGGGTGTGTGAGAATAGGAGATCTATAACGCAAGCGTTTGCGCACTGGTCCCTATAGCCGCGCACGGCTTGCACAGAGACAGGGTTACACAATGGGGTTACAAAAGAAACCAAGGCTTACAAAAAAAAAAAGAAATCAAGAAATAAAAAATGCCTTTTTTGGGAACAAAATATGGCGTCGGAAGCGAAACTAATCCGTATCGTAAAACAAACAAAAAAGAAAACAACGTTTTTCTGGTGTAATTTTTTCGGTCGTGTGTAGAAGACACGCTCACACTGATCCAAAAGTGCGGTTCGAGACCTGGTCATGCAGAGTGACGATGGCGCTATTTCTTTGGGACCCCAACACGTCGCGCGCGGGGGGGGGGGGGAGGGGTCATTATTACCGTTACGTTGGAAGAGTTGTTGCCAACATATGTCTCAAGGAGCAAAGAAAGCGGAGGCAAGGCAGAAAGGAGGTGTCACCAAACGGTTGGGGGTTTAGGGTAGGTCTGGATTATCCGCTGATTCACATCAGCTTTCTTACCAGAATCAGGGCCGGCGTGAAGGTGGGGCCCAGCCGGGGATGGAGGTCCGGACCCCTTCAGGGGCCCGCACGACTCAAAGGCCCGTCGTAATCGTATAAAGTAGAAACGCTTAGACTATGTTATCAAGACGGTGAGGAAGGGGCCAGGGCATGACCAATCCCCGAGGCCCGTAATTTATCTCGCCGATCCTGATCAGAATAGGAAATTCAGTCATCGCGGAACTGCCACCATTCTATGCACCGAACAGGAGCATATCCGCTCTGCCTTTTCCGGTGCAAGTGTTCATCTAGTAATCTCCATATCGAATTAATCAGTGGGCAAGAACGATCTCAGTACGCGGTACCTGTGCCGTCCCGGAATTTCGCACCGACGACGGAGAAACTTTACATTTTTCTTTATTATACCAACACGTGGGAAGCGGGCGCCCTCTGTTTGCAGTTTCGAAAAGCGCCGTAGGCGTTTCCCACCATTTCATTAGGCTCCGCCCTCCTGCTTACTATGCAAAAGAGGCTCCGCCTCAGTCCACTCCCCCGGATGACAGTGCGCCACCAGGATTGGGGTAGCCTGTCGCATTTCTCACTCTCATTGGTTTTGCGTTGCTTTGTAATCTGTTTCCGAGCTCTGCTTTATGGATAAACCGTATCATCTCTTTTGGCAGATACATCGATGGAAAGATGACGGCTGTTTGGATTATCTGGAACGCGGCATGCGAGCGCCTTTGTCGAGGTAAGTGTGTAATTTTTTTATGGCGGAGATACCAGCATCGATAGGTCGCTTTACACGGCTTTCGGATATCTGCGAATCGTGGGGGTGACTCTGGTTTATCGCCCCCTTTCCTTTCCTTCTATATTCGAAGCGTGTATGGTTCAATATCCGATCTTATCAGCAGCTTTTTGAGAATGTCTACAAACGACGTCTGTGTATTAGGACTTGGTTCGGAACCGAGCCACTGCAGATTCGTATTTTTTCAGAAATTCCTCTAGTCCACTTTAGTGTGAACTGTTTGTCCAAACCAGCGCTATTATATCGTGGAGAGGTGCCATTCCTGGAAGTTGCTGCCGGTGACATTCTCGTGCATTCTTAAAACAGAACTTCACTGCATAACACGTTGAAGGCCGCAACCATTGAGCAGAACGATAGCTTCATCACTCCTGCCGAGCAGCGGATTTAGGGGGGTCCGAATGTCCTGTCCCCCCCTCAATTTCTGTCGTTACGTATAGTTTCAATTGTACTCAGTTGTCTCGCGACGTAAACACCCAATTATTATTAACTTGGTTGTGCAATGGCATTCTGTCCAAGGCAAGACCCCCTCCCTCTTTCAGAAAATTCCTGGATCCGCTTTGCTTCTGCCTCGCTATAGATATGGCCTCACTAGAAAGCGCGGTGCGTGCGCAGTTTTGTGACAATTAACGTAACTGCATAAGTGTCACAGAAAGACTTACGCATCCCGTTTTGCCGATATCCCTTGTTAACGATTTGCGTCGAATTAATCCCCGCTGTTCCAGCCCAATTGAGTCGCGAGTTCCAAAATATAGGCGATCGGTGGAGGTGCTGGTGCGTCTGAAAGCGCTCGCCGTTGTTGACCTGACAGAGGTGGGCAACGTCACGACTAACGCTTTGGGGAATGTGCGTCCAGGGTCGGCTTCTAAGGAAAGGTGCAATATAGGCAATCTATACAAGGCACAAACAAGACACGGTACCAATGATCAGTGAAGCCATCGCGATCAACGAAGCCATGTTCCAGTCCTGCTCTGGAACATGAAACAGAATTGTGGAACTTGTTCTTGTCACTTTAATGTCGTCGTGGAAAGCATAGAGTGAAACAAGCCCTCTGGTGTATAACTAAATTTTATAAATCGGAACACGTGTTCTTGGTAGTTTACTTGCATATCACAAAGCTACTCACTGACAGGCCGGAGAAATTCACTGTGCTGTTGTCCACGCACCATTCTATCCACGCGCTGGCCATCTGCGTAAAATTGATTTATTGATTGCCACTGAGTTCCCGTGATTCCGCGGCGGGACCGTGTTCTTGGATTTCGGTTTGCGTGACACGTGCTCATACTGGAAAAGAAAAGAAAATGGTGGGTCTTGTGGCGAGGACCTGCGCAGCTCCATGCTTCCAGTTAACTTATTTTTGCCATGGTGTCGCTCATGACCATAGTTTTTGCGACATGCATGAAAATTTTTTCATGCATTCATTCACATGCAATTTCTTTATTGTCCTTACGATTCCTTCATCGTTGCAAGTGCTGTTCTCTTCCGTGTGTACCTCAGACAGCACAGACCTCATACCTCGCGAACCGCGCCAATGGACTTTTTAGCAAGCGCCATCTATATATGTATTGGCATCATCGTGGGAGACCAGCCGGCGCCATCTGTATTATCGTATTGCCAACTGTAGGATGGGACAAACGAAAGCTTGCCCACATCACATTTCAGAAATAGTACTGCTCTCGCCCTAAAAACGAAGCAGGAGAGCTACCAGCGCGATCTGTGGCACACAAGGACTCATGGGAACTTAGAGCGCTTTCAAGCATTACGAGACGACCAGAGGCGGAGGTAGAAGACCAACAACATTCCCGGTGTGCGCAGCAGCAGCAGCGTCAGCCGGGGTAAACCATAACTGAAGCAGACGACGGAGCAATGCCCCTCAAAGTTCCCATGATGTTTTGCTCCGCGCGCTTGGTGGCGCGCGCATCTTTGTAAAATCGTCTATATTGTGTGGGTTGTGACACTTTGATAAATGTGGTTGATGACGTCATGCGCACATTGTATTGCACACTAAAGCATTGAGAAAGACATAATTATTTTGCTCTGTGTCGTATACTCGGTGAGAAGTCAACCCTTGAACACACGTATACTGATGTCAGAGCTGCGGCCATTCCCATTGGTAGTCGTTAGCACGTGACGTTTCTCGCACTTCCTCATCACTGGCGGAGACGCCGGAAAAACTTGTGACGAGGTGACGCAACCCCTTTAAAGGGGCACTAAAGTGCAAGAAGTCGGCCCAGGACGCATACTAGCCCCCTATATCACCCACTCCTTCTTGCTGTCCGCTATATGTCCACGTCTGTACACCGCTCATAAGCATAGTTGCTTCTCGGCGCTCTAACACGGAATTTAAAAAAAATCGAAAACATTTCTCCTCGCAGAATAAAAGACATCGTTACCTTGACATCGACACAAAAAATGAACGGGATCCGTCGGTTGCATTGTTCGTGACCTATATGACTATGAGCTAGCTAAAGAAGCCGCAATTTACTCTTACCCCCTCTTTCTCGAGAAGCGCAACAATGTGGAGGCTCGTCTGATTCGTCCCCTTAAACGACCTCCCGCGATGATTGGAGAAATGGTTTGAGGAGACTAATGAGAGCACGCTCTGCACCATTGGGACCAATAGTCATTGAACGTATACGCGTAGCGCCATCGTGCGCGTAACGTGTCAACTTCTCAAAGAGCGTTGGATGCGTTGCTGCATGACAGGTTCATACGTGTCACGCAAGATAGCGCTTAGCGCATGTCCATTGGAAGTCAACATAGAAAGAAGGCAGGACCCCGGAACAAAATCGGCTTGCCGTACACGGGGCTTATCGTCGAATATCCGCACTTCCAAAACCATGTAGCCATTTCACTGCTTCACTGAAAATATTTTCGTCTTCAAAGCTCCTAAGCAGACGACCTAACAACAGACGAGCTTCCTGAAGGCAAAGGACATACAAACACAAAAACAAACAAACAAAAAAAAAAAAACAGACGAGAATGAGTTGGGGCTCTTGACCGTTATGAGGCAGCCCACTGGACCATTTCCAGGTCGACAACGATGATACGTTTTCCGTCGTCCTTGTCATATGCAGCCTGGGAGCCTCCAAAATTCAACAGCACTTTGTTTTTTCAATAGCTTCTTAACCGCCTACCCTTCTATGCAAATATGGATTGACCACTATACCCTTCTGTTCTGTGTATGATGTTTCATCCTGAGCGTCCGTCTGTTATGGTAATACCGCGGCGCGCAAAGGTATTGTGTGCGCTAGTGCGACTGGCGTCTGTCGTTTGCTTTAGCGGGGATGTGGGGTTATATAAATATGTATAAGGTTGCAGTCAATTAGAGCCTATAGACTCTTGAATAGTAACTCTATAGAGTGCCACTTCTTGTTTCGTATGACGGCTACGGCATATTGAGAGTGGTAGCTAAGTATAGATTGGTGCGTCTGCTGAAGAGACGCCTTATTAAACTCTTTGCGACTTCGATTATTCTTCGTAGCATGACAATGACTGAAGTTTTTTTTTTTAGATGCCACGAGAAAAACGCGTATTTGCCTATCTCAGTATAGACGTATACGTAATCGAAGCTTTGTATGAACCCTTGTGCCAGATACTTATTGATAATTTCATTGACTACGAGTGTGCATGGTGTTTTACAGTTTTTTGTTTGTTTGTTTCGTGGTTCTTTTGTAGATAACTAGATTGTTCCCGATCGACAACTAAATGAACGGCCCTCCGAAGCAAATTGCTGCTGGACAGTAAAAGAATTAGCATGTCCTGTTTTAACGCGCGTTTCCCCCTTATTTGCCATCAGAACGCGAAACAAACAAAGGGGGTAGCTGAGCAAGCATACGTGGATTGGGGAAGGTGGAGATTAGACAAAGTCAGATAGGAAAAAGGGATATACGTAGACAGTGACGTAAAGTGCCAGTGGGAGTTAACGATTGCTCCGGCCCCCTATGTGCCTATAGCTATTTACTGCTGAGGAGGCGCAAGTAGGCTGAAACAGCTCTCCAGTGCTGGCATGGCGATGTTTGAGCAACAAACACGTAGCTGAGGACTATATATAGCCGTCCCCGCTTCACGTGGTCGCTGATATGGTTGTACCACCGGAATGTCGCAGGTCCAGCCATACATCAGTACGTCAGAGCGGGTATTACGATCATGGTTACACAGCCGCAATGTACATGGTTTCGAGATATAGCCCAAGAAGCCCATGACTAACGCGTAGCGTCTTATCTGATTTTCAGGATTATCCGTCAGAAGATAAATGATTTGATTGACAGCACAACGAAACAACAACAATCCTTGCCACTAGTGCAGCAGATGGGCCCCGAAGTTTTGTACTCACCCTCCAGATGATGATGATGATACTCATCCGATGATGCCAGATAGAACCAACCGGGACGTGCGAGACAGATAACAGAGAACGGAACATCTCGAGGAAGAAGTGAAGTACAGGAGGATGTTTCAAAATCTGGCGATGCACATCCCTTCGTATCAGGACGCAACGGGTGGGAGCTCTTCTCCTTTTATGCATCCAGGACCACCAGTCTACGTACCAGGATCGAGACCTCTCATGCCCCTACCTCATCAGTACATGCACCACCACCAGGTAAGTACCACTTGGTGGCGCGTAAGTCATAGTCGACTACAGGAGTCACAGCGGGGGAGGGAGTTAGTTTATCAACGATGTACTTGTCGAGTTCCCGTACTCATGATACGAGTAGGGCAGAGAAGAGGGTACGGGAGCATGCCGCTCACGGTATACCATTACGCCAGTCAAGTGAGGACACTAGTCGTATAGGGAGAGCTATTTGAGCGATTGGAATCAGAAATGCAAGAAATAAAATGAACATGGGGATATGCCGCTCCGTGAACATAAATGCTAGGTGCTCTATAGTGCTGCACGCTATGGTAAACAAAGAAAAATAAGTCCGCCTGTATATCTGCAAGATTTTAGGAAACTTCAGCGGAAAGCGCCTATACGTCCCCGCTAAAAGACGGGCGATAAATTCAGTGCAGACAACCTGTTCGCCTTGCATGGCGTGAGTTGCATCTAAGGATGTATGTGGCTTGTGCTTCCTTATATAGTACTTTTCGCGTGCTCTTGTGCTAAGCACGAGAAGGACAAAGCGGGGTTGTTGGCACAAGTTCAAGTATAAAGTACTATATAAGGAAGCACAAGGTACAAGTTTGTCCCATTTATGTACTAACCCCTTGTCCGCATTGCTTCAGTAAGCCGACATGAAGTTGTACTAAGCGCCACTCGAGCAATTCCAACATTTTAGCTATTTGATAAGTATAGCCGAAACATGAATCAGGTAGTTGGCCACTTTGGAAGCAGGAAATATGAAAGTTCTTACTGATGTGGGACACAAACAGTGAAATATCAGAGGATTACCCCCGGAGTAGCCTGCATCCACGGTTCCTCGCCTTCCTTGCAGGTCACAAACCATGTTTTCAAATTTGCTGGATATTTCCAAATCTTATTTCCTTGTTGTGAACACAAACAACACTCAAATATTGGCAGGGTCGAACGTATTATCCTTACTGCCAATTCAAAACTTGTATCATATTAGTCTGTACACTGATTGACGAAATGTGACGCAGTATAAGTCAAAGTGTACTCGGGACCAGGGGGGCCATCTGAACCAAATATGAAGAATATCAATAATATAATATTGAACTAGGTTTACACGTAAGATGCATCAGCCTGTATCAAGAAGTACGTCGTGCACGGTTTACACCCCTGATTACTTTCCTGCAGGTGACATCCCTCGGTGGCCCCTCCTCAGCGTCGACAGGATCACCCCCCATTCCCATCTCATCCTCCTCAGCAGCCACCTCTTCCAACAGCACGAGTGCGTCGTCCGTATGCGCGACTGGATCGTCGAGGAGTACGCATCATCACCATAGCAGCCACCTAGGTGGCGTATGGAACCAGGCTGTGCGATCTAGCGACAGCAGTCCTTACTCTAATCCCACCCCAGCACATGGGGCACTGAGTCACCATGGTCGCTTTTCGTTCCAGGTGAGAACATGGCCGAGAGGGACGCGGGTCAATTTCATTTCGGATGCGTATTTGTGTATACGTTTGCGGATGGCCCGTGATGAAATGATTTTATTGAAGAATCGAATCACTTCGTGGCAGGCGCGAAACTATGCATTAGATGGCTAAGGCATATGTCCGCGACCAAGGGCTTGTATATACTGAAGGAACGACTGTCATAACTATTAAAGAATCACTACAGAATAAAGAGAGAGAGAGAGAGAGAGACAGGGAGAGAATTATTTCGGTTCCAAGAAGATGTGATTTGAGGAACCGGAATGTAAGACGTTGTGAGGTAGGACAGGTGAAAAACGCAGCCGAGTACGGAAGATGGAAAACAGCGAGTTTTTTAACAGGGTACTGAAGTGCTATGGCCCTAGAGGAATAGCGAGCCGTCGCTGTCCATTGCGGGAAACACTGCTTGGGTCCGGGTAATGGTCTGTGACGACCCCATATTTTTATGGGACCCCAGGCATCTTGGGTGCCCTATTTTTAAACTGTGTAACAAGGTGCGCCTTAGCGGTGTGGTGTCCTGTCTGTCCCTTCTTGCCAACGACCAGCAGACTACCTCGCCTGTTTACATTGTACATTCACTGCCAGCTTTTCGAAACTTGGAAGAACTGCAATATCTCCAAGAGGAGAACTTCACCGCATAACACACTCCTGACCGACCATCACCGCGAGTAATTGTCACCAGAGGGCCTGCGCTTTCCAAGAATCAGGACCGATAACGGCATCATTACGTGCACTGGTTTGCCTTCAGCAAGTTATGCTGTACGTATAGGAAATGTTCCCAAACTGTGTGGGATAATTACCAATAACGGAACTGCGCTCTCTTCCGCGGACTTGGATAGGTAGCCGAATTTCTTCTACCACTCTCGGCTACTTCCAGTGCCCTCATATAGGACTGACCATATATGATGACTCGTTGACAGGCACCCCTCTCTCACATTCCACAGAACCACACGAGCATGTCGGGTGTGGGCTCCTGCCGAGATTCGTCATCACCGTACCTGAGCAGGTCTAACGGCCTTGGGTCGTATGCTGGGTACATGGGAGACAACGTCGGGCCCTGGGTTGGCGTCGACACCAGCAGCCTTTCACACGTGCAGGGGATCCAGGGTTCTATGTCCCCTGCACTTGGACGATTGTCTGGTACGTGCTGCTATAAAAATTATTCGTGCACATTCTCACTTCATAGCGTTTCGGGAAGTAAGGGAGTTAATTGCTTTGCAGTCTTATGGTAGCCTGGCATTTCGTTAACCTTGTTAGCAAATAGCAATGTGTCGACATCGTGCGAACGAGGTCCAACGCCGTGAACACGTTAACGAAATTGTTTGAGGAAGAATTCATATTTAATTGTTAACATTTGGGAATGCCTTTTGGTTACCATTAATCTCGCTTCGAGAATCTCGTTTCTGCAAGGGATTTCAGCGATTCGTATAGTTGATTCGCAACATAGATTTTCTCGTATTGGCAATCAGCTCTGATGTATCTTTAAATTTGTCACCCGCAGTCGTTGGAGCACTGTGTCCCGAGAGCCTGTAGTCCTGGTCCGGAGGAATGGCTTCTCGTAGTCCACTGCGGACGCAAGTAGCTGAATCAATATTACGTATTCCTGTCGTGCGCCGTGCGGGTGAGCTAGAACGTCTTCACAAGCACACTATTCAGATTGCTCTTTCTATTCTGTCGTAGCCAACTAAACAGTGTTAAGGTACCACATGGGAAAATGACTGCGCAGTGCTCCACCGAAGAGAAGAAAACAAATTACTTGACTTTCGAACATACCACGGTTAACTGAATAGGATGCATGGATAATTTGCTTGACTGTAGACTGATTAGTGACAGAGTAATCGACCACTCGGCGCCTGCAAAGCGTATGTTAAAATTAACTTCAGCGTAAATTGTTTGCCTATTGAACATTTGCACTCGCTGTACTAAGTACCAGCAACTGACTTCAAGGATACGAAAGAACAGCTAAGTCTAAGAATTGCTGAAACCTCTTGCAAACAGTGTTGTATCCGTGAGTATGATTCATGAGGCAGGTTTTTGCATATTATATGAAATTAACTAGTGCTTATTTTTGTTTCAGAAGTGTTTGTGTGTGTCCTTGTGTCAGTCATGATGAACAGAACGGTTATTATTGTGTCTTTGTCTGTAGCCGATTATTAGGGACGTAGGCAGTCGGCAGCAGGATATCCAATGCACCACACGCATTGCATTTCATCCTTTCCCCCTTTCTTCTGTTTCCCTCACCTTCCACCTTTACACATTTTCCATGGCTATAGTCGTCTTCAACTTAAGAAGGAAAAGAAATCTACTCCGTCAGCTCTCGAAAACATTACTGCTCCGCAGATAGGATGGCTGGGCACAAAGGCGTCACTCTCCCTCCTCTGCCACATCTTAATGTAATCCATCACACTCACTCTGCTTCCGTATTGGCTGTTACTGGCCCCATGACACTACGCGAGCCCTCCCCCATGGTGGCGCTGCAGTATTTTTCCTGGCGCGCTGTGTGTCTCCTTATCTTCAACGACGTATGTAGATGACGGACTAGATTTCTTTTGAACACGACTATAGGAAACGAGTTCTGCCTCTAGGAATGCAGGAATGGTTACTGCCGTGAGATCGAGCGCGGCAACTTATCCTGTCACGTGATCGTGTGATGTACTGGCAACCCTCTATGCCACTGATTCCCAAACTGCGGGTCGCGACCCCCTGAGGGTGGCGATAAGTTCAGCGGGGTGTCGTGAAGCTGCTCAGGGAACCTGAAGTCACTTCCAGGATTTAAGCAGAGGTGGCAAGAAGTACACGCTCTTGAGTACTAAAGCCATGAGGATCCTCCTTCCTTTTGCCACGACATATGTACGTGAACTTGGCTTATCGTGGTGGCGTTGACCGAAACAAAGTACAGGTCGCAGCTCAACATCGAGCCGAAACTGGGATTTGCCGTGTCCATACTCTGCCCTCGTTTTGGGCGCGTTAAGTAGGTGATCCAGGAACGTCTCTCCCTAGACTCATAAGCGCAGACACACACGGACACAGACAGACGAAACACGAGCGCTGCTTACGACATGAGGTCACGCAACATGTAGGTAGCACCAGGTGGCGGTTTTGTGTTTTTGTGTGTGTGTTTTGCGCTTTATGCTGCTGTTTTTTCTCTCGTAAACTGTTGTGCGTAGCGCTCGTGTGTTTTGTCTCTCTCTGCCAGTCCGTGTGTGTTTGCGCTTTCGTGTCTAGATGGAATACCAACATGTCCCACACTCAACCCTTCTAGTTCCCTCTCTCCCGGGATCTCTTAACAGCACCAAAGTAACTTCCGACGCACGTTCTCGGGTGCACCCTGCGCGCCCCTTGGCTCATGCCAGGGTAAAGCAGTAAGACTTCCGGCTCGTGACGCATTTGGCGCTGTACGCGCCGTTTGGCCATAGAGATGGCGTTTGGCGGGTTTGGTGGGCGGATTGTTTTACAGAAAGCAAACGACAGAAGGAAACTCGAGCAGCGGCGCGCGTGCGGGGCGCCCAGCCTCCGTTGAGCCGCACAAACATCGTTAAGTGTAGACACCAAGGATACGTTCCCCTGAGAACTCCGAATACGGCGCCTGGGAGCCTACTTAACGCGCCCTTTAACAAACTGTGCTCTAACAAACCAGCTCACTTCAGTCATAATGAACAGTCATTCCTGCTGGCATGCGTTTTTTGGCAACTCTTTACGACAAAAGCCAATCGGAAGACTCGCGAGAGACGGAGGCTTAGAGTGGCGGACCGCTTTCCGTACATGCCAATTTTGGAGAAATTGATGATTGGAGGGTGTGCTCATCGCGATAGTGCCGATTCTCGCTAGGGGTTTATGGAACAGTACTGGCGTCAGCGCCGTTGTAGAAAAGGAAGCGCCGACCTGGGTTGCGGTCCGTAACAAAAGCGTGCGAGACTTGTATGCCATGTCCGGTACCAGGGGACACACATGTTTTACAATTTTATCTTGAAAGATGCACTTCTGTATCAAAGTCCTGAACTGGCACCACATCTCTCTTTCAGTACCTTGACCTATGGAAACAGAGGCACCAAGACGGGTACTAACAAACCATGCAAGATATACAAGATTGTGTGCGATACTTTTATCGGTGATTGTTTGTGACAGAAACACTGGCCGAAATGAAACGCCATGTCGTTTCAAATGCCGTGGTATTTGATGCATCAACCTTCTGATGTGTTTTGACGGGGTGTCACCAACACTGTGGCACTAATAACACTCCGTGTGTAACCGTCTTTGCATGTTTCAGATCTTTGTAGCCTTGTAGAACACGCAGAAACAATTACAAATATCATGTGACATGCGTTTGGCGATTCACCATGTTCACTGGCTATGTTCAATGGCGATTCACTATCAATATTTTATTCTTTAAAAAAATGCTTCACAAGTGTACTGGCACGTTCTATTGACAGTGGGAAACTGGAACGAATCACGGTTGCTCATCACTTTCTTTACAGAACTACAGCACCAGCCTCGCTTAGTTACACAAATGCCTGATAAGTATTACATTTCTTGCAGCCGGAGACTCACCTGAATACGCTGGATATGGTGAAGCACGGGAGTGTGTCAACTGCGGGTCTATCTCAACACCCCTGTGGCGGAGAGACGGTACAGGACACTACCTGTGCAACGCCTGTGGACTATACCACAAAATGAATGGTTCTACACGTCCTGTCGTGAAGCCACAGAGGCGCATGGTGAGTGCCTCGCTGTATAGGATAGAGTAACTGAGTGCGGGACGTCTCTATGCAACTCGCCTATGTTACGTACCTGTAGCGCTTCTCCACACCGGAATCTCCTCAACGCTTGTGCAAGCAGGTCCCGTTTTCTATGTAATTTTATAATGTACGAAGATCAATGACAAGTTACCGAGAAAAGATCTGAAATAAAAATAAAAATCAGGCGGTTGAGAGCATCTGTTTAATATAGAAAACGAGGCTTTCGTGCAGCAGACTGCACTTCTTCAGGTTTGAAGCAATGGTTTAGGTAAGCAATTATTTTAGAATGATGAATATGTCCCATATGATGTGATCCCTTGTGACACTAGCCGTGGGCAGTGGTTGTTAAAAGGTTAATGGAAAGGTTCCCATGTTTCAGCCCAGTGTATCCCGGCGAATGGGACTGTGCTGCTCCAACTGTGGTACGACGACCACAACTCTATGGAGGAGAAACGAAGAGGGAGAACCAGTCTGCAATGCATGCGGGCTCTACTACAAGCTTCACAATGTGAGTACCGGTACGGTTGTGGAGCGACCACTGTCCGCCAGATCATACCGTCCAAAGCATACAAAGCAGGTCGTATGCTGGGTTCCGTGCGGACGATCCGCTAGAGGTGCTACATATCGGCGCGCTGAATCTCCACTATGATTCGACAGATGGTGGTGTCTACCTGTCTGTGTGCTTTTATATTTGGCTGCTTACATTTAGTGAGACAATTTAAGTTCAAATTTTGAACGGCAGAAGTGGGCACACTGCCATAGCAGACAACGGCATCGATAGAGTTTCAACCAGAACGGGTTGAATGATGACTGTAATCAGTATGACTTCTACAGGAGCACGTATCCGAGGGACGTGCACCGTTTGTGCAAAAACCCTAACGTAAGCTTGAGGACATGGTATGGATTGAAGAAACAGAGTGACATCCATCTTTGCAAGTTGCTGTGTTGTGGAGTAGTCACATGACATGTCCGCTTAGATTGGTTTGATCAAGAGTGACAAGACTGGGAAAGAGATCCATTGCGTACAACGCGGGACGCGCAGTCAAAGACACAGCTGAGAAAACGACAAGCTAGGTCTTGTTCCTAAGGTCAAGAAGTCTTATTCCAAGAACAGTCCGGGCTACGCGAACGTTTTCACAATGAGCAGAAATAGAGATTTGCGTTGTTGTTCTTAAATAAAGTTGCTGATGTTGTTTCTTTGGGCAGCTTATGAACACACAATACCTGTGATTGAGCCTGCCCCGTAATTTCGTAGAGCCCGTTAGTAGTCGCCCTTGCTACATGTCTGATATCGACCTCCCAGGTGAAGAGGCCCCTGGCAATGCGCAAAGAAGGGATCCAAACGCGGAAGCGGAAGCCAAAGGGTAAAAGCCCTCAGAGTAACAAACCAGGAATGGCTCCTGAGAACCTTTCCATGTCTGTCAAGACAGAGAAGGATGATACAGGTACGTATGGGCATGTCACGTGTGAATGCTCTCGAGCATTACTGTTGGTAGCAATGACCTAACGTACACAGAGGACTCTCGTAATATAGCATTGACGCAACGAACTACCACTGCTCTGCGGAAGATTCGTCTGAGAATTTTTTTTTTTTTCCTTATACAGTCGAACCTATCACAAGCGTCACGCTTGAGCCGATGCATACGGGTTTGGTAGTGCCTCAAAGAATTACCTTTAGCGAGACTATCAGGCAAATATAAGATCGTCCATTCATAAAAATACCTCATTGGAAGTACAGTCTCTGTTCGAGATATCGATGGGTGGCAATCTATAGCTGTTCCTTCGATCTATCAGCTCCGAATCGCCCAGCTTTTCAGTTTTCGAGAAGAAATTTTTTATGTATTTCTATTATTAATACCGCAACGAAAATTAGAGGAGACGGACACGACACCCGGCGTACATGAATCAATACCAGTGCCAATACTAAACCAGTACCCATCCAGTACACGTACTTATAGGAGACGCCTCACCTAGCGACTGGGACGATTGTGGTGGTGGACGATCGTATTCATTAGTTTTGGTGGACGCATCCACGTGATGACACTCGCAGTGGAGCTTCTCCTTGTCCTGTCGTTGTACCGGCTGGAAAAAAAGAGAAGAAAACGAAAATGAAGACAAGAAAACGAATCGTTGCACTGACTTTCACTGCGCTTACCTTGGTCGTTTTGGATTCAAAGTTCGATGATACTGTTCGAGGACAACTGATCAACGGGCTACATATGATAATCGTAAACACTAGATCAGAAAACAATGTGAGCTGCTCTAATTGGAAGCGGCGTAGAACGAACATATTCTAGAAACTGCTGTTTATTTATTATATTTTCGACATTTTTTACAATAGACGAGTTCACAAAATCCCAGAGTGCTTAGCGCCGCTGTGAACTGTGGGAGTTTACTAATACGAAAGAAACGGGTGCCCTCCAAACTGTTCCGGTTTCTCCCCTACCGGTTCATTGTCCACGAGGTGTCAAGGTCAGCGAAAGGGAAATGTGAAGGATTATTCTTCGTTCCCCCGCTCAGCAAGCGCCCATGATGCAATGCGTGCGCAAAGAGCACTGCCATTTTCTGAAGTCGTCTATTCGTTACACGACAGCTAGTAGTACAATGCCTCATATGTTTTACTACATACCTTGTCTCACTTCCAGGCTCGAAAAGTGCTGAAGACGAAGAAGTACCCCGTATGAGTTCGTGCTCATCCGTGCAGTCGCCAACAGTTAGCAACCCTTCACCGTTGAATGTTCTTCAACTAACGGATAAGCCTTGGGAGCAACACTACGAAGGCTTCCAACATGGAGTTCAGGCTGAGGACCCGTGCAAGACTATATCTTCCCCACGAATCGTGGGCCTGCCCTGATCCATGATAAAGGCTAGAAGCACAAACAGGGTTGTACTCATGTCCGAGCCTTGCCGTGAAAGAACTCAAAGATATTCAAAAGGACTGCTTTCAGGATTTGTGGGCAACGTGCATTGTCTTAAGCTTAAGTGCGACTTCTCAAATGAGATACGTGAATGCGAGGTGATACTGGAACAAACTCGGGGCGGCACCTTTTCATGTGATGTGTGAAAAAACAAAAAACAAATCTGCTTACAGGTGCTTGTGCCGGAAGACGGTGTTGGTAGAACTCTTAGGTGAGGAGTCAAGGTTTCCAGCGGTTTGTCTCATGCACAAATGAATGTGCTGATCTGTAATATGCTGATGCTGAAGTGTAAATCCGATTTTCGTATAACATATATGTTTAAGATGCTGGGATATCATTATCTCAAAACATGCAGACATATCCTTTAATAATTTATGATGCGATCAGGAAGACGCCTGAAATGTTATGGATGGAGAACTTTCGGAAAGCAATATAGGCCGAACCCCCTCTAACGGAAGAAAGGAGGACACTCTTGTCCGGGACCATTGATCTTTGGTTGACGCGATCCGAACCATCCAAGGGCTCTTTGTCCACGGTTAATTGAAGGTCTTCACACTGCAGTGCTTTTCTGAATGAGTTTTTCCGCCTTCTCTTCAGCATGGGCATCTCATGCCCTAAGGATTCCTTGGAATGTGCCTAGTGCCGATAGATGTTGTGATACGTTGTTGAAGCATACGATTCATAGTACAACGATCGGAAAGTAAAGGGAGCGCATTCGATGTATTTTGTCATCATTTCGCCAAAGCTGCAAGCCATGTTCATTTCTTCATGAAATTGTACGTGGTCTCACCTCACATAATATATTTTTCAAGCAGCGTTGCGGAGTTGCCACTAAGGAGTTGGAATGATTCCGGAATCATTCCACATTTATCAGAGCCCGGAATGGAATCGGAATGAAATGGCGGAAATTGTCCTAAGAATGGAATGGGAATGGAATTAGGCTTTTTTTTTTCAGGAATGGAATTGGAGTGGAATGGTCTGGGTGCGCCGGTGATAGTTTTCCTTTCGTCCCGTTGGTGTGTGCCCTCTAGCCCTTTGCACACTCGATTGAGAGCGAAATAACCTTGTCTTTGTGCTTTGTCCGTGCTGGGCAATGTCAATCTCCTCTAGCACTGCTGGGCTAGCCTAGTACGGTTACCAGTATGATATAATTAAGGCAATGGAATGGGGTTGCCGAGCCATTCCAGGAGTGGGAACTGACCATACATTTTCATTCCGAGGGATTGAAAGGAATGGAATTATCACAAATCTCCATTCCATGGAATGGAATTGGAATGGAATGGGTCACCTCATTCCGCAACCCTGTTTTCAAGTATTGCTCATTACGGCGTGGTCACACTAGTCAACGACGAAGACGAGCGACGACACCCTCATATACAACCTCTACAAATCTGTGATGGCTTCTAGAGACATGCAGTGTAGCATTTCGCAATAACTGCGTTTGTTCCATCGCTCTTGTAACACAAGTTGGTGGTGGTCTAACCGGAATTGCAGCCTTACTGAGTATGTTTCCGATATGCGCCTAAAGTGCTACTTAGGCGCCTTTCACCTGTTGTACGTCTGTGCGGACTAGCAATGCAGACTGGTTGACGCAGCTACAGAAATTTCCAAGGCTGTCGACGACATCGAGACTTCAACGTCTAGCGAGTCTGCGACATTTAATCATAAGTCTTGCGTATTAATATCTCGGCGCTAGCTGACCAATTACAACTTTGAATGTAGACAGTTCCTGCGTCGTCTGCTAGATGGCGAATGCGGCGCCGAAAATCTACGCCCCTGAGATGTTCAGTCAGACTACTTCTCATAGAGTCAAGTATTGGAGCACACCAATTGACTTACCTACAGAATTTGCCGCATAGGCTAGGCTACCTTCTTGAGCGCCCATCCATGCCCTGCACGCCTTCGGCAACTGCGCAATTGTGACATAGTTCAGAGGCATGCAAAGAGCGTGCTACTGGGAGAAAAGTTAGACAATTTCTACAAAAAGTGTAACCTTCTGGCAACGCGCACTGATGTACAGCCGTTGTGGTATGTTTCTCTAAGTTCTTTTCCTTCTGTGTTTGACTCGTATGGCTATTGGAAATATTTAAGTCCACTGGTCAATATTCTGTCCAGCTTTTTCGCAAGACTTGCAATGGTTTCGCGACGCACCCAATATAAAAAATGTGTAGGCAGTGATGTGATTTATTTTTCTAGTTGCGTGGTAAACAGTCCATACTTTCTGCTGCCTGCCACGCAAAGAAAGTGCACGTGAACGAGAAAGTGGTCTTTGTACTTGGGAGACTTCAATCTATAGAAGAGGGTAACACAGGCTATACACGGAGCGGAATTTAAGGAATACTTGGTTATACGTACTGGATACTGGAGACGCTGGTGACTCCAAATAACTCAGAGCTCGTGCGCAAATACTCTTACGACGGAAGCGAAAATAAGCCGCAAAGCTTTTTACCTTATAATGCGGTATGTAAAAAAGAAAAAAGAAGAACACAGAATTCGACTGAGACTTACGTATCTTTGTTGAAATGCCGCCATAATCGCGATATAAAATTCGGTCGCGGAGCTCTCTAAGCTCCTGGTGAGCGTCGCCGCGCTACCGTAGCAGACAACGGAAGTGACGCATATTGTTCATCCCGTTGGGGTTCCTGACGTTCGTTTCCCGGTTGTTTGTTTTGCTATCGGAGCTTGGTTTTCACGACAAAAGAAATTGTACATGCTAGTGAAGTGCTTCTTGGCTGTGGCTACAGCGTGTTGCCAACTTCCTTTCGGCAAGGCGAGGGTACAGTGTGTTTCTTGGACGAACGACACATGGTCGTCGGACGAACGACGAATGGCAGCACAGACACAGCGTCAAACACCAACTGAGGTTTATTACAAAGACAACCCTACCGAGGCTGGCTCCCAGATCACTCCGAAGGAAGATGACCTCATTCTCTCTAGGGGTGAGAGACTTGCTGCTCACCTTGCATTTGGCCACAATGTTTCCCATTGTCACTGTTTGTCACTATCGTTGTTTCCGTGGTCGATTTGGTCATTGATGCTCGACTGGTAATCGAGAGATGCGTAGCTCAGATCCCGCCGATGTCTGGATTTTTCGATGACTGTCATATTTCAATTGTTTCCGAAAGACAAGTAACTTATTCTCGCCGCGAATCCGTCTAGGCATACTTGGAGAAAGGTGAAACAGGACAAGTAGTGTGCGGCACATTTTGTTGACAGATGCTTGAAAACAAATCCGGAGGTGCTCAATAGCCTTGTGAAGTGTTTGTGTAAGCAAGTGTTTGTGAAGCAATGTGTAAGGTAAGGTATGCTTCCGGCACGTTGGCTTGTCAACGAAGTACATCAGGCTGTAAGAAGGAGCGGGTTCGTAATCGTCAAAAATATGCCCATCCGTACACCGCACTCACAAAATACTGGTGGTACCATAATTCTACGTAAAGCTTACACCTTTTTCGGGTATTTTCTTGCAATTGACAAATTTCGCTTCCGTTGTTCTTTAAAACAGTTTATAAATCAGCTGCTGTAAGATACAAAATTGACTTCAACCAAGAGAAGAAGTTAGACTTCGCCGAGTGTCTCGTCGTGACTTCATGAATCCGTAACATGATGAATGGCTAATTCACAACCCAGCACAGGGACGAGACAGTGTTCGTTGAAAGTCCCACTCTGTGTAGATGTATGGATAATGGTAATTCGCGGCTTTACATCGCGAAGCAACTGTGATCATGAGCCACGCAACAGTGGTCGGTTTGTGGATTACCTTTGCCCACCTGGGGGTGCTTTAGCGTGCGCTGAAATTTCAACGTAGTGTATTCAACGTCCCGCGCGTAAGACTGCGTGTCTAAGCAACTTGTACCCCGCCACCAAGTTGCTGGCATCCTCGGCTGGATTCGAACCCGCCACCTTGGGTTGAGAAGGTGAACACGCTACGAACTGTACTGGAACAGTCATCAATCGACATACGCGGAAGCGAATGTAGAGACGCGCCGTGTCCTGGTTTTTCTGGGGGACAGTGCCGCCTTGTGAGTACATAACTCTTTTGATTACATCATGTAGTATTTATTCTTAAACCATAAAGTTCACTGGACGGAATTATGCAGTTCTTCACCAAAGTCGGCATGGATATATTGTGGGACAAATCTGCAGGTCTCGCCTTCACAATGAAGCATATGCACCGCTATCAGCTTTTTCTTGCTGGCTCGCCGATCAAGCAGGTGAGACATCACAGGTTTCCTGGTGTTGTCCTCGACTGCGACTTGTCCTGGGAAAAACACATTGATGACCTTGACAAAAAAGTTCAAAGGTGGACGTCCGACCTTCGTCATTTTGCTGGCGCCAAGTGGGTTATGGATGAGTAGGGTTCTTCGTTTTCGGGTTAAACCAGATTTTTCGCGATAGTTCCACCCCGAACAAGTTTTTTCTTTAATAATTCGGGTAAAAACCGATATCTACCCGAAATCCTTGCGGTCCTTCAACTTGTCGTTCTCGGTAAACTGTCGGAAAAGTGAATCATAATATCAGCAAAGGGAGCTATTTGTGACAACCTATTTGACCTCCTTTTATGATCCCTTCTTGCGGGAGTCAAAGACGAGCTTTTGTGGAGCTCGGGCATGTGTTTGAATACCGCGGTCATTTACTGCGAGAGTTCCGAGCGGAAATATAAAAATTGTTGTTTCTCCTCCAAGTGTCACAGCAGTGGCTTGTTTCGTGTGCATTTCGTTTCACCCGAAAATTCCCCGGTGACATGTCAGACAGAGATCATAACGCCCGATTTCTCTCCGAATTCGGGTGCGTAAATAGGACCCGATTTTTCCCTCCCAAATTTGAAAAATCATAAAACCTGAAAACGAAGAACCCTATGGATGAGCACTCACTCCTGGCTGTTCATAAGGCTCTTCTTCGTAGTACACTTGTGTATAGCCTTGCTGTTCTTCACGGCATTTCTGGGACACAAGTTCAGCGGCTTCGGTGCTTCTTTGAGGATCTGCCTGAGGATCTGTCTTGGCGTCCCCGGAGCTGCAGAAACGCCGATGGTGATAGCCGAAGCTCATGAAATACCAATTGAAGTCCTCAGGATGAGGGAGACTGTACGTCACTATTTACGCCTTACAGCTCATCACCGCCATCACGCATTAGTAGCAAAACTTCATTGGCACAAACAGAGTAGCCTCTACAAAATCACTGTGGAAGCAGAGCCGAAATTTCCCTCGATTGTAGTAAAACCAACAGTGTCTTCGTTTCCCCTATGGTCATTGGACATGATGTTAAGCGTATACCCTGAGCACACTGCCGTCTACACCTGTGAGTTCATCGGCCTACCTTCGTTATTCCATCGGTACAGGTGTCTCCCGGATATTGCCTGACACACTGCACTTCCTCTACGTCCGCAGAGCTTTACGGCATCTTGTCGTTCCTGCGGTATGCACTCCGCGAGGCTTCGCGAATGTGGGTGGTATACACGGGCTCCAGGGCAGCCTTGCAGTGCATAGAGAGCATGGGTGCGCGAGGTATATTATCTCCAATTGTCACGGACATCCTCAGCGACGTTCAGCGTCTGTGCGACATAGGTCACTTCATCACATTTCAGTGGGTCTCAGGTGACGTAGAGGCTGACAGAGTGGCTGCTGCTGCTGGACAATGCCAGACGGTGACGCCGAATATGTTGACCCGTGGTGACAGGAGGGCATTCTTGTCGGTGATGATATGGAACCAATGGCGGCGCAACAATATCGCCGAGACATTACAGACAGGTCCTTGTCGCACGCCGTAGATCCAACTTTGTCGTTTTCCCTCCCAGGCCGTTTGCCCCGCTGTCTCTCCTTCCTTCTGCATCGACTTCACCTCAATGTGGCTTTCACCCAGCAGTTCAGTCACACACTAGGGTATGCTTCAACCAGCTCGTGCTCCAACTGCGGCATGATGGCAAGCATTCAACACGTCCTCATCGACTGCCCTCTATACAGTTCGGAGAGAACAATGCTCCAGTCCCAACTGACTCGCATAAACAACAAGCCGCTCAGCCTTGCCGCAGTCTTGGGTCCTGTGCAGCACCGTGAATGCCTGCACTCATTCTATCTGTCCTTGACGTCTACTAGCCTGCTTGAACTCCTCTGACATCAGAGCTTTTGCCAGGAATGCGAAGATGTGATGTTCACAGCACTACATCTTCGGTGGCCGACTGGATGAACTGCAGTTACGACGCACCTGCCTGTGTGGTATCTCATTTGCATGTGTCATGTGTGTGCGCGAGTGTGTATGCCTCATGTTTTTCCATCCCACTCATATATTAACCTACATGCACTGAGGTATGGTACCGCATTTGTTGCGGTGAATCACCTCATCGCATCGTCATTCATGCAGTTGTTGTTGTTGTTTGAATCATAAGTTCAGGTCAGTACATAACTGTTCGCAAAATCATCAGTAATAGAGGAGCTGATGTGAAACTTAGGGTCAATCCACACGATGCAACGTCAGTGGCGCGCTACTACCAGAGAAAGGTAACAGAAACGGAAACGGTGTTATATAGGAAATATAGCAGGTAACGGTAACAGAAACGGAAACGGATATCGCACAGTTGGAATACCCGAAACAGAAACGGAAACGACAATAATTTACGGTAATAATTAGGGAACCGCAGGACTCGAATTATTGCAATTCTTTGTGTAATCATGTGTCACGGCCATATCACGTGTAAGTGCCCATCTGTTGCTGCTGTTGCACAAGCTGGGTGCGCTGTTTCTCCCCGGAATGGCAATGGAATGGTAGGAACTTCGTATCCCAGACCATGCACGGCAACCCAGGAGAGAATGGAGAGAAAGCTTCCTCATTTCATTTCAAGAAAATTCGGTAGACAGGTGGGACAAAGCCTTCCGCTTCCGGTATATGCCGACAGAGACGCCTCTACAAAACTTCTTTGAGAAACGACGACTACTGCAAATAGCTGGCACCAACCTGCCTCAAACATCGATCGTCCCTCTCATACATGGGCTAACAAGAGAGATGCAGAAGCAAGTTCAAGTAAAAGCTCCTAAGACAGTCGAGGAGCTTCTTACCTGCATGAAAGAGCTGTGCGTGGATACTCTACCACGCAATCCCACAGACACCCAAGGTCTTGCAACCACACAACCCTTCCGTGATCGACGAGAGACAGGGCCACAGAACCCAGGAAATCGAGGTTGGCAAAGTCGAGGAGCTGTAGGAGTGAGGACACTATACTGTCGAGAAACTGAACACGACGACGAACTCGATGTACAAAAAAACGAGTAAAAGAGGGTGAACAGTCCCACCCGTTGAGAAAAAGCGAGACTATTTTCCTGTGTAACCCGACTCTTCTCTACATAGACCTTACAGTGAACGGAAAAGTTACAAAGGCACTGCTTGACAGTGGAGCCTCAGTTAGTGTGGTAAATAAGAAAATACTAGACAAGACAAGTATCACTCCTGGAAGAATAGTAGACGTCGTCAGTTATGATGGTACCAGGTATACCTTTCATCATTGGGCCGACATCACACTGACTTTTCAAGGAAACACCAAACAGACAAAAGCCTTAGTAATTGAAGACGCAGACTACGACCTCCTCTTGCCCCGTCCAGACATGAAGGAACTACGGATAAACATGTACTGGGATGACAAGGTAGCTGTGCAACGAGTTGACTCTGAAACATCCACACCTCGCCGCTTGAAGGTAGACAAATTAGAGGACGTCTTCAAGAAGTTTCCAGAGCTCCTCTGCATTACCAAATACCCCACGGCAACAACGTATCTAGAGTGCCTGCCATTTGAATTACGGTCTACAAACGTGGTTCGCAAGAAACCGTACAACATGTCAAGGGATAAGAGAAAGTGGCTAAAGCAAGAGCTACAAGACATGCTAGAAGAACAAATAATCCGCCCGTCGGTATCAACATTTGCCTTTCCTGTAACAATAGTGCCCAAAGGAGACGGCACATTTCGGCTGTGCACAGATTACCGGTGCATTAATAGGCAAACTGACTTGTTTCCTTTTCCTATGCCGCGAATTGACAACATCATTGACGAGACCGGAGGCTGTACAGTTTTCTCCAGGATCAACCTGAACAAAGGCTTCTGGCAAGTTCCCCTTAAAGAGGAGGGCAAGAAGTATACCGCCTTTACCACCCCCTTCGGCGTATACGAGTACAACAGACTCCCGTTTGGGTGGAAGAATTCCCCGGCGTGGTTTCAGAAAATGATGAACGAAGTCTTAAGCCAATTCCTGGGTCAGTTCTGCAACGTCTATGTAGATGACATTATTGTTTATTCCCGGACAAAGGAGGAACATTCGAAACATTTGGGCTTGGTGCTCGAGGCATTGTCTAAGGCTCACCTCAAGATTCATAACAAAAAGAGTGAGTTTTTCAAGAGCCAGGTGCGATTCCTCGGTCGTGTATTCGACAGAAACACCAAAAGCAATTTGAGTCAGTGGTGCGTATTCAGAAGTTAACGAAACCGAACGACGTCCGTTCTCTGAGAGCATTTCTTGGACCTTCTGGGCACTTCCGAGCCTTCATACAGGATTATGCCAGGAAAACAAGGTGCCTCACGAGATTTCTACAGCAGAACGTAGACTTCAAGTGGACACCAGAGTGCGAAGATGCCTACAAATTCCTGGTGAAACCTATTTCGTCAGATCCTGTACTTACGTGGCCAAATTTTAATCTGCCGTTTGAGCTTACCACAGATGCTTCTCACTATGGCACAGGCGCAGTCTTATACCAGCGATACAAGAAGGAACCAAAGGGCCGCCAGCTTCGCGTGGTTGGGTTCCACTCCTACACTTTTACAAAGGCGGAGGTGAACTACACCACAACAGAAAAGGAAGCCCTAGCTGCTCTCAAAGCGATACGGTACTTCCGACCTTATCTGGAAGGATCACATTTCAAGCTATTCACTGATCACCAAGCTCCCTTCGAAATCACAGAGCCAAAGGGAAGGATTGCTCGGTGGATTAACGAACTGCAGCAGTTCGACTAAAAAAGTATCCCACCGACCAGGGGTGTGTCTTACGGATGCCGACTCTCTTTCGAGACTTTCGTTGACAAAAGACACCGTCGATTTTGTCTCTATTAATGCACTCAAGCTTTGGGAAGGTTCAGAGCCGCTGAAGCTCAAACGCGGCAGGTACATGGTGCCTTCTACAATTGTACATAAGGTTCTCGAGCTTTATCACGAGAGCCCTGAGTCTGGTGGACATGATGGTTTTAGTCGGACGTACGGCAAGATTAGAAAGCGCTTTTACTGGCCTAAAATGAAGAACGACATCCGAGAATACATCCGCTCATGTCATGTGTGCCAAAGGTATAAAGTAAAGTACCGACAAACATTGATGAAATGGCTATCGGAGAACATTCGAAGACACCTTTTGAGGTCGTGCATGTTGATTTTGCAGAACTAAGGAAAAAAGGGAAAGGTGTCCAAAGAACGCATGCGTTTTTGATCGCTATCGCCGAATGTGCCCGCGTGGCAGCTGCCAGCGGGAAAAGAAGACGTCAATTAGCTTGATTGCGCAGTTAGAACGCGCTATGTTTCAAGATCTCAAAGTCGTCGTTTCAGATAACGGCCCAGCATTTCGTATTAAGAAGTTCAAGGCATGGGCGAACGCTTTGAGAACGTGGTGGCTCAAAGTAGAGGTATTGCACTGAAGCATACCGCTCCCTACCACCCAGCAGCGAATGGCCTTGCCGAACGTGTGATACGAGACTTAAAACAGTTCATCAACGTCTACCCTGACTTTAGAGGAGGATGGAAGTGCTGCCGACAAGCTGCTGTTGCTCATCATAGCCAATCGCACACAGCGAGAATGGGATGCAGTCCACACTTCGCTGCATACGGCGAAGTCCCTGTGCTGCCGGCTGACAGAGTTATGGGGATTGACCAAGCTATGGCCCTCATAGAAAAGCGTAGGACACCAGCGGAAGAACAGCGCTACCGCAGGAGAATGAAGCGCAACTTCGATAGGCGCCATAACATTGACATTCCGAATATTGAAGTGGGCGACCAAGTACTAGTAAGAAAAGGACTTGGTATCTAAATCTATGTTATATACTTACTCACGCACTACCAGGCGAACAGCACAGATAGCACGGATAACTTACAAACCAGCGGAATGGCCGAGTGGGTAAAGGCGTCCGTTCGTTGGTGGTGGTCGAGATTGTGCTGAAGACTCAGATGGTGGGTTCGAATCCTGCAACCGACTGTGCTGTCTGATGTTTTATCTGGGTTTTGCAGCGGACATTCCCGACGAATGTCGACAGTGTTCCCACTGATGTCGGCCCAGGACGCACATGAACCCCCTTTTCTCCCATTCCTTCTTGCTGTCATCTCTCCACCTGTCTACGGCTTTACGCCGCTCGTAGCCACAGTTACTTCGCGGCACAGCTACACGCAATAATTGCGCATGAATGCGAACGCCGTGCGATTGGTGATGCGCCTGCTGATGCGTGCTGCTCATGTCGCCACACCCCGTCCGTATTCCGCAGAAGACGAATGTTTTCATAGCAAATGGAGACACACTTGTTGTCACATCAGTGGGTTGTGTCATCAAAGACGATAACATAACGTTAATGCTTATAATTGGGACAGTGAACCCCTGCTAGCTCTATTTTTGTTCGCCGAGGATGGACCTTGCGGCCTAGAGCGAATGATAGACTGAAATAACTTGTAACGCAAAAGGTCGGTGACAAAGTTCACTACGTAGTAAAGCTCCTGCTGTGGTACAAGTCTCTTCATGAGAGTAAGGCTTATGTTTCGGATTAGGATCTTTCCAGATATCGTAATGGCGGATTCTGGGCCAATCATCAGATGCTCTGGAACGTTTGCGTTGATAACTTCAGCAAGAGCGATTATATTGTGCAGCTCGAACAGCCTTCCAATGCCGCGGAACTTGTCTTCTACGGGGGCGGGTTTGGAGGCAGAGAAAGAGATCTCTTCGTCGATACCCATCAGTATTTCGGTAAGCGACTCGCTACTGTTTCCCACATCGCGGAGTACCTCGACGTCGACGACCATGGCTTTCGCTAATTATTTAGACAGTACATGTGCTTCTTCTAGAGATTCCCCTACGACACCTAGCAGTTTTGCCATGATGGACGTTCCCGGCGATATGGTGAAGGTGGGCGTTTTGCTTTTGCCGTAGCGAACGTAACAGAGTTTGAACACTGTCTGAATCCCAGACTTGAAAACGATGTTGAGCACCTTCGCTAACATGTGCGAGCCAGACTTGGATTGCAACACGTCTGTGACTCCAAACAACTTGTCTGCATCTTTGAACACGTCTGAAGAGCTTCCGTTGTCACGCTCCACGTAGTCGACGCAAGACAAATACAGCGTAATGAGCACGTGCATACCGTATCTGATGGATTTTTCCGAGCGTCTTCCGTTGATGTCTTCGATTATGGTGTTGCGGGATGACGACATGAGGTCATTCAGAAAGCCCGAATGGTTTCGCTGGGCCCATTTGCTGCAGACGTAACCATAGAAATCGTCGCAAGGGTGGATGCTGTGGTGGAGGAGTGAGTGGAAGTCACGTCGAAGTTACTTGCACAGAGCTGTTTGGCAATAGATGTTTAGCGAGTCTTGAATGCAGCTGCGGTATAGAACGATTCCAATGAAGATGCTGGCAACACCGACAAGTGCGGCGGGTACCAAGTACAACATCAGGGTGTGGGCATGCCGACGATGCTTTTTCGTTGGAGCTACAAAAAGAGAACGCTGTCTAAGTCAACGAAACCGCGTGGGGTAGAATATTATGAGGAACATACCGAGTGTCGTGTCTTCCAGAAATTGCATACATTTAGTATTGTTTGAATACGAATATTGCAATGGTTGCCTCCAATAGGCCATTTGCAAAAGTTCCAGGGAGCAGCGCGCGCCCTGGGAGGGCATGCCGGGAAATGCTGTGAAAAACGACAACGACGGTGCATACACCAGTACGACGACGATCGGTGATGATAGCAAATCGCTGTCGTTTTGCACAGCATTTCCCGGCACGCCCTGCCAGGGCGCGCCAGGGGGAGGAAGGGCAATTGCCCTCCCTGCCCCCTCCCGGTAGACGCCAGCACTGGCTACGATGCGGGTCAGCCTTTATTATTGGTGATTATTGGTATTATTGGTGATTGGTGAACGAGGAGTAAAACGGCACTATAGTGTCGGAACTGACCAGGACTAAGCCGTGCTGGAAAACCGTTACAACGAGGTTATTGCCGTGCGCAACATGCCTTCCGCTATTGCAGTTGGTAGTGAAATTAATACCCCTGCGACAGTGAACTAGAAGAGGGCAGTGCAGCGAACGGAAGGGTCTGCGCCTTGGGACGGCTGTCCGAAAGCGGCGGCGGTGCTGCTATCGCTAACTACAGTGCGCGGCCTGGTCGCGGGCATGCTTTGCAAAGCGTGTCGTCTGCGTCTCAACAATTTTACTAATTCAGATTTTTGTTCTCATCTATTCTCTTGAAAACGATTAACTGTAATTGTAGTTAATTGTAATTGCAATAATAATTATAATTGTATTCTTATTCTGAGCCTCCTCCTTGTTAACTGTATTAACGTCTCCATTGTCGATTGCAGAGCCGCCGCTAGCTGTCGACGCCGCGATGGTCACGCGGCGACCGCTGTAATTCCATTATCCTCTTCTAGTTCACTGTCATACGTACAGTCTTCAATGATTATCGAAACCATGCAATGACCATTGAATCGCCACCAAGCGTGTAACGTGTGAACTTCTCAAAGGGCATATGATCACGGGGGTGACACAAACCCGCCATTGTTGTAACTACCCTCAAGCGGGTGCTTTTGGCAAAACTGCCATCTTGTCCTGGTCGCACGTCATAGAAAACGTCATTTTCAGGTCATGTGACTTTGTTTATATGTCGTTTTGCCGCTTACCAACATATTTTCGCCGTCATAACACCAAGACATTACCGTATTTTACTAGCGTAAACTATGCGGTGCTTCTTCCGCAACATGGTAGCCCATTTCTCCTTAGTTTAAGTACATGGCATCGGCTCGGTAGGTCTTAACGCGCAGTCGTCATCACATCTTGGGAAGTCAACAATACGAGGCTTTGTGTGCAAAACTGCGCGTTTTCCTGCAAGATTATCGGATAAAAATAATTACCGTGATCGAAAAACATCCAAAACGTCGTCCAGAAACAACAACCGCATTGTTTACAAACGGTTTGGCCGCCGATCACGGGCGCCGCCATCTTTAAGGTCACGTGCGCCTTGACGTTTGCTGTGACGTGCGACCAGGACCTGTCCAGGATGCATTGCGTTCGCCGAGCACGATTTCGTCTACGGAGGAATACATTGGATGCCACCCCTGTGCATATGATCTAGTGCACTCTGTGGGAGGTTGACGCGCTACGCGCTAGATGGCGCTACGTGCGTATGATCATGGAAGACTGCCCCGTGTGACAGGGACATTAGGTGACGTACAAACGCTTACGTAAAGCAGTGTGCAGAGGGGCAGCTTCCCTATCTTTCCCGAGGTTCTCAGTGCTTTGCTTTCCCTGCCCTTTCTGGGATTCCGAATGTTGGAGTGGCAGGTTCTCCGGGTCCGGTGACTTTATCGCCTTCTCGGGATCGTTCTTCGCAGGCTTATGTGGTTGTTTCGGAGTCTTTTCTGCGGCAGCGTCCGTCTGCTTAACAGTCAACCGATCAATCTAACGAGCCAGAAACTGCTCTCTCGCAGACAGCTCGCGTTCGGCGAATGGCTTTAGCAGTCGTGCGCTACGCCGGGACCTCGCACGGCTGGCAGGCTCGTCTTTCCCTGAAGGAGCTAGGTGCTCAGCTGAAGTTGGTCTTGTAGGGCTAAATGGTTCTTGCTGGTTGGATGCTTCAACTCGCTTTTCAGGAGGCTCTTTCGAACTTGCTTTCGGCGGCAGGGTGTTTACGGCAGAACCCCTAGACACTCTGGATGTCTTGGAAGTCGGCAAGCTCTTTGTACTGCCTGATGTCTTCTTGACTTTGTCGCGGTGCGTCTTCGTATCTTTCACATCCTGTCCTGTCATTGACTTGTAGTGCGCCGTGATCCAAGAGACAATGAAGTGCTGACTACAGCACGCTCACGCTTCTGGAGCCCGTGCTCCGAATAAACACTTCTCTTCTGCTGTCGCACTGGCCGATCCGGTTGTCTCTTTCTCTGGCTCCGGTCGAGCTCCCACATCTGGTGACCCGAACGTACCGAACGTCTCCATGACCTCCTAGGGTGGCACCGACGCGCCAGCCCCGGCGCCGCACGTCAATTCCGTCGCGGTCCGACTCCTTGCATTCCGGCCCGCACAAAGTGCTCCGTCATGGCACGAAGACCCTCGTCATCGACCTCAACGGTAAGCCGGAAACGGTGTCCATAGACCGCACCAAGCCAGCCTTCATCGACGCGTCCTCCGTGCAGGCCTTCGACACGCCTCTTCCATCGGGCCCGGTGTCCCCCGCCCCGCGCCCTAAAAAGTCCGTTTCCTGGGCTCCCTTGCTTCGGACGATCCTTCCAGTCCCCCGAGGGGGAGGGTAGTTTGTAGTGCGCCGTGATCCAAGAGACAATGAAGTGCTGACTACAGCACGCTCACGCTTCTGGAGCCCGTGCTCCGAATAAACACTTCTCTTCTGCTGTCGCACTGGCCGATCCGGTTGTCTCTTTCTCTGGCTCCGGTCGAGCTCCCACAGACTTACCGTCGTGCTTCTTCTCTGCCATCTTCTCTTTGTCCATTTGCACTGTGCGTCAGGTCAGGAATGAAAATGCGGCGTGATCGCGCGTTGCACGAGAGATTGGATGCGTCTTGCATCACGTGCTCTGTTGATCGTGGTGATACTGCCTGGTACTTGAGGACGAGTCGAACCATAGCCTCCTCTATACTGAGGCTATGGCCGAACCTAAGTCGCGAAATATATATGGTCTTAAAATACAGGTTTTGAGTATCAAGGCATCTATGCCATTTTGATGTTATGTTTAACGCTAAAGCATTTCTTCATCGGGCAGCTTAAGTCCGGTTACAGAGTAAGCTTCAAAGGTTGAGAGAGAAAATGGGAGCGTCTTACCACAGTTCTTTCAAGCGACGCATGCACCTCAAAGACGAGCAGCGACAAAGGACACGTAAAGTGCTGTCACTTAAATTCGTAGTGCGCTCCCGATTGTCTCACGATATTCTACTGTGTCACCGAAAACGGTAGAAAAAGACACGTTGGTAAACAAAGAAATAAAAAAGCTTCCCACCAGTGTTTATACATGCGTAATTTTTATTTCCTTTGTAACATATCTTCAAACGTCAACCCCAAAGCAACGCCACATATTATCGTATATATATATATATATATATTACCTAATCACATGACCATGTCCCATTCATTCCTAAACGCATGCGTTCGTTCACAAAATACAGATTTGTGTGTGTGTGTGTAGCGATGTCCTGCGTGATGCTCTCAATTCTCATGATGAAGTAGAGAACGTTCCCGGATGGAACCCACACGCGCAGATTAAGAGAACTGCAGCAACGTCGTGTTGCTTCCGTTCCACGTGAAGATGACACCGTTTTCACGTCACCTCACCCGTTGCATGTTGTCAACAACTGTCAGTGCTTGCGTCACATGTCACGTGTGACCACCGCGGTCAGCATCTCCACCGAGAAGCTAGAACTTAGTTGACCAGTAGGAAGGGTCCCGTATATTTGTGTGGGCCTGTGCTTGTTGGTTTGTGCTGTGATGTTGATGCTGTCTCTGGTGCTGTTGCCGACGGTTGTTCGGTGGCAGTGTCGTGCTTTGTTGGTGCGCGAAGTGGAGGTTTTCCAAAGTGGCAGTGTTGAACCTGGAAGGCAGCGGTTGACGTAGTGTTAGGTACATGCGTTTCGTAACGGCGTTGTGATAAACAGCGAACAGGGAGATCACACTAACATACAGGGTGGTTTTAGTTTGCGTTTTTACAGCGATAGCTTCATAGGACCAGCCACCGTGTAGGTCCATCCGTGGCCTTATGGGGTCACGTGATCTGTCACGTGGTACTATCACGTGCCACGACTACATGATCGCCAGTCTCTGTTGTGGGACGCTGAGATTGTGTCACCATCACAGTATAACAATGCAAGAAATAAATAAGTAAACTGTCTCACGAAACAGTAAAACCTTCTAAAAAAAGAAGAGTCTGCAAAAATTTACCGCCGTCGATGGCCTCATGAAGTTACCACATCTAAATGTATTATCTAAATTTGTAAGGATGCACAGTGACCAAAGATGCAGCCATTGTTTGTTTGTGTTTGATAAGTATACTACAGAATTTAACCTTGCAAAGTAGAAATATGAAATCCTTCAAAAGGTCGTTTCCAGGATTCCAACGTAGATATCCTGATTCTCTAGTACAGTGCCTCGACGAAGCACAGAGATCACGGAGACAAGGTGTGTCCATCACAACCATCACCACGGGTACGGAAGCAAGTTTTCAATAGCCGTTCAAGCACATATCTCTCCTACCTGTGCTCTTATTGGCTTCGAGATTCATGCAGTGAGCCGGAGACATCTGGTGTGGGAAAGGTGAGCTTGTGCACACGATACTGATGACGACCCGTCACTTTATGTCGCGAGACAACTATGACAATGAGGCACGTCACACGTCACACCTAACACGTCACACCTAACCCTTTATAAATACCATGCCAATGATGAGGACGGTGCCCAGAAGAAGAACAGTCTCTGTTCGAAATATCGGCGCCTTCTGTCCTGAGGCAACTCCCTTCCTACATCTCTACCGGTTCGCTGGATTTCTACCCATCTATGACAATGAGGGTTCTTTAAAAGTGAAGGGAAATTCCCTGTTCATATATTTTCGCTTTTTGGCTGCGGCGTGTTGTGCAAGAAGTTGTATGAGCTCGTGCGAAAGAACGACTGGCGCAGCTATCCTGTAGCGCGAGAGAGATACCTCTGATCTGCCGCACCGTCTTGAAAACATCCAGTCCTTCAAAGAGGGTGCAGGTGAAGGGGTGAAGTCGACATCACTTTGTGACGTTCGCAGTCCCGATGGGTGGGCCAATCAGGTGACTCGTGCCGAAGCCTGTGCGACCGAAAGCACCGTAGCAGTACCAGTAACGGACGAATTTTCGGTGAGCAGCGAGAGAGCTTACGGAGTCTCGTGGGTCTGGTGACGTCACGCGGGGAGATCAGGCCGAATCTATCTGACTGCTTTGTGCGGGCGGCTTTTGTAAATTTGATTGCGCAGTGACCATACACCGCACAGCGAAAATATTGTGCACGGATGAGTCCTGATAGACCGATTGATGGACGTACCTGTAATAAGGTTTCGAGCAATATTGTCGCTTGCTCGCTTCTTTAATGTGCGCTGAAATATCAAAATATGGTCTTTACCATCACTCGCGGAGGACAACCTGTCCAAGCGATGTACCATGCATTATGATATGACACCAAATTGGTAGCGTCCTAGATCACCGGACGCACTACACACTGAAAAAAAGAAAAGAAAACAGCTAATTGGGGAACAGTTGCAGCTTCTACTCCCCATTTTAATCCCCTGGCCCAGAAATTTATCGACAACTTCAGAAAATCCCAGAGAACTTAGTGCAGTTTTGAACTATGGGAACTTGCTGGGAGCAAGCTATTTCGTTTCCTTTTGTCTCGGCCGATTGTCCAAGAGAAGTCAAGGTAAGCGAATACGAAACGTGAAGGACAGTTCATTCCAGTAATCGCCGAGGATACAACGCGTATGCAAGGAGCACTGGGATTTTCCGCACAATACCGCGAATATAAAAAAAAGCAATCAGTATGCAATCAAGCGAAAAAAAAAAAAAAAAGCAATCAGTATGCACTTGGTCGCGCTCCTGATGGACCTTTTTCACATACGCATCGGATCCTAGCGGCCCTCCAGGGATCCACGCTCAGCGCGCCAAAGCAAATCCACGTGTGCAGCACAAGGGCCAAAACCGGTCCGGAGTGGGACCGACCAGATGACGCCGTTTGTGCGGTCATCCAACTGGTCCCCACTTCTGTCGTCCCCGTACTGCGCCATCTAGTCAAGACGGAGATGACCGTCTCCGGCGCCTCAAGGTCATGCGCATGGCAGTTGTGGAAAAGGTCCATTGCCTCGCGTTCTTCGGTCTTGGGGGGGGGGGGGGGGATGCCGGGTTCTTCCACTGCGAAGACTGCTGTTTGGTCTCCGAATGATAACCATATATCCATGTCTTGTCCTCAGTTATGACCCTCGACATGAATGTTGGGTCGTTCAAAACCTGCTCACGAAGGTCCCGATAGAGTTCGACACGATGGTCGAAGTTCGGTGGTCAGGATCCTCGGCACAAATTTTGCCGTGATGCGGCGCAAAAATGTCTCAAAGATGTGCTAATTCCCTGCACTCTGTCATATGACACATCGACGATGTCAGCAATGTCCTGAATGGTTCTTCTTGCGGTCCTCATGCACACGTTCCCTTGTCATATCGAAATTTTCGGGGGTTGTGCTGGATGGCCTCCCTGGCCACTCCTCGTCTTCCAACGACGTTCTGCCTCTCTTCAAGCGCGAGTGCCACTCAAAACACCTTGCACGGCTCATTGGATGATTGCCATAAGCTTGGTGGGTCATCTAAAATGTCTCTGTTGCATATTTGCCGAGTTTGACGTAGAATTTGATGTTTTTCTCTCTGCAGTCCATACTGAAATCGGAATGGCTCGTGTGCACGTGGTCACAAAAACGTATGTAGCACAGCAACCAATATTCACAAATGGACGCCACACCCGGCACGAGAACAAACGAAGGTCATTGACAGCAACTGCTATGCGCTCGTCCCAGTAGTGCCATCTCTCATCGTGCTGCAAAACTGGACTCGGAGCCTTTTGATCGCACCTGAACAACAGCATTCGTGCTTGTTATTGGTGTTTCACTCAACTGTCCTGCAATGAGTGAAAACTTGTGCATTTCCACGAGATTTCATTGCAGGGTAATGAACGAGTCTGTCGTTGTGTCTGTCGTTTGCTGTCTATAACCCGCCTGTCCGCCTTTTTGTGCTGCCGTTTATTAGTTCAGTATGTATTTCAGCATGTGAATTAATTATATCGATGTTCCTGCAGGGTGGACGTATGGATCCAGTGAAGGCCTTCGTAATACTTACAATGTGTTAGTCATGTTATGCTGTTGCGTTGTAATTGGTATGGTCCCAAAGTTGAGTGTCGCCTGAGGGTTTTCTGCTTCGTAAGGTGGAGGCGGCTCCATGTGCGGTAGAGGTCCCGTCAAGTGCATACCTCCACCTGGAAAGAGACCGCACGAAGTTTAATGGTAGAGCCGTAGAAGCTCGTGGACGAGCAACCAACACATGTTCTCGCATACATTGAATTGCAAGGTAGAGCCTTTCTTTTTATTATTTTTTTTGTCGACCCCATCCAAAGGAACACCATACCCAACCGCCAACATAAAAAAAAAGGAATACAGATTCAAGAAAGACAGCTCAACGCAAGGTACAAGTGCATAGGGTGATATCCAAGCTGCGGCAACTCGACATCCTTCGCCAGCCGCTAAGCACGTTCATAATTTTCCGTCCACCTGTTCTGCGTATTCGAATGGATTTGGCTGCGCGGTATCTCTCATAGCACCAGTGCCTCTCCGCCTCAACGGAACATGACACTCATGCAGTACCGTGCTGCAAGGCGTCGGCATATCACAGTAAACTTTTTTACACTTTTTTGGTGAAAATGGCTTGTCCCATGGTGCACACCTTTTTGGTGTTGTCTTTACACTCAAATGATGGGTGTTTTATAATACACCCTTTAGTTAAATGTATTCCTAATAAAACACTGTTATAACTGGTGCTTAAAAACAAACACCTTTAAGAGGGGAGTATTCTGTTGCAAACACCTTTTATGATGGGATTATTTGCTAGCAAATAGTGTAACAGAAGCTTCCGCGGCAGCATACCGAGACCACTGGCCGAGACATATACAGTTCGACGTTCTTGCTTCTATGGTAAGCAGCACCGTGTACACGGCAGACTTCCAGCCGTGGTTCCATCGTAGAACTTAAAGCGGAGTGCAATGCGTCGCAGGCACGCCTCGTTAGCTTGGTACTGTGGGAAAAACGTGAGTGCAGAGGCATGAAGAGACCTCTGCACCCTCAGTAGCCTATATTGGTGTGTCGGATGGATCATAACTGAAATACAATTTGTTGGGGCACGTTCGTTACATGTGGTGGGGCGGGAAACGTTTCTAACGGTGGTGGGAATGTGTTTTTGCAACTAACACCCACGATTGCAACGAGTTAAGGATATAAGCTAAATTTCGAACATCTCTCCCTGTCAAATACTGTGTTTTTAACTCAGGCTATCGTCTATAATGTGATTACTTGCTGAGCGGAGCTGGAAAACCAGCATAATTTTTCTCTCACTGGCGGAATAAAACAGCACTTCTTACACCATATTCCCAACTCAAATGGGGTGTAAAAAAGGTGTATTAGATGGTAAACACCTGTTTCAACACCCCACTTTACACCCTTAATGATCGACATTTGATAAAACGTAGTGTATGTCGATATTACACCTTTATTAATGCTCTTTTTGCACCGTTTGCGGAATAGAAAAGGTGTTTTTATAAGAATACACCTTTTTTGAGCAGATAAAGGTGTAAAATGATTTACTGTGATACCACGCAGTACTTTCTGCGGAAATCGACCTCAAGGTGGGGGGCGAGCTGCGAAGGTTGGTATTCGTTTATGAATACTGTTTATGGCTATATACATTTGTAGTCTGGCAGTATTGGGCAGTCTCAGAAATTTGATGCAAAAAATCAGGAGAGTGCACACCCTCCTGTGTGTGGGGGGGGGGGGGGGATTCCAGATACCATGCATGATACGTCGTCCGGATTCGTCACGTTTACGCAGGGTTCACAGATCTCAAATTATCGCGCTAGAACTGCATTGAGTCAATGAGTCAATCAATAGACACAAAGAATGATAATAGTAACAACAACAACAACAACCAAACACGCAGCAAAAAGTTCACGTTGGTCGCAGCCTACAACTGTTCGGCGAGTCGCTCTTCTCGTGTGCCAAAATCTGTCTCGGAGCTGCACCTTGAGTATCTGTTATACTACTCGGAAAGACGTGTTCCATCTGAATCGTATGCGTAGAACGCCATCTGTCGACTGTAGTGTGCTTGTTCCGTGGTGCCTTGGCAACTTGGCAATATGAAGGAGGCCCGTTGCGCGTGCGACTGACGAATTCAGGTAGCGCAATATTTGGATTGTTCTGCGTTTGATTCTCATTATTTCCCCTTCATTCAGGATATTCTTTGCATCTGCATGTCTCTTATGACTGCTAATGTTTTACTGTCTTTCTGTCGAACTTAGTCATTTCTGAGCCTTTCGTTTCAGTGCTATAATATGCGTCTCCATACAACTCAATTGATATTGATACCACGCAGAAAGCTATTTGGGGAAAATTTTCATTTTCCCCATCCTAGCGCATCCTAGGGATCTTGTGCCAGTAAATCGCACCTATGCAGCCTCCCTAAATTTCATCCGCCATCCCCTCCGCTGATAAAGGAAGAGGGAAGTCAAAGAAAAAAGTTTTTATCAGTACAGTGCTGGACGCAAGTTTACGGGAGACGGAGAGGCATTATTCGAAGTTCCTGGATTGCTCCCATCCCGTTAACGGCATCATGCCTGACTCCGGAGATTCTAACTGACCCCTCCTTGAACGGGTGCTCGTGCCCGCTTCCGTACGCTGCCAGAATGTCGTCGAGAGAGAGCGAGAGTGAAAACACTCCTTACCCTTCCCTAAAGCCTTGTCCAGCACTGTACGGTTCGTCCCTTTTCTCCCCTTTTTCTTCGCGGCTGAGTCTTGAAACAGAACTTCACCACACTACGCGTTCCTAGCCAACCACCGTGACATTCGATAAAACATTGATTCAAAAAGGAGGCGTACGCCCCTTTTGTGACACTTATGCAGTTATCTTAATTCCACAAAAATAAAAGGCGCCCGCCCGCCGCTTTCCGGGAGCGACAACGGTCCTACAGTGCTTTATACGGCGCCTTTCCGTTTTTAGAGTGCAGAAACAGTCGGCAAATTCACTGCCCTGATCAACATCACCCATTCCTCGATCCTTCAATAGAGTCACTTGAGGCTGGCCGCGCGTCAATAATTATTAATAAAAAAGGTATCGATTATTACATGGCAACAATGATTGTCTCACCCGGGCACGGCACCATAAAAGCCTCCATGCTGGGTAGTCCCCTAGGAGGCGGTGGGGGCGGCTCCATTTCTCCCATCGTATTTGAGATGGCGCCATCGATGCAGGGTGAAGCGGCGCCGCTTTCGTTCCCGGAGAAGGAGTACACGTTGGCTCCGCTGCTGCTGCAGTGCATGCGGTAGAGGGGACCTGTGGATGGAGGGGGAACCACGGCCGCTGGCCGTCGGCCCGCACAGACCAAAGGTCCGCTAACTAGACCTACTTGTACCGCGCTATAAACGAATGGAAGCCACGTGCCTTCACAAGACGAACGTGCTTGTTGGATCGCATGCATGCATGCATTCGGTTACCTTATAGGAACAGTCGCCTCCGCAGAAATGTGTGCGTGACCAGTTTTCTCTCCCGAAAGGTGTTTAGATATTAAATAAACGACATTTATAAATTAACATTGTCTCTGCAGCTAAGGAAGCTCCAGCGACAAAGACATCATAGTGCCATACGTTTGAACGGCGAATCAGAGGGCAGCGCACACGATTGACATTATTCCCGAATTGGTCGCCTGCTTCGCCTACTAGGTGCCTCGCGGACGCTCCCTCAGCGGCACAAGAGCGTCAAGAAGACCCTTCCCTCATTGGTCGGCTGCAATCTGACCTTCTTTTTTCTTTTTTGTCATATTTCCAGAACATGACTTCCGCCATACTCTCAACATCCGGCGGCTGCTCTTGAGGTATATTTTGATCTAATTGCACAAACACTATGCCCTTAATTCGTGTGGGATTTTCGGTATCATCGTCAGCGATCAGCGGGGAATAAACTGACGTATACATTATGAAATTACGAAATCGATGGGGATGAAGGCGACCGTCCCCTTAAAAGGTTCATATTGACATGCAGGAGAAAAACTAGAGCTAAAAAAAAACTGAACTTCACCGCAAACGCTTTCAGAACGTCGATTAACACAGTACACTGGTGCGAATTCGAAGAGGGCAACATTCTTGAGCTTGGGGAGGAATTCATACACAGGTGGCTGGAGCGCTGGGCAGAACACAAACCAGACGCTGCTTACAGTAATGCCACCACAGCGAAAGCGTTAACTATAAAATTCCACTATAAAAATTTGATTGCGAGGTTAATTGAAATACTTTGCATGGGGACTCTCAGCATCATAGTTAGACATGCGTGAACACTTTTTAGCTTTAATTCGGGTCCTGCGCGTCACTTTAGCTACACTCGCGAAACATAACTTCAGCACATGACATCCCAAAGTTGATACACATGACAACGTTGAAGGGAATGGTATCGATATCATTTATGATTTATGGAGAGCTCATGGCATACGTCTTTTTGTGACGATTAACATAACTACATAAGCGTCACACAAAAAAGGCGTACGGCTTTCGTTTTCAAGAAACCAGTGGAGAGAATGATGGTCACTCGGGATGACGGTGTGCTAGGCGCGTGTTATGCGGTGAAACTCCGTTCTAAGAGCAAACAAAGTCAGGCAAATTAGTTAACAAAAAATACAGTCCATAATAAAACGAAAAAAAAAAACACACAAGCAACTGAAAAATCCAGCTCAGAGCAGCCTGGGTTGCGTACAATTCATAGGCGACTTACCTCCGTTCATTTGATGACGACTCTTGTACAGGAACCTTTTCCTACAGAGAACGCACGCACCGACCGCTAATATAAGCACTACCAGCAGTGTGCCCAGAGCGACTCCCAGGAGGAGCGTTTGACTGCAAATCATTAACATCCCTTCAGTAAGAGTTATTTGCACTACCAGTATGCGCCATTCACAAATTACGCACTGTCACGGGAGAATGTATGGCAAGAAAGGTACCGGAGGAAAAGAAAAACACGTGATTTCTCATTTGGCAACCGCGTTTTGCATTGCTTCCGCAAGGGCGCTGTGAGCTTAGAATGACTATAGACGCCGTGTGCTCGTTAGGATGTAATTAGTTCCAGGAAGATATATGAGGGTGCCTAAAATGAATGCCCCCCCCCCTCCTCCCCGTGTACAAATGGTATAGAGCATAACGCAGCAGAACGTTATTAAGATCTGCTTCTAGTTGTCTTTTAGCTCTTCGAATAGCTGGCTGTCTTAAACGCAAGAACGGTATTGCGAGCATATAGCTTTAGCCCATTGTTTAACGTGCAGAGGATTTGCATTAACACAATTGCTGCGCATTTCTCGCTGTCAGACTTACTCTGTAAGCGTGTGATTGTCCTATGAGGAACTGCTGTAACCGACAGTTCGTCTATAGTCGTGTTCAACTTAGGAAGGATAAGTAATCTTGTTCGTCAGATCTCAAAAATATTACTGCGCCGCAGATAGGATGGCTAGACACAGAGAGGTCACGCTCGCTCCTCCGCGAGATAATCTAAACTATCACACTCACTCCGCTCCCGTATTGGCTATTACGACTGGCCACATGACACTACGCTGCGTGTAGTGGCGCTGCAGTATTTCTTCTGGTGCCCTATTGCGTCCCCTTATGTCCAACTGCGTATGTAGTTGACTAACTAGATTTCTGTTCCTTCTTAAGTTGAACACGACTATAGTGGTGCGTTCGCAGGACAAACACTGTCATAGACCTTGCTCCGCTGTTCTTAACTTGGTAGCTTTACTTCCCTTTCTTTTATTATTATTATTATTACTATTATTTTCTTTTTCTTTTTTAGTTTAAACAAATATACCCTTGGCACATGTGCACTCTCGAGAACCCTTCAGAGATGAGCGTTTATCTGAACGGTGTTTCTGTCAACCGACACACGGCAACGGTGAATTGTCTTTTCGGCACCGGTATCCTACCAAAGAGGGGATCCGTTCTTTTCTTTGGGATTGAAAAGGCATAGCCTCGAACGCAGGGCGTAGCCTATGATTTGCAGCTCACGAATATATAAAACAGTCTAGAGGCCCACAACTTTGGTTCTGTTTTTGGTCAGTATGGAATGTTAGGCGGCTGAAAACAGTTTTCCCACAGTTAGTGCAACCGTAGCGAAATTGGGACGCCTGCAATAGCTCCCCAAACCTGCCGTGCGCGAAACACCCTCCTTCGCCTTAACGATAGGCACGTGATGAGCGCCACCACACGCGTCACTATGTGACGCAAGTGGTGCGGACGCTCCTCATTGGACCTGGGATCACATGATCGCGGTGAGCAACATCGCGCAGGCCGGATCGTCTGCTACCGCTTCGGAGACGCCATGCGTTCTCCGGCTACGTGATGTCCGAAACAGAGGGTTTGAAGGCTGTCCACGACACAACCACGATTTTTTGGGACCGCAGACACCACGGGAAGAACGAGTGGTGCAGCCCGAAATTAACTGCGCTTGTACAGCGAAAACCCCGTGCTTCCAGACAGCGTACAGCCTGTCCGACAGTTTTCACCGCGCAGTTGGTTCAGTGGCTAACAGGTGGCTCCACAATACCGCCGCCATCGCTTGCTTTCTGCTACTGTGAATTGTGAGATTGCACAGAAGCCACGGATATATTACTCTTGTGATCGTAATCTTATTTTCTCAGGCTGCATATATGCTTTGTTCTTTTTAGAAAACGTGATATAAATCGTATAAAGAATAGAAGTCAACAAGAAACAGCTCGCAATGTTCGTAGCAGACGGTTTTTCCTACGAACGAATGAGGGGCTCTCTACCACCAACGTCACAATAGAGTGGGCGTGGTCTGGAGTTGGAGCGCACCGGCCTGTCACCGCGGCAGCGATTTACCAAATTAATTGCACCGTGGTGAAACAACTTTGGACAGAAATATTTTGTGGGAATGCTTTTCACATACTGCTTTACAAGATGACAGCAGCTTTTGGCCATGTTAGATACCACTTTAATGCTCCTTTAAGCGCATTCTATTAAACTTCTTTGAATCATTAGAATTGTTTCCTTGGCACATATACGATCCTTATTACGCCAATTTCAATCAGTTGATCAATTTTTAATTTGGCGCCCTCTCATGAAGGTGCTTGATATCTACCGCATCTGTACCACGACACTGGATTCTTCTACGATGTGTAGGGGACACGGTTGTCTAAAATCAGCACTTCGTAGTTTATCTCATCTCAAATCTCCAGGTGTGGCAAGACTATTCATTTCGAGTAATAAATAAGTGCAGCACATGGTCCACCTTCAAATACAATATTAGCACAACACTCTCAAGCGCAACAGATGTAATATGGGACGGCGAAGTACTGACAGGCGATTTTAGCTAACCGTGTCCCGAACAGTACTTCTAAACTGCATTATCAAATACATCCACGAAAACACGGAACAAAAAAAAAAACGCATACATAGCTTGCAGTTTGTTATTTAATAATAGCCACCAGTACGCTAACAACTGTTATTTACGAATTTAAAACTTCCTGCCCGGAAGTAGGTTGTATCGCGCTCCAGTTTTTGCGTGAACAGCTAGCGCCACACATCTAGCGGCGTACGCTGAGAGAAACACTCAGAAGGATTTGCAGTGCCCCGTGTGGTGTTTCGATGACTTTTTCAAGGCTGGAAGGACCCATACTGGCGGAGAGACCCTCATAGGGGCTCCACTGTGCCGCCTCTTGGTGGGGATCCTCGCTTCAGCTTCGTTTCTGTTATTTGCGGTAAACACTACTATATAGGAATGAAAATTTGATTTGCTTGGAACACATATATTGCTTTCGTCATGCATTACCAGGAAATCTCAACGCAAGACAGCCCCTTACACGTGCAATGCCTTGATACGCAATGCAATGTGCGAATACTACACGGGAACATCCCCACGACACGGTTCGTTCAGTGAACACCAGGGGGCGACTCCCAAACTTCTCTGCTTCACTACATCGAATGATTTCTATCGTGTCCGTGTGTTAGGGGGACGACAATACTTGGTGCAAGTGCCTGTTAAGTTGAGTCTTGACAATGAAGGTAGGCAATGCTACCCCGAGGTTATTCATTCATGTTGGGCGATATGTACTGATCACTTGATTACTGATTTACTGACAGCTTACTCGTGAGGGGGAGGAAGTTGAGGTTCTTCGTTTTTCTTGCGGCAGCAATAAGATTCCGTGGAGGTACCGCAGCAGTAGACTGGCTCGCCGTTGCTCTGTTTAGGGCACGGAAAACCGTTGTTCCACTTGCCGAACTTGTCTGTATACCCGTAACAGTACTCATTGTTCAATACTGCAAAAGAAACGAGAAATTCAATAAGTGCGCTATGGGCCGCTGAGATGATATCAGCGCAAAAATTATAGCCTCCGGCAGCATTGTGCTACTACGCAATCGTATGCGACGGAGCTCAACGCACCAATCACGTATGGAGGCTGTAACAGGGTGCATTGGATTAGGATTGGATTGCATTGGAACAATGAATATGTGGGTTCACGTATGGAGAGCGCCCTACTACATATCGGTCCATAGATGATAGCTTGCCAGACGAACGCAATGCATTCTGGGAGGTCCTGGTCACATCTCACTGCAAACGTCACTATACACGTAACCATAAAAGTGCCACGCCCGTGATGAGCGGCAACGCGACTCGTCAACAACGGAATAGCTGTTTCTGCCCTGTCATTTTCTGCTTTCTTTCGACATCGGTAAATATTTTCGCTTTAATTTATGTCCTTGTAGTATAGAATACGTCGATTTGCAAACGAGGCATTGTACTGACGATTACTCCCAAGCATGTGATAACGGCACCGAGACTAATACTCAGTCAGTACATGGAAAGAGTAATCTACCATGTTGCGTTAGGAGCAACGTATAATATACATAGTAATAATAATAATAATAACAATAATAATGATAAACTGGCTCTCCATCTTACTCCTGCCTACCCCAGGTCAATAGTCCTGGAAACCCAGCGGGTGGTGTCGTTGCAAACGTTGCTCGTGGAAAACTGCGGCGCTGTTACAATGTAATTTCATTCCTCTAATAAAATCAGGACCTGTTGACGCTAAAACAATTGGCTCTGTTGCATAAGCAACGACTCACACATCTCACAATAAAATTATTTGTCAACGACAGAGAGTACAATGGTATGCGTTCTGGGTACACTCTAAATCGTTTCACAGCTCTAAAGGTGTAAAATAGGTGTATTAACAAAGATCACACCCCTTTCACACCCTACAACTTTGTTTTGGAAGTTCCTGAGGGTGTAACGTTGGTGTACTCCACCCTCAGGTGAAATATGATGATAGTGTGTCGCCTGGGTGTAGAAAGGGAGTGTGCTTGTTTTCGTTCACATGAACAAAAGTAAATATATACAACAACAGGGAACAGGAAGTTACATTACAACAGTGCATAGCCTAGATTTACAACAAGTCTACCATCTAGTAACGCATGCAGATTTTGAAGATCTGTTGAGATAGTGCTTAAATTTCTTAAAACACGTTGCTCCTCACTGCAAGACAGAACAAATACATGATAGTGCTCATCATACTCAACTGTACTTAATGTCTGTATGAGAAAAATGGTATCAGAGTTAATAACATGTATGCCTGCAATCTCAATAAACACGGGTAAGTCCTCCTCTGAAGATTCTTTGGCAACAACAGCCAACAGCAAATGTGTTATCATTATCAACTGCACTTTTCACATAGACTATAGATTCTGCGTGAATCTCCTTGGAACCATCAGTAGATGTGGCATTTCTGATGAAGGGCTGCGACCACACATACATTTGATAAAATTGATGTCTTCTTGCTAATGAAAGGGTTATCTTCTTAAAATGTCAAGTTTTTCTAGCAACATCTTTAAAATGCTGGTGTCTCCCTTTGAAACGCGTACAACCATACAGATAGGAAAGCGCCAAACATCATGATGAGTCGCGGATAATGAACAACGTAATGCATTTTACAAGGGTTAGATATTTGTGGCTACAACACTGCAAAGCCTAGAAGAAACGAATAAATGCGGCGTTCTAAGTAATGAACATGCATATGGGGGAGGTGCCTGCTCATGAGAAGGTCTACAGTTTCACGAAAAGCTATATACAGCTGCCACGCTTCATTGCCATGCACAGCTGCAACGCCATACATGATCGTCTGTATGTCGGCTGTGCATGTTTACACACATATTTAGTCACCTTGATGCGCATACATATATGGGCCTCAATGTGATTATACGCATAATGACATTGATTATACGCAATATGCTGGTAATTGTGAATACACAGTTACCAGCATATTGCCACAAACCCAGCAGTTTTATTTGGCGTTACACCCTTTACACCCCAATTGCCACGAGGGTGTCAAAATACACCTTAGAAGGTGTGCGCCATGAACATTTTGATTTACACCCTTTAAGGTGTAAAACGATTTAGAGTGTAGGACATGTTCTAAGAGACTGACCCTTTAACAATACGACGAAAAAGCGCGCTCGCGAGCCTTTCTGCGATGGCGAAAAAACGTAAGAGAGAAAGAGAGTGCGCCGTACACGCCGTACCATAGAACAGCGCTAACAATCATCACACTCTGTGAAGTTAAGGCAACAGAGGACCGGGAAACTCTCTGTGGTGGAGCTGAAACGTTTAGTGCATATATTCTAGGACAAAACGCAGAAACGATTTTTCGCGTACCAGGTCACGGTAGAAGCTCAAATGCGCTTGTATACTGTTTGGCACCTAAACTGATATATCATATAGCGGTCGTTCTGGGATACTGTTACACACTGGGCGAAAAGCGATGACGAAAAGCTGCAGCAGCAGTATGCTCCAGTGTTTTTACGATATGTTATGACGGCCGTAAGTAGCCGCAGTTAGGGTCGATTCACTCGGTGCAACTCTTGCTGCAACTTCGTTCCAGCAACGGTTGCACACAATTGAAGTCGCAGGGAGCAGGCTTTTTGAAACACGGTGAACAACTCGCCGCATCGTAGTGGTGAACGAACCCGTGAGATGGCGCGAGAAAACGTCATCATCATCACCTTCGTCCAATCGCGCGTTCGCCAGAACTGAAAATACGGGTTCGCGAACACATACTCGCGTGGCTCTGTGGTTAGCGTGCAGGCCATGTCACGTCGAGACTGAGAGGTACCCGGATTCGAATCCCGGTAACGGCTGTGCTGTCTAGGGTTTTTCCTGGGTTTTCCCCAGCCGCTTTTAGACATATGTCGGCACAGTCCCCTTAGAAGTCGGCCCGGGACGCTCATTCCCCAGGGCGTCACTCGTGACGTTGCCCACCTCTGTGAGGCCGACAACGACGATCCCTTTCACCAGCACCACCACCTCGTAAAATAGTTTGCATTAACCGCCGGGGAAGATTTCATGCCGCTAGCGTCGCCTTAGTAACCCGCGCCTACTGGGCTGCGGAAATTACGTCTCCGAGGTCTCACCACGACAGACAGCCATCGCGATTGGATGTCTTCGGAGGAGGAGTCAGGTGATGGACAGGTTGCGCCTGAAGGTCGCGAGAGGATTCGCTAGTGGGGCGATGCGCGCTTCAACTCTTGCAACCGGATTGCGCAGCCCGTTTACGCGCACAACAAAAGTTGTGTCTTTTGCATAGACCTTTAAAGGGGTCGGGACACTTACATACATGTGTTTCTTTACATAATGGACGCATTTTACTGCATGCCTGAATAAAAAAAAATATATTCTTCTACGTGTCGTACTTAGTGAGATACAAGCCCTCAAAAAACACTCCTGAGCGAAGCGAAGACGTCACAGAGCTCACAGTTGCGCCCATCCCCATTGGCAGCCGTAAGCACGTGACCTCTCGTGCGCTGCCTCACAGGCGGCGGCGAGGGCTGTGATGTCAAAGCTGCATCAGTTTCGGTATTCGCGGTGCCCATTTTCTCCGCTTCTATTGCCCTCTTCGCTGTGAAACTTTCACTGCAGGTTGATATTGGTGCAAAGAACCGTCTTTTACGTTTATCTGAGATAACCTGGGATGACCTGCCGCAACCCCTTTGATGTAGTCCATTGGCAATAAAAAATGTGTGCTTTTTCGTTGTTCCATCTTGCCACCATGAAGCAACTGTCGACGCGACAGCGTCGTTTCCACGGTGTTTACGGACAAAAATAGTCCTTACTGTAAGGAGCCTGTTTCTCCGTGTCTTATGTTCTGCTAAAAGAAATGGCTGACAACGTGATCCCAGCAGAACTACTTGTTGCGAAGGCACCTTACTTCCTAATCACACGTCGAAAATGGGGGAAAAAGAGGGAAAGTTCGATTCAGCAACTTCTTGATCTTCCCGCCCTCGCAGCAGCGTCCAAATTAGCTTACGCTTTCCGTTAAGACGAAAGCGACAAGCAAGGCTTCCAATCAGTCCAGACATTTTTCTTCGTCTGTGCCACGGCACCCGTAATACGCGGAAAGCAGCTCGGCTTCCTCATTCCCGCAAATCCCTTTGTTTCAGCTGTCTGTAAACGTTACTTTAATGACGTTGTGCTCAAAAGAAAGGCGAAAGCACGTCCTAAAAGAAAAGAAAACAGTGGAGAGAATCTCATCTGTCGGGGACCGATAATTTTTTTTCTTCTTCTTCTTCTTTTTGGTTTCGTCAGCGCCGTTTCTTTCGCTTCCTTCTTTTCGCAGCTGTTTCCGGTCGCCATGTTGGAAAGAGTGGTGGCGACACCTGGCGGGAATGAGGCGTTCTACAAACTCCATACCGCATTTTCTTGTTTGCTCAGCTCTCTGTCAAATAACGCTTGTTCTCTCGAAGACTCCTTGCTTCTTTCAACTTGCTTTGTTATTAGGAAATTATTCTAACGTGAGAAGGGACATGGTGGCTCTTTCCTTCGCGTGAAAGGCAAAGCAAATAGAAAAGGAACAATGTAGTACCATTAACGGTTCTGTTTTAACATGAAGGTGCCTTTCAGAGTTATCTGTGCGTACTGTTTCTTGATTGTCTCCTGCGTCAAGCGAGAACAGAAATTTGCGTAATCGCCGCTTTTGTATCTCCTCAAGCATAACTGTCAAACCGGTAAAGTATTCCTAACACGTGACCTAATTATCATAATTATATACATGATCAGCATTTAATTACTTACAGGATAACTACCGATATTATGCAAATGTAACTGCAACTCAAAACAACTTTTGTTAAATTAATTTGTAATGTATTTAGAGTGCTTTGCATACATGGACATTACAAGCTGTAGACATGAGCAGGATTCCCTCTATATTTCACATCAGTTAAAAATATCCCTCTCTTCAGCGTTTTGCTGTGGCATGTATCAATTTCTGCGATGATGCTTCTGCAGCCTCAGTACACACGTCTTGTGTTTCTGCTAAGCATTAGATCTCTACTCTTCGTGCTCCACTAGTTATTTGTTTTTTATTAATTTATTTTTATTCTGCGTTAGCGCCGCGAAGCAACTGTGGCTATGAGCGGCGTACAGACGTGGACAGATGGAGAGCGGACAGCAGGAAGGAGTGGGGGGACATGGGGTTACCATGCGTCCTGGGCACACATCAAGGGGAACTTTGCCGACATTCGTCTGGAAAGTCTGCCGGGAAACCCAGGGAAAACCTCGAACAGTACAGTCAGTGGTAGGATTCGAACCCGCCCAATCTTCAGCACGATGTTAGCTCCCGCCTATCGGCGGACGGTCTTAGAAGCTCGGCCACGCCGATGGTTTATTTGAGTTGTGTTTCAATACCTCCACATTCGTATCGCGTTCCTCAGGGAAGAAGAATAAAGTTGGGAGAAGATGGCATGTATATTTCATTGTTATAACGAGCGTGGTGTTTTCGAGTGGTCCCCGGAAGGTTCTAACGTGGCCGCAGCGCGATGCATCACGCGCGCTGATCAGCCTAAAGCGAAGCACAACAGGGCTTTCACAAAGCAGTGAAACTTGCCGCCTATGTAGTCTTTTCAGGCAGACCTCACTCCTCTTCATTTGTTTTTTTTTCTTTTTTGAACATCGTACCACCACCACCATCGCCACCAACGGGCTAGTATATTTGATATCCTTATCTCCTTCCCTACCGACGACTTTGTTAGCCGAAACAAAACAAAAAAAGAAAGAGAAAAACTCCAACAGAGAGCAAACCCTACTCCGTGCTCCGTCTTGTGCCAATTAAACGACGCAAGCGCCGTACCCCCGCAAACAATTCATCACCGCGACATTGGCCAAAAGCAGTGGGAAGAAAATAACGTAGGAGGCAGACGCGCATGTTCGTCTGCTACGAAGACGTGGCAACAGATGTCAACGAGAACCCCCTAGATTCGGTTTTCTTTTGCATTTCTTTTTCGCTTTCGCTTTCGAGCCGGGTTATGTTTTGAGCAGACGTGTGTGTCTGCGACACTGATTCAGTGTTGCCATTTTTCATGTCGACCCTGCCGTTTGGTGGGGTTGTCGCGCTCTGCCAATTTCCCGTCTGTGATGGAATGGAACTGGCAAAGATTGCCTGAAATTCACTTCCTGAATGTTTGGTAAGAACGGTCGTGATTTATTGAGCGAGGGGGTCCCGAAAGAGAGTGTGGCTCTAGCTGAGAAAACACGGTGATTAGTGATGAATTCTTCTTGTCTCCCCCGTATATAGGGTGACTGTTGTGCTCGCGTGGATTGAGGGCATGGACTGGGTATAACTCCCGCAAACATATGCATGAAAACAACAGGGCAATAACTGAAAATGATGGCGCGGTGCAACGCTTTGGGCTAGGGAACTGCTGACCTCACAAATGCCTCCTGGCCTGGCTTCGTCTATCCTTAGTTCAGGAATTGAATTATCAACTTGTAAAATGTCTCGAGAAACAATCATCTGTAAGTGTACCGCGAAATTTTCTTCATATAAATACATAGCCATCTCACAATATATTCCGAAAGGAAAAAGAAAAGCCGATATTATTATCGTTAATTATAAAGCCACTCTAATTATGGTGGCTACGGGGTCGGGAGAGGTCAACTGGCGTGGTAGCGAAAAACTGACTGCGTTAATGCTGAAGTATCTGTCCATAAAGTCTGTGATAGCACAGGAATCACGCTGCCCTTTGCTTCACGTGAAACCCTTCAATTTCGCGGCCCGACTTATTCGCGAATATAAGCCACAGGACTCCCACTTAGATTCGCGAATTCTGGATTCTGGAATTGGAGCATCAATTGGCACAGCCCGTTATGTGCCCGATATTGCCAGCGCCTCATAAAAGCAACATTGCACACACTTGTAATAGTGTTTACTAGCAGCAAGAACGTCCAACTGTGATACGAAAGTTCGCGATTGCAGCATAGTTCTGAAAGCGTAAATCGAATTTTGTATTCGCGGAAGAACGAATGAATGAATGAATTCTCTCTTGTATTCGCGGAATTCGAAAAAAGAAAAAAATAGCGGCTCGCGTATATTTAATGGTTCCGTAAAACAGCAGATCTTGCACTAATTGGCGACATAGTTTAGCAATGTGTTGCTTTAAACCCACAGCAGCACGCTATGCAGCGTATTCATTTTTATCGGTTGCAGATTTTCTATAAAAAGGTTATGAGAGCAGCATAGATGTTGTTGTTGCAGGTGGGCCCTACCGAGCCTGGCGGACATCTTGTTGAAGAGAGTACGTAAGTACAAGGTGTCTAATTACCCAATTCATTACTTAAAATTAATTAATTAAAAAATTAATGAACTATATAAGTGGGGAATCTCGGGTAAAAGTGAGATACAAGAATGTGGAAACAAATCCCCCTTCAATGCCATTCTATACTATAAAAACCTTGAAACGAGCGAGCGCCGTGAAATATCCTTCGTCCAATTTCAGTATGCCGACGAGCCGAAACCAAAACCGCGCGCCACAGGAGCGCGGTGGTATTGTTGTGGAACAGCTCGCAGTAGTCGGCCACGCTCAGACGGGCAACGTCACGACTATATCAGGGGGTATTGTGCGTCCTGGGCCGACTTCACAGGGAACTGTCAGGGGAAATACCCAGACAGCACAGCCGGCGCCCGGATTCGAACCCGAGTGACCTCCCAGTCTCAGCGTGGAATGGCCGCTAAGCGGTTGATCTGGCCACCAGATGAGCACCTTCTCCAATCATCTCCATCGATCCAAAGCACGTGGCCCACTGACGTGAGCCTTGTCTTCCCTGCGTTCCCGATTGGCGCGGTTTCGGTTTCGGCTCATTTGCACATTGGGCAAACGGCAAGCCCTATCACCACCCACCACCACCACCACCGCACATTGGGTGAAATTCGGCGATGGATATTTCAACGTACGTGCACGTTTCAGGATTTTTTTTAAATGGGACAACTTTCAGCGAGGATTGTCTCCCATTCTGCTATCTGGGTTTTGCCTTAAAATCTCATAATTAAACAATTAAGTAATGAATTTTCGGGTCATGTTGTGTCCGCCATGCTAATAACTCAACTGCAAAAAGCTGCTTTCACACACATTTGATAAAAAGTCTGTAACGGATAAGAATGGACACCCCGTATATGTCACAGAGCACTTAAAAATTTTGAATTTGCTGGCGAACTGCGGTACAAGGGCTGGTCGTGACGCCTGGTGGCAAATAATCCCGAATTCATCAAGCAACATTGAGCTATGTAGCTGAGATTGACTTGCTGCTCTCGTTGGCTACGTAGCCGCCACGTATCCGACACGTAGCCTACGTCTTCTGTTTTAGACACAGTTTTATGCACATGCACTGTAGTTCTCCCGCCGTTGACGAGCAAACTTCGACAAAGTGTTTTCAATTGCAATTTTAGTTTTCTAAAAAAGAAAAAAACTATATGAGTGCAAGACGGTAATTATGACGTAGGAACTACGTGTGCTCAGGCTTTCAATAGATACATTTTCTGATATTGAGATTCTGTTTTTTAGGATACCTTTGAGTGTTTTATTCTGTGCGCGGGCCAGACTGCGTGGAACTTATTTAAGGAGTCTGAAATTTTATCCATCTACAACAGTCTTTCTTCCACACTGTTTCCTTTGGCCTTTTCAATTGAGAAACGTGAGGTGGTATATGCAGCTTTTACTTTCGACGCGCAATTTTTTTTAAGCGCACTTTTTATTTTAAGTTCAGTGAAAGAGGTCTCCGCTTGTGGCACCATTAGTATGACAATGAAAAAATGGCTAGGAAGCAAGCGAGCTGGTGAAGATGATGCATAATGTAAAAAACCCCGAGACTAGGGAACACGAAAGGACAGACACAAACACGAAGTCTCAAAGACTTCGTGTTTGTGTCTGTCCTTTCGTGTTCCCTAGTCTCGGGGTTTTTACATTATGCACCATTAGTATATTACTGCACTGTAAGAACGCCCCTCAATTTGAACTCTGTACACAAGGGTGAAAAACAAGAAAGCTGGTTTTGACACAAAAAATGTAACCTTTCCTCGAGTTTGAGGGAAGACAAGGGACAAAACTTGGAATACGTGGGATAAAACTGCTGGGTTGAGTTTCCCCTTTTATCCCTTCTGTATGACACCCATATTTCCTTACTTCCCCCAAAAGAAAAGAAACAAAAATAGTCTTGCAACATAGCACTTTAACCTATGTTGACTTTTCTCTCGTCGTTTCTCGTTTCCTAACGTTAACGACACATCTGCCCCTTTCTTTGTCGCCTTTTTCTCTCTCCCACTCTGTGCTCTGCTTCGATGGGCTCGGTCAGTGTTGGTGGACGTGCTCCTTTGTTCGGTGTTTGGTTTCCTCGCTGTCGATGACATATTGTGTTCTACAAACACGTGTGTGTTGGAGAGTTCGTGTTCTGGATGTTGAGAACGTGATAGGCTGCAAGGCGCCGAGGAAAAAAAAAAGTGCTGAAACAAGGAATAAACGACGTGGGAAAACTGCTTTGTGCGATCGTGTAGCAGTTGAGTGTTGATAGATGTTCATGGCATCGGGTGTTTCATACTTTGAATCTGTTCCCATTTCCTTCTTTATTGTTGTTCGTGTGGAGGTTTTCATTTTCTCTTTGAACGGACGCTGACTTCGCTGCCGGTGGTATTGGCGTGTACGGGCAGTTCTCACGGCGTATTTGTTTCTGAAAAAAGTATGTGTCATGCGTGAGCGATGGCAGGCATTGACCAGCCTGAGTGCTCTAGACTTGAAGGGGCACTAGTGTGCAAGAATTGGTCTTCGCGGAACGAAAGGATTCTGTTACCTTGACAGCGTTACAAAAGGAACGGGACGCATACGAGTGCTTTAAGTATGGTGTGTTAAAAACAGAAATCCCAAGGAGAGAGGCATGAAGAAAAGCTGAGAGAGCTGAAAGAGAGAGAGCAAAGCGCATGAACGGAGGCGTTTTCCTCCTCAATGGCAAGTGAGAGGGCGGCTAAGGTGGTGGTGCTGGTAAAAGGGCCCGCTGTCGGTTTCACGACTGACGCCCTGGGGGAATGTGCGTCCTGTGCCGCCTTCTAAGGGAACTGTGCCGACATATGTCCGAAACCGTCTGAGGAAACCCCAGACAGCACATCCCGCACCGGGATTAGAGCCCGGGTACCTCCCAGTCTCGACGTGAGATGGCCAGCACGCTAACCACTGATCCACGGGAGCTGGTGCGACTAAGGTACCTGAATACACAGGGGTTGCCTCCAATGTATTGCTCCGTAGACGAAAGCGTGCTGGGCGAATGCAATGCATTCTGGACAGGTCCTGGTCACACGTCACGGCAAACGTCAGCACACACGTGGCCTTAATGATGGCCACGCCCGTCGGCGGCCAAATCGTTTGTAAACAAAGCGTTTACTGTTTCTGTGCACCGTTTTGGAAGTCTTTCGACCCCGGTAATTATTTTTGTCCGATGGTCTCGCGCGATTAAACGCGCAGTTTTGTACATGAGGCCTCGTACTATTGAGCACTTCCGAGGATGCCATGGCTACCCGGCATTATGACACACTGAGCAGATGCGATTTACTTAATCTAAGGCGAATTGTGCTACCATGTCGCGGAAGAGGCACTGTGTAGTTACGCTTTGCTTTATGCCCACAGGAATATCGCGGCAAGCGCTAGAACGACATGTAAACAAAGTCACATGACCTCAAAATGACGTTGCCCATGATGTGTGACCACGATAAGATGGCGGTTTTGCAAAAAGCACCCGCTTGAGGCTAGTTACAAAAATGGCGGCTTTGTGTCACCCCTGGGCCTGAATACTAGCAGAGAGGGAGCTACTATTCCGGCACCCTAATGGCGGCCATATTGTAGTGGACCCTACCGGACGGGAGCTGGAAAAAGCTCCAGTATACTGCGATATCCAAGCACGTGATCCCAGTACGACCATTTCGATTGCAATACGTCTCTACTGCTATGGAAATCAACCTTACATCGCGTAAACCACGTAATTCTTACCGAGTATATCCCCTAACGAGAATAAGTATGAATGTAAACACCGTGGCATGGGTGCGTGTGATTGTTTTTGTCAGAAGTAGGGATGGGCCAATCGATTCCGCGAATCCTCGAATCCTAGGCAGGGATTCGAGATTCTGGAATCGGAATCCCAATGCTCAAAAAAGCGAATCCAATCTTTCGAATCCACCAAAGACGTTTGTTTGTTTCTTTATGTTTGTTTGTTTGTTTATAATTGGTGCCATCCTGAGTCCGCCGAAAGCCTGATTGGTCGGCGGGCCCCGTGGTGCACCAGAACAGCAGCATAAAGCTCCGACATTACAAGTTTCAAAGTAAGACTTTTTTTCTCTCTTCTTTTGATTGTTTCTTAGTTTTATGGAAATAATTCAGACTCGAGATTTTATGTATTTCCTGTAGCCGGTGAACAACATGTTAAATAAATTACACTTAGGAAGAAGTGTATGGGTATGTTTTCTCCTGAAAGTGAACTATTATTTAATTTGATTTTCATTAAGAAAATATATCAAATTCTGCTCCAAAACACTTTTCAGTAGAAGTGTTCTTTCCCCGGCTTTTAGCATGTTTTTTTTAATGAAAGGATTCGAAAGATTCGAGACTCGTAAGATTCATGGATTCTCAGAACCTTACTCGGATTTGGATTCGGGAGACTCCGGATTCGTCTCATCTCTAGTCAGAACCAATATTTTCAGAAGTTGCGACCGGCGTTCTTGTACTATATCCTGTACACAACAGCGACGCGTTTCACAAAACCATTGAGCAAACGGGCGCTATATTCTTACATTATATTGATCGCATGAGTCGCACCGTCGTCGTTATTTGACACACACCTCAGCGTTCTCCGTGCAGCATTCATTTGCAACAGTGGCGTAGCCAGAGGAGGGGCTTGGGGGTTCAAACCCTCCCGAAACCGCACCTTTGGTAGCGCGTTTGGGAAAGGGAAACGAGGGTGAAATCCTCCTCCCCCATGTGAAGTTCGCATAGAATCCCTCCCGAAATATTTTTCCGGCTACGCTCCCGATTTGCAAAAAGCCTGCACTATCAAATGTATTGACATAACGACTGCATGTGTGTGATACGGGCAGTCCTTCAATGACACACAGTCAGTCGCAGCGAAGATATATCCCTGGTATACTCAGATTTAGCCTCGTGATTAACTTACAAATACGCATATAGTGATATGGAAATAAAAATGTCAGGCACATTTCTTAAACCTGTTGTGATGGTCTGAACCACAAATAACTGTGACAGCAATTAAAACCCTGTAAACGAGCATACAAACCGCACACTAAAAGTGAATGTAGTAAAACAGAGGGGGTAACAGGAAGCAAACCGTGCCCACGAATGTAAAGGTGACGCAGAAGCCCGAGTGTGCTTGGCATAATTTTTGCATTTTTATAAGCAACTCCTTGCGGATAACTTTTCCTTCTCACTTCGCATTGCTCCAATTCTTGACGCATGTACTGCCAAGTTTTGTTGTCTTCGTGGTGTTTGCGCTACTTTAAATACTGCACATGGGGGTAACCAAGACTGATTCTGTGTGATGTGGAAATAATATGACTTTGTAATGTAATAAGAAACTTGTAATAAACACGTTTTAACATTTTCCTTCTTGTTGTCCAACTTACAAACCAAGGGGAAGTAATCGTTCTCAGGCTTGATCAAGGCGCTCGACCTGCCGGTAATCGAGAGATGCGAGGTTCAAATACCGCTGCTGTCTTGCTTTTTCGACGACTGCCATGTGTCGACTACAAGCCAATGGTATTGGAATTATTTTGCTGACATGAAAATCATTCATTGCAGACTACATGGCGCGTCATCCACATCAAATACGCATCACCTACTCACCTCTGGCTAGCCCCTATTACCAAGCGACTTGTCTGTATCGTACACGAATAGTACCACAGACAGCTGGAGCTTGTACTCCAACGATAATTTCAGCGTATACAATGTAAAAATAGCTTTCCCCCACACGTTAGAAAGTCTGACACATCATTTTGATTACACACACAGACACCCACATACACACATATAGAAATGATGATGAGATGGGGCTGATGCCGACCAGCAGGCTGGGCGCTGTCCCATTGCCAATTGTATATAATGAAATATGATGGTGGAGATGGCAGTTCAAGCGATCAAAGCATGGTGAACAGGCCGGTTGATGACATAAACTTCCAAAAGTAGCGGAGATCTTGACACCTTGGGGCAAAAGTTTACGTTACACCAGGGTGTCACACTTCCACATTGGAGCGGCACCCGAGCACCAAACAGGAGTAGACAAATATCCTCAGAGATGGCTAGAATAACCGGTCACCTGTTTCTTAGCAGTTCCATGCCACGAGTGGCATGTTCCGTAATCTTTTGTCCTAAGCTGTACATAGTGCGCAGTGATATGCAAAAGATGTGCTGTGAAAGAGTCTAAGACATTAACTGTATGAGCTGTGTGGGCCTAAATTAGTCCATAGATGGATAGCACTCCTCAAGGATTTTCCCAACACCCTCTGTTGTTGTTTTTTTTTCTGTTTTTTTTTTTAAGCACACCCCTTAAATTTCTGAGAGAGCCCAATACAGTTCGGCTACCAATGCATATACCCATAAACATGTATTCGTTAACACATACCCCTCCCCCTTCGATGCTCGGTACCCCCAGAGAGATCGATTTCTGGGGAAGCTACTGACACTCCTTATGGCGCACCTAACCTTGTCATCTGGTTCAGCGTAGTTACACCAGCTCCCGTGGCGTATTGGTTAGGGTGATCGCTTTCAACGCCGAGACATGGGAGGCGACGCGGTTTCGCACCGGCTGTGCTTTCTGGGTTTTTCCGGCAGACTTTCCAGACAGTACAGTTCGGTACAGTTCCCCTTGAAGTCGGCCCAGGACGCATATTGACTATCTGTCCCCCACTCCTTGATGCTGTTCTCTCTCCATCTGTCCACGTCTCTACGCCGCTCATAGCCACAGTTGCTTCGCGGTGCTAACACGGAATTAAAAAAAGCCTAGTTACCATTACATTACTGGAAGCCCGAGAAAGTTTGCATGTATGAAAATGGCTGGAAGTATGTAGCATCCTGCTTTCCAACGAGCCTATATTATTTTGCCGCAGCCATGACTGCAATGGCATTCGTTTGCAATTCTTATTGGAATTCGTATGGCATTCGTTTGCATGGCAGCAATGGCAAGTCCGCGTCGGCATTCGTCATCCCATCGGAGGGCATAGTTGAAGGACGTCGCCTTTCCCATCGAACCTCATCCACAGCTGCGGAACTCTATGCCATACTTTTCTTTCTGCAGCACATCGTTCACTTTACCCCACGGAATTGTGTGGCATTCACTGACTCAACATCTGCGCTGCAAGCAATTGAAAATTCTGGCATCCGAGGCTCCTACGCACCGTTAGTTATGGGTGCGTTAATGTCTACGAAGCAGGCCACAGGCTCGTTCTTCAATGGGTTCCAGCCCATTGCGGTGTCGAAGGCAATGAACAGGCTGACAGCGCCGCCGAAGCAGCTCTCTTGTCTCGGAGACGGACGCGTATTGCACTGCTGAGAGGAGATCGTCGGTCCGTACTTCGACGCCTCGTGACTCCTCTGGCTACCCGCCAACGAACCGCTGACATTCTCCACCCCGCCATGGTGAGCAGAGTTGATCCAGCGCTCGCTTTCCGCATGCCTGCACATATCTCTCGTCAAGATGCCGCATTAGTTCATCGAATGCGTCTCGATGTGTCTGTCCTTCACAGCGCAGTGGCGCTACCGCTTGAGACAAGCTGCCTCTCCCCACTGCAGCCACTGCGGTGCTGTTGAAGATCTAGAGCACATCCTTCTCCATTGCCCACACTACCAACCTTCCAGGACCGTACTCTCCGGATCCCTCAACGAGCTCGACTCCCGCCACCTCTCTCTCACAAAATTGCTTGGTCCCTGGCCACATCCAGCACACCAACGCTCTGCCCTCAAGGCTCTCTTCATCTTTCTAGACACCACAGGACTTCGATCCTTATTGTGAAGGGGCTCATTATTTCATTCTCCGCATCACCACCAGCAATGGGGTAGAGCATCGCCCCCGGCGATGAAACTCCCCAGTCATCATTCCGTAGTAAAGTTGTTGTTTGCTGCAGCCAGTGAGCTTGCAGTATTTGCTATCCTGTCATGCACACAGAGATTTGCATTATCATTCTTACAGGAACACATGATTAACATACTTGCAGTCATTCACAGGATGGAGCCTACACGTTCGTGCACTTGCCGTTACTTATAAATTCGTGTCTAGCATACAGTAATGACGTTACCGTTTACAGTTCCACATTTAGGAAAGAACAATTGTATTCAGCATATTTAATGCGTATTTCGCGGAATTATGTTGTCCCGATATGACGGCGCCGTTCAGCGCGGAACGCTGGTATAGGTGTATATATATAATTGGGTGTTTACGTCGTGAGACAACTGAGTGGTATAGGTGTGACAACACTGGCTGCTACAATATGCCTTGGCTTATACGGTGCTTCAGCGCCACCTTCTCTTCTAACATACACTCCTTATGATTTCTATCGTTAAAAGGGTGAGGAAAAAGCGTTGTGACATTTTGACAGGTGCAGTTTATAGCATAATGCAGGCGCACTGAAGTACTGAGTATACTTCACGCCCGACTACTGGGCGGTACTACTTGACGTAGCCGACGAGAAACAAACCCCGAAATACACTCGTACTTCGAGGTGTAACGTCAGAGGAGCATGAATATTGATAATCCTTATTGGTTCTCGTAAGCACGTGACATCTCGCGCGGCCCCTCTATTGGCGGAGATGCTCGCATCGTGATGTTCCTGTTTCGGTATCCGTGGTGCAAATTTTCTGCACATATCAGTTCTCCGATTTCCTGCGTTAATCTTCAACAGAAGCTCACATCTATGTAGTGCATAACCATCTGCTACATGTGTCAGGCATTACTTGGTGCGAAGCGTGACAATCCTTTTAAAAGGGTTTATACGGACTACATGGTATGATATTTATTTGAGTTGCTATCATATAAACCATCCTCGTTCAAAGAACCAGTACACAGAATGTAAAAACCGTTAGTCAACATAACGCGCTTCCCCGAATTTCCGACGGAACATCACAAGAAGTTTCACAGGTATAGGTAAGTAGTTTCACAAGTATAGTAGTAGTAGTTAGAATGATGGAGATATTAACTAAAAATAACGACCGCCGACTGCTGCGTCCCGACCGTTGCCGGCACGACAGAGAAACCAGATGTGACGTCACAAGCAGGCGACCTTTCCTGCTGGCGGACTGACTTGGTGCAGCATTGGAGTGGGCGAATGATACAAAGAAAGATATATATTGACACAAGTAACGTCAAGCCGCTTGTACGGGGTGTGTCGAGTGACCGCTCTACGTTTCTTTTTTTTTTTTTTTTCGTCTTTCTTTTTTCTTTTTTTTTTTTTTGAGCGTGTAATGCGACCACGTTGAATGCAATATGGCAAAAATCGAACAGATTTCAGATAAACGTCATCCTTCTCTTCTCCGCCGATAACCCAGATTTTTCAGGGATCTCTTATTTTTTTTAAATTCCGTGTTAGCACCGCGAAGCAACTGTGGCTATGAGCGGCGTACAGACGAGGACAGCAGGAAGGAGTGGGGACACGGGGGTTAGTACGTAGTGCGTCCTGGACCGACTTTCTGGGGAACTGTGCCGACATTCGTCTGAAAAGTCCGCCGGAAAACCCAGCGAAAACCCCAGACAGCGCAGTCAGTGCGGGGACTCGAACCCACGTCACCTCGCAGTCTCTGCGCGGAAGGCGGTCATTCGAACCACTGTGCTACGGGAGCTGGTTGGGGATATCTTCATGGTCCCTTTAGCGTGGCGTTGTAGGAATTCCAAGCAGATATTACGAAACAAGCAGCACTCGCTCGTTCAGACGCTATGCCTCAGCGTATACCTCACCGCCACGAATCGATCGGCTTATCAACTACCTTACAGGGTATCATAAGCCTTCTTGACCGCATCAGCACGGACGTTGCGCCTCTGCTTGTGACGTCACTCGCAGCCCTCTACTACGTTCCAGTTTATTTGTGCAGCTTTTTAGGCTGTATTTCAATGTACAAATACAGTTTGGCAACCCGGGACAAAAAAAAAAAAAGAAAACGCACCGAACGGCTTCACAAGGTACCGACGAAATCGATGACAGATGGCTGCAAGCAAGTCGTTGGCGTCTGCGTTGACATGTGAAGAACTGTAGTAACATATGTATGTATAAACTGGGGGTACAATTGGGTACAAAAGTATTCGTCCCTTCGAAAGCTGAGGTAGTTAAAACATTAGGCAACCGAAACTAAGTCACTAGAACAGGAGAAGGAAAGCAAGCAAGTAGAGATTCAGAACAATGGGGGGGTTAACGAAGTTATGACGTCACATTCTTTCTGAAGAGCCGCATACATTTCTATACCACGATCCTCGAGTTTGCTTTCACAGTTCGATGCACCTGCCACAACCACGACGCCCATTCTTCCAGCATTGGCTCCATAATGCATCTGCCGGCGCCTGAAAGTCTTCCACGGGTCCGCAGTAGTAAATAACGCGGCAAAGAAAAAGAATGAATCTAATAAAGTACTTGCAGGCAAAGCATTGTTGGCGCGGGAAAGCAGCTTCACATACTCCCGTACAGTCTTTTTCGCTTACTTGCAGGATTGCTTCTTTTTCAAGAATTCATGAGGTCTCGTCTCCCTCTCCGTCCCATGGCTGAGGGGATCGATCTGGGGAAGCAGCAAGCGTGAGCTGCCTGCTTCAATAGACACACGGCCCGGCGAGCACGTTAATATTTGATCAACCCCAGTGAGCATTACATCCGGCTCATCTGGGGCGTTGCCTGGATGGGATGAATGTCTTTAGGCGGTGCTCTATTTCAGGTGACTGTGTTTGAAGAACGTACGTTGTTTTGAGAGCGGAAAGGTAAAGTGAGTTACTCTGAACAGGGACAGTAGACGGTCGTATATCTGTTACGTTAATTTATTGTCTCTTTCCGAAATTCGCAACGAGGATGTTAGAAGGGAAAGGAGATGCTAAAAGAAGAAGGTGGGTGTGGGAACGACAGGGTTGAAAGTAGAAACGTAGATGAGACTAGTGGAATATGACTGCGGATTTCGCCGGTAGTTCCCGCGCTCCGCAGTGTATATAGTGTGCCTGTGTGGTTTTTCATTTAGATGTTGGTGGTAGTGCTAAAAGAGCTCGCCGTTGTCGGCCTCACAGAGGTGCGCAACGTCATGACTAACGCTCCGGGGAGGAATGTGCGTCCTGGGCCGACTTTTGAGGAAACTGTGCCGACATAATGAAACGGAATGGCCAATGAAACGCGACGCACCTTTCACTAAAGCGACCAGAGTAGCACGTACATTCCTGCCAGCGTAAGTTCTTGCACTGCAACGACCTGTAGAATTCACCAAGCGATGTATCCGAGGTAACCAACATTGTAGTCGAATGCCAGTCCGTTCTTTTTCTTTCTCCACCAATCTGTACTAATCCCACGTGACATATTTCTGGGAACTGAATTAGCTTCGTGTCTGAATTGATACAAAGGTCCATTCCGGCTCTGGCTACGCAAAATATTGTAAAGGTTTACAAAGAAAGACCTAGTGATCCAACAACATCAACAACAACAAATTTGTTTTTAAGATGATCAGTGGGAAGTTTCATCGCCAGGGGCGATCTATCCCCATTGCTGGTGGTGATGTGGGGAACGCACGCACATCAAATGCATGCATTGCCAATGACTGAGGAAATTTGCTACTTAAATGGTGGTTCGCTATAGTCTCAGGGCGCTATCACTAGAGATGAGAAATTATGAGGTAATGGATGAATAATGAGAATAATATTCCGGTCCTTGGTATGACATAAGAACTCATGAACATGCATGCATATCCAAAATTACTTGCGCGTCACGTAGCGTCCATAAGATGCCCAGTCGTAACAGTCATCACATTATTGGCACATGAACTCCCTATAACCAGATAATGCACGAGTGCATAGTATAATGCACAGTCAGCGCACGAAGGAATACGGTCACAGTACCCAGTCACTCGATCTGCTATATGACGCGCAAAGGAGACCAGCGTATCCATCAAAAAGTTCATGACGGATAACAGTCCTGTTTGTTATTGTGCCAAGGGACATAGCACTGATGGCAATCTCAACTGTGTTTCCAATCACGTGATTCAGCCCGTCTCGCGGAACCCAAGGTAAGTGTAAACGGGTATAGCGAAAGCCAACGGGAACACCAGAATCAGCGATGAAAGATGAAAGTCACTGAAAAGGTTAGCCAGCTGTAGGGATCGAACCCACATCTTCTGGATTTCCGAGCCAGGGCTCTACCAATTGAGCTAAGCTAACACGCCTCTCCAGCGACTTTCGGGGTGCGTCATTAGGAAAATTGAGGCTTTGTTTGTATCTGTCCCTTCTATGTTGTTCCAGCCTCAGAACATCAGTTTCTCTCTTGTTCACCAGAATCAGACCTATCGGCAAGGCTATCATCATGAGGCGCGAGCGAGCCTGGCTGTTGGTATAGTAGAGGTAGATTACTATAGTAGAGGTAAGATCGTAAACTAAAGTATTTACGACATGCGCATGGTGTTTGTGTGTACTTATAGTTGATTCATAATACACAGCACATACGTATACGAAGTCAACAAACGCCCGAGTAGTTTCCGCATCTTGCTCCTCTGAGTATATGTCACAGTGGGTTTGTTTATCCGTGCATCCCTGTCGTGCGTCCGTGCATCGTAATACGGAGTTACACTTTTTGTGTTAAACATGAAGCGAAATTCACATATCGGAGCTCTAGGAGTCCAGGCCAAGATTAACGCGTGTGAATAGATGAATGCTCAATGTATCCCCCGTTGCCGGCAGTGGCGAAATTAAGCTCTCGTCACGGCGGGACCGGCCATGATGTCGTCGTGAGCGCTAGCAGGAATGAGCTGTGCACCACCGAACGATGCCATGTTTTTCCAACGGGCCCATCATGGCCACTCTTTGGAAAAATGTAAACGGCTAATCACTACATGTAGATCGAGCTCTAGTGAACCTTGATAATTTCTTTCATACGGCACTTTATAGGGGACTTTTATAGGGTAATACCGTGTATTTATGTTATATTCGGAAAGTGCAAAATTATGAAGGTAAAATTTAATAGTATGTATCACCAACGTACATGTGAGAGCTATGTCATTTGAGGAATTACAGCCATTTTTACTCGTAGCACCGCTGTAATAAAGCTTACCACAGCATCCGTCTTCCTGATGCGCCACCTTAACTTGAACAAGGGGGCGCCCCCAACATCGGCCGGCCAGAGCCATTTATAGGGAGAGTTTGGCCATTCTTTGATCTTTTGCCGCCTCGTGGGTGGAGCCTATTTCGACGTCAGAGTCGTCGTTGCACCGCCCAAAAATCCTGAATCCAAGCAGAATCCGCTTATCAACCTTATGGTGCGCGCCATATTGATGCTGTCCGTCAGCTTTGTTGTCGCAATGAATGCAATCTACAGGAATAACCGGCTTATGACCCACAGCCGCCTGTGATAAGGCCGCCTTTGTTGCCAAACTGAAAGAGTTCAAGGACGAAGGGCTTTCGAAGGACAATGTACGCACGTGTTTGGCCGCCTTGCATTGTCAACAACGACCAGCATCAATATGGCGTCGGCGACCTGCTGACAACGGGACAACAATAGAGTACGGCAAGGGAGGTGGCTTAGCCGTGACGTCGCATGACGCGCTTCAAGTTAGGCTCCTCCTAATGGTCAAACTCTCCCCATAAATGGCTCTGCGGCCAGCGTGTTATCCACAAAATGGTGAGAGTGTGGCCCCCTATAGGTCAATCTCGCAGCGAATATGCGTCATCTACGTGCGTTGCCGTTTGTGCAAATGATCTCCCGTCCCGTGGTAATCCAGAAAGAGCTATAAAGAGCTTGTTCGTCCTGTATGCACACGTACCCATATGTAATGTGTTCGTAAAATTGATCAGCGGGCCTACCCTGGTCGGCCTGCTGTTACGCACTGTAGTTCCTTCATTATGAACACATTCATTGCAACAACAACAACTACATGAATGGCGATGGGATGAGGGCATTCATTCCAGGGTCTCCCATGGCAACGTTATTCAGCTAATGGCATTCACATCAAAACAGAACATTGATTCCACTTTTGGCAACGATGTACCATAATGAAGACAGCTTGCCTCTAGGCATATCTATGCTACCGTAATTTGATTATCCGCCCCGATGGAATCCAACGACTCTCGAACGATTTATTCATAATAGCACAGCACATGCGCCATGCACTCGTGGAACCCTGATATATGAGCCATGCATCAGATATTGCACGGAATGTTTGGAAGGGTTACGACGTGCCAAATTATTACAGCTTAGCCCTGGTTGCTGTGGGAGCCACTGAATCATTGGTTCGCCCTGCTCCATCTTTGGATTGCTGTTCTGCTCGCCGCTTTATCGCACATACTGATAAAGTAACGATACGCACAACGTGGAGGCTTAACCTGATAAGAATTTATCAACTCTTGCTGTCTCTTTCGAAAGCATTCGTGATGCAAGACCGTGCCTGTGTCTCATCAGGAATCACATGCGGTGCTTCGTTGGGGAACGTTGTGTATGTGATTTACTGTTGTTACACTGCATCCGACTGTTTGTGAGTGAGTGCGTGCCGGTCAGTGTGTGAGTGAACGTGTTGAGTCAAAAAGGCGTGGAAGAGGAAATAATGTTCAAGTAAGTTGCCACAGTGTTATGGCAAATTCAACTGTGTAGGACGGAGAAGGGTTGAGTGCCTACTCCCGGTGCTGTCGTTCCTCAAGCACCAGAACACGTTAGCCCAATATTCTCTGGATATTAGTCTAACATTGGTCCAAGAAGTGATGCTGCTAGGGTCGGGATTGCGTCCCCCGGTGGAGTGCAATATGCCTTGTGCGGGAGCGCAGTGCACTGCTCTGTCACTCGAATGTCTTCCCTGGGACTCGATTGATTACGCGCCGTACATAACGACGGCTGCGCGCCAAGATTCCTCGAAACCGCGACTTGCTATATATATAGCACTGCTCGTTTGTTAGTGCAGCAGTCTTGTCACTGCCGAAAACGCAATCCCGGAAAAGCTATCCTGCATATACGGCCCTGGCTTGTCGTGCGCATACCTGCTCTCTTCCGCCGCGTTCCGCTTGTTTTGGCTGAGACCCGAGTCAACGGGTGGCCTTGCAAGCTTCACCTCTTGGAGGAGATGTTTGCTTACGTCCGCCAATGGAACGTTCCACACCTGTCCTGGTTCGGCCAATGGAACAATTTCGCGTTTTCCCGCGGGAAGACTTCGATGGCAATGAAACTATAGATGAGGGTAGGAGCTAGTCGATTATTTGATAGCAACGTTTTCGGTGCATGTCTAGTTTAGCGGCGCCACTCGATTTCAAACTTCTAATCTACATACCTGGGTGGGAGTTTGCATGGTGCATCGTAATCCAGAATAATCAAGCGGCGGTCGGTTCCACAAATTCTTCCAGAGATCAGTTTCCCCGGGAAAGTTTCGGCAGCGGCGACCATGTCATCTCCATGCGCCCATTGTTTACCTATTACAGCTTACGCACACCTTGCACTCTTCCCAGCATGCATTTCGCCTGTTTTCTCTCTGGCTCGTTTCCAAGAATGCACAATGAAAGCACTAGATCTCGACGGGTATCATTTGTGGTACTCCTACGCATCAGCCATAGAGCTTGGTTTCCCTCACTATACGAAGTATAGTGAGGTTGGGTTAGGCCAGGTCAGTACATATTACACGCGGGGGGGGGGTCCGGGGGGGCGGTAGCCCCCCCCCCCCAGTTGTTCGAGACTGTGCTGACAGAAGAGAGTGCCAATTTTGGCGCGGAGCAATTGCGTGAGGAGGAGGCCGACTGTCGTCCGATAGCGGAGTTGCTGTGCGTCTTAGCAACGAACAGACGAAAGGCATGCTGGGAAGAGTGCAAGGTGTGCGTAAGCTGTCATAAGTAAACAATGGGCGCATGGAGATGACATGGTCGCCGCTGCCGAAACTTTCCCGGGGAAACTGATCTCTGGAAGAATTTGTGGAACCAACCGCCGCTTGATTATTCTGGATTACGATGCGCCATGCAAACTCCCATCCAGGTATGTAGATTAGAAGTTTGAAATCGAGTGGCGCCGCTAAACTAGACATGCACCCATACAAACAAGAGTAGAGACAAGAGCCAGGGTCCAGGCTAAGGGGGAGTAATGAGGTCGGCCAGAGAAGGGTCTGTAGCAGGGCGCAGAAGTGGCGGCCCCCGAACAACAAACAGAAAAATATTCGGCCCAAGCTTCATGGATGGTCGTGGCGTTATCATTGGGCCTCTGTACTTGTGCCGTTTATCTTGCGTCAGTTAGTGACTGAAAACCGTTTTATCTGACCTGTAACAGCCGATGACTCTCTAAGAGATGTGCGGGGCCGGTTGACACATGACAACAGCGAAGGTGACTAAAGTAACATAAATACAGTCAGCAGACTTCGTCACCTGACGAATTCTGCTTCTCCAGCAAAGGTGAACCCCACAGAAAGGAAAACTGAAAAGATGAAAAGATAAAGAGAGAAAAACATCACCCCTCCCGGTCACCAAACTGTATGTGCAGATGCGTAGAGGCATTTCCTAGAAGTGAAATGAATTGCGAGAAACTTACAGGAACGGGGAACTCGACGACATATGCCTATAGAATGCGGTCCTAAAATACAGATTCCATATCACTACTCACTATGAAGTTGACAAGTGCTGATAACGCCGCTTCCCATTCTTGGGTTCCCATACACCCAGCACCTTGACTATATCGAAGGTTCTATTGTCAAAGCGGTCTAGAGCAGACCTTACTGTCTCTTTGGGATGCATATCTTGTGCTGCATATCTTACGATGCACTGCAAAGATGCAGTTGTGCATATCTTGTGAACTAGCCCTGCCGACTTCATCGTGAAATTGTTGACCATACGGAACGTTAAGGCGAAACCAATGCAAAAGTGTTTGTATAGGTCGCGGTATGATGGACGGAATACGGAATTTCAGCTCCGGGTCAATCTGATGAAGCAAGAATGAACGTATGTTGACTTGTAACCATTTCCTTCTGCATATGTCTTCTGTCAGCAACCTTCACAGGTGTTTCACATCTGACCTGGATTATGTCACTGGGTGTAGAGAACGTCGAATTTCAACCTTTTATTATATGATTAAAGGGAACGTCGAATTTCACCCTTTAATCATATGATAAAAACTTAACTGTTCGACGTTCCCTGTCTGTCTCTGTGTTGCTTTCGTCTTCTTCGCTGATGACTCTCTAAACCTGTCCCTGCTTCTGATTTTACTTGATTGATATTACTAGAACCGTTCCTACCACAATTTCTGACCAAACCCTGCACGGTCGATTCATAATATTGGTGCCTTCAATGCCACCAGAAACGGACCGGTTCAGCCGCAGGCTTGGTGACCTTCCGAGTGAATACGAGCAAAGATTCTTCGAGTGCATGAGACTTGAAACTGAGCTCTTTGGTTCGCCGTTTTGCTCAGTTGCTGATAACGTTCCTGATGACTAACACATGGAACCGATTAACCTGCAGTGCAACGCACCGATAACAACAAGATCGCTGAAGTTGGTAAGGCTTCCTTTTATTCTGACGTTGGACGAAAGTAGCTGAAGATATGCATGTTGTCGCGGACAGGCCTGTCCATGTTCGGTATACAACATACGTGTAATAGTAATAATTCGTGGCTCTGTGACTAGACACATGTGACAACTATGACTATAACACCACTTTAATTTAGACAACTGCGTGCGTCTGCGAGCAGGCGCTTTCTGTGATGAACCTGAATAAAGCAAGGTTACGCTCACAACTAACAAACGAACACCTCAACGCACTCCTTACGATTCGAACTGCGAAATCACTTTCACACGATGTTGGCGCAATAGTTGGAAAACAAGAGGTGTCAAGTTTCCTCATGACACAGCAAATAAAAAGGATTGGTAACCCTGTGATTGAGCAACACTAAGTAACCCAAATATATATATGCCGTTTTAAGTTGTGTACTGTGTCATCTATATATCAGAAACAGGCTTCCCCAAAGCCGTGGTATGGGCGGGAATGCGTTCGGCACCCCTGGTCTGAAAATATGGAGCGTTTGCCGACACACAGGAAGGTGTGACTAATGCAGACAGGTTCGACTAATGTTAATGACACCTTTGCAGAAAATGACGGGTATGGCAGTGAAACATGTTTGTACATTAGGGGGGCTGTCAATTTGATTTTCACGTTATTAGCGTGCCCTCCTGCACGGTCGTTGAAGCCCCTCTTTGTCTGACCGACCAAAGTCCCAGATTCTGAGCTGGGAATTCCGTAGCCTACATATCCGCAACATGTAACGTAAGGATAGTTGCAGGGCTGTGTTGCAGCTATAACGAGAACTGGGGTGAATAAAGAGGGCAAAGCCCGATAACTTGTCGGGAACAGAACATGCGACCTTGATTCCGTAGATGCGAATTTCCAGTTCCAGTAATTTACCAGCTCGCTTCAGTCTTATCCTTATGCTGTAGTCGATTAAGATCGGTGTTCACCGATACTCCTAGTCCAATGCTATGTCCAATGCTATGAGAGGGACGAAGACTTCACTTAGGTTCTTGGCTCTCGGTTCCAATTTTTGCAAACTGAGCGTGAACACACTCAATCAGGGCTATCCGTTTTCCTTCAATCAGCAAAGTGGTCTCTCCTGCCATGGACAGCGGCGTGATCATGTGAACACTCAAAACCCGGAAGTTCTGCAGGCTGTTTCCATACACGTATTCAAACAAAGAGAGGTTTTGGTTGGCGTATGGTTGACGGACTACATTTCACGGAGCTCTCCATCAGATCTTGTCCGTCACTCATAACAAAGTTGCTCCGCTGGAGAAAGTATACTTCAACATCACCGGATGCCGTCGATAGAATTCCAAGGATTTCGGCGTCGGCGCACTATTTCTCGCGGCGTTGAGTTTGTTATGGTTGACGGACTACATTTCATGGAACTCTCCATGAGATCTAGTCCGTCACTCATAACAAAGTTGCTCCGCTGTAGAAAGTATACTTCAGCATCACCGGATGCCGTCGATAGAACTCCAAGGATTTCGGCGTCGGCGCACTATTTCTCGCGGCGTTGAGTGATGCGACTAGCTATTACAGTCAATCGGAAGAAGCGAGGGGCGCGGCTTAAATGTGCCGTGTTTAGGTTGCACTATAGATTTGTGCGCCGCGCTGCCGCCGCCGGTAATTTTCGGTACGCCGACGCCGTTTCCAAACAGGTGCGCCGAGAGCTTCTTCGCACCTGTTTTGGGACGTTTTCGGACGCGAAAACGCATATTGCAATCTTCTCGCGAAGTCGAGTTTGTTTCTGTTGATGCCGATGACGGTTGGCTGCGGTTTTGTGCTCTTTTTGACTTGTGTTTGTTTGTGCCGCCGCCGCCGGTAGTAAAATGGACACTCCGCCACTGCCTGCGAAAGTTCCATCGGTGCAAACGTCTAGGTTAAACTCGACTATAGACGACTATGGCTATCGAGATGGCTCTGTAACCGACTCCTGTCCCACATCAGTGGCTAACGAATCGTACAATGATGAGCAAATTAGAATGATGCACGCGAGCTGCTGTACTGCACAAGAAGGTAAACTTCCCTTGAGTTTGAGGAACACACAATACGAAGAGGACACCACAAGACTCAAACCAGCGACGAAGCTTTAATGCATAAGGTAGAGTGAGACGAAGCGAACAACAGGTTGAGGGGAAAAAAGGGAGAGTGGAATATCGTTGTCTCCTACAAGGCTGGCAAGTGTAGCAGTCAAAGGCAATAAGAGAGTCACATAATGTTTGACTTGAATGCAGTTTCCAGCCTTGTAAGAGACAACGATTTTGCACTCTCCTTATCCCCCCGTCACCCTGTTGTTCGCTTCTCACTCTACCTTCTACATTAAAGCTTCATTGCTAGTTTGAGTTAGAGTCATTAAATAGTTTATTTAGTGACTCTAGTTTGAGTGTTGTGTTGTCCTCTTCCCACTGTGTGCTCCTCAAACTCAAGGAAATGTTACTTCTTTCTTTTGAATCGTACAACTAGAACCCACACTAAATACTCGAGGTCGTGTCTCACGGTAGTGGCGTAAGAGGGAGTAAGTGTGGCGGCATGACAGGGGTGAATGGGTTATAGCCTGAGCATGCTCGTGCATAGTAGACAGAGCCCTACTAACCGCGAGCACGTTTTCCTATCGTTGAGTTCGGAATTAACTTAATGCCTTGATGGGAGACCGACGTCAAGATGCCTCTGTTTCTTACCCAGATGCTCCGATAACAACACGTCAATGTCGTCCTCGTCGTGAACGAGTGTATTTTTTTTCTTTTCCGGCTAAAGAAAGCACTCTCGAGTGTCTTCACCGTCATCACCAAACGCCACTGTCCCAGGGAGGCTCGCCATCTTGCCTACATAACGGAATTTACCAGCGCTGTTTGGTTCCTTCAGCGTAGGGAGGGAATCACAAACATATTCAGTCACCCTTTATTTCGGCCTTCTTGCGCAGACAGTCTCAATCCGTGAACAATCTCCGCAACAACAAGCCGATCACTCAGATTTACAGCGAATGTGTCCGTTCAGACCCATCACCTCGCTCTGTGGGCTTAATCGCTTCATCGTCGTTACAGTCGTTACAAGCTAACGAGTGGCGAGAAATTCAAAAAGGCGGGCGGAAAATTTAAAAAGGTGGGCACGTGATAAAACACGTGCACAGTGCTCTTCGCGCGATACGTGAAGGCCGTGGTATACGACACGCGCAATGTGTCACGTGCCCGCCTTTTTGAATTTCCCGCCACTCGATCGTTATCTTGTAACGACCGTAACGACGATGAAGCGATTAAGGTTACCACAAATAAACATTCTCGAGGTCTTCAGTCACGGATTCGCTGGCGAAGGCCAAAATGAAAGACCCGGCAATAGTGAACACAATCCCTCTAAAATGATTTCGGTGGAGTCACCAGTTATTAAGACTCATACAACAAAAATATACGTAGTCCTCACAATGTGTGCCAAACTGTCAATTTTAGTTTTGACCCTACGAACAAACGGACAAAAAAAAAACGAATACGACTGACACTTAAATTATACCACACCAAGAACCTTATGTACCCAGGAAATTGTTTTACTCCGAATGAATTACATACCCCATAGCAACGCAAGCAGTCAAACATAAACACTGACCTTTGTGTCCTTCTTTAGTTAACAGAGGAACTTCCATTGTCGCCCCTGCCGGCCAACTGGAATACAAAAGACCCATATTTGCATGTAGGCGTTATCATAACAATACCAGGAAAACACGCAGAATGCATAAAGGAAAGGCCCTTTCTACACAAAACTTCGGACAGTTTAATTTTCTTCTTCAAGACATAACCGCCGTTTCCTCTGAGTTCTTATGTGGGGCAATGCTGTACAAAAATGCTTTACAGCATGCATTTGTTCTCGTTTGTGCTGTCTTGTACATCATTTATTCCTTCTTCTTGCCCAATGTTCCTTCAGGGACACAATGACCGCACGCGCTATACGAACGGCCGTGCAAGCATAAAATGCTCCAGAGAGCGATTTCGAACAAACGCACTGGAAGAAATGGCCACTTTTGGCGGGGCTGTAATATGTGCGGCCCTCTTTATGGCTTTGGTTTCCAAATATCCCGTCTTTATACGTCTTGAGTCGATACTTGGATTTCTTTCTGTTCTTGCGAAGTGAGCGCATGGGAAGGCAAATCAGAGGCAGAGAGGGAGAGAGAGAGAGAGAGAAAATATATGCTGACTAATGCTGAAAGCTTTGAAAGTTGCATATGCGGAACAGTTTTCCATCAAGAGATAAGAATTGCTGCTTCGAGGGCAATACATGCCTGTGAATACGTAATAGATTATGTCGTGAATGAGCAGCTGCCGCAAACATTGGCGCAGAGTTAGAAGACAGTAAAGTGGAGAGAATGTAGTAGGCAACCTAAATTGACCTTTTTCGCATTCGCGTCGTATCCTACGGCTCTCAAGCGAACCATCTTCGGCGCGTGCCAAATCGAACCCACGTGGGTAGCATAAATGACCAAAAACCGGTCTTGGAGTGGGGCCGACTAGGTCCGACGCGTTCGCGCGCTGTCCCCACTCCCGTCATCTCAATCCAGTGCCACCTAATGAACACGGAGACAGCCTTGTCCAGCGCACCGAAGGTCACAGCGCATGCGCATACTGAGTTGTGAAGAAGTTCCATTGGCACTGCACTTGCGTAGACATATGCACTGCAAGCGGTGGAGGGTGGCCAGAGTAGGCCTCATCTTCTTTTTAGGGCGAAAGCAGCTTTGTTAACGCGGTCTGCCTTGATCTCTGTCGAGGAATATGGCGATCGCTAGCAGTATTGCTAGCAGTACTGTTCCTGGACGATTTTTCTTAACACTTAATTAGACAGACTAACCCTTGAATAAATAGTTGGCTATGCGAACACTGAATAAATGATTATTTTGCTCGTCCTACTACTAATTTTCCTGCTTCACTCGACCGCATTTAATTTACTTTGTACTTCTGCATATTCAAGTATGTGTAGGGCTTGCTTGTCGTCCACAACCAAAATCTCAATACGAGAGAAGTTTATGCGAGTCTTAGTAATGTATCTTTGTTGTCTTCCAGCTCGTCTTCAATAAGGCATCACGTGAGGCTAAGTGACAACGCACAGGACACTCATAATCTTAGCCGGGCCACATTGTCGTTGCCAAGCACATTTTGTCCCCAATAAACCTCTACCCGAGAAACGTCATCATGACGTTGGTAGACAGACCGAAACCGAAACAAACCAGACGGGGAGGCTGGGTTCCACAAATGGGCACTTGTTCGCTGCCTCCTATTAAATGAAAAGTAGGACGGAAGATCGCGTCCCTTTCACGGATCATCGTAATCCCCTCAAGACCGTGGCTTTCGGGCGCGACCTTGTTCGCATCTGGCTTGGAGCGTAGTTCAACTCTACCAAATTGGTGGCGCTGTCGAACACATATGATGTCATTTGTTTACAAACCGGGAGAGGTCTATTCAGAGGTACAGCATCGCCGCTTGACTATTTTCCGGAGGCTCACGGTAGACAACTCACGCATGACTCAAGCGCCGACGCTACAGTTCTTGAAAACAGCGGGTCCATATAAAGTTTGTAATCCGCACGCAATATTTCAACCATACGCACAGAATGACATGGTTCTGAATGCCAAAATGCGTGTACGTGTATGAGGGTCAGCGGGCAATGAAAGGAACCCTGCTTTGTTCGTCCTGTCAAGGGAAATGGTTTCAATGAGATCTTCCATTCGTGGCGGGGGTTATAAAGCTCCTCATAATATGCGAGCAACGCTGTGTCTGTTCCATCATATCCATGGATGTACACAGCGCAACCACAATGAATGTATCCTCGATGTTGATAATGGTACCCTTCGTTGTAAGGTGAAGATTGTCACTAAACGTTACAGTACATTTTCTCGTCCAGCCACTGTATTACATGAACCCAAAATCTGAAATTTCAAAAGAGGAATCATAGCGGTTAAGATTTTGCCGTTGGCGGTTTGGTCGTTCACCAGGTGGTCAGCATCCAGGGGGTTTAGATTGACCCGCACAGGGCCGTTTTACGTTGCCTGCCCACTTCATAGAGAACTGCGCGAAAATATGGATGGAAGGTTTCGCAGAAAAGCAAGGGAAAATGGTAGGCACCGCAGACGTCGGGGCACGTTCATTTCTCTTATCGTGTGTACAGTCGCCGTCAGACTGAACAGTAACGCGCGAGCACGCGTCCTGCACATTGCCAGCGCCTCGGCGCGTTGGCCGCAGGCTTTGAGACCAGGCCGCAGCGCAACTGGTGGTGACTGTTGTTGCGAAGTAGAGGTTGATCGCAGATGCGAGATACCGCTGTTGTGAAGAGGCGCATATGTGAACCCAGCCTTGGACGCAGTCCGAACGCAGAGGCTAACGCTCCGCGGTGCCATGCCGTACTCTCGCGCGTCACGGTTAAGCCTGACGGCTACTGTACTTCCTGTTCCGTGTCCCTACTTCCTGAGTAGCAAGGAAATCTTACCACCTTCGAATCCGCAACAGCTTGCTTGTATTCTACTTCAATTGAACGTTTACAAAAGTGCAGAAACCGACACTGAAGATTTTTGTTTAGGTTTAAAAAAGAAATCTTCAGTGTCGTTCTAAACATTGCTATTAAGTATAACCATGCAAAGGCAACGAAAGAAACTTTTCTATAAAAAATATAGTATCATAGTTGCCGCGTGTGCATCTAGTTTAGATTGGATGTGCTGTTGCTTGCGCGATTTCTTCGTTAAAACCTAATTTGGCTTCCGGCCTTCATAATGTATCTAACTTCGGTGTCAAGGGATGTGCTTCAGCTCTCGCGCCTGTGCTCATAACACTGTTCAACCGTTCATTACTAAGTGCTGAATTTCCCCAGACCTGGAAAAAATTGCTCATAGTTTATGTGCACAAAAGCGGCTCACGTCTCCAAGTTTCAAACTACAGGCCGATCTCTTTGTTATCTTGCTTCTCAAAAGTATTTGAAAATTTATTGTTTTCACGTTTATCTCACTACTGTAAGCATTTTCTGCCTACTACGCAACATGGTTTCTTACCTTCCAGATCTGTAGAGTCTAACTTTGTTACTTACATGAATTTTCTAGCAGAACATACTGCCAAGGAAAAGCAAGTAGGTTCCGTTTATTTTTATGTGTCTAAGACTTTTGATTCTGTCAACCATCAACTGCTCATCGATAAATTATCCATGTATGGTTTCTCGACCGACCTATGCAAATGGTCTATATGTTATCTCAGCAACCGCAATAACATTGTTACCTATAAAGGTTGCCGGTCTCGTTCTTACAAGATGACTTCTGGTGTACCCAAGGTTCTATCCTCGGGCCACTCCTGTTCAACATTTTCGTAAACGATCTTTGCACTTGTGTAAACAGAGTAATATCCTTCAATACGCCGATGACATCAAGTTGTACTGTTCCATTAACAATGTCGATGACTGTTTACACTTGCAAAATGACATCACCCTCATTTATTCTTGGTTCACATGGAATATGTTGAAACTTAATGCCCTTAAAATGCACACAATCACTTTCAGTGGGAAACCCAACCCTGTCCATTACTCCTACGCTATGGCTTCTACCATTATTAGTCGTGTCTCTAGTATTAGAGGTTTGGGCATTTTCTTAGACAGCAACCTTTCTTTTCTAACGCACATCACGCACATGAATAACCCAGCATTCTCTAAAGTTGGTGTTACCTCTAGACTCACTAAGAACTTCGACCTACCCCTGTGCTTCTTTCGCCTATTTTTTTTTCCACAGTTGTTCTTATTCTTGAGTTTTCTTCAGTTGTGTGGAACTGTCTGAACAAAACCCTGCATAGAATATTTATTTCGCTTGTCTATGAAATGTTCACAGTATGACAAAACCTGACCGAGCACACGACCCAAAACCCTTTCATCCGATGTCGGAAAAGTCCATCGACGATTCATATCTATACTACATGCCCGTTACTCTGAAGAAACACTGTACTACAACTATGATCACATTCTTCATTAGCTTGACCTACCCACCTTATCCCACCGTAGAGCATTACGCGATTGTAATTTCCTCTACAAGCTTGTACACGGTATCATTGACTGCTCTGACTTGTTATCTTCGGTGCCCACTCATATTCCCTTACGCAATCTGAGAGCACATCCTGTTTTCTATGTTAATATTGCAAATGACTGTGCTCCGGTACGTCGTTTATTGCGCCATATGAGCGCACTTCGCCATAACCATGACGTTGACATTTTTTCGCCTTTTTCCTCGTTTACATCATCCCTTCTTAACATTAATGCGCAATCACATTAACACTTTTGCCTTTTTTCACAGTCTTACACTTTCCCGATATTTGCTGTATACTCTTGATGTTTTGTTTTGCTACTTTTGTATTGCTTCCATTGACCTTGCTTTTTTGCTTGCTACTTGCTGCTACTTGCTACTTTTGCTTGCCATTGACCTTGTTGGTGCCCCATCCGGTAGACCTCACGGTTGTTGATGGGCACCGTTCAAAATAAAGTTATTATTATTATTATTATTATTATTATTATTATTATTATTATTATTATTATTATTATTATTATTATTATTATTATTATTATTATTATTATTATTATTATTATTATTATTATTATTATGCCGTCGTCTCATCACGAGACGCCGTCCTTCTTTGCTCCCTCGTCGTGACACCGAACACTGCACAAGGTACCCTAACTGTAACCATGTTATTGGTGGTTGGTGGTGAAATTCTTAATAACCTACACTTTTGCCATCATTAACTATCGATGAATAGGCCAAGCAAATAACCGTACTGCAGACACGGCCGCAAAAACCTAAGGGCCAATTAACATAGAAGCGCCGCAACGCCACAACAATTACAAAAAACCTCAATACCCTCCACTCTGTAATTGGCTCGGCTCTGCACATCATGCCTTAAAGTCAACTGGAGCATCCCAATAGCGTTATGGGAGCTCTTTCACAACGCCTATCCACGCGGAAGACTTTAAGAGCCTGCCCTTTTCACACAATATCAACATCGACCACAACTTTAATTAGACGACTTTTAAAAGGACACATTAAAGACGAGAGCATACTCACAGCACATTCTGAAAAAACGAAAGGCACAGAAAAAGTCTCAGCCGGACCACCGTGATCGGGTGAAGGATGATCGATTTTTCCATTAGCCGTTCCCTTTCCCACAACTCCTTCGTTTCCCACGGCATTCCCCCCTCCTTATTGGAAAAGGATGTTCTTTCCATTTATTACCTTGAGGAAATGGGGTGCGAGAGTACATAAAATATTTCAGCGCAGGTCTTATATTGAACGAAACGGACGGACACAGAGCCATATCAATATCTTCCTCTCCACAGAGTGTCATGCCTGGGACGATCGGGGAAGAGCTCGCAGTGGAGGGCTGAAAATGGCCAGCTGCTAGCCACCTCGCGGATGGTAATCCGCAGTCGTTAACGGGGCCGCGCGTGGGAAGAACGGGTTGTTTTGGTAACTGTGTGTGGCTTGTTGTCGTAATGGTGGGAGGGAACGGATTGAGTTGGTGCTAAAGGGGGGTGTTCGTGTTTCTTACTATTTGTGCTCTAGGTCCAGACAGATGGATGTGACAAGCAAGAACAACACACAACAAGAGATATGAAGGTGCTCAAGAACCGTTGGTGTTGGAACAAGACGCTGATTCCTTTAATAAAATTCTGTGAGCCTTGTTAATCCCGAAAGACGGCTGTAGCGCTTGTAGGTTTCAGGACGCGCGTCAGGGCGAAAAGCGGTGGCTGTCTCCGCATATCTATAATCTCTCGTATATAGCTAGCCTGTTTCGCACACGATGCACCGATTGGTGGACACAGAATAGCGAGTTTTAGTAAATTGGACGGTGTTCGACCATTACGGTTCCGAACGCATGGCAAGCTGACCGCCCTGTTCCTTCGAAGCGGGTGACATCAGATTGCTAATGTCGAATTTTATAGCTTCCTGTATCGTGCCGTCTCCGTAGAATTCGTATATCCTGCGATACCGGATCATACGGTGTCGTGGTGTCACTTGGTACGCCGGGGGACGCACGCGCAGTTCGCTCGTCGCTTGTAGGAGAAGGGCGCCGCTATGCGACGTTAGGGCCGCAGATGAAATGGCTGTCTGGCTGCTGTTACTCAATCGTGTTCCGTGCAGCCGAGAGTCTAACACGTGCTGCGCTTCGAGTGAAGATTCAAACTGAATCATGATTAAAAGCGTTAAAAACCCCAGTGCCGGGGAGCTAAAAAGACAGACACATACACATTGCACTATCCCTCTTACAAAATTTAGCAAAATTGCGCAATTTTTAACCTTTTTTTATTTGAAATGGCTGCGAATTCGCCATTTGTCTTGTTTTGTTTGGCCCACAGATCAGAAACCACAACAGGGCTTCTTTATTTATCGTTCCAACCATTTGCTATTTTTTTAACGAGGTGAAATACTGCGCAGTATCACATTCATGTACCATTCGATGTGACGCGTCTTTAGTGTAAGGAACCGTTGGCCTTTCCGTACAGAGGAAACTGCTATGCCATAAAAAGCTATGGGCTAACATGCGAAGTAAGCAGGTGGGACATTTATCCTTACACAACTGTAGTCTGTACCTGATATCTGTGCGTCAACATTCTCTGGTGCGGAGCAATACTACATTTGCGAAGTCTTAGGGCCATCTCTACATATGGCACCGATAGTATTTGTCGAGCAGCAGTTGATCGCTCACAGCTACGACCCGTTCTGCGTCCTGTCCTGTTGACAAGCCAAATATTGGCGCAGACGACGTCTCCTATGAAAAGTGAGGATGTGCTAGGCTATAGGAAGAGCTACACAGTGAATGCGTTTAAAACTCGACATGAAGTCGAGCATAGCACTTTACCTGCAGCCTTTCTCTGGCCGAGAAACTAGGCAGTCACGCAGTTTTACGTTTCAAACCCTTCAGCGCGGAAAATGATAGTTTTAAATTTTCTTTCTTCCCGCGGACTGTCCTGGAATGGAATGAGCTACCACAGGCGATAATGGACAGTCCTACGGTTGAGAACTTTTGTAAACTGATAGCGACAGTTCTGAATTAACGTCTTCTGTTATTACTGTTTGGTTACCTTGTACTACGATAAGTGCTATGTATCCCACCCTACTTAGGCTTACTTGTCGGCCAGTAGTATGAATAAATGAAATGAATGAAGGAGAAGGAAGATAGATGGGTACCGCTAGATACAACTGCACATGTATACCAAGTGTCCGTTTAGTCCCGCTTTGATTTATCTAACGATTAGGCCATGATCCCTCAGAAAAGGTACCTCCAACTTTCGTACTTCCGTTGCGTTCCATTGTGCGAGACCTAAGGTGCCGGAACTAACTTCGAGTAAGTTTGATATTTGATAACTGTGTTACGACATAACTAAATATAACAGCGCAGAATCAACGGTATCGTCCGTGTCTTTTGTTGCGCTGTCATAATTTGTGAAGTTGTGCAACAAAACGAGGTTGTGGCACCAAGCTCAGGGTACATTAAGTACGAGGGGGACAGCAGAGCAAATACACCAATTGTTGGAACTTTGTTGAAACGTGCGCGTTGATGGCGGAGGGTGACGGACGCTGCTTAGACGGACAACAGGGCGGGTACCGTTAAAATAATGGGTATATGGCAAAAAAAAAAAAAAATACCCCTCATAAGTGTTTTCTAAGAGGTGCAGAATTTAGAGCGTACCCTCGAACACAGACTTCTCAGGATAAGCTCCGAACCCTTTCATCCTTTGCGTCCCTTCATGGGATCTCTAAACTCTGGATGCAACCCTTCCTTAGAGCTTTATTTCCCGATGCGCCATATCTTTCCATTTTCCATGACGCCTTCTTTATCTTTCTCCCAACTTCCAAATGGACCGCCTTCCACATATATATCTATATTTCCCCGCCTTCCTCGGCTTCGTATTTCGTTTTGTCTAGCTGCGACCAAACCGTCTTGAAGCCCACGGTCTATCTTTGCGTCTTTTCCCCGTCCGTTTTCTTGGTCGTAGCTCGGTCGCGTGCTGAAACGGCAACAAAATAAAAGGCCGAAGAAGAAGAACACAGAATGCGTTCCCCTCTCTGCGTTTTTGTCTTCTGTTATCGCATGTTTTGTCCCCCTTTTCGTGTCGTGTTGTGTTTCGGTAGTTTCGCTTTGTGTGCGTTTCGAAAGTCGATATGTTTCGCCTTCGAGTGTTGGAAGCTGGGGACGAATAGAGAGAGAAAGAGAGAGAGAAGAAAAGAAAACGATTGTTGCGCACTGCTTAGCCAGGGGGGTCCAGGGTTAGCTACACAGATGAGAGCGTCTCGAAGAAGGAAACTTCGATCTGCATTGGATGCACCGTAATCGTACAAGACAAGATTACACATGCGTGGGGATGTTTTTTTTTTTTTTTTTTTCAGAGTTAACGTGTATCATAACGTACTTCACAGCAGTGCAAAGTCTTGCTGGTTATGCTTCCTTCTTACACCTCATACTTAGCCTTAAACCCGGAATACACTCGAACCCTTTTATAACGATACTGACTGGAACGCGAGATGCGATCGTAATATCAGAGTATTGTTATATATGAACTTTCGCGAAATCGCCTGTCGTGGTCACGTCAACGAAGTGATGCGGCACATGTGTTCTAATCCCCCGTCGGTTGTGCGCGGTTAAACGCTTTTTTTTTATTTAAAAATTTTGAATCGTACTCGATTTTCGCGCGTTTTGCTAGCCGCCGGAAGAGTTTTGTTCACTACACGCGTGTAATTGTTGTGTTGTTGTGAGACCAGTACATTTTCTGCTAGTGAACGGTACATAAGAAGAGAGTCGACCTTTTGAGGACATCCTTATAAAACAAGAAAACAGACAGGAAGCAACCTGTGTTCTGGTTTATGCAAAATATCATTTTCATGATGTGTCGAGCATTCGCTCTACGAGCCACACATTAGTTTTCAAATTCACGTAGATGCTGTATCACTCTCAGTAATTTTAGGTATCAAATGTCTGCGGAGTACAATGCCGTTGTTCAGCATACAATATCGATTAATTCCCGCATAGCTCCTGGTGTGGACATTATTGGACGACCTCAGAAACGAAAGCCAAACTAAAGCCCCGCACCCGTCTGGAAAACGCGGACGCAGACTACCGAGCCGTGCACAAAGTTTGCGACGCGTTGTGCAACCTACCCTAATCGCCGTATATACCGGCGCCAAAATCCATAATCAGCGTACGTCCTGCACAGACTTGCATTACTGCCAATCGCCCTCATTTCCCAGGGGCGCGCAGTTGGATCCAATTAAGCCACAGCGGTACGCGGTATCATTTTTCAGATTCTTTTTTTGCGTCGCGACATCGTCATAATGCCTGATGCAAATTGTCCGCCCCTCCATCCACCGTGCAGTTTCATGCGTGGTGTCTTTAATTACAGGTGCACGCGACGAGATATCCGAGGACTTACGCAGCTTTGCGTCCCAAAGCTATGTGTGCATCTAGACGGGATTTGGACCGACGGCCGAGCCTCCAATCCCTAATTGCGAGCAGTGCACGCGAAGTAACCGAAAAGGAGATTCCCTAAATACGGTGACAATGTGCTCGTGTATGGGCCCTGATTCGTATTCCAAGTTAGGAAGGACGGTGCTTTGAACTTAATCGGCTTCATTAGGGACACGAGGATCAGAACTTGGGGAGTCTTAGGTGAGAAAGCTAAAAGGGCCTGTTGGTAAGCACATTCTTATTGCTTGAAGGTCGAGAATAGGCCTTGTATCGCCAACTGTCGGATGGGACAAGCGTAAGCTTGCCCACATCACGCTTCAAAAATAAAGCGCCACCTGTGGCAAAGCAAGCGCCACCTATGGCACGCAAGGGCTCATGGGAACTTACAGCGCCTTAAAGCATTACGAGACGGTGAGAGGCAGATGTAGAAGAAGAACAACAACATTCCCGGTGTGTGCAGCAGCAGCGTCACCCGGGGTCACGCCGGAGTAAACTGTAACCGAAGCAGACGACGGAGCAGTGTCGTTCAAAGTTCCCATGCTGCTTGGCGCCGCGCGCTTGGTGGCGCGCGCATCTTTGTAAAATCCTCTATTATATGCTACGGGAGGGAAGGGGATGGAATCAAAGATGCTTGGAAAGCGTGTTTAGCTTTTGGCTTGGTTCAGTGGCTTGCCCTTGTTTAGGGAAACTACATGTCATGTATGAAGTACACGGAGCGTGTTGTTTACTGTAGAAGAGATAAGATAACGCGAAGGCAGAAGCATTCGCGTGCAAACACTATTTTACTTGCTCACAGCCAGAAACCTATCCTCTAAAGGCCAATTACAATCACATGTGCCGTCATCTCCCGTACATATAGTACTACGATTTGGAATCCCGAGCAGATTGTTTTACAGTTCCAGGAGTTCGAGATTTCCTAATGTGGATCGCAGGATCCCGGGACGGGATCGGGGTTTTCGTGCAACTATCCCACGAGGTTATACAGGACTGTGTCCTCTTGCACACTGACGCTATTGCAAATTGCAACACAGTGCGCGTATACTACCCCCCCCCCCGCCCCCGATTGCAACGGATCTTTTTCGCGGAAGGGACGCTTGAAAACAAAGGTCACTATGGTACACCGTTCATTCCGTTTCAGACGTTGTACCACCAGTCATTCGCTTCCAGGAAAGCCAAAGCTTATTATCGCGAAAACGCAGAAATTTGTTTCGCGAAATGATTCCAAACGTGAAAATATGTCTGGACCTCGCCATCCGGACTCTACATATACGTATATATTACACTGGAAAAGGAAAAAAAGACATGGAAGTTCTATCAACGTGGAAGCGTGTCACACTATGGCTTTACAACTCCTGTGAGATGATAAGTGGGGAGTTTCATTCTATAGCTTTATGGCATGCGTGCTTCATGCTAATGAAAGATAATGAGGTAAAAATAACAAAGAATGAAATATGAAGTGTATGAGACCCATCGTGTATTCACACCAGCGACATCCTCAGATTCTAGTGGAAGAAAATGCGAAAACACTGCTTACAGAGCCGAAGTTCAGTCCCATGTTATGTTGAGCATTCACACGGTGCGGTATATCGAGAGTGGCCTTCTGTACACTTAGCAGCAGGGAAGGATAACGGACGTATTTTGGTTACCGTTTCCATTTTCGTTACTGCTATATTTTCGTTTCGGTTATCCGTTTCTGATACCGGCCTTCCAATTTCGTTTCCGTTACGTTTCCGTTGCTGTTTCCGGTAATGGAACGGTTGTTACAGGGCTGCAGGAGGACGGCCCGTCCGACTCTATCAGCACCCTGTTTTGCCCAAGTGCTGTTTCGGTGTCACGCGTACACACTACACAAGTAATTTTACGTCGTTGGGATGCGCACATTTTGCAAGATAAAAAATAAAAATAACAAAATGTAGGAACATGTCTTCAGTTACTCGGAGTCCAGCAACTCAAGCTGGGCGTAATCTTCATCCAATGTAGCATTTATAAGCGAACGCTCTCAGTAGTAAATCATACTGCCCTGGTCACGGTGAAATGAAAAAGAAAGTAAAAAAAAAGTAACAAAAAATCGGTAGGCTGTCACCCTCGTGCTATGGTGGACTGTAGTCATGTGTTGATGTCATGGGGTTATGAGGACTGGGACGAGTTAAGCGGCGGATGCACCCTCAGATCCAATATTGCGCCTTCTTTCCATGCTCTCGTGTAGTATTTAGAGCATTACAGGGAATGGAGTCATCAAAATACAAAACCAAAATATGAAAAAACACTCAAATGTCATCGCACAACAGTAGTAGCCGTTACCCGAATTCAATACCGGACGATAAATTCGTTTCCGTTTCTGTTACCGATAATGGAGGACCATGGTATGCGTTTCCGTTTCAGTTATCGTTACCATCTCCAATTTCGGTAATATACCGTTTCCAATTAAGTTACCATTACCGTTACCCTTCCCTGCAGTTAGCAGACGACACGTAGCAGACGATAGTCTGCTGCGGAATATCTTGTGGCTGTATTGCAGGATATTTCGCACGGTTAGCAGTGTACGTTGAGCGCTCGCGTTCACATGATGGTAGAAATCTATGGCGTTTGCCTGATCTTCCGCCGTAATATTCTGGGGAATGTCGCTCGTGTGAACACACGGTCAGGAGATAAATTGACTCACGAAATGTCTCTTGGAATCCAATGAGTGAAAATACATTGTCTACTCTGATATCTTGAAGAAATGACGTCATTGCATCCAGGGCGCTATGGGGTGAGGGCCGAGCGCCCAAAACTCGTCAAAATATTGAAGGGACGGCTATATCCCGTGCGGCGGGAGAGAGGACGTAAGAGTACACAGCCGAGTACCATATACTGTAAGCTTATTGCAACTGATCAATATCTCAAAGTAATATGTTTCACTCGCGGCAAAACGAAAATCCCCTTTCACCATGACAAGCCCTCCGTTGCTTCTCTCTTCTGCTCTTTTGCTCGTTCCCATTGGAGTCCAAACTTGGTCGTATTATTTTTCATCCTTTTTTTCCTCCATACCGTTGTTAGTTGCATCGAAGCCCGCCTTTTTTTTTTTACTTTATGCCGCATCAAAGAGCGCGAAGCATTTCAAAGCCCTCGCTTTCTCCGGGTGTATTGATTTGTTTGCTGTCTGTCTGTACAGTCACCGCCTGGTATACAGCAGGGCTAAGCAGAGGCGCTGCCCATTTTCATATCGTTCTGCTGTTGCAGCGAAACCGGCCGCGCTGGAGCGAAAAGGAATAAAGAGTGAAATGGAAAGGGGAAAGAAAAGAGAGCTTGTAATGAATATTCAATGAAGATAAAAATTCCTCCCAGAATATTATACGACAGGATGGAATCACGGAACATGGTCATGCTGGCTTTTCTGATGACGTCTCTTTTTCTTACGGGTGCGTGTGTTAAGTACATGTTCTGCTAATGCGGCGCTCGAAATACAAATTCATGAACCTTCGACGCGTGGGAAATGTGAAAGTGATCTGCATATGTGGAGACGATGGGTGCAGGGAGGCTTGCAGGAACTGATTGCCGTAACTTGTGCTTGTTTCCTCGATGTCTTCAGGCTATACATATACTGATGATGCGAACGTCCTCTCTGTTTTTAAAAAGTGTCTTTACAGAGGACGCGCCCTTTTGTGCATCTTCTATACATTGCAGGTCGTTAATATGCAAATTCTATAGGTCGCAGGTTGGGAGGCGAGCTTCAATTATCGGTAAGAGGTTATATAAAAACCTTTGGCACGGGGATAGTTCGCACTTTTCGTAGCATTGCATTTCTCTCTCTCTCTCTCTCTCTCTCTCTCTGTCTTTTTCGTTGGGAGGACAGTTCGTTGCAGCAGTTGTTCTACTAAAGAAGCGCTCTCTGTCGCTTACAAAGACGCTTTAACCGACGGTTCGTGTCCTTATTAAAGTTCAAGGTGTGCTGCGTGATATATTTGTATGTGTGAGACATATTGAGCATATACACACGCATTGCACATATTGATTTTCTTCTTTTTTTTTTCATTTGGTGGTAGCTGAGACCTCCAGCGGTTCGGAGGTGGGGAGAGGAGAACAAAGCTGCGACGTAAAAAAAGTACCGACTGATCATGAACGTGTATGATGCACATTGACATAGTGATCACTCGCGGACCTCTAGTGACCATCCAATCTGTCAGCAAATCTTCCTCGAGTCTACTGTGATATGATATCACGTACACATGGTCGACTACATTTTGGGGATCAAGGGGATAGGAGGACCCCAAGGTCACCCCCCTTGCTATACGCCCCTGTCGCTGACAGTGCCAAGCTTTCCACCATTGCCGGTAATTGTACGAAGGCGATTGAAGACCAGCAGATACACGATTACAAAATGCCGTGCGAATATACGTACTATGAATATACGGAAAATGTTGATCAAGGTTTCTTGCGAGTAGACATCGTAGTACGCTACGTAAATGTATAGCAAACACGGATATGGAGCCGACATCCCGTAGTCAGACGACACTGAAGTATGCCACGTTGCATGCTAACGATGTGTGGTTTTCAAATTGAGACGTACCGCTGCGCATGCTGGGTCTTCGAAGTTCCGGTCCGAAATTTCGCTCAATTTGAGCAAAGCAAAACTTTCTAAGCCATGGCTTAAACGACAACCAAGATGAGTTCGCCTGGGAACGCCTGAAAACACGCTGACGCTCGTTCGGACCGGAAGCGTAAATCCACGTGACGTTGCAACTTCCCTTACGTCATTCCGGCAGGAAGTTGTAAACCACCCATGGGCCTGTTGCGCAAATTTTCGTCGTGCGACCGCAGCGCCAACTGCCCCCCTCAAGTGTAGAGTTCCCTTATACTAGACGGTCGTGTCCGGCGTATTTCCTGCCTAACCTCCGTACTTGGTGAACGTTGTCTCTTTTGTGGAAATCCTTGCGCCACGATTTTTCAGAGCCGCGGTGTAGGCGATACATGCCTAGGAAAAACCTCCAGCTACACGATCACAAATGGCGCTGCAGAATACGGTTCGGAGTGCCCCCCAAACGTCGTGAAACAGGCCCATACAGAGTTTTAGCAAACCGTTTGATGACGTTGCTTGCGTCGAACCGTATCAGCTGGAACCAATCAGTGGACAAGATTCTGAATCATACACGAATGCGATTGGTTCCTATAGGTGTGCTTACCAACGGTGTGCTAAAATTGTCTGTCAGACGCCCTAAGTAATTGTCTCGCATGTCCAAGCGGGCGTGAGAAGGAAAGCACAAACCGAAAACGAAATCCTCCGGTATGTTAACGAAAGACAATGATTACGCCGTGCAAAAGAGTTAAGCGTCGTGACGATTCTGTCGTGGCTGTAACTTCTCACTCCGACAGCCAATCGATCCCGACTTCTTCACGTGCGAAAGCTTCGTCGACGGCACAACTTATCCGACATACACGCTGTGCAAAATTGCACGGCTGTGCACAGCTTAATTACTTTACACGCACATCGCAAAGCGCCTAGGCTAATATGGCCATATTCCGCCGACCTCAAGGCGGGGTCATCCGCGGTGAGGGTCCGGGGCGCCGTCGGTCAACAAATTAAACTCTCTTCCGCTAGTACCAATGTCGTTATTTGACTTATTTGTTGATGTTCACTTTTTATTTTTGATACTCATTTCGTCTTCATTTTCATTTTCGTTTGGTTGTTTTTATTCCATGCTTTGTGCGCACATCAAATAGACTTTGACCCGGATGGATAACGTTTAGTGCAGTCGTTCCCAAACTGTGGGTCGCGACCCCAAGGGGGGTCGCGACACCATCTGAGGGGGGTCACGTGGCGGCCCACAAATTAAAAAAAATACCAGTCGTGCCTGTTGTTTTGCGTTAACCAGGTAGCCCGTGGCGGCAGACCCAGACCCATGTGGGGTGCGCGATCCTTTCGACGCATCGCACAGCCTCGATTTGATGCCTGCTTTGACTTGTCCACGATTGCCAAAATCTATATCGTGAGGTCCACTCACTCCCATTAAAGTCCACGGCGTCTCCGTCTATCGCGGCATACAGGGACGACCCACGGTGCACCGCGCAGTGGCGTCTTCTCGAATTAGTGCTGACGCCATATTTGCTCCGGATTAAGCGTTCGTTCGTGCTTGTAGCTTCAGAGTTTTCGTGCATCCAGCTGTTCAATAATGGAACGATTTCTGACTGCTGTTAAACGGAAAGCATCTTTGGACTTACAAAGCACAAGCGCAGCGTCAGAGATGGCGCTCCTTCCGTTGTGCAAGGGCGCGTTCTGTAGCAGGCTCCAAAGCGCCGGGGGGCGCCCCTTTTTACTAAACGGTATCACTCCTTTTCCGGAGCGTGGCGCTCTTGATGAACTCTCACGCTCCAGCTAGCAGGCCGGAAAGTGTTAGTTTATTTGTTATTATTATTCCGTATTAGCGCCGCGGAGCAGCTGTGACTATGAGCGGCGTACAGATGTGGACAGATGGAGAGATGACAGCAGGAAGGAGTGGGGGACTGGGGGGTTATTATGCGTCCTGGGCCGACTTCAGGGGGAACTGTGCCGACATACGTCTGGGAAGTCTTCGGAAAACCCAGGAAAACCCTCAGACAGAATAGCCGGTGGTAGGATTCGAACCCACCACCTCCCAGTCTTCAGCACGACCTTGGCTATCACCAACGAGCGGGACGCCTTAACCCGCTCGGCCATGCCGGTGGTGGAGCGCGTAAGTGCTGCTCTGCTCCGTGACGTACGGATACAGTGGTCAGTGCACTGTAGTATGGCGAAAGGGTGAGGCCGGAATATCAGTGGGAGGCCTCGGAAACTTCGCCTGGGAGGTATCGCGCTCGTGGATCTGAAAGAACGTTTAGCAGACGCTCCGGAGTACGAGAGACAAAGTTCACCTAGCGCGTTAGGTATAACCGCTACTTAACGCACCCCAAGATGGCCCAGAGAACTCGCTCTGAATGTAGCTGCAATGAAATGTCGGTGTATCGTTTTGGCTAACGTTCATGCGCTGAGATCGGAAGACGTCCGGCATCGCGAGGAGGAAAAACGCTGGGAGAGTGGGTCGCGACGGGATCATCTATATTTTTATAGGCCGCGGGGCAGCGAAGTTTGGGAACCACTGGCTTAGTGTGTATCCATACTTGAAGACATGAACGGAACGCCATTTCGCGATTATCGTCAACTCCGCGATGAGGCATCATTATACGAAGACCATGCTCCCACCGAGGCCAGCTTCACTTTAGACGAGATAGGTGGTGGTGGTGCTCTTGCTGAAAGAGCTCGCTGTTGTCGGCCTCACAGAGGTGGGCAACGTCACGACTAACGCTCTGGGGGAATGTGCGTCCTGGTCCGACTTCTAACGGAACTGTGCCGACATATGTCTGACAGCGTCTGAGGAAAACCCATGAAAAACCCCAGACAGCACAACCGGCACCGGCATTCGAACCCGGGCACCTCCGAGTCTCGACATGACATGGCCGCCACGCTGACCACCCAGCCAAGTGTTGGCTCCTGGAATGGCTAGATCCACCTTGCTCATGAATGGCGAGATCGTAGAAAGATGCGAGCCGGTTGGAAGTTGAAAGCTCTTCCTATATTTAATCACGTCTTTGTTCTGTTCGGGGTTCGTTTCGTTGCAGTCAAAAGAGAGACAAAAAGCCGTCCCACGAGCGGGTTTGTGGGACTCTGGGACTACGACCCTGAAAACGGGACCCGACCCGCCTAAATCGGTACGTTTGGTCACTTTAGTCTAGGTGCTCGAGGAGGTGCCACCTTGTGTATGTATAGTGAATGATCACGCGTGCATGTGCATAACTTACGTCGGCCCTAAGCTTTCGTGTAGCATCTGTCCGCTGATGGTTGCCCTCCTCCCCCCAAGCACACATACACGCATCAAGGTCGATGTGTGTGGTGATGACGTCCAGTGACACGTTGTGATGTTTATGTGGAATGTTCATGTCGATGTGAATGATGGGCTGTGATGCTGATGGCGAATGATTTGTTGTGATCGTGTGGACTGTCCAGTGAAGGGTCATTCATAGGCTATCATCTTGATGTCGAATGATTGGTTATGGCTGATTTGAACAGAACATTTATTTCACTTATTGACCAAATGTACATGTAAATGTAATGAATGACGTTCAACTTCATGGACTATTATGCTGATGGGAATTATGGGTTATGAATCTTATGACGTTAATATGATGCGATTTGTCTGTAGGTGCGGACCATAATGTGATGTTCAGTGAATTTCCAGAGAAGTGCTAACCTATGTCCGCCCTTTTCCGGTTGCCTCATCATGACACGTTAATGTTACAGCTAGTTGAATTTGCGGCTCCAAAACGAGACGGGTACAAATACAAGTTGTACATGTTTGACGCAGGGGTGGGCAGTAATACTCATATTTTGTATTATAATACTAATACATAATACTTCCTAGGAATCGGTATTATAATACTAATACGTAATACTTTGATTCTGAGGTATTATAATACATAATACTAATACTACTGTGTATTACACGAGTAATACTAGTAATACATCGCTACGTAACTTGGGGAGAAAGAAAGGAAAATAAAATCAGAAATCGATATAATTTGCGCACTACTTATCAAGACAGTCATTCTCCAATGACGTTTTGTCTCAGATGCTTACATGTTTAGCATGTACGCAAAGCGGTAGTCCTCTATGGGGCGTGGCTTTTCCGAATATGATAAGATAGCGCTGATCAATTCGATCACAGTGAACAGCTTGCTCTCAGTGTGGCAGAGTCTTGATTTCGTCTAGTCTGGATGATAAAATGTGGGCAGTTGAAAAGTGTGTAACTGTCCCTAGTGCAACCCGTACAGGGGTGCCTGGACTGGACGCACTTTTTCCTTTACGGAATCTGAAATGGAAGGAATGCGAGGAAGCCTCCACTAACCTCTGGCCCCGAGGTCACTCCTTTGGGATAATTTGGGGCACAAGAATAATAGGGGCCGTGTTGGTGTCCAAATGTTTGTGGGACACGAAAAATTACTGATAAAGTGCACCGGTGACACGTAGGAGGTCGTACCTACGACCTCTGGGAAGGTATTACACACTCAAAAGTATTATAATACATCTAATACTTCGATTTTGTGTATTATAATACAGATACAAATACATTTCAAAAATGAATATTATAATACATAATACAAATACTCAAAAGTATTACAGTAATAGTATTATAATACAAAGTATTACTATTACTGCCCACCCCTGGTTTGACGCACCTTCGTGAATCGTGTCTCTTTATGGACGACACCAACATCAAATATGTGATAACAGTGCCATTGAGCGTCAACGCTTGCGCTGCTGTGCCTTACTCCTTGATGAAGAAGTCGATTGAACATGTACACAATCTATGTTAAATCTTTGTGATGACGGCGAAGCCGCCATCATCTCGTGACACCATTTTTCTGTTATTCAGCCATTAAACGCAGTCACACCTACCCGCTGTCCTGTTTTCCACAAGATGGTGCCGTGACCACGATTGAACCAACGACGAACGTGATCGCCTTACGAACCTGACCAAATTGAACGACTTACCCAACAGGGAAGACAGCAGTGGGTAACGACAGGACTAACTTGGCAGAATGGAACGATCTGACATCATCCACAAGCGAAGCCGCCATCATCTCGTGACACCATTCATCTGTTATTCAGCCATTAAACATAGTCAAACCTACCCGTTGTCCTGTTTTCGACAATCTATAGAGAACGGATGGCGACAACAAGAAAGATGTAATTCGCTCTCGCTATATTGGAACTTGTACCCACGAGGGTGAAGTACGTTATTGGAGTACCTTATTCATATAGAAGTGTACAAATGACTACACCTAGAAGCGACAAGTATTGCAGGTTGGTTATCAAGTTAACTTGACAAACTGACCTTTTAGTGTTAAGAACGTACTAAGGAGCTGGCCAAAGCAGCATCAACCTGTGCTGTGTGTCCTGGCCAACTACCTCAAGCACATACGTGCTGAAGTAATATTTTAAATCATTCAATACTTACACACCTCAAGCGTCATGAAACAGCTGGTCGCACAAGTGCGACCTATTCAGCATTTTTTCCCTTTCTATTTCTAATCTAATCTAGGTATTGCAACTACACGACAGCTGCGTCAACTCGTTCTCAGTGAGATATTCCAAATCAGAGCAAACGTTTGGTTGTACGTATGGGATTGCTCTAAACAACTGACAACATGTATTGAAAAGGGGCCGTGCATCCACCATTTGAAGTCGTGAACAGGGTTGCTGCAATTAGGGGTACAGCGTGCTGGCTTCTACAGGTTGTGGAGGAGGAATACTGTTCTACGAAGGGAAGAGGTGCCGCGGGACGCACTATATCATATACAGTCATGTCTCGCTTATCCGGAGTTCAGATATCCGGAAATCTCATTATCCGGACTACATTACTGGGAACGAACCTGCTACCATTGAATTTTGTCTCTGTTGTCCGAAATTCGTTATCCGTATCTGGACAGCAAGTACAGGGAACAATCTTCCAGGACCTATAGGTCATTCTGATTGGCTTATCCGGAAAAGAGCCAATGTCCTCTGTCCCTGGCATGTGCTGTGTTCGCATTGTTCCTAAAAAGGGTCACATCTCACGGGGGCCTTCTGTACTGCTGGACTCCCTTTTCTTCAGAGGTCACTCCGTTTTGATACCCGCCCTGCGCAAGAAATCCACGTGTGAACGTCGATGTCCAGGCCGTCCGAAAGCACCGCCCGTCTTTTGCCCTATGCGGAAGGCATTTGCAAAAAGGCAAAAACATGTGCGCGGGACCAACTTTCTGAGACACTACCCTTCTTAAAACAGCAGGGTGACGCAGCGGGTGCCGTTGTTGTGACCAAAATTCCGTCATACGCGTGCCTACTAATTTCAAGCAGCTCACTTCGCACAAATTTTTGAAGTAACGATCTTTTCCTTGTTTTCTTTTCTTTAGCTACAAAGAGGTCAACCAAATTTTCCAGGTTTACCCTGAAGTTTGCTTGACCCGGTTATCCGGAAATTCGTTATCCGGACGAAAAGGAGTCCCTTTTATCCGGATTTATTTGCCTCGATTATCCGGATAATCGAGGCATGACTGTAGTGCATCTCGCTGCACCTCTCTCCTCCATATAGTCTATATGGAGGAGCTGTACAGTGGGTGGGGGGTCCGTTGATTCGTATCGGTGCTCTTGGTCGCGTTTGCTCAAACTGTGCGAGGAACCTAACTGTAAGGAACTTTCTTCAGCTCTTCCTTAGGGACTTCCTTTGGCAACTGGTTTAAGCAAGTGCTGTAGTTCTAAGCTTCGTTACCTTCCAGGCTCGTGCCAAACACGCTGTCCAAACTTCCGGATATTCCTTACGCAGTGTTCTTTGCAGAATTTTCGAGAAAATAGTCACAGGTCCGCGATGAAAACGTTGCTCACACGTGGGCTACCGTTCCGGAGGAGGTACAACTAACGCAGTAAGTAAGGTTACAAGTTTCGGGTGCTTAATTTTCCAGAAATACGGTGCGAAAAATTCGTGGTCATCTTTTTTGCATTAGTCAGTACCAACATTACAGTACCAACTGAGAACGTACACTTGATGTAAGAAATTGCCAGAGATATGGGACTGAAGGATTCAGGCGACATCGCGCACCCGCTACTTTCCTTGCAACAATGTTAAGTTCGATAATGCCCGCTCTACATAAGCGCTTGATACCGGTAGCGCAACGAAGTTGAGATTCGCAGGAGCTATATCTCTCAACAGAGATACTTTAATAAACAGATAATTTTAGCCTCTCGTTCCGGTGATACCGGTGTATCATTCATTTCATCGGCCGCGTAAAACTGTACCGGCATACATTTCACTGTGCATGTTGGTATAATATGTAACCGGAAAGCGGAAACACCAAAACATTGAATGTTGGAGATACCGCGGTAGTCCTTTTTAATAACTTTCAACTTTACTTCTCTAATTTTACAGCTAGGCATTCATCGTCCATCGCGCTAAACTTGACGTCTGAAAACGTCACGATTTTACTTTTACACTTGGTGAGTGATTGCCCGGAAAGCTCATCTTCTCTAAAATGTTTCACCAACAGACAATATTCTGTACAATGTAAGGATCATTACAGCTGTTCACTGCTGTACCGATTATGTGTGCAGTACTCTCCCACTGAACGCTCAGTTATTTCATTCCATGTCTACGGCCTATGAATCGCTATGTTTAACGTTCTCTGCACATCTAATGGAATTTCTAGAGACCCACCTTGCCTACAGACTATTTCCCACTGAGACTTTTCAGAATCTGAACGCATTTTGTTAACCGACCTAGTTTACCAACGATAATAATAAAACATCTTTACGTCATAGGCCCATTCAGTTTGAATTTAAAAAATGCGACAACTCCTTTTGTACCGCTATTGTTACGAATCTGGCATATGTGTCAAGGTCTCCGTCACTTCTTGAAGTCCCTGTCATCAACCCGCCTCTCCACCATGCTTTGATTACCTGAACTGCCATCTCGACCATAACCTTTCATCCTCTACAATTGGCACTGAGGCAGCGCACAGCCTGCTGGCCGGTATCAGCCTCATCTCGTCATTATTTCTTTATGTGTGTATGTGTGTCTTACACGACAATGAGGATGGTTGAACTATGGTACGCAATGACACGCCGTAAATGCCAGCGCCTATCCGTGTTAATAAACCCCATACGGCAAGCAAGCATATATAAGTAAGCCAGTTGCGAACTCAACCTCCAGATACAGTTGGAAAGACAAACATTTCTCCTTACACATCGTTTCCAGTCTATTTTTGGTAGAGAAACTAAATTGGAAACTGTCCTCGTACCATTTTGAACTTTCTCAGCATACCCCATCGACATGAAATGACATAGCACCTTATTTCCGTATTACCCTTCTAACACCCAGCTCTCTAACGCACACAGGGATCCCCTCACGCTCCATTTTCTGCATCACACACGCTTGCCTCCCCAGCATCACCGCCACAGTTAAACGAAACTCACCTCTTCAGAAATCCAAAACCTCCAGTCCTTCGAGGGTTATCGATCACGTGTTACAAAACCACATCCTTGAGTAGAAATTTCGAATCCCGTAATGTTCCGGCGGCCCCTTGCTCTTGGAGCGAAGTACGTCGATGCTATCCCAGCCCAGCGCAAATATGATGTCGCTTCTATGCGAGCGGCCAGCATCCGTATCCAAAGAGCTGGAGTGCGGGAGATGCCGCCGCCGCCTCTTCGACAGAACCACGGCGCGAGTCCAAGAGAGAGGGAGAGAGAGAGGGATAGAGGAAGAGATTACGAGGGAAGGAATGGGGGGAAGAGGAGAGGAGAGAAACGAAGGAAAAGGAGGAGAACGACCGGACGTTGGTAGCGCCACAGCGCGGAGGAAATCCGAACAAGGAGGGAGCGCACGTTGAGACAACGCTGCGGTTGAAGTTCCGCGACGGCAGGGAAGAGAACGCTTTTTTTTCTTTCTTTCTTTTTTTTTTTTTTTTTGCGGTGGGAGAGTGGCCGAGGTGGGACGCGATTGTTTCTTTGCCTCCGTTTACCTCAATAAATGTCAAGTTTGGTACGAAGTGTTTTTGTTTCAATGGTTGCGTTCCTGGTGTCAACGCTGTAAGTGTGGACGGGGTCGTCTCACATGTAAACCTGTCCCAATTATCGCATGCACTCGTGCATTACAGCTACATCGAGATTAGTGATATTTCGACACTAGATGTCCGTGGAGGTTACTTCTCCCTCGGTAGAATGCATGGCCCTTCAGGTACAAAAATAAAATTGAAGCAGATTCCGAAAGCAAATTAGAAGACAGTGCGACTACTGTTGAATTTGAGCGTCTTAGTTTTGCAGATTTGGAGGTCTGACTGCGACTGAATAAACATTTGTTGCTTCGGCTGGTGATATGATAATAATAACAGTAGATTCCTTCTTATACTCTTGGAAAAGGGCGTTCATGAAATGTCAGCTATTTTCGCAGATTTCAAAGGTACTCAGCAGTCATCCATATCCAGTTATCTCGACCGTGGCTGCCCTCTGATGTATTCTGACGAGCCAGCTAGCAGTTGGGAACTACAGGGCTGAGTAGGAATGGGTGTGCTTATTTATAAGTTTCTTGCAGCAGTTGAGCATTCATAGCTGGTTCTGCTGAAGGACATGCTGTTATACTGCACCTAGTGTACGTGGTTCGTCCAAATGCGTCCAGCACTGAATGTAGCCTAATACCCAATAGGCTGTGTGATGTATTTCCCAGTTCTATCTGTCCACATATATCGCATATACAGGGTGTCTTTTTTTTTTCGATACAGATTTTTCATTAAAAAATTATAAGAACTATAGACATCCAGTTTTCACTTCTATCATCTCTGAGCCGGCCATCTGTTGCTCAACGGTCGAATGACTAATCGCCTGAAAATCGTTAATTGACTCTTTAATTATAAAAGCTACGAAGTTGTCCCAATGAGAACATCTGTTCCTTTCGGTCACATGATCTCGTAGCTGTTTTCAGAACAATAATCCGTTCGGTAGATTGTCCGCAAAAAATTCGTGAAGGAACACCTTTTTCTTCTTTATTTTGTTCATTGCGCATCTTCGGAGACGCGTCTTTCCTTCACCCCCAATGTGAGAGGGTGAAGGAGCACAGTGCCGCCTCATGCGTCGAAGATGAGCTTTAACTTGCGGAAACAAAACAAAAACACACGTATCGGATGACGCTATCGGAACTGCCCTTATCTTGGGTTGCATTTTCTGTTTTCTTTTAATCTTTTTCCCGGACGCAAGAGGCGACAGATCGAGTGCTCTTTCACGCTCTTGAAGGAAAGACCGGCCTCCGAAGATGCGCCAATGAACAAAATAAAGAAAAAATGGTGTACCTTCACGAATTTTTTGCGGACGATCTACCGAACGGATTTTTGGTCTGAAAACGGCTGCGATATCAGGTGACCGAAAGGAAGAGATGTTCTCATTGCGACAACTTCGTAGCTTTTGTAATTAAAAAGTTAATTAACAATTTCTAGGTAATTAGTCATTCGACGGTTGAGTAACAGATGGCCAAGAACGTCCGCCGGCCCAGAGATGATAGAAGTGAAAACAGGGTGTCTATAGCCCTTATTGTTTTTTTATGAAAAATCTGTATCGAAGAAAACAGACACCCTGTATATATGTTAGGAATTCCACGGGCGACGAACGGTACCAAATTAACGTACGGACTTTATAGAGTAAAGATGTTGATGTATATGTTAGGAAAAAATAAAAGGAGACTTAAAAAAGATTGAATTCATAACACGACGAACATGGCTGCATGATGCAGAAGTGATGCCTCGCGGCGACTGCAGTGACACGCAATGAACAAGGCAACCTAGGGTCGATGGACTGCATGTGACTGTTGCATGAGGCAGCCCCAGATCTGAACGCTTGGGCACGGGTAGCACACCGGCGACGAATAGATAGACGGCAAGCCGAAACTGGTAAGGGGCAGACATGCAGTGGCAGGAGTGGCAACTGCGACAGCGCGTCTTGCAACTGCGTCTGCGCGTGTGTTACCGCGGTCAGGCCCACTTGACCGAACACCCATTGGAGGGACAAAACATGACCATTAGCGCGGAGCCTGTTGTAAGTCTGTATGATCACGCTGGGTACGTCCTGTATGAGGTTGGGGAGGGACGACATCAAGAGGAGATGAGACGCCTTGCTGTCGGTGAGGACGACCCATTTCCCAGGCGGCAAGTCTGCAATGTACTCCAGGGCAGTCAGGATGCCGAAGAGTTCAGTCAGCCTCAGTGGACGACTGGGGTAGGGCAGTTTGTAGGTCAGTTCATGGTCTATATCGGTGGCGTAAAAGGTTGCGCCCGATGTGTGAAGCATTACGGAGGCATCGGTGAAGATTTGTCGACAGTGGGGATGAGTAGAGGTGCGGTGTGTTAAAGCGAGTTGTTGGGCCACCACAGGGCTGATTGCCTGTTTTCGTAGAAGGTCCGGGATAGTAGCGTGAATGCGAGGAGGCCGTTCAAATGTCCACACTGCTGGCGTAAAGGGAGGGGAAGATATCGAGGACGGAAGATAGTCTCGTAAGCGGCAACAGCAGTGGCAAAAGCGGACAGCAGGGCAGCTCACAGCTATGCGGCGGAGGGAATGAGAAAGTTGCGTCTGACAGCGGGCGTAGACGCGGAGGGTGGCTGAGTCCAGCAGAATAGGGATAGGCTGTTCCCTAGCTTCCGCGAGTACGGAATATGTATCTATTGTTCGAGGGATTTCAAGACAGACACGAAGACTGCGGGCTTGGAGGTTGAGGAAGTCCCGTTCTTGTGTGTAGCTGAGGGCATGAAGGATCGGAAGGCTGTATCGCAGTGCGCCCAAAAGAAGACCCGTATGAACCCGGTGGAGGTCCTGGCAGGACAGGCCCCAGGACGCACCTGCGATACGTTTGAGGACATTGACCTGGCCGGAGGCTTTCGTAACACGAGTCTTTACGTGTGAGGACTATGTGAGGCCCCGGTCAATGGTGAAGCCCAGGTAAAGGTAGATTTTGACAAAGGTTATGGGCGAACCGTCGATGGACAGTGGATATTAGTGGAATGGTCTCCGTGAAAACGCCATGGCTACCGTCTTCGTGGGTGAGATGGCTAGGCCGCACGACGCATCACGACGAAGAGGAGAGGTCAAAATACAAATGTCATCTGCATAGATTGTAATGTGGGTGTGGCTTGGCAACTGTGCAGCGAGGGAGGCCATAAGGATCATGAACAAGAGGGGGCTGAGGGGTCTTACGTGCAGGCCATAAAACAGACACAATACCGAGCAAACGGGTGGGCATAGTGCACAAAGAAGCACGTGCACGATCCGAGTAAATTGTATCCGATGCACTTTGTATAGAAGTCACAACAGTAAGGAAATTGCAGTTTAGACAATATATTCCTGGTATGCACTAGTGCATTGGCCTTTCATTTAATCTCTACAGGACTAGCGGCACGTGCAACGCGCAGACCGTTCAACGAAAGAGTGGAAGTAGTGGAAGTGGTAGTAGGTTCTGAAAACTGTATTTCGTCACGTACAATGTTCAAGTCTAACTGCTACGTCGTAGAAAACTATTATACCGGATGATCTGAGATACAGCTTGGGACAAAAGTTTACGGAACACGGGGGTGTCGCATTTCTCCCTTGGCGAGACACGCTAACAGCGAGCAGGAGTGGACGCATATACAAAGAGATGGATAGAATGGCCAGTCACCCGTTTCTTATTCGATCTCTTCCTGTTAGCTGTAGCAGGGAGCCGCTCGGATGATGAAATACGCCACGACCCTGTTCCGTAACCTTTTGTCCCAAGCTGTACATATTCCACGTTTTGCTTTTCTTCTCTAATCTAGCCTAGCTAACACGAAAGCAGGGTGCAAGCAAGCTGGTCTTTTCTGGTCTAATCTGTCTGAGGAAGCAGGGAGTACGCTGTTTCTGAGTCATTCTACTTCCAATGAAGATGAAACCCATACTGAAGGCCATAGAGAAGAAAAAAGAGAACAAGGTGAAGTGTGGTAATGAAAGGGGGATGGAAACATCCTAGCTGCTTCCCTCAGACATATTTAAGAGTATGTAGGCTTAGCGGAATAGAGAAAAGGATGCGAGGCCCCGTTGAGGCCCGCCGGGATTACCTCGTGTCGAGTTCTCCGTACAGCGTCCCCCAGATGCGAAAGGAAGATTTTGGAGGGATCCGATTTCTTATTTCTCCCACCCCTTTGCGGCGAAGTATCGTTATATATTCATTTTTGTCTCCATCTTTGCGAGAAGGGTACGCTTATGAAAGCATACTTGACGGCAACAGCTGAGCAACGCATCGCGCCGTGTGTCTTAAGTTATCTCGACGGTTATGAGTTTGCCCGTCGCTATTATTTTTGTGATTTTATGACGCGGTGCATTTCATCTGTGACACGGCGCTGTCATGAAGTTCCTGAGGGAACAAACTTCAGCTGGGCTTTGCGTGTGAGAGTGAGTAAGAACGGGCGAACTATTCATGAAGTTTCAGCGGTGTGAAGCGTTAAGGTTTGTCACTTGTGCGCTGCGGAACTTCTGAGGGTAGACAATTCTCGTGATTGGAGTGGTAATTTGTTGGTGTGGTCCGATCATGAGCAACTGGTGACGTCCTCAGAACGCAGAGCGGCAAAATTTCAGCCCTGGTGACGGACAATAATTCAGTGTCGTCATCTCTGCGTGCGGGTGTGCCAATACACGCAATAGGTGACATTGAACGTGGCTCCAAACTCTGTCTCATTCGTCAAGCTGTCCATCAAGAACCACCATGCAAAATATTTTTGCTACGCGGCGTACTGTCACTGCCTAATAAAGTTTACCGAAAGAAGAAAAAAAAAGAACCCTCGGAGAAAGCAGCTGCGAACGGCTGGAATATCGGATTGCGTGACGTCAGCAAGTCCCACGTGCCCTGTTTCTGTTTCTTCTTCGCTCACACGCTGCTTATACCCGCTTGAACTGCTCCGATGTCACACGACCGGCCCTTCCGGCGATCCGGCTAGGTGACGTCGCAATGTCCCCTCCTCTTTCCCTTGTTCTCTTATACGTTCATTCCAAGAGTGGAGGACCTTTTTTCTTTATGTGTGCGGAACAGAGGCCTTCCGTGCACTCTGTAGGTCACCTGTGTTCGTCGTTTCTTCGCAGGACACGCTGCAGCAAAAAAAAAAAAAAAAAAAAAAACTATAACAAAAACAAAAATACAATAAAAAACACAGAAAAATGATACTTTTTACGAATTACCATGCTAAGTTTTAAATCTAAGGCGTGCAGAGCGTTGATCGTGTGCAGGCAGTGTTGGCCTTGGTTCTTTCAATCTCTTTTGAGTATTCCCATTCAAGACCTATTGCCGTTTAGACCTTCAAGGCGACAGCCTGGCGCCGCTGGGAGGCTTTGAGATTAGAGCTGTATTTGATAGTGGATCCTCGTGTGGATTCATACGTAAATGTTTATGCGGCGCAACTTCTTAGTTTTGGTCTTAAACAGGAAGAAAAAAAAAAAAAAAACGCACGTCCACATGCGGTTTCGGTTTCACCATGGCGTGAGCATAGGTTGGTGCACCTTTACGATCGTAATGTGTGTGCCACCGGAGGTAAAAGTGGTTCAGGACGATACAGAGTGTCTCACAAAAAATTACCCAAAGTTTAAAAAAAAGGAAAGTTTCATCGCACACCAAAAAGCTGGACTGCACAGTGGTGTGAGGACACTGAAACTATTCTTGTAATTAATTAATCAATCAGTCAGTTTTTCATGAAAAAGATTACAGGCAAAATCTCAACGAGAAAGTTGTAGCGGGCGATACAACAACACGAAACCCGTTTATCCTTTTTTTTTTTTTCGACTCCAAAGCCTAACTTTCGGGTTTGCAAAAAAAGCCGACGCGGGACCTGCCGCAGACGCGCGAAGAGTAAATGTCAAGCCATGTGAATGTCGATGCTAATGTGCCATGTGAATGTCAATGTCAGTGTGAATGTCAAGGTGAATGTCAAAATGTTAATGAGAACTGTAACTAGTCTTCGTTCGATAACAGGACGCTAGAGAGCGCTGTGATTTTTTTGCAAATCCGAAACGTAGTCTTTGGAGCCGGGAAAAAAAAAAAAAGCATCCGTTAGAGGTACAAAGTTGCAATCAACGGGTTTCGTGTCGCTGTAGCGCACGCTACAACTTTCTCATTGATATTTTGGCTCTAAAGCTTTTAATTAAAAAAACTGTCTAATTAACTTCACTTAATTAACTAATTACAAAACAAAAATAGCTGGAGTATTCTCACACCACTGGTAACGCAATGCAGCCACCAGAAATCCAAAAGCTCCAGTACTTCGAGGGCTGTCGGTCACATGTTATAATACCACATCCTTGAGCAGACGTTTCGAATCCTACGAATCTTCAACACGTATAGGCACTATGTGAAGGTAGTCGTTGAGAACGGTTTTTTACCTTTGGTTTCGGTGCGAACAGCCGCGATAACCTCAGGTCGCGTGCAAGATATATGGAATGGATACAGCCTGCCGAGTGCGCGAACTATTATTGAGATCTTTATGGATCATACGGAATACCATCACAAACCATCTACGGGTAGCCTCTTGGATTGAATAAAGAAAGATAAGAGAGAGTGTTGTGATAGGAAAATTTATCACTTCAAAAGTAATTTAGTAGTAATTTATAAATAGTATTTAGCAGTCCAATCTGTGATTCATTATTTTCACGCCTGCCACACATGCACGAAAAATGACATGAAGTGCTTAGTGAATTAAGTACTGGTGTGTTTTAATGGCATTTCCCTTAATGCCATTTTCTGCTTACTGAGTCCGCGACAACTTATTCGCCCATGAAACGCCTACGCTCGGTCCCATTCTGCCGAAGAGCGACAATTTTACATGATGAACTAGCACTGGGAACTGGACAGAGAGAAGAGACGAGAGGACAAGTGCTATAGCACTTGTCCTATCGTCTCTTCTCTTTTGCCCGACGAAGTTCCCGACGAAGGAATTTTTCAAAAACGTTTCAAGTTGTAAGAACTTGAGGTGCCGCCATATTGCTTGTTTTAGATTCGGCACCGGTTGGCAAATACTTTAACTCACTATGTTATTCAAGTACGCTAGAACTGCTCCACCCGAAGACCCAGTTTATATTACAATTTTTTCAATTTAATTCGATTCTCCTTTATTTACTTCACTGCTTTTACTACGTCGCAGAATATTACATGCATTTTGAACATGTTTAACTGTTTTTTTTTTAAGTAGCATAACTTGTACTTTGCTTAGAGAGTCGGCCGCATCGACATCATGGCGTTTAATGTCATTACAAAATGACGTGCGGTACGACCTTCGTAAGCAATGTCATCCTAGACCGGAATGCCATTAGACGATAAAGTCATTTTTCGTGCCCGTGGACACGTCAGCGGCGTTGACCGTCAGGGTGTCCTCAGGGGAAAGGCCCAAGAAGACCCTGTGGTTTGTCCAGTCATGCTGTGCCTAATTCTCTTTGGCATGTGGGTGAAATATCCGTCAAGAAAGGTCGCACAAACTATGCACGGTAAGAAATAAGATACTTAGTAGCACCATATACTGGGTAATCGTTACTCTATATATAGAGCTCACATCAGCTTCTTCCCTTTGTAACTTTGAAAAGATTGCGAATGCTGTGTTTCGTCCGCTTGTTTTGTGCTTTGTTTCCTTGTATACCTTGCTGTTCTTTTGTGTGTTTTTTTGCGTATTTTCTTGCTTTTTATTTTACGGCGGAATGTATTTGCTTTTCGCCTTTTTTTATTCGGTTCACGGGGTGCTGTCTCCTTAGACAGGGTCTTGTATCCAGAGCACTGTCAGAAATGAATGAATAAATAAATAAATAAAAATGAGAATAAAACAGCAGGCAGTGTTTGGAGCCAGCCGGTTCACTTTCTGAGGGAGAGAGTGTAGCCACTGCTCAAGCACACGTATCATTAGAACGTCAAAGCTCTTGTTTGTTTTGCTAGGTTCTAAAGTGAGAAGGCTGTCGGAGAAGAAGCCAAAACAGAAGGACACAAATAAACGTTTCCCGTGAGTCAAAAAATACTTTCTGGAAATCGCCTTTTGTTGCTGGATTTCTCTATTTCGAACACTTTGCCTCACTAAAGCTCGGCTACACCAGCTAGGGCATCGCTACAACTAATGTCAGACGCAGTCTGTCAGCTGCTCGGTGTAATAAGTATCACGTGTGACGTATACATTTTTGATCCGCTCATTTAAAGCAGGGATCTAAAGTGACCGTTCTATCAGTTTCCCTGACCTACAGTTCCAACCACGGTGTCTAGTGACAGCAACATTATTTTTGCATATATCCATCGAGACTAGGAAACAAACTGGAATATACAGAGCGACCCACCTTACATTGTGTTGCGCTTTAGAGATCCCGATTGTACTTGACTGATATGTAAAGGTTGCGTTTCAAGACAGAACGTTGAAGAACCTGACCCACATTGACGTCTGACATTTATAATTAATATGATGAGATGACACAACCAAGCAAACCATAGACATCCCACAAACGTCCATGCGATATCTTGATCTGGATGTTCGAATAACCACCCGGCCGAGGACGCCAGCAGCTTGGTGGCAGGGTACAAGTTGCTTAGACACGTCGTCTTCCGCGAGGGACGTTAAATACCGGGTGCCGTGTGATGAGCTTTCATCGCACGTTAAAGAACCCTCATGAGGGCAAAAGCAATCCACAGACCGACCGCTGTGGCGTCGCTCATGATCCCAGTTGTCTCGCGATGTAAACACCCAATTAAAAAAAAAAAAAAGATGTTCGAATAACCCAAGTACCTTCGCAGAGAGCCTATTTTCATCCGTTTTACATGCAGGGGATCAGGATTTGTCCCACTTTTACCACGTCCCAGATACGTGCAGTGAACGTCATTTTTAATCTTGTATTCCACTCAGTTAATTTAGTATTTATGAGACGCTGCTGCTGCCATTTGAGAGTTTATTTAATTTTCTTGACATTCGAATGCAAGCCTACCTGGCTACATGTTGACTCTGAAAGCCTAAATGGCTTGGTGAGCTCTGTACGGAATGGGCATAATTAAGTGTCTTACTCCATCGCCCTAACTTGGGCAGTGGAGTAATCTGGGCGGAAACCGCTTGGGCATCCCACAATAGGCTCGGAAAAGTCTTTCCAGGAACAGTACTGCTTTGCGACCGTTGGGCCGTACCTCAAGACACGGTTAATACGGTTAACTGCCTATGGAGGTCGTCCTCTTTGCACAGACACTAACTTCAAGTTACAATCCTGCAAGCTAGATACTGTATTATAGATGAGTCGCAGAATTAGTGAGCCCATCTTCCTTAACGTTGTAGCCTTCTATTCTCCATATCCTTAATTGACTGATTCGTTATATTTTCATCAACAAAGTCAACAACTGAGGCCAGTTCGAAAGCTCTGCTCCTTTGCACAGTCACTAACTTCAAGTTACAATCCTACAAGCTAGATAACAACACACTCTAGGAAAGTATGTATTGTCATCCAGGAGGAGAGCTACCTACGTCTGGTGAACTTATGGATGAACTTGAGACGATCCTCATTGCACAACTTATTTTCGACACGTCAGTCCCCGCACCTTCACCGGCATTAGCGTCTCAATCTGCAACACGAAGGAGCTCTTCTTGCTTCTCTGCCTCCCTTTTCAACTGATTTCTTTTCGAGCAGCATCACTTCATACCTGCCTCCACCATCTTTCAAACAGATGACCGCATCACCAATTCCAATACTTCCACTTGGTGCAAACAGTTGGAGAAAAATGGCCGCCCCCTTTTTTTGCGCATCGACGCCCGAGAAAACGAACGCCCGAGGAAATCGACTGCAGTCTTTCAATTCTCCCTCTCATATACGTTTCCTATCTTTTATTGGCTCGTTTCTGTTTTTTTTCTTTCTCGCACATTTCGCTGCCCCGTGCAATCCTGAGCCAAGCTTTCTCGCAGATCCAGAGGGCAGCGTAGCTTTACGGTGTGCCTCGCGAGAGACCGCAGGGAAGAAAATTGCGCTTTCTCAGATGACGGGTTGCATTTTGTTCGGGGGAAATAGGAACGACTGGTGGGGAGCTTCGAAGGCATGAAGATAAAGCTTCGCCTTTTAGCCTGATCAAAGACGCACAATGTCAGTGGAACGCATGTTTAAAAGTAGGACCCGCAGTTATTGTTATTATTATTAAAAAGACTGTATGGAGGATTGATTTTGAGATTAGATCTGTATTGGGCTGCATGTTGAGTGAATGGATTATTTAACCCTTTTATGTACCTTGACAACTACAATATGGGAAAACCAACAAGAGAAAGGCAACAAACAAAGGCAAATGGGAGCCGGTCCTTCATACACTGGAGAAGGGCCCCTAGATAACGCGGTCCGCACACGGGTGGGCCGTGTCTTGTATTGCACGGCCTATCGAACGGTCGTCGGGGCATATGAAGGGAATTGCCTCAGGACGAGAGCCGCCGATATTTCGAACAGAGACTGTTCTTCTTCTGGGAAGAAGAACAGTCTCTGACAGCGCTGACCGCGTCATTCTAGGCGGCGTATTTTTTCTTTTTTTCTCTCTATTATAATTCAATGACACGTTCTCTGGGACACCCTGTATAAGAAATATGTCTTCCTTATTCTCCCTGTATGGCATTTTCTCCTGTTGTTACGCACTGTAAGCTGTCTTGCCTTTCTGTATACAGGGTGTTTGCTCTAACGTTTCCAGAAATTATATTTAAAGCGAGCGCTAAAAAAAAAGCAACTGGTACTTTCCTGTTACTTGAGCACACACTCCGACATCGCGGAACTTCTGGGAAGAAGAACAGCCTCTGTTCGAAATACCGCCGGCTCTCGTCCTGAGGGAATTTCCTTCATACTTCCTTACCGGTTCGTTGGATTTCTACCCGTCTACGGTCGTCTGGGCAGTATCGCTTGCGGTACTGTTCTCGGAAAGATTTTTTCCTAAAATTATCCCGTCCGTGAGCAGTCATTGTTCGGGAATGTGGAGTGCTGTCGCCGCTGGCTTACCTCGACTCGACTCTTTGATCAAGGAGCTCTTATCAACTTCTAGTAAGCACACTAGGACTGTATTGCCCTCCGTACGACTGTTCCGGAGTTTCAGGATTGTTCGCATGGTATGGGGGGGGGGGGGGCACGTACAGTGCTGGACAAAAGTTTACGGAACGCGCGAGCGGCGTATTTTCTCTGGGCAGAGACACCCTAGCGGCGAGCGGAAGCGGGCGAGTCCACGCGTTCAGAGGGATGAAAGAGTGCGCTTGTGGCGACCCACCGTGGTAGTAGTGGTAACTTTGCTTTTGAGTGTAACGAACGCCAAAATAGCTTCGTTTTCGGTCTGCTGCACCGAGCGCGAGTGGAAGTCCCTCCGCTATCGGAGAGATAACAGGGCGCTAAGATGAATTGAGGTGACAACGGGCTCGCAGTGCCTAGCTTTTTTCTTTTTTTACGCCTCAGCGTAATGCAGCTGACATGGCCTGCGCAGAGCCCGGACTTAAACATCATCGAAAACGTCTGGGACAGCCTGAAGTATAGGATGAGCAAGAGACGGACGCCTACAAGGAGCAAGGACGCACTCTGGGAATTTATAGAGCAGAGTGTTCCTTGCTACGTGAAGACGTGGACCTTGTCCGTCGGCTATACGCTTCCCTTCCTGTGCGTATGGCCCCAGTTATTGCTGCGAAAGGGGGCCGACAAAGTATTGAGACAGTATCGTCTCCCCCTGCCTCTTTTTTTGTGTGTGTGTTCAAGGGTATACGCTCTTTTCTTCTGTTTTTGTCTAATAAAAAAAAGAAAAAAGCTAGGCACTGCGAGCCCGTTGTCACCTCAATTCAGCTTAGCGCCCTGTTATCTCTCCGATAGCGGGCAGTCTTCCTTCCCGCGATAGCCACTCGCGCTCGGTGCAGTAGACCCAAAACGAAACCATTTTGGCGTCCGTTACACTCAAAAGCAAAGTTACCACTACTACCACGGTGAGTCGCCACAAGCACACTCTTCCATCCCTCTGAATGGGTGGACTCGCCCGCTTCCGCTCGCCACTAGGGTGTCTCTGCCCAGAGAAAATATGCCGCTCGCGCGTTCCGTAAACTTTTGTCCAGCACTGTACAAAAAGCAATCTCCCCCCGGGAACTTTGTTGTCTGGTACGTAAGATATAGAGTCAGTGTAAAAGGGCTACCTCCATAGGTAGTTCCTTTGCGGTGCTGTTCCCGGGAGGATTTTTTCCCTAAAAATCCCAATGAAGGCTGCTGAGGGATGTTCGCATATGTTTTCTGTGATTGGTAGTTCTGTGGGACTACCCAGATCCTAGACCAAGCCAGACCTTACTATCTCACCCCCGCGTGCCACCGTTGGCAAAGCTCTACACAAAATCTACACACAAAAATAACAAAAGAAGTGAAAGTAAAATAATGCTTTGCAATGTGATGCGTTCCTGTTGTCGCGCTACACATTAAACCCTAATTAAAACTAGACTGGTGTGGTAGTTACTATAGCTGCAGATCATTCACATTTTTCATTGGCTGATCACGTGGGCTTGCAACATTGGACCAGTCGTGACGATGCCCACTTGAGTGCGGCCAACAACGGCAAGCTACCTCGACTTCCCCCCCCCCACCCCCCAATATTGGCACTTTCATTGGCGCAGTATCGGACCGACGACAGCCAATATTGAACCAATGTAACTTATATTGGCTGGCAATGATGGGCCGATATTGGACCAATGATGGTGTGCTGCTTTGACAACTACCTAAGTGAGGTTTTTCGCGGGTGGGTTGCGCGATCAGACGGGCATCCTGTAGGAAAGCGTATCTAGTTACTGGACAAATGCTTACCCAAAATTCATTAACCTATTTATTAGATTTCTTCGGGAAGATGCGAGATGCCAGAATTGGAGCCACTATATGATTTCTCATATCTACCCTCTTTTTTAAATATTACGAACGAGGATAACCGTCGTTGTGAAGTGGAACAGCCTTTCGCCCTTAGGCTTTTTCAGAGCCGTTGAAAAAGAAATCGAACCATCACGGACCTCCCGCCGAAATCTGGACGGGAGGTCCAACGTCTCTATGACACTTACCACAGGTCAACAGGTCCCCGTCAGCCCTGCCAAACGCCAACGGGTAGGGAGCCCTTCTTCTGGTGATCCCAACATTCCACAGATCGTGAATGTTCCCGATAACACCATGGACACTTCGGCACCGCCAGCTCCTCAGCAGACAGATGCGATGAACGATAGCAACCTTGCCACTTCACTTCATGACCCGTTCACCACTGTCACCTACAAGAAGAACCGAGCCGGCGGTATTCCCATACTGTTTCGACCAGCAACTACTGACTACTCCTTCTGGAAGGTGAATCCTAATGCGGTCGCTAGTGAGATACGCCTGCTAACCCAACAACAGGTTACGCACCACCGTTTCCACCGAGATGGTTCTCTCTTCGTCTCCGTACGGTCCGAAGCAGCCGCCCGCAACCTTTTGTCTGCTAAGTGCTTAGCTGGCATTCCGGTGATACCATCCATACCCCAATCGTATGCCAGAAATATGGGCAAGATATATGATGTTCCAAGAGAGTATTCGAACGACGACCTCGTGCTCTATCTTAAAGACGCAGGGGTTTTATCAGCACGGCGACAGGTTCGGCATTCCCTAGCAGAAGATGGCAGTGATGTGTTCACCCCGTTACGGAGCGTTATCCTGACCTTTGAACCTACAATCCGTCTTCCTCCCCGAATTGCCCTTGGGTTTCAGACCTTCACAGTCCAAGAGTATATAGAAGGCCCCATACAGTGTTATAACTGCCAACGATTTGGCCATATTGCACGAAATTGCCGAGGTTCTACACGGTGTGGCATCTGCGCCGGACCTCACCGGAGATCAGACTGCAACAATAAAAGAGAGCCAAAGTGTGCTAACTGCAAATCCAGCCATCCCGCATCATTTTCTTTATGTCCTGTCAAGACCGCCGCCACCAAGAGGCACCAAGACCGAACCCTACGACTTCCGTCTGATGCTCCTAGGGATGCTAGTGCCACACTCCCGTCTCGTACAAATGCACAAGAATTTCCTGCACTACCTCCTCGATCTGCACCAGGTAAACGAGGGTCGCTGAACACAGTCGCGGCTACGCCTCTCACAAGCGCACCGCCTCCTCGTCCATCAAGACAGATTACAAACACTTACGCCAGTGTGACGGAACCAGCACCCTCATCAGCCCCCCAATATATGCCTCCTCTGGGACTCTTCTCAGCGGTACTCGCTGCCCTTAAGGCCATTGTCTCTGCTTTTCCTGGTGCGTCGCAACTGCCCGAGGTTCAAGCGCTTCTGGCACTGGAAGCATTATCTTCGCATCAGCATGACGGAATTGTATAAAAAAGCCCTGGCCATGCAGTGGAATCCTCGAAGCCTGCGTAACAAGCTCCCAGATTTTAAATCACATCTCCAACAGTACAAGTTCCCTTTCATAGCTATATGCGAACACGGCATGGATTGTACACATCGTGTTAGTGGATACACAATCTATCGCTCTCATCATTCACCTGAGAGTAGAGCAGCGCTATACGTTCGCAATGACCTCGTTGCTGCACCCATCGGCTCAGTTTGTCATCGCTCTTATGATTACGTCACATGCAGGATCCGCCTTGGCCCCATGCTGTTAACGGTCGTCAGTATCTATATCCGTCCCGCGGTACATGTCCCGTGGAGTGACCTTGACCGCTTACTTGGTTCTCTGGAAGCCCCGGCGCTTGTGCTAGGGGACTTCAATGCACATCACTCGGCCTGGGGAAGCCGAAGGACGGACAGTAGGGGAAGGAGGTTGTTAGAGGCAATGGAGAATAATAACATGTGCCTGCTGAACAACCGCGAGCCCACTTACATGCGATCCCCACGGTCACTTGATGTATTGGACCTCTCGTGGTCCTCAACCGACATGATTCGCCACTTGTCGTGCGCTACGGACGTCGACACTAGAGGTAGCGATCATTTTCCTCTATATATTTCGCACGACAGACTGCCCCTCTCAGCCACTGCTGGACTGATTTCTTTCACAAACTGGAGACGTTTTCGTGAGGGCCTCAGAACATCTGTGCACACCGGTATGTCCCCAGAGGCTCTCTCTCAAGCAATTACCCGCGGTATTCAGGACGCGGTGGTCATGTCTAAAAGGGTAACAGGCCATATCGGCCATTCCCCCGCTATTAATCACCTTAGAGCATTACGTCGCCGAGCAGAAAGAACGGCTCGTCGGACAGGGCAACTTACGGACATTGTGGAATACCGCCGGATGAAAGCTAAAGTAACACGAGAACTTAAAAACGAGGATAGGAAGCGTTGGCGTAACTTTTGCCACCACCTTTCACCGTTCGATCCGGCCACGAAGATCTGGCGGACAATCCGTTCTCTGAAGGAGGCGCCCCCTCAAAAGAATCCTCTCGCGGCCTTGGCTCTCGTTCAGCGTGTAGACGAGAACACGCTTGCGACGGACTTCTGTGTGGTACTAACGACTCCGGCGGCTGCCTCGACCACGCCCCTACACCGCAGTTTTGTCCACAGTTTGACGGCTGAACTTCACCACGACTGGCCCCGTCCCCCGGAAGTTATGGACCGCGACTTCACACTAATCGAGCTAAAGGCAGCGTTGAAGCATGTGAACGCCAGCTCGTCCCCTGGGCCCGATAAAATCACCTATGCCGCCCTACGAAACCTTGACGGGCGGTCACTCCAAGCTCTCCTTCATGTCTATAACACGTCTTGGCAACAAGGATCTTTACCACATACATGGAAGCAGGCCTTGGTTGTTCCCATCCTGAAACCAGGCAAGCCCCCAAATGCCCTATCCTCCTTTCGTCCGGTGAGCCTGACAAGCTGTATGGGGAAACTGATGGAGAGAATGGTTCTGCATCGCCTCGACTGGTGGCTCGAAAAACGACGTGCGTTCCCTCACGAAATGGCTGGATTTCGTCGCCACCGAAGCTCCATGGATCCAGTTCTCGACCTAGTCTCTACAGTTCAACATGCTCGAGCCCATCGACGGATCGTCCGATCGGTCTTCCTCGACATCAAGCGCGCCTATGATACCGTCTCGCACATTTGTGTGCTACATGCCTTGCGCTCGTTTGGAGTATCCGGTCGGCTCTTCATCTGGCTCCAAGACTTCCTTACGGACCGAACTGTCGCTGTCCGTACGTCCCAAGGCCAAAGCCCTCAGCATCCTGTTCCCCAAGGAGTCCCCCAAGGAAGCATTCTCAGCCCGACACTGTTTAACGTGGTGATGGCCGGCCTACAATCAGTAATTCCTCGCAAAGTGTCGTTCTCCGTGTATGCAGATGACGTCGCCCTTTGGACAGTAGGAAAATCACGCCCGGCTCTCCAGCGCCGCCTGCAGCTCGCTTTAAACAATATCCATACGTACCTGACGCACCTCGGGATGGACCTTTCACCCGAAAAGTGTGTCGAGCTCCCTTTCACGCGTAAAGCTATGGCCAATTTCCCACTTTGGCTTGGCTCAAAGAAGCTAGAACCAGTACGCTTTCACCGCTTCCTTGGCGTGGTAATCGACTCGGACTTGCGCTGGGCTCGGCACATTAAACACCTTGAAACTAAAGTGCAGCGATGGCTCCCCGCAATCCAACATCTTTCTGGCCCAGGATGGGGCTGTGATCAGCGTTCCCTGCTCGCGGTTCACGCGGCAATGGTGAGGGCAACTGTGCTTTACAGCCTTCCTATTCTGCACAGGATATCAACAACTTCATTAAATACGCTTCGGTCCCTGTTTGCTCGAAGCCTTCGTCGATGCCTCGGAGTTCCCAGAATGGCTGAAACACGACAAGTAATGGCTGAAGCTGGTGAGCTCCCGCTTGAAGTTCTCCGTGAACGGGAAACGGCTCGGCACTACCTCCGTTTGCGTGCTCACATTCCCCGCCACCCGCTACTCAGGAAAATTCGATACCGCCCTGGAAGCGACTTCTATCGAGTAGCGCAGAGGACACGCCAGACTCTCACTGGCTTCATAACTAAGGACACTATACCGCCGGAAGCCCCCTGGTCTCTCCCGGTACCGCCCACGTTTGTACGCCTCCCAAACCTTCTGCAAAGAAGAGATCAGGTCCCCCCTCAAGTCCTCCGAGCCCATTTTCATGCTCTGGTAGACGAGAAGTTTTCTACGTTTACGGCAGCATATACTGATGGCGCATCCCGAAACAACAAGTCCGCCTCAGCCTTCGTCATTCCATCCGAAGGCGTCGTGCACGGAAGATGCCTTTCACATCCAACCTCCTCCACAGCTGCGGAACTCTATGCCATCCTTTTCTTTCTACAACACATCGCTGATTTTCCACCCCGGGAATGGACAGTCTTTACAGACTCCAAATCTGCACTTCAAGCAATTGAAACTTCCGGCATACGAGGCCCATCCGCACCCCTAGTCACCGACGTGTTAATGGCTTACCACACTATCTACGCCGCAGGCCACAGGCTAGTTCTCCAGTGGGTTCCAGCCCATTGTGGTGTCGTGGGGAACGAGCAGGCCGACAGCGCCGCAGAAGCAGCACTCTCGTCTCGGAACCGGACCCGTATTGTTCTGCTCAGAGGAGACCGCCGTTCAATTCTGCGACGTCTAGTGACACCCCTGGCTTCCCGCCAACGGACAACCGACATTCTTCCCCCCTCTATGTTGAACAGAGTTGATCCCATGCTCGCTTTCCGCATGCCACGAAACACATCTCGTCAGGATGCTGCATTAATCCACCGCATGCGCCTCGATGTGGCCTTTACAGCTCAGTGGCGTTACCGCTTGAGACAAATTGATTCTCCCACCTGTTGCCACTGTGGTGCTCTTGAGGATCTGGAGCACATTCTTCTTCATTGCCCTCACTACGAACCTTCCCGAATGACACTCTCCGAGTCTCTTCGTCAGCTGGACTCTCGCCCTTTCTCCCTACCGAAATTGCTTGGTCCCTGGCCCAATCCAGCCCAGCAACGCTCTGCGCTCAAAGCTCTTCTGACATTTCTGGACACCATCGGACTTCGATCGTTATTGTAAAGGGGCTCGTTATTTTATTCCCCCCATTCCACCAAGCACTGGGGTAGAGTATCGCCTGTTGCGATGAAACTCCCCACTCTCCAAGGCCGAAAATAAAGTTGTTGTTTTGTTAAATATCCCGCAACAAGCACTTACTCTGAGAAATACATTCCTAAATCTTGGTGCGCAAATGAGCTGAATGCGAAGCCATGCACTTCTCGTGCGCAAAACGAGGGGAAAGGCGTTCGCGTCGGAAAAAGAAAGACGAACGGCTTCTGCACTTCCGGTTTCGGTTTCATGACGACGTAAGCACTAGCTACTGCACCCTGGCGGACATCACAAGACGTGTTCGTCCGAAATAAAAGTGAAGACAGAGGCGTGCGCGGATCCAAACCACCACTTTCAGAAGGTCTGTTCACTTGGGGGGGGGGGGGTTCTTTGTCGAAGCGTTTAGCGTGTGAAGGGAAAGGGGGAACCAATGTTAAACCTTACGATTCAGGAGGCAGTCCCCCCCCCCTCGTTTTGAGATAAAGCAACACCACGTAATCAGCAAAGATATAGCACAGCACACGTGCAGGTGTCTCAGAGAAATAGAGCTAACAACGAGGGCGCTCAAAAAGTCGTCCAGCTCTAGGCTCTATAGCCGCTCCGAAAAGTATAATGTTTGGATGCTATTTTTTCAGATGGGATAGCTCCTCAATAGACTTGTCAATTGTTATGAAGTTGAGTAAATTCGGCACGAGCTTCACACTGGTGGGGTAAAAACGCGACCTTTACTTGGCAAAATTTTGAGTTCAGTCCGTACGAGTTGACATAATAAAACTTAAGTTAGCTGAAAACAACAACAACAAATAAATCCTGACTATGACATGGTGTGATTCACCACTGGAGAGTAGTACACCACCCCATTATAAGCGAACCATTAGGCATGAGAATGAAGTTAAAATTATGTGCAAGTACAACAATTGAGCTGTCCTCCACTGGCTGCGCTGCGCCCCAAAAAGAAAGATGAAGAAAAAAAAAACACATGAAAGAAGCACCAACGGTGATTGAGATGCAGAGTATGACGCTACACCGTCCGGAGCAAACCGGCAGACAAGAGGAACTCCAAGAACATAAGAAGACATCGACGGTGTTGCACGTGGCTCTGACGTGGGCCAAGAATAGCGGCCAGGTTGAATGTCTGTCGGCTAGCAGTGCTCAACTGAGCACAGAGTTTCCGCCTCTCCGTTTCGTAGAGCTCACATTTTGTTATGACGTGCTCAACGTTCGCTACGACGCCACTTTTGGAGCATAGGCTGCTGTCACAGTATCCGATCCCGTACTTGAACTGGGGAGCGAAGGCTACATTGAGACGAAGCCTGTGCAGGAGGGACGTAAGATAGCGTGGTAAACGGTCTGGAACTGAGAAAGACAAAGTTGGATCCACCGAATACATGAGAGACCTGTCGGTGATGCCCCGACTCCACTGCTGGCTAGCTAGTGGCTGGATGAGCTCAATCAGAAGTGATCTCCTGTCTCCTCTTGACCACACTATTGGTACAACCGTCCGAGACTGTTGGGCAGCCGTTGCCGCTCTGTCGACCTCTTCGATTCCGCTCAATCCACAGTGACCTGGGACCCACTGCAGGAATATATATGCAGGTGGCAAAACACTATAGTAAGAACAAATGCCGCTGACCGCGTCATTCTAGGTGGCGTATTTTTTCTTTTCTTTTTTCTCTCCATTATAATTCAATGACACGTTCTCTGGGACACCCTGTATAAGAAATATGTCTTCCTCATTCTCCCTAGATGGCATTTTCTCCTGTTGTCACGCACTGTAAGCTGTCTTGTCTTTCTGTATATAGGTGTTTGCTCTAACGTTTCCAGAAATTATATTGAAAGCGAGCGCTGAAAGAAAAGCAACTGGTACTTTCCTGCTACTTGAGTAAGAAACAGCTACTGCTTCACTAGTAGCACCAGTTTCTTAGTCAAGTGGCTGAAAAGTAGCGCTCGTATCTCTTTTATCGCTCGCTTTAAATAAAATTTCTGGACACGTTAGAGCAAACATCCTGTATAGTTCACGATTTTGTTCAATTTCACACACTCTTTCCTGCCTGTTTGCTATATGTTCGACTGCGTGGTTATTTTTTTCGCTGATGAAGCGGGGATTCTTCACGAAAACTTCATTTATTTATTAAAACACCCTACAGCGCCGGCAAGCGTTCGACAGCTAAGCAAGGAAAAAGCAATAACTCATAGCCTGCGTAATGACGATTGTGAAACAAAATGTAAATTTTCTACCTACCCTGCGCCGACATCGCATATTTTTTAGCTTGTTTTTCGCGTTAGGAAAAATAATATGTAGAGCTATTAGAACGACAGGTTCAGTGCACCTTTTCGTCGCTCTCCTTTCGCATCGCCTCGTCCTCGCTCCTTGTGATGCGAGAACCAGCTTCTCGAGATTGGAACGCACACATGTACGATTCGCCTTCTTAGAAATTCATGCCGCTTTGATCCACGTACGGTAGATCCCTTATGCAAATGTAATTCCTGCAGGCGGTGTTGACGCACATGTCGATAGGCTTGAAAGCCTCTGGATGTTGGTACGGCGTTGCCTTTGCCGGCTCTTAAAGGCTTCGCGACTTTAGAGCCAAAGGAATCTCGGAAGGTTCAGCAGGTATTTTCAGCGGCAGTGCTCCAGTTGTAATGTACCTGTGCGTATAATCTGTGGTAGAATTTGTGAGCCTCGGTAATAGCTTGGTTTCGTATACCGTCGGTCAGGAATCAACACCATGATTCGCACAGCGACGGTGGGATTCTTGTGAAGACGATACTTTGCGTCAATGTTAGCAACCCAGCAACGCGATATGTGCATGTGGTATGCAGCAGTATGATGATGATGACATTTTAACTAGTGATGTCTGGAACTTTTCGCGAACCCTAGGTTCGCAGTCGAATCCTTGTGGTTTGCGAGGTTCGACGAACTTTTGAATTTCAAGCCAGATTCGCCGCGATTCGCCGAGGTTCGCAAAGGTTCGCAGACGTGGCCTCTCTCGTGAAAATGCTGTGACTGATATAGCTCTTGAAATTGGAATATCTGTTTCTCACACATGGCAAAACATTGGTTTGGCTATTCAGTACTAGTGATGCCGCGAACTTTTCAGGAGCCTTAAGTTCGCAGTCGAACCGCGCTGGTTCGCGAGGTTCGAAGAACTTTCTAATTTCAAGCCAGATTCGCCGAGGTTCGCGAAGGTTCGCAGACTTAGCTTTTGTCGTGAAAAGTTCAAAATGCTGTGACCGATATGGTTCTTGAAATTGAAATGTCTGTGTGTCAAATATGACAAAACATTGGTTTGGCTAGTCATTACAAGTTCACGATGAAACAAGCGCAGCACGGAGAGGGACAGAGAAAGAACGACACCACGCAGACGCTCACTAGCGACTATACGGAAAGTTTATTGAAAACAAGTTCTTATAACTACTACCACAGGAAGTACAATCGAGATTACACCCGCATCTATCAAACCTACCTCTTATGTCGTCTATGTGCGTCTGCTTCGGAATAGTTTGAAATCGCATGTTATGAAGACAAGCGACGCACAGCAAAACACGGTTGTTGTCCGGCTGCGTCTGTCGCGCCAGCAGGTGGCTCGCATTATACGTTTTTGTTTTCAGGTTTCCAATCCACCTTGCTAGTGTAATAAATATATATAGCATACAGAGAAATATAGAACGACATAATCTAAACATACCACGAGTACTTGCTTTTCGAGTCATAAAACATATACTTCCGTTTCCGGTAAGGAGATCGGCGCGCATGCGCAATCGAAGTCGAACATCTGCGAACTTTTTAGAATTTTCCGAAGAAAAGTTCGAATGTCGCGAGCTTTTGCGAATTCGAACTTCGAAAGGTTCGCTACATCTCTAGTCAGTACAAGCCCATGATGAAACGAGCGCAGCACGGACAGGGACCATGAAAGAACGAAACCACGCCGGCGCTCACTTGCGACTACAGGAAGCTTAATGAAAACAACTGTTCTTATAGCCACAGGAAGTGCAATCGATATTGTAATAATGCATCCGCATCTATCAAACCTACCCCAGATGTCGTCTGTCTGATTATGCTCCGGAATAGCTTAAAATCGCGTGTTACGAAGACAAGCGACTCGCAGGAAAACACGGTTGTTGTCCGGCGGCGTCTCAGCCGCACCCTTCGAGCCAGCAGTAGGCTCGAATCATAATTTTTTCCTTTTCAGGTTTCCAATCCACCTTGCTAGAGTAATAAAGATATAGCACACATAAAAATCTAGAACGTCATAATCTAAACATACCACAAGTACTTGGCGGCTTTTCGGGTCATAAAACATATGCTTCCGCCTCCGCGCCCTGTTGAAGTCGAACTTCTGCGAACTTTTTCGAATTTTCCGAAGAAAAGTTCGATTTTCACAAACTTTTGCGAATTCTAACCTCGAAAGGGTCGCTACATCTCTAATTTTAACACACAGTATTTCACAAAGAATCAGACACGGTCACAAGCAGGAAATATGCGTGCACCGCGAAAACGAACAATGAATACAATGAAGCTAGACAGAACTGAAAACTGGACCGAGTTGAGTCAAACCATCAGGGACGAGTGAGTGAAACAAATAACTACATACAGGGTGTTTCACCTAAAGTGATAAAAAATTCTAGAAAAATTGAGAATTTTTAATTTATGAAAATTTATTTTTTCAATTGAACTTTGAAAATTACTAAGCGTACCTCAATTTTTTTTTACAGAAATATGAAGTCCTCCAGGGATAACCGCAGACCCAACAAGAACTAAGCACAGTATAGCCACAGAAATAGTCGAAAAAATTAGTACAAGTGCTGCTGTAGCCCCGTCTGCTTTATTGTCGCAAAAAGGCGCGCGCGAAATGTGCGGCGGTAGGAGGAAGTGTCCCCGCCTTCATTTGTTTGCTTTCTTTGTGAAAAGACGGTCGTTTTGTTTTCTTTGTGATAAGACAGTCGTCACCACCATCAAGGTCAAAGCGGGGTAAAGAAAGATAAAAGAAGAGGCGGGCACACTTCCACCTCTCGCCGCACATTTCGCACGCTCCATTTTTGCCACAATAAAGCAGGCGCAATCAGCACTTCTGTTGCTATACTATGCATAACTTTTGCTGGGTCTGCGGTTATCCATGGAGGACTTTACATTTTTCTCAAAACAAAAAAACAAAAAGAAAAGAAAGAAAGAGGTTCGCTTTGCAATTTTCAAAGTTCGATTGCAAAAAAAAATTCCGTCAGTAAAAAAATTGTCTAAATCCTTCCTAAATGACGGCAAAAGTTTCCAGAAGGTAATTGCCGAAAGCCCCACAATCCTCCGGCGAGTACGGCGCCAGTTAGAATTCTTTTATCACTTTAGGTGAAACACACTATTAGAGGGTACAGCTTGGGACAAAAGTTTACGGAACACGGCACCTGCGTATTTCTTCATCGGAGCGCTTCCCTGCTAGCTATCACGAAGCGATCGAATAGGAAACGGGTGGCGGGCTATTCTATTTATCTCTCAGTGTGTATATCCACTCCTTTTTGCTGCTAGGTTGTCGCTCCATTGGAGAAATGCGACACCCCGGTGTTCCGTAAACTTTTGTCCCAAGCTGTACCAGGAAATATGCTCACCTGTATATGAGTAACGTGTGTGAGGGCCATAATAGCCAGGATTACAGGCTTGTCGAAGATGTGCCCACCTGAAATAAATTAATGGTTGAGAAAGCGCTATACGCATGTAGTAAATCCTGACCGTGGGCACGTCTGACTGTAAACACGTACTTCGTTGAGTTTCATGCTGAACAAGCGATAGAAACTAAAGCGATACAGAATAGGAAACCGCGAATATTGTGGAGGGTCAACGATTCATTTAAAAGTGGGGAGGGCAACAGACGGAAGCGTATCTCGAGTTTAGCGAAAGTACGCGTATATTGAGAGAACCGATGGTACGGCGGAAAAAATAGATCGAGAGCCTGATGAGGAGACTCCTATGTCGCTGGTGGACCCAGTTTCCTTTCATTTTTCCAAGTTTCTGTTTCTCAACAATATTTTTTTTTTTTTCATAGCTATTTAGAAGGCGTCCACAACGTAAGCAAAACACTTCACCTTGCACTGAGCTGGAAACTTAAGCTTGCACTGAAGAGGTCATGCCCAGAAGGCTGTCATTTCCGTAGCTCTCCGTTGTTGAGAGCTTTTGAAATAATTTCCGTTGTTTATGGTCTCGTAAACATCTGTTGTGGGGGAGCCCCTACTGAGACTGCTTATTACTCTATCCTTTATTCTTATTCCTCCACGTCTTTATGAAGCCATCACTGCAACAACTGTAACATATTGAAGAATGTTCATCCATTATTTTAACTCTCTCTTTGAAGAGAGCATGCAGTTTTCCGCGTTAAATTGAAACGCATGCAGCTGACGCGCTCAAAAGTACATTATTTTATTTATTTTACTCCATGTTCAATCGAACTGGAGTTTCCGGGTCTCTCCATGGGCACCACATTCTCCATTTTATTTTTACTATTCCACACCACAACAACGGTCAAATGTCGGAACATAAGCTTGAGCAAGAAATCAATGTGTCATGATAAGGATCCGTATAGTTTTGGAAAATAAGTGGCGCGCTGAAGAGCGAATGAGTGCGCTGTAATTGGCTTTCACCGTGGTACCTTTCTGCAATACACCATTTTTTTAGAATACATATATGTAGGAAAGGCTACGTACTGTGGGTAAATACATTTTGCGTCTGGAGAGGGGGTCTTTGATTTGACAGCTTGCTTCATAGTATCGTTTTCGTGGACTGCCTCCGAGAGACTAAAACTCTGTAGTTCCATGGCGATTATCTTATCGCGTTTTGAGGGTGTCTGAGTTTGTAAGACGAAAGAACGAGCAAGCCAGTCAAATCCTGAGGCTTTCGAATAGCCTCTGCTCCAGAGTTCGAGGTAACTCGTTACTGTAACTAAGTTCCATTTTTTGGTAACTTGTAACTTAACTCGGTACTTTCGCGCCGTGGTAACTTTCAGAGGAACTCGTTTCTTTTTCAGCTAACTTTGCCAAAGTAACTTAAGCTAATTTCCAAGTTACTTTTAATTCGCTTTTCAGTCACCTCCACACATTTTCTTGCTTTCTCTCCGGTTCTTTCAATGCATTTTATGCCATGAAACGTGGTATTGAATCAATGGCAGTATTCTATTCAAGAAGTAAGAACCGCTGCCATTGAAATGAGATTGAATCACTGTGCGCCTACAGGGAGTAAGATGCAAAGCGTTCGTCTTGTTGGACATAAACGAAAGCGATCTAAGCGTGTATTACTCCTCCGCAGGCAACTCAAGGCCTAACTCAACTGTTCACGCACGCTGCACCTGTGTAGTGCTATTTGGTGTCCGAAGTAACTTGGAAGTAACTCGTTCTCTTTTTTAAGTAACTCTGTAACTGCGAGTTGCATTTCAGGCTGAAGAACTTCGTTATTAACTTAGTTACATTTTTCACACGGTAACTTAACTCGTAACGAGTTCTTTTTGCGGGTAACTTCTCGATCTATGCTCTGCTCCCTGTATATTGTTTTTTCTTTGTGTTTTTTTTTTCATACCCTTCCGCTCCGTGCTCAAGCATACCCAAACAGATATGACATCTTCTGCCTTCTTTCCCTTCTGAACCATAGTTGATGCAAGTATTTTTCAGCGCAATAACGAGCTCAAAGCCATAATTGCTTATTAGTATTATTCCTTCCTTCACAATGACCTTATCGTACCTACCATTATAATCATGACATGCACACGGCGCATGTGCCAGACAGCATAGTATACTTACCATTCCAAAAGAAAAGAACAGCGTTCCAAAAACTGTTTTCCCTCATGCAGCTCGACCTCGTCAAACTGCGGGCACCCCGCCGAAGCTCACTCATTTATATTTATATGTCTGCAGCCAAATGACTTTCACGTTGAATCTCGTGGAAAGGAACGATCCGGATCAAGACAGAGACTTAGAAAGTTCCATATATGCGGTGCTGCATCACTTCTTTTCCGCTCCGCTGCCCCTTTAATACGTTGCAGCATCCCATCTATAAAAAGCAAGAACGATGTCAGCTTCCGCCTTTGCAGAAGACACGACTATCTCTCTTTCGGCAACCATTGTTCGACCAAGCTTGCAGACGACGGCCGCCCTTCTGCGTTATTTGTTGTTCACGGACGCGTGGGTCTGCGACGGTTACTACCGTCAAGAAAGAAGGAAGCTTCCGATGATGTCATTTGTTTTTGCCATCCACGAAGTCATTCTTCTAAAAATAGGATGTGGAAAGAACGGCACGGGGTTTAATTGTAGTTTTCTGCAGAAAGAAGTTTAGCAGTGGATGTTATGACTAACAGTTCCAGTGTTGTGCAGATTATGGTCTCCAACGCTGCTGTGTAGACAGGATTACCGGAGACGCACGACTCAGAAAACCTCGTATTTAAGCGTTTAGCCACAAAAAATAAAGAGGGAAGGGGACCTCAACAGCAACAACTTTATTTCGAGATGATGAACAGGGAGTTTCACATTTCAACGCAGACATGCACTTTCAAATCAGAGGACAAGTGTAGTATATTACACTCACTTTGCTGTCACCTCGAAATGACGTTATCGTCCAGTGCATGAACGCTATGCCTGTTCGTAGACGCTCACCCAGACGCTTTTTTTTTTTTTCTGTGGCGTCTGGAGGCACCACTCCAGTGATTTGTCGGCTAGCGAGTCGCTGGTCGAGGCGTGGTGTCACGTCGATACTGCGAGGTAGCCGAGTTCGAATCCCGGTGCCGGCTGTGCTGTCCTGGGTTTTTGTTGGGTTTTCTTCAGACGGGGGGCTTCCAGACATCTGTTGGCACAATTCCCTTAGAAGTCGGCCCAGGACGCACATTCTCCGGGGCGTCAGTCGTGACGTTGCCCACCCCTGTGAGGACGACAATGGCGAGCCAATTATCCGCAGTCCTACCCTGCAACATATCGTCACACTTCGCAGACAAACCTTACGTGCAACCTCACGGTACCATTACCATTAACGGCGAGCCTTTTCACCATCACCACCGCCACCACGCATCGCAGGTGCGTTCCAAAAGAAACCCTCGCGTCGAGTAGATCACGTGACCGAGTTGTACGGTTGTACCATGTGACCCCAGAGCACGTGCCCGGTCGAGTGGCTTTTGGGAACGTATGTGGAACTGTGACCGAGTCAAGATGGAGACCAGTGTTGTTACCGCTGTGACCTCGCGCGCATCAGATTTATTTTACAGGGACGACGACAACGAGGGCTGGGAATGCATTGTGAACTGTCTACTGGAATCGTCGGACACAGGTATAATACATCATGTTTACTATACTCCGCCAAAAGATCCCGTGGGAACGGATGTGACGCCTCATTTATATGAAGTCCAGGCGCCTGGACATTGCTGCAACCCTTATAATCTCCGCCTGCATTCTCCAGAATGCGTGTATTCAGTGGGGTGATGACTACTCGTGACACATATACCAACTAGACGAGGTGGAGGAAGAGGAATCACCACATGTTGTGGACGACGCAGCACCGAGAAGCGTGATGCCATAATGAACCTATGTGAAAGGAACACGCACACAAGGCAGACATATATTTACAAGAGTTCATTAGGCGTTTGCCCCACGTATTGTTCAAATAAACTGTTGAACATCTCTCCTTTCTTCTACGTAATTCTGTTTTCCGCTTTCGCGAAAGAGAGCAGACGACAAAAGCGTGACGTCATTACTCGGACGAACTTTACCTGACTGACCTTCGAAGCAGAGTTGAATCGAGTTAACTCTAGTTACTCGACCTTGTTTTGGAACGCAGGTACTGTCGTCATCGAGTAACTCAACCCGTTTTCAAAACGCCGTTTCGAGTAGAATGCTACTCCCGAGTTAACTCAAGTAGGTTTAGGAACGCACCACCTCGTAGCTCACGCGCAGAGTGATGAGGACACTTCGGTCTGAGCGAATTCGATTTTCTCTTCTCCTATTTTTTTTTTTTTTTTTGTGAGTCGCTGCAAGAGTTTAGGCAATATGCTTTGCAGCTGGTGTAGCTGGCATTCTTCACGAACGCCTCACTGTCGATTGTATTTTCTCTCTCATCGCACTAAACCAAGCCAACACTTTCCAAGCAATCACTCAAGGAAAAGTAAGCGGTAAAGCAATTCCGTCCAGATGGAAACAATATCTTGAAGAGAGCATTAGGAGACTTGCACAAAGCAAGAAAAAACACGTCAACGACCTCAGATCTATATTGCTACATGAAAGACACATTAATATGACTGTCATTCGTTAACTGTCTTTTCGTCTTTATACGTAACGACGACAGTCACAACTCAGATGTCTTCAAGACTTCATCAATATGTTTTTTTTTGTGTGTGTGCGTGTGCGTGTGTGTGTGTGTGATGAGGTAAGCTTCGTGATCGTCCGATCGCAGCATTGATGCATCGCCAGCGTACTGCGTTAAGTGACTTTCCTCTTACTTCCACCACCAAAGATCGCCTACAAGAACGCAGCAAGAAGACAAGCTGCAAACCATACAATCTCTTGCCTCCACAAAACACGAAACGGCACTTTTGGGCCTAGCACACAACAGACGCTGAATCGTCCTTCCGTATATAGCCCACTTCTCCTGAATAGCAGCGAAACCACATCGGTCCGTTATGATTGATCGGGACTGGTCTTCCCTGTAATAAGACAACGGTGTTACTCCTGCTTCTGTTTTTGTTTAATTTCACTTTCTTTCATCCTCCCCGCTCGTGTCTGCCTCCCGTAGCTCATCTCTCCCGCTAGCCTCTCTATTTCTGGCGCGCAAAAACTGTCAACTCCGAGTTCGGGTCGCGTCACGGTGTCAGGGGGCGTCCATAGGACAACATACGCGGGCGACGCGGTCTTGAAACGCGCGTGGAAAATTGGGCCCGAGTCCGCGGTGCTGGATGGATTGGTTTTGCATGTTAGGAACGGTCGCTTGCGACGTTGGTGGTATATATACCGTGTCTCTGTCGACTATTTCACGACAGTGAGCAGCGGTGAAACGAGCTCTTCACTGATCAAACGGTGTGGAGAGGGAGCTAGGTTCTGAATGTTGTAGATTTGATTGATTTGATTTGAAGAAAAAAGAAAACTGAGATTTTGGCTTCACTAGTGTGAGGCCCGCAACTCCACGTCACTTGCACCAGTTACTTACAAAACTCCTGGAATGATGATGCCAGCGAGCAGGATGATGATGGCGATGATGATGATTAGATGGTGGTGGTGATTCCGACAGAAAACAATTGCAAACAAACACGGAGTTGTCACGGAACACGCAAACACGCATCGCGCAATCAGTCGAGCAGCAAAACCCACAAAACACTAATACAGGCTAAACTTGTTGTCTTGCGCCAGTATCCCGAAAAATTTTCACTACGGCGGAGAACGCCCTGTGTCTGACACTGCGACGCCAGGGCCGCAGTACTTTTGAAACACCGAGCCGACTGCCGTCCACTGCTGCCAGCTCTGACTGTAGAAGGCGAAGAGCCTCGGTGTAGCAGACTTGGTACCCGCGCTTGGTACTTAGTACTTGCAGATTTGGCGCGTGGGTGAAGTGCATTATGCGGGAATCTGTCGTCTGCTCAGTAAGGTGTAGCGTAGTTCTCAGAGAAGGTGCGAAAGAAATCATCGTTTATGACACTACGCAAGACGTTTACAGCGGGCGAAAAAATGTTTTAGGGTCATGTATGAGTGAATTAATTGCTAAAAAACTGTTATATATTCTTGGGTGCACTAGACAACTTACGCCGCAACCTTTGTTTTAACTTATGTGCGCAATCTTCAACATACACGCAGCAAATGACCGAAGGACAGGCTTACAATACAAGCGCGGCAGACCTACAGCACAGCTGTTGCTTTTATTTATTTATTTATTTATTGATTTTTCAGCTTCCACTGAAAATCTCTTAGGCAAAAGGCCTGGTATTTTGGTGGTGTGGTGTTGTGTCTATCGTCCTGTTTGTTTGTAAAGAAAAAAGATGAGAAATTCAACTCGTCTCTCGATTTGTTTTGCTACTCCGAACATAATAACAACAACATATATATTGTGATGATGAAGTGGGGAGGTTTTTGCACTCTAGGAGTGGAACGCTACCCCATCCGAACATAAATTCTCCCCCACACCCCCCAAAAATACTTCCTATGTGCTCTACTCACCTGTTATTTGCTGCGCACGCATTGAAGAATGTGCTTGAAGTACCAACAACCCATTGAACAAATGATAGTGTAATTTTTTGCGTTTGTAAGACTATTTATAAGAAGAAAAAAAACGATTTTTGGTCCTTTTGGAAACTTGATGCATAGAAGTTTATGCGAAGTTCAGGTGTATTCGCCGTGATGGCGAGTAAATTATAAGGTCAAGGGACTAAAATGGAGAGCCATTGGAATACCGGCCCCGGTGGCTCAGTCGGTAGCGTGTTCGCCTTCTGATCCCGAGATCGCGGGTTCGAACGCGGCCGAGGACGCCAGCAACTTGGTGGCAGGGCACAAGTTGCTTAGACACGCCGTCTTCCGCGAAGGACGTTAAATACGGAGTGCCATGTGATGAGATTTCATCGCACGTTAAAGAACCCTCAGGTGGGGAAAAGCAATCTACAGACCGACCGCTGTGGCGTCGCTCATGATCTCAGTTGTCTCGCGACGCAAACCCCCAATTATTATTAGAGTCGTTGGAACCTATAGGACTAGAAGCTGTAATCGACCACCAATTTACTCCCTTTTTTGTTAACTCCCAATACTTTTGTTGGCTCCCTTTGCAGTTCCCCATTCCTCATCTTAAAAACAAAGTTGTCGTTGTTGGTTTTTGTTAAGGGTGTGCACTAGACGAGAGTGTTTTTGAAGGCCGTGCATGCATCAGTTAAGTGACTAAAATTATGAGATGGTTAGAAATCCTGCGAACCGGTAGAACTGTACTGTAGCCTAGAACTGTAGCCTAGATCACAACGTTCACATAATCCCCTCCACACTCTAACAAAGCAGCCATTCACTCCGGCCGTAGAAGCCCGTACGGAACCTTTCTTCCCTCCGGGCTGTTGACCCACAATTCGCATGAACCTTTAAACACGTCACACCTAACCCTTTAAATACCATGCCAATGATGAGGACGGTGCCCAGAAGAAGAACAGTCTCTGTTCGAAATATCGGCGGCTTCTGCCCTGAGGCAACTCCCTTCCTAAAATTATGAGAGATTCTTAGGATTCTTAGGTGTTTTGGAGACCTCACGCCAAAATCTTTATTTTGACATAATGACATTGGTAGCTTAAGATTACAACGCAGGCAAACATCCCACATCATCATCATCATCCATTCATCTATGTTGTTGTTGTTGTTAAGATTACAACATCAATAGTATGCATGTATCTTTTTTTTTTTTTTTTTCATGAATGCAATAGCCGCGGCGAGGCTGGCATATAACAGTTATTTAGTGGTGCTATGTTGATATCGATCGTAATCGCTCAGAGTACAAGGACACACGTAAAGAAACTGCCACCTTTCTCCTCAAAACCTGGCAAATACCCCTCTTTGTCCACTAGCTGTAGGTCAATCGCTTCGACAAACGGTGGAAAGTATGACTGCCATATTTCTACTGCTTTGACAAGTTCCTTCGGAGAAACATTTCAAGATATGGCGAAGGCGAGATCAGCTCACGTTCTAGAGGAAAAGGCGATTTTTAACACCAGAGCGGTTTTCGCACTGGGTGCACAAACTGACAATCCCCTACGTCTGGAAACGCAGATAGGAGAAGCTTTTTTGCGGAGTCACTTTTGTTTGCCAGTGTTCTTCGACCCCGAGAAGGCCTACGATGCTGCCTGGCGATATGGCATATTCCGGCGTCTACATGGTTCTGGTATTTTGGATCGCATCTATAACTGCATTGGAAACTTTCTTTAGCACAGGATATTCTATGTAATTCTGTGTGCAACATGCTCTGACATTCTCATTCGGGAAAATAGAATCCCCAAGGCACAAGGCATCCGTATTAAGCGGTGCACTTTTCGTTTTCAAGATGCTGCCATACTTCCAGGCGTTCACACAGTCTTTATGTTGACGATGATCAGGTCTCGTATACATCCTCTAATCTCTATAAGGCAGGTGCAGCTCACACTTAGTCGCCTGTGTAAGCGGTGGAAGACAACTATGTGCACAGTCCTCACAAGAAAAGAAGCTGTACATACCGAGCCCCCGCTGAAACTCGCTGGCAACACCTTGGCATGCAAAAATGAACACATTTTGGACGTAATTTTAGACAGAAAGCTGTCTCCCTGACACGTATTGCCTACATTAGAAACAAAATTTCAAATCTTCTGGTGACAATGATCAGTGATGACGATGAGAGATGGGGTCATATTAGACTCCTAGCTATGGGGTAGCGTTCCACTCCTAGAGTGGAAAACCTCCCCACTTCATCATCACAATATATATGTTGTTGTTGTTCAAATCTTCTGGAAACACTGTCACAGAAATCGTGGGGACCAAATACTCAAATGCTGTTAAAGGAGCAGTCTAGAGGCTCACAACTTTGTTTCTGGTTTTGGTCAGTATGGAATGTTAGGCGGCCGAAAACAGTTTCCCCACAATTTGTACTACCGTAGCGAAATTGGGACGCCTGAAATAGCTCCCCGACCCTCCCGTGCGCGAAACACCCTCCTTCGCCTTCACGATAGGCACGTGATGAGCCCCACCACACGCGTCACATGTGACGCAAGTGGTGAGGACGCTCCTCATTGGACCTGGGATCACATGATCGAGGTGAGCAACATCGCGCAGGCCGGAGCGTCTGCTACCGCTTCGGAGACGCCATGCGTTCTCCGGCTACGTGATGTCCGAAATGAAGGGTTTGAAGGCTGTCCACGACACAACCACGATATTTTGGGACCGCAGATACCACGGGAAGAACGAGTGGTGCGAAATTAACTGCGCTTGTACAGCGAAAATCCCGTGCTTCTCGACAGTATGCAGCCTGTCCGACAGTTTTCACCGCGCAGTTGGTTCAGTGGCTAACAGGTGGCGCCACAATACCGCCGCCATCCCTTGCTTTCTGCTACTGTGAATTTTGAGATTGCACAGAAGCCACGGATATATTACTCTTGTGATTGTAATCTTATTTTCTCAGGCTGCATATATGCTTTGTTTTCTTTTTAGAAAACGTGATATAAATCATATAAAGAATAGAAGTTCACAAGAACCAGCTCGCAATGTTCGTAGCAGACGGTTTTTCCCGCGAACGAATGAGGGGCTCTCTACCACCAACGTCACAGTAGAGTGGGTGTGGTCTGCAGTTAGAGCGCTCCGGCCTGTCACCGCGGCAGCGATTTTCCAAATTAATTGCACCGTGGTGAAACAACTTTGGACAGAAATATTTTGTGGGAATGCTTTTCACATACTGCTTTACAAGATGACAGCAGTTTTTGGCCATGTTAGATACCACTCGAAAGCTCCTTTAAGGATTTAGGACTCGGTACTAAACTACAAAAGTGTTGTTTACCACACGGCTCGGCGCGACCTTCGCCATGAAAGTATACATAATCCAATACACCATGAAGCCATCCACCTCATACAGGGGCTTTGAGAGCATCAACTGTTAAAAGTATGTAGGTAGGTAGCATAGTCAATTGTTTGTTTCGTAAACAGCTTGTATGTTGCTAATTTAATTTCGTTCTCATATCTCTCTAATCCATATTGAAGAAACCCCGAGACGAGGGACACGTTTTTAAAGCGTTAGCATTATAGTCATCGCTACGCATGAATCGCGGCGTGGTCTGTCTGTAGCCACGGCGCGGCGCGCATGCGCGGTGGGCGGACGGGGAAGGAGATGGCGCGTGGAGAGTACGACGCGGCCACGGCGCCGGCGCGTCGGCACTCTGCATTCTGCAGTGCAGCTGTGGTGGTCGACAGGTTCAGTGGGCGCGCCATAGGTTATGAAAGCTGTGCGAAGGAGCAGCGGTGAAAGAAGGCTGCGACAAGGCGCCGCCAAGCTGAATCGGAGTAAGCCCAAAAGGCTCGTTTGGCTGCGAATGCTGTCTTGCGTTAGCGTTGTGTAGGGTCGTTCAAGGGTTGTATAGCGTTGTGAAGGGTCGTTGAAGGTTGTGAAGGGGAGTTCCCAAAGGGTTTTCAAGTTTTCATGCTAACGCATTTCCATCGGATCCACCGATGGATCGAGCATGATTTTTTTGTTTCGTTTCGTTTTGTTTGTTTGTCTTTCGTGTCCCTCGTCTCGGGGTTTCTTCAGTGTGGTAATAAAATCGCTAAAACATGCTAAAAACAAATATGGACGGCACAACTCGGACGCACTGCGTGGATCTATATCACCAGCTCGCTTGCTTCCTAACTATTCTATCAGCCTCATCTAATGATACACATGTAATGGGGTAGGGTACCGCTCTCCAGCGGAGAGTCACCCCATGTCATAGTTACGATTTGTCTGTTCTTGCCTGAACACAGCTGAAATGTTGCTTTTCTTTCTATTGCGTATACTTCTTTCTATTGCGTGCATATACCTCATATATCTGAGTATCGAACTTGCGTTACAAAAAGCAAGAAAAATCATCATGTCCGCATTTCACTGTCGCCTTGAATCAGTCTCTCTTGTTGTTGCCCAATTAAACAGCAAATTAATCAATCGACTCCAAATCAAAAAGAAAAACGAAGGAAGATGTTGCACAAGATAACAAAACGAAACTTTCATATAGAATGTAGAAACATCTTTCAACATAGCCACGTAACAAAAAAAAAGAAAAAAAGAAAAAGCGGTTTCGCGAACGAATATCAAACGAGGAAGCAACATCAAAATATTTCCCTCGTGAGTGATTATGAGCAGTCTGAATTTAGAATTGCATACAACATTAATTCCACTATGCAAAAACGCAGCAGTTGCAAGCTTCTGCATCGACACATATAAAAAAGAAAAAAAGCTCAGCTTGGCCTCTCCATATTGGTTAGTGGCACGGCTTTCACTGTTCGTTTTTTTTTCCTTCATCATAACCGTGCAAAAGCTCGCCATGCACTCAGCAAATGCGAGATAATTAATGAACATTCATTAGTGAAAACGCCGACACGTAAAAGACTTTCGTCGCAATTAAGAGACAAGCGAATCCACGTGGGCGATAAACAGAGTAACGACCGACCTGGGAACGGTTCGTTAGGAACGCACTGCAATGGGATACCGAACGAAACAATAAATCCCCAAATGGTCGTTAACACTAATACCTCAGGTACTTCTGTTTTCTTCAATGAAGATCGCGGCGTTCCTAAATGGGTCATTAGCTCAATAACATGCTAATGACTTTGCAGTATAATCCTGTTATTGCCCGGCAAAATGCAGAATATTCGACTTGCCTGATCAAAAGACATTTTAAAAATATATCGTTTAGTGCGTAGAAGGAGGTGCACCCTCAGTCTTTTCGGAGACTAAATGTATTGAGACTATTAGCCCCTTCCAGGACTATAAATGCATGGACCTATATGTCACAGAGTGGGGACTGCATTTCATGCTTTGCGCTGGCAATCGTAACCTATGTGCATTAAATGAAAATACGTTGAATTAAACGAGGATGTGATGTTGTAAAGTTGAGAACGAATCACCACAATCGCCATAATCGAGATGACAGTGTTGTGAATAAAATCTTGACATACAAACGGCACGATTAGCACTATTTGCGGCATGAGAGAAGCACTGTTTCTCATTTAGACAGAAGCTTCTCTAATTATATTTTCCATCAAATTCTCGCCCAGCACATATTTATGTAGAGTCTGTTGCGCTCCGGGAACCATTTGGTAATTTTTGGGACAATTTGAAGATATGAAGAGAAAATCTGAGGATGAGGGGACTAAAAACAGGAGTATTAGCTAAATAGGGGACACGAAGCTCCATTTACTCCTTTTCTGAAAAGCCAGTGAAGTATTTCTCTGGCTTTGCACTGGACTTTCAGTGGTGAGTCTCTCACCCTGACGGGATGGTATCACGTTCCACGTGATCTTCCGACGCCACCCACTCACGTTGCCCACCTGTACACTGCTGAAGAGGCCCAAGAAGGCCGAAACAGCTGTCCACTGCTGGCGTGGTGACGTTTGGAACGTGTGAACACGTGATATACGTGCAGCCAAAGAGCTTCGGCTACTTTCCCCGTGTGTATACAGGGTGTTTTTTTAGCCTTTACAGAATTTGTGTAAAAAGCTATGAGAGCAGCATGAATGTTGTTTTTGCAGTTGAGTTCTACGGCTAAGCAGACATCCTCTGGAAGAGAGTATGTAACTACAAGATGACTAATTACCTGAAATTCATTAATTAACTCTTTAATTGGGAAACCTCGTGGAAATGCGAGATAGCAGATTCAGAGACTATGCTCGTTGAACGCCATTCCACGTTTTAAAAATCCTGAACCACGCACGTGTGTTAAAACATCCGTCCCCTGATTTTGATATGCAAATGAGCCGAAACTGGAAAAGCGCGCCTGAAGAACGCGTCACCCTCGCCGACGGAGGCTTATCAGGGCCGGAAAGCGGCCAGCTTAGCTTTATATCGGACCAGCTGAGCGGCACCTGCTCCAATAATCTCCATCGCTCCAAATCACGTAGCCCTCTTACGTGAAACGAGCGCTGTACTCCGCGCGTCCCCGTCTCCACTGTTTCGGTTTCGGCTGGCTTTTGAAAAAAAAAGGAAAAAAAAAAACGAAACAAACAACAACAACTTTATTTCAGGATGATGGGTGGGGAGTTTCATCGCCGGGGGCGATACTCTACCCCATTGCTGGAGGTGAAGCGGGGAATGAAGGAATGGGTCCCGTTAAAATGAGGATCGAAGTCCTGTGGCGTCCAAAAAAAAGGCGAATGGAGCCTTGAGGGCACAGCATTGGTGAGCTGGATGCGGCCACGGGCCAAGCAATTCTGTGAAGGAGAGGGGGCGGGAGTGTAGCTCGTTGAGGGAGGCGGAGAGTACGGAGTGGGAAGGGTAGTAGTGTGGGCAATGGAGAAGATTGTGCTCGAGATCTTCAACAGCAACAGCACCGCAGTGAGTGCAGTGGGGAGAGTTAACTTGTCTCAAGCGGTAGCGCCACTGTGCTGTGAAGGCCACATCGAGGCGCATTCGATGAACTAATGCGGCGTCTTCACGAGAGATATCTGCTGGCATGCGGAAAGCGAGCGCTGGGTCAACTCTGCTCAACATGGCGGGGGGTAGTATGTCAGCGGTCCGTTGGCGGGTAGCCAGAGGAGTCACAAGGCTTCGAAGTATGGACAGCCGATCGCCTCTCAGCAGTGCAATACGCGTCCGTGTCCGAGGCGAGAGAGCTGCTTCGGCGGCGCTGTCCGCCAGTTCATTGCCTTCGACACCGCAATAAGCGGGAACCCCTCGGAGAGCGAGCCTATGTCCTGCTTCGTAGACAAGTACCAGAAGAAAAAAAAAAAGAAAAGGTCGAAGGCCTCAGCATAAAGCGAGGTAGTAGCGAGGCTTATGCAGTAGCTCCTGCTACTGCCTAAGCTGTCTGAACTCGACGAACTTGACTCATCCAAAACATCCAACATCTGCAGTAGGTCTGCCGGTTCCATGGCGGCCATGTTGCGCAAGTGTAGGCAATGGAAATGAGGGTGAGAAGGAGCAGAAAGCGGAATTTGAGAGCTCGTGTTCCTGTCCACACCGCCGATATTCTCGGTGTGGCCTGACCTGCACGAATTCAGTGCTCGCGAGCGCACGCGAACGACCAGCAGAACATGTTGCGTGTTGCCCTGAAACGACCAGCAGAACATGCACGCTCGAATCAGTGCAACTTTTTCTGCACGAAAACGACCAGCTGAATTCGCTATTATAAACATATTACCCACGTGCAGCCATAGGACTCCGCCCGCCTAATTTTCACTTATATATGTACTTGCTGGCTTGCGCTGCGGCCTCCACAGGTGACGCTGTCACCGTGGAACAATGATGTCTCGACGAGACATAGTACTGGAGCCGACCCGACATCTTGTTCTTTCCCTGCGCCGCGCCGATGAGTCCGAAGCAGGACGAAATGGCCGTCCGCGACAGCCGAGGACAGCTGTGTCGTCCTACTTGGGGCTCTTCGGCCCGCCGCAGGGAAGTGACACGATCGTGGGTCGGCGCTAACAGCGTGTCTCGGCGAGACACCAGTGTTCCAGGGTGACGGCGCCATATGTGGAGGCCACAGTGCAAGCCGGGAAGTACATATACAAAGGGAAGTAGCCGAAGCTCTGTGACTGCACGTGGAGCTGTAACCGTGTCATTCAGTCTTTGCTTGTGCTTCGCACTCAGGAATAGTTTAACATCTCAAGTGAGGGGCGAATTCTTTTACTTTCCATTTACTAACGTTGCGAAGTTTCGTTTACAAAGTGCGGAAGGCCATGAGCTCGTCGTTTACGTGATGAGAGTTTCAAAAGAGGCAACGCTCTTAACATACCAATATCGCAGCAAACTTGTGGATTTATTTGTTGCCTGACATCTGAAGAGCCTGGAGGGGCGTTAGAAGGGCGAAGAGAAACAAGAAACGATTGACACGTTAACGGAAACTACACAGAAACTAGATCTCCGGGGCAAAGAGGGACCCTCGGGATGGAAACAGAGTTCACTAATGACCAGAAGAACATTCCAGCTGCGAAGGCTCTTGAGAAAAGGTCTTGGTTCTCAGATGGGATTTCAACCTGTCGTAAAGTAGCCCCGAAGGAAGAGGAGGGTGAGGGAGAAGTGAGAGTAAAAGAACGTTTATTTCCTCGAGTCTCAGCGGAAAAGATGTCACTTGAAGCCATTGAACGCCGAGAAAAGCGAAGAGAAACACGGATGGAAATAATTTTCACTACGCCGCATTACAGCGTGTCGTTTGCGTTTGTTTCTATAAGGTTAGGCTCTCCTTTCTTGACAGACAGGTAGTCCGGTCGACTAAAATTTTATTGTAACAAAAATATTGCAAGATACAGAGCACTTTTTTACGCCTTTGAAAGTGCAAAAGCTGGGTTTTTGTGAATAAATAGACTTTTTCATTCCGCAGGCTCAACTGAAAGGTGTAAAATAGTGTTCGAAATGGTGTTTGCAAAATGCGCACCTAGAACAGTATTAGAGTTCAAACATAGCCCATTAGATGTGTCATGTTAGCGTGCCCTTTGAAATGGCACTTTTTGTAGAGCGCGAGAAGGTGAAAAACGTGTTGGTTGAGCGGCATGGTAAAAACGCCAAGAAACACTGACCGACAGAGGACGTGTTTTACTAGCAACGTATACAAGTAAGACACCGACGTCCAGTCTCTTGACTGCCAAATCCTTCGCCACAAAAGCCACTTTAGCTGGAAACAGGTTGACGTATTTCATGCTCACATGCTACAATGTGAGCATGCAATCCGTATGGTGAGGAACTTACGCCACAAAGGTGGTGTGGCATAAGACTAGCCATTTACACCCGAAAGTTGTGAAAAATGACTGTTAAAACTCCCCAAATGACTCTGGCGCACTGCGAATGCCTGATAACTCCGCGTGTCCGTGCTCCCTGTGATTCCTGGATGTGATTCTTTACAACCATTTTGAGATTCTGTGTCAGCGGTCTGATATTACACGGTCAACCTAGAGTTGCAATAAGTCTTCCCTTGTACAAAGGACCCTTCCATCTATGACGTTATTAATGCACTTAGTTTCTTTATGTTGCCTTTAAATGCGGCTCTTTTTTTTTTAATTTAGAACATCCATCGCAAACAATAAACACATCAACATATACAAGCAATGATGATGACCGAGGACATTTGCAGCTTCATTGGTGGCTCCCTATCCCAAGGCAACTTGTTTAGTATGGGATACGAAATACTGGGCAAATATTGAGACGCACATCTAAGCCCTTGGTACTGCGTAACAACACGTGCCCACAGGCACATCGTTGCCAAAATTACTTCGTAACGCTGCATAATTTCCATAACACGCCAGAACCTAACAGTGACTGATACCCTACTACGGGATCGTCGGTGGAAGACGACGTCATGGACTGACTTGGGCACTCCCGCTTATTCTGCGCACTTGTACTAAACATACTTGTATTTCTGTGGCTCAACTCATAGAGTCAACAATACAAAAAAAAAAAAAAGAACTTGTACTGTCTGTATGAAGGGAAGTGCCTCGTCCTGAGGCACTTCCCTTCGTACTTCCTTACCGGTTCGCTGGGTTTCTACTTCCGTCTTGTACTGTGTGTGTTCTTTTGAGGCTCAGAAGTAGTGTGTTGCAGAAAAGCGTAATTCGTGGTTTGAACGCAAGCACAGCTTGATTTGCTCATTGTCATGAATGCTGGGACTGAGGTGTAACATTTATGACCAGACAAAATAAGCGCACCCAAGCAGCACAGAGGACCGGGAAAAGGTTGGGAAGGCAACGGGGCCACTGGTTCTGCAAATGCCGGTACCGAATGCAGGAACCCGAGGCTATGCCGGTTGCATCCCGCTACCAAGAGAAAGGAGAAATGCGATAGGGAAAAATTGTGAGGTCGCTTCCCGAAAAATCCCCGACATTCACCCGATCCGTGATCACGTGGTAGACGTAAAACAAAAAAAGCAAAACCATAGGATTTCACCCCGTTCATTCCCCGACACCATGCCGATTGCATATCACGTCACCGTGCCTCATACGTAGCAGGCAAGCGCACTTTTAGGGCATCCAAGCTGTCTGCTATTATAGATGCACCGATAAGGCAATAACTAAGGAAATGTGCATTTCATTTAGAGTTGCAGAATTGAGATTTGCGTCTCACAGTCGGTTGTGGCATTTAAAAATGACAACATAGTCCTTTTTCGGTTCGAACTTCCAAACTTATAGCTTAGATGGGTAGAAATCCAGCGACTCCCTTCCTACAAACTTATAGCTGGTATTTACCAGTACACTTCGGCGAATATCACCCCGGAGTTTCTTTTCAGCAACTTCGTTTACACAGCAGCTCCGCAAGGGGACCGCCCCAGTCATTGTTTACGTTCTCCCTATTGCAAATGGCGACGTCTTTAACATCGTAATAATTCGTGGCCAACTACGATCATGAGCTACGCTACAGTGGTCGGTCTGTTGATTAATTTTTGCCCACCTGAGAGTTCCTTAACGTGCGTTAAATCTCACACACGGGGTACAGGGCTTAACCCCCGTAGACGGCGAAGCAATCCGTACCAACCACCAAACTGCTAGCCTCCTCACGGCTCGAACCAGCGACCCGAGGGCTGAAAGGCCGACACGCTATCTCATCAACCAAGCCACTGAGGCGGCCCCCTGCTAACAGGCTACGACACTGCATGTGACAGGTTGCTGACGCTACAGTGGGCACTTTGACTCAGCCGCCGATTTTACGCTACAGAATGATGATTCCTCCTTCCCGTGCTTTAAAATGCTTGTTCCCAGCGGATAAAAGTTGTATATTCTCAAAATGCGGATTAAGTTTGAGATTTCATGAGTGATAGTGCAGACGATGTAATTAGGAGGTACGTTCGTGATTCAAACTCGCCGAACTGTGTGGTACCAGTACCAGGAAAAGGTCCACAAAATCCACAAACTATACCGAACGGTACACATAGAGGAGCATCCCGAGAAAAAACTGGTTTGGGAACTGGTTGGATATCATGAACCCAGACATACGATGTACTCTCATTACGGGCGGCACGATTTCCCAAAGGTAACATCAACAGCGATTTGCTGGGAGCACTGTCAAAGGTTTCTCAAAACTCTACATTTGTGACATCAAACAGTAAGCAACTCTGGCATGCTGGAAGCACTATTTCACCTCATTCTCCTCTGCACTGTTCTATTTCTGGGAAACATGCTGTCATATAAGGCTGGAAGACTTCTATGTGTCGCCAAACAGAAATCTACTCTGCACCTACCTTGCAGAGAACGTGTTGTTCACTCCCTGTGAACTCGGTGTAAGCTATGCCATTAAGCCACGATGACTGGCATATGGATGCGGGAAACAACCTAGCAGAAGGTCAAAGGCAGGCACTGACATGTAGCAGTGGGTAGCCCAGTCTACAGTCATGAGGCACACTTGAAGGCAGGTCTCCGCGTGCTTTGTATAGACTGTTATGTTTGACAGTCATGGTTCTTCGATGATCATTGATTTGTGATGATTATGACAGACAGCAACACCAACCCATATGGTAGAATTTAGCAGATGCAGGTATAGCCAACAACGGCCTGCAATTTATTTGCACAGAGTATACTGAACGGACAAACATTCATTATGGGCATCTGCAAATTGACCCCAGTTTTTCTTTTATGTTTAATATCATGCATCACAGAACCAAACCCCACAAAGATCACATACACACACAAAAAAAAAGACAATGAGATGCATGACAGATTACATGGCATAAATGCAGTTGAGCTGGTGAAAAATCCATGGCAAAACAAAAAATATGGAGTTGCTGGCAAAACACAGAACGATCTGCAACACTGATGCAGCAATCACAAAGTTATCAGAGACAGCACTTGAACCCACGTCGCCCTGCCTTCTGGACAAACGTGCTGGACTACAGAACACTGGAAGCCACCTAGTGTAGGATGGTGTTGCTTCAAATGCCTCCTTTGGTAAATTCTTGATTGCTGCACTTGACTGAACACTGTAGCACTGCACTGTAGCTTTGCACACTGTAGAGGCAGTGTGTTTAGTGCCTTGCTTGCAATTGAGTGAGTAGATAAACAGAAAATCTTATGTATGTGTGTGAAAAAGTGGTGATGCTTTTACAGACAAAGAAACGAAGGTCGGGATGTTAAGCATTTGCACTTTCATGGCCTGTCTGAAGTCACTGTTTCAAAATTTTGCGTCATCGTTTAACTAGTATGTATCAAATTACTCCGCACAATCAAGCATGCCAGGTTAATGCAGGGGTGATCAGCATGCCAGGAAATCCTGCATCTCCAGCCACTGTAGACCGCTCAGCAAGGTGATGAAATCTGGTGAGCCTCAGAAAAACCTTGCACGCCATACTGCTATTCCATGAAGGTCCGTGCTGCACTACGACAGGTCCCAACTTTGGTGCATGACAACATATTTCAAACAAAAATTATAACTACGTTCTGTCAGTACTTTTGGATAACCATTACGATACCGTGCTAGCTATTTGATACCACTGGGAGCCGGAAAATATATTCAGCATTAAAAATGTTGCATTTGAGCCTAACATTGCTGCTTTGTTTTGTCGCAGTGACCACAATAACCAGGAAGAACAAAAAAATTGGAATAACACACCTTCTGCAAGATTTATAGCAATGGTGATAAGGCTAATCAAATTATTTGGTGTTGTTATCACCAAGAAGCGATAGCATTCAAGCCTGGTGGCACTGACCGACGCAGACGCTGCTTTATTACGGGCAACATCAGTAGTTGCTGGGAACCAGATGAAAGGGGAAGTGTGCTGCCGTTGCTTCTACCGTGCGACTGCCAAGATTCTAAGCAAGATAACAATCAGCGTATATTGGGGACCACTTAATCCATGTTACGGTAGAAGCAGCATCAGACTGTGGCTGTCGGAATTTTATCTTTCTTTTTGTCACGATATTTCTTACCGCATTCGTGCATCATGATGTAAAATTTTGTTGATTTTGAAATTTTTATTTTTATTTTTATTTTGATTTCTTGAATTTTTGGAGAGACTGGACTACTGGATGAGAAGATGAAGCATACTCTGGTTAGGAAGTCCACACACAGTGACCGTTTCTTGCTGCAGCACAATAATTCCATGCTACAAATGCCTGGTACGACCGCTTGTGTCGCAGTGCTTTGTATTGAGCGGGCAGTCTTTCATGCTGTAAAAGACCTAATCCCTTTTTGGTTTTTTTCTGTTGTGGTTGGGGAAACTGATGTGAGTAAAGAATCCCTTCTGTATAGCACTGCTATCTTGCCTTTAGAGCATAGTTGCACACGTTACTCAAAAACAGTAATCGGTTACTGTTACTATTACTTGTGTGAGAAGTGGTTTTTACCGTTACAAATTACTTGTTAGTCGCAACGGACTGATGAAACAGGTGGTCTTAGCGGGAGTTCGGTGTTTGCCACAGTACGTGGAAAAAGTAATCATTTACTTGTATAATTGATTAGAATGATGTAATTGTAAACTGATCACTTAGAAATTACTTTGTCATGAAACTAATCGATTACAGGAAAAATTGCTCAGAAAAGCAATCTATGACTATTGACGCAATTGCATGTGAAACATGTACAACTCTGCTTTATAGTGATGTGTGCAGCTAATGCTAAGCCATTACGACATTGGGTCCAGCTGTCTTGCAGACCATCATGTTATCCCGACTTGGAGGCTCTGCCCTAAATGAGAGCGTAAGAACTGTGATGAAAAAGCTCTTGTCCAACTCCATGGCTCTGAGATACAGCCTGAAAGGGGCCCAGAAGAAAAGGGACTTTTCTGCACTGAGGCTGTATAGCTGTGTTGTTGGTATGCCTTCTGCTTATCCGTGCACAGCTTTTTGTACAGCTTGTTTGTTATCAGGGGCCATCTTGAGTAGACATGAGAGAGTCACAGAGAAGGAGATCCAGTGGAGAATTGGTCATTACCTTGCTGGGGCTACGGATCGTGATGGGGGCCGGAAGTTAAGACCTTTGCGACGTGACTACACTGCCTGCAGGGAAGCCGGAGCATCGCCACCACGGGTGTAGAGCTTGGAAAGTGCCTGAGTGACCAGGACTTTGAACACCACTTGCTGTAAACTGCCTTTGTTTTTTCTGTGCACCACCCTTACTGCGCACATTATTCCATTTTTTCATGATTCTTTAAAAAACTTGCCTCAAATATTCTGCACAGTGTTCACTCCTAGCTGTTAATTGTCGGACAGTGTACATGGGCCCACGTACCAGTGATAGGCATCAGTGACTTTCCCACCTGAACTAACTTTATTTCATTTTATTACATGCAAAGTGTGCTGCGTGGCCGTGCTTTGTAGAACCTGTTAACTTTACTTTAACTTAACTTGACTACTTAACTTTACCCTCCAACGTTTTGCATTTTTACTTTGTGGGACAGTGTTGGCTTCGGTTAATTTTCTCCGTGTTTGAACTGTCCCAACCGCGTTTGACTTGCACACGGTTTTCGTTTCGTGTCTTTTGACTGCTTTTACTGCGGCTCTTTTTTTAACTTTTGGATATATCGCTGGCAGTGAGTCTTATTGGACCCTGCAAGGATGCTTCATTATACTTTCCTTTTGTCAAGCAAGTACAACTGAGTCCATACGAGTGCTGTTTTGTAACGCTGTTGGTTGTTCACTTCTAGTCACTTCTAGTCATGCAAAGGTGCTTTATCATACTTTTTGTAGTTTTGTCCAGCAAGTAGAAGAGTCCAAATGAGTGCCGTTTTGTAGCGGTTTTGGTAGGCTGCAAAATATGTAGCAATGAGTACAATAATAAATGAGAGTGTCACGTGAGCGTCTTGTCCTTTTTGGATGCAGAACACCTTCCGAACAGCCGTATAGGAGGAAAGCTTTTTTCTGTGGTACGTTAAAAACTGGCGGTACTAAAATTGCGGCCATTCTAATTAAATCCAGCAAGTACTGCAGAAATATTCAGTTTTCCTTTTATTGCCCGGTTTGGAAAGTGTACTGCGTTTGAAATAAAGATCTCGCATTAAAAGCGAATAATGAACCATAAAAGTGGGCGAGGAGGAAGGGGAGGGTAGGCTCTTACTCAGTACCGGGAACCAGTCGGGTTCGCGCCGGGCTCCGGTACCAAGACCCAATTTTGGTACGATGTGTTCCCGGTGTTGCAAAACCGGTACAGGTCTGATGTCAGGCCCCGGTACTATCGTATCTCATACCGCCGTCGGACCGAGGTTCTCCCGACGCGCTGTGCTGGTTGGGCACAAAGGCATGAACGTCACAGTATGAGCCAAAGGTCCAGGTAGAGCGGGACGATGAGACCAGTGTCCGTGCACTCTCAGAACAGAACTTCGCCGCATAGCACGTTGTCCCCCAACCATTGCCACAAATGGTAGGATCACCACTCCTGGAGGAGCGGCGGGAGGGGGCGTACGCCCTTTTGTAGCACTACAAAAAAGCCGTACGCCCGACCCCCCCCCTTTCTCTCTCTCTCTCTCTTCAAATCAAAAGCGTTAACCCTATCATTCGTGGCACGGGCTAGCGTACAACGTGCTATGCGGTGAAGTTCTGTTCTGAGCGTGCGAGATGATGGAGGAACAAAAACAGTGCGTGACGGCGGCATTGAGTCCATAGACCTCGTATAGCACTGGTGTCAACATGAATGGTGCTTCGGTGATATCGATAAATCCAGATAAATAATCATTAATCCAGTCTCTTCTGCTCATTCTCTCACTGCGATAGAGATCAGTCCATGGTGATATGCTCGATATCTTGCAACGCAGCAGTGCTGGAACATACGGGACATACGGTGGCTTAATCTGAGAACACGCCAAGACATTTCATGGAGTTTCACCATAAGAATTCTCTACCTACTATCATTATGGAATTGTTTTTGAACTCTCCACTGCACGGTATGCAGGAACGATAATGGCTGACAAGAAAAAAAAAAAAAGAAAAAAAAATCATAATAAAACCTTCCGTTCCGGTAGTTAGAGATCATAGTAGCCCATCATAGTCGTTGGTACGAACTGATGCAACGGAGATAGTTTACCCCACAGATGTTCCGGTTCCCAGGATAGTGGATTCTGCGCTGCCTTGAGACGCTCGAAAACCCGCGATATCTTTTGTATAGCTTGACGTATTACATCCAGATTTTCAAAGGCAGCGGATTCTCGGATTGCTTTCCGCACTTTTTGTCTCTGTTCAGCGTGAAGCATGCAATTCCGCAATGGGTAAGCGCGAGGATTTTTTCGCAGCAGTATTCTGCGCTACATGCAGTTTGCTACCGCCTCAGTGGCGGTGAATCGCCCACCCCATCATCATCATCTATTGTGTGTGTGTGTGTGTGTGTGTGTGGTGGTGGTGGTGGTGTTCGTGTGCGTGCGTGCGTGCGCGCGTGCGCTTTGTACGCAAGTATGCCTTACACTCTAAAAATTCCTTGAAGAAATTATCGGCGGAAGTCCTAGGAAACTGCGCTGCTGCAATATCACACCTTGCCTGGACATAGAAAGCGGTAGACACCTCAAATTTGCTGTGGCATATTACGTGGTTCACACACGAACCTATAAGATCCCTTTTTTATATCTTATGGATGGTAAACGAAAGACAAAGTAACGTTTAAAAAAAAACGAGATGAGAATTCGTGAAGAGCTAGAAATTGCGTATATGAACGCTGCACCGCATATGATTTTTTATATATTTTTTTTTAATTCCGTGTTATTGCCGCGAAGCAACAGTGGCTATGAGCGGCGTACACTTGTGGACAGATGGAGAAAGTACAGCAGGAAGGAGTGGGGGACAGGGGGGACGGGGTTAGTATGCGTCCTGGGCCGACTTCATTGGGGAACTGTGCCGACATTCGTCTGGAAAACCTCAGACATCACAGCCGGTGGTAGGATTCGAACCCACCACCTCCCAGTCTTGAGCACGACCTTGGCTACCACCAACGACCGGGACGCTTTAACCCGCTCGGCCATGCCGCTGGGGGATATGAATCCATGCAGCACAATATACTGAAAGTTGAAATACATGGGGGGTATCCACTGGCAGGTGTCTTTTCATTGCCACGTTTCATTTCACAAGGTTACCTATCAGTGAAACAACCTTGATCTGCTCGTACCCCCTGTGCCCTCGTGCTTTTGATGCCTTGTTCCACTAGGGTACTTTTGCAGCGTTGACATCCCCATACAGGAAGACTGGCATGCCCCTTTCTTCCACGCAGAATCAGCGGAACGATTCGTCCCTTTCGCGACTTCAACGTCAGAACAGCACGCCGGCAACATTGTGATAGAAGGGAAAGCAACAAAAGGTAACAACAAAAAACAAAAACAAAAAAAAAACAACGCCATTGAGTACGACAGAAAGCAAAATGGCTTTCACTGTCCTATCCCCGTATTCCCGGAGGATGCACGTCCACATTCGCAAAGTGTCGTGGCGCCAGCACGGTGTTTGGAGAATAGGAAAGCATGAAGTTAGGCGGCTGCGTTTATTTTTTGTGCCTTGCGTGGGTGCTTCTACAGCCGGTGTCCATTTCGCGATAGCGCACGCATAGAAAATGGGGCAGTGATAGCGAGGGCAACGTTTAGGGAATGGGGAAGGTATAGGGAGGATTACGTTTAAAGAATGGAAGAGGGATAGCAAGCGTGTAACGCACAGGGTGCGCGGGAAGATAGCAATGGTAACTTTTTTTTTCTCTCTCTCTCTCTCGCGAAGGAATAGCTGATGCACCAAAGTTTGTGTTGTTGTCCTGAGGTGCGAAGGGGGAAGAAAGGAGAAGTTTTATGAAAATGTATTTCTTGTGAGAGAAAGTGTGAATGAAACACAAAAATTAGACAGAAGCAAGCGAAAGTGACACAGAAGCCACATCCCCACCAGCAATGGGGTAGAGTATCGCCTCTGGCGATGAGCCTCCCCACTCTCCATCTCAAAATAAATTTGTTGTTTGACACAGAAGCTAGCGGCGAAAATACAAGTTGCGGATGTACAATAAATAATTTGCTGACACCTCCCCACTTCATCATCACAATATATATGTTGTTGTTGTTGTTGCTGACACCGAAGCACCTGAGAAGCAAGAAGCTTCATTTTGGCAATTTTGAAATGATTTCTTTAAATGTCCTTTTTCAGCTTGACCTTCTCGAATAAAGTGCAAGGAGGCAGTCAGGTATTCGTGCTGAGGGAAGTAGTAGAACAGTACTGTATCAGTGCTACACCTAATTACGTCTTGCACTCCTGTTTTTTGCCGTGACTGCCCTTTTCTGCCGACCTAATTCAATTTTTACAAAAATGCTGAAACGCGCACGTGCACTGAGGTATTCATCGCCGAATTTTTCTGTGCAAATAAGTCGAAAGCGAAACTACGCCGATCAGGAGCGCGTAAAGGAATTGAACCCTGCACGGGGCCGACTTTTCCGTGGCCAACTCGACCCGGGCGCACCGAAAAGTGGCACGGTGCGGCCCGGCCCGGCCCGGCCCGGTAACTCAGCGAACAGTGCACTGCCTGGCATCTCCAGCTGTGATTTCGCTTCACTTTCGCTAACCAAACAAATTTATTAGTAAATTTATAATAATGGGAACATACAGAACTGGAGACAAAAGCGCGAGACAAAAAAAAAAAAAAAAAAGTCCGGAACGGAACCCGGCAAGCGCGTTATCGTTACTCCCTGCTTCCAATCGATACCTCTCTCACCTAGCTATGCGAGCGTTATTGGGAGGAGTATGAGCAATGCATGATTATGCATTAATGCGTATGGATATGCACAGAAACTACGCAAGCACGTGATCAAATCAACTAATATTCCTGCTTTGTACGGGATTAGCTGCGTGAGCCGTACCGCGGCCGGGCTCACGGAGACATGTTTGTCGGCCCGGCTCGGCCCGGCCCTGAGTGCTGGCATATTTTGTCGGCGTTGGCCCGTCCCGACCAGAAGCACAGAGCCTACTCTTAAAAATCAACTTCGCCGCATAGCACACTCCTAACCATAATCTCAAATGATATCGTTACCTGTCCTGATTTGTAGACGTACGCCTTTTTTGTGACAATTACGAACAGCATAAGTGTCACAAAAAAGGCATACGCCTCAGGTTCTAAACAAATCAGGACAGATAACGACATCATTCGAGATTATGGTTGGCTTGGGGCGTGCTATGCGGTGAAGTTCATTTTTAAGAGTGTAGTTACATGCGCTTTCCTACAGGACAGGACGTCCGCCTAGCCACATAACACGCTTGCAAGAATTGGATCAGTGCCACTCTCACACCTTAAATACAAAAGCCTGTAAAGATAAAAAACACCCCCCCTGCAGAGTAGTTGTTTGTGACGTGGAAAGGGTATGCAGAAAGGTGGGAAATCCACCGGGCCGGTGAGGAGAGGAAATATTACTCTGCTATCGTGGTGGCTAGGTGTGCGTACACGAGTACATTCTGTATGGAGACTATGGACACCTTCTAAAAAAGACACCAATCCGAATGGCTTATTCTACAGCAGACACTATTTCATGGTGGTGGTGGGGTGGGGATGTATTCCAGTCTGAGACAGTATTTTCAGATGGGTTACTTGCGAATACAATTGTCAACATTGTTGTTGTCCTCTTTGTATTGTGTGTTCCTCAAACTCAAGGAAATGTCACCTCTTTCTTTCAGTTGAGCCTGCAGAATAAGAAGTGTCCTCATCGGAAGCACAGTTCTCACATGGTGAAAGGTACAAAAGAATTACTGTATAAGCTACTGTTGAAAAGTCTCGCACTCTCAACGGTGCCTTTTCCAATTGCTTCCCATCCCTTATTACTGTGTTTCAACGAAAACCGACGCAGTGACATCGAAATCTCTATCATAAAAGAAAAACTCCCCCACTCCTTCCTGCTGTCCTCTTTGCATCTGTCCTTGTCTGTACGCCGCTCATAACCGCAGTTGCTTCGCGGCGCTAACACGAAATTCAAAATTCAAAAATAAAATAAAACAAAAACAGCGTAGTTGCGCAAACAAGTAGCTAAAGCAAGAAGAACAAAAAAGATGTCAAGGATAGGATGACTCTTCTGTATGTATCTATATCTATATCTAGAGTCACTGTTCACGGACAAAAGACGTCTTGGCTCCCATCTTTCCATAAGCAAAGCAGGCGTGCAAACACAGAGATGTGCGTGTGCCACTTTCATGCAACTTTCATGGAGGTAAAATATTTATTCTGGGCGGGATAATAACAGGCAGTGTCTGAGCTATCAAGTAACCATTAGCGACACGAAAAGGTGCAGAGGCTAGGCGGGGGTGGGGGGGTGGGGGGTGGGGGCATATGCTTATTAAAAAGCAAGAAAGATGAGTCTATAGGGCTTCACTGTAGGGTCTATGGGATGCAATAAGAAGCGGTACGTACTTCCGTGACCTCCTCCGCTGGAGTTAAATTATGCATGCGAAATCCTTTTTAGCGCGAAGAGTATGGCTTTCAGGGAGCTCGCAGAAAGTGCATGTGCTTCCATACATTTTTTTGGTTGACGTGTTAAAACGTGGAGCTCTTGAAAAATTTATTGCAAAGACTAAGGGAAACACATTCTAAGAAGAAAAAAAAAAGGAAAAGAGTAAATGGGGGGAAAACTACAGCTTTTTGCAGATAATCCACGTTCTAGTCCCCTAACCCCGAAATTTACTACCCAGTACTTTAAATAAACTTGACTTAAATAAACTGAATAAATGAAACTTCGCATCAGCTTCCGAGCATTTCGTCCAAAAGGGGGGGGGGGGGGGGTGATGGCTGTGTCGCAATGAATCTTGTGCCCAAAAATATTATACAGATTTCTTTTTTTTTTTTTTGAAAGTGTAAGGCTGCCCCACGCTCTTCAAAAATTAACTTCGCCACATAGCACGCTCCTAGCCAACCATCATCCCGAGTAACATCGTTCTCTCCCTTGGTTTGTTGAATACACCTTTTTGTGACACTTATGCAGTAATGATAATTGTCACAAAAAGGCGTACACCCCCCGCTTTCCACAAATCAAGAGTGATAGAGCTATCACTCTGTACAGTGGTTGGTCTTCTGCGTCCTATGTGGCGAAGCTTTGTTTTAGGAGCGTACAGTGTGATACTTCTATCACCCTTGATTTGTGGAAAGCCCGCGACGTACACCTTTTTGTGGCAGTTAACATTTCTGCATAAGTGTCACAAAAAGGCGTACGCCTCCCGTTTTCAGCAAATCAGGGGAGAGAACGATGTCATTCGGGATGATGGTGGGCTAGGAGCGTGCTATGCGGTGAAGTTCATTTTTTAAGAGTGTGGGTACCCGGGTTCGAATCCCGGTGCAGGCTCTGCTGTCTGGGGTTTTTCCTTGTTTTTCCTCAAACGCTTTCAGACATATGTCGGCACAGTTCCCTTAGAAGTCGACCCAGGACGCACATTCGCCCAGGGCGTCAGTCGTGACGTTGCCCCACATCTGTGAGGCCGACAACGGCGAGCCCTTTCACCAGCACAACCACCGCCACAATCATCATTTTTTAAGAGTGTACGATGGTTGGCCTTCAGCGTGCTACGTTGTAAAGCCTCGTTTTAAGAGTGCAGTGGCTCTCTGGCAGGCGATCCACCACATTCCATCAAACACTGTCCAAGACCACAGTGCATGGATCCGGAAAGGGGAAACCATTTTGCATTCTTATGCTGCTAGAGCGAGGAATGGAGTTATACGCCCTGTATTAGAAAGTCGTTAGGTATTTCACCCAGAAGTTAGCAACTTCGTGTATATATGTTGGCCCATGCAGATTCAAATCCTGTTTCGCCTGGCATGAGCAGCAGTCCTTTGAGGTACGTTACTTTCCTGTGGTTCCCCTCTCACGTCGGTATCAGCGGTAATGAAAGAGCGGACCTGAGCTGCAGCTCTTGCTTGCCCAAGCTGGCAATAGCCTGGCTGACATTTACGTTTTTTTTTCTTTCACTCTATTAAAATACCCCCCCCCCCTTGCTTAATAATTCGGGACCACGCCGACAGTCCAACGGCCGTTACGAAGCTAGTTGAAATGCGTCACGACGGGGTACGGGACATCATTCAAAATCATCAACCACCTTCTTCCCATGAGAGGCCTACAACGTGCCATAAGAACCATGCTACATATAGCCTACGCACACCATCTGCGTTCACACCAACTCACAACTGTGCGATGTTGGCTCTAGGGATGATGCCAGCTGCTGTCACTTTCATTATCCTGAAATCATCGAACATATCCTGAAAGAATGCCGCGCATACAACTCGGTGCGGGAAACCCTCCTTGCACACTCCAGGAGTGGCGCGTTGGCGAACATCCCATACAGGGTGTCCCAGAAGAAAAGGCAAAAAATTGTAACATGTAGGTTGAAGTGAGATGAGGTGAATATATTTTAGGAAGAAGCTTGAGGGGAGGTGAGGAAGATACTACAGAAAGAAGGTTGAGGTGAAGTGAGGTGAGGAAAATACTTTAGAATGAAGGTTGAGGTGAGATGACCTGAGGAAAATACTTTTAAAATGAGGTTGAAATGAGGTGAGGAAAACATCTGGTACAAAAATTTAGGTGAGGGCAAAGATCGTGAGGGCATTTGCCCACCTCTGTTCAATCGAAGTCTGTCGAGCAAGGACTCTTCCTCCCTTAGATAGCGGCCTTCTAGAGAGCCCAGTGGGCTAATCCATTGGTATCGCCATTGCACTTATCGCCGCCCGCAAGACACGTCGCAGTGCAAGAGTTTTGGCTGCTATATACCAGCCCAGGCAGCACAAACCCTCGGGAAAAGAATGGGAACGCAATGGGGGCTTCGGCCCCTGAACGGGCGATAGTGCACGACTGGTTCCCGGTGGTGTGAAAACGGAGGAGCTCAAGAGAAGATAAGGTCGTCCCCCGACGGTGCCCTGATCATTTCTCGGTCTGGTCTGCCTTTGGTCATGTAAACAATAATATAGGATCGCTCCCCGATGCTGATCTGATCACTTCACGATAATCAGTCACATGACCTGGGTGCGGTAACGCATTTCTCTTCCCAGGTTGTCAGGCGCCGAGTGTTGCAATCACGTGACCGACAGTTTCGAATCTCGCCAATGATGTTCCTTGATCATCGAGCCGTGTTTGCACTGTCGGAGTCCCCGTCGCCCTCGCTGTGCGTAACGAATGAATCCGGCCGTGCTCCCGAAAATTTCGAGGAATTCTGACATTTTTAAGCGATTCATCGAGGGGTAAGTGCTATTTCTTCTTGTGGTATTCCTCGCATTGATAAACGTTACTCATAGATGCTCTTCAACATGAATGACACCGTTCTAGAAGCCTTCTTTCGAAACTTGACAGTGCAGCATCACATAGTTTCGATTTCAGTGATCCATTGTGGTTTTTGCGATGCTTTTAGGATAATGAGCTACGTTACGGTGAAAATATGGTTCAGTAAAGTGTGGAATCGTATGTATTGTGTATTTGACATCAAACGCAATATAACCATTTCTCAGGACGACTGCGTGCTGCAGCTGTGCTTTCCAACTCCTGCGCGCCCACAAGACTGGTATGCTGGAGGACTTCAGCTCAAGGTTCGGTTTTGTAGTCATTCTAAATAAAACGAAAAAATAAAACTCCCGAAGGGAATTTGGCCAATTATTCCTCTTTAATACGTTTGCGTAGTATGATCGACGCATGATATGTCACATTGTTTCGAATTGTGAGTGAATGAAAGCTATCCTGATATTTTATTCAGAATGTAACGTGAAATCAATGCCTTGATGGGGGTATCACTGGAGTGTCCACCACCAGATCTCTGCCTCAGAGCTAGTGATGATGGTCAAGATTTTTCTAGCGGATCTTGTCATGTCATGCTGACAACTGAAAGTTTAGCTATTTGGTATGTATTCAATAACGTGTGCGTCTTGTGGTGTGGTGTACTTTTCTCAGTGTAACCCTGACCTCAAGCTATCTTCCACTTTCAGAATCCACCCCGCACTTCGGTTACAACACTATGAACCTATCGCGCTGTAATGTTTGCTTGATAGGAATACAATCTGGTATGCTGTGTTGTTTTTCTTTTAAAATGACTTCGGTTATCCATAATAAGAGGCCTTCATAGCAAGAAAGTCAATGTATAAGGAAGGGCTTCTTCTTGATACATTAATATTTTTCACAGTTCTCTTAAAGACAAAGGTACGAGTCACACTACATGCGCCATACTGGTCCTCAAATTGTATGTATATATATTGCCCTCGTATTAGCAAAGGTGCACAGATATATTCTTATATTGTCTTAAAGAGGGCAGAACGATTATGACACATGTCGGACACAACGGACTCTCAAGTTGTTCCCCTGTTCCATGTTATTGGGGGTAGCTCATTACCAGTAGCTCAGTACTGTAACTAAGCTACTCAGCTTAGCTATTATCAGTAACTTTTTGCTTAGGTCTTTGCTTTTGAGCTCCGGTAGCTTCTTGAGGAGTTCGTTCATTTCTCTCTTTCTTTTTTTTTGGGGGGGGTGGTAAATTTGTCAGAGTAACTTGGACAAAGTTCCAAGCTCCTTTTGTTCGATTCTCGTCTACAAACATCGCAGGCTGAGTCCCCCCCCCCCCCCCCCCCCATTGCTTGAGATGAAAGATGACACGCACAATGGCGCGTCTAACTCCCTTGTTGTTACACAGTGTTACAAATATGTTTTAGCTTTGCATTAGGAAGCTCGGGTGTCGCGCATCTTAACTATAAGCAGTGTATTCATAATGATAGAGGGCATTGTGTAGTAGGGTTAAAACTTGGCACTGTTCTACGATGTGTGCATAGGGGACAACTCATAATGCATAAACTTTCTTTGTGCTCCTTTCATGTACCTCATTACGAGATCAAAATCATCAAATCCCTCCCTAAAGAAATCTATAAATGTAGGCTCCTTTCGTCGTAGCAGATATTGATATCGTTTTTGTATATCAAGACTTCTTTGAAACGTCTTGAATCGCCCATTGTGACAGCAAGGTTTGAATTAACCATATAGACTGGTCAAGAACTAAAAAAGTATATATATTGAGTAGCAAGTAACTTGAAGGTAACTTGTTACATTTCTAAAGTAGCTTAGGAACTTCACGTCAATTTTTATTACGTTTTATTACGTGTACCTGCGTTTGAAATTTAGTTACAGGCCGGTTTCACGTCAGTTCAGGCAGGGAGGTCCCATTGACCTCCTGGGTTTGCAGTATTTTTTTCGAGTACATCTTCTCCAACTTTCCGACTTTTCCAAACGGAGCGAGGGCACGAAGGAGGTATTCATCCGGCGCGTACGGGGGTAGATACATACAAGTCACACGAATAACGTGCGGCGCCACTGACTTCACGGGGACGCGCGTTCGCCAAATACGAGGCCACCCAGCTTGAGGAGCTTATGGTAGGCGGCGGTTGTGTACAACGTACCGAGAAACGATGTGCCACATTGGTACTGAACGGTATCTAGGCCATCTAGCCCAACAACGCCGGTGATAGCATCCACGACGTCAGCATATGATGCTTCAACAGGAGCCTCTACAGTGAAGCTGGGGTCTTTCGTGAGGGTGGAGTCTTGTATTGCCAACTGCAGGATCGGACAAGCGTAAGCTCGCCCACATCACGCTTCTTTGGCATTCTTTAGGCATGGTGAGGTCTCCCCTGTGTGCTCAAGAAAGTACTCAGACCTGGCGCGGGAGCTTGAAGAAACAACTTCTTCGCTTCTCAATGGCCTCACATGGACTAACTTCCGAAGCACACTGCTGAGTAACAGTTTTCTCATCGTGTAGTATTGATGGTGAGGGCAGTGGCTCCGTGGCTCCGCGCACGAGCCGTCGTCTACTTCAAACGCCGAAACTGTAGAGATCGTCAATGTAGCACGTTAACCGCGAGGGCGGTTGCCCAACTTACCCATCACTGGCTATTAGGGATGCTCGCATGCTTTCTGTAGTGAGTAGTTGTACGGGACTACCCGAGCCCCAGAGAAACAGGCACTGTGCACCCCTCCATCTCCTGCACCACCATCATCTCTCCGCTCTTTCACCCCTCCTCATATCTTCCCTTGGTTCACCTAGCCGCCTCTCCTGAGCAGGCGAACGCACCTTCCCCATGCATTACCTGTCCAATACCACGATGATAAAACGAAAGCATCAACTGCGTCAAAACTATGCATGGTCTTGACACCACGCGACAAGCCTCTTCTCCACTTTGTGGTGACAGAGAGTAACGGCAGCGCAACAGAAAATCGACGTAGTTTTACCGACATTGCTGCCTATTGGAAATTCACGGGCGTCTCTAAACTTGCCTTGAAACTATTGTGCGACGAAGAATAACGAAAAAAGAAAAAAACAAAAGTGTGACGACTGGCCACAGATGTCTGACAAAAGCGGGAAGTCTAAAGCGTGCCAAGTTCTGTAACGTCTGCATCTAGAAAAATCTACCGTGCAAAAATGGTACCGTGATGTTGCACGTAAAGTTTGTCTGCGCAGTGTGGCGACATGGTTGCACGTGCCGCAGGGTAGGACTGCGGATAATTTGCACCACCTGTTTCTGTTTTTTGTTTTTTTTTTGTTTTACGTGCGCCGGAAATCTCTGACACACGGTGCTTAAAGCAAGATTACCTCCCCCACATTGCTACCGCCCTTGACCGGATCGAACCCACGATCCTGAGCTCAGCAAGCCAGCACGTTACCGACTGACTACCGTGCAACGTGACTATAAACAGATATTAAGTCCCACATAGGATCAATAGCGAACGGTTATACGTCGCCTCAGCAACCCGAAGGAAATACGAGAACGCGCTGTGAAGGGCATCTGTTGCTGGCCGCTAAAGTGATTGGAGAACACAGTCAACGTCTAGCAACCATGTATTGCAGCAGGAAAGAAAGGGAGAGAAAATAACTCGAAGAACCCAAATTAAGTCTGGGTCAACCCAGAAAAAAGAAGAAAACATAAGGACACACACAAGTTCTCCCTATAGCAGCAGGTTTCAATGAAAGAAAGGTTGCGAGAAACACGGCGCAGTCCCTTCATTAACGAAGCTCTTCGTGTTTCGGAAGAAGCACTACGAACGCTCGTAAATTGAGCGCCAAGTCAGCGCTGCGTCCAGCGGTCCCCAATTAAAAGCCAGTGCTTCTGCGTTCCTCCGAGCAGCCCACTTCAGAATAATTACGGTCAAAGTGAGAGTTTGCGCTCTCCCATGGGAGTTTTTAGGTGGTGCCATACTGTAACGCAGGTTTGCGCGCGGAGAGGTTTCCATGGTTACCGCAGCAGCAACACTCATCATATTTGTCGAAGCCCTTCAGACTCTGTAATTTGTAACGAGGGTTACCTCTGAAAGACGTCAGGGGACGAGAGGTCAGCGAGTGCCTGTGGCGGGATTCGAACCCATGCCACCCTTGTTGCCGGTCAAGTGTGCTGCTCCGACATCGCGATCCTCTCAGCATCCTGGGGCATCGATCATGAAGTATACCTCGCTCAGTATACATGCTCTTAGGTTGAGAACATTTTGAAAGCGATAGGTTGATGGAGCGGCCACCAGCTGGCCGTGGCTTTATGGGGCCATGTGACACCACCTGAGAGCGGCCAGGCCTCGTGATCGCTAAAATTGTCTGACCACCGCATACCCTTTAGATGACCCTTACAACTAGGGTCATCCATAGGGTATGCATAGGGTAGGGCGCTTCGCGCAATGCCCGAAGAAGGAGCCAGTTTTGTTCCATGCTGACACCGCGACGCAACCGCGGTTATGGATATCGTACAGACGCAGACGAGAGGAGAGAAGACAACAGGAAGGAGTGGGAGGGTTAGTTTTCGTCCTGGGTCGACTTCAGGGTGAGCCGTGGCGCATCCCTCAGGAAAGCCCATCGCTATACGACCGAGGACAAATCGCACAGAACACAGTCTGCGGTAGACTCCGAACCGAACGAAGGGTTCTTCATCGTTACCGTTACCCGCACGGCTTCCCAGCGTTATACCATGCACAGTCTTAATACACCTACGACTCAGCCCGAAGACAGTAACTAAGTCCGGTAATGCAAACAATTCAGTACGTCGTTTTAAGTCCGGTAACAACGATATGAACCTTGGAGCTCCGCCAATCCCGCGGATTAATCGATAGTCAAGCAGTGCACACACAACAATCTGTTCATTCCCAACAATGATGAATGAAACGAACAGCTGCCAATTTTAAGAAAATATGTGGAAGGAAAACAAAATACAACAAGGAAATTGCAAGTCGTGCTGTTCCTTGCAATTATACTTTAGTGAAGGCCTGCTTGCCGTGAAAATCTGAGAGATTCCTCGACAATGAAACATTTCATTGTAGAGCACATAGGGTTTCCCTTCTTTGTTTTTTCGCTATAGAAGCAATCCGAGTAGAGTTATTTTTGCGCATTCTGGCTTACTCGCCGACTTTGCGCAACACACAACTGAGGCGCACATTAACATCCTCTCTGTCGAGCGCATGGCGCAAGCTGCATGGTTTATCGTAGTAACGCAATGTGACATATTATTTGCATCACAGGGGTGACACAAACCCGCCATTGTTGTAACTACCCTCAAGCGGGTGCTTTTGGCAAAACTGCCATCTTGTCCTTGTCGCATGTAATAGAAAACGTCATTTTGAGGTCATGTGACTTTGTTCACATGTCGTTCTGCCGCTTACCGACATCTTTCCGTGGTCATAAAGCCAAAAGATGAACGTATTTTGCGAGAGTAAACTATGCGGTGTTTGTTCCGCAACATGGTAGCCCATTCCTCCCTATATTGCATCGGCTCAGTGAATCGTAACGCGCGGTTGTCATCACATCTCTGAAAGGTGTCGACAGTACGATGCCTCATGTGCAAAACTGCGCGTTTTACTGCGAGATTATTGGATAAAAATAATTACCGTGGTCGAAAGACATCCAAAACGTCGCGCAGAGACAACAACCGCATTGTTTACAAACGGTTTGGCCGCCGATCACGGGCGCCGCCATCTTTAAGGTCACGTGTGCCTTGACGTTTGCTGTGACGTGCGACCAGGATCTGCCCAGGATGCATTGCGTTTGCCCAGCACGCTTTCGTCTACGGAGCAATACATTGGATGCCACCCCTGTGATTTGCATACTTTGTGTGCACGTGGCAACAGGTGATCACGGCTGGGCCGAGCCTTCTTGTAATAAGCGCGCCTTGCAATAATCTGATGCAACCGACGATATCAGCCTTATGTAGGATATAACGCTATGTAGGCATATAACGTCACTAACGTGTGCCGGCCTAGAACTCGAACACACATGAAAAGAGAAAGCGATCTAATAACGCTCATGGAGCTCGCAATGAGGCGGATGTTGCTTGTTTGCAGATACGAGCCGTATCCGATGCTTTATTGTTACGACACCACCGCATCACTACCAGCAATGGGGTAGAGTATCGCCCCTGGCGATGAAACTCCCCATTCACCATCATTCAGTAAATTTTTTGTTATGACAAACAACAACTTTATTACGCGATGATTGCTGGGGAGTTTCATCGCCGAGGGCGATACTTTACCCCCTTGCTCGTGGTGATGCACGGAATGAAATAATGAGCCCCGATCGAAGTCCTGTGGTGTCCAGAAAGGTGAAGAGAGCCTTGAGGGCAGAGCGTTGGTGTGCTGGGTGTGGCCAGGGACCAAGCAATTTTGTGAGAGAGAGGGGGCGGGAGTCTAGCTCGTTGAGGGATGTGGAGAGTACGGTTCGGGAAGGTTGGTAGTCTGCGCAATGGAGCCGTTCCCGCAGTGGTCCTGAAGTGACTACACCTGAGTGTTTCTGACCGTGTGGACACCTGGGTGTCCTGTGTTCACACAGTTGGTCCAAAAGACATTCGAACGAATTCGTAAAGACCGTCAGGTCTAATGAAAGCTGTCTTATGTTGGTCAGAATCCCTTATTTTTATGTTTAAGTAACCTTTCTTTATGTCCATAGTGGAAAAGTATTTTCCTTTACCTACTCTGTCAACAGCATCATCAATTCAAGGCATACTATACACTCTTTTGACGGTTTGCCCGTTTAGCTTGCGGTAGTCAACAACAAGTCTACGTGGTGTTGACGGATGAAATGGTTGATCAACAACGAAAATTGGGGAAGCGTAATAAGACTCTGATTTGCGAACAAGATCTAACTTAAGCCAATTGTCGACTACTTCTCTGATGAATTTTCTGTCATTCCATGAGTAGCGGTAAGACTTAATGCGAACAGGAATGCTGTCAGAGTGATCAATGCAATCTTCAGTCTTAGGTCAAAACCTATGTCATACTTTTCCTTAGAAAACACGTTCGCATGCTTAAGAATTATGTCAACGTCTGAAAGCTCCACGACTAGATGCGCTCTAGATGTTCAACAGCACCGCAGTAGCTGCAGTGGGGGGAGGCATTATGATAAACCGCGTTGCGTTATCAGATATTGCAATATGATAGCACCGACTGCCGCAATACTGACCATATTACAAATTATTTCGCGCTGAAATATCGCAAAATGTACACACTATATACAGGGTGTCCCAGAAAACGTGTCATTGAATTATAATAAAAAAACTACGCCACCTAGAATCATGCGGTCAAGAGCATTTGTTCTTATTAGGTTTTTGCCACCTCCTAATGTGAATGTCATGTACTCCAAGTTTAATTATGTAAATATTTGCGAACTCAACTCAGAAATTTGCCAAGTAGAGGTCACTTTTTAACTCCACCAATATGAAGAGCGTGCCGAATTCACTCAAATTCGTGATAATTCACGGTGATATTCACGAGCTATCCCATCGGAAAAAACAGCCGAATATCATGCTTTTCGGAGTACCGGACCATAGCGCGCGATGACTTTTTGAGCGCAATCGCTCTCACTGCGACGAAAGGAAGTTCCGAAGCCAGCCCACAGAGTGATAGTAGAAAAAGTAACAGTTCCTAAAATTGGGAGAGGGAAAGCATCATCCCAGCGAAAGCCGGACGTGATAAGCCGTGCCTGTTTTATCTCTTTCTGCGATATTGGGGAGGGCTGGGTTCCCAACCTCCTTTCGTCGGACTGACAAAGATTGCGCTGAAAAATTCATCGTGCGCTATTCTGTGCGACCTCCGTAGAGCATGATGTTCGGCTATTTTTCCGATGGGATAGCTCCTGAATATCCCTGTCAATTATCATTAATTTGACTAAATTAGACACGCTCTTCACATTGGTGGAGTAAAAAAGTGACCTTTACTAGGCAAATTTCCGACTTAAGCTTGCAAAAATTTACATAATTAAACTTACGTTACACGACATTCACATAAGGAGGTGGCAAAAACCCAGTAAGAACAAATGCCATTGACTGCATGACTCTAGGTGGTGTAGTTTTTTTATTACAATTCAATGACACGTTTTCTGGGACACCCTGTATATATACAGGGTGTCCCAGAAAACGTGTCATTGAATTATAATAAAAAAAACTACGCCACCTAGAATCATGCGGTCAACGGCATTTGTTCTTATTAGGTTTTTGCCACCTTGTAAAGTTAATGTCATGTACCCCATGTTTAATTATGCAAATATTTGCGAACTGAACTCAGAAATTTGCCAAGGGAAGGTCACTTTTTTACCCCACCAATATGAAGAGCGTGCCGAATTCACTCAAATTCATGATAATTGGCAGTGATATTCACGAGCTATCCCATCGGAAAAAATACCCGAATATCATGCTTTTCGGAGCACCGGACCATAACGCGCGATGTCTTTCTGAGCACAATTGCTCGCAGTCCGACGAAAGGAGGTTCCGAAGCCAGCCCACAGAGTGATAGTAGAAAAAGTAACAGTTCCTAAAATTGGGAGAGGGAAAGCATTATCTCAGCGAAAGTCGGACGTGATAAGCCATGCCTGCGTTATCTCTTTCTGCGATGCCGGGGTGGGCTGGGTTTCCAACCTCCTCTCGTCGGACTGACACAGACTGCGCTGAAAAATTCATCGTGCGCTATTATGTGCGACCTCCGTAGAGCATGATGTTCGGCTATTTTTTCCGATGGGATAGCTCCTGAATATCCCTGTCAATTATCATTAATTTGAGTAAAGTAGACACGCTCTTCACATTGGTGGGGTAAAAAAGTGACCTTTACTAGGCAAATTTCCGACTTAAGCTCGCAAAAATTTACATAATTAAACTTACGTCACACAACATTCACATGAGGAGGTGGCAAAAACCCAGTAAGAACAAATACCGTTGACCGCATGACTCTAGGTGGTGTAGTTTTTTTATTATAATTCAATGACACGTTTTCTGGGACACCCTGTATATATATACACACACACACACACACATATATATATATATATGCGTTGTCTCGCGACGCAAAGCCACCAAATATCATTATAAGAGATAATGAATAGATAATGAATAATAGAACTGAATAAGAATGGTAATTTTGACCTTTTTGGACACCATAGGACTTCGATACTTATTGTGAAGGGGTGCATTATTTCATCCCCTACATCACCACCACCAATGGGGTAGAGTATCGCCCCTGGCGACGAAACTCCCCATTCATCATCTCATAATAAAATTGTTGTTGTTTGAATGGTAAGAAGAGGTGGGTCTTTGAAGTAGTCTGGAAATATATGAACAATATTATCCACTGGTTCGGTAACGCACTCACTTCATTCGCATTCTATCCTATAAGTGCTTTCTTTATTTGTGTGTTCCAGTCTCAGAACGGTTCCATCATATTGTTCGTCTTGCACCTACAGCCGTCTTGCGCACATTGTAAGCAGGACTAGGTATCGTTCACGGGGAAGACGCGAAAGGAAAGAGAGCAGCAGAAACCCACTACCCTCTATAAGTTCTTCGTGACCACCGAAGTCCTTGATGTACGGGTTGTGACGTCGATGTAATTTATTGTGTATATATATACGGACTTTGGCTGTAATGCCGCATGATTTATGACGGGCAGAAACGCGTTGAAATTCTTTCGCTCTTTGTTCATTTTTCATCGTCTTTCTTAAAGATGGGACTGGTCGATACCCCGGTAGAGAGAGTTTGGCGTCAGGAGCAGCTGAGCTGCACTGCTCCCACATTAGAAGGCGTTGCGCAGCAATGTGGTTGATTTATGGGTAGTCGATATGTTTTACATAGTACGACATGGTACGACATGCCTCGTCGGCCACTTTGCAGTGCGTTGGATTTGGAACGGATTTGAATTGCAAAATTGCTTTGGATCTGGGAAGCTTCCAAAAATGTTACAGACAGCAGCGCATGGCTACAGTAGCGTAGGATGTAGCAACGTTTAAAGAAGCGTAGCATGCTACAGTGTAGCTACAGTAGCATGCATGGATTTCGAAGTGAACTATACCTCGATGGTGGTTCCAAATTTGTAAATAATATGCTCGCTCTTAACTATAAATCCATTCTGGATAGCAGTTGACCAGTCCTTCAAGAAGCCGCTATGCGCAAACCTTTTGATTATTATTTTCAGTTATTTCAGTTATTCAGTTCGTTATTATGCACGCGAGATGCCACCATACAGATGAAAGGCACAGAACTTACGTCACGAGAGGCGAACAAAAACATCGACTTCGAAAATACCTAGAACATCGCTGAGGCTTTCGAGTTTTTGATCTAAACACACTTATATGAAGAGAGAGATGTTTTCAAATACCAGATGCCGAATCTCCGGTCCTAACACAGGCGGGTAACACGATACTGTTGTTGCCATCCCATCGAAAACACAGAGCTAGAAAAAAGAACGCGTATTTCACATGTGGAATGTGCATCATTCCGTGTCCCATTGCAGACGAAATGACGCGTTGCGTCAGTGCTCCGAGTTGAATCGGTGCATTCTGCCGCGTGTGTGAGCTCACCGCTCGGGCATTACAGTCGGCGTCCCGCACGCGCGGCGGGACACAAGGCACGGCCTTATTGCCCTTCGCAGGGAGAGCCCCGGCGTTTGAACCCAGCCGCCTTAGATCAACGCTTTGATACGGAGTGGCTAAAATTAAGTTGGGGAAGCAACTTTATTCTGACGTCAGGGAGAAGTCAGGATGCGACAAGTACCTCACAGAGGTTTATCTTCACTGCAACGAAAGTGAACGATCTAGAAGTGTCAGAGAGAGTTATGAAGGGGTGAAAAAGATGTGGAAATTGCATTCACAGCATGTAACTGAAAGGAAGCTCCAGAGGCACCATTAAAGGGCTGTGCCACATTAATGGTGCCCTTTAATGTTTGTATGGTGTGCTGCAGCACACGGTTATTTCATAGATGTAAACATGCATTCAATTTTACGACAAAGAGGTAGCTATCATACCACAAGTCTCACGCCATGATTACGCTTGCATGTTCATTTCAGATATTTGTGGGGAATCAGGTTGTGAAATAGTGTGACCACATCACCATTGTCATCATTACTGTTCACGTTGCGTGAATGAATTCGATCTGAATATCTCTCGGTATTGTACGACTTCAACACAAAACCTTCTCCTGTTTTCCCTAATCCTCGTACATGTCAGTCTTACAAGTAGCTATTGCGCTTTCGTTCTGCAAACAAGTCAGACTGTCACATAGCACATGTCGACGCTATAATTCTGTGATCAGAAACGGACACACGTTAACAATAGTACTGTATGCCGCTAAGTTGCTACTAAAGCTAGCACGGGACGCCATTCCACTCGATTCGCGGACACTTGAATATAGGTGGAATTCAATTAAGTACAGGCCCTACAAGATGAATCCAAAATGAGATACCAATTAACGGAATCTTATTATGCAAAAGACCCTGTCCGTTCGTAAATATATTAGGGAAGATCTAATCACGTAATGAATGAGCGTTCCTGCTAGGCATATCCAAGTTCTTTCCAGTGGTTTCACACAATGGGACTCGAGTTTGATAATGTTAGTGCAAAAAGTCGGAGAAAGAAACTCGGTGTAATTGTATTATGTAGTACCCTTTCGTAAAATAAGACGTCTTATTCGAATGTGTCTTGGGTTTCCTGTGTTATAAAATCTACAAGGACAGTTATAGTTTCCAGGACACGTGGTGTAATCGCTAGCAGTGTTTCCCGATCCCATCCTGTACACCTCTGTTACTTCATCCTCTTTGACCGTCTGTTAATATGGTTGGTATGAAGGGAAACTGCGATGAGCAGCGAAAGAAAGGCTGCACGGTTTTGTCAGAGAAGGCGGATCTAGGATTATTATGAGGGTGTGCGGCGGATGGGCGGCGGGTGGGGGGCCTGCCTTGGTCTCTTCCGACTATACTATCTAAGGTCAAATAAACTCTATATAACGACTGAAATTGAGTGGGGGTCTTGACATCCGCCCTTTCCCTTAGATCCGCCTCTGTTCGTCAGAGTGCGTCAAACGCTCATGAGGGACATTAAAATATGGACATTCCCGACTCACCTCAGCTGGTTCTTAAGGCCAAAGAAGTGAAACGCAGAAAAACAAAGAGGTCTCAAAGCCTATATAAAGCCTTTCGTTAAAGTGGGACTCTGCAACAAAATCACCACAAATGATTGTGGTGTATATGTAATCTTTGGGATGTCAGGAACATGTGTACGAAATATCTCGGTCCAAAGCTGCGCAGAGTTTACTCAGACGAATTATTACGAAGTGAACGCTTCGGCCTCTGTGAAGCGAGAGGGTGCGACACACCGCTGATATCATCCAGCAAGGGAGAAAGAATGCAGGCTTGCAAACAGACGACAATGCCGGGTGACGTCACGGAATCCTCCTCTGGACGAACCGCGTTCGCACTGCGGTTTCCGTTTGCCGTTGTCGTCATTTACCAATCAATTACTCGCGCAAAATAAATGCGAATGTTGCATTCGGTATCAAGGGGGCGGTTCGCGTTCGGTATGACGTTCACCTATTTTTTATTTTTTCAGTTTCGAATCCCTGCGAGGTCTCCCTTTGAACGCGTATTGTGCAGCTGCTCGTATAGCAAGAGCAAGGACCATGACCATTTTCTCTGAACAGGAGTGATACTGTTCGACACTGTTTAGTCGAAACCAGTGCTGTATCTCGTGGTCTATTTAGCTTGGATGTTTGACGCTTCGACAAAGTCGTTCCAACTTGGTCGATTCTAATGGCCGATTCGCGTGGTCATTTCGGTGGAGCTTTGTCGGATTCTGAGCAATTGCGTTTTCTTGCTCAAAACGCGGCAACCGCTCATGTTTTCGTGGCGCTTTCCTATAGCGCGAGGGATTCGCCAGCTAACACTTTTTTCGCCCGGCCTAAATACCCTGGAGGCAGGTTGCCCAACTACATCCGATGCCTTCACACCCGCATCGCGAGGCCCCGCACGTCGAAGTAAACGTGGGATAGCGGACGACGGGACCAGAACGCGAGTGACTGCAATGACGCAAGCGTGATCCAAGCGACTACAGCCAATAGCTTCTGGGCACCCATGTTGGAGTGACAACCGTACGCAGGATTCGTGCTGCACGCGTGCTTAAGTACACGCGAGGTGTATGCGACAAGAACGCGAGAGGGTTGCACTACTCCTTGAACTAGTTCAAGATATCCAGTCGAAAGCAACGAACCTTGTAACGTGACCAGCCGCGGTCTCCGGGCTAGTAAATTCCGAGCGTTAGGGAGCGTTCCCACGTTCTTACCACGCAAACTTGCCGTAAGTTGAATCAATCGCCAAAGTTTTAGGATCACTGTAATGGACCATTTCCATATTCGCGTCGCCCCTGGCGACGGAATGTCGAACGACGTGTCTTTCCCCCCAATAATGGTGACGCGCTTTTCGGACTGGCACATTGCGTGGGAAAGTAGCAAGAGAAGATTGGAAGAAGAATGTGGAAAGAGTGAAAGCGCATTGAACTCGTTACCAGACCTCAAACATCCGCGCAACCTTGAAACCGATTATCTCCCCACAATGAACATGACAGTCTCCCGCAGGTAGGTCCATAGCGATGTTTTCCACTCAAAGATGGCGGACTCAAGGGCTGGGCATGCGCATACGCGTTGTCGGAAAAGGTCCATTATAGCCAGGTGCGCTGTACCTCTTTCAAATACGTCACCAATATGCGTAAATAGTGATCCACAGCAGGTTGTGAAAACACTCAACGAAAGGATGAAAAGATAACATTCCTTGAGGCACGGTACATCAACACACCAGTGTTGGGGATTTGAGGAAGCAAATCGAATTTAAATGAAATCGGCGGTTTGCAAAAGCCGCTAAATCAAATCCAAATCAAGTCCAGATTTAAATTTATTCGAGTAAGTCAGATCACTTTAAATCCGGATTTATTTTCAGCACGTCAAATCAAATTCCTTTTTTAAATCGGGATTTTTCAAATCCATCACAAATACGGAAGATGAACAAACACTGCTGAACAGCTGTGGAATGGCTTCAGAATCGACCGCAGTTGTGGAAGCTCGGATTTTTACACAGAATATCTACTAACAGGAATTGCTAACAGTTTCGTAACTAAGGAAAAGGGCGAAACAAAATGGAAGGCATGTATTCCAGTGGAGCGCCATGAGCATAAACTGCGGCAAAAAGCAATGGGAACTTGATTGCAGGACAAATATTGTGCTGCGGGAAACGCCATGCTTATTACTTCCTTGTCGCTGGTTTTGGTACGGTACACCTGCCACATGATACATTTCTTACTGTGCAGTATGTACGAACGAATGCGTGAAATAAAGAGATGGGAGAGCAACTTAATGATAGAGTACTGCAAAAATTGGTAGGGAGTAGGAAGGATAAGATGGGTTCTAGCGCTTTTCTTTTTCCCGCGCATGAAGTATAGGCCGTAAATTCACGTAAGCAGCGTGCAAAACCCCTAAGAACAACCTTTTATCCTACGAAGTGTCGCCGAGGTTTTCTCAGTGGCTGATTTGGATATAGCAGAGGCAGCCAGAGCCGGAGCAAGCGGTCACGGTGGTGCAAGCATGCGCATTGCTCATGCATATAGGCTGAATTTCATGGCAAATGATATAAATCCGAATCCCAATCCAAAGTTTGAGAAAAAAAAAAGACGTGATTAAATCCAAATCCCTAAGCAAAAATGTGATTCAATCCAAATCCAAATCCTGTTCGTAATGAAGCCGCCAATCAAATCCAAATCGAATCTACCAGTCTCTTTTGTGGATTTAAATCAAATCCGGGATATCAAATCCCCAACACTGCAACAGACGTCTCGGCGGCAACAGGTCTTCCGAAAAGTTTGTTTCAAGTACCCTGTCTTTCCCATGCATCTTGCCGTGTTGCACAACAAACGAGGGAACTACGCAAACGGACCTCCCATTTCTCGTTGCTCTTCGTCTTCCGCTGAGACAAGAGACCAGCATTGTTCGCGTACTCAATGATCAGAGGGTTTATTTTAAGTCTGAGGAAGGGCACATGGAACAGAGTAGTGTCGGTGTTTCAGCAACATCCCCGACGACTTTCGGGACCCCAGCTGCACATGTTGAAGGCAACCATCGAGGTAAAGCAAACATCGGCCGACTAGCACTCTCGCACAGATAGCACAGGATAAATGAAATATTTGATTGGCGGGCAGGGTGTGAACAGTATGTTTCGTTATGGCAGGTTATAGTAAGCATGTCTCAGGAAGCAAGTTCATCTCTGTTTTATACGTGTTGTTAAGAGTCTCGCAAATACATGAGCAAGTAGGTCAAGGAGCTGCGCGTTGCTCGAGCTTCCTCATTTCTCCGTTTGTTGATTGACTGAAGGCTGTGAAGGCTTTTACTTTCATCTGTTGGGCATCAAATAAGGGGACATCAAGCCTCGGGAGCACCATGCGCATATCCCGCGTGGTTTCACGTTCAGTGACAAACGGAGGCTAAGCTGACAAAGCAACATGACAAAACAACTGCCACATGTTTGGTTCCCCGTACCTGGCTAGTCATCTGGTCTGTCTTCTTTTTACCTCCTCTCACCGAGGCAGCACAATGAAAGGTGAGTGCAGTACGGGTGGACGATATGTGTCTTATCAATGTTCTTTAGTTTCACGGGTCTGTTCAAGGCCTTCCACCTCCACTCTCATTGCAGTCGACTTTTAGTACATTGTGCTAAGAGACACACTATAGAGAAGTGACACACTATATTGCGAGACTAGAGACATTTAGGCACGGTTTCACCAACGCCGATTAACATTTGAACCGAGATCAACGGTCCCTTAAATTAAATTTAACGCTTAACTTTGCTTCACTAAAGAAAGTTACTGTCACTGAAACGTTCATTACGTCACCAACAAACGTTTGTCAAAAAGAATTTTAGCAACCCTTGATCTCGGTTCAAAGTTAACCAGCGTTGGTGAAACCGGGGCATAGTAATGTTTAAAAGGGCAAGCATGGTAAGTCATTCTCTTCACCTTGTTTGAGGGCGATATTGAACTGAATAAACATCTACCTAATAAACGTCACCGTGACGTAATCATGACGTTGATATACGTAGCGAAACGAAACAGGGCGGACGGTGAACGCCGCCGTTTCACAATGCCGTATTCCTTCACGAAGATCAAGGGTCGCTTCTTTCTACTATTAATGGTACACATAAATAAGGTGACGGTTTTAGTCGCTTTGATGCTTTCATTCGCATTCCCAGTCCACCGCGGAAAGAAAAAAAAAGGCTCCACCTATTAGTGTACTATAGCTCCACCCAAGGTTGGTTGCATCGTCTCGAAATTCAATTTCGTAATCCTGTGCGGAATGTGGTTTGCTATTACGACTTAATTCGCGCTTGCTTCCGATCAGAGACACCACGTGCACTCCGATAAACACTCGTGCCCTTCACGCTGCAGAATATAGAAGAGCCCGGTAGCCATCTTGAGAAAGGACTACCGGAAAGATAAGGCTATACCGGTAGAACAGAGCAGAACGCGGCCATACAACTAATAATATGTAAAGAATCGCAAAAAAATCTTACAATATGAGAAGCCACATTTAAGCGTGGCTTTCTTGTGAGTTATTGATTTTTGCTATAGTAGTTCCAGTCTACCAAGTTGGCGGCGCTGTACTACCCTCTGACGTCATATGTTTATACACAGGGCGAGGTCTACTAGTACATATCCTCTTTCTTCTTTACCGCAAATCTAAGGAGGTTTTATGTGCACGTCCTTGTCCGACCTGCAACATCCTACCAAAAGCAGCAATAAAAATGCTCCACAAGCAATTGTTCGGCACTTTACAACACATTGCTTTCAAGCGCAGATATACCTGCGCTGCTGAGCTTCCTTCCGGGCAATATTTCATCGCCCGCTTGTTGGGCCGGCTTCGAAACAATCGTTACTTCCAAGCATGGAGCCCGGAATGGTTGTGCAGAAACATATTTCTGTTTCTCTGAATTCCGACGTCCCTTTTACCGATGCACTCGACGGCGTACGACAAGGAGCATTCTTCCGCTACGCTTCTGACATCCTTTGTGGAAGAGACCGACGCGCCTTGGGAATGCTGAGGGTATAGCCGGGGGGGGGGGGGGGGGGGAACGCGCCGGTGGCGACGCTACCAAAACCCTCGGCGTCGGGCAGCGTGCATTGCCGTAGGCTTCTATTTATAATATGGATTCGGAGGAATCGAATGTGCGCATTAGAAGAGGATAGGGCAGGCGTCCTCTTTACCGTGAAATGCTGGTCGACTGTGGAAGGCATTGCATAATTCTTCGCGCAGTGCTTGGAGGCAAGCAAGTAAAACGGTGAAATAACAATGCGGTTTAGTTAAATACGTTCATTACAATGAGTAATGTGATTCGTCCCGTCACGTAGTCCCGGGCGTTTTTAATGCAAAGCATTCTTTAGCTATTAACACCTAAAAAGTGGTACGTGATCTGGCCTCGTAAGAAAACTACCGCCATAACGGCGGTACATCATCATCCCATTTACGTGTGTGTAACAAAACTAGGAGGTATACAGGTGCCGCGTGTAAGCGGAGCAGCAGTATACGGACTCCTTCACAATCGCATCCGATTACCTGCGGCGCAAGGAGCTATACCCACGCCGCGCGTACACGGACCGGTAGTACGCATTCGTTCGCATTCGCACCCAGACCAACGCAAAACCGATTTTTAGGTGGTGTGCTGCGGTGGCGCTGACGTCAATGATAGCGTCGTAAACCGTTTATAATAAACCGTTTACAAAACCCGATCTTGAGGCACTCCTTGTGTCCGATGAGATGGGGCCTCGCAAGCGGCTAGCACCCACAGAAGAGGAGCTCCTCGACCGGAAATGGCGCACGGCGACGGGACAAAACCAAGTCTGTGTGTGTCGCTTCAATGCGCCGTTCGGGCCCATGAGAGAAACTCGTATCCTCAACCCAATACTGAAACACGACGGTAACAAGGCCGGCAGTAATGCAAAGACGTTCAAGAGCGTCGCATCGGCGGTGCCGGCGTCATTGCGTCCTTGTATTCATAGTGAGCTTCGTCGCGAGTTGCGATATGGTTATCTGGCATCGTAACAAAATCTGGCCTCTTCTTGTACGTGACGCCGTGAGTCTTTATGCACGATGCTTCGCATTTTGTTTAGAGAACCAGCGAAGTGGTTTCTGAAAAAAAAAAAAAAAAAAAAAATTGTTTCTCGATTGCCATTACCTGAGAAGCTTCCCACTGTCTACCCGCGCATACGCGTTTCTGGAAGAACTGTAGCATATCCCCAGTAGCTTACAGCATATTGTGCGTCGGCATGCATGGCGCCTTCATGCAGCCAGTACAGGATCGAATGGAGCGATAGGGGCTTACGCTCCAACTGTGGCATCGTGGCAAACGTTGAGCGTGTCCTCATGGAGTGTGAGCTGTGTGCAACGCAGAGGGTGGCTGTTCCGCGATCAGTTGGGTACCTTCAGCAGCAAATCTGGCTGCAATTATAGGCCTTTGTCAGAACCCTGGCGAGTGAGTGAGTGAAAAAGAAAAACATGGAGATATTGGCACCACCAACGTGGAAGCCACGTTGACATACCACGTAAACAACTCTGTGCACATGAACGTACATATAGGCACTTGGGGTGCAAACACTCAGATACGGAGAGTCACAGAAAGTCACAGCAGTAAAAAAAAAGAGAATAAGAAGAAAGGAAGAAAAATTAGGAAAAAGGAGAGAAACATTACACACACACAAAAAAAAAAAAGAGACGAAGAAACAGAGAACCAACGGAAATAGAGGCACAAAGGTCAAGACTTGTCGTCAGCACCAATTTTACACGGGAACGAGACCAAGGCACGCAGCGCAAACTGACGTTGATGCGGTTGGTCGGGTACCCAAAACCGTTGATAAACGAAAAGGGCGACTGTCTATAGGGCCGCGACCGAGCGCTGAAGTTTTGATCGGGCACCAGACTATCGTGTGCACAACACCATATGCTCTGAATCTTCGAGGACCTCACAGTCAGGGCAGTTGGGCGAGTCCGCCTTCCCAATCTTGTGAAGCAGTCGAGCAGTATAGGGAATATTCATGCGGAGCCAGTGGATAAGGCAGTCCAAGGCACTGGCGACTATCGGTTTGCTCCAGACAGTTTAGTATTATGCTCTGCTTTTCAGTGGTGCTTTTCGTTGCTGTCGTTCGCTTCGTGTTCAACATAATTCATCCTCTCATATTAACCGCTGTGAAGAGGGGTAGGGTCCTGTGGCTACCACGGGGAAACATCCCATGTCATCGTCACTTCTCCTTTATTTATTGTTGTTGTTGTTCTTGTTCTTGTTTTTTTTTCTCTCTCTTGCTTCATTTCAAGTCTTTCCAAACTTTTCAATGAACAATCTTTTCAAACAAGTCCACCTCCCTCACTCCAGCTCTGGCACGCTAGCAGACATCCTCTACCCCGGTGGTTCTCATGCCGAACGTTCCGCTAAAGCAAGAAACCTTGTTCTCTTTCTGCAGGAGGCGGGTCTGGTCCAACCACTCATCTATCCCATTGCACTCCCCGACGAACCCACGAACCCTCTATGCACCTCCATCCTTCATCCTCCGTTTGTGTGTGTGTGTGTGTGCTTCTATAGTCGTGACTTTCTGTGTGGCTAACAATGGCGAGTCGATTTAAGACACTACTCTGTGACATTAAGACTGCGTGTGCAAACTGCTAACTAAACACTTTCATCATTGCGCTCAGTATATGCGAAAAGTGCAGTTCGGCGCAATATGTCCACCGTGACGTGCATAAGTCGCTTCAAGTCCATGGAATAAATGCTCAGCAACTAGTGGGACAATGCGGAGTACACGCTGCTGGACGTAATCCGTTTTTCCATGTAAGCAGGTCCTCTTGCGTCTTGAAAATCCCCGCAAAGCCTGTAATGCTTTCAGTCACAAATGCGTTTAGCATATAGAATGCGAGAAACCTCGGAATTTATGCTGCGCTTCCTGAACATATTGATCGCCGACACCGCACTCTTGGATATGCGGCGACTTCTGAAATGCCTTCTTCCGCAAACCTTCTGGAAGCGTGCTTGCTGATTCGACTCGCGGCCGTAATGTTATTTCCAAAGTCTTGCCTTTAAATTGCATTACAGACACTCCTGCATCTTAGCATTCCGGCAAATGCAGCACGAGCAAGAGAACTCAATTGGGGAACATCAAATTCAGAACACGTCGTGAGTTTTTTTGAGGAATCAGCTCTTGAAAAGTTTTGAGCATCGAGGCTGCTCTGGATGGAAACTGGCCTTGGGCGGCGGCGGCGTCTTTCGTTCCTTGTCGATCTCTTTGAGCCGAGAATTATGAGGCCATCAAAAGTTCTCTCCACGGCATCGTTTTCGTCGCGAAAAGCGTGCTTTGAATATTACGAGCGGCACACCCGCGATGTTCTATGCATATTGATATTGGCCCTCGTATTAAAGAGGAACGTTGTTAAGCTTTGAAATTTTGACGCTTCGCGATGCGCGATTTTCGTTACACGGTTTAATGGTGTTTACACTGAAGTTTGGCACTCGGAGTCAACGGCGCGTGTCTTGCGCGGGGTCGTGCGGCTTCGTTTTAAAAACAACGCATATTTGCAGTTTCGCATTTATAGTAAAGAAAAATATCGGCAGCCTCACATGAGCCGCGTTTACATGAACTCGACTCGGGTAAATGAACTCTGAGCGTGTTGGGTCGAGTTGTCGATTTCAACTCCCCCATGTAACCGCTGTTGGGTCGAGTTGAGTCAACCCGATAGCATGGGTGTATACTCTTTGAACTCGTCAAAAATTACCGTTTAAAAATAAATCGTGAAAAATGTACTGCCAAAATATCGTGTAGAATATACGGTTACAAATCTCCGTTAAAAAATAACCGCTCGAAAATCTCCGTTGAATAAATAACCATTCAGGAATATACTGTAAAAAATGTACCTTTAAAAATATGTTTCATAATCTCTCACAGGGGATTGGCGCCTCGGTCACGTGGGGTAAATGGTAGCCAAAGTCAAAATCACCAGCCGCAAGTAGTTCCCAAGCCCTGAAGTCTCATTGGCCAGGTGAGTGCGAGCTGGGAAAAGCGGCAGAAAATAGCCCCACTGCTATCTGCTTTCTGTGTTTACAGTTTATGCGTTGGCTGTGACACTTTGAATGAATGTGTGCCCGTATTCTAATTGGCCACGGCAAGTAGTAACAACACCACCGTAACTGGAGGGCTGCAACTTGACCACAGGCGCTGGTAGATGAGTTATTAGCAGTGGTCACCGCCGCCAGCGACATAGAAGTCCGTGTACCGATTTCTGCGAAATTGTGCGTGATGACTGCCGAAAACGGCGTCGATATTCATACCAAGTACGAAGGAGGGTATTGAAACAACTTTGAATAATCACAACAAGAACAACAATTATATTCTGACAATGAAGTGGGGATAATCACAACTCAGGGTGTCGGAGCGAACCGAAAATCGGAACCGAAAACCGAAAAAAACCGCTATTTTGGTGAGAACAGGAACGGAATCGAAACCGTATACGTTTTTTTCGCTCAGGAGGGAAACCGAAAAATATATTTAACGGTTTTCGGTCCAAGAAAAAACTTCGCCGGTTTGGACTACGGAAAGGCGAATGAAACAGACGTCGTGTGCTCTGAAGTCATGTCATGGATACTATACATGGTTACGGTTACGGTGGAATGTATGTTGGTATACTATGACCCTTAGGCTCCCTTTGTAATGGTTTATCGTTCGCGCACGCACACAGACTTAGAGGTACATGTGACTCTCTAGCAATGTACCGTAGTGTTCGTTTTAATTTGATCCCCCCAAACTCTCCTCAACTAAACAGCGACCCAAGGGTGCTGCATAACGACTTCTTTATCGGTAATGTCGCGCAACGCGTCCTTTGTTTGAGAGCAGCTAAGTTGAATACATTTACGTATACGCGAGGGCAAGCCCGTGCGATGTGGCAACTCTTTTGTGGACAGGACACGAAGCAAATATAACGGAGCCATCGAGCGCGTTTGTGAGTGAAAGTGTTCCTCGATTTGCGTCGTACTCGTGCGGTGGTGCTTGCTGGCTAGACAGTAGCAACAGACATTCGGATGGGACGCGATCGCTCCAACCCAGCAAGAAAGTACTTTACGTATGACATCACGACAAACAAGTCCGTTTGTAGCATGCGCTTCAAGAAAGGAGAAAGCTCATTCAGACAGTAACCTACAGGAACCTGGAGCTACCAATTTCACAGCTGTCTATTAATATTAAATACCATGTATGCGGAATAAACGGGTTTACATTTTGTAACATTTATTTTTTTGTGGGGATGAATATTCCCAGCAGAAGCGAAACCGGTTAAAAACCGGTATGAACCGTTATTTTTTTGCTCCGGAGCAGAACCGGTATCGGATCGTTTATGATGTAACCGGAACGAAAACCGGAACGAAAAACGTTTCGGTTCGACACCCTGATCACAACAACGCACGGCCCCTACGTGAATTACGTTACGTTACGTTACGTTTCGCCACGTGTCGTCGACGATGTGCGACGTCTTTATTGCGATTGTGCTTGCGCGATTTATCTTGGTGACTGAACATTATGCTTCTTCATAGCTAAACATTATACCAATTAGAACCAAACAAAGGCAGGGCACACACACAAAAGTTCCACTAGCTTGTTTACACAACGCACATGTTATCCGTCGCGTAGGCATACACTGACACGTGTCCATCCGCCGGGTCCCGTTTTTGGAGGTATTTTGAAAGCGTTTGCGCAGCAATACTTGGTTACGGACGAAGGAACCAAACTTAGTGAGGAGCAGGCGGTGGGTTACCTTCAGGACAGAATGGAAAAAGCGTTTCAACGACGGGGAAGCATGCCAGACATAGAGTATCCCGTGGGGTCAGGGGAATACGCCGTATCTGATGGGGAATGGGACAGGGCGATGAAAAGGATACCCACGAACACGGCTACGGGATTAGATGGAATACCGATATCTCTAATACGGGCACTAGGACCACGAAGTATGCGTCTCTTACAGACAACAGTTAGTAGAGTGCTCATCACTGGTGACATTCCAACACAATGGAGAAACATTAGAGTCAGCATGATATACAGGGTGTCTAAGCTAACTGTGAACATATTTTTTAAAAATATATATAACACTTTTTCCAAGATGAAATCAATTGCAATATAGCATATGCTGAAGGGCATTCCCTAGGAGGGCATTAGCAAAGTCCAAAGGCAATGTCTTAATTAACTTTCATTAATTAAGTTTTTAATTATAAAAGCTACAAAGTCGTCCCAATGAGAACATCTGTTCCTTTCGGTCACCTGATATTGTAGCCGTTTTCAGGACAAAAATCCGTTCGATAGATCCCCCGCAAAAAAATCGTGAAGGAAGGCCATTTTTTTCTTTATTTTGTTCAGAAAGTGATATACTCTTCAGCGATTTACTTTTAATGGTAGATTTATGAGTGACATGTTTTAAACTGCGTTTTATAAGCGTGCGTACGTGAGTTATTGGGTGTCGGTTATGTTTACGCGAGTTATTTGTGGAAAATTTATTTTCAAACGTGTACTTTTTAACAGGATATTTTTAAATTGTTCTAAAAGTCACCCCCCCCCCTCCCCCGATAGCAGGGGCGGGTTGAGTCGCTCGGCCCGACCGGCAAGGTTCATGTAAACGCGGTCGGGTCATTGTGGTGTGAGCGGGTCGAGTTGGGCGGCCGGAGGGAACTGTGGGATCGAGTACATTCCCTTTGGAGCGAGTTCGTGTAAACAGCATCGGGTCGATGGTGATGTGACAAAGAAAAAAGATGTGTCAACCGGGTCGACACAACTCGATCGACTCGGTCGACACAACTCGACCCGCTCTGTCGAGTTCATGTAAAAGCGGCTATGGGCAGGAGAATGGGTGTTCGCTCTTTCTCTTTTTTTTTTCTTTCTGACACACAGAGGAAAGTTATGGGGAAGTTTCATGTCCTTCTCCTCTTAACACAGTCTCACGCAACCAATTTAATGTAACATTTCGTTGCTTGCGGATGAAAAAAAAAAGGAACGAAAATAGTTGATTTGGACGTTCACAATACGATTACATGTATAGGCTGTCGTGACCAATGAGGTGGTGTCACGCGATTGGAAGTATTTATTTTATTAGCTTATTTATTTTATTATTTTATAAGCTCATACTTTGAAAACCATTCAAGAGCGCTGCTTAGATAGACGCCATGAACTGCAAGAACTTTCGCGATCGTCACTCTGGTCCCCCCTCCCTGCCCCATATATTATGTTCTCCTCGGATTTGCACGATTTTTGTGGGTCGGTCCGTGGCAGGTATGGGGGGGGACTCGAGCCCTCCCTAGCCCCCCCCCCCCCCGTTGCTACGCCACTGACTGTGATCATGCGCGACATCACAGTGGTCGGTCTGTGGATTAACTGTGGATATACCGATTCCTCGTTATCCTGGCGTGCAGTAGAACGAGTCCATGATATAATGAACCACATCTATGAAAGTGTCCCAGCCCCTTTGAGGACATTTCAACACGCATTGAGTACCTGAAAAAAATTTCAAAGCACATCTTGCAACCATATCAAGTGAAAAACAACAGACGTGCCTTCGCGTTGCTAAATCGTTTTTCGATAAGCATATTAAGGTACATGTACCTCTGACAGAAAAGAATGCTGATAATGCTTTCATGCTTAAACACTAAACGCCATAATACTCTTACTTTCGCGCGAACAGAACAAACACCATCCTTTTCATTGAGTGCGGAAGAAGACCACGCCTTGCTACGAGTAATTTTCCTCGAAAGAACGGATGGAACATCCCCCCCAAAAATATGGCGTAATGATTCTCAATGTGTCCATTTCCTTCGTGCTTTATCATTCCAGGCCCGTAATTATTTTTCGCTTGTTCTGTAACGGAGAAGAAACGATGCTTGTGTCTAGACTGTGGGAAGTTTAGATACCGTGCTCCTCCGCAGCTATATTTGTTCTGTAGTGAATGGTCGTCTTGGCTTGGCTTGTTCTTGTTGTGAAACGATAGTAGTTGTTAAGGCGATCGTAACAAATGTCCCTTCACGATCTGCTATTTCGTATAGTTTTCTATACTGCGATTGCAACGAAGGAATCGGTTAAAGGGGGCGCTGAAGTGGCAAAAATTTCTCCTCGCAGAATGAACGATGACCGTTACGTTGACACCAACATAAAAGGAACAGGATTTAGCCGTTGCGTCGCCCGCGATTTTGTGCGCGAACGAAACGACAATTTCGCTTTCTCGCTTCCTCTCCTTCTTAAGTAGTGCGACAGTGCGGAGCGGCGTCCCATTGATTTCCTCAAGCCATCTTCGACGGTGATTGGACAAGTCGAGACCAATAGGAGGCCACTTCACAATTGTCGCACTCCTTGAGGGGGAGCGAAGAAGAAAACCGTAAAAAAGACGGTAATGTTCTGTACCGCTTCACAGTCTGCTTGGCCAAGTTCCTCTTCCGAAATAGCTTACATAATAACTAAACATCAGCGGTATGGCCGGGTGGGTTAAGGTGTGCCGCTGGTTGGCGGTAACCAACCAAGGTCGTGCTGAAGACTGGGAGTTGGTGTGTTCGAGTCCTACCACCGGCTGTGCTGTGTCAGGTTTTCCCTGGGTTTTCCGAAGACTTTCCAGACGAATGTCGGCACAGTTCCCCGTGAAGTCGGCCCACTAACTCCCCTGTCCCCCACTCCCTCCCGCTGTCCTCTCTCCATATGCCCATATCTGTACGCCACTTTTAGCCACAGTTGCTTCGCAGCGCTAACACGGAATAAAAAAAAAATCAACGAGTTTGAAAGATTCGCGCTTCCTCTGCAGCTTGGGAAGCCCCAGCGATACTAACATCATGATGACGTTAGCCAAGCACACCAATGTGAGCGCACAGCAGACAATTGTCTCCGGGGTCGTCTGCTTCGCGTTCGCACCGCAATATAATTCGTGAAAAGTCCTTTGGGGTGGGGGAGGTAAAAAACGTTGCTTCCAGGACCGCCGTGTGTCGGAGATTTCCGGCGCACGTCAAGAGAACCCCAGGTACATATTGTACATACTGTATGGGTGTATAGGTATTCGTGGCGCCGTTTTTCTACGCCTCTGTTATCTTCTCTGTTGCAAAACGTGGAACGCAAGCTTCACGTCGATGCGGCTATCTTTCGTGCTTTTCTGGGTTAGGCAGGAAAAAAGTGCCGTAACACCTTTAAAAGAGCATAGGAGGGACATTTTGGTTTGCTGAGAACCGTCCTTATTTCGTCAACCAGTGTGTAAAAAGCACCCATGTGGAATATTTTGGCTGAACAAGGTATTATTACAACATGATTTCTTTTTACAAAATTGCTGCTGGGCTTTGAGCCACACTGTGACGTCATAGTTGAAGTATAGTCTGATTCGCTACGAAAACTTCGTCTTCTACAGACATAGCGAGGTGCTCCTTGCAATTTATTATGTTCTGTTGCTTGGAGGCATAAAACAAACGAGCGAACTTAAAATAAAATTGAAGGACGATTAATGTAATAATGCTGCGGAAATGCTTTAGCATTCAGCCGACCCACCCACTACCACCCCTAACTATCACTAACTGTTACTAACTACACAGCCACAACAGCGGCGCAACCCTTCTTCCACGCCGGCGGCGTATCTTGAAACGCTGCTTTGGCTCTTCCTCCGTCTCGTTCGCAAACTTTCGGCGTCTAGCAGTGGATCCGCTGCCTGACATTCCTTGCGTTGTTCCTCGGTTTCGGCAGCTCGGCCTTCGCTCAGAATCAGTCTTCTTGGGGCGTCCACTTGGCATAACACTCGTACTCAGTTCACCCTCCATTATGTACTTGAATTCAGCCCATACGCGTCTTCCACACCCGCAAGTTCGGACTCGCCCACGTATCTAGCGCGCTCGCCAAGACCCCTTCCGCTCCGTGACATACTTTCCCTTACTCTCAACCGGGCTCGAACAGCTCCCCACAGAGCCCATAGTTTGAGATAATTCACACCACACTGGGCACACGACCAGTGAGAGTGCAACGTTGTAGAAATTATGCAATGCCAGTCGGCCAATCAGGAGCCTTGACTTTGGCTTACCTTTCGGCCGGTTCTGGCTACCATCGACTTCTACCGGATTTCACGCCTACCGCCGTTACCCGATGTTCAAAATAACTGAAGCTTCTCTTGGCTAAAAGAAATATTTATTTGACACAAAGCACTGATTCAAAGATCTGATACATGGGTGCACCGTGAATACAAAGTCCACTGCGTTGTTGACACACTGTAACCAAGTTCGAACTTGAAGCAAAACGAGCACATCGTTCATTTCTTAATACTGAGGAAGTCTCATGAGTGCGTGCCATTTTATGATGAGCATCTTCTTTCGCTGCTTGCAGACTGGAAAGCGCTTTTGTGGCACGTAATCCTGTCATTGTTGTCAGCCCTCGAAATCCGATGGCGCCCGAACGTGTTCTTCATCCTCCAACCGCTCCAACTCACGAAGCATTCCAGTTCCGGAGTTGATAGACTGTTCGTGAGATAATAGTCGTGTCCAGGAACAGCACAACACGCGTACAATCACATTGACGCATGAATAAACGAGCAAACGTATTTCTAAGAACTGTTCTGTCGATTGACACCACCGAAACACGGAACACAAGAAAACGCCGTGCCGACCGAGACGTGCTCTCTGTGCTATTTCGAAAATATGCTGAAACGGCAAACGGCATCCGGGATGCTGACATGCTCGCGTACAAAATGCGATTTCAAAACGCTGTCGACCAATCCGAGCGCTCACACAGTCTGGCTCAATGAGCTTGCAACGTTGTAGATTGGCGCAGTACTAGATATTCTACAGCCGTATCCTCAGGTACCTGAGGAGGACTGCTCTCAACTCTCCACTGCTGTCCTCCTCTCTAACGCGGAGTAATTCCCTCTCTATGATTTGACCGGATCGACACCGACACGTTTCCTCGAAACCCGCTTCCAATGGTACCGCAGTAAAAGCAATTACGTTCACCCGCGTCATGTAATCGTGTTTTTTATTATTCATTTGCGTCATCAACTAACAAAGAGTAGCGGCGTCTCAAGGTGTCCATTTCGCGGAACGACGAAATATGATGCGTCTCTCCTCGTATTCTTTCTTGGGATTGTAGGCATACAAATTGCACTCTTTTTGACCGCTCCTCTTGAACTATAGTTCAAGGTACAAGGGTACAAGGCAAGGGTATACCAAGGTACAGGCAAGATATTGCGAAGATATTGCCCTTGACCATAGAAGGCAGGTCATTGTGGTGCTATGGCTATAAGGTATACGCTCATTATACAGGGTGTCCACGCTAAGTGTGAACAGATTTTTAAAAAATATATCAATCACTTTTTCCGAGATGAAATCAATTGCAATATAGCATATGCTGAAGGGCACTCCCTAGTGGAGCATTAACAGACTCCTAAGGCAATGTCTTAATTAACTTTCAATAATTAACTTTTTAATTATAAAAGCTACGAAGTTGCTCCAATGAGAACATCTGATCTCTTCGGTCACCAGATACCACCGTTTTCAGAATAAAAATCCGTTCGGTAGATCGTCCGCAAAAAATTCGTGAAGGAACGCCATTTTTTTCTTTATTTGGTTTATTGCGCATCTTCAAAGAAGCGGTTTTCCTTTACCCCCAGTGTGAGAGAGTGAAAGAGCACAGTGCCGCCTCATGCGTCGAAGATTAGCTTTAACTTGCGGGAAAAAAAAAAAAATCTATCTGGTGGCTCTATCGTGACTGCCCTTATCTTGGGCTGCATTTTCTGTTTTCTTTTACTCTTTTTCCAGGACGCAAGAGGCGATACTGTGCTCTTTCATCCTCTTGTATTGGGGGCGAAAGAAAGACGCGTCTCTAGAGATGCGCAATGAATAAAATAAAGAAAAAAATGGCGTTCCTTCACGAATTTTTTGCGGACGACCTATCGAACGGATTTTTGTTCTGAAAACGGCTTTGGTATCTGGTGACCGAGGAGATCAGATGTTCTCATTGGAGCAACTTCGTAGCTTTTATAATTAAAAAGTTAATTATTGAAAGTTAATTAAGACATTGCCTCAGGAGTCTGTTAATGCCCCCCTAGGGAGTGCCCTTCAGCATATGCTATATTGCAATTGATTTCATCTCGGAAAAAGTGATTGATATATTTTTAAAAAATCTGTTCACACTTAGCGTGGACAACCTGTATATGACACCAAGGTCAGGTGATGCTCAAATAAGCTGCCCAGCGCATGTATGGTTCTACTACTACTATACAAGATATGCGATTCATACGGCACCTCGTGTGTTACTTCACACAATGCCATAATGCCGGATGAATTTGTTACCAATACGGGAGCCCACTTCATATCTCCCGTAGAGGCATCCTATAGTGGCAGCTGCAGGCAACCCGAATGGACGAAAGCACTCCCGGTCATGGTATATCTCAGGGTAAGGGTGCACATCTCAATGAGGCTTGTGCACATGACGTCACGCGCAGCCGTTGAGCGCCTTGGAGCCACGTGACATGGGAAAACATGGGGATGCGTCACAGTCGTCTTACAGCGGGCAGAATGAGGCAGGAGCGTGTGTTTTTACAATTTTCTCTCGTTATTGCACGTATATCGCAACAACTCACGGCACGTGATACGTGACGTCGCTGCACAAGCATCATTCGCTCTCCCATAACTGGAAGTGGTTTCGTCCACCTCCGCTTGGCTTCCGGCGGTCAGCATGATGTCGATACGAAGGATATCACGGGCGATTTCGTGTTCCGGAGAGATTTATCCAGCGCGGCACTTGGACATCGAGTACTGCCTTTCTGCGCGCCTGCCGAATCCGTACTGTGTGCAAGAGACACTGTGACCATGCAGCAGCTCTGAACAAAGCTACTGCGAAATTTGTACGAGACAAAACAGTAATAAGTCGCATGGAAGATATCAGTTTCGGGATCCCCATAGTGTTTGCTTCCGTATGTTATCTCACTTTACACAAATGTTTTATGGCTTCACAATATGTTCAAACAGGATTAGAATTTAGGTCATTTCCCCGTCAGAAGAACCGTAAAAAAATAACAATCGATTCACCTGCCACTAGTAACAGTTAATACTGGCGATCAGCAACAAAAATGATGTTTCATTGTACAGCTTGGGATAAAAGCTCACGGAACACAGCACTGGCATATTTCTTCACCGGAGCTGCCCCTTGATAGCTGTCAGAAAGAGCTCGAATAAGAAACGGGTGATCGGCTATTATGTTCATCTTCCAGTATGTGTGTCCACTCCTGTTTGCTGATACCTGCTAGGGTGTCGCTCTAAAGCCCTGGGTTCAGAGCAGTTTATGAGGAGCGTTTGGCCATTCTGTGCCCGGAGGTGGGGAGCCGCCGTGACGTCAGAGCCGTCATCTCTCCGCCCACTTTGTCGGGATGAAAGACGAGCCGCGGCGGCACGGGGGGATTTCAAGACTGTGCGTCTGCTCCAAAATGGCGGAATGGGAGATTTCAAGGAGATAGCTGTGATCCAAAATGGTGCCATTGGCCTTGGCGCCGCCCATCGTGTGACGTCAAATGGGGCGCTTTGAGACAGGCTCCTCCCAATGGCCAAACTCTCCTAATAAACGGCTCTGCCTGGATTCGAAAAAGTAGCGACATCTTTTTCCCTTTCCCGCCGCGACCTTGGACCTTTAATGGCGGCCATAGCATAGGTTTGCGTGGTACGATCGCCATGAAAGGTCCTAGGGCGAGGCGGCAAGATCAAAGGATGGCGGTGCTTTTCCCAATTCAGGGACTTTATGTCGCTCCAATGCAGAGTGACACCGCGGTCTTTCCCAAACTTTTGGATCAGGCTGTACAAATAAGTTGCATATATTTCTAGTTTCAGAAGTCATTCAGTTGTTAACGTAGCATTTGAATCAGACTTAAGAGGCAGCCGAAGCTTAGACATATAATGCATCATTTTGAAGAGAGCTGCCGGAGCAGAATCTGGATTTGACTTAATCGAAAAATTTTGCGGCATTGCATTTGAGAACTTTTTTCTGGGGAACTGCCAACAACTAAAAAACGCGAAATGGTTTCTCAAGTAGTAATTATCGAGGCAAATGATAAGTCAGCAAATAATGGGAAGACTTCGCGGTCAAGCGGTTCTGTTCCAATTTGTTTCAAAATGCATAAGAGGCATTCCTCAAGTACTTCGCATATTAAGTTATCTTGTACTGTAAACGCAGCAGACGAGGCACAGGTTCTAAACATGACAAGATGAGAGGAGGGGCAAGACGCGACATTTTTTGCTCGACACCGCCTGTCTCAGAGACGCGGTGTTTCATGCCCTTGAAACTTTACTCATAGGTGGCTCTGCATGTTCGCTTTATTGCACATCAGAATTGTCTGGTTTGGTGTTTTCGTTGAAGAAAAAAAAAACCCAGATCGGTTACTTCTGCATGGAACGTAAAGACCCGCAAAAAAAGTGTCATTTTCTGTAGTCCTTTTTTCTTCTCATCTGTGCATCAGCCTTTGGAAAGCTTATTTTGTCAGTATAAGACCACACCTATATCTTTATTCATGTATCTAGATATATGCAAAATATGGGCACTCTTGGTTATCCGGTGTTGAACAGAAAAAAATAATGCATCCGATATGCACGGGGCAAGTCGCGTTAATTTAATGTAATTTAAATTTGATGCAATTTAAATTTAATGTAATTTGGAAACTGATAAGTCAACTATTACTACTTTTATTTGCTTTATTAAACTGACAACATCGTAATGTACACGGTAAGGCACTGTAAACCAGTCGGGTCATGCTACAAGCTAGTGCGATCCGATAATATTTTTCAACATTTACTTGTTCAAACGCGGCAGTTACATTAAGAAAAAGAATGGCTGAGGAAACATACATTTATACAAGCGCTAAGATTACACAATAACAGAAATATAAATATATATCATCAATCCTATTTACTGACATCACTATATCGGCATATTCAACAAGAATCGAACAGAAACCTCCGGACGGCTAATTTAAAGTGTTTGGCTACAACGACATCTAGGGGCAAGGAGTTCCACTTTATGACCCCTTGGTGCTGGAGAAGGCGCTTACCACATATGTTTGAGAAGCACTGTACAATAAAGTGATGTTCCAATACAGTACGGTTTGTGCGAGTAACTGAGACTAACTTGACACCATCAATTATTCCCTCAGTTAGTATACAAAAATTAACCATTAACACAGTTCGCTCAAAGCATAGTAAATTGAAAGGTAAAATGCGTAACGTCTTATATATGCATGAATAAGATTGCCTGTTATGTGTATTGGATATAATGCGAACTGCTCAATTCTTGAAGACCTCAACCGATTTAAGATAAGATTGATACGTGTGCCCCCACGACTCTACACAGTAAAGCAAATGACATTGGATGACCACAAAATACAGAATTTTCAGGACAGCAGTTGGGAACAGCCGACGTGCTCTGAACAGCGCTCCGTTTGCGCTTGATAGTTTAGTGCATAAAGTTCCTATATGTGGCTTCCAGTGCATGTGGGAGTCCAAAATTACACCAAGGTATTTAATGGTGTCGACACGTTCAACTGTTGTTCCGGCAATAACTATATTGAAATCGGTTAACGAAACAGTCTTACGATATGGCCTAAATACCATATATTTTGTTTTCAAAAGATTTAGTGACAGAGAATTCACTTCAAGCCATTCCAAGCGCTGGGGAATTGGACTAGCAATCTTATCATGAATGACACCAAGTGTAGAGCCAGTAAAAAGTAACACGGCGTCGTCAGCACACATGATACTATTAGAGTGGATGGCCTCACTAAAATCATTTACATAAAGAAGAAAAAAGATTGGGCCCAGAGCGGAACCCTGTGGGACACCCATGTGCACGGGAAGAGGAGGCGAGCAGCACTCGTGGACGAATACAATTTGGGTTCTGTTACTGAGGTAGCTAGTAAAAAGTTCAAGTGAGTGGCCTCTAATTCCATACTTGGATATCTTACCTAACAAGACATCGTGACGTACTGTGTCAAATGCCTTTTTTATATCTAGAAAGATGGCTACACAAATGTCTCCTTTGTTAAGGCAGTTGTTTATAGCTTCCGTAATAGAGAGGACAGCGCTTGCAGTTGAGCGCTAGCCACGAAAACCATGCGGAGTAGGACTAATTACTTTATTTTTTTTCAAGAAAGCTAGAGAGCCTGGAGGACAATATTTTTTCTAGTAATATATTTAAAGCACTAAGTACTGAGATAGGGCGATAATTAGTTAGAGTATTTTTACAGCCATCTTTATACACTGGTACTACCCTGGCCGTTTTGAAAGCTACCGGGTACCTAGCTTCGACTAAGCAGTTGTTAAATAGATCAACTAATGTCGGGCACAGTACATCAATATTTTTAATGACCATCATGCTTATATTATCGTAACCGGGAGCGGTGGTACCAGCGCACTTTTTAACAGTTTTTATGACCTCACCATTAGACAGCTCGTAAAGCGCAAGGCTATTAGTCACCGGAGACTTAATGTAACTCAAGGACTTTGTAATATCGCCACCACCTGGAGATCCAATGTTGACAAACGTTTCATTAAGCATGCGAGTTATGGCATTAAGGTCATCCTTTATGTCCGGCAAGACAATTTTACGCGTTTTTTTGCCAATGACTTCATTAATTATCTTCCAGGCTTTTCAAGGGTTAGTTGTATTGCGAGTCATATGAGAAAAATATTCTTGTTTCCGCTGGCGAATCATATTTACAGAACTGTTTCGATAATGATTAAACTTACTTACTTGATTAAAATAGTTTATAATAACTATTGTTTTTGTCGCGACTCAATTTTCGAGACCAATAATTTTTTCTTCTAAAATTCTTAGGATGTCATTTGTCATCCAAGGACAGATAGGATTCTCGTAGTAGCCACCACAGCTTCTGACATAGGAGTTGCCAATGGCTGTCTGACCTTTAGAGACAATCGACTGACACGTTTCATCAACTGTGCCCTGCTTTCGGGGCTCATAAAAGTAATTATACTAAGCAGTTGGCGTAGCCTTGGGTAATGTAACCGTCTAGAAGGTTTTGGTTTATTACCTAATGTTATTGAGTTTCCAATGGTAATCACAGTAGTTATTGGAAAGTGATCAGTGACATGCATTAGGTGACCTTATGCTTGTTCCTCAGATATTTATTTTTTGCATATTGTCTAGGATTGACCGGCAAATTTTTCTGTATCCTAGGATATTTCCAGCTAAGCAGAAGCGCATGCAAAAGCGGTGTAGCAAAATACTACCGGGTTCTGTGTGGTTTTATTGCTCATCATGTGGGTGCTTGGATTCCAAACACTAATTTGTATAGTTCATTACCACGGCGACTCTCATATCGCCCCACGCGATGTCTCGTCTTGCCCCGAGGGTTGGAGCAAGATGAGACAATCTGTATTTTTGAATTTCTTGTTCTGTGCTCATTTTGGGCCGGATACGTCCGTTCTGCATTTACAGGTCAGAAGCTTAGATCCCTTGTAGAATGCGCCTATGGCTACTTTTTTTTTTTTAACACGAAAAATAAAAATTTCATATTCAATTGCATATTTTTGTCTCATCTCCACTTTTTCCACATTTCCCCTTTACCCTACTAGTTTGACGACATCCTCACAGTTCGCCTACGCGAAAACTAACACTGCATGAATCGTGCAAAATATTCCGCGCATCTCCAACTACAAGCAAGAGTACTACAAGCAAGTATTACTCTAGGACCTACATGACTAACGAGATAACTGCTCAATTGTTTGCGGCGCAGAAGCAGCCATTCAGAAGATACAAGGACTTCTGCGCTCTGGTAACCGCAGTTCCACAACCACTATAAATAAATAACCACTGCCTGGGCTGTGTTCGTAAGCAAGTACAGAAAACGTAATCTCTCTGGACGCGATTACCTGAGCGAAAACGTAATTGGTATCTAATGTACCAGAAGGACATCATGAATGGTAAGCGACCCCTTTCTTTATGGCATTGTCCAAGATACTTCACCTGCATAGTTATTTTCTTTTTTCCCTCTTTGATAATGCTGGGACATGATTAGTGCTATTCTAGTGCGTTCTATAGGACGCAACATTCAGACCTTATTGGCGACCTTCATCTCTGACAGAGCATGTGTCATCGACATATCATCGGTTGTTTTCCGAGCAGGTCATTGCATACGTTCGTACATTTACAGTTATACCAGGCCCCCCCAGCTCCCGGTCTTCGCGGCTTAAAAAAAAAAAAAATATATATATATATATATATTTTATATATATATATATATATATATATGTTCCACGTCATAACCACGTGGTATTGCTGCGTCAGACATCATAGTTGATACCCGTTTGCCAAAGGAGATTGCGCGCTCCGCGATTCGTTGGCAAAGTTTCGAAATTGCATTCTTTCGCGGCCAGCCGGTCTGCGCGCAGTTACGAGAGAAGACTGGCAGCGTCTCGACGATGTCGGTTGAAATCACCGTATGAACGCATTGTTCAAACAGAAGTGTGTCAAAAGTAACTTTGCGCGTGTTGTGATGTTCCACGACACAAGTATCCTACGAACAGTGCCTCCAGTTCAGAACTGGTATGGCAGTGGTGAGCTGACGCCTGAGGAACACTTTTGAGCGCCGTCGCGTTTTGAAATCCAGTGACAGTGGAGACAGGATTCGGTGTCGGGCGATACAAGCATTTCCCGCTCCGTTGTAACCTTTGATGCACTGCAAGCAAAGAAAGAAGATGCTCACCATGAAATCGCATGCACTCATGTGAGCGTCCTCGCTTCTTGGAGTAGACTGTGTGTATGTTTTGTGAGTTCGAACTTGGTTTAATTGCAGTCAACGAACGCAACGCTTTGGGCTCTGTGCGCACGGTGTATGTTTGTGTCAGACTTTTGAGTCATTACGATGTACCAAATAAATGTGCATTTTCTCAAAAATTTGCCGTAGTTGTTTTGGAATACGGAGTAGCGAGCGTCAGGCATGAAAACCAGTTAAAGTAAAAGCCGATGGTAGCCAGGACCCACCGAAAGACGAGCCAAACTGAGCGACGAAGATTGGCCGAACTGTAGGCATCATAGTTCATTTTCATTGGTTGCGAGCCCTTTCACCACCACCACCACCACCACCACCACCTTTCATTGGTTCCATGCCCAGACTTTCCTGAATTATCTCAAACTATAGGCTCTATGGGGAGCTGTGGGAGCCTGGCTGAAATGCTGGCTTATTGAGAACAACATCGTTGAAGAAGGCGAGGGAAAATAGGAAATCCGCCAAATATGCTAGACCTGACGAAGTTTTCACATACACAGGAACCATAAGGGCGGCAACGACGTTACAAAGCCATTGCGAGCTTTTAGAGAGAAAAAGCCCCGAAACCACAACATGCTGGTGTTCGCAGTTACAAATACATCACGATGTACTCAGTGCTTTTTCGTATGGCGGCAAGCGAAAGAAAAGCTGGAAAAGAAGGTGCCATGAGGGTAAATGCATCATAACTCATAACTCGGGAGGGGCCTGGATGTGTCCCTGGCGGTACGCCAAGCATTCTTGTTACGATTTTATTACACAGGGGAGCGACATGCGATGTATGAGTATATGTCTGTGTACATGCACTGTGGATCGTTCGCGCATTGTATTCAAGAGAAATGAAGGATTTCTTTTTCTTTTGTTGAATGTGACGAATTATGAGGAGCAATGCTTGCTAAGACTAGTGCCCCTCGCTTAGACATTACTATTGCGTTTCTTTCGTCATGTTGCTTCGCAGACGTCGTGAAAGAACGATTGAGGCCGTGTAGAAGTGCCGATGCTTTCGTTTTAGGTGATCCAATGTTTGCGAAGAATGTGAGAGCAGTTTGAAAAGTCCTTGCCGTGTGTCGCCATACGCAAGTGGTGTTCAGTAGTACTAGCACTAGTAGTAAGAGCAATAGTACGTAAGCTGGATGGGGTGCTGGAGCTCAAATTGTTTTGTAGGGGCTTATGGAGAACCCAGGTTGCTTGACTTAATAGCGGTTATATATTGTATACCGCTGTATTTTCAAACGCACAGAGTGCCTTTAGCGCTTGATTTCCTCATGCGCACTTCCATGTCCTGAAGCAAAGCACCGAGTTCGATAATTCAAGAAAAATAAATAAATAAAGATAAAAAAATAAAATAAAGCACGATAAAAAGAAAGCACCGACTTCGACAGGCCTTACAAGCTCTCAACAACAGAACCTTCTCCATCTGCAAGGTCATGGGAAGGTGGCCGTCGCAGAAACAAGTGGAGTTCAAAATGCCTGTAAGTGCTATAGGGATTGGGAGAATAACACTGGACGAAGACCGTCCTCGTCTTCATATCGTATTTAATCTAGAACTGAACAAGGAGACGTAGAGCACATCCATTGAGATTGCTTCCGTTCATTCTTTTCGCGGAACCTATATATGTAATCACCTGAGACTCACACGGGTCTCAGCGTTGAGCAAGTATTCTTTTCCCTGTCGTCGATTCCAATTTCGGGTAGTTGCGAGATTCGTTCTTGTATTCGTCTTTCCCGATGATTTCTCAAGAGTGCGTCCCCTTCAGGAGATGAAAGATGTTCGACATTAAAGTGCAATGCATTTCGTGCATTTCTTGAAGAACGCGATGAATATCTGTGTTGAATGCAATCAGTGAAGGTTAGTCTGCGTGAATGCTCCTGGAGTGCTCTGTCAGCAGGACTTGTTTACCTGCGGTGATGTAGATGCATAGAAAAGAGGATAGGATGTGCCAGATACGCTAATTATTGTAATATTACGCAGTAAGTTCCTGTTGATGAAGCCTACATGCCGAATTTTATTGTTGGAAAGATTTCAATTGTCCATAGTACGAGAAGCACATTCGGGTTATTCAGTGTTAGCCGCTTCTTAGGAATGTGTGTACCAACAAAACACAGTTTCCTCAAAATTTTATTTTTTACTACAGTTTTTCCGACGCCGCATAATTTTCCTCTTCAACATATTTTGCTTCTTCTTCCGTTTTATATGGCAGAAACAAAAGACAGTGTATGATAAAAAAAATTAATTTCATAATTTATGTTATAATATATTGGCAATAACAAACGTGCACATGTTACAATACTTTTAGTTCTCCTGTTTTTATTTTATATATTTTCCAGTTTCCACTGGATGACCGTGTGGCAAAAGGCGACGTAGCCTAACAAGGTACTGGGAGGTACCCGGGTTCGAATCCCGGTGCCGGCTGTGCTGTCTGGGGTTTTTCCTGGGCTTTCCTCAGACGCTTTCTGACTTATGCCGGCACAGTTCCCTTAGAAGTCGGACCACGAGGCACATTCCCCTAGGGCGTCGGTCGTGACGTTGCCCACCTCTGTGAGGCCGACAACGGCGATCCCATTCACCAGCACCTCCACCGCCAGCCTTACAAAGTCCCAGAGTCCTATCGTAATACACTCAGCTGTAGAGTACCACTTGTACATGTGCCATCCAGAAATGATAAATTTAAATTGGTTATCCAATATATTCTGCAATATGCACACATTCACAATACACAGGGTCCTAACAGAATATTTGTAAGAACAAAACGAAATACAGTGGTGTCTCGCTTATCTGAAGTTCAGATACCCGGAAAGCTCGTTATCCGGACTACGTTACCGGGAACGAACCTGCTACCATGGGATTTTGTCTCGGTTATCCAGACATCGTTATCCGTATCAGGACAGCAAGTTATGGGATCCATGACCTAGGTCATTCTGATTCGGTTATCCGGAAACGTGTCAACGTCCTCTGTCCCTGGTGTGTGCTGTGTTGCATTATTTCGGAAAGGGTCACATCTCACCAGGGCATTCTGCACTGTTTCATTCCCCTTTCTTCAGAGGTGACTTCCTTTTGGTGTATGTGCGCGGGCACACGGTAGAGATGGTAGACGATAAGCGGAAGAGGTGCCCTGTATCCATCGGGCGCAAGCAGTCCACATGTCCGAGAGCATCGCCGGTCTTTTGGCCTATGCCAAAGACATTTGCAAAACGACAAAAACACTTGCCCGGGATTAACTGTGTGAGACATTACACTTCTTCGAACAGCAGGGTGACGCAGCGGGTGCCGTGGCTGTGAACAAAATTCTGTCACACGCGTGCCTACTAATTTCACGCAGCTCACTTCACATGAATTTTTCAAGTAATGGTCCATGTTTCCTTTCCTGGATCTATAAAGAGGTCTCCCAAATTGTTCGGGTTTCATCGGAAGTATGCTTGGTTATGGTATGTTATCCGGAAATTCGTTATCCGGACGAAAAGCGAACGACCCGCCAGGTGTCCGGATAATCGAGACATTTACACTTAGGTTGCTGACAAGGATGCAAATGTTTTGCGGCTATGACATCCTTAAGCTGTCATATGTATTGCTAAGACCGGGGTTCTGCTGAATGTATTCACCTGCAGAGAAAGTGATAGCCTGTCTTTGTTTTTGCATAATTTGTTGTTAGTTGGAGAACCAAGTATTTTCTTGACCCCCTAATTTCACAGGGAGTCGACCGCATGTATTGTAGTGTTTTTACCGTTCTCGTGTAGAGCCCCAGTTTGTAATAAAGTCATGTTCAAGTACAACAACAGCAGCAACAGCCACTTTATTGGATTATTATGATTGGGGAGTTTCATCGCCAGGGGCGACACCCTGCTACCCCATGGCTGCTGGAATACTGAGCCGCCTCACATTGAAGATCCAAGTCTAACGGCGTCCAAAAAGGTCAGAAGAGCTCTAAAGGCAAAGCGTTGGTGAGCTGGATGCGACCACGGAACAAGCAATTTTGACGAAGAGAGGGGGCGAGAGTCCAGGTGATTGAGAGACCCAGAAAGCGTCGTTCGGGAAGGTTGGTATACTGTGGGCAATCAAGAAGAATGTGCTCTAGATCTTCCAGATCACCGCAGTGACGTCATCTGTGAGAGTCAACTTCTCTCAAGCGGTAGCGCCACTGAGCTGCAAAAGCCACATTGACCCAAGCAGCACAGTGTACTGAAAGTCGAGTGCAATAGGGGTGGACGGTATGTGTCTTATCAATGTTCTTTACTTTCACGAGTCCGTTCAAGGCCTTCCTACCCGTCCACCCCTATTGCACTCGACTTTCAGTACACTGTGCTGCTTGGGGAGTCGCATACGATGAATGGACCTCCACCCGAGAAACGTCATCATGACGTTAGTAAAGAGACTGAAACCAAAACAAATCTGAAGCAGTGCTTCCAGACGTCAAGCGTCCTGGAACAGCTGGTCGCACCAGTGCGACCTACGTGTCCATTTTTTTTTCTATTTCTATTCTATTCTATTCTGAAGCGGAGGGTTGGCTTCCAGAATGTGCACTTGTTCGCTGCCTCCTATTGAAAGAAAAGTAGGACCGAAGGTCGCATTCCTGTTAGGGACCATCGTAATCCCCTCAAGACCGTGGCTTTCGGGCTCGACCTTGTTCGCCCCTAGCTTCGAGCGTAGTTTAGTTCTACCAAATTGGTGGCGCTGTCGAACACTATGACGTCATTTGTTTACAAACAGGGAGACGTCCATTAATGCCGCGTCTTGACGAGAGGTGTTTCGTGGCGTGCGGAAAGCGAGCGTTGGATCAACTCTTCCAAGCACAACTTAGTAACGCAACTAGTTTCTGGTTGAAGCCATAGATTCATGCAAGAGCATGTGGTAAATCTTTCGCGTTTCTTACAGAGTGCTTCCTGCAATGTACGGCACTACGCATAAAACCTACTAGAAGCCTTGATACTGTTGATGGAGCTGTATGTATAGCACTCGTGGCTTGCATGTACACTCTTTCCTCTTTTCGTACTGCCTGTTTACGATGCAGTTTCTCGCACCGTCTAAAGGGAATTGACGGTCCTTATTCTGGGCCAGCTCGGGAAGAATGAGAATCGATAAATGTAAGTATGCGGATAGGAGCATTATTCCGAGACGGCAGTAAAACCGTCGTAAAACGGTCGTCGTGTACTGGACAGTACAGCAACATATACACTGTGATGATAGTTGTGATGAAAGTTTTACGACCTCGTCGTTTCATATCTGCAGATGACACCGACTGCGAAGGGATCTTAAGAACGTAGACCTCTGGGATAGATGGTACATAGCTTCAGGATGGTAATGTGCAGGGAAGTTAGGACACAAGTAAGGAACAAGGGAGGACGAGGAGTGTACCTCGAAATAAAGTGATCGAAATCCCCGTTGCAAACTAAACTACCGGAAATAAATGTTATCCGACTGTAAAATGCACAGACGCGCGCGGGAAAATGCCAACAGCGAACTTAGACTAACCTTATAAATGCAAACACGAACTCGGACTAACCTAATAATAAACTAACCAATAGGCTGTTCCGTCGTGTCCGCCCTGCTAAGGTTAACGGCCGCTTAAATGTTGCTTTCGTTCGCTAAAACGATTTGGACAGACATCGAAAACCTGTGAATTTGAGTGGCTGAATAGCGCTGTCGGATTTTTAGACGCGGCATGCCATCTTAGGAAGCAATCCAGCATTTTCCTTTGTTTCGAGACCGTGAAATCGGGAATTCGGGAATTTCGCAACCGGGAATATCGAGCCCCCCCCCCCCCCCCCCCACAGGACGAGCGCTACTATGAAATAAGCTTTACTGAAGACTATCAGCAATTACGTGTGCCAAAGCACGAAAACAACATCTTCGAAATCAAATATAATCAGACATGAGTAATACGCTAGGTCACACACGACCAATCGTCACGCACTAGTAAAAAAGATAAACCACAGGGTAAAACCTTACGGACTCGAGTACACGCGTTTGAGAACACAAAGTTCCCAAAAGTGAAAAAGGTTCAGGCATCAGTGCAGCTTCCACTCACCTGCTAGATAAGGAAGTAAGCTTCCTGTGACTTGCACCAGCTACCCCTACCGGACGAGTTCGCACGACGGCGCATTGATGCGACCAAGTCCAACAAATAAACATTGTGGTATAAGCAAACTCTAGGGGACAAAACAACAGCAAATTTTGTTCCCCATACATTTCGAATGGGTTACACCGTCGTCAGCACGGCGAGTTGCAGTAGGCGGTGCAGAAGGCGAAATGACAAAAATTAGCAATCATGTAGGACTTCACTTCTGTTTCTGCTTCGGTGTCACCCGTTGCGGTAGCTGGACGCAACTAAGATTGTAGACTGCCTTGCCCCATTCGTAACGCACGGAGAGCAACATTTGCGTGACCACGTATTTCTTGTGACGCAGAGTTTTGTTATCAGGATTTTTTCGTTGGTTTGCACCGCATAAAGGTGTCGTGGTACGGCAGCGTAAGTAAGCCGGCAACGCGTTACGCACGTGAATATGGGGCTACTTTATCTGCGCACACTCTGCACTCTGTATTGGGATACACCGGGGTGAGTTCCAGTCCTATAGGGTGAATTCAAAGGAACTGTGCGAATATTTATATTGAGAGTCTGCGAGAAAACCTAGGGAGAACCTCAGACGTTATTGCCGTCGATGAGACGGCACCCTCCGGGCTTCGTCGTGACTTTGGAGTAACCACAAACGCGGGGCTAACCATCTACTCGGCCATGCCGCTGGTCTCTTTGGCTCAACAAAGCATCTCAAAGCATCAGTACCGCCGTATAGGACCACGCGACAAGACACAAATCATCCAATATCATCCATGCTCTGAAAAAATCGAAGATTAGATGTTCTTTCTTTCGTCTGACGGTGGTCTGGTCGACACATCCCCCCCCCTTTTCTTTATCTGCACACTTTTTCACTTCCTCTCTTCCTCATAAGAAAATTGGGAAAGCCGCGTTCTTTCACGTTATCTCCACTCCTCTCTCTCTTTCCCTCCACCTTTTTTTTTTTTACCTCTCGCGTCCTGCGACCGGACAGTGGCGAAGATAATCGAATTCTGTTCAATCGACCAGGCCCCCGCCGAAAGGAATGTGGCAGGATAAACTTTGCTTCTCGACGTGGGGACTCTATTTTATCGGGAGCGAAAGGAGGCAAAGAGGGGGAAGGAGGGCCGTAGCGAAAGTGACTTCGTGTGATGGAGCTTAGGGAAAAGGATGTGTTCCGGCGGCTTTAAATATGTAAGAAAGCGGTCGGTATATTTGCGAAGGCCCTTGTACCTCCGGAGCATTTTGTGCGGCATTGAGGGTTCCCACGCAAGGCTGTTGGGAATAGGAAATAGGGAATAGGAATAGAGCCCGAGTATATGAGAGCATCCATTCATTGATGGTGGCTACATGGTCGCGCAGCATATACGCTGGGAGGTGGTGGATTCACATCCTACCACTGGCTGCGCTGGCTGAGGTTTTCCCTGAATTTTGCGGCAGACTTTCCAGCCTTTCGGACGTCGGCACAGTTCCCCGAAGTCGGCCCAGGACGCATACGAGTCCTGGTGGTGGTGATGGAACTGTTTGCCGTAGTAGGCCACGCTCAGGTGGGCGACGTCACGGCTATCGCAGGGAGTATCGTGCGTCCTGGGCCCACTTCGCAGGAAAACGTGCAGACATTTGTGTTAAAGCGTCTCAGGGAAAACCCAGGGAAAACACCCAGACAGCACAGCCGGCGCGCGAATTCGAACCAGGGTCACCTCCCAGTCTCTGCATGGAATGCCATCATCGTAGCCACACTAGACCACGGAAGCTGGTGCATACGAGTCCCGCTGTCCACACTCAATCTATACCTTCGTATGTAGCCGCGCATAGCCACTGTTGCTTCGCGGCGGCAAACACGGAATAAAACAAAAAGAGGAATATGGGAGGATTTTCAGAACCCTTTGCCATCAGTGCCTCCTTCGGCATTCAGGGTTATTGCTAGAGTCTTGTGTCCTGCGGGTAAACGCGGTAAAAGCCGTTTGCCCTCGATTTTTACCCTCGGCATGATCATCATCACTTCCATTAAAACCCGATAAACCCCCGAGACACACATCGCCAAAGCGGAGACGCAGGCACTTGTGCGGGCTCCGGTGAACAGTAGATATTTCGCTACCGTCTGTACCTCTTGCCACCTCGCGTGTTCTTCTATTCAACCTTTGCTGCTTTTCCTCCCGAAAATCTGCTCTTTCGCATAACATCACCAGATTTCATCCTGCCTTACAGCTACTTACATGCAGCCCGATTTGGGAAACAGGAAGTCGCAAAACACTAGCGTATTTCCACGTTTATGGTTACAGGCTATACCTTTTAAAACTCTTCAAGGGCGTGTGATATGTACATTTATTTTTATTCACAAGTCTCGCGATGTGTATTACAACTTGTTGGTTATTGCAGTTGCAGATTATGCATTTAGAAGCGGTTTAAAAAAACACATGGGACTGTTCTAACGTACATGCATATCCCAGAACGTAGATGTTGTGTGTTATTTGCAAACCCGATTTGTAAACCCAAGAGACAACACCTGATAACAATGTTGCAACTTCTTTGAGAACGCTTCCTCGCGAGTCTTTTAACTGTAAATTGCTCCCGAAACGGGGAAGGAGACTGAGCTAGGTCGAAATATACATTGTCGGCAACATCACACGGTGCCGCAACCCTTCAAGAGCACCTCAACCAACCGCCTGTCATCCGCACTCCAGATTCAGCCTTCCGGAACCAGATGCCATGTTTTCGTCCAAATTAGCAGTAGCCTAGCGACGAGCCGACAAGATCGATACGACCTCTTAGAACCACCGCACCGTGGCGCAGCTACGCTGTGTGGCAACGAAGCAGACGAAACGTGGTTAAGTCCAACAGCGCCGCCACGGGCCTTCGGGACAAGACGCAATTTCCACGTCTGCGAAGACGCGAAATTTCCCCAAGTTTCGCTGTTTGTGGTTGTCATGACAACAACTTCACATGCCACCTCTTCGTAGTGGCGTTATTGTGGTGGCTCTTCGGAAGGAAGCAGGGTCGATCACTGCCGGAAGAGTGCGGCACTGATCGTCGCACGAAAGTTTCAAGGTTACGTAGCAAAAGCAATTCGTAACATCTTGACGTATATCTGTCATCACCAAAAATTGCCGTTGTTGTTATATCTGTCGCTGTCTTGAGCGTCAGCAATGGGGTAATTGAGGGTGCCTTGAGGAAGATTGCCTTGGGTGTAATTGAGGAAGAGGATGAGGATGCTGCCGAGGATGGAAGTATTTCCGCAGAAATGTGCCTTCAATAATGGTACTGGTACTGTGACGTTACACGTAAGGTTTGTCTGCGCAGTGTGGCGACATGTTGCACGTGCCGCAGGGTAGGACTGCGGATAATTTGGACCACCTGGGGTTCTTTTGACGTGCGCCGGAAATCTCCGACACACGGTGCTGGAAGCAATGTTTAGCTCCCCCATATTGCTACCGCCCTCGGCCGGGATCGAACCCGCGATCTTGAGCTCAGCAAGCAAAAGGGTTGTGGCATGCACTTTTGTGTGTTCGGCTGATTCCATCATGCACATTGTACCACACGAACATTGAGCGAAAAATAATTTCATTTCATTTCATTTTATTCCATCAGAAAATACAAGTAAAACAGGCTACAGGATTCTGGGAAAAACGCCTCGTTATGTAGGTTGACCTGTCCCAGCCCTGCACTTCAGACAGAGCGGCAGTGAAAAACTAATTAATTAATAATTAAAATAATCACGTATCAAATATATCAAATTACATAAATATAAATTAAACTAACAAAATTAAATTACAATATTAAATGAACACAAGAATTAAGAATTAATAGTAATTATTTTTCTACCTGTCGTACTTGGCGATATATAAACCCTCGAAGACACGTACTCCCACGCCGAAACACCGACGTCAATGGAGTGAGGGCCTCGGCCATTCATATTGGTTCTTGGAAGCACGTGACCACTCCCGCGGCCGCCTCACTACAAGAAATATACGCCGTAATGGCACAGTATATAATGGCGTCGTATGTCCCGTTTGCACAGAGAAACCTGAAGTGTAGGTTCACATGGATGCAAATAACCACATTTCACACTTATCCGAGACAACTTGGGGTGAAGTGTCGCAAGTCATGGGTTGCATTAAAGGGGCACTGAAGTGCAAAAATGTCTCCTCGCGAAATGAAAGGTTCCGTTACCCTGGCAACTACACAAAGGGAAAGAGACACTAAACAAACACACTAAACAAAGGGAAATCCGTTGCGTCGTTGGTGATTTATGAAGGAAAGAAATTGAAATTTCAATTGAAATTGCAATTTTTTCCTTCATAAATCACGAACCACATTCATCGCTTCGCACGTGGACCTCTGCTTTTTTAACTGCGGCACCTATATGTTTAACATTCTAACGTTTCGTTTCTCTTGCCACACCTCCTACTAAGTCACTGACAAAACTTTCATTTCTTTTTTCTTAATAAACACATTCCCCCCACTGACAAAACATTTGCAAGAACCTTCATGTAATTTGCCAATGAAACTCTCCAATCATCATCATAATAAATAAAGTAGTGGTTGTTGTTGTTGTAATTTGCAAATCGTGAAGAAGTATAACAGTAAAGCATGTGTTCTTACTGGGAACACTTTCACGTTGTAGTCTCTGCCATTTTTGTAGCTTGGACGTATGAATGGATTGTATTACTACGTATGCACTATTATTACTTAAAGGGGCACTAAAATGCAAAAAACAAGTTCACTTCAAATTACGTAACACGCTACGTTAATTTCGTACTTGTTGTCATAATTCAAAACTTTGATTCCGTTACAGAGCTACAATCGAAAATATACATGACTATTTCTTACTTCGGCGCTGAGCAGTGAACGTCCTTTCAACTCGTGCATCGGTGGTTTTAGTTCATGCTGCGCGTGCCACGCTATGGAGTAGTCTCGGTGAAAAACATAGTGCGCGTTGCAAAGCGGACTGGCGTCGCTGTTCTCAGGACATGAAGGTAAATGTTATCAGTGGAACATTCGCGAGAACTGTCGTGAGCTACAATTCAGCGAATCGGTATTGAAAAATGCAGCAGTGCGCATCATGCCGCGCATATACGGAACACTACGATCGGACCCGTTCCCAATCCACACGCCCTACGCGCGCTTCTCCCGCTGTCTCATTGGATGCCGCCAATCTTTCCCTCCTGGAGATACCATTCGTTGTCGCCAAAGACGACTGTGTTTGCATTGCGTTTTCTTCCAAACGGTAGCGCTGTGTGAACTAATTTTACTTGCACTATACTAGTTGAGACACGGACTTTCATTTGAGAGCAAGTTGTTTTTGCACTTTAGTGCCCCTTTAAGGACAATCGCTGACACCATTTTCTCGCTTGGCGTAGACGAACTCGCGCACAGTAATCATTTTACAGCTTACGGGTGTTAACCCTTTGCTTATGGCATACACCATCGCGGTGTAGGCTTCACACATCATACAGAAAGGTGTTTCGCGAAGGAGCGTGGAGACGATCGGTGGCATTCGCAGCTAGTGCTAAATCCTATTGCCTTTAAAGTCCTCCTTCTCTCATCGAACTTCGAGAATCAGTTTCGAAACGAAAAGCTTGCATGGTGAAATGCTATTTCCGCCCCATATAGCAGGCATGGTTCTCGCAGACATCTTCGTATCGAACTTGCATTTGGGAATAATTTCCGTTTCGAGCAAAAAAAGAAAAAGAAAACATATATGTATATATATTTTATTCTCCCTTTACGAACGGCACGCGCGACGAGGAAATGGGCTTCAATTTACCGTAAAAGGAATAGGTACTTTCCTCAATTTATATCCATTCGAACAGAACGCCAAATGCGCATCGGTGACACTGGGTAGTTCAGGTGGAAGTCGTTTTATGCCCTGTGGAAATGGTGCGTCTATATTTGCCAGCTCAGATTGCTCGTCGCAGCGCTCGACTGCGGCTCTGAGCGATTATACGCTGATGGAATTTTAAAGCTGCTACTTTGAAGTGTGGCGAGTGAAGTGCAGATCTGCTGGCTCCTGCAGGCACACGTTCGCAGAACGGCGATGATTTCAAGATTCGATGATTTCATTGATTTTGTGCTTTCTGGAAATGAACGAACTGTTACAGCAGCTTCACGACATACCGCCACTCTCCATATCATGTTCAATGCGGTGACCGACGTGTCGATCGATTTTTTTAGTGACGGACCAGCAAAATAGAAGGAATGTCGCAATGCTCCAGATTCTCTCTCTACCGCAGTTTCGGTGTTCCATCTCGCGTTTTTATCGTTTCCTTTTTGTTTTGTTTTCTTAGACAGTGTTCCTATGTTGTTTTTTCCCTTTTCGTTCTTCCTTTTTCTTGTTTTGTAACGATAATAAATCGCATGTTAATTGTTGATGATACTTCCGTTCCGTGCAGTTTAGGTAGATCGGACACGAGGAACCAAAAAGATATAAGAATGTCATGTCAGCCACAACAAATGACCTACGCGACTTGTCTGTCACGTTGTTGGAACCGTTATCGTGAGCGCCTTCTGCTCTACTAAAACTCCCTATTGAACGTGATGCTTGTCTGGAATCTCCAGCCCGTGGCCCACCTGTCCCCTACCGGCTTTTCGCGCGAAGGGCCCGTACCATTATCGCACACGAGGGGAAATCTTGTTTCACACGATGCCACCAACCAGGAGAGGTCATCTGTGACGTATACTTGGTCGTCGTCTGCTAGCATGGAGGAGAAACAACGCTTGCAGACGACGCGCAAGGCGCTCGAGTATGGGCCTCTTGCACGACGTTTGGCGGCGCTCCGAACCGTATTCTGCAGCGCCAATTATGGTCGTGTAGCCGGAGGTTTGTCCGTACGCGAGCATGTATCGCCTACACTGCGGCTTTCAAAAATCGTGTGCAAGGGTTTTCACAGAAAGAGATGACGTTCCGGGCACAACGGTAAGGCAGGGAACACACTGGACACGACCGTGTAGTAAGGGCGATCTACACTAGAGGAGGGCAGTTGGCGCTGCTATCACCGGGCGAAACTTTAGTGCAACAGGCCTGGTTGGTGACGTTGTGTGACACACGACCTCCCCTCGGAGACGATAATGGAATTGGTCATTCGCCCGCGACGCCGCCGGTAGGGGACAGGAGGATCACGGGCCGGAAGATTCCGGACAAGTATGTCGCAAGCAGTGCGTGTACCGTTTGCACTGCGCCACTGAAGAATCAGAATCATGCAAATCAGCACGCTACGATGTAATCTTACTTTAGCGGTCACGAAACTGCAGCGCTACATGAAGAATCTTACTCGCTTTCCGCATACCACGCAGCACCTCTCGTCAAGATGCTGCATTAATCCACCGAATGCGACTCGATGTGGCCTTTACAGCTCAGTGGCGTTACCGCTTGAGACAAGTTGACTCTCCCACCTGCTGCCACTGTGGTGCTCTTGAGGATCTGGAGCACATTCTTCTTCATTGCCCCCACTACCAACCTTCCTGAACCGCACTCTCCGGGTCCCTTAGTCAGCTGGACTCTCGCCCCTTCTCCCTATCGAAATTGCTTGGTCCCTGGCCCATTCCAGCCCAGCAACGATCTGCGCTCAAAGTTCTTTTGACATTCCTGGACACCATCGGACTTCGATCGTTATTGTGAAGGGGCTCCTTATTTTATTCCCCACATCCCCACCAGCAATGGGGTAGAGTATCGCCTCTGGCGATGAACCTCCCCACTCTCCATCTCAAAATAAAGCTGTTGTTAGTTTAGTGGTGTACTTATTGAAACAGAGTTCTCTGTACGGAGTTTTTTTTTTCCTTCTTTATTGGTGCTACGTATCGTGGAACGAGCTAACTGAAACACATTTGTTTAGCGGACTTCCTTTCCTAAAAACAAGTTCTCAAGACGATACGCCAAGAACTCTGTTTTCTCCCTGAGCAAACGAGGCATGTAGCGAAAAAATGGCTAGGAAGCAAGCGAGCTGGTGAAGATGATGCATAATGTAAAACCCCGAGACTAGGGAACACGAAAAAGAATGAAAAAAATGGCTAGGAAGCAAGCGAGCTGGTGAAGATGACCGGAACAAATTCGTCCCTTGTTCTTCAAACGTTGTTTATCAGATCCCCTTAACTTGTGGTGTTAGATATCTATATTTATTTTACAAAATGTACAATAGGTGGCGGTTACATAAAAGGTTGTTTAACTAAACACAGAGTGAGCTATGCGGCGATACCTAACAGTGGTTTCTGTTATATTGGTCAGACAAAACGTTGCTTAAATGATTGTCTGAGAGAGCATTCATTAAAAGTAAAAAATAAAGCTTCAAACTCCGAAATTGCCAAGCATTTGGAGGAATGGTTTCCCTCTATGGGATGAAACAATTGTAAAAGCTTCTGAAGTGGACCCTCACAGAAGGCTCTTGAGAGAGACCCTATGCATAACCTCTTGGTGGGAACTGTATCAGCAACCCATCCGTAATCCTCGGTCCGGCCTTGAGCAGACTTCTCGTTCTCCAGAACTCGGACCTCCTATTTTGTCCTCAACTGGTTGTTCGCTGTGTTTGAGACTTCGTGTTGTGTCTGTCCTTTCGTGTTCCCTAGTCTCTTGGTTTTAGATTATGAGACATGTAGTGCTGTTGTCGTGTCAACCATGCACAACGCGCCTCAGAAGGGAAAAATCATCTGATAGTAACAAGATACTTTTGCTTTCCCCACGCATTTCTTCATGGTCTGGCTTAGCGGTGTCCTTAATGGTGCTTCTCCGTGCGCTGCCATCCAACGAATAGTAACCGAGCAGGAGGTGACGTCAGCTGTTGAGCTCACAACACAGCAACTTTATTTTGAGACGATGAATGGGGAGTTTCATCGCCAGGGGTGATACTCTACCCCATCAAACTTGGGCAATTTACCACGTCATGGTAAAGGATATGAGGGATACCGACAACTCTTGATGAGTGTGCCTGCACATTTGCATGCGCCAATTTTACAAATGCGGATGCCCTCTTCATCTGATGCTCAATCAGCCTTCCGTACTCACTATCTGCCGATTCCGGACTGATGAAACGCTCATACTGGGCGTCTGTTTCCTTTAAGATTCTCTCCCAACAACCGCAACTGAAGCTTGAGTGACTCTAGTACATCCTGGGCCGCGCCTTCTGGCAGCTTGCGATCGATTTCTCCTATGGGGTTAGTGATCTGAGTACTGATGACTTTCCGTTTTTCGGCTATTGTGTCCCTATTCACCCTGGCTATTGTGAAAGATTATGGCTTACTGACTGTCTCCACTGAGAATGCTCCTGACCTCGTCCGTTTCCAGCATCGAACATTTCCATGTCCTCGGCCGAATGAAACTGCGTCTTGAAACTGGACAAATGTCGATGGACTGTGTTGTTTTTGTCGAAACTGGACAAATGGTCGAAACTGGACACAGGACGAAGATAAACACGAGCGAACGAACAGTAGCGTGTCGTCTTCGTCGTTTGTGTTCGCTGCAAGTGAAGGATCATGTAGCACGGACGACGGATTCAAGTTCTCCAGACATTTGTCGACATTTGTCCACACCGACGCTTGTGACGAGCCTGTGCGTTGTGCCCGTGATATCTGGAGGTGTATTCTTCAGCGATCCTGGTCACTGCACTATGTTCTAAGGCAAGGAGACATAGGCACAAGAATGTTTTATTGGTCGCGTTAAGTGGCTGCTCCGGAGCGCGAGTGTTTGGCACTTCTACCGTTAACTTGTTACGCTCGTACTCCGAGTTTCGTACGCGAGCGCGCTCTTCACGCTCCAGCTTTTGGAGGGTGCACGAAAAAGGGGTATCGTGCTCCGTCACGTGACCTCTTCCCTCCTCTTTATGAAAGCGAAGAAAGAGAACGCAGGGCGTGGGGCGGCAGCAGAGCAGAGAGAGTAAAAAAAAAACGGAAAGGGAGGAAAGGCAGCACAGCGAGCATGTTCCAGCGTCGAAGTGCCGCTTAATAGTTAGCCAGGAGCACGAAACTCGGAGTGCCCGAAAAGGAGTAAGAGTGCAGCTACTTAACGCGCCCATTCTTTTTCGCTGTGCGTGAACTGAGATAGTGAGTGAGTGAGATAGGATGAAGTGAGGAGGGCGTGCAGCTAAACGCTTAACATCACAACACAAGCGCTCTCCCGATTTCAACAAAGCGAACAAGCTTACTCCGATTTATGCACAACCTACATCGTAAACATGCGCTGAGGGGTCCGTAGGTGGTATCCATGGTTGACTTTTAGCTGTGGCTACTGCTGATTATGATGATACTACAAAAATATAGGGAAATCTATGCCCCGCTTAACGTGAAACCGACTTCGCCTGAACGATTATGTAAAAGCACATCCGTAGTCAGGTGTTAACGTGGTGCTTCTTCCTCTATATGACTTTTAAAAAATCTTAGATTAAGTGAGCGTTCTGCGGTCCCTAAAATACAGATTGTCAATCAACCAACACCCACGACATCAGAAGGTCTACTATCTGTTCTGTCCAGAAGACTGCTCCACAAACTGTTACGCAGTTTTTGTTTTTGTTTTTTTTTTCAAGTTTCATTTTAAATATTGTTGTAAAATAATTTAATCGGCCGATTTCTGTTCTTAATCGAGTGCACACAATGCGTCCTTCGCAGAGAGTTGTTGTAAACTGACAGTCACACCAGACGCCATTATTTCTCTCCTTTCCTTCCTCTGTGCCAGCTATTGTTTTGTAACTGGTAACTAAGTGTCTGAACAAGAGTAAAGACAATTCCGCATAATCTGAGTAGGTCTGGAGCAAAAATAAGCCGTGACGCCAGTAAAGTCAATTCCCGGACTTGAAGGGAACTTGCCTCGTAGGAAGTTTTGTGGAGACAATGCATCAAGGACCGTCTGGCGCCTTTTAAAGCTCGATACCATTCAATCGAAGACATGGCGCAGACGGAAAATTTGTTTCTTTCTGCAGTGCCGCAGTAGCGGCTTTCTGAAGACCTCCTTCGAGCATCGCCGAAATCTAGCCTTAATAGACTGGCCTAATAGACAGCATAGGACGAGATTTGCGGAGAACGTGTCTGGCATTAAAGGGGCTCTAAAATGCAAAGATTCCTGCTGGCGAAATGAAAGGTGCTGTTACCTTGACATCAACACAAAAGGAATGAGATTCATCGGTTGCGTCGTTCGTGATTTATGATCGGTAGAAAAAACGCAAGTTAAGCTTTGCATCTCCTTCCCCTTCTCAAGAAGAATGACAACGTGGAAGGGCATCGGATAGTTCCCTGAAATGATCTTCCTCTATGACTGGACAAATCATTTGAGGGGACCAATGACAGCTCGCTCCGCATTGTCGGACTTCTTGAGAAGGAGAGGGAAGCCTAAATTGCGCTTTTTCGATCGATAATAATAAATCATGAACGACGCAACCGATGAATCCCGTTCCTTTTGCGTTGGATTCAAGGTAACGGTATCCTTAAAGGGACCGAAAAGTGAAAAATAACCCCCATATTTTTGCCCACTGTCGTGCACAGCATCGTTGTTTGATAAGACACAGAAAGCATTACTTCTCAATTCGGCATATTTTTTACGTATAAATATTTTGAAGATTGCCGGAACATGGACGGTGCTGCCAGCGAACGGCGAAAAAGAGCAACTTGGGTTTCAGGTCCAGGGCTCCCAGGGATTGGTCAACCCTTACCACGTGAGAGCTAATTTTGTAGAGAACGAAGCTGGCGCACATTATCTTACAGCTAAACACTATTTTAAAAATGACGCTCACTTCCATAGCTTTTACGTTAATAAAGCATTCAGCTACTTCGCCGCTACGAGCTACGATCCGCCGCGCCATCTGCAAGGTCGTCTGTGTTATCGCGTTTATTGTTTACGTCGTGGGCGGTCGTGTTGGTCGCGCGAAGAGAAGTGAATGACATGTTCGTGGTTGCTGTGTCAATTATTCGAGAGACCTACATATGAGTGGTGTGGTTTTTGTGTTCGGGGATGCAAAAATCATGTTCGTTCACCATCGGCGGCAGGCGTTTCTACCACAAGATTCAACAGGAGAGTGCGCGAAAACGAATGTGGTTCAAAGCACTCGGTTATTAGATGTAGCAGTCGTGTGGTATGTGCTGAGCTCATTTTGCTGGCGATGACTACGAAGATGCCGTAGAAGGCGAATTGCGAAGACGTCCGAAGCACACTGATGCTCAGTATCCAGTGATTTTGCTTCACCGAGGTGACGAGTTCAACACAACGTCTTAGGTATGTACAGGCGTCACACACGTATAAGTTATTGTATAGCGACGACGTATTCCATTTAACTTATGTTATCCTACTTGTCCCGTACTCAACTTTGTCAACATCAACAAATTTAATTTTAGGGGCCTTCCAGTGTTGAAGTGGCGCAAGACTGCTTCATATGTGTGATCCAGGCACTCAAGTTGACATGACAGAAATAACTGAAAGCAGGTATGCAAAGTCCATAGATGGAAGCACTAGATTTGTTACGTGTTGCAGACTTTGTAACATTATTTCTTTTTTTTAGTCTTTGGACAGGTGCAGAACATTAGTATGACGTCAACAAGAGGAGAAGAAACCGATGAGAACTACTAGCTTGTTTGAAGGGTACGAGAATAGTTCCTGTTGAGATGGAGTTATGACTTTATGACTAAGGAACACTAATTAATTTTCTAGAGATGCATCCTCTACACTTGAATACCCAGTGCAACAGCAAACGTTCATTGTCTTTGAAGCCGCAACTACTGGAATTGTTCAATGTGTGTCAGAGCTGCAGTGAGCCATGCAAGGTTACCACATCATATTGGTCCCAAAATTTGCAGAGTTCCCCTATCTCGGACGCAACTGTCATTTCTCTTTATTGCTCTTCCGATCCTACCTTCTCAGAAATGAATATGGTTCACCATACACTGCATGGGCACTGCCTTTCTCTGCTCATGCTTTCGGTTTCTTATTCTGTTGAATAAATGTTCACTTGAGTTTGCAGCCATTACGCTGTCTACTGTGTTTGCCCTTCATCTCTATTGATGTGCTCTAACGGTATAGCACATCAACATCCCAACAACCTTCCAAACAACCTTGCCTAGTCCTACTTTTGGGTGGAAACTACACAATGTGGTAACATCCACATATATAAAGTTATAGTCGACGGAGATTTGCTGTTTTTGTACAACCTTCATTTTACATTTCTTTTGTCTCACTTAGCATGCCTGAAGAAATGTTCTGATCTTCATCAAGATGACAGGTCATTGTTTGATCTGCAGCATCATTTTTCCTGTAATCTTTTCACCAACAGAGAATACAAAAGTGAACAAATGGTAAAATATAACTAGCTTGTTAAATTCAAAAGGGAAAGACGAAACTGTTTATACTTCTCTTGTTTATTTTGTTGTAGGTTTTACAACTGTACGTTCAAGTACGTCAAAACATCAGAGGGCAGGAAGTCCTACTCTATTTCCTAAATCCCTGGACAATAAAAAAGAAGGATATAGTTTGAATTGGGACAAAACGTTGCTTCTGCTCTTATATTATATTTCAATTAAATGTTACGATGCATTTGTAGTGTACAGTGAAGCCAGTTTCAATTTACAGGGCTGTCAAAAGTACTTTACAAAAGTACATCTCAATTACAGTAACAGAGAACTTATGCAATAAATTATTTAGCCATTTTGGAGTACTATGCACAACAATGGTGCATTGTTAACTTTGAACCCAGATCAAGGGTTAAAAATAGTTGAAGTCAGCCCTCAAGTACTTCTTTACAAATGTTAGTTGGCGACGTGATAATGAATCAGTTACGAGTACTCCGTTTAGCAAAACAGAGTTAATTAAGTGTTAAATCCCAATCTTGGTTCAATTATTAGTTAACATTTGGAAACGTGGTCACTAAGAAGTATACTAAAAGGTTATGAACACAATTCAGCTGAATGACACTGATGAAAATTGTCTTACTTACTCCTCACATATACAAGTGAGACATGAGTATAACCTACAAATACATCTATGCCCACAGGTTACTTAACCTTCCAGGTACAAACTAGTAATTATAATATGCTGTGACAGCAAAGAAAAAGCAATGAGAAAAACTTGCAGCAAACAAGAAATGAAAATGTGCTGACAACAGTTCTACAGGTCAGCGCACTGATGGGAAAGCATCCCTAATAGCATGCATGACGCATATTGAGATCCAGTGGAGTATTTTCTATTGTATTTTCACGGAGCACCCCATATCCTTGTGAATCGTCAACGGGTGGTAAAACGGAATTTCCTGCAGAAATAAGGGTTTTCCGTCCAGTTTGCAGTTCAAGTAGCGCGTAAAGACCACATGGCGCTGCCGTGTACGTTGCCATGCTCTTCGGTTTCTCGGATGTATGTAAAAGACACTGGCAGTACTTCGGTGTCAAAGCACAGTATTTCGGAATATTCGTTAGTTCTGATGCAATCGTCTGTCTGCTTTTCACACGCATTCTCTACCTCTCGGCAGCAAAAACCGTGGTATCCGTCGGTTTGCATTTCACACATGCACGACGAAAAAACAGCGCTTGTTTCGGCTTACATAAGTGCTTCTCCCTGATACATGGAAATTTCACAAAGCAGTCCATGTTCACGACACGGTGAGCTACTCCTGAGGACGAATGTGACTCCGATTAATCTCTGGACAAGGAATCTTCTGCTGCGAAGAACATACTTTCCAGCACGCTAACGCACGAACAACAGTTCTGTGTGAGTGACAGTTCTCGAATGCGGAATTCCAGCGCACTTATGTCCAAGAGGGTCGACATTCTCGACGTAGAAAGCAGTCACAAATGCCCACTGCCATTTTCGTTTTCGCCGGATTAGCGCCCGGAAGTGCGCGTATTACATGCGTCCTCGACAGATGGCGCGGGGTCATGCCATTGTTGACAGACTGCTCGGTTTCCTACTAGGTCCCTGGACATGCGATTATGGAAAATTCGATTACAGAAAAACTACAGCGATTTCAGCGGAGTTCTTTGACATTTGAACTTTTGAAGGTTCAAGCTTTTCGCTGAACATAAAGTTTCGATAGGTTTATATTCACTTTTCGGTCCCTTTAAAGCTCAGCTACGCCGATTTTCGAGTGTTACAGAATGGAATGGTACTCACACGATGTGTTCATAAGGGAACACTGATTATGTATGCAAAATAGTTATCCCAAACTCCTCGCGGTTTTCTGAAAAAGTGAATTTTTAGTTTCACTGACATCCCGTCTTGTGTCCCGCAAACCCTGTGTCGACGACACATTCGAGGTCTGCCCGCGCTCCGGCTTGGCATGACTTTTGGCTTGGTTTCTTCCGCCAAGCCGGCCAGTTTCTTCTGCCGAGCCGTCTGCTGCGCAGATTCACATTGGGGAAGTGATAAACAGTTCGCTATTAGGGAGCCAGTATATTTCTGGACTTCACTAAACCCATGAGGAACGTGAGTTTTGCTTCCTTCGACTGCAAAGCATTTGCTAGGCCAGTACAGACTTCCTGGTGTGATTCGTGTTCTGTGCTGCGTGCCGAGAATGCGTGAGCGTTTTGCTCCCGTCTGCAAGAACACTTCAGCATGCAGATCCAATGTTTCAAACCACAATTTTCCGAAAGGCGAAAGAGAAATCGATTGACTGCAACAATCGGTTACAACTCCGACTGGGTGCCACCTTCGAAAGCAGTGATTTGATCTGTTCATCTGGCTCATACGAATGTTACGGAAGCAATGCACAACTTGTTTCACAAGAAGCCGAAGATGTCTCGTCCGGGATGCTATGCCAACCTTATCTGCAGCAGGAGATTGCAGGGGCAGGACTAGGCAGCAGATAAAGGTAAGACACGTAATGTTAGACAAGTCAGTCATGCGTAGAAGAGAAAAATACGCTATCTGTCAGTTACTGCTTCGTCCTTTAGAGATTACGCCCAGGCGGGTGTATTCTCAGTACAGATTTGGAATTGCTTTATTTGTTAAATGATTTCGCAGGCATTCTGGCACCACCGAAAAGCTTGCACTCCACGTCTCAACTATCACCGTCTGGGTTTCAAGCTGAAGGCTGTCACCAGCGCCAACCAGACGCCCCTTCAAAGTTCATCTGTTTTTCTTGACGGAACAGTGACACCTGGTACTGGGACATTTCATTTTCTGATTAATCAAGTGCATTCTATCACTTGTGCTCGACTTCTTGTGTTCGTATACCCTTGCTGTTGCTCGCTAGCTTAGAGCAACCATGCCTGAGGTGCCAGCGCTTTCAGAGTACATTTAAGCAGTATCATATGCACGGCAGCACATCTTGTGTATTTTGAGTAAAGTATAAATTCAATGTTGGCTCAGCTGTTGTATTTTGGTCACAAATAAGGTGTTCTTCCAGAGCGCTCAAGGGCAGTTCAAACAGTTTCATGTGTGCAACAGCACATACTTTTTCTCAGTTTTGACTAAGGTAAATCGAAATCTTCCAGTTGATGTCTTCCGGTCATAAATTATGTTTTTCGAGGCATTAAAACGGCATCATGTGTGCAACAGTACATACTTTTTCTCAGGTGAAGTAAGGTAAATCTGTCCGCCGTGGTGTTCTAGCAGTGCAGCAGAAGCTTGTGTTGCATTCAAGTGGTATTATGTATACAAAAACTTGTTTTATGCCTTTCTGTAGCTGCTGTACTAATATTGTGAGTACAGAGACATTCCTGCATAACATATCAGAGCATCTTGTGTGCTATTGTTGGTATGATCTGCAGCAGTATATTGATAATGTTAATTATTCAATGACTTCAGCTAACATTTACATTCTTACTTCCAGGTAAACCTGTCACGCAGATGCCATACCCCTTGGTATGCATAGTTCAAGATTGTACCGAAACAATCCACCTGGAGTATTATTCTTCAATTGGCAGTGGCATTACTATCACAACACACCACATACTGCATGTCTATGGTGTGTGTACAATGCATCAAACCTATTCTCAGGTACAGGCCAGCTGGTACGCAATTATAACATGAAACAACTGACACAGAGACCGTAAAGTCATGCCTTTTCCTCCGTGCCTCGGGTTTCATGTTATTATCCTCACATGCAGCTCAATTCGCCTGTGCTGTGCAGCATGAGCAAAAGCATATATTGTTTGTGGTCACATGACACGGAACATAAATACAGTGAAACCTTCCTATGTTGGACACCCGCGGTGCAGCCGAAGCGTCTCCTACTTATAGAGGTGTCCGAGTTACAGAATATGACGGGAACGAAAAATGGAAGAGATCACAGCTGTGAGAAATGTCCCCCTTCTTCAATTTAAGGTCCTTAGTGGTACCTGGTGGTGGTGCCTGGTAGTGGTACCTCTACCCACTCTTCACTGATAATTATTACTGATTTTAGTATATTCAATTCCGTTCAGATTCTACTCAATGGCATTACCTCTGGAGCTTTTCGAGCAGCAAGGACTTGTCTCTGAAGCGTCAGCTTACTTCTCATAGCTTTGGTGCAGTGCTCGTTCAAAGGCTCTAGACAAACTGAAGACAAGTGCTCACATAAAGAATTACAATGTAGACTGACAGCACTTGTTTTTGGACTCTAAAAACTAAAGCAACAAAATGCTGAGACCAGTATAGGGGAAAAAAGGGGCAAAAGTCAAGGCCACTGGCTCATTTTGGGTCTTTTTGGTGCAAAGATAAGCCGATATTGAGGTAATTTGGCCAGGGTTTTGTCAGACTTTGCAGGGAAAACCCTATCCTACTTCCAAGATAGGGAGGTGTCCGACATAGAGAATTTCGTCCCCATGTAGTTTCAGTGGGAGCCTGCCCGTGCAATGAAATCATGGGGAGTTGTCCGACTTTGGAGGTTTTACTGTACTATACAGCATTCTACATCATGTAATCTAACAGTTGTTCACGTTTGGATATTTTAACCATGGAATTTACCCTGCATGCACCATACCATGTCCAAACACTAACAACTGCTAGAGAGCAGCATGTACTGTTTCCGTATAGCACTTATGGCTTGCTTCCTGTGATCGGAAACAGTGGTCTCTTTTTTCTGCTACAACCAGTAAACTACAGTAAAGATTTAGAAATACTGTGTCATACCATAAAGCACTATGGAAAATGGCAGTTTGAAAAACTGGAGAAGACTGTCATTAGAATGAGGGACATGTTCTACGGTGAAATTTTTTGCAGTGTGTGCTGTACCATGTAATGCACTGCAGGCCTACCACAGTATGGTAACGGTCTGAATACTGATTTGCTCAAAAAAGGAATATGTGCGTTTCTTGTACTAACTTCCCCTTATGCAAAGTAGTAGAAAAATGTTTTCAGCCAATGGGGAGGGAGAGGACAACCTACAATGTGTCGTGTGTGAAGGTCATTTTGAAGGGTGTAGGTGGTACAAGACGGTGTTCCCACATTCTTGGCAGTGTTGACTAATAACCATAATAAAGTAGAGGGTACATTTGTTGCTTCATATATTTGTGTCATGGCAAAGTATGTAGAGATACATCTGTCTCAACATGCAGGTGACAAAACTGCTTTTTATGCTTAAACTATGACAAATAGTTGTCTCTTCAGCACCACTAACCATGTGCCGGCCTCCATGACATGTCTGTGACAACCCAAAGTGATTAACATGTCCCATAGATGTGTGCAATGCTGAAGATGACTGTGTACCTTCTATGGATTCTTGATTCAAGAAAAGTACTGTGTGATTTGCTAACAGCGCCTGGCTGTACCTCCACAATTCTACATAAAAATATGTAAAGTTTGCCAAAGGAAACATCATGAAGGTCCATAGCGAAAAACCCTGAGACGAGGGATAGGAAGGGACACACACAATGTCTCAACATAGCGTGTTTATGTCCCTTCTTGTATCTCCTCTTCAGATCTCGCCATCATGGACACTATCACCAGCTCGCTTGCTGTTGAACCGTTCTTTCAACGATAAGGGTCACTTTCATGGACTGGATGGCAGCCAACATGCTGTCAATAAAAAGAATAATGGAAGAAGCTCAATATGATCCTTAGGCTGTGCATGGTCATTGCTTTCTGACAAATGGTGACTTAGAATTTCAGGACAGTGCCTGCAGTGGTAGTATTCTTGTGTTCTCACCCTTGACGCCCATTGTGTGTCATCAGTCATATGCACATAGCTAAAACAATGTATATTTGTATTTCTTTGAATACAGTTGGTACAGCACACTGGTTTTTTTACATGTTCTTTGGAAAGTATAAATAAAAAAATTATCTACTCTGCAAGTCTCCTGTCAGCTCTACAGAGCAGCTTCGAATTTCACTAGAAGCCACGTGTGAAACCTAGACCGAACTAGTGGTGAAGGTCCATATAGGTCATAGATAGATACTATTATTATTATTAGATCATAGGTCAGGCTTAGGTCCTGGTTGGTAGCAACGCATTTGAATCTTATTAAAAATTGGTGCAGGAGGTGACCAACGTAACTAAATCCACCAACTGACTCTCACAAATTTTGTGGTGTTATACTTTTGAAACAACATTAATATACCGCAGTGGTCTTTTCTCCTTTGTTCCTTTTAACCTAGAAATATTAGGTCTTCGGCATCACCAGCCTTAGTTGCTGAGCATGCAGTTATTTACACTGAGCACTGCAGTTTCATATTTGTTTCTCTGGACAAGCAAGCCCGCTTCCCCATTTTGATAAGAGTCTTTCAGCTTTGACAGGGCATTTGTGGACAAGGAAGACATTTGGACTATTGTGTATTTTGCTATGAAGTGCACCGTACGAGGCAGAGGACACCATCAACCATTTCCACTAAGGTTATTAAATTTGTGATAAAGTACATATACCTTTTGTCACTGACTAATTTGGTGGCAAAGTTACTTGAGTGGCAGTTGTGCAATTTTAAGCACATGTTTAAAAAAAATAGGATATGGGAAGTGCTGACTGGTTGAACATGTGGAGTACCCAGTATATAACTGGGGGTATACGTCGCGAGACAACTGAGTGTGGAATACACAGCACAGTGTATAATGTTCCTTATTCTGGCAATGTTAGCATGGTTCAAGTGGGAAATGTTGCACTACCCTTAATAACATCTGTTGGGCCCAGCAAACAGGGTGCACATACCCTGATCTGAAGACACTATGCCGAACTCAAAAGCAATATGACATCGACCCGTACGTGTTTATTTGCGAAACTATTATGAATGAAATATGGCCTGTGTGGTATAGAACAATGCGCACACTCAAGTAAACATGCAAAAAATACGTATAAGGGCTCTCGACCTACATGCCGCGATGCGCTCTACGAGATCAACAACACACTACAAAACTACATCCCACACTTTTTGTTCGGGGCAACCCTAATGAGCACTTTCATATAACCGACGAATGGTTCAACGAATGCAGTTCGAGTGGTCACGATACATTCCTACGTCGTTCATTGCAGTCGCGCTATGATGCTGCACAATATATGTATCTCGTGTAACAAGCCTGGCAATCGCACGATGTGCATGGGCAGAAATACGGCCTTCTTTCTTTGAAGACCAGTCCTCTGCCGGTATATGCTCAAACGATCACCAAGTCTCACGTTGTTGCTCAATCGCTCCCATTCCTGCACTTGTAGTAAAAGCAGCAAACGGGTTGACGTGAATGGCAGCTGAACGGTTGAACTGCGAAGTTCTCGAGCACATAATCACAAATTCACGCCGAAAATGATGTTGAGATGAGTTCGCGGTTGTTGTTTCCATCGTTCAATAGTTCTCGGGATTACCTCGGACGAAACACTCATCGTAGCCGGCGGCCATAACTGGATTTCCTCGTAAACGGGAGAAGACGCCAGGGAAGTCAGAGAAAGCCTCAGCTTTCATCCAATCAGACGCACGATTCTCTATCTACGTAGATGGAGCAGGTTTATCCCATCTACGTCACGAAAATGGCTGCGCCCATGGCTTGTTTTGGTTTCTTTGATGAATTAATTTTCGTAATAGGAAGACAAAATTGAGAAACGAAGGTGCGTTTCGGGGGCAGTTGGATGTGCTCGTTCTGAATATCACAACCGTTTCAACACATCGGGAAATCGGCGTAGCTGACCTTTAATGCCGCGAGGAGAAATGTTCGCACTTCAGCCGCCATACCTTACAGGGACATCGTAGTCCTGTGCTTGTAGCTGGGTGAAGGTTCCGTTCCAAACTACTGTCAATTTCGAGCTCCATATTGCAGAAGCCAATATGATAGCATATATTTTCGTATGAAAACAAACTAAGAGACGTGTGTCAACAGTGTATGTCATCGTGTCACAAGAACGCTCCTGATATGTCCGAATACCTTATACATCCATCATATTTCCTCAAAGAAGGTCACGTTTTCAACTTGGACGGTTAAAGTGGTTTTCTCTGTTGCGCTGTGTCACCGTGCAATGTGGGATCCACAAATAGCTGGCAGCGTCTTACGGGAGTCACAAAACCGCAGTCAATAGGAAATATATTTATATTTCCATCTTATATCCTTAAACTCCATGATATCCATAAACCATAATATCCATACAGTTCTCCTACTAAGTTCTACTACTACAGTTCTAATCTACTAATGACAATATTCAAACGACGATCACAGGTACGTCACCTATTTCCACTAAATAATTGATTAAGACGTCGCGTTGTTCTAGCGCTTATTGATAGCTGAGTAGATTAACGCATGACGAAAAAAAAATAATATAAAAATGTCTGACATTGCCTTTCACGCTTCAAACTATTTTCAGTATGAAAAAGCGATCCGTCGAATATTCGATTTCGTTGGCTGTCGAAACTGGTGCACCAACGCTATACTTTTCTCAACGGGCGCACCTACAAAAGATGCATTATTCATGGAGCAGGGACACGCGACGGAAGACATCATGTGGGCCCAGATGTGGAGCTCCATTATTTCGGCCACCGTTTCCAAGGGAAAGCTTTTCATGATCAGCCGCACAAGGATGAATGATGTGTAGGCGATTGATAGATTGCGAGGCCCTGAACTCAATTTATCTTTGCCCGCTGATACTGCATAAGGAACTGTTAAGCTAACGTCTGCGTGCTTGTTTTCGGCTCTTTGAGATATCCCTGTTTCTTTGCTGCCTGGTGCGTTGATGGATTGACGGTTCCACTGTTAATAAATCGGAAGGTGGACAAAATTTGAAATATGATTCGGTCTTCTGCTAAGTCGCATGTGACCGCCCTGTTATTATGCGTACCAGAACGTGACTTGATAAGATTGTGTGGGGGTTGAAACGAGGCATGTGTAGGGGCCGTGCGTGGCGCTACTGAGATATGTGTTATTTTTCTACAGAAGCGCATGCAGGGACCGGTTGTCCTGGCTCGCGCATCTTCTATTGCACTCACGACAGGTCTGTGAAGCAGGGTAGTAGTTCGACTTAGAACTTCATCTCACGAGCGATGTCTGCATATATCTGGCAGCTAACAGATAAATCTCTTTCATGGCACCCTTGCGAGTACGAATAAATTCTTCATATTATCGCTCTACGCTATTGTTCACGGTGCGATTGCGTTGTCACTGGGTCACGGCGTGGTTGCTGCAATGGGTGCCCGGCCACCCACACAGGAAACGCCAGAGCTGACGCCGCTGCCTTGTGTGGTCGCATCAGCACGCACCTACATACAGGGTGTTCCAGAAAACGTGTCATTCAATTATAAAAAAAAAAAAAAAACTACGCCACCTAGAATCATGCGGTCAACAGCACTTGTTCTTACTTGGTTTTTGCCAACTCCCTGATGTGAATGCCATGTATCATAAGTTTAATTATGTAAATACTAGCGAACTGAACTTAGAATTTGCCCAGTAAATGTCACTTTTTATCCCACCAATATGACGATCGTGCCGAATTCATTCAAGTTCATGATAATTGACAGTAATATTCACGAGCTATCCCATCGGAAAAAATAGCCGAACATCATACTTTTCGTAGCACCGGACCATAACGCGCGACGAATTTTTGAGCCAATCGCTCTCAGTCCGACGAAAGGAGGTTCCAAACCCAGCCCACATAGTGATAGTAGAAAAAGCGACAGTTCCTGAAATTGGGAGAAGGAAAGTGCGATCCCAGCGAAAGTCGGACGCGATAAGCCATGCCTGTGTTATCACTTTCTGCGATGCAGGTGTGGGTTGGGTTTCCAACCTCCTTTCGTCGGACTGACAAGGATTGCACTGAAAAATTTGTCGCGCGCTAGCTCCGTACAGCATGATGTTCGGCTGTTTTTTTCTGATGGGATAGCCCCTGAATATCCCTTTCAATTACTACTATTATGAGTAAATTAGACACGCTGTTCACGTTGGCAGGGTAAAAATGTGACCTTTACTTGGCAAATTTCCGACTTCAGTTCTCAAAAATTTACATAATTAAGCTTACGTTACACGACATTCACATCAGGAGGTGGCAAAAACCCAGTAAGAACAAATGCCGTTCACCGCATGATTCTAGGTGGTGTAGTTTTTTTATTATAATTCAATGACTTGTTGTCTGGGACACCGTACGTAAGGTGTATTTCACCAGCTCCAACGCAAAGAACTTGCTGCAGGCTATTCGGCAGCAAACGAGCAAAGATGTGTGGTTTGGTGGAAGAGCAAGACAGTCCCTGCTGTTTGCTGTTGATCCCGATTTTACCTTCCGTGTTCCAACCTCTGTGCTGCGCTCTGTTCAATCTCTTACACACCGGTTTCGCGCGCGCGCCTCAACGTTCCCTATTCGCCGCTCCAACTGGCTTCTCGCCACCTAGCGGACCCCAGTAGAAGCACTGAATAAAGAATAGTAACAGTAGCCGGCCGATATGTTTCGCGGTTGACCCAAAACTCCCGTCGTGTGCGATGGAGTTTTCCCGCTTACAGAACTCGAAGGGCAACAGCGCTTCGCTTCTCAGTTCCGTAGTGCAAAAATACTGCGGAGAACATTCAATGCCGAGAAGGAGAAGAGAAAAAAGATTCTATCCCAGGAGCGGCATGAACGAAAACAACGAAGACAGGGTGAAGCAACACTCGAGTTATGTTATTTGTACAATTCTTGAAGCGTGTCTCGTGGAAGAAAACATGAAGCAGGTTCATTGATTCAACGGCACCAGAAAAGAAAAAAAAACAAAAATAGCTTGCGTGGCTTAGTGCTTAGCGTGCTTGCCATGTCACGTCGAGACTGGGAGATACGGGTTCGAATCCCGGCTGTGCTGTCTGGGGTTTTTCTTGGGTTTTCCTCAGACGCTTTCAGACGTATGTCGGCACAGTTCCCTTAGAAGTCGGCCCAGGACGCGCATTCCCCAGGGCGTCAGTCGTGACGTTGCCCACCTCTGTGAGGCCGACAACAAGCCGTCTCGCCATCACCACCACCATTCATCGGCAAGCCTTCTTTTCTCCGCCATGTTGAAGACGATGCGAGCGCCTCTCTCTCTCTCTCTCTCTATATATATATATATATATAATATAAAAAAATAGCCGGAGCTCTTTGGCTGCACGTATAGCATATGTTTGTAACTCAAACGTCGCCATGTTTCGGCCTTGTTGGGCCTCATCAACAGGACGCAGGTAGGCAACGTTTGAGTGGATGGCGTCAGAAGGTCACGTAACACGTGATTCCTCCCGTCAGGGTGAGATATCTCACTCACTGAAAGCCCAGTGCAAAGCCAGTGAAGTATATCATGAAATATAATGAAATATAATATAATGAGCTCCGGCTATATTTTTCATTATATACTTCACTGGCTTTGCACTGGGCTTTCAGTGAGTGAGATATCTCACCCTGACGGGAGGAATCACGTGTTACGTGACCTTCTGACGCCATCCACTCAAACGTTGCCTGCCTGCGTCCTGTTGATGAGGCCCAACAAGGCGGAAACAGCTGTCCAGGACTGGCATGGTGACGTTTGAGTTACAAACATATGCTATACGTGCAGCCAAAGAGCTCCGGCTATTTTTTTTCATTATATACTTCACTGGCTTTGCACTGGGCTTTCAGTGAGTGAGATATCTCACCCTGACGGGAGGAATCACGTGTTACGTGACCTTCTGACGCCATCCACTCAAACGTTGCCTGCCTGCGTCCTGTTGATGAGGCCCAACAAGGCCGAAACAGCTGTCCAGGACTGGCATGGCGACGTTTGAGTTACATACACACACACACACACACACACACACATATATATATATATATATATATATATATATATATATATATATATATATATATTGGCATCATCGTGGAAGACCAGCCATCGTGGAAGAGCGCCTCTACAGGTAGTTAGAGAGGCCCTACAAGATGTGGAAGGCAGAATCTCCAAATTGTGCGGAATGTGGTGTAATGTAAGACACGGAGCATATATACTAGTGTGCGCTACGTCGCTGCACGTTATCGCCTACAGTCCTCGCTCGCCGCGCTGGATCGTCGCCATTTTGATAGGTCTAATATACTGCATGATTGGCCTGCACACCAAAGTCGGAGTTCACTGCAGGCCCTCGTGACCTTTTTGAGGGACATTGGGGTGGACGTCAATTTCTGAAGTTCCGTGCTTCGAGTAACGAGTGAGTGGTGAGTGAGAGTGACTGTTACTGTGGCAGCCTTGTCTGTGTTGTGACTGTTTCGGAAGCAATTTTGGCGCTGTTGGTGACTTTTATTGTGACAGCCTTGTCTGTGTTGTGCCTGTTGGCTTAAAACTGTTCCTAAAACAATTTTGGAGGCTTATTTGTGACTGTTTCGATGGGGGATTGCTTTCCCCTCCCGCTGGGACTTTGTTTCTTGTTTGTTTGCCCCCTTCTGTCTCTTTTCTCTTTTCTAGTCCTTCCACTTCATCATTTTTCGCTGTGTTTTTTTTTTTCTTTTATATTACGTCAGTGTACGTACACCCCTAGTGTAGTACGTGCCATGCAGTAGCTAGTCTCCATGTACGTGGAGCGGATTTCCTCCAGTTTGTTTTGTTTTTGTAATCAATCAATCAATCAACATATTATCCTACGAAGCAGCGTACTCTTTTTTTACGTTGCCTCTGAAACATATCTCAGACCTTGCCCTATAGGATGACACCGCTGACGTCTGAAACTAACCTACGCTATCACGTACTTCGCTCTGGTATTGCAACTCCATATTGCATTTTCTCCCTGGAAGTGTGATCTCTTGCGCTTTCTGTTCTGCGGTATTGGTGTTCAAGTAACACAAAAAGGGCAAGCAACATGGCGCATGGCAATGCACGCACGCAACATGGCTTAGGGCAGTATGGTTTTAAGAAAAACAAAAACTAAGATAAATTTAAGATAATTTGAGAAATTCAAAAGAAAACATAATTGTAAGTTTACTCAAAAATATTAGCATGCAAAACTCACAACTGGTTCATAGCGCTTCGGTATGGCATCTGCTTTCGAAACCGAAGGACCTTGGTTCAAGCGTCGCTCCTCGAGGTGAGCTCGAGTCCCGCAGGTTCCGCCAAATCGATTCCTAGTGAGAACGTATTCGCGAAAAGAACGTAAAATAATGAAAAAAGAGACGTGCGCTTGTTAACTTTACACTTTTGTTGTTCTTGGTAATTAGAAGGCTTTTTATTAACGAGCCTTTCGCGCAAGAGGCTGAACTTCTTCCGGTTACCTAGTTAAATTTATTGTTCTCCAAAATTCCCTCGCTTGGATATGCACGAGAAACATAGCGTGCAACACAGCTCCTCTATCTGCTTATATCTGCTCTATCAGCGATACGCAACTAAACTAAGAACCCGCATCAGCCGACGTACTCGCATCTTCCGACACCTTCTATGGCGTAACACACAGAGCCGCTGTGACTCGCCCTTAAATGGCGTGACGAAGCAGGATCATTCTCGGTTGTTGGTCTCAAGAGACGCCGCCGGCCGGATGTGGCAGAGTGCCACACTAAGGGCAAGAGGAAAACATATTTCCTCTGCGACGACGACCGCACGGATTATGGCCAGCCTGGGATTAAGCAGGATTTAGGGATGCTGCGTTAGACGGTCTTTCCCTTTGCAGCGCGCACGAGGTGTGGACGGAAGTGTCTCCGGTTGCCTCGCGACGAGGCAGGGAAGGAGCAGCAGGCAATGGTTGCTCAGGGACGCATAGAGTAATCCGCAACTTTCAGCTACGGTGTCGCCGCCACACGGGCGAAGTTGGTATTCTCTCAGCAGTGACTCCCGCTTCAAGCTTGCATTCCAGACGATTATTGAGTGTGATGGGAATTGATGTTCTGAAGCTGGAACACATAGAAAGGACAAATACATACAAAGCCTCAAGTTCCTAAGAAAGTAATGACGGAAGAAGGAAGTCTCCGAAAAGGTTAACCAGGTTAAAGGTTAACAGCTGGCGAACCTTTTCAGTGACTTCCTTCTTTCATGATTATTGAGTATTGAGTGTTTATTTAAAGCGCCCATGAACAGCAAGAGCCACTGTAATGGTGCACTAATAAAAGGCACCGATAAAATGAAAACAGTGTTGCAAGCAATCAGGAGTTACGACTATACACTACAGCATTTCGAAACCTACGACTATCATCGTTAAAAATATCAAGTGCTGAAAAGTGTCTCGAGTATGTAATCCTAATCCGCGCGATAGGAGACAGGTGTGAACGAACTTCAACATGAAACACTAAGGAACAACGAAAAGCTTTGAAAGGAACACGGAACGCAATAGATGCGGATGGTTCAATACAATTTAATATACCGTGAAGGCATTTAAAAAGGAAAAGAACATCGCGTTACGCCATGCTCGAGTACAACGAGCTTATATTTAGCGTATCCAGTAGGCAACCGTATTCATAGTGCACTCTACGGCCGATGTACGAGTTACAACACACCGAAGCGAACTCATGTTTTGTGCGTACCAAACAAAGATAAAGTCCTTTGAGACACCCGGGATCTCTAAACCTAGTGGTTATACGTGAAATTAGCCTCAGCATACAATAACTTGCGCGCACGACATGGCTGACATGGCGATCAAATTTCAAACCAGCATCAATGTAAACACCTAAATCACGAACGCAGTCAAGCTTAACAACCTCGCAATCAAGCAGGCTGTACCTAAAAACAGACATAGGGAGGACCTTACGTGTGATAGTCATTTGTACAGTAACATTAATTCGTAACTGGTTGGTAGAACACCAATTATACAGGGTGTCCCAGAAAACGTGTCATTGAATTTTAATAATGATAATAATAAAAAACGCCACCTAGAATCATGCGGTCAACGGCATTTGTTCGTACTATGTTTTTGCCACCTCCTGATGTGCATGTCATGTAACCTAACTTTAATTATGTAAACTTTCGCAAAGTGAACTCGGAAATTTTTCAAGCATAGGTCACTTTTTTTCCCCACCAACATGAAGAGCGTGCCGAATTTATTCAAATTCATGTAATTGACAGTGATATTAAGGATATATCCTATCGGGAAAAATAGCCGTACATCATGCTTCTCTGTGCATTTGAGTATAACGCGCGAGGGCTTTTTGAGCGCAATCGCTGTCAGTGCGACGAAAGGCGGTAGGAAACCCAGCCCACAGAGTGATAGTAGAAAGGCGACAGTTCCTGAAATCGGGAGAGGGAAGCTACGGTCCCAGCCGAAGGGCCGAAGCCGGACCCGATAAGCCATGTCTGTGTTATCTCTTCCTACCATGCCGATGTGTGCTGGGTTTCCAACCTCCTTTCATCGGCCTGACAATGATTTCGCTGAAACATTTGTCGCGCGCTATCCTATGCGAGCTCCGTAGAGCATGATTTTCGGGTTTTATTTTTTCTTTACGATAGATCCTCAATATTCCTGCCAATTATCATTAATTTTAGTAAATTCCGTACGCTCATTGGTGGGGTAAAAAAGTGACCATTACTTGACAAATTTTCGAGTTCTGTTCGCAAAAGTTTACATAATGAAAGTTAGGTTACACGACATGCACATCAGGAGGTAGCAAAAACGTAGAAAGAACAAATGCCGTTGACCGCATGATTCTATGCGTCGTATTTTTTTTTAATTAAAATTCAATGACACGTTTTCTGGGACACCCTGTATACAGAGTCTACATCATTCTGCATGAGGATACAATCGGCAGGGGGCTCCACCTGCCTAAACAGCTTAATATCATCGGCGTACAATAATATTCTTGAGTGGTTTATGACAGAGCAAAGGTCGTTGTTGAAAGCAAGATCGCGCTAGCCTAATGGAAGAAGAGGAAAACGAAGAAGCCGGAGAGCAGGAAAAAAAAAAACTGTCCGTTTAAAAGCAAGAAGATGTGTTGCGTTCCATGTTGCGTCAACCGCGCTGTTGTGGGAATAGTCAGTTTACACTCCTTCGCACGTGAACCAACCAGCAGAAAGTACAAATGGTAAAAGAAGGGTTTGTTTATTTGCAGCTAGGTTACTAAGGCTAGGCTAAGGCTAGGTCAATGTTGCAGCGGAAGCTTTGCGTTCGGCAAGAGCTAAAATGAAGACATTCCCGGTACTGTAACAACTATAGCTTATTTGCCTATAAATCCCTTCTCTTGCTCTTTGTACTTTTGTCTTCTGTGTGTCATTTAGCATTCTTGCTGGGGTGCGTAGTATATATGTGTAGTTAGCCCTTTAACAAAAAAAAATACAAATAAACATTGCAAAACAAGTTTTATGCTTCCTTCGTCAGCCAGAAGAACCGGTAGAGGGTTATTTTTTGCACACTGTAAAGACCTGCTAAAAATATGCCAAATTTATTTACAAAGCAGGCTACAACAGAAAAATATTGCACTTCTCATAATAACTATGTGAAGCCCTGATACACAGGCGACTCGAATAAACAATCTAAAATATTGCACTGGTAATTGTCACACTTCGAACACAAACAGTGTTCGTATCAGAGCTATGAAATGTTGTTCGGTATCGCATTCGCACAGCACCCGCAACACAAGAAATAATGGCACGTCAGGGAGAATGTGAGAAAACTACACATAGCATAACCTTCTGGTCATTTCAGTAACGTATCGGTCATTCCTTTTAACAACTATGAGCCCGTAAAGAAACAGATCTCATGACTTGACGTCGAGAAGGAACATTCCAAGATGGCACTGCGAATGGCATTGGGTCACGTTTCGCCCTGTAACAACAATATATTGCAATTTATGTTCTCTAACAAGCTTTGGAATGCTTTCCCTCTGTCCTGTAACGTGGCTCCTTATTTTCATTTTGTTGCCATAGCGGGCAGCATCATTACCTTTAGATAGTACAGAAGAGTACAACCTTGTGAACTTCTGCCACGCTGACTCCTAACCGAATGCTCACGGCGCACCCTTCCACTAATTCGTCTCCGCCTTGCTCTGTGCCACATAAGACAAGATTGTGATTTTGCGAAACGGGATAGCCTCTGCTAGAAATTTTGGGGATGGCAACATTACTCTCATAAAAGTAACAGACATAGTTTATGCCTGTGGTATAGTGAGAATTTATAAAATTTAAAATGATCAATGTCATAAAGTGCTAAAAACTGTTTGTTTACAACACTCTTAAGGAAGGCTTCACTATTTGCACTCTCAGTATATTGTTCGTGTGGGTGAGCTTCAGGTTAGCTGATGCATGTTTCGATTAAAGCACCTTTCCTTGTACAAAGCTAGTAGAGCGGAGCACGGAGCTGCTTTGACGAAATCGTGTTGTATCTTTTCAAGTTGACTGTCGTCGAGTTGAAATGCCGGAGCTTTTTGACATTGCACAAGACTTTTACCTTTCTTGGTTGTATAATAATAGCCTTGGACATTTCCCCCCACCGTTGCTCCACATCCGTAGAGGGGACACTCCGTCAACAGTGTTGATGCCTATCTTGTAAGAAGAATAAAAATATTGATTAAAGTATCTCGAAGCAAGCAAGGTTTCAACACATCAATTAGGAAAGACGAAGGTAGTTTTTGAAATATAAGGAAGCCTAGATGACATGTGGCTTTATACTGTTAAGGTCAGGCAGGGAAGACGAAACCACTTAGTTGCGTATCCACAATAACGTAGCAATAACCTGCGCACGCCTTCCTCACGCTCTGCATCTGCATGAACACCTGCGGCACAACAAAATCGTTACTTTGTTAATCTGTGGCGCTGCAGAGAACGTCCAGAGAAGCCGGCTTACCTCAACAACTGACGTGCTGTCCACAGTGGCACTAATGTTTTGCGGCGGACTTTTGAGATTGCTCCTCTGATGAACTGGGCTGATAATCATACTGTTGCCATTTTCACGCGATACGAGCCCGCAGTAGATTACATGCGCTGCTTTGAGGACGGCTTCCACGTCCACCACAAACCTACGCCTGTCCTGATAGGGTCGAATCGTTATTGCGTATATGAGAGAAAGCAGCACTTGAAGGAAGCTCACTGCCTCTTCTTTTCATGTTTTATGACAAATCCATGACCTCACGACTCAACGCGAACCAGCGAAATAACTATACAGACAGGGATACAACACAACAACTCCGCGATCACCGCTCCGCCGCCATCTTGAAAATTGAAAAGCGCCGTCTTTAGTTGCTGATAGTTGCGGCGGCGTACGTTGTGCCCCGTATATGAAGGCTGACGTGCAGAATGCCGCGAGTGGCGAATTCAGTTATGTCGTACATCGCGTCGTGTTCTCGTGCATTTTTTCTTTCTTTTTTTAAATGGGATAGCATTGCTTTTGCGCACTTTTGGGGCCTCGGTGTCCGCGTCGCGTCACACTGCATGGCGAGGTTTCCTTATCGCGGTTCAGTAGGGAGATTTAGAAGGGCTAGAAGAGATTTGAGAGATTGGAAAGTCTTTAAGAGAACGATTCCCAAAGCATGATAAGCCAAGCGCCTGATTCCTTGAAGTGGATGACGTAACGATGCTGATCTTGGGTTCGACGGCTTCATTCATCGTACAGTTTTCGTAGGGAGCCTTCGATGTGCCAAAACTCTGTTTTTTTTATTCCGTGTTAGCGCCGCGAAGCAACTGTGGTTCTGAGCGACGTACAGATGTGGACATATGGAGAGAGGACAGCAGGAAGCAGTGGGGAGACAGGGGGTTAATGTGCCTCCTGGACCGACTTCAGGGGGAACTGTGCCGACATTCGTCTGGAATGTCTTCGGAAAACCCAGGAAAAACCTCAGACAGCACAGCCGGTGCTAGGATTCGAACCCACCACCTCCCAGTCTTCAGCACGACCTTGGCTACTACTGACGAGCGGGTCGCCTTAACCCGCTAGGTCATGCCGCTGGTACCCTCTAATGTTTGCCCCTTTTTGGCTTCGTGTCAGCGCCACGAAGCAACTGTGGCTATGAGCGGCGTACAGACGTAGACAGAGGGAGAGAGGACTGAAGGAAGGAGTGGGGGGACAGGGAGGTTTGTGGACGTCAGGGGTCGACTTCAGGGAACTGTGCCGACAGCCGTCTGGAAAGCGTGCCGGAACACCCGGGGAAAACCTTAGACAGCACAGCCGTTTGGTAGGATTCGAACCAACCGCTTCCTAATCTTGCGCACGACCTGGTCTACCTCCAACGAGCGGGCGCTTTCACCCGCTCAGCCAAGCCGCTAGTCGCTCACTACCAGTGATTTCCCCAGAAATTCACTGCTGGGGGGGTGCCGAGCTTTCAAAGGGGGGGGGGGGGTATGCTAGGTGAAGGTTCCACTTACGGAATTCTTCCTAGACACGGAAAGAATCGTGGCACAATGGTGATATATTTGCACAGCTTTCCCGTTTTATTTGTACATGTTATTACGTTAGAACACAGTACATTAGAATACAGATTCATTGTGAACGGCATTTCAACATTAAGATGCATAATCACACGACCGACAAAGAAAAAAGACTAGCACCTTGTCTCACGAAGCTCAATGAACACCTAGCAACCAACGGTGAAAACGTTAGACGAAAAAAGCGGAATACCTTGCTAGACTGAGTTGGGCGCAAATGGTTCTTGATGGTCCACAATGGGTTTGCGTGCCCGAACGCATTTTTGCTCGTATATGCGCGCAATATATGCATTGAACAGTCACTTTCAAATGATTTTGGACAACTGCATGGTACGATCATTTGCGTAACTGTGGTCCTGACTCAATAAATAAAATGACTCAATAAAGAATTATTCGAAAACTATTCGAAAATGTCGAATATTGAAAATAGGTTGCAAATATCATTCGAATAGCATCAGATACTCGTTTGATATTCGAAATTTCGAATATTCGCACAGCTCTAAAAGGAAGCATTCTCACTGCGCATGCTACAACCGAAAAACAGTGTTTCGCAGAATGCGCATTGATGATTCCCTACTACCTTTTGGGGCCCCACAGCGCTTAGGTACGCTACTGCAATGCTACTTTTTCTACAACAAAACCAAAGCAACAAACGTTTCTAGTTTCGGTGTTTAACATGTCGTATTCTTCGGATAGCGCTTTGTTGCCGTATTGAATCAACACTAACCCAAATACTCATGACGTCGTCATCAACTACATAACGGGCTGACTCATCAAATTATAGATCATTTGGAACATCCATTTTCATGTATATTTACAAACGTAATTGGCTTAACGAGTCGCTGCAGTTGCGCGCAATTTCCACGACAGCATTCGCAAACTTTGATGTGAATCAGATTTTGTCTCAAGAAGCTGGTATACAACACTTCTCAAAACACAAGAGTCAGCATTTACGATAACGTTCAGCTCGCGGTGATTTATCCTCCGATGCCATTAGCTTCCCTTCGTTACCAAGGGCGAGCGCATGTACGCACTGCATGGGAGTTAGAAACGGAGTGAGCGTGCGTGAGCCGGTAAACACATTATAGCCTTGCCGAAGGGAATTTTGCCGTTCCTCGATTGTGCTACACAACATTTCCAGAACCGATGGTTCATTAGCGCCTAATGAAGTGCTCGGACTAGTTAGGAAGCGACGAATGACATTAACGAAAACGGACGCGCTCTTGGTGGCATCTGGGAGGAATACCGACGATAACAGAAATTAATGTTAGTTAAAATGTAGAACAGTGGATTGATTGATTACCGGACAAGTGGGCTAGCTGATTACGCGCACCCTGGCACAAAACGGGATTATCTGGTAAGGGTCATGGTGATGTGGTAAAGAAAAAAATGGGGATGTGAGATGATGAAGCCGAACTGGCTACCCCAGTACCCCTACACACTAAATGTACAAACAGATGAGAGAGTTAAAATGATGGAGTTCAAGATGCTAACGGGGTTTTCGACCAAGTGAGTGTAACATGCCCGAATCGCTGGATTATCTGGTTCTTCCTTTTACTCTGGCGCTCTAGTTTTCGTCGCGGTTCGCAACACCCATACATGATGTCCGTCTCACGTGACCCTCTGCTTCCTTTCTCAAGATAATTAGGAGGTGGTAACTCTTTGCTGCTGCCATATATGGATACAGGGTGTTTCGCGTAACACGTGTCATAAAATTATATTTAAAAATATGCTTATCTGGCATCAATGGTGTTTAGTATGTTATCATTCATTATCGTTATGGTATCGATGCTATTCATCTCAAGGGAGATTTTGCCATTACGTCTGAGCACTTTTATCGTATTTAATTCGCGAGAAATTGAATTTTCACAATTGAACGACGAAATTTGCCGAGTCAACCTCACGTTTTTTTTTTGTTTTTTTTTGACAGAAACAGATAGCGCATGCAGGATTTACCCCCATTCTAGTACAAAATATATTCACTAGTACAAAGGTAATAGCCGAAAAAAATTGACCCCATATTGTTCAGACAGGTAGATATTTCAAATAGAATCCTATGAAACGTTAGGTGACACACCCCTGTACGTATGTACAGGTCTCTACGCCGTCCATGACTAGTTGCTTCGCGGTGGTAACACGGAATAACAGAAAATCTAGCACTCGATAGCGCCACTACCGAAACCTGCATACGCACGTCACAGTCTACTGTCTTGGACCGAGGCCCAAGAGGTCTCCCAATCGTATACACTCTAAGAAACAATGAAGGAGCAAACTAGGGAATAATTACTGCTTCTATGGTCCTAGACTGCAATTATTCCCCCTTTTTAGTCCACTGATCGTGAAATCTACTCCACAGCATCGCATAGTGTACCCAACTTTCGCATGAACTTCCTTGCGTCTATATGGCTCCGAAAGGCTGCTAATAATTGTGTAGTTAAAAAGAGAAAACCCTCAGTGCAGGGAAAGACGAGGACACAGACCTGAACTGCCAACCGAATAACTTTCGTTTCGTGAAATGAGGCCTTATGTTTTGGCGAAATGATACCGATTAAACGGGGGTTTATCTTTTTACCTATGACTTACCCAACTAGCCCAAGTTCTTTGTTTTGTTTTGTTTTTTCATTATTCCATGAAATAGCGCCGCGAGGCAACTGTGGCTATGAGCGGCGTACAGATGTGAACAGAAGGAGAGAGGACAGCAGGAAGCAGTGGTGGACAGGGGGGTTAGTATGCGTCCTGGGCAGACTTCAGGGGGAACTGTGCCGACATTCGTCTGGAAAGTCTTCGGAAAACACAGGAAAACCCCAGACAGCACAGCCGGCGGTAGGATTCGAACCCACGACCTCCCAGAGTTCAGCACGACCTTGGCTACCACCAACGAACAGGATGGTCGGTCATGCAAGTTTTAACACTTTTACATCTAGCTCCCAAGAAGGCTAATAGTACGCTCTTTCTTTCTCTTCTTGAGAGTGTGAATGGGCGATGGTCAACGCATTGTATGCCAAACGTTTATGTCACTCCCACATCCGTCCAGCCCGATATTACAGTTAACGTAACGATAAACAGTCCGTGAAAATGTGACGCGTGTGTTTCCGTACTGCATATGTGCGACAGTGACCGATGCCTATAGTTAAGAATCCAAAGCGCTACTGTGCGCTCAGGTGTCTCGCGACGTAAACCGCCAATTGTTAATACTATGCGCTACTGTGCTATCAATGTGCGACGTTAGAATGACTGAAAATAACATAAGGAAAATATGTAGGAAAACTGCTTCTAAATAGCATGGGCTAAACGGGAGGGCCACCATTCCCACGTAGCCCTGAATAGAGCAGAAGAATTCTTCTATCAGCTTAAAATCATCCAATAATACCATCACGCCGAGTTATTTCCCGCCAGGAGTTCACAGATGACATCTCTCTCCGATGACGGGCACGTGCTCAAGTTTATATTCCCTGTACAACACCTCCTGGCATCAATTACTCACGCTTAACTTCCCCCTCCTAGAAGCTCTTATTTTTAAGTCTGACTAGGAAGACATATACCGACGGGAAGTCTTGCCACGGTTAACGTGTTGTAAGCACACTTTTGCTGGTACTTTTTTTTTTTTTTTTTCGGAACGGTACGTTTTCAGAAAAGCTGTCGGGAAGCCAGTGAGTTCATGCTTTTCAGGTTATGTGGGGATTAGCAGCGACAAGCAGACTAGCTGTGGAATTTACGGCATATTATGTACTGTCGTTGCTTCGTGTCTCTCCCGGAGGACTAGTGCGCTCGACGGACAAGAGTGGTGTTGGATGCGTATGCGGTTACTAAGAACATTCACCCTCTTATAGCTTTTTTTGGGCATGATGTTTTCGTCACGCGGAGGTGCTTCTTTGCGTTGACGTTTCCGTCTGCCGACGGAGCCGGGTGGGGGATCAGCGTGTGCGAAGCGCGCATGGCATCCGGGGATCGGTGGTGCGTTGACTGCCAGAACAGAAAGTGCGTTTATAAGAGGTAGGCGAATCCTGTGCTGATGCGACACTCGCTCACCACAAGCTCAAAGGCAGTTGATTGGTTAGATGGGTGGTGACGTATTTCGGAGCGATCAGCCTTCCGGTGTGGCAGCATATTACCTCGGGGACGGAGCGTGCGTTCTGGGCCTACTTCATAGGGAACTCTGCCGACGTTTGCCTTACAACGTCTGAAAAAAAAAAAAAATAAAATAAACTGGGGATAGCACCCAGTTATGGAGGTGGGGAATTATGTAGAAAACCTGTAGGCCATGGCGCGGGAGGTCTACCGGCACGGGAGAACTTCTACGTTAGCGTGTATACGCCTGCTGATTCCAAGGTTTCCAGGTCGAACTCTCGTCTCGATTAGTAATAATGCTGGCGGCGAAAAGCTCCGAATTATTATTATCCTTCCTACCTGTCGTGAACGTATTGTATAGCGGTGACAGATTGCCAGAGTGGGCAAGCTAGCATACGGGATGATGGGTACCTCCGTGGATGTATATGTAGGGTCGTGTTGTCCAAGTATAAGGTGATCCCAACATCATGTTGTAGAAGAACGACTAGCTGTCGTCCCCACGATAACAAAAGGCATCTACGTATCCTATGTATCTTCTACTCAGTACCGTAATTAGTTTTCGTTTGTATGTTTCGTCTTCGTACACGTTGTTCAGTTTCAGTGGCGTAGCCAGAGGAGGAAGGCTTGGGTGTTCAACCCTCCCCCCAAACCGTACACTTGGTAGTGCATTTGGGAGAGGGAAAAGGGTGAAATCCTCCTCCCCCATGTAACGTTCCCATAGAGCCCCTCCCGAAATATTTTTCTGACTACGCTACTAGTTTCACAGCAAGGTGACCTTGCTTCCGTAGTATTTTTTCTTTATTTTCAATCCATTGTGGAAATGACAACAACTTATTGTCCAAGCAGATTGACTAACTTAGGCTGACTGACGAACACGGTTAAATGCAACTGACGAGCCAATAATGTCAATGTTCACATAAAAATAAACTTCTTTAAACGTTCTCACTTGAGTATTTTTTGTCGTATTTCAAGTGCGTTTTTATAGTACCGTGTACATCTCTGCCCGCACGTCACCACTCTGACACTGCGCGATGATTGTGGTAAACAAGATCGTATAAGACAGGCGTTACGCTGATCTCCCAACAACAACAACAACAAATAAGTAATGCTGATGTAGTGGGATGCTCCCAACAGCAGCCAACAATGTTAGGCTGTGACGCCTTCCAATATATACTCGTAACAATATTATGTTCCCCCATCACTTTTCTCTTCGGAATTTTGTCACCTATTGGAGGTTGTGTTTCTGCCCAACGTACCGTGGATTTAGTGCCTTCAGATCCTTGTTATGGCGTGTGCTTCCATTGCAGCCGGCGGCGAAGGCTTTCCATTAAGCCGATTCCATTCCGAACGCCTCCGAAGTACATTGGAAACATCGCGTCTGGGGATTACGATAGGCTTGCAGTTCGTTGCTAGATCGTGTTGCTGTTGTTGTGCTTTGACAGTACAGGGCCTAAGTGGCTGCGGTGTGTGCTAGAGGGAAGTTGGAACCGTTCCGAAATGCTGATACCGTGTTGTTGCGGGAGGATTTTGTGATAATAAGGACGGATGCTGAAGGAAAAAAAACTTGACAATAAGCGTTCTGTTGAATGAGCATTGTACAAATCTTTACACACAGGAATGAAACAGGATTCGGTCCTTTCACAAAGGAAATAACTGGTGAACGGGTGTTACTGGACGGGCCTCATACGAGTTTTTGGCTACGTGCTACTATCACGACTATCATGAACTATCTGTGAAGAAATTCGCTGAGCAGTGGCGTCTTCGCCAGAACGAGTGGTATGTTTACTTGATTAAAACAAGCACGTCGTTACTGTCAATTTGATCGTAGTGCCGGTAGGCCTCGCGTTGACGTAGAATGACATGATCCATAGTGCTTGAATACCTAGCTCTCTCCGTCTGCTGCTCAGATGCTTATGCTCATTCACGCATAGGACAGGCGAGCAGCGACGATACGACTGGCAAGTGCCCCTGCTCTCGGAAGTTTTGCTTCTCACTCGAGTGTGTTGGTGCCGCACGTCGTACCGCTGACGCAGTTTTGCTTTTCTGCGAGCGTTTGTGTCCGTAGACCACACACGCTTAAGTGTGCACGATTTGAGCAAAGCTTGATCCCTGCGCCAAATGCCTGGTTAATTTTCATTTGCAGTTCATCAGAACAGCGATTGAGAAGAACGAACAATTACAAACGATTTATTTCGTATTACAGCGCCTTGCCCCTATATGATGTCTAATTGATTCACAAATGGTTCGAATTTGGAGCCGCCAAGCCACAAATGAAGCCATTTTAGCACCTGGACCATTGAACCCGGGACACCAGATGCAAAGGGAATAGAATTACCATTGTAGAATCACATGCCCCAGGCAGTTTATCAAACCTAATCCTGTTAGCTATCAACTTGACTTCAGTTCGATATAATCAGGTCATTAGTACAAAAGTGCGAAGAAAGCAAATCAGACGAAATTCATTTTGTGACAGGCCCGTCGTCGCAGATCTGGCCGTTTACAAATTGCGCTGTCACCATATGCAATCATAGCCAGAAGAAGAGCTTCGAAATGTTCAAGCAGAAAAAACTTTGCAGGATAGCTCACTTCTCATTGAACTATTCTTAGCGCACCCGAACACAGACGCAAACTCATCAACGTGTCGCAGAGGCCCGTTACAGAGTTCGCTGTCACCACCGGTATCACACAAGACATAGCACCAGATCACAAAGAACCTCCTGTAGGTCCGAGCTATGCTCGTTCCTTCCTCGTAGCTTGAACTGTGCTCGATCGCCGATAAGAGAATATGAATAGTTGCTGCTGCGACGATGAGGTTCTGTAGGTCGTCCGAATGATCCCTCCTCAAGGACGGGTTGCTCCTCGTCACGCAGTCGATTGTCTGACGCACTTTGCTGCGGGAATTTGCGTGCCATTCAGTGTAGGTGTGAAGCAGTAGCTTCGTCAAGGACTCTGCAACAAACGACCCAAACGCGGCGTACTTAATGGTCACGGGTACAGTCTCGTCGTAGTAAGGAAGCTCGAGTACGTTAGGAGCCAAGAGGAACTCGCCTTTGTTGTCGTCGAGAAATGTAAACTCGGTCTCTGCTGGCGTTCTAAAATGGGCAAGTGTGACGTACCCATCCCTCTGACTATTTCTTGCTCCGTCGCAGGACACCTTGTAGTTTTTCACCACTTTGTCAGTCATGGAGGAATAGTTCGCGTAATACCTGTCCACGTTACCCTCCGTGAACATGTCGAGGTACTTCAGCACGGCGTCTGTGTGTTGCTGCGCTGCTCTCAAGCTGTCAGACGGGTCGAAGCTCTTCCTGTACAGGTCGTCGAATGTTGAGCATATGTTGTTCATAATGTTCGCGATGTCGTTCTTCACTAGTGGCGTATAAATACTGGATACGTAGGGCGAAAGGAAAGCGAAGCCCATCTTTTCTTGAACCAAGTGGTAGCAGAAAGATCTATGGTTCAACTTAGCAGCTTCTAATGTCCCATGATAGTTCACAAGGAGCCTTGAGTTGCCCAGCAGCACTAACCTCTGCACGACCGTCCAGCTCAAGTATAGGTGAAGATTTACCTCCCCTACTTTATCAATCAACAACGGTATAACACGGAGAAAGCGAACGTGCTCTACGACCACCACAGGCTCTGACGCCAAGAGGTCGTAAAAGTGCGCCTTGAAGCCCTGGAACCAGCGTTCGCGGGAGATCCCTGGAGCAGTGTAGTTGAATCTACGAATTGTAGTCTCTACCTTCTTTTTATCTGAATGAAGTCTAGCCTCGAACATCGGAACAGCATCGCGTTCAATGGTTCCGAGCTCATCGAATGCGGCATTAGCCGTTTTATTGGATGTTTTGAACGCTTCGTAAATGATGACGAAGTAATCAAAATACCTTTTTGCTCTGAGGATGGCATTTCTTTGTCTAAGTAGAGTAGATAAATGAGGTGAAGGTCCAATACTTAAAGGTGTTGCGAGTTTTCCAGAACGTGGAACCCATTTTACGGTGATAAACGTGTCCCAGAGCCAGTAAGAGGAAAGCCGCAGCATCGTAAACAGCACGTCAGGTGTGCTTGCTGGCGTTGGCCAGGTTATTCCAGCGTCCGCAAGGATGACCTTGACTTGGGGTAGCTCGCCGTCATCATTGTATTTCAAGACGTTTTCGCAACTCTGGTAGAACAAGGCGGCCTTTTCAACTGCAGACTGAGTCATACTTGCTGTACGTGCCCTAGACTTCTGGATAACCCGTTCCCTGAACCTCATGAATGCAGTTTGACGGACTGAGTTCGCGCGTTGCATTCTTCCGCATACATAACCATAAAAGTTTTCGCAAGGGTCGATAGTCTCGTTCATGCTCTCATGCAAATATTGCACGTACTCTCGGCAAGCATTGCTTCCGCAGTTGATGACCGCAGCCACAGGATAGGACTTAACCTTTGTATTAAGTACGAGGACCACGATGACGGCTCCTAAGAATGTGAACAAGACGGCCGTCTGGATGACAGGACACTTGTATTGTCTCGGTGTGTCACAGACACTGGTTGGCTTGTCGGAGGAGGACGTCGGCTGTGTTGGCTTCGCTGACGTCCAGGACAGACTCGAACCTTGAGACGGGCATTCGTCCTGTGCGGACTTCGGCTCCGGGTGCCCCGTAGAGATGTTGCCGTGATGGTTCTGGGCGTGATATACGAGGTCCTGGGCATATCAGAGACACGTAAGGTATAATTGGAAGATTTGGCAGAAAACTGGTAATAAGGTCTAGTTTGAATCGCCCTCGGTATACCTCGAACAAGTTTCGATCTGATAAGTTCGCCAGATTTTGTTGAACACTTCCAATTTGCCTCATTCATAGTTTTGGGATATGCAGAAGGCTTATAGGTCACGAACGATGTCGTCATCTCTTGTGTCACTTTATGAGCAGACATGAAGCTAGGATACCGACGCATTATCGAACTGTGCCGTTTTGAGGCAGCTCTATATATTTTCGATAATCGCGTCACTGATCGAGGGTCTCAAAGTGACCTATAGGGTGACGGTGTAATTTCCTTATAGAGTGAATTCGATTGACCCACCTGGAGCAAGCACCCGAATCCGCTACAAGGCAACAAAATCCCGCTCCCGTGGAAGGTCAGGATCCGAATCCATCACCGAAGGACAACGCCGCTCCGACCAAGCTCCCACATCAGGCAAACTCAGCGAGTCGGGCCCGACTCTCATTATTGCTCGGCCTCGCAAGAACCGGATACGATGACAGTGATTCGCCGAACTTTCTGGTCGGAGCAAAAAAGGTGTTTTGGTTGCGGAGTGGGTTGATCCGGAACAACCAGCAGAATAGCGAATTCGATGCAACCAGTGGAACACGCATTGTACACCAGGGAGCGAAAAGGGATCCCGAAAAGCTGCGGACCGACCAGTCGATATTGTTTTCCCATGCTCTGCTATCGCCACGAGGAAACTTTCGCTATGAGCTGCGTACAGACGTGGAGAGAGGACAGCAGGAAGGAGTGGTGGACAGGGGGGTTAGTATGCGCCCTGGGACGATTTCAGGGGAACTGTGCCGACAGCAGTCTTAAACGTCTGCCTGAACACCCAGGGAAAACCTCAGACAGCGCAGTGAGTGGGAACGAACCATATAGATTGAGAAGTTACCCGTCAAAAAGAACTCGTTAAAAGTAAAGTTACCGTGTGCAAAATGTAACTAAGTTAATAACTAAGTTCTTCAGCCTGAAATGTAAGTCGTAGTTACTGCGTTACTTAAAAAAAGAACGAGTTACTTCCAAGTTACTTCGGGCACAAAATAGCATTACGCAGGTGCAGCGCACGTGAGCAGATAAGACCTTGAGTTGCCTGCGGAGGAGTGCAACACGCTTAGATCGTTTTCGTTTATGTCCAACAATATACCTCTCCCTGTTTGTAAACAAATGATGTCATAGTGTTCGACAGCGCCAAAATTTGGTAGAACTGAACTACGCTCGAAGCTAGAGGTGAACAAGGACGCGCCCGAAAGCCACGGTCTTGAGGGGATTACGATATGGTCCCTTACAGGGACGCGACCCTCGGTCATGCATCTCTTTCAATCGGAGGCAGCGAAGAAGTGTCCGTTCGTGGAACCCAGCCCTCTCCTTCCGATTTGTTTCGGTTTCAGTCTGTCTACCAATGTCATGATGACGTTTCTCTAGTAGAGGTCTATTCGAACGCTTTGCATCTTTTTCCCTGAGGGCGCACAGTGGTTCAGCTTCATTTCAATGGCAGCGGTTCTTAATTCCTGAATAAAATACTGTCATTGATTTGAATATCACGTTTTATGGCAAACGATGACATGAAGGAACCGGAGACAAAGCAAGAAAATACGTGGACGTGAGTGAAAAGCGAGTTAAAAGTAACTTAGAACTTAAGTAACTTTGGCAAAATTACCTGAAAAAGGAACGAGTTCCTCTGAAAATTACCACGGCGTAAAAGTACAGAGTTAAGTCACAAGTCACCAAGAAAAAAAAAAAGAACTTAGTTACAGTAACGAGTTACTTGGAACGAGTTACCTCGAACTCTGGAACGAACCACCTCTCAGTCTTCAGCACGACCTTGGAGTTATCACCCAGAACGGATGCCCAGTCGAATTTCCGATTAGACATGTCTTCCGCGGGGGACATTAAAGGGACTGTAGAGTGAAGTGCAACCTCCACGATTTTATGTAATACCAGGTACAAATTGGAATCGTGATGACACACGCACTCCATTACGTATCAGTTGTTCATCATTTTCGTATTGATGGGTTTTGAAGACCGATAATTTCGTGATCGCAGCGTCCACAGACGTCCACCACCGGGAACACTGGCGGCCGCCCTAGATTGGCGGACAGGTATCACGTGATGTTGAGTACTATACAAATGAGACAGGTTGCCAATTGCTATTAGACCTGTTCTACGGAATTACAGCAGCTCTTGACCAGATCGGTTTAATCTCTTGTAACCTGTGAGAACATGTGTACCATATGTTGGCCTTTCTCTCTTTCCACATTTACGCTCTCCCTCCGCTCTTCTGCGTGAGTTGGCCTGAGTGCCTAAGTTGGACTGAGAGTGAATCCATTGCCGTGAGTGGTGTGGCCAGAAGATGAAAGCTGTGAAAGTCGCCTTGCTATCAGTGCTCCTCGATTGCAAAACTCGCATCCAGGCGATCTTTACGGATGCCTGGTTTACGTGTAGAGTTCCGGGATGCGCAAACCACGCGTCTTCGGCGATAAAGCGCACATTGCAGCGCGCCTCGGCCTGCCAGATGGCTAGCCTAGTTGTGTTTGAATAGATGGCGCGCGACTCGCCCCAGCGTTGCCACGTCTTCGAGTCTGCAAGCTTTGGTTGGCGTAGCAATCTTTGAAATTTGATTGCTGCAAACATGCTCATTGTACAGTAGAGCTATTATGTATCCGAAGCATCAGAGTTACAAGCTTTCAGTAAAACCACACTTTCTCATAGCTTTCCCATTCACCTTACGGTCCCTTTAAGCTCTAGCTGGGGGCCTTGAGGTAAGGTTACAGAGAGCTAATGTCAAGTGGGCCAGAACTAATCCGTGGACCAACGACCGTGACGTGCCTTCGTCGTCATGGTTTTCTCACAACGTAAAACTTCGCAAAAATATTGAATAGACAGCTGTACTTTAGTAAGTTGTTGCGAACGGCTTTCCGAAGGATGGATATAGACCTAAATAAAGACTCGTGAAAGTGGCTTGATATAGGGACACGCAATATTTATACACAGGTCATTTCCGAGTGCAGATTACATAGCTTGCTCACACATTCCCCTCCAGGATTCGATTGACAAATGGAACAATGTCGGTGCTGAACCAACCCGTATAGCGTTCTCTGAGTCATTTCTTTTACCAGCTGCAACAACTGACCTGATTACGCTTAGGGTAAAATGAGGTGTAGAATACAAAACGTTGCACAACTATGACTCCCCCCCCCCTTTTCTGTTGTTGCATCTATTGTCTCGCATAGTGACTATAAGTGAGGTAATTTGGTATGTTTTCGCTCACCACGGGCAGTCCAGCGTGTTTCACCACAGGCCCTCTCTTGCCCCTCCTCCGATCTCTCGGGTTCGACCGTACCCGCTTCTCCATATTTGCGAGGTCTGTAATTCTTGCTTCCAGAACACCCAGTCACTGCTGCTTGATGCGAACTGTCCAAAAGGTACCGACAAAACTGACTCAGCTGGAACGTGCAGTAGAGATTGTAACGTGGTGTCACACACGGTCTTCCACGTTTTGTCGTCTTCGTCAAGGGAAGCACTGGTGGTCGACAGGATTTTTTTTTTTTTTTTGTGGCTGAAATTATTTTCTTGTAAATTCTATGTATATTACAAGAAAAGCCAGGGCATGGTAGTTTAAACTAGGGCATTCGATGTCTGTCAGTAGCATCTAGTTAGAGAAGATGCCACGCGTATTATGTTTCGTGGCCCGTAATATAATATAATACCGATGATGGGGACCTCCCGGTAGGACAGCATTCTATGTACCTCGGACAGCCAGTATAGGAGACAACACCTGCGCTGGCTGTTGCCTAAACGCGACCGTGTGCACACGGATACCTTGTAAGTCACTGGTCTGTGGTCATCTCCTCCTGAGTGATTCCCCTGCCAAGTCGCATAAAAGTTAATAATAGTTCGTGGTGTGCTCTTGTGTAGCGTAACAGACGTACCGTGGTGCTACTATAAACAACACTCCACTGCGCAGCCTATTAAGAGTATTTTAGTAATGCGGTAATGCTTAAGAGGAATTATATCTGTATGTCATTGTCCTTCAATAATCTTCGGTGCTACTCCTATCGTTCTCTTTCCGTCCCCCCTGCTCTGCATGAGTACGTCTGAGTGAATCTTGCCCTAGAAGGACTTTGGTCTTGAGCGTGAAGCTCATCGTTATATTATCTAAAGCGTATCTATTAGCGTAAGTAAGGTGTTAGGGTATCGCCTATCGCTATGAAATACCCCGCTCATCATTAAAGTCCTGCACGACCTGTAGGCACCCGCGGATACCCGTGCATCCTTGCGGGTTGAAAGTGAGGTGCGCGGGTAGCGGACCGGCGTCATATTTCACACCAGTGCAATTTGCGGGCCTGGTGTCGGTAGGACGCTTTTCTAAAAGCACGCTGTATCCGTCGCCTTTACGTTGCCTGTCCGAAGAATATCCGATTTCGAAATGAAAACCAGCACACGTGCGCCACCTTGTGAGCTCATCTCACCTAACCAAGTGACGTTACAGAGTATCGCATCAGGTGTGCTGCTCTTACTATTCCTGCCAATTTCTTCCTATGTAGAAGTTCCACTTCTCAATGCAACACGGGTAACTTGAAAACACTTTGGGAACACCCTTTCAGAACGGTACACAAACCTTTAACTACCCTTCACAAACGCTACCGCAGCCAAAGGAGCCTTTCTTGCTTCCTCAGATTCGTATTGGCAGCGCCGTCTCGCAGCCTCAGCCTTCTTTCGCCGCACAACTTTTATAACCAATGCGCGCCCGCGCAGACACGTCTGAATCTGTTGACCACCAGAGCTGCGCTGCCGGAGCTCCGCGTCGCGTTGTCCACGCGCCCTTTCCTCCTCTCCCTTAGGAGCACCTCTCTCCACTTCCGTGGCTACAGACAGGCCACGCCGCGAGGAATGCTGACGCATTAATAAAGCGTTGTTTTGCTGAAGCGCAGCACCACATCTCAACGTCATACAGGAGAGAAAGAAAAATAGGAGAGAGATAAAAAAAAGGTGCTTCGATCCCGCAAGGACCCTTTCTGTAAATAATGCCTGTCTTTCCTTTTGCTCACCTTCGCTCGTGAGCTTCGTGTCGTTCAATAATTCTACTGCTCATTATTTTATTTCGCATAACCCTTATCGTGGAGTCTTTGCACAATCTACCGTGTTGACAATGGGCCTCTAATTATGCAGTTCATTCTATGCGAAATAAGGTTCCCACAAAGGTGTCTGACTTACTGCGTTCATTGGCATTTCTGCTACCACGCTGTAGAAGACTGTAGCAGACTGTAGCTTCTTTGCCTTGAGAAAGATATTGACAAAAGAATGCAAGGTTCGCGGAGTATGTATATCTTCCAATTCATAACCATTCTCAGCTGAAATTGGACATCACTGCCACCGTAATTTCAGTACGATGTACTTCGTTTTTTCTGAAAACAGCGTGGGTGGTTGAAGTTTAGCTAGTCTATAGTTTGTGGGTGCTGGCGAAGCCTGTCCGATCGAACCTGTCGCTACTTCCGTCTACGTGATCGTGTTACGTCCCCTGCTTCATAATAATAATAATCATCATCTCTATCGCACATCGTGGTCGTCATCGCCATCGTCGTCGTCGTCGTCGTCTAGGCGTACCAACCTTCGTGCTCACGACGTTCTGTACTCACAAAATTCTCTCGTCAAATGGTTCGTAACAGCTGTAGTGCATGCGGCTACGTTTATTACCTACAGACTAGCGGCACACAGTTGTCTAAGAGATTTTTATTATGGCGCACTCCACGACTTGAGTGAAGCAAATTGCTCATGCACGATTTTTTTCTTAGGTCAGAGAACGCAAAACTTAATAGGAGAACGAAAACTACGTAGAATAAATAAAATAAAAAATAGAAGTAAACAAAAGAACGTTGTCTATTATTTTTTTGCGGACGCGCACAAATGATCTAAAGCCCTGAAGCTTCTCTTTGGGTATGCATATCGTGTGGTTCTCCCAAGCTTTAGCTTCTCTAATGCGCAGACAAACTGTCGTAGCCTAGTGACCCACTTCTATTTGTAAACAAGAGGGCGAATCTGCGCAAGCGCATAGAGCAGACGTCAGTGGTGGGTAAACGGGAGTAGGAAACCGCATGTTGTGTACGGCGTATTATTGGGCCTTTCTATACCGCGTAGCACATACAACACTCTGCGACATGCCTTTAATAACGACAGGAAACACACTGTGACTCGTTGATCGTGCGACCTTTGCCCACCAAACAGGACGGCAGTGCCGCCGCATCGGTATGACGTCACGCAGTGAAGTGGGTCTATACCACTCCTCACTTCGCGTCATGTGCTGTGCAGATACTATTTCCAGGCTGACGCTATGACGGAATTCTCATGTGAGTAAGCCCAGCTCTCACTTTCCTCAACTCCGTTCATTTGAAATGCAATTTCTCCACGTGCGCCTCAGAGAAGAGGGATATATCGCGTTCCCTGTTTTGATACCCCCCGTGGATATTTTCCTTGTTTTTCACGAAAATTTTCTTTATTTCCCCGTTTTATTTCGGCGTTCAGGAAGCGAAAGAGGAAATTACTTCACCGAGTTTACGGGAAAAAAAACGTTTACACGTAGTGAAAACACAAACAGGAGAACGCCTAAGTCAGGAACAAGTTCCAGGACGTGAATACGACGCCTCCGGCTATGGCAGGGAGGCCCTTCGTCTCTTTTGTTGCTAGTATATTGGCGTTCGTATGCAGGGGTGGTTGGTTGGCTGACTCTGGCGTTCGATTGCCGAGCAGCATGCCTGCAGGTACGTTCCTCCCTGGGCTATTCTCCCTCCCTTCTCAGAGGAATAGTCCTCATTCATTGGAACCTGCGCACACATTTGCGTTATGCGCAGCCAATACCAGAAGTTGTTTCGTGTTCCGATACGTATGCATAACAAATTGTATTGGAAACAGGCAACAATTCATTGTGTCTGAGGAAAGACAGAGCACACGGACGATACGAACTGCACACAGGCACTCATAGTGAGTCACTCTTGTGAGTCTTCGTGCTTTCACGCCGCGAAGCACAGTGACGTATGCGAACGGTAGTTTACTGTGATTCTCAGCCGGTGCTGTTAAGGCGCGTGTAAAACATCGCTACCAGAAGGGATACAAGGAACAACGGACCTGTGAAGGTCCAACTCTGTCTCTGCCATGCCAGTACGTTTCAGACCACCATTGACTGATCATGAACACAACATCACGATGAAAGATGGAAGTCACTGAAAAGGTTAGCCAGCTGTAGGACTCGAACCCACATCTTCTGGATTACCGGTCCAGGGCTCTACCAATTGAGCTAAGGTAACGAACCTCTCCAGCGACTTCCCAAAGGACGCATCAACCACTCTCTCTCACCCATCCCCCTTTCACTCCAGTATTTGCACGGGAGAGAGAATAAAAAGCAAGAGAAGATAGAGATCTTAGCACCGCATCTTAAGCCACGGTAAGTACTTAAATAAGTAACCCTGAGGAAAGAAACTTCCAGTCAACGTCCACTTTTCCCACAAGGGCACAAAGAGACGAAGCACCCACTTTACGTACTTTTCATTGCTTGCGCTATGATTACACGAAACGAATGAAACAAGATTTCCATGCTGGGGTTTATTTTCTGACGGGCGACGGCGAGCAAGAACTTGAATCCCAAATATTTTTTTAAAGACTTCCTCTCACGGCTGTAGAGCCACTGCGCATAGTCGTACCTCGGGAAAATTCGCTCATGAGCATGCTGATTCATGCTCACTCATACTCAATGTGGAGAATGAGTTGAGCATCAGTGAGCATACGGAGAGCTGTAGTGAGCGGTAACGAAAGTGTTCGGATTACCGCTGGCGCTATGTAGATCAGCCGGACAAGTACCACTAAGTGGATCCCTTTCCCACTAGCGCCCTAATCATTATGATAGCCCATTAAGTCATTCTTGGTATTCTGAACAGTTGCAATGGCAGAATAAGAACCTGTGCGAAGGGCATGCAGTCTCATGAATCAGCCTTTACAATCCGGACTGAATCAGCTTTTACACGCAGCTGGTTTCACTGAATTAACCTCATGCCATCTCCAATTTGTCGGCAATGCAAGACAGCTACTGAAACCGTTCAACGTGTACTACTCGAAGGCCCAGCTTATGCCATCCATCGTGGAAAACTCTCGTCACATTTGAACAACAGTAACCCTTCGCTGTCCGACGTCATCTTCGGCCCCACTACGCCGGCTGAGAAGCGCAAACGGACTGCTGCCCTAGTCTGCTTCTTAAAAGACACAAATCTTATCCTACGTCTTTGACAGGCGTAGTTCCCTGGCATCTAAGCAGCTCCTATTGTGCTGGCTATGAGCCGATCCTTTTTGTCCCACACGGGCCCCTCAAGATCGTTACCGCGGAGTGATTTTCTGTCTGGCACCCGGTGTACCTAATCTGATCGAAACTCTGTGTGCTGGGTTGTGCTCTGCGTTATCCTTGGCCGCCTCAGATCTTCACGGCGTAATGAACTACCGCCTGGAACCTCATGTAATCATTACTTCATCCTGCGTTAGTCGTGACGTTGCCTGCTACAAGCGTGGCCGAACACGGCGTGCAGTTTCACCACCACCACTACCGCCGCCGCCGCCGCCGCCGCCGCCGCAGTCTCATGGCGAAGGCGCCTCCAGCTGCTACACGGCGGAACGGGGCACACCTGACAAAATTCATGCTCAGGAGCATGCTCAATGTGACGAATGAGTTGAGCATGAGTGAGCAAGCACAGAGCTGACCGGGGAGTGAGTGAGCATGTGTGAGCAAACGGTGAAGTGAGCAAGAAGTGAGTGAGTAAACAATGAGCTGAGCTGACGACGAGTGAGCATGAGTGAGCAAACAAGGAGCAGAGCTGTAGATAAGTGAGCATGAGTGAGTGGGAGTCACAAGTGCCGACCTCTGCATAGCAGAGGACAGCATTATGTATTTGATTCCGAAAGAACCATACCAAACACACAAGGGCCGTAGTACAACACAAACGATAACGTGGGAGCTGACAGCAATGGCCGTCCACTTGCCACAATGTCGTTAACCCCAGTACCCCATTCACGTCAATGCTTCCCTCTGAATAACAGAATGCTGCTCTCTGTCAGTCTTCCAGCTGCCCCGCATGTCACCTCTACACATTTTTGCGTTCACGTGTTACCCTTCCAGAACATCGCACACCACCAACGACGCAACATTCCTTTCCTAATAGGCAAAACCAATCCATCCCCTGACAGACTGAAAAGACAACACTCTGCACCCGTTCGGGCCCTTTGACACTGTGATGCCGTGCCCGTCAATCCAAGGACATGCCCTTCTCAGCGCCGTTCTGACAACTTAGACCCGCGCCCGAAATAGGAAGGTTTTCGCACACAAGGACCTTGTCAGAATACGGAGGCTAGGCGCAGAATTAAAGAAAGACGGCTGCGCGCACGTGCAGCTATACACTTCGGGAGAAGTGAATTCCTACAGGTTAACTCTGCCCACCACACAGGCGACACAAACCCCGCCATTGTTATAACTGCCCTCAAGCGGGTGCTTTTCGCAAACCGCCATCTTGAAACGCTCATACAACATGGGCAACATCATTTTGAGGTCATGTGACATCGTTTACATGTCGTTTTAGCGCTTCCCAACATATTCCCGTTGGCATAAAATCTAGAGATGAACGTATTTTGCCAGCGTGAGCTATACGATGCTTCTTCCGCGACATATATAGGCCTGGTTTCACCAACATAGCTTAACTTTGAACCGAGATCAAGCGTTCCTAAAACTTTAAGTGAAGACTCAATTTTTTTATAGAAACGTTAGCTGGTGATGTGATGAATGGTTCAGTGGCAATAGCTCCCTTTAGTGAATCGAGTTAATCGTTAAATTCAAGTTAAGGGACCATTGATCTCGGTTCAAATGCTAATCGGTGTTGGCGAAACCGGGCCATGGTAGCCCATTTCTCCTTAGTTCAATTACATCGCATCGGCTAAGTGCGTCTCAACGTGGGGTCGTCATCACATATTTGAAAGTGGTCAACAGTACGACCTCTCAAGTACTAACACACACACACACACATAAATGGGATGATGATGTGGTGGGTCATTCTCCGCCGTTATGGCGGTACACTGCCCCATTGCGCTTGTGGAAGGGATGAGAAAGTGATGATGATGGAAAGGTGTCCAGTTAGAGTTCGTCCATTAGTCCTGTGCTGGAGAGGAACTCGGCAACAGCTCGTAGGCCTTGCATCAGATGTGAGGAGCCCGACCATGGCCCGAGAATTTTGGCTAAGTCGAACTGGCGTTGATCGACGCGTTGGAGAGCAGTTTCCATGAGGGCGCGCTCGCGATCGTACTCTCCGCAGACCAGGAAGACGTGATGGAGGTCACTATGCACACCACACGTGGAACAGAGGCTGGACGCGCCGACATCGAGGAGGTGTTTGAAGGCCGGTGTAAACGCCACATTAAGTCTCATGCGGTGGAAGAGTTTTGCAAAGGAACGCGGCATTCGGCGGGGGAGAGTAAGGGACAAGCTGGGGTCAACGGAAGAAAGCAGAGAGTGGGTGGTGATGTCACGTTGCCATTGAGACTGCATCATGGGGCCAGTCAGGCTTGAGACGAGGTAACGGCGATCCCCCCGGGACAATATGATGGGGACAAGCCGGGTGTACTGGTGCGCGCCTGCGGCTGTTCGATCTGCGTCCTCGTTTCCGCTGATGCCCACATGACCCCGGATCTACTGGAACACGATAGTGTGGCCCTGTGCTCTTGCTTTCTTGTATACTTGTACAATTTCAATGACCACAGGACTGAGGAAGCCGCGAAGTCCCATAGTTACCACACATTGCAGTGCAGATCTGGAATCTGTAGAAACGACCCAGGAGTGAACGGGGCTGTCAGTAATTTTCCGCAAGGCGAAAAGAATAGCATAAAGCTCAGCGCATGTTGACGATGTCTTATGTGAGAGATGATGGCCGCCTGAAATTAACTCGGAGGGAATGACAAAAGCAGACGACGAACTTCCCCTCGTGGTTGAGCCGTCCGTGAAAACTGCGGTGAAAGTATCATAACACGAGCTCATCATATCGAGAGTGAGCTGTTTCGCCACGCATGCAGCGACATTCCCTTTCTTCTTGTTAGCCCAGGCACCGACAGAGAAATGCAGGGCATCGGAAAAGTCCAAGGAGGAGTGCTGGGAGCTGTGGGTGCGACCAGAAAGTCAGGTATGCTAGCCTTCAGTTGAGAGACACATGGGTGTACACTGCTGTGCTTGCATCTCCGAAGCTTCCTAACTAGCGGATGCCGCCGATGGTGAGCTAGAAGGCGGAGGTTGTGCCGACACGTCTCCACGTAGCGAAGCACTTCAAGCCGGGCTTCCTTTGCCTCAGCAATGACCATATGGGTCTCTGCCGCCCGAGGGACTCCCAAGCACACTCGGAGACTGCGCGCCAGGACGCACTGAAGCTTGTGGACTGAGGAAGGTGAAAGACCATTCAACACAGGCAAGCTGTATGCAAGTGACCCGCGAACCAAAGCTCGGTGGACGGCCAACTCAAGTACTAAACTGCGCGTTTTACTGCGACATTATCGGATAAGAATAACTAGTCGGATGGATCGAAAAACGTCCAAAACGGCGCACAGAAAGAGCAAACGCGTTGTTTACAAACGGTTTGGCAGCCGATCACGGGCGCGGCCATCTTTAAGGTCAGATGTGCGATGACGTTTGCTGTGACGTAGAACCATGACCTGTCCAGAATGCACTGCGTTCGCCCAGCACGCTTTCCTCTATGTAGCAATAATACATTGGATGGCACCCCTGTGCTGCCCATAAATCTAACGATGTCTGCGATTAGCGTATAGGCGGACACATGACGCCTCCTAGTCACAATGTAGTGAGCCCACATGCTTCAAACTTCAAACTGTGGCTTGTACACTGTTCATGTTGCCAAGACACTCGACGGAAACGACGTACTTCGCACGCATTTGCATCTTCTGAAGCCAACGCGTCAAATATTCGCATTGTCAGAACATGTGAATCGGCTTACACATAGGCTGACTGACCTTACGTGTAAATATACTCCCTATTATTATTATTGAGTCCGCTTCTCCGCCTCACTGGCGTGCTCCGTCTTCTTGTAGTATGCCACACTCTCAATACGCGGACTACATTCTCCCTTGGCGGAGATATACATCTGTGACTGTAGCTGTTACGTTGTCTCGTTGCCATCTCTATTGCAGCTAATGAAGGTATTTGAAGGTCGAAGACGTATTATTTTAAACGTATCACTAGAGAGAAAGTCGCACAATGGTGGTCACTTGATTTCGAAACCAACTCTATATGACACCTAATTAGCAGCAGCAGCAATAACGGAGGAGTCCATGGTTAAAAGCACTAAAATCGTATACTGAGCATAATTGAGGATCATATTGAGAATAAATCTCCATCCACCAACAGTCCCGAATGGCAGTTCTGAACAATGGTGGCTTTTACACAACTGTGCGGTTTTGAGGTTTGGTGACATTCACATCAGGCATTGATCGCTGCCAATCCAAAGGTTGCGAAATCTTGTAGTCATGTCACACTTAAAGCTTTCATAGTTGCGCACACACATTTAAATAATATTCTACGTTCTCTTTTCCCCTCTAGAAAACAAGACTCTTCAGGACAGCTTGCCCACTCGTTAGGGGGACGGTCCCACCCAGAAGCCTATCCGTCAAACAGATATCGCTATGATGAAAAGTAATTCTTCTGAGGCTGGAACATACGAAAGGGCAAGCACGACACAAGCCAAGATATCACTATGTCCGGCATCGGCCGACAATCTACTTGGCTTCTTTGTTTGTTTGTTTTCTGTCCAAAATGTGATTAGATATCAAATAAACGAATTTGAAAGATCAGGGCTTCTTCTGCGGCCGCGGAGGCTCCAGCGACAACGAGATCAGCATGACGTCGCTCCCTAACAGGAGTAATGAGAGGGCTTGGCATGGAGGAGAAGGGCGCCGTCCAGACGCCCACACCGCCGCGGCATCCCTTTTCTCATAGCTCAGCACTGATTGTTGAGGGAATTCCGGCATACTCTCAACATCCGGCGCGTCTGCTCTTGCCATGTATTCCATCGAGTAACAGTGAGAGCACTCCACTGTTTTGCGTGGGATTTTCGATACCGTGGCCAGCGGTCAACGAGGAATAGGATGACACCGTAGTTTCGAAATCGACAGGAACGCGACTGTCCCTCTAAAGTAGCCCGGTTCAATTGGAACAACGGAGCGCGCTCTCATTGGTCTTCGCGAACGACTTGTCCAATCATCGCGGTAAATCATTTCAGGAGGTCACTCCGAGGTCTCCCCGCATTGTTGAGTTTCTTGAGAAGGAGAGAGACAGGGAAAGCGTACATTGAGCTTTTTTTTTCGATCGATCATAAATCACGAACGACGCAACGAATGAACGCAACGTTCCTTTTGTGTTGGTGTCAAGGTAACAGCATCTTTTATTACGCGAGGAGAGGTTTTTGCACTTCAGTGCCTCCCTTAAACTAATAACTCGTCCTTTCCGTGTCACGAGGTTGTACGGAGTGCAGAGGTTTAAATCCATGTGCGGAAAGAAACTTTCCTGAAATATTTCCTTCATTTGTTCCTCTCGGCAGACAAGATCAACGCGGCTCAGCCATAAAGTTCATGTGATGTCCTTTATTGCTGTGTGTACCAGTGTTCGGTATACCTCATTTGAGACCAGTGGGATGGTCGGGTGGACAAAGGCGTCTTCTCGTTTGTGGTAATCAAGGTCGTGCTGAAGACTGGAACGTGGTGGTTTCGAATGCTACTTCCGGCTGTGCTGTCTGCGGATATCGCTGGGTTTCATGACAGGCTATCCAGGCGAAAGTATGCACACTTCTCCCTGAAGTCGGCCCAGGACACACAATAACACCCATGTCTTCCGCTCATTCCTGCTGTGCTCTCTCCATCTGTCCACGTCTGTACGCCGCTCACGGTCGCAGTTGCTTCGGGGCGCTACACAGAATAAAAAAAGCATGTGAGCTCAATAACGCTGATAACGACGATAATGGGGCGGTGGTGCTGGTGAAAGGGCTCGCCGTTGTCGGCCTCACAGAGGTGGGCAACGTCTTGTGCCGACTTCTAAGAGATAATTTTACCAAAGAAAAATACACGTATACGAACGTACGGGACCCCACTTAGCGTGAAACGAGCTACTCCAGAACGATTATGTAAAAGCGTATGACCAGTGCATCACTCCGGCTGTATGGCATTAAGAAAATGTGAACTAACGTGAACGTTGTGCAATCTGTCCATAAAGGTGTGCTATAGTCTCCACGATGTTGTAATTCTACAACCTCAGTTCGTCACGTTGGTGCGATAGCTCTTTTATTAAACTTGCCGTAGCGTTTCCGTGACACAATGCTCTTTCTTCTCTGTGTATTCATCGAGTATATGCAGAAAAAGATGGGTGCATGAGCGCTTTGGTGATTGATAATCGTATCAGGATAAGGACTTGCTAAATGTCCAAGTGTTGCAACGTCTGGAACTGCTGCTGCCACCTCTCCGTGTCGCTTCTATGCACTTCTGTAATCGATAAACCTCGCGGGAACCTGATGAGGGTGACGATGAAATCGGGGACACTTTACGTGAGTACACGTGGATACAATGAATAGGGATATCAGCAACTACACGCCAACCTTTTGTTCTATGAAGTCGCAGTTTCTGGTGCCGTGGTTTACAAGTTTTTTTTCTCTCTCTTTTTTCTCTCCCAGTTTTCGTTTGCTTGTTGTTTGTTTTTCATTGTGATGATGACTTTGCTCTAGGAGACAGCAAAATGCCGACTAGAGCCTCTGCGAACGTGACCTCAAAGCCAAAAGTGCATATAAAAAATACGAATAATACATGGGACCGTGAGGTCATGCCATGGCAATCAGTTCAGCTTTCAGCACATGTCCTGCTTAGATACATCTTGTCCCGGTCAGATGACGTGGTATCCCCCCCCCCCCATTGGGGGCACAGCACCAAGACACTCGGTTATGGCTCAGTGCCTCAGTACACGACTATTCGGCGGCTAAGTGTATGGCTAATGTGTGACCAATTGTTGTACGACTATTTGGTGGCCAGTGTGCTGAATGTCGGCAAATGTTGACAGCACCAGTTCCAGGCGGTGCAGCTACTTGATGTAAAGCCAAAAATGTGAAGATGGTGTCAGTTCGATTAGGCCAGGTCGTGGTGCTGTAGGCGACCACTCGGTACGAAGCTTAAGCATCGGAGAAGTGAAGGTTTTCGCACATAACTTTCTCAAGGTCTTTCGCCGGAAAGTAGGAAAGGAGGCACCCTCGGTCCCTGGCTTAGCGGCTTAGCAACCGCGGCTGCCTTTGGCGTTTTCCCTGAGTACTCCTGAAACTCTAGAGGACTAAAATCGGTATACAGTTCCTTAGGAAGTCTATGCAGATGCATCATTCGACAGCAGAACTCAACAACCAACAGCTACCCAGGGTCAAGATGGCTTATATACGGCCATTGTCGGATGGCTACGAGAAGTTGGTCGGGTTCATTCACTGAGACACCACCAGAGTGCTGTTTGTGCACGTACGTGGGAGGGGGCGAGTATATTCGCATGTCAACTTTTAGCGCAGTCCCAGCTTTCGCAATAGCACGCATGTCCAAACGAGGTCTCATTGGCTGCTGACCACGTGACTATGATGGGCACCGTAGCACAACTTGGAACAAAATCGCGAGAGCTGGAAAACAGGCGGGAGTCCTTGTAACAATCTTCGGCCTGTAGCTCTAGACACCGTCCTCAGAAACCAACAAGAGCGTTTTATTCTCTCCCATCGTATTCGTTCCGCTTCCTCCCCTATCCTACCTCTTAAGGCTTGTGCACATTACAGCGTTTACGGCTGCGTACGGCGTCTTACGTGTACCTTCGTTCCATCTTGAAGGATGTTCCGTTGCAATGATTCGCTGTCAGATGACGCAAGCGCAACCGTAAACGCAGCAGTGTGGATCAGGCTTTACAACTCTCTCGCCCAGGAAGTTGCCTGTTCTACAATGGTGGAGTTGATTCCAGAGCCTGTCAGACAAACAATAGTTTGTCCAAATTATGAAAGGCTGTCCTGCGTAATGTTGGCTGAAGGCTTTAACGGGGCTGCACATTCGATGAGCTATGGTACGAGCCGCAGCATCAAAGCACAGAGCGCCGACATAGTACCGAGTTTCTGGCAGCAACACTTTTTTTTAATGATTGTTGTTGTTGTTGTTGGTTGGTTTTTTTTATGATTGAGATGTACGGTTACATGTGATTGGCTGTGTGCATATTGTGACACTTTGTTTGTTCTTGTTCTTCAAATGCTGCCCTTGTTGCTGTCTTGCGCACACGAGGGACGTGATACAGAGAGAATCTCAACTGGAGCAAATGGCAATAGTGAAGTCCTGATGATTACAAAGGCGATCGAGTTCACAACACCATTGAATTGTAGCGACTGACCCCATTTCCCACTGGAAGACTCGGCTCCTGTTACCAACAGACTAAAACCAACTACTGATTGACGCAAACGGATACATAGATTAAGCTAATAATTTTTGTCTGGTGTCGCGATTCTCCATTCAGAGTAATGCCCATGGACCAGGGGCGCATTCCTGGCAGCGTGTAAGTACCGTAACATCGTAGCTCTGCTCATTGCACAATCACGTGCGGCGCTACGTTCCTCTTACGGCGTTCCTTTTACCAGAGCGCTGGAGAACGGCGATCGGCCCTCCTGTAGCACGGTGCTCGTGGGAATACGAGAACCATGACGATGACATTCGTGACATTGGACAAACAGTGCGATGGAAAATTTTAAAAATAACTGAATCTGCAATTTTATAGTTACCATATGCAAGGAGAGTTCTGTTCTGCTGGTTCTGTTTATCACATAGCCGCTTCCTATGGCAGATGGTGGTCTGTTGAGGTATACAGTCTGGAAATTAGTTCGGTACAACGGCACTACAGTCTGTACATACATATCTAGAACCGTAGAGGCCCTATACCGTACTCTAATGTACTCTAGGCTTTTAATGTAGTGAAAAGCAACTGCCACTAACCACGATGAAGTCCCCCTTCCTAAAAAAAAAAAGTATGTTCGCTACATTTCAGACGTAGCTCCACGTGCACCCATATGGAATCTTTTTCGAGATAATCGTATTTTAACAATAGATAAAATTTTCATGATACATTAGGCATGCATGAATATAACAAGCTGAGAGCTGGGTTCAATGCCTCTTCTCTTAATTTCCAATTACGTTATCCTATCAGAAATCATCCCCGTTACAGGGTTCCCTCTATAAGAACCAATTATGGTACCCAATCTTCTGGATTCCTTATTCCGACCTTCTTGAATAACTTTGATCACATTGTTAACAATTTGAAGAAAGCGCGATACAAACCATCTGTTGTTCGCCATCAGGTTAACAAGAACTGTTTCGTCGTTCTTCTGTTAGGTGCTTATACAATGTGTGTGGATTGCATGAATAGTTAGCACTGTCCAGTCGGGTGCTTTGTAAGACTTGTGCCTTTATACCCGGCTCACGCATTACTGTAATGAAGATAAATAGTCTCCTTTCACATGCATTTTGCTTGCAGTGGCCAATGGGGCCATCATAAACTGGATAGCGTTACGAAACAGACTAGAGAACGCTCACCATGATTGATTTTTTGCATAGATGTACCTTAACTCATAACGGCTGCGGGTTCTTTCATTACACATAGAAATGTCAGCAGATTCTCGGTTCAAAAGCAACGAAACAGAAGAAAAGGAATGCATTTCGGTCCAGGTTCGGCAACGCCGATATACTGGGTTTACTAATGAATAACTTTTAAATACTCAAACAGGAAACACTTTGCAGGTTGGCTCTGCCCTCATCGACGTATTCTTGGCGCATTCGAAGACAAGGGCGAACTCCGCAACGTGTCTTAAAGGGCCATTGCAGAGGTCGTTGACATTGTCACCGCCGGCAGCGCACAAGACATAGCACCAGATCACGAAAAAGGTCTTGTCGGGCGATATTGTTCCTATTCCTTTCGCACGGTCAGTTTTGGTCTTGTTAGTAGATAGGAGGATATCAATAGTTGCTATCGAAACGATATTATGCAGAGTCCTTGGATTGCTTGGCAGACCAGCCTTCAATTGTCGTTCCTCTCCTGTTAGGCACTTCACTGTTTGAAGCATCATGCTGCGCGAATTTGCTCGCCACATGGGATAGGTACGAAGGAGCAAACTCATTAGTGACTCTGCAAGCAGAGATCCCAAGGCGGCGTACTTGACGCTTGAGGGAACCATCTCGTCGTAGAACGGCAATTCCAGCACGTTAGGAGCTAATACAACCTCGTCCTTGATATCATCAAGAACTGCAACTTCACTGTCATCCTCTGTTCTAAAATGACGAAGTATTGCATACTCATTGTGTTTGCTGTTTCGGGCGCCATCACAAGTGATCTTGTAGTTGCCGACCACCTTGTCTGTCATGGAGGAATAGTTGCCGTAGTAGTTTTCAACGTTTCTTTCGAGAAACATGTCTAGATACTGCAACACTGAATCTGTGTGCTGTGCTGCTCTGAACCCGTCAGATGGATGGAAGCTCGTAGAATACAGGTGATCGAATGTCTGGCGTACGTTTTCAACGATGTTCTCCACCTCGTTTCTAACGAACGGCGTGTATGTGGTGGACACGTACGGCGAGAGGAATGCGAAGCCCATCTTTTCTTGCACCAAGTGAAAGCAGAAGAATCTCTGGTTGTACTTAGCGGCTTCGACATTTCCATGGTAGTTCACCACAAGCCTTGCGTTGCTCAGCAAGATCAACCTTTGCACGACAGTCCAACTGAGGTACAGGTGAAGGTTCGCTTCTCCCATTCTTTCGATCAGTACCGGCATCGCTTGGAAAAAACGAACATGGTCGACGACTATGGTAGGGTTGGACTCGACGAGGTCGCTAAAGTGCGTCGTAAACCCCTGCAGCCAGCGCTCGCTGGGTATATCTGGAGCGGTGTAGTTGAATCCACTGATAGTAGTCTCCGCCTTCACTTTACCAGATTGAAGCCTGGCTTCAAACAGCGGGACGGCGTCACGTTCGGCCGCTCTGACTTCCTCAAATGCTTCATTGGCCGTTTTGTTGGTTGTCTTGAGTGCCTCGTAGATGACGACGAAGTAATCAAAATATTTATTTGCCCTTACGATGTTGTTCCTTTGCCTGAGTAGGGTAGAGAAATGAGGAGAAGGTCCAACTCTTAAAGCCAAGACTGCTCCGGAGCGGAGAATCCGTCTCACGGAGATGAAGCTGTCCCATAGCCAATAGGAGGAAAGACGTAGCATCGTCAACAACACGTCAGGACTTCTTGCTGGCGTCGGCCATGTTATTCCAGCGTCTTGCAGAATGGACTTCACCTGGGGAAGCTCGCCGTCGTCTTCGTACTTCAATACATTTTCGCAGCTCTGGTAGAACATAGCTGCCTTGTCAACTGCGGACTGGTTTGACATGCGTATCGTGCGCGACTTGATCCTCTGAATAGCACGATCCCTGAAGGTGACGAAAGCGTCATAGCGAACCGAATACATGCGCGACTTTTTGCCGCATACGTAACCGTAAAAGTTATCGCAGGGGCTGATAGTATCGTTCATGCTGTCTTTTAAATATGCTGCGTACGCTCGGCAAGCGCTGGTAATGCAGGAATCCGCTGTAACAGGGTGGGACGTGAGTACAACCTTGAGTATGAAGGCCAAGAGGAATGTTACCAAGATCGCAAGTACGCCAGCCATCACCATCACGAAAGATAGCGTTCTGTGCTTTGCCCTCTGAGAGCTAGTGCTTACGCGCTCGAAGGAAGATGTCGGCGGGGATTGCTTCGTAGATATGGATGACGGGCTTGAACGTTGTGAGGGGCGTTCGCCCAGCATCGACTTTGGTGATGGCATGCCCCGGGAAGATACAGTCGAGTGATATGACAACGTGTCGTACTTCCCACCAGTATATTGCCTGTTGGCCGGTGACACAAGTTCTGGAGAACGAACCTGCCGTGCCGCCGCCAAGGCGAAGGGATGGTTCCGAATGGGTGTGCTTGAAACCTGTATCGAAAGATTGGCTAGTATCACATCGGTTCTAAAAGCCTACAACAGGACTGAAGCATATGTAGTTAGCTACTCGTACACCGGAGGAAAAGGAAACTCAGTGTAGAGGGTTCATAAATCGAAAGTTGGAATTGTTCAAAAGTATCGAAGTCGAAGACACAAGGGGCGAGTGCCCGTAGCACGAGTGCTGGACGAGCGCTCGTCCTGTGCACTCTTACCATGTGTCTTCGACTTGTTGTAGCGCCATGTATTTTGTATCGTCATGCGCATAAGAGGTCGAGGCTAATTTTACAATGTTTCTCATACGCAGTTTACGTTGAAACATGCACGACCACGATGGCCTCCTTCCAATGTGCTTGAGCGTTATCGCCGAAAGCCACGGCAGGTGTTTGGACACAGAACACAAACAAACGGATACGGCTGTACGGGCATCTGGTTATCGGGTTCATCCTGCATCAGGACCATAAAACAATGTGTACTACTGTCTAGTATTACTCACCGAGGGTGCTGCAACACGTTTGGCCACAGGTGAACCCTTCTGTTTTTTGTGGCTTCGTGGACTTGGCTGAGGAATTTTCTGCATGCCCTCGACGTCGAAACAAGTATGGGAACGACGGTAGCCAATCACGAGATGTGCCAGCGATCGCGCGCTGCATAATGCTGCATGCACCATCACGGGGATGTTTACAACATCTTCCTTCAAACAAGCTTCTGTGGCACCCTCTAGCACGACCTGGTACAATTGCCAGAACACCTAGACATGCACAACGCTCTCAGGACAAGGGCTTTCTCATTGAGGAAGTCCTTCTGTAGCTTTCTGAATACTCCGCACTTTAGGCGCGGGACTATGAGCATTAAGTTGCCTCCAAGTCTGTGCGCCGACAGTTTTAAGCAGGGTGTCGAACCGAACCCGAACCGAAATTTTCATGACACTGTTGAACCCGAACCGAAACAGAACCGGAAAATATAGTGGCGGTAACCGGTTCGCAATGAAGTGGTTCGGACATAAAAGGTGGTCAGCATAAGATTTCAAATGCCCTTCAATCCCCGAACCAAGACACACTGGTCTCCATATCATTGATTTAGCAAATTTTTACCTAGCAGTCAAAACGAGGACGTATAGTAAGTATACTTTCAGCGTTCTTTTAACACGTTGAAGCACAGTTGTCCTAGTGAGCGCCGCGGCTGGCGCCCCACGTACGCGCTGCGGTGTCTGCCCTTCAGACTGACGGCGCCACGCGGACACTTGTGAAACGCTGGGTCTCCAAGCAAACGACGCGGCCGTCCTCTGCTAGCAACTGCTGTATTTTGCGAAAAGTGAGTGACCTGTCATCGTCCACCAAATGAAGCAGGAATGGAATAGGCCAGTTCTGTAGCTCTATAAGACGTATGTGTCATTTAAGCAAGCGCCCAACATTTCCCTTTACACATGACCAGTACAAATTAAACAAGTCAGAAACATGAGAAGTGGAGAAGGAGCCTACGCAGAACGGTGCCTCTGTGAATGGCGGTGGTTTGAGAAATAAAGGCAGTCCTGTTTACTGGTAGTGCAATTGTGTCGTGACACATTGCCTTTTTGTTGTGCATCAAAGGGGCACTGAAATGCAAAAACAACTTACCCTCAAATGAAAGTCCGTATTTCAATTCAGTACGATTGAAACAAAATTAGTTCACACAACGCTACCGTTTAGAAGAAAAACGCAATGAAAACAGAACTGTCTTTGGCGGCAACGAATGGAATCCCTAGGCCTAGGAGGCAAAGATCGGCGGCGTCCAATGAGAGAGCATGAGAAGCGCGCGCATGCCTATCGTGTGCGTGTGGATTTGGAACGGGTCCGATCGTTATGTTCTGTATATTACGGCACGATACGTACTGCTGCATTTTCCTATACCCATTCACGCAATTGTAGTTCTCGCGATTGTTCCACTGGCAACACTTATCTTCACGTCCTTCGGACAACGACGCCAGTCCGCTTCGCAATGCGCACTATATTCCGGGGCTTCTTGATGGCGGTGCACGCGCAGCACGGACTAAAAACACCGATTCACGAGCTGAACAGACGTTTTCTGCTTAGCACCCCAGCAAGAAAGAGTCCGGTATTATTTTGATTGTAGTTTCGTAACGGAATCAAAGCTTTGAAATGTGATAACAAGTACGAAATTAACATAGCGTGTAATGTAATTTGATGTGAACTTGTTTTTGCATTTTAGCGCCCCTTTAACTTGTACATTGCTGTTTGCTCGAACAGAGCAAGGCTGGCAGACTTATTTTCGACGTGCTTTAGTACGGTTTCAGATCTAATCACACCGCGAATGCAGTGTGCCGGCTCAGTACCGTAATGTAAAATGTAATGAAAATAATAAAAAATAATAACGTAACTAGTAACGTAATAAAAACTCTATGTGAAATTCTAGCTTCCTTTAAGTGTACCTTGCTGACACCGTGCGTGTGAAAAAAAGAAAAAAGAAAACGATTTTGGGGAGTTGGAGTTGGAGTCAGGGAGGAAAAATATGGAGATGGTGGCTCCTACAAAACACAGGAGCCGGCTACTGCAAAACACTTAAAATAAAAATCAGTAAGTCTAAAAAGTTCGAGGCGCTGTGTCCGCAAGAGTTGTCATTAAAGCAGCTGTCGCGCGCTGTCTAAGATACAGCAGCAGGACTACACCGCCTCATCAGCGTGGACGCTATTTGCAAGTGTTCAACCATTTCTCCTTTCTCTCGCTAAAAGTACCCGGCCACTAAAAACGTCAATGCACACAACAACAGTAAGCTATTTTCTGATAAAAGCACTTTTATGGGAGATATAAAACGGAAGTGTTGAACCGGTTCGCGAACCGGTTCAACTTTTGCCGCTGCCGAACCGGGACTGAACCGGAACGAAATCGAAGCAACACGAACCCGAACCGATCCCGTATTTTTTGCTGTTCGGCACCCTGGTTTTAAGACATGGCTTCTATAGGGATCCTAGACACGCCTGTAAGAGATGCAGTGCGTCTCGAAGTCCGCTGTTATTGCTATATACTGCGCTTTATCTCGTAGAACGAAGATTGAAATACTTGAAGTCAGAAGGGGGGGGGCAGGCATAGAGGCGGGGTAAGCACTGTCTTCAAAAGACGTCATTGCAGATTAGAGATCTTCTGTGGAAACTGTTCCTATGTGGAGGCGACAACACAACGAACCTCATATGTGTCTGGCTCAGTTTCCCACTTTACGATGATATCTGGGACAGGGCTCGGAACCGTTATTTTTTGTGGTTCGGTTCAAGTTCCGGTTCAAGGTTATCGGTTCGGTTCGGGTTTGGGTTCAGCGCAACCAAAATAAAGGTTTGAACCGATATTTAACGGTTCGAACCGGTTTACGTGTGCTGTGCTAATCAGTGTACCACATGTGAGACGTAATAACAAGTTCCGACGACGGCTTCCCATGCAGCTCACAGCAGATCATCCTTTACTGTACCGAAAAGTGCTGGGAAATGGCGCACAGCATACCAGTGCACTCCATTGCAAAAGGCTGTCGCCAATTTCTAAAGAAAAAAAGAGAAGAAAGCGATCACGTGGTAAATTGGAGTATCCCAGAGTCCCATATACGCAGGCCGGCACACTGCTCCCCGTTGAAAACAGCGCGAGAGGTCGCTCCTGTGTTTCCTTCTTCCATGCTCTGGACCACACGCCAAACTCTTTCCCATGGTCGCCAGAGGTCTGCGTTGCTTGTGGATGTCACTGTGAACTATTAAAATTTACGTCGCCTTCACACTGCGACGATGAATGAAAGGAAGCAGCCGAGGCAACATTGCAAAGTATACCTGTCGTGTAGCACTCTTTTTTTTTTTACACCTTGAGCCACAAAAATGTACAGGGATGTCATGAACCTTTTGAAGGTGAGGCTGCAGGAGGTGCATGGGCTCACCACTACTTGGTTTATCAATTTTTCCGCTCCGTGAATTCAGCAAGATTCCGAGCGATGTAGTGAGCTGGTACGCGGCAGTCGAGTGGGAAGGTATAGGCGTTTTTACCGTCTGGCGAACCGGTTACCGAATCATATTTTTTTGGTTCAGTTCCGGTTCGTTCAAGGGGAGAGAAAAAATGTTTACGGTTCAGTTCGGGTTCGGTTCGGCAAAAAATAACGGTTTTTTGTTGTTTTCGGTTACGGTTCAGTTCCGGTTTCGACCCCTGATCTGGGATATCCAGGGAGAAATAAATGACGTTAAAGGGACTATGAAATTTCCCGAACCCCCATACTTTTTTTCGATGGAAACTGTTCTTCCCGCAGAGAAACTAATATGCTACAAATTTTTCCGGACGAAATCGCTCCACTCTGCGAGGAGCGCGCGCCGGAAATGTCTCTTCCGCGTTCCTCCTCTCTCGCGCATATTTCCCTGCCGATGGTGTAACTGTACGGACCGCTCTTCGGTTCCCCGTTACGTCACCGGTGTTGCACAATGGCAAGTAATGCCGCAAGCTCGCGCTGTGGCTGCCGCCACTGCCGAAATCTGCCGATCGCGCGAAAGCTGCTGTCATGGAGATTTCCACTCCTGATGAACGCATACGCGGGATCCTACGGCGCATGCTCCTGGCGGGATTCCTCGGTTCGGCAACACGTCACGATGACGTGTTGCTGAGCCGGCCGTGGTCGCGTCAAGTTACCCGTTGTGTCTCCGCTCGGCAGCTCGTCACGGCGCGGCGCCAGCTGTCCTCCCTTCGCCGCTCCGTTTAAATTCGCTCCCGAGAAATCCGCTCGCGCGACGAAAGTAAAATTTCGGTTCTAGACTCAGAAAAATGCCTTCTTTCGAACGAAACCAAGAAAAAAATCGTTTCATAGTCCCTTTAATGCATCGCGGTGGAATCATGGACGACTACCGTTACCCATTACCGCTGGATTACTGGTCACACTGTTCACGGCATCCGAAAAGAAAGACAAACAACTTAGGGGAAAAGTCTGCAAGACGAGTGGCCGCAAAATGGTCAGTTGCGAGGACACTCGTCCAACGTGAAGTGCCTCGATTGCCAATGGTTCACCTATATATTATGGTATCACCACTACCGAATTGCATATGATGTCAACGCTTAAGGCAAGTCAGACGATTTAAGACAGGCGTCCGCACAGTTCCCTGTGAAGTCGGCCCTGGACGGACGATCCGCCCCTGCGACAGTTGTGACACTGCCCGCCTGTTCGTGTCCGACTACGGCAAGCCGTTCCGTCACCACCACCACCACCACCACCACTACATGGTATCAAGCGCTTAAAACGATACAGCTCTGTTGGGTGAGATGAAATGTGAAATAACGCAATCAAGAAAGTAGACAATCAGCAGCTTAAATATCCCCTCTCACATGGAACACATTGCAGTCTTCAGGGGAAGGTAGGGCACATCAGGCGCAATTGCTGAGGCGACAACGGGCCTCAGGCATGCGACGGAGTCAAATGTGTTTTGCCCTAATTCATTGATGTGAAGAGAGCATGCGATAGGGTGCTGAAAAGTTATCGGCCCGACAAGGAAGAACGTGGCCGAGAGCCATAAACATTTATTACATTCCGACACACGTATTCCCCTCGATGTTCAACGCACTTGACACATCGTTTCTGGAGCGCCTACCTTAACCATTGAAAACAGAGATCTGACGTCTGCTCCCCGAAATATGCCTCGGCAGCTCCTATCGCCTCCGAATCCTCCGATAATCTTTTTCTTTTCGAACTTCCCTTCAAGCTAAAAAAAAAAAAAAAGAAGTAACAGCTGTATCGTATCGTGCATGCAAGGGCGAGATGAGGCTGACGGTTGTATTGCGCACGCACATGTAGACAAGTTTGTTTTGTGTGTGTGTGTTTTCCACACGTTCTGAAGTGAACTCCCTAGCCACCAGTTGGCGGTGTTGCGTGCGGCCGCGACGTCGGTGCGAATCCACAGCCTATCTCAAACGTCACAAACATTTCCAAACTTGTTCTTCAAAAACTGTTCTGCAAAATCCGCGTCGGCCAGCAAATTCCGACGGACGCGCCCTCGTTTCTCGTGTATGCACACGTATTGGATAGTTTACGTCCCTTGGCCTCGGCCTCGCGTTTCGTAACTTTCGGGTCGTCTCGCCTCCGTCTCGTTGCAGTCGCGTTGCATTCCCCCACTGCAGGCCCATGTTGTCCTCGTACAGCCAATGCACGTCTGGTTATAGCTTGTTCCCTCGGTATGCTATAGCGTTTGCGTTCTACAGCGGCGTGCTGAGCCATCCACTCCATATCTGCAGATGCCGCACGCACTCTCCGTGGCCGCCACATAGCGTGTGATACAGTGACTGCGCTTGTACTTGCACCCCGCACGGCTACAGTTTTTTGGCAAGTACGCAACTTTTGTCAACGGCGCAGCGTGGCTGTTGACGTCTTGTAATATGCCCCATTTCCTGCTGCGTCAACCAATGGCGCGCCGAGTAAGAAAACAGAACCTACGCCGTCCTTGACAAACAAGTTCCCTCATACATCTAAAATAGTAAAATAGTCCGATGGAGCAAGATCTACCGACCACGGCGGATGTTCTACGCAAGTCCTTCAGAACCCGCATTGTCTTGCCTGCGTTGTGAGCCGGTGCATTGACCTGTCAAAGGAGAATGCGTTTCTGTAGCCTCCCGCGCCGTTTTTCTAGTAGAGCCTCCTGTGCCCGCATAATACGCTTCAGGTGTGCTGCATTAACTGTTCCACCCTTCTGGAGATAGTAAGTCATCAAAGCACCTTCCTTGTTCCAGAAAACCGTGGCCATGACGCTTCCCACTGACCCACTGGTTGAGCCATGGAGAACCCGAGTGTCGCCGTTCAATGGAGCCGTTGCTTTGTACCAGAATCGTAGTGCTACAACTATGCTTCATCAACTGTTGCAAATCGCTCAAGAAATGTGTCACTAGAACGCACAAAATGTTGCAAAATCAACTTCCAGCCATCCATTCGGCGTTGTTTCTCATCGGCATTCAAACATTTTGGCACGCACCTTTCGCATACAGAGCTGTTCATGATTTACCCAATGCGTTCTCCGGATATACCTAAGGTATTAGCAATTGTTTTAGCCGTGGTTCGCCGATCTGCCGAAATAAGGTCATGGACAAAATCAACAATGTCTGGTTTGACACCGTTGGAAGTCTCCTTGATATTCCGATGTCTTCGGTGTCAAAATTCACACGCTAAAGTTGGCACGCCACTCCTTCAACGGTTGAGTATGGTACGCGCTTGTTTGCATCATGCAGTCATATATTTTCCTTTGAGATTTTTTTTTCTTTTGCGTGAACAGGAACTTCATCACAGTCCGAAGATCAACCTTTGAAGTCTCATCCTGCCATGTCAGGCTTACACAGAGTTGGACACGCTACTCAAAAAAGTAATTGATTACAATTGCTGTTACTACTGCATGAAAAGTAATTCTTTACCGTTACAATTTACTTCATCAAAAATTTAATACGTTACTGATTAAAAATGTAACGCGTTACTTTTCCCGTTACTTTTAAATTGTGGGCGATAGCAAAGCCAACAAGCCTGCAGTGAATGCAACCGTGCAGCTCTTGTTGCAAATTCTAATATGAAACACCAACATACATGATAAGTGAAATTCACAAATACATTTGAAAGCAATATACAAAACACATACACGCGTTTATTACAGATTTATATACACATTTACATATATACGAACACAACACAGAACGACTTAGGTTTATACGTATGTACATATACGCTGCCTAATACGTGGACAAATACGTGCTGACTAGTCTGTGACTCACATCACAAATTTACACAATTACATGCTCTAAGCAACTTATACCGTTGCATGTCTTCCAAGTATCTAATATATACATTCATTTAATCACTCGGACGTATTGCAGCCATTGAGTTTCAGCATTAGTTACCGCTCAAAGTTTTTGTCCGTCACTTTAGCGCACTTACGTGTCATAATGTCCGCGGCGATGCTAAAGGCCCTTTCCACGATCGCGCTCGAGGGAAACGCCGTGTTATATCGCAAGAACACCTTCCTCTCGCCATCGTGTTCAGCTCTTCGTTTTGTTACTATTGGTATCTTCAGCCCGCACAATTTATCAATACAGTCACCAATTTTATTGTTGCTCCAGTAGGTCGCGGTTGTAAGTGATTATCATGTTATTGTGGTGTGCATGAAACACGTGTGAACTAGAGATGGCCGTCAGAGTGGCCTCTGCATCATTGCTTCAGTCGAACTCGTGGTGGAACAGAAGAACAGATTGGCTTGCTGAAAAGGGTTGCTATTGTTCAGAAGGTTAAAAAAGGTTATCGATTACTCAGTAATTGGTTACCAAAAATTTTAATCAGATTACTTGGAAAATTACTTGCTCACAAAATTAATTCATCGAATTAAAAAATACTGAAAAAGTAATTGATTACTGGTAACGCAATTACTAGTAACGCGTTACGTACAACTCCGGGCTTACAACGCCTAAGAAATAATGAAACGCGAAGGAAATAGCCAATGTGTGTCGACGCCGTGACCCAAACCTAGACCTTCCTGATTTCTGGTCAAGGATGCTGCCGATCCCACCAGATTGGCATTGCTCTCAATAGCATCCTTGACATCCCTCCCCCCCCCCCTCCCCCCTCCACTCCTTCCGGCTGTCCTGTCTTCGTCTCACCAGGTATGTACGCCATTCATCATAGCCACAGTTGCTTCATGGCGCTAACACGAAATTTAAAAAAAAAATAATTGAACCGGAAATTAGGATGACTTAGGTCCGAATTCTGGTGTCGGCACACACTGGCTTTTTCCTCAGTTATTTCAATTTAACAGTCGAAAAAATTGAGAAAGGTCGTTGTCATCGGTAAAGACACTATAAAGACTCATCGAGTACGCTGCCGTCGACAACTGGCTGATCAGCTTCCTCGCCCGGTTAGTCGTCCGGCGCAGGAAATCTTTCTCCGGCGAATAATCCCGCGTAGGCACGAATAGCATCGATAGTAACGGGAAGTCCTCCGCCGGAGGCTTGATAAGCGACGCGCCGTCCATCACGGTTCCAGCCGGCGAATCGCTTTTTCCCGCCTTGAAGGGAATGTTTGGTCTCGTACTTATGTGCTCATTTCACTGTAGTATATTTTGAAAGTTTTTTTCTTTTTTTCAAAAGCTGAGTATAGGTTATAAGTTATTCAGACAGCGGAAATACACAACGTCGAGCCGCAGCAATCGTCGCCATCCACCTTCTTACAGAGCCTAAAGCCACCCACCTAAAGGTGACATCATTTTTGCAGATCGCGTGGTCCGCGGAGCTCCGCAGAAAACGGATCTAACGTGCAGATGTTTAGTTCAAGTTTGAAGGGTAAGCAGGCAAGCAGCGCCGGTTTAATGCGCGGTGTCCACGTCACTCATCACGGGAGAGGGTGAAACTGCTGCGGCGCGGCAGGAAAGCGCGGAGAGGGTGACAACTGACAATAACCGGATTGGGCGCGGCGCGTGGAGAGGAGGACACCACTCGAAGTGTCCGCCTTGCCCGTCTGTGAAGATGGCATCGGAGATACAGTGGACTCCCACTAAACGAAACTCGGTTAAACGGAACAATAGGGTCACCTTTGGTTGGTTTCCTATATATGCAATGATAAAAATCTTCGGATAATTGAAACAACCCATTTTATGTACTTCGGGTAAACGGAACAAAGTGGGGGTACCGAGATGCCGCCGAACCTGGAAGATTCCCTTTCACGTCTGACAACCCGGGCGGAAGTCATAGCCAGTGCAATCCAATCCATCAGTCACTCATACAATATTAGGCTTAGCTCGCGTCCACATGTCTTTTCATGAAGAAACAGCCACATGAAGGGGTTTCGCTTGCGTCAATGTTGCGGATAATTTGGGGACATGATCGTGAGAGCAAATCAAAAATAGAAACCGTGAAATTTGATATGCCAAAGTCAACGCTGTCGTCATACCAGGCCGTGCATTGCAGAGTGATGTCGATGATGCCACATGATACTGACAGGTAATATCGGAAACCTGGACGCGGGAAGAGGATGCGCAGTTTGCCCGGCAGAACACAAAAATAAACCTCATTGTAGACGATTGAGATGTGCATGAAATTTTTTCAAAGGCATGCAGGTATATTTTGTAAACAAATCGAAAAATGCGAAGAGAACAGCTGTTAGTTCTTTTTTCCTTGCTACATACAGTAGTGGAAGTTGATTATCTTGAAATAAAGTTGCATTTCATGAAATATGAGTGCTTTGCTTAAATGAAACTTCTGATAAATGGAACAATATTTTCATTCCCTCGGAGTTCCGTTTAAGAGGAGTCCAGTGCAGTGCAGAGTGCAGTGCAGAGTGCAGATGCCCAGTGGGCTCGTGGTAGCCGAGTGTTACTACTCGCCTAGCGTTACGTCGGAACGGATCCGCGACTTCATCGTCTACGCACTCGCACCATACTGCACTAACAAGCTCCTCCTCGTCGGGGACTTCAACGTGGACGTTTCAGCGGGCAAGAACACTGTGTTCCTAGAAGAAATGTCCGGGCAACTAGATCTCACGCTGCGCACCGACGTCCGCCAGCCCCCTCCCCCCTCTCCCCACACACACACCACCACCACCACCAGGCACGGGCCATGTTGTTCACGCCGTGCCTTGTTCTTTGAATACACCCACCTCACTCAAGACACCACTCATCTCGCCACGCATTTCAACGACCACAAAGCAATAGTCGTCACACTGAAATAAACACTTTGTGTACGAACTTTAACCTCACTCAACCACACACACACAGCTGAAGCTGGAATTCACGTCACATGAACTCGTAACAGTCATCGTAATATTTTCCAATCCCATATTGACTCCTTGCCTTCTTTAGTAGAATACCCATTCGATAAATATCATAGATGAGTGATATATAAATACCTCTTGGGTGACAATGTAAACTGTGGTGGACATGTCAAAGGGCCAGTCACCGCAAACCACGCAACGACAGTCTCCATGTTGTTCCATCATATCACGAGTTTTCGTTATTGCTACCACACACGGCAGAATTATGCGCGCAGAATAAATGATACATCCTCAGAGCACACACACAAAAAAAAAACAAAGAGAAAAACAGAGAGAGTGAAAGGAACAAGAGACATCGATAAAACCATACGAGACGGTATGACAAAGAAAGCAAACATCGCCTCTGCACCTAGAGTAACCATCCTAGATGAGTCACCTGTACTTGACATTTTTTTCGTGCATGCCGCCTCATTTTCCACAAGAGATGTGGTGCGCAGTAGTTATTGCATAAAAAAATAAAGAAATAAAAACAAACGCCGACAGACAGATAGACACCACAACTGACTAGTTGATATCTACCTGCATGTCCGTGGTATTTTCTTTTCTTGCTTCTCACATTTAATGTGTCTCATTCTGCATCATAGAATACAAGACGCCCATTTCACACTCCCGTTTTTTCTGCAGTGCTTCGTTTACACAAACACGCGAAACGATGTTCTTTTTTTTCTTCTATCATCACGAGGTTACTTCTTCTAAACGGTAATGCCCTGCAATAAGACGAATTCCACCTGGGAATCAGATGTCTGTTACAGCTGTGGTGTCATTCTGTGCACGCTTGCCAACACATTTTACTTTTACCTTGCGAACACACTTTTCCACTTAGTGTTGTGTAGATTCTTGGGCATTGTTTATTTGTTCCCACACCTGTGGTTATCAGAGTTCGAGGTAACTCGTTACAAGTAACTCGTTCCTGTAACTAAGTTCCTTTTTTTGGTAACGTGTAACTTAACTCGGTACTTCTTCGTCATGGTAACTTTCAGAGGAACTCGTACCTTTTTCATGTAACTTTGCCAAAGTAACTTAAGCTCCAAGTTACTTTTAACTCGCTTTTCACTCACGTCCACATATTTTCTTGCTTTCTCTCCGGTTCCTTCATGGCATTTTTTGCCATGAAACGTGATGTTCAAACAATGACAGTATTTTATTCAGGAAGTAAGAACCGCTGCCATTGAAATGAAGCTGAACCATTGTGCGTCCACAGGGAGTAAGATCCAAAGCGTTCGAATAGACCTCTACCGCAGAGAAACGTTATCATGACATTGGACAGACTGAAACCGAAACAAATCGGAAGGAGAGGGCTGGGTTCCACGAACGGGCACTTGTTCGCTGCCTCCCACTGAAGGAATAGCAGGACCGAGGGTCGCGTCCCTTTAAGGGATCATATCGTAATCTCCTCAAGACCGTGGCTTCCGGCGCGACTTTGTTCACCTCTAGCTTTGAGCGTAGTTCAATTCTACCAAATTACTTCAACACTTCAACACTATGACTTCATTTGTTTACAAACAGGGAGAGGTCTATTGTTGGACATAAGCGAAAACGATCTAAGCCTGTTACACTCCTCCGCAGGCAACTCAAGGTCTAACGCAACTGCTCACGCGCGCTGCACCTGCGTAATGCTATTTTGTGTCCGAAGTAATTTGGAAGTAACTCGTACTTTTTTTAAGTAACTCTGTAACTGCGAGTTACACTTCAGGCTGAAGAACTTCGTTATTAACTTACAGGGTTCACCAAGATAAACTTCGGGGTTTGTAACGAAGATAAAACAAATAAGAACAGTGTCGGGAAGCTAAAGTAGATGTTAGAGGACGTATTATGCCCCAAAATTTTATGTCGATACTGCCATTTGGTCCGTTCCTCTGCGGATAAATCGTGAAAATTAGAAAACGGCCGCTGCCTAGTGTTTCAGCCTATACCTGTGTTTCAGCTCCTTTCCGGAAGATGGCGAAACGGTCGGACGCGGCATTGCAGACGACATCGAAATCTGAACAAGTGGAACTGAATGCAGAATCGTACTCTGCAACGCCGCGTTCGACCGTTTCGCCATCTGGCGGAAAGAAGCTGAGACACAGGTATAGCCGTTTAGGCAGCAGCGATTTTTTAATTTTCACGATTTATTCGCAGAGAAACAGACCAAGCGCCATTATCGACAAAAAAATTTTGGGGCATAATACGTCTTCTAACATCTACTTTGGCTCTCCGACACTGTTCTAATTTGTTTTATCTTCGTTAAAAACCCCGAAGTTTATCTTGGCGAACCCTGTACATTTTGCACACGATAACTTAATTTGTAACGGGTTCTTTTTCAGGGGCAACTTCTCAATCCATGGTGGTTATAAACAAATCTTTTTGTGAAGGAGAGTAACGAAGAAAGTATCCGTAACAGTGTTGACCCGTGCTGTAGTGTAGCACAACAACAAAAAAATCTGCTTGCAACAGAACCTATCCAGTACCGTACTTCCTAGCTTGAATAACTGCGCCTGTCCTAAGCAAATGCACCAGTCTTGCACTGCGTGATATATAGCGCTTTATGCTGGCGTTTGCAACGCATTAATTTCCCGCTCCCATGCAGCTGGCAGAACAGTTCCGAGAAGGAGCTGCCGATTGTGCGCAACATGCCTTTAAGCGACAAATCGAGAAAATATCTAAGTGTTCGGGTCGGATAATAAACCTCCACCGCGGGTGCCTGCCACCAACAGATGTTAACCAATGTATATGTGTTACGTGCCTCAGTGTAATATGACTCCGCATTCTGCCGCTTTATTCGATGCAGTGTCTGCACATCTCAGTGTCAAGAACTCTCCTCTCGCCGTTTTCGTTTCTCTTGATTTTCCGTTGAAGTTCACAACAATGTTCAAAAAATTCAAAGAAAACAGCCGTCGTTGCACCAGAATGTATATATCAGCAGTAGGGCAAAGTAGATAAGATCAGCCTCTCGTTCGTGGTGGCCCCAAGGTCGTACTGTAGACTGCGGGAGGTGGTGGGTTCAAATCTCACCACCAGGCTGAGCTGTCTGAGGTTTTCTCGCAGACTTTCGAGTCGGATGTAGGCACAGTTCCCCCTGAAGTCGTCCCAGGACGCTTTCTATTCCCTCGTCTCCCCTTTCTTCCTGCTGTCCTCTGTCTGTCCACGCTGTGTGCCGCTCATAGCCACAGTTGCTTCGTGGCGCTAACACGGATTCAAAAAAGAAAAAAAAAACACGTGGAGCACAGGCGCGGAACATCGTTCATGACAATGTCCATAGTCAGTGTTCCATCTAGATCAGGCTATCCTAAAAGATTATCAACCCAAGCAGCACAATGTACTGAAAGTCGAGTGCAATAGGGGTGGAGGGTATGTGTCTTATCAATGTTCTTCATTCTTCATGAGTCTGTTCAAGGCCTTCCACCTACCCGTCCACCCCTACTGCACTCGACTTTCAGTACATTGTGCTGCTTGGGAAGTCTACAGTTCAAACAGCGTCCTTTTATCGCGTAATCGCTTCAACAAAAATGCACACACACGCTGACGTAATGAAAGTGCAGCGGTATCAGGGTGACTGACAGGTTTGGTACTACTGTGATGCTCCATTTTACAGTGCTGTGAATACAAAAAGAAAGCAGACGTGCAACCCGTTCGACATAGGCAATTGACACTTTCAGCATATTGCGCTGCTTGTGTCTCCGAATCAAACCTTGACTTGTGTCTTCTTATGTATATTTGGAAGTAGAATAATTTTCCGGTATGACTTGTGCAAAGTTCCAAGCCAGTGGTCGCTGCTTGTCGACCGGAATAGCTTGAAACCTCAATTATGATATGGATGAAAAGGATTGAGGGGGCGCTACTTTGACCCTAGCAGACACCGCCGCTCCGCACCTCGAGACTGCACTTGAATTTCCTAGGCGTGAAAAAAGTCGTGGGTGGTCGTCTAGCTTAGACTTGTTTAGCCTCTTCGTCACGCGATGACAACACACGCGGTTGGTTCTGAAATGAAGGTAGGTAAGTTAGGTAGCTGGCAGTGTTACGCAGGAGATTGATCGCGGTACTGAACGGAACTTCCACCTCGAGAGGACAAAAAAATGCTGGAAGTATAGTATAAACATTAGTGTGCACAGCGATGACAGTTTGAAATGGAGTGTGTTGAAACTAGTCGTGTGGCGGCAGCAATTGTCCCGTAGGTGTATCGGTCGCTCCTTATAATAAGCAGAACTTCACAAAAGGAATGCGTTTATCTTTCCACTTATTTAATTACACTTCTCATCCGCTTATCTCAGTATCAATGGATTATCATCCCTGCATGAAATAAAACAAGCCTTCGGGATTCTTCAAATAGCCAAGTACTCAAGCAGAAAACAGCTTACAGGTTGGATCTTTTCTCATCGAACTGTTCTTCGCGCATCCAAACGCTTCGGCAAACTCATCAACGTGTCTTAACGGGTCGTTACAGAGTTCCCTGGAGTTGCCGCCGGTACCGCACAAGACATAGCACCATATCACGAAAAAGGTCTTGTCCGGTGATAGTGTGCCTATCCCTTTCGCATGGTTTGTTTTCCTCTTGATGACCGATAAAAGAATATCTATTGCTGCTATTGTAGCGATAGTGTGCATGGTTCGCGTATCGTTTCGAACACCTGTCTCAGAAGATGACTCCTGTCCGGTCAAGCATTGAGCTGTCTGATGAATCCTTTTTCTCGAATTTTCGTGCCATTCTGGATACGTGCTCAGGAGCAGCTTCGTCAGCGACTCTGCAACTGCCGACCCAAACGCAGCGTACTTCACACACAAGGGGACCATCTCGTCGTAGTACGGCAGTTCGAGTACGGTAGGGGCCAGTATAATTTCGCCTTTGATGTGATCAACCACTGCAACTTCACTGTCATCCGCTGTTCTGTAGTGATGAAGTCTGGTGTACTGAGTATACGTGGTTCTCCTGACGCCTTCACAGCTGATCTTGTAGTTACCGACAACTTTGCTAGCCATTGTGCTATAGTTGGCGTAGTACGCTTCGACGTTCTGCACGAGGAAGGTGTCCAGATACGTTAGCACAGAGTCTGTACGCAGATTCGTTGCTCTGAAGGTATCAGTCTGATCAAAGTTCTTTGAATACAGATCCCCCAATGTTGCACGCACGTTATCCATGATGTTACTAATGTCATTTTTAACAAACCGTGTGTATATGCCGGATACGTATGTCGAAAGGAGTGCAAAACCCATTTTTTCTTGAACCATGTGATAGCAGAAAATCCTGTGGTTCAACCTAGCAGCTTCCAAATTACCGTGGTAGTTCATTACGAGCTTCGCGTTGCTGAGCAGGATCAACCTCTGCACGACCGTCCAACTGAGGTACAGATGAAAGTTTTGTTCCCCCATTCTTTCGATCAGTATCGGTATCAGTTGAATAAAACGAACGTGGTTGACGTACACTGCAGGGTTGGACGCAACGAGGTCGTAGAAGTGAGTCTTCAGACCTTTGAACCAGCGCTCACTCGAGATCTGTGGAGCGGTGTAGTTGAACTCACGGACCGTAGTCACAGCCCTGACTTGATCGGAATATATTCTGGCTTCAAACAGAGGAACTGCATCACGTTCGACGGATGTGATTTCCTCAAACGCTGAATTGGCGGTCGTATTGGATGGACTGAATGATTCGTAGATGGTGGCAAAGTAGTCATAATATTTGTTTGCCCTTAGGACGGTGTTTCTTTGCCTGAGTAGAGCCGGTAAATGGGGTGAAGGCCCAACTTCCAACGCTGCGACTACACCAGAGCTGATAGTCCATTGTATTGTAATAAAGGTGTCCCACAGCCAATACGAAGAAAGACGAAGCATGGTGAACAACACATCAGGATTCCTTGAAGGTGATGGCCAAGTTATTCCAACGTCGTGAAGAACGAGCTTTACCAGGGGTAACTGTCCGTCGTCCTCGTAGTTCAAGACGTCTTCGCAGCTCCGAAAGAAAAGGACTGCCTTGTCGACTGCTGTCTGCTTGGACAAATGCGGTACGTGTAACCTGGCCTTCTCGATGATTTCGTCCCTGAAGACTACGACTGTGTCTTCGGCTATCGAATACGTGCGTGATATCTTTCCGCACACATAACCATAAAAGTTATCGCACGGGTTAATGGTCTCATTCATAGTGCCACGTAAGTAAGTTGCGTACTGTCGGCAAGCAGTGGTGACGCAGTTCTCAGCCATTAGGGGTTGGGACTTCAATACTACCTTGAGAAGAAGGGCCAAGAGCATGACCCCCACGATGGCAAGGAAGGCAATGCTTTTGAGCGTGGAAGACAACTTTTTGTGTTTGGTTCTCTTAGAACTGCTCGCGAGGCGCTCGGTGGTAGATATGAGCGGCGATAGCTTCGTGGTCGCGGATGACGGACTCGAAAATTGTGAGGAGCCTTCGCCGAGTACTGTCTTTGACGGTGATATGCCCGGAGAGGACAAGGAGTCACGTGGCGATGTGTCGTGCTTTCCGCTAGGGCGGTGACTGTGGGTTGGTGACAGACGGTGCGGGGAATGAGCCGCAGAGCCGTGCAAATGATGGTACCGACGGCGATGCTTCGCATCCTGTGAGGAGAAGATTCATTGCTGCTATAATTTGGGTTGCAACAGGGACTACAACAGCATTAGAGTACCGGAACTGTGGTATCGTGCAGCATCAGGAGAAATGACCGGAAGAACAGACTCATCTCAACGTCTATAAAGAAAGCTTCCTTCATAAAGGAGGTATTTTTCCCTTTGACTTGTTTTTTTTTAAATCTTTATTATGGAATAGCAAGCAGTCTTTTATGGCTGTCGATCAAACACACCCTAACCCACTCCCCAATAACTTGGGGAGTGGGTTAGGGTGTGTCGGTATGCGTGCTTTGCAAGTTTGAATTTTGTTGCAGTGTGCCAGGTAGCGCTACGTAGTGGACTCAGTACGCCCTGTGCATGTAAATGCGTCAACCTGTCATGCGATTGTGTCAGTATAATGACTCAAATACATCTTTGTTCATTACAACACTTTTCAGAGTTGTTTGGGAATCACGGAATAATTGTACGGCGTGCATGAAAGCTAGTAGACCTAGAAGTCATTGGTTAGCGAGACCGGCCAAGCCAGTATGGCCTACGGCGGTATGGAAAGCAGAAGTCAGGAGAAGTTAGCAAGAGCCAGACCCGGTCAGGCTACGAGCTGGGCGGGAAGACTTCTTATTGGAGGATTCAGGGAGCAATCGCTGCCTTCTCATTGGTCGTGTGCCCAGTGTTGAGAATTTTCTTATACTATGGGCTCTATGAGGAGTTGCGAAGGCCTGGCGCTGCGCCGTTCGGCAGCAGACAGACGAACTTTCGCGACAAACTTTCGCGAACTTTCGCTTCGTCTCCACAGGGTCCTAATCACGTCACTCGTAGGCATCGAGCCGGGACACCAAGGTTGCGCCGCGATACTCGTGGTTGCCTTTTCTTTCTGCATTTGTAAATACCATTGCGCAATGACAAGATAGCGTGCACCGAAAATATTTTACATGGTCGTTCCTCACAGACTCCTTCATGTATGAAGCCGTGATTGCAGAAATGCTAAATGTCACTTCCGTGCTCATTTAACACATCCCTGCGCGGGTCATTGACCTAAGCCATGCACGATGACGTAGAGCGGCATAAAAAGGTTGCGGATACGCGGGTCCCCCCCTCCCCCCCCCACGGGGGGTACTACACTTTCAATTTACCTACTTACCACGGGAAACCCAACATGTTTGAACGCGGGGGAAGCGGTGTGGCTGGTGCGACCCTTCAAGCTCGCCGGAGAGGCGCGTTTCTCCATAATCTTGATAAGTGTTCCCTGAACGTTAGAGAGCTTGTTGGAAGCAGAGCCTCCTCACGGATGCAGAGTGATGACGCTTGACTGTTCGGAAGACGAGGTATGATGGCCTAAACGATGGTCACACACGTGAGGTGCGTGCTGCTTCTTCTGCTTCTTTGAACTGCAGTGCCACAAGAGTGTACGCGCTCGCCACACACCACGCGGATTCCGGTTGAACTATTACAACAATTCAATATGCGGCATATTTGACCATGCTGATGTGAAAAGATTTTAGACATTCAAGTTGTTGGTTTACATACCGTTTATATTCGTTCGGACAGAATTGTGTTTGAGTCACGTGACACGCCGTGTCGTCACGGTAGCCTAGCTAATGATCACGCGAAAGGAACGATATCGGAACAGTGCGAAGCATGTGTGTTCAGATGTGGTGAAAGGGGTCGCGACTGACGGCCCTGGAGGAATGCGCCTCCTGGGCCGACTTCTAAGGGAACTGTGCCCTGTGTCTGAAAGCGTCTGAGGAAAACCCAGGAAAAATCCCAGACAGCACAGCCGGCGCCGGGATTCGAATCCGGGTACCTGCCAGTCTTGACGTGACATGGCCAGCACGCTAACCACTGAGCCACGCGAGCTGGTGTGCTCAGATGTTCTTTATCTTATTCATCGAATAAGGCGACAAGCGCAGTGTACGATAGAAATGAGCACTTTACGGCTCGACTCCCGCCCACCTCGTCTCCCTCTTTTCTTCACTTTTTCGTTTCCGTCTGAGGCGTTGTTTGCTTCACGTGTGTTTTTAAGTTGAAGACTTCAGTTCAAAGATCGAAAGCAACGGACCTGTAATCAGGGCCGGCTTTCTCTGACAAGTTACAACTGTCAGCAGAGGCAGTCTTTTAACAGAGGCAACGTTGAAATAACAAGGAACGTTATTAAATTTTGTTGACTTGACTTTTTTTATCATGCTTGAACCGTACATGGCTGATATAAATGCTAGAAAACGCGCAAACTGAAAAACAGGGATCGAAATTCTAGTGCCTTTGTGTTTTTCACATGCTATTTCCGTGCCGTGAGAAAGCTGCCGTGATGCGGGACAATACTGGGGAGGAACCCGTGCGCGCCGTCCCAAGGAGGCAGTGTAGTACCAGCAACCAAAAGGAAGTAACGGAATACCTTTGCCCGCTAGTAGCGCGTCAAGGTAAGGTCCCACAAAAAAGAAAAAAAAAAGCAGACAGCGCAATACAATACTCGCGCGTCACTACATATTTGAAGAAGTAACGCGGTACCACTACCACTCTCCAATAAGAGTAAGGTAAATATTGTGCAGCTACTTTTCCGCTGTACACTCTATAAAAACTGAGCTTCACCCAGAGTTGTGCCTAACTCGTTACAAGTAACTCGTTACTTGGTAACGGTTACTTTTTTTGGTAACGAAGTAACGATTCAGTTACTTTTTAAAATATGGTAACAGTAACGGAATCAGTTACAAAAATTGGTAACTCGCTACTGACGTTACTCGTTCCTTTTCTTCAGCACGGGGGAGCCCATTTCGGCACTCCGTGTGGCGCAATGCGTGCAAATCTGACCTGCGTGACCCACGACCACGTGTGACTCAAAGTATTATTGCAATCCCTCGCTGGATGTGTTGTTGTATTTTCTCTTGTTTCCATAATCTCTGACCATCACTCCTTCCCAAGAATGGGCACCAATTGTGCATTGGCTACAAACGTTTCGACTTCTAGCCTTTCCTTGTCTTTGCTGAGCTTCTGAGCGCCCTAAATTATGACGCAGCCCCTCGTCTGTTTTCGGGAACCGTTGGTGATCGGTGGCACGAATACCGGTGTCTTTTCTTGTGTTCTCATAGTCTCCAACCACCCCCACTTCGGAAAGAAGGAAGGGTCCAAGCAAGCTGATATAGACTCATGGTAAGGGGCCGCGAGACACGGAACACGAAGGAAGGACGACAAATTATCAGACTCAACAAAAGGTTTATTACAATGACCCATACCTAAGACGCGATGCAGAGGGGCAACAAGACAAAACGAAGGGTCACTATTCACGTTGCCACGTTTGGCGGCATGTTTGTTGGCTCCTTTAACTATGCGGCGGTAACGTAGAAGTAACTCGTTACCTGTGAGTAACGAGAACTCGTTACTTTTGTATGTCGGTAACGAGTAACGTATTTAGTTACTTTTTTCGGAAGTAACGGGTAACGGTATTTAGTTCCTTTCTTTTGGTAACGGGCACAAGTCTGGCTTCACCGCATAGCACGCTCTGTGCCACCCATTGCCACGAATGATAGGGCTATCGCTTCTGATTCGAAAAGAGAGGGAGGCGTACGCCTTTTTGTGTCAGTTATCATATATCCAAATGGACACAAAAAGGCGTACGCCCCTCCTCTCTCTTCGAATCAGAAGCGATAACTCTATCGTTCGTGGCAGTGGTTGGCGCGGAGCGTGCTATGCGGTGAAGTTCAGTTTTTAGAGTGCAGGCATCTCATTGCCGAAGACGTTCCAATATTTATGTTCCCTCTTCGCCTGCAGGAAGGTCATTTCAGGCCAAATGATGCAGGGGTGCCGCTCGCCTCCCCTTAGAATTTTTTTAATGTCGTCCGCAACGTCGAACATATTTTGCGACTGTATCAGTTACTTATCATCTTTACATCGACAATGTTCTCACACAAAGAACGTTGCTCACCAACTCTTAATCGAAATTGTGAAAATGAAGCTTTAATTGACGAGTTATTCCATGAGGACAGCCTAAGCATTCGTCCGCTATAGTCAGGACAACGTCTTCGCTTAACAAAAAATCTATTATTTTATGTATCTAATTCATATTGCTTGACATGCTTTGTAGGACTGGAACTTCACCCACCCAGCTCTGCATATTCGGATAGGAATGAAAGTATAAGACGCCCCATGTAGCAATATTCTCGATTGGTAACACTGAACATTAGTTTTCAATATCAAAATTTGCAAAGTTACATGACCGACCACACTCATTAATTAAAATGTAAAGACAACGTTATCATGCATGATAAGCAAAGTGGGGTGTTAACGAAACGAGCCCACCAACGCTCTGCGCTCAAAGCTCTTTTAACCTTTCTGGACACAATCGGACTTCGATCCTTATTGTGAAGGGGCTCATTATTTCGTTCCCCACAGCACCACCAGCAATGGGGTAGAGTATCGCCACTGGCGACGAAACTCCCCATTCATCATCTTAAAATAAAGATGTTGTTGAACGAAACGAGTGTGATAAGGGAAGGCAGCGCGGGAGTGGAGTGCAGGATGCCCTGAGCACGAAGAGGTACGACTTACAATAATGTTTTGTGGGATCATGTACACCGAGGACCCAGAAACAAATTGATATTATACGTTGTCATTCTTATTATTTTCATTTCCTTGTTTCATCGGATTCATTACTCTACCACCAACTCTGCTATACACTGACCTAGAAAGTCCTATCTACGCTTCTGGTTCAGTGTAGATTCTGTAAGAGAAGCAGCGTAGCGAAAAAACGATATCTGTCTAATGACTCTCTTGAAAGGCTTTCACAGCTCTGCCATGTAGAATCCCAAGGCACATTGCACTTTCCAGAAGTTGGAAGTAGGGCACCTTCATACTAGTCCATTCCTGTCCGCGGAATGGATGCCTTGATGGCCTTCTGCCTCTTATGCGTTCAGCTATTCGTCTTGAGTGACTGATGCTGTTGGGGATAACCACGATAGTTGGAGTCGTGGAGCGGTAATCGTATTCAGTTCAGTCATACGGCTACCTGGCTAATGTGGCAAGGCTCGTTACTAGATCGTTCATCGAAGAACGGGCCTGTAGGCTCATGAGCTTGGGCGACACGGAGGATTAGGACCACAAACACAGAGAGCTCAAAGAATAGGTTGTCGTTTCATTTATCTAAAAACAGTGACTTATCAGGATCCCCCGTACACCTCCCTAAGACGCACCTAAAAATGTGCATGTTGTGACGTCACACACCCCCAGGGACGATTACCAGTGGTATAAAAATATGCCGAAATTGCTTTAAGTCGAGAAAATACTGCACCATTCATGCATTGAGAGATGTTGACATTGGAATGCTGGTTAGTTGGTGGATTCTATTACGGAGCGACCTGCGATGTCCACTTAGAAGGACGGAACCGTTTTATTATAAGCACCGTGTCGAGACACACATGACATGAGTGTGAAGTAGACTCTTGAAACATTTACTTGTATTTGACATCATGATGGGACGACGCATGGAACATTCATTACGTTTTTTTGACCTCTATAACCCCGTATCCACATGTGGTTGCCATGCTTGGCAGACGCCTAGAGTCTCTACTGTGTAGATGCCTACTGCTCCATGCCGCCTATAGGACCGCTGCTGCCATCTGTCCGCATAAAGTTGACTTATTTAAGAAATCGATAAAACGCGGAAGCAGATAAACGCTGATGAGCTCCATAAAGAGAAACTTCGGAACGATTGGAGAAAAAATTGCTGCACGTCGTAGTTGGTGCATAACATCCACTGTATACCTACCATCAACTTTGTTTCTTCCTCATGTGACGAATTATGCCTCAAATAAGAAATCAATCAAATCGAAACAGGAACGTGGAGAGGAGGCCGGCAGAAATTTTTCCCTCTCAAGGCCACCGCGTTGACGTCACACTGCATGAAGCGAAGAAGTAGTAAACCACGCCGGTCGCAGAAGCTTTGTTACATTCCCGAAACAAAACAATGGACCAGGATTCGGAATCAGAATACTCAGACACTGATTGAAAGAAAGAGCGTTTATTCGGCTTCCACGAGTAATGAAACAGTTCATGAATCGTATAATTAATGCACGGTGGCGTTAGCCGTCCAGAGAAAGAAAGAAGTACTTCCGTCGACGCTCGGTGGAAGCCAGACTTTTGCAAATTTCAAAAGACGTTTTTATGATTTCCCCTTCGTTTGCAAGTGAGATATTTCACAAGTGTGTTCTGTTCGTGTAAATGATTGTGAGAATACCACAAGCTTGAAATCCGTTTATTTAGAGACTGTAAATGTACAGCTTACCAGGAACCTGTGCCACGCACGCCGCGTGCCATGGAATCGTTGGTGCACCGCCTTCGACTAGACGTCCCTTTCAGCCGTACCCTATTGTTCAAGATGGGAAAGGTGAACTTGCCCAACTGCCTCACGTATGACGAAGTTGAGAACACTGAGCACATATTAATTAACTGCTCCAGATGCACTGCGCAACGCAATGACATTAGAGCCGCCTTGGAAATACTGGACCACCGTCCTCTAGACTTAGCGAAGCTCCTCGGAGCATGGCCTTATTTTCAAGTGCTTTGCAGGAGCCACCATATTGCCACGAATCATCTTCGAGAAACTTCCAGGGCGGGCACGAAACGGTACATCTCATCCCGGCGCATGCTGAAGAAGAAGAAAGAAGCTTCCAGACACATCGCCTGCTGCACGTGCTGTTTCTACACTTTTCGGCGAGTTTCCATCTAACAAAAGATGGCGGTGGCCCCGGAAACAAAGCTACAACAAAGTAGCTTGAGGGCATCCGGGGGCCGCACTGACACTAGGCAGCTCTATAATTAAGGCACAGAAGTACAGTAAAGATAATCTCACACAATAATAAGCACAAGAATCTAACACACAATAACCTACGCTACATATTCTCATACCCATAAACTTTCTGTAATAAGTAGAAATATGACACAGGAGAATAGTGGAAAGAAAAATTATAAAATAAAAGCACTCAATACAGCTCAATAAGTAAAGAAAAAATCATGCAAAATTTACTGCAATATCCATACACTTTCTGTAGTAAATAGAAAGAGGAGAACATTCAAAAGAAAAAAAAAATGATAAAATAGAAGTACTCAATACAGCTCACTAAGTAGAGAAAAAATCACACAAAATTTACTACAATTATTTTTAGAATTGAATTTCAGAAGGAATTTAATTATATTAAAAAAAAATACCACGACATCGTAACTGTTTACGCTTGCATGTTTTCAACCCAGTATAACCGGAGTCGCCTGTTAGTGATGTTTCTGAACTCCTGGTTGACAAAGATTTCCTCATGCTTGTTTAGGAGGAACGGCAGCTGGTGGCGTAGCATGTGTGACCCATATTGAGTTCGGCAACGGGGTACTTTCCAGGTTTCCCTGGCACGGGTTTGAAGAGTCTTAGTATTTTTCACCAGTTGTGACATAGCGTATAACTGACGAGGAGCTGATCATAACAGAGTTTTAGCAGAGCAATGGCACTATATTCGTATAAGTACTTACCTGATACGATGCCTAGTCGTCGTAACGGCGGCTCTGATTATGCCAGGAAGGTTTCACTGGAAATAGCGCGTACCGCCTTCTTTTGAATTCTAGACAATATATCCTTATTAGTTTTAGTTGTGGTTCCCCACACTAAATGACCATAACAAAGGTGAGAGAAAAAAAGGGCGTTATATAATTTCTGTTTGACAATAGTTGGAAGTGTAGACCTAAACTTCCATGAAATCCCAGACACACGGGATAGCTTAGTGGAAAGTTCACTGACGTGCACGTCCCAGCTCATATGACACGAGAAATGCACACCAAGTATTTTGATGCCATTTACGATTTCAATTTCCGAGTTTCCTATTTTCAAAGGAACGTTCTATGAGATTTGCTTCTTTTTTTTTTTTTTGTCGAAAAAGTACAGCTTTCGTTTTCTTGCTATTTATTTGCAAGCAATTATTGTTGGCCCAGTTATCTAAGGATAAAAACACTCCGTTGGAATGCTTTGGAATCCCAATGAAGGACTTCATTGAGATCTGTCCCGTAAAAAAAAGGCTGCCGTCGTCAGCATAGATGACGTAGTGAACGTTGTAGCTAACCTTAACAATATCATTTATGTAAATATTGAACAGGAGAGGCCCAAGAATGCTGCCCTGAGGTATACCAGAAGATATATGAAGGGGGGAAGATAATTTACTATCGATCTCTACTGACTGTTGTCGAAAAGCGAGATAGGATTTCAATAGGGAAAGAGGTAGTCCACGTATGCCATAACGATAAAGTTTCTGCAACATCGACTGCATGATTTAATGAATCAAAGGCCTTTCGAAAATCAACATAAACCGCTAATGTAATTTTTTATTCTCCAGGTAATTTAATATAATTTATTTTTGTCTAAGAGAGTGCGAGCTCCGTGGAGCGCCCATTTCGAAAGCCGTACTGAAAGTCCGTTATTATAGAGAACTTGGTAATAAAGGAATCGAGCTGTAAAAAAATAACCCGTTTTAGAACGTTTGAGAAAATAGGCAACAACGATATCGGCCTATAATTTCCCAAGCTACCTCGGTCTCCGCCTTTGAACAGGACTATCACTTTTGCTATTTGCATACTACGTGGAAATTCGCAATTTGATAGACATCTGTTAAATATGTGAGTAAGTATGGGTGCGACTAAGTCGGCAACATACTTCACAGGTGCTACCTGGATACCAAAAATGTCGCTGCTTTTGCTATTCAAGCCGCATAATATAGAGTAGACTTCATTGTCATTTACTAGATTCAGAAAAAAAGAGGCATTCAGAGAGTCAACATCAGGTGCAGAGATTGATTGCGACCGAGTATCTGTGGCAATATTTACAAAATGTTGATTGAAATGATCTGCTAGAGCACTTCTATACCACAGCACCATTCACTTCGAGCTCCGTAATCGGTGGCGAGATGTTCCTACGATGCAACACAGAATCGATCATTTCCCATAGAACACGAGAGTTACTTAAACAAGAATCATCAAACAGTTGTCGGTAATATGCGTCCCTAGCGCCGCGAAGCTCAGCATTTAACCTGTTTCGGAACCTTTTGAAATCCCGTAGTTCTTGTGGGTCGTGTGTTTTCACAAACTTCTTATACAGGCAATCTCTCTTACGCATCTTCTGGATATCGGAAGAAGTAATCCAGGGCTTTCTGATTGTACTGGATTTTCTTCTGGCCTTGCACAGAAAGTGGGTAACATCTCATTACGGCCGAAGTCTCATTACGGCCCAAGTCTCATTACGGCCGAAAGTCTCATTACGACCGAAAATCCTTTAATCCCCAAGTGTCTCGTTACGGCCAAAGTCTCAATACGGCCGAAGGTAGTCTCATTACGGCCGAAGATGTCTCATAACGGCCAAAAAGAAAAAAGAAGCATCCACCATATTAGCTGTGTATATACTGTGTTTTATGCTTTCCAAAATGTGTCCGAGGCGGTGTGCCCCCACGGCTTGTGTCACACACAATGGTTCATGCACACAATATTGCGACAGTGTTTCATGCATCCCTCGTGAAAAATGTTTTTATTGTCATATGTGTCACATGATATTTGTATGTGTTACGCCATTTTCTCTCAGTATTCAAGCAACATCCTACTTGTTGGTTCTGTGAGCGAACTGTGTGTGTGTTCTGAAAAGTACTCTACAAGGGAGCCCACTGGGAGCTCCAGGAGCCATATGACCTATGACCATGATCTTCTCCCCCACTAGCTGCCTTATACAATTTACGTCCACCTGAAATTTAAAAAAAAGTACATAAGGCACACAACAAAATGACATATGCTTTTGTTTGATGATGACCATGAGACATATGCTGTCAAGCAGATTTTTTTTTCCATATATTCAAAACATATTCAAGAATTATGGACAACAATGACAATTACGTCATAATGATGAGCTGCATAGCCAGGAAAGTACTTCAGGAGGTGTTTTATGAGGCTTGACATGGGGTGGAGGAGTCGCCCTCGTCAGTGCTTTACCCAGACCCCCCTACACCCCCTAACCTTCTTGCCTGTGCACCCCCTACAGGGGGTGCCCTTGTGATTTCAGCTTCAGATACGTCTGTAATGATATGTTAAGCTGTAACGACGTAACTATAATGATGACCTCCCCCCACAATTTTTTCTAACACCCCTCTCGTGCTTGGGTTTCTGGATAAACCACTGCCCCTTGTTCATTTTCGTGGGGCACTACATTAGGGCTTATGCACTAATGTCACAATGTTATAAGTGTGTGTCACTCTGGGCATTCGGAATTCCTCTAAGCTACAATATGTAAATTCAGAATACCCGAAGGGTAAGCATCAGATGTTACCTGCAGGCTTCATGCTGAAACGCGTGTACGCAAAACACTTCCGCCGTGGTGGGCGACGTCGTTAGTGTAATCATACACGCAAGACAATTGCGGGCACATGGAGTAGTGGCAGCAACCTGAAAACGATACATTTTCTTGTTATATATGAGTAATCAAAAATATACATTCCCACATGTTTCGTTTTGTCGTTTGCAGGAAGCGCTAGTAAGGGAACAGCACTTGATTGGTCACATGCAAGCCACAATGCGAAAGGTGCCGATATTTCGATTACGCGATCCAAAATTAAAAGTCTACAACCATGCACACTTCCCCATGCAACTACTTCCCCAGCATCGTGAGACACGACACCCATGACATGACACCATGTATTCACGTATAATGTAATGTGAAATGATATGCAGGAATGAAAAAGATGCCAACATACCTGTAGTCCAGTGTCCCATAAGCTTGATTCGATTTTCTGGCAGCTACCATGAAGAGCAAATGCACGATTCACAAGTTTCGTTTCGCCATTTTCATTGCTGTTAATTTCGCAAACGCCAAGCAATCCCACGTGACCTCCTTTGGATCAGTGAAAAGTGAAAATTACTCGCGTCATGAACATATATGTTCATCTCAGCGCAAATCACGTTTTGCATGCTATAGAAGGGAGGGGGATAAATACTCTTCCTTTCGTGTTTTGATATCTTGTTGTTTTGCTACTCTCACTTTGGAGTTCGGCGGATGGTGTCTAGCAACGTTGGGTACCTCGTTTCTTGTGTGAGCGAGTGGTTGCTGTTTACGACGTGTTCATATATTGATTTGTAGTGCTGTAATGTGCAAATTAGCGGACTTTATAGCGGCTCTCTATTTTCCGTCGTTGTCTTTCGAGCAGCGCCTGTTGTTCGGTAAAAATCGAGTTGAATGAATCGCCACAGCCCCAACGTATATCGCGCAGTGTTGACCAAGTCCAGCAGGAATTCTGGTGAGTAATGCTTTCGTAGGTTGTCTGGATTAGTAGTGTGCTGTCCACACATAGTTGGATTCTCCTACGAGTAATTTAAATGAATCAAAACAGCCGAAGTGCCTGTAATAGATGTAACTCGGTATCTGTTCGTAGGTTTGCGTTGTTTCTAGTTGGTTGCGCGTTTAGGAACAACAAATTTATTCGAAGACGATAAGATACCGACAATGCATCACCGTACAGCAGCATTTACTCGTATCATTGTGAGCCATATTTAATTTGTTAAAATTTGTCGTCGTATTTCTTCAAAAATAAAAGCGCAAGTCGGCGTACTTGAATTGATCTCCTTGAACTGCTTACGTCGAACGTCTGCAAATGTTGTACTTATGTGCCTTCGCGCACCATACTAGGCACAAAAGCATATCTGATTAGAATAAATACTTCAAGAGGAAGTCATTCAAATACATTGTTATTTATAGCTGGTTTTCCATTCCAGGCATGGTATGTGGCTGCACGGAGGATTCCGAAAAAGAAAAACAACAACATGGCTAATAGGATGTTGCTGCCCAGGGAGTCCTGGCCGAAGAGGTGAGCTGTTAAGATCATCATAAGGTTCTGTTGTGAAGTGAGAAATTTTGTAGTAGTGCACAAATGTTAATTAGTGCACTACCTTTATAAAAAAGAAACCAGAAATGGAAAGTTATGCATGCATCATTTCACGAATTGTAATGTATCACTATTTGATATTCACATGTTTCCATTAAAGGAATGAACTACTGAACCTATATTCATATCATGGTCATGCTCTGTGTTTACCTGGAAGTCACATTTTTAAGGCTTGTCATTCTTTTGTCTAGATGAAGATTTATGTTAACCTTGTATGAAATAACAGACACGTATCAACACATGTGCAGCTTGTGCACATTAAAACCAGCCATGTAGAGACAAATGCTTTTTCTTTTTTTTTTATATATTCTAGTTTATTCATGGTTGCTCTTCGCTTCTTGCAGGTTTGCTCATTCCAGAAGCAAGCATTGTACAATTATAAGGCGAATGGAAATAAACTGACATCGACTGAGATAGGTGTTCCGTCTTGGCCAGTGACTGTAGGATGGCTCCAAAAGCGTCACAACAAAGCCAATATTCATCTAGCTCTCTACAAGTAGCTAACTCCACATAGTAGCCTGCTTCACAGCAACTTCAACACTACCTTGTGGGAGTACACATTACACAATATGTTGCATTGTGCTGTGGTATGATAACATACCTCGCAATATGTGTATATAAATATGATAAGGGCCCTAAGGGCACAGTGCATGCCTTATACCCTGCTGAATATATATCCATACCTGGCTGTGACATTGCATATCAATGCAGGTTACAATACACATTTTCACATTTGGCCGTTATGAGACATCTTCGGCCGTAATCAGACTGCCTTCGGCCGTATTGAGACTTTGGCCGTAATGAGACACTTGGGGATTAAAGGATTATCGGCCGTATTGAGACTTTCGGCCGTAATGAGACTTCGGCCGTAATGAGATACAATCCAGAAAGTGAGCTTTATAGGCATTACTAAATTTGTTTAGAAAAGCACCATATGCAGCGTCTATCGTGACTTCAGAATAAGCGAAATCCCACTTTATATTACTGATAGCTTCTCGAAAACTGTCCAGTGCGCTGTCATTTATGCATTGATATAAAAAGTTATCCTTAGCTACGGGTATGTTACAAGAGTTCTCAACAAACAGGGATATAGGTAAATGATCACTTATGTCAGAGATTATAGCGCCTCCTTTCAAGAGAGACGTATCTTCATTTGTAACAAGAAGATCTAACAGCGCTGATGAAGTTTGCGTTATTCGAGTGGGTGTATTAATGACATTTGAGAAACCATATGAATTGATCAGGGATGGGCAGTATTTAAATACATTGTAATTAAAATACTATTTCAAATATAAATACATATATTTATATTTTGTATTGAAATACAGACTCGAAAAATGTATTTATAATTATATTTAAATACCAATTTTGGGGTATTTATTCTTGTAAATACTTTTTAAATACTCCTAAATACAGTACAAGGGGTGTTTGCTCTAACATATCCAGATATTTTATTTAAAGCGAGCGATAAAAGAGAAACCAGCGCTAGTTTTCAGCTACTTGACTAAGAAACAGGAGCTACTAGTGAAGCAGTATCTGTTTCTTACTCAAGTAGCAAAAAAGTACCACTTGCTTTCCTTTTATCGCTCGCTTTACACATAATTTCTGGACACGTTAGAGCAAACACCCTGTATACTGACTCATATCTTAAAGTCTCCTTGCTTTTGACCTTTCGGGAAGAAGGGCATGTTTGGGGCACAGTTATGCTGTGTTTGCGCTAGCATGCGCATGCGACAAACCATTTTAGATGGCAAGTTTTGCACTGTTGTTGCGGACAACGGTCGCGGCTACGCAATTACCTTGTTGTACGAAGCATCTTCGTCAAATTTAATTCAAGCATTTTTTCATCGGCACTTGTGGCGATGCTGTTCTCCTTTACAAATTTGACTGTACGGCCGAACAGAATATGCCTAAATGATGCTGTCTTCGAGAAACTTCTAACATTAAAATTGCCATGAAAATCTAACAAATAAATGCTATTGTTCGTTGCTGATTTGTCGTTATGATCATTGTTATTTCTGTAATTCCAGATGACATTTTCCTCACAGTATTTATGGTAGTAGTTACGGTATTTAAATACTGTATTTATATTTTGTATTTAGATACTCATGTTGAAAAGTATTTATGAAGAGTATTTAAATACCCCTTTCAACAAAGTATTTTGTATTTATATTTAAATATTGAAAAAATGTATTTATGCCCATCCCTGGAATTGATCATATTCTGGAAACTCAAACTCTGTCTGGTGTCGCCAAAAAGGAATCGAATCACTCAGAAAAGGAATCGATTTTTTCTCCTCTTAAATATGTCCTTGTGAATTATGCTACTCCGCCGCCCCTCTTAGCCTTCCGACCGACACAAAAGACATCGTGCGTTGCAAAAAAACAGCAATTCCTCTCTTTCACCGCACCACGTCTCCGTAACCATGATAACATCGAACCCTTATTCATACTAGAAAACAGTGTTACAATGCGCTCTCCTACGTGCGTCCACCGACGAAGACTTCGAATACGTGACGTGCCGCATGAGACTGAACAACGTCTTCGTTACTGTGACTAGTGCATATATAGTGTCCAACGCAGAAGTCACAGTGGAACAGGTAAGAGACTTGTTGAGTGGTGTTCCTCCTGTCATCGTGTGTGGCGATGTGAACGCCCATAGTGTATTGTGGGGGAGCAGGCACAGTGACGCTCGTGGCAAAATGTTTGAAACACTATTAGAAGAATTACACCTCACCTCCGTGAACGTTGGGTCACCACTTTCTTCCGCGGACCGCGTTGTCACAGCTCAATAGATGTTACGATCTGCTCCACGGACATTGCACGCCACATCGAATGGTCTACGCAGGTTGACTCCTTGGGGAGCGACCATATGCCCATTCTCGTTAGACATCGTATGCTCGGCTCTGAGAAACGACATCACCGCGTCCGTGTAGTGGAGTGTAGGCTTTATAAAACCGAATCAGCTATAGATGTCGCAGATGCAACTACAGGGGAAGAGTTTGTCACTGCTGTGAAGAAAACAGCAGACGGAGCCTCAAAGGTCGTCATAGCTCCTAGCACGCACACGCGCGTGGACGCAGAGTACGAGAGGCTACGAGCGATTCGACGCAGAGCAGAGAGGAGGTTTCGCCGAACAGGAAATCAAGTCGATTATAGGGAAGCATGTCGACTGCAGCGTGTAATACGGCGGCGCTTACAACGATTGTCTCAACTACAGTGGACATCGTTCTGTTCATCACTATCACCATTCACACCTACGACACGCCTATGGCAGATAATGCAGACACTCGGAACAGTAAACACTACGCAATCGTACCCTTTCAGGGCGCTGTCTGTTCACCTCAATACCGACGATAGGTCTATTGCAAATGAGTTTTGTAGCCTACTGGCGAAGCCATCTACCTCCTGTCTGACGCGTGCATACAAGGCATCTGTGGAAAATGCTACAAGGAGCACTGTGCTAACCGATAGCACCCTGTGTACGTCCTTCGACAATGATTTCAGTCTAACAGAGCTGGAGCCAGCTATAGGATCAAGGCGAAGCAAGTCTTCCCCAGGTCCGGATGGTATTAATACAAACACATCGCTGGCTTAGGACCCTCCGCTCTGAAGGCATTGTTAGGTATCATTAATAAGAGTTGGAACGATGGCAAGCTCCCAATTGGCTGGAAAATTTCTAAAGCGGTACCTTTGTTGAAACCAGGAAAATCTCCCAGGAATATAGCATCTTTCAGACCAATTACCTTATCAAGCTGCCTATGTAAGGTCATGGAAAAAATGATCCTAGGTCGAATAGAGTGGGTCCAACAAAGCCAGAAGATGCTTCCGGAATGTATGTCTGGTTTCTGACAGGGCAGGGCCCGTCACTTTTGTTGAACACGAACGCGCCCAAAACCGAACTACTCTGGCAGCTTTCCTTGACATTAAACACGCATATGATACGGTGAGCTACGGCCACGTGCTAGATGATCTGTACATTCGGGAGATAAGGGGTCGGGCTCTGCGGTGGATTGCTGACTATCTTCAAGGAAGATCTGTGTACATACAGACCGAGGACGGGAACAGTGATTATCACGACCTCGGTAGCGGAGTGCCGCATGGTGGGGTCCTGAGCCCTCTGCTGTTTACTGTAATCATGGCAGATTTACCGCACCGTTTACCCAAGAACGTCTACATCAGCATTTACGCTGACGATATATGTATATGGACGTCTGGGGCGCAATTGCTTGCTTTGCAACAGCGAATCCAGAATCCGTTAGATTGCACGGTATCCTTCCTCTCGGACAGAGGCATGGACGTATCTGTAGAGAAGACTGTATTTCTCCCGTTTACTGGGAAAAGAATGGAGAGTCTTCAACTGACTCGCAATGGTGTACCGATTCAGAGGGTGTCTCATCACCGCTTCTTGGGAGTCGTTATTGACGCTCGACTATCATGGTCTGCTCACATAAAACATCTTCAGGAACGGTCTGAGGCACGGGTCAACGTGCTTCGTCGTCTCTCCGGCCCCCGTTGGGGAATGTCAACGAAGTCCCTACTTACAGTACATCGGGCGTTTATTCGGCAAATGGAAGGCTTACCATCTACCTGTACTATATGGGATAAGCAACACAGCAGAGAGGACACAACAGGTCTGAAAATCTGCCTCGGGGTACCTCGAGCCACCTCCAATGTTTTGGCACTAGCAGAAGCTAGAGAACTGCCTGTAGAGGTGCTGAGAACGCAAGAAATAGTGCGCCACTATCTGCGCCTGAATCTGCGCCATGACATGCACCCCCTGGCACGGAAATTTAGATGCCGAAATTCTGATTCTACAAAGCCGTTGCTCCTTACCAGCGCAACTTGCCAAAAACACAGCCCTCAAGAGCGACTCAGCATCCCCCTTGGACTCTAGAGCTACGACGGATTTGCATCTCCGTGCCTGGAGTACACCATCCCAAGTCCACTTTGCCCACGACAGTGCTGAGACAGCATTGTCTATCTATGATGGAGCGTCACTGTAGCAGCATTGCTATTTTCACTGACAGATCGACGACGGCATCAGGCTCAGCATCTGCTTTTGTGGTTCCACTGCACAGGAAAGAGGGAATGGCACGACTGTCGCACAAAACAACTTCAACAACAGCAGAATTGGTGGCCATCCAGCTGGCAATGCAGTGCGTAGTAGCACAACAGTCACCTGCCGAGTGGGTGGTATACAGCGATTCAAAAGCCGGACTCCAAGCCATGCTTTCATTCTTGGGAAATGGCTGTATGACACCAACAGTTCGCCAAATACTCCATGAATACAACAAATGTAGAGTCGCCGGCCACAAAGTAACTCTGCAGTGGATTCCTGGACATGTGGGTATAGGAGGGAATCAAACAGCAGACGAACTAGCGGACATAGCGCACCTATCTTCAACACTACATCCGGTGACGTACTCAAAGTCAGATGTTACATCTTCATTAAGGTCATTGTCGCAGGAAATGCGCAGACAGCGATGGTTGCAATTGCAGAGTGATTCGTGCTACATCGCATAGATCCGGAGCTGAAGTTCTGTGTTCCGTCTACGTTACCGCGCTCTGTTCAGACGTTTTTACACCGGTGTCGCTTGAATGTGCCTTATGGCCGTCATTTTCTTCATAAAGTTGGAAGAGCCGACTCATCGAATTGTTCGGTTTGTGCAACGGTGGAGGATAGTGAGCATATTATAATGCACTGCACTAGGTATGCAGCTGAAAGAGCTACACTGAAAGCTACACTTGCTCGGCTAGACAGCAGGGTCTTCGATATAGTGAAGGTGTTGGGACTTTGGGCACCGAACACGATTGATGCTGCCTTGGCGGCACTTGTGAAATTTTTCTAGAGCTGTGGGATGGATACAACCTTCTAGCATCCTCTGTGCATGATCTTGGGATAATTGTGAATAGTGTTTAATTGTGGACTTCTAGTGAACATGTGGATAGTGGACTTCTGAATAGTGAATAGCGAACTTGCGAGGAGAGCACCTGAGAAGTAGTTTTTTGGGGGTGGGGGTTGGGGTGAGAATTTTTGTAAGGAGCAGAACAAGTCGGGAGACGAGTTCAATTTCTCCTTGTTTTTTTTTTTCTTACAAACAAACAAACAACAAACAGCGCTACAATGTTGTCTTCCTTGTTACGAACAGAGCATACATCGTGATGGAACAATGATAAAGAACTGCCAGCAAGATTGGAAAGTTCAGCCGGAAGATAATGCATAAAAAACTTAGATCAACAAATAATAGCAATAGAAACTAACATATCTTTTCCAAGTCATCACTAAATACAATTTGAACAACTGGCGTGTTTTCTGTTTTGGGTGCAAAAATTTTCCCGTTTTTTGTCCATACATATTTCCATCCGATTTCACGTTTGCGTGCAATCGCAGAACCAAGGAGACGTTTCATTGCTGGACATAGATGTTCGTTAACAAAAACAGGACATGTGGGAAAGATGTCCAGATCACTGGTAGTGAGCCGTTTTTTCTTCGCTTTTTCTAAAACAGTGTCTCGTTCAGTTCGACTTACAAACTGCACCATAATATTGGCTGTTTCCTTATGGTTTTTGATTGGCACTCTGTGACACACCTCGAAGTCTCCGGCGTCTATCACCTCTGTACCGATTTTAGTTACCATGCTTATGATATTTTCATTTGGGAGAGGAGGGATGCCTTTTATTTCAATATTTCGATTTCTGCTATACTGTTCACACTGTACAATCCTTGATTCATTTTCTCTAGTCTGCTTCTTCAGGTAGGCACATTCCTCCTGCAATTTCTTGTTCGCTTTCTTTAGTTCACCGTCTTCCTTTACGGGCTCATTCACAGTGATCTTGAACTCCTCAAATGACTTCTTTATGAACCCCAGACTAACGTTGACTTCACAAATTTCCCTCCTGAAGTCTCTTTCGATTCCATCCCGCAGTTCCTTTAGCTCATTTCTCAAATCTTGCTTAAAATCCGCAAGTAGTTTAGAGACCTCTTCTGTCACAGACATCATTACACATACACACACGGTGGCAGTGCTGGCAGCAATAAGAACAAAAAAAGGAGTAAGAGCCTGCTACGAACCTGCAAGAGTTCAAGAAGAGGAATCAGTCGTGATGCGCAGGCTGCCAGCACTGCCAAGTGACTGCGGTCGAGCTGCAGTGGTTTCTTAAACTGGTTTCGAGCGATGACGTATAATCCTGAATGCAATGTTGTGCGAGACGATAACGCTGTTCTCGCTGCGTACTCTCAGATAGGTAGGACTGGACGTTGACGAATAAGCTTCTGTTCGATGCTGTGCACGACGATAACAATGCTTTCTGCAAGAGTTCAAGAAGAGCAGTCAGTCGCAGTATGTGCAGAAACTTAAAAAAGCCTTTGGGGCTCGAGGAACGAACCGAGGTAGTTGGAAGTGTAATGAAATAAACCAGCTTGCCGCAAACAGGTTCATTCCCCATTTCCGACTACCTGGCGTCGTGCCTCAAATCATAAAACCACAATGGTCTTCTGGGCGGGTGGCACACCAGGTCGGGCCCCACGTTGGGCGCCAGTTTGTGCTGAAACTTAAAAAAGTCTTTGGTGCTCGAGGCACGAAGCGACGTAGTTGGAAATGTAGCGAAATAAACCTGCCGTCTTGGTAAGCTGGGGCGTTGTCTTCTCTTGGTCTGGGTGATACGTGTGGGTCGGTGGGTAGAACCCAGTTGACACGGAAGATTTCCCACACATTTCTAACTTTCATGGTGTGCAAGTCGATAACAAAGCTAGATCTCTTCATCTTGGGGTCAGGCACTTTCTGTTGCTTATTTTTCATGGGACCCCGTATGGGGCTACAAAAGTATGACCGCTCGTCTGGATGCCGGTTCAGATAATGTTTGTTTTTGCGTGCCAATGCGATCAGTTTACACCTCCCCTCGTGCCGGTGGCTGTCACCTGCTGTACCCCTCATCTTCCTCAACATCCTCCCGGGCCGCCAGTGACACGATGTCTGCTTCCAGACGGTGCACAAGTTGTACTGGGCGGACGATTGACGATTCAATGGCTTGCCTTCAATCGCAGGCGAGCCTTGTGCCTTTACATCTTCGAATCAGTCGTATCGCCCAACTACGTCGCCAGAGCATCCGGGTTACACCCCTCTCCTTCATCACAGCAACGTCACCCGGCTTCAGCTGCGAAGCTTGAGCGCTTCGAAGCTGCAGAAGGTACTCTTTTCGCCATCTTGAGCCGAACTGCAGGCGCATCTGCTCCAACATTCCGAAGTACCGCCGAAGCTCCGGCGCATTATGTGGTGCAGCGACCTTCAACGTGTCGCCCGATTAAGAAGTCAGAGGGTGTTAGGGGATCAAGATCGCACACTTCTGAGGAGACATACGTTAATGCCCGGCAGTTGATGATGGATATCAAAAAGACCGATATTATATCTTCTTTTGTTCCATATAAACTCGCCGAACTAGGAGTGGTTAGGATTGTTCTGCAGATGTTGTGCTCTGCAAGACTGTTGAGCGTATTATTAATCGGCGACTTCTTTCCCATATGGAATCCCGTGGCATTCTCGGTGCCCACCAGATAGGCTTTCGCCCTCATTGCTCGATATGGCTCGCCCATACGAACACTGAGAGCTAGATTCGCCTTGCACGGGAGATGAGACGCCTTTCGGCACTTGTTACCCTGGACATTGCCAAAGCTTACGACAGTGTCATACATGCTCTGCTCGTGCAGAGGCTTCTAGACACCGCCACTCCTCCGTATCTGCCCGCTTGGATTGCGAACTTTCTCTCGGGTCGCACCTTTTTCTCTTCGGACGGCCGATTTGTCTCCTCAGCGTAACCCCCAGAGTAGAGGCGTCCCCCAGGGCTTGGTTCTGTCCCCCATTCTGTTTAACATTCTCATGAGCTCTCTCCCTTCTGACCCTGAAGTCCTCACCATAACGTATGCCGACGACATTGCGTTTTTCGCTTCGGCATCATCGTTGCCAGAGTTGTATGCGAAGCTGCAAGCCTATAGGAACACCTTGTCCACGTGGTTAGATTGTGTCCATCTGTCGCTCAATGTGGCTAAGTCGGCTATCCTCGTCTTCCCGCTGGCTACGGCCGTCTCTATCGATCTAAGGGTGGGGCTCCAGTCTGTCCGTCAGTTGCGCCAGCTAAAATACCTGGGTGTGTGGTACGATGACGCCCTGTGCTGGTCCCATCACATCGACTACTTGAGCGTCAAGGCGTCAAAAGCTCTCAGCATACTTCATCGCTGCTGTAGCCCTCGCATTGGTATGCGCAGGACTGCTCTGCTATATATTTATAAAGTGTACATCCGGCCTATATTAGAGTTCGGCTGTGTTCTGTTTTCTTCTCTTCCTGACTGGCGCTTGAGTAAGCTATACCTCTTAGAGAGGCGGGCCCTACGGCTCTGCTTAGGTCTCCCCAAATATACGGCAAACGACGCGTTCCTCTCTGAAGCTCGTCTGCCTCCACTGAAAGAACGCTTTCAGTTTCTTACTATCTGTTGCTACCTCTCACAAAGACAACACACGGTTGCGTTGGGGAATAATGGGTCGATGAGAGACTGTCAGTAAACAACGAGATTTGGCCGAGGCAGACCACACTTAGGGACGACACAAACATGTAAGCCTCATACGCCCGGAAATCAATGAATGCAACCACAGGGGTGACACAAACCCGCCATTGTTGTAACTGCCCTCAAGCGGGTGCTTTTGGCAGAACTGCCATCTTGTCCTGGTCGCACGTCATAGAAAACGTCATTTTCAGGTCATGTGACTTTGTTTATATGTCGTTTTGCCGCTTACCGACATATTTTCGTCGTCATAACACCAAGAGATTATCGCATTTTGCTAGCGTAAACTATGCGGTGCTTCTTCCGCAACATGGTAGCCCATTTCTCCTTAGTTTAAGTACATGGCATCGGCTCGGTAGATCTTAACGCGCAGTCGTCATCACATCTTTGGAAGTCAACAATACGAGGCTTTGTGTGCAAAACTGCGCGTTTTACTGCAAGATTATCGGATAAAAATAATTACCGTGATCGAAAAACATCCAAAACGTCGTCCAGAAACAACAACCGCATTGTTTACAAACGGTTTGGCCGCCGATCACGGGCGCCGCCATCTTTAAGGTCACGTGCGCCTTGACGTTTGCTGTAACGTGCGACCAGGGGGCTTAATCGCTTCATCGTCGTTACGGTCGTTACAAGCTAACGAGTGGCGGGAAATTCAAAAAGGCGGGCGGGAAATTTAAAAAGGTGGGCACGTGATAAAACACGTGCACGGCGCTCTTCGTGCGATACGTGAAGCCCGTGGTACACGTCACGCGCAATGTGTCACGTGCCCACCTTTTTAAATTTCCCGCCACTCGTTAGCTTGTAACGACCGTAACGACGATGAAGCGATTAAGCCCCCAGGACCTGTCCAGGATGCATTGCGTTCGCCCGGCACGCTTTCGTCTACAGAGGAATACATTGGATGCCACCAATGTGAATGCAACAACTCAGGGAGAAGAGGCGCTAACGCCAGGAATCGAACCTGGGTCTTCTGATTTCCGGTCAGATATGCTACCACTACACCACACCAGCACGCCGTTTCCCATTAGTCATTGAGTGCCTCAAGTACGGGGGGGACGGACAACCAACCACGCTATTCCCATTCTCTCTTACATCTTTCTCACTCACTCTCTCATTCATACACGGCCAGGGCGATCTGTAAACGACGTAAACAACGAGATTTGGCCGGGGCAGACCACACTTAGGGACGACACATACATGTAAGCCTCATACGCCCGGAAATCAATGAATGCAACAACTAAGGGAAAAGAGGCGCTGACGCCAGGAATCGAACCTGGGTCTTCTGTTGTGTCGTCCCTAAGTGTGGTCTGCCTCGGCCAAATCTCGTTGTTTACGTCGTTTACAGATCGCCCTGGCCCTGTATGAATGAAAGAGTGAGTGAGAAAGATGTAAGAGAGAATGGGAATAGCGTGGTTGGTTGTCCGTCCCCCCCGTACTTGAGGCACTCAATGACTCATGCGTACTTGATCCTCGCCGGGATGCCCCCTTTTTTCAGGTCGTTGAGATATTTCATGCGGATTCCAAGAGTCTTCCACCGATCACTCTACAGAGGACATTGACGGCCCACCTAAGTCGCTACGCGCAGTACTTGATCGTTGCAACGGACGCGTCGGTTTCTGAGGGGCGCGCTGGAGCTGGCTTGTTTTCCCCACAACTTGGTTCCCAGTTTCCTGTTCGACTTCCTGACTTTACCCCATCCTTTGACAGCGAGTTCTTAGCTATGGCCATTGCCCTTAGGAGGGTTCCTCCTGCCTTCGAAAGGGTTCTCTTGCTGTCGGACTCCCTCTCCGTCACTTCAGCTTTGGCGTCTCCCTCAGGTTTCCTGCCGTCCTCAGAGTCATTGTTGTCCATTTTGGTACATCCTGCCCCGCATTACACTCGCGACGTCATCATTACGTGGATTCTTGGCCACTGTGGACTCAACCTTAACGAAACCGCTGACGCCGTCGCTAAAATGTCCCTCTCCGGGGAGATACTTCCTCTCCTCCCAATACTTGGGCGTACTTATGTTGCGAGGTATAGACGGCTCACAAGTCTGTCTCGAGCTGCCCCCTCCCTCCCACGACCGCCCTATGAACATCTCTTCTTTTCGTAGAACCCTAACGTCTGCAGCTCCAGGCAGACAGAAGTCCGGGTGACGAGGGCTCGATGCCTGGCGCTACCGCTAAATGTTTACCTTCACCGTGCTGGACGGTCTTTGTCACCTGTTTGCTCCCATCGTGGCCAGGATGAAACAACTGAACACTTTTTGCTAATCTGTTCTCATTTTGGCCAATTACGCCAGAGGTATACGTGGACCCCTTTGCGTTTGTTAGGAGCCCCACTCTCATTGGCTTCAGTGCTGTCTCTTGGAGCATCCCACACTGCGCTATGTCATAGGTCTGTGGTAGCGGGTCTTGTATCGTACATCGTGCTCTCCAGTCGCTTCTAGGCACTTCCTTCCTACTCTCATACACTTTCACGAACAAGCACATTCCTACATTCATACTTTTGCCCATGCATATAGTCGTCATACGCATATTCCTACATACATGCATACCCACTTGTTCTTGCATTAGTCGTCATACGTCATATATATGTCATAAGTCCGTGCGTCTGACACTCCCCACCACTACCACACAGACATAGTTTGTCCCTTTTGTCCTGGCCAATCTCCCTTAGTCGCTCACGGCCATCTTCTCATTGGTAGAAGAGGAAGAAGAAAAAGTAGGATCGAAACTGAGGCACAGGAGGGTTAGTTTTACAGACCACAACAAGCTTGAGGTAATCCTCAATCGCCACATTGACCGCTTTCCTGAACACCTGGTGGTAGCAACTGACGCGTCCGTCTCTGGTCAGCGCGCCGGCGTGGGCCTCGTTTTCCCCCGTCTTGATGGTCACTTCCCCATCCGCCTCCCTGATTACATCCCAGTCTTTGAGAGCGAATTCCTCGCTATTGTTCTGGCTCTTAGGATGGTCCCTGCCCGCTATTGCAAGACGCTGCTCCTATCAGACTCCCTATCAGTCATCTCATCTCTGGCGAACCCGTCTAGCCCACTGCTGCAATTGCTTGCCTCCCTCACTCCGCCCCACATCTCCGAAGTCGTGCTAACGTGGATCCCCGGACACAAGGGCCTCACGCTCAATGAAGCAGCCGACAGCCTGGCGAAGATCTCCCTTACTGGGCCCATCATCGATACCTTGCCACCGCTTCCCCAAATCATTAAATCCAGATACCGGAGATTCTTGGAGCTTTCAGCGTGCCGCTCACTTCCCCCCAGATACGACCACCTGTCATCTCCATGGCAGCCCGACTGCTGCTCCTCGCGCCTCATAGAGGTACTCTTAACGCGCGCCCGGTGCCTTGCCCTCCCCCTAAACTTCTACCTGCATCGGGCCGGCGTCCACGATTCGCCATTGTGCCCACACTGTGGACAGGACGAAACAGTGGAACACTTCTTCCTCCACTGTCGCCTCTACGATCGACTTCGCCAGAACTATCTGGTTCGCCCTCTGAAAATGCAAGGCGCCCCCCTCTGCCTAGGCTCTCTTCTATCGTTCGGGTCTTCGCATGCTGGGAGGTGGAACTGGACGGTAGCATCTAGTGTGGCTGCCTTCATGACTCTTAGCCAGCGCTTTTGAGCAGCGAACGTATCTTCGCCTTTTCTCTTGCGCTTAACTTCACGGCTATCCTCCGCGAGTCCCACACCTATCGTTATTCCGACAAGCCTCAACCCCCTCCTCCTCCTCCTCTCATATATAGCTAGCGTTCAGGAAAATCCACGCCTATGACCCCCATCTGGTACTGGCCAATCGCCCTTAGTGGATAACGGCCATTTCCCCGAGAATGAAGAAGAAGAAGGAGGGTTAGTATGAATCGCAGGCTGACCTGAGGAAGAACTGTGCCCTCTGCAAAGTGTGCCTGTGGGAAACCCGTGGGATGCCTCAGGCATAGCATGGGAGCAGCAACTGCCGGTATTCTATCCGATACAACTCCAAACGCACGAGCACCTATATGCCAATGTTTCGCTGTGTTCCAAGTCGCTACGAGCTGAACACTCAAGGTAAAGACGCTCACTCTCCGTATTGTTGCTACCTGTTTAATAACGATGTTCAGACATTCGTTTCGGACAAAGCAAAAACGATCTCTCTAGCAGCAACGCCAGAAAGACGACAAAGATGCAGTTTATTTTATACAAGGTGGGGTGGCACGGTTATATTCTTCATCTAAATGCAAGGCCGCTGAAGAAAGCACTAACTTCACAAGAATGCACCAAGTGTACTGTCCTTAGCGCATCAAATATGTGAGTAGACTGGATTTCTCTGTCCAAGTACAGCGAAGGGAAATCTGTATCTGCTGTTCCGAACATAGTTCTTCTAGACCATGTATTGCAGGTTCTGGGGAAGAAGCACTATTTCCTAACATGATTTGGAGACAAACGAAAGCGGCACACTTCTCTGTTTTGTGGTCCTCCAAACATATCGCGGAATAAAACATCAGCATGTGATCGTCTTGTTTTACCAAGGGCAAGAATGAGTATGCAACAACACCATCTGGATTGAAGAAGGGCTACTCGATACTTCCATCCGGCACGTGCACCAGTAATGTTCGTGTTGTTTGCTACAGCGAATCACCGCGAACGATTCCAACGGCCTAACGATACCTATAGCTACATGAGGCTGCCCGTGCTGCTGAAGCTACTCGTATTCGTGACAACGATCGCTGAATGTGCGATTCTGACTAGAGAGACTACAACAACGTGGAATATCCAGTAGGCCTTGCTTAATCTTGATGGCGACGATACAGGCCTTATGTAATCCAATACACTGTCAAAGCGTACCGTCAGCTTGTCGCATAGTGAAATATCTATGTTCTTGTTTTCGAAGTGTATTCTGTCCCAAACTGTTCCCTGATACCGCGCCCAAACAATGGAATTTAATATATTTGACTAGCCTGTTGTTCCTGCATTGATGATGTGATAATAAGGAACTCGGCTAAAAAGCAGATACGTAGGTAACGAGGGCACGAATTATACCACGTAACCAATTTGTCCACCGTGAATGTTTCCTGCACTTTTTCCCACTTGTAGTCTGGACTGGGCTATCATATTCCGAGCATAGGTGGGGTCCAAACCTGAATGAGTGCGGCACAAACTTGCCAGAGAACTACCCCTGTTTAAAAACACCATACAGGATACTCGAGGTTACCCAAGACAAGGTACGGGACTTCAAATGAAGTTAAAATTAATAAAATATTGTTTGGAAACTGAATTATGTGTTGGAGGACGTGATATACGCTAAAAATTCATATGAAGTTCTCATTTGGTCCTTTGTTTCGTCGTTTCTTTCTCTGTCTTCGTCGACAAATCGTGACAATTAAAACACTGCCGTCTTAAGATTACCCAATGCCATATACCGCTTTTTTTTACGGGTTTGCATAGTTTCGTGGCACTATAAACTTTATTACGATATTTATTTTTCCCGATTTTTACAATTTGGGAGCATAACATGCACTTCTGTTATGAAGGGAAATGCCTGTCGTCCCTTCATACTCGTAGTTCCTTACCGGTTCCCTGGATTTTCTACCCTTCTATGCCCTTCTGTTATTACACACTTCCAATGAATATCCCTTCTAGAAATTAATCTCGAAGAGTCACCGATGCCCCGAGAGCTCTAGAAAATGATGTAATAGGGTATTCACAATGTATAGGAACGAGCGGTTTCTTTTTATTTTTATTATTTATTTTTTGCATAACAAGACTAGGAATCTGGAAATTTTTGACAGGATTTTCGAACACTACATACAGCGTCGACGAGAGTTTCGGCCTCCGCCGTATCCTGCAGCATTTTTTTACGAAAAGGCAAACGGAAGAAAATACGGCACTTTCATTTGGGTAGCCCTGTACTTTGAAGAAAAAAAAAATCTGCTATATATTTATCCTCTACAAAAATTTCTGCTCAACTTTCGACAGGGAGGCGTCGCCGTTGCTCAAAACAAGGAACCGTCCTGTCATTTACACAGTTCTGTCCGTTGCCCCCGAGTCAATCTTTACTCAGCATGCCCCTGTTGTGGTAAAAGCAGCGTGACTTGCAAACATTTTACGCCCTATACCGTTCGCATAGTTCATCCCTCTGCCGTGGATGTCGCTCTATCCTGCAATCCCTACATTCGCTTTGTCTTGAACTACTTGCCGTGCTGGACCTGCGAGCAACTACGATACGAGAATATATTCTAATGGCAAAATATGTCATCGAGCGCAAGCAGAAAAATACTTTTAGACAGCATATATTACAGGGTTGACGATGCAAATGGACAGTTTCCGTCAAACCGTTCAAACATTAGATGTCGAGCTAAAGCTACAAAGGCAACGTCTCTGTAGACTTTTGGGTCCGCATGGAGCTAGGTGATTACTTTGATGACAAAAACACGCGAAATATTTCTGAGGTTTGCACGCAATCTTTCGTGCAATCTCTTTTTCGTGGTATGCAGTGATGACGGGAGTGATTAGTCACTCTGTATGCGTCTTCCTGTCTAGGTTACGCTTTCATGTGGGGCTTGGAATAACAGTAATATGTTGCGAAAATGCCATCGTTTCTAAGTTTCTTTGGCATAGCGGCTGCAATGCCATGTGCCTGCTGAACGAAACAGGCTTCTTCCTGCTGGGTTAGCTTGTAACTCTAAACGTGCTGCGTTTAGTGTGCGAGTAATGATTACACGCTAACCGTTTACGCCTTTTTTTTTAATTTTCTTTTTCTCACGGCAATTAGACTACCGCCTTGTGTGGCGGAGGCTCTCGCTCCTACAGTCGAGTGGCAAGATGTCAGAAGAGGCCACGACAGAAAGTAAGCCGTTTGAAGAAGGCAAGCAAGCGGTTTGACGGATATTTTATAAAATTGTTATCTCCGTAACTTCCGTTTAGCGTGGCTCAAATCTAAGCTGGGTAATAAAAGCTCCGGGTTTTAGTGTGGTGGGTGTAAAGCAAAGCAGCATAGCTGGACTTTGTGTTGCTTGTAGCACCTATGGTACGGTAAGGGTGATGGAGCTCTAGGTAACGTCGCGAGAAATAAAATGTCGAAATGGAGCACCCAACTCTATATAAAAGCTTATTCGATTATCGCACTAGTACCGCACCGTATTGCTCTTAAATAGTGACTTGATAAAGAGTATCGGTGCTGATAGCAAAAATGAGCGCGAACTACGACGACGATCAATAAGTTACCCGGTGACACATTGGTCACAAGGCGCAACTAAAGTTCTGCAGTGTAAATCGCAACACTACACCATATTGCTGAACTGTGAAGCTAGGTTGTAGCGCTTAATCTCCACTCCCTTTTTCCTCGTGACGTTCCCGCAATGCCCCAGCAACAAAGGGAGCCTGATCATTCAATGGTGACTGAATGACCATTGATATCAGTGGTCATTGGACATGCGGTGTGGCGCCATCCGGCGTGTAACGTGTTCACTTCTCGAGCAGCATTGGATCCAGTGATTCCTGGGTGGTTGACACGTTGTACGCTGGGCGGCGCTACGCTCATGTTCAATGCCCGTTGGGGTTAATGATCATTGGGACTCCCCATGTGACCAAGTCACCCTAATAGGTCGACTATCAGGAGTATCATAACCAGTGTACGTTGCCTACCACACCTACTTCCTACTGGAAAGCGTTCATGGCAGTGCTTATTTCGCACACATTTCTGATCTACAGACTTCTCTGATAGTGCTCCACACTTTACAGAAAGCGATTTGATATCTCTACAAATTCCAGGTGAGCTCGACAATAAATAACTTTGAGCCGGGAAAGCTTTCGGAATTCGAGTGGCGGCAGTGACTGAAGCACCTGACCTGTGTCCTTCTGACTAATCCTCTCGGTGTCAATATCCTCTGAGTGAATACCGTACGAGTGTCATTTATGAGGTGCGGTGGTGAAAAATTGTGGCCATACCGCGATAAATATGTCTAATACGTACAAAGCTTGCACGATATAAAACTGTTAGGGGTCAGTTTGCGTTCGCAGTAATGATACTTACGACAGGCTAACCCTAGCTTTGCGAATGCTTTGATTTCGCGCATAAATGTAGTTCGCGGAAAACAGCGTAAAGTGCAAGTTCACTTGGAGTGCATCATTGTAAACCACGCGACAACCCGCAATAAGATTATGAAAACCATGCGAATATCATATTTCCATTTTATCAGTTACCACCAGGAAGCATTGCGTATTAGTTCATAAACATTAAAAAATCCCACTGTCGAACTTCACTTCTAATCAACCTAAGTGAGCATATGAATACTATTGCTTTTTTTTTCTCATCATCCATCCCAGATTTCCATAATTCCTAGCACCAAGCCTCTGTGAGAGGCTTTGTGTATTATCTATTCGACTATATCGAGAAGAATATGTCGACATTTCCTAAAGTTAGATGTGGGCCACATATTTCTTACAGGGCAGTGGATAACAGCAATATATCAACAACGTCTGTGATGGACTCGCTTTGTGTTTCATGCATGCTATCACGGAGGAAGCTCGTGTGAAGAATGTTTGGTCTGAAGGCTTTGGTGTTTGACTAAATCTGTATGCATGTCAGCCAGCCACGTCCACGACTTTCAGGGACGAAACCAGAATGCAGTTCTTCGCTTGTACTTTTTCTTGTCTTGGCAGCGCCTTGGAGCCTCTACACTGCTGCTACGCCTGTGGAAATAAAATAATATTAGGATTACCAATTGTTGGAGCTATTGAAAGCTAATTGAGGATGATGACATGAATCTACATTAGCCGCAGCGGTGTCAACGCCCTACCGCATGGTACATAATTATACATACATTATACATACATTACACATACATTATACATACATTATACATACATAATTATACATACATTACACCTGTACATTGAAGTTTGCTAATACTACTGTCACATTAGCGCCCCAGGCACAGTTGAGTTCAACTGTAGTTGCATCGGTGGACTTTCAAGTGAACCCTTCAATGACATTTGCACATGCACAATGTCTGCCCCCATGAACAGCTGCTCCGGCGATTCATGGTGGTGGTGGTGCCGAAAGAGCTCGCCGTTGTCTGTCTCATAGAGGTGGGAAACGTAACGACTAACGCTCTGGGGGGATGTACGTCTTGGGCCGACTTCTAAGGCAACTGTGCCCACATATGTGTGACAACGTCTTAGGAAAACCCAGGAAAAACCTCAGACACCACAGTCGGCATCCGGATTCGAACGCGGGTACCTCCCAATCTCGACGTGACATGGCGATGACGATTCATAAGCTTCTGCACAATAATACTCCCAGACACTGTGCCGTTGACCAACAAGAGTTAATGTGGGACGATGACGATAACACTTGTAGTCTGAACGCCTAACGGAACTAAAGAGTCAGAAGCAGAAAAGTATCCCTGCATTATCGTATATGGTAGCAGCTTTAACAAAGCGTTGTCACGGTAAGACTTTGGTCCTTACCGTCTGACGTAGGTGTTCCATTCGTTGACGCTAGGGGAGCGAAACTCTTCTTGTTGCCTGGAGATTCTGTTGGGACTGTTTCCATTACGAAGTCTTCAGATTTGTCTGCAGAAGTCAGTAACGTTGGAATATGCATCTCTTTAGTACACAGTGGAACATCAACAACAGATACATGACGATGATCATGACACTGACTCTATCATGACATGATTGTTTCACTGCAGTGGAACAGCAACAACAACAAATAGATTATGGCGAAGACATGGGGCGCTGTACCCTGCCCCAGTGCAAAGTGCAACAGCACCCAATCCAAATTCGATTTTCCACATTATATACCTTAGTGTCAGAAAGCAAAACAAAAATGCACGAGCACATTTTGCTTTCTTTTTATTTTCGTGTTAATTCATAAAGCACAGATGAGAATTAACATGAGAAACCAACACGGCCAAAGGTTCGCTCTACTCAAATTCTTTTTTTGTAGTTATTTTTATACGTGTCGTGGTTCGAGAGATGTAAGCCCCCGAGCACACGCAGTGATTTATCCAGTGCCCCCCCCCCCTTAAATTTTTGGAGTCACCCCCTAACTTTTCCTTTACGACATAGCTATAATGATAACTTCCCCCATTTCTTTTTCTCTCTTGTCTTTTTTTTTTTTTTTTTTTTGCTACACACCCCCATTTTTGCGATTCTGGATGAACTACTGAGCAGACGTACGCTAGCGGGGCGAGAAGTAGGGATATTCCTTATTGGTAGTTTTGAGCATATGACCTCTCCCGCGCTGCCCCACTGGTGTAAACGACAGCAGTGACGTCAGTGGCTAATGAGTATCGCGACACTATGCACGCTTATTACCCTTTTGCTGTGAAACTTGACGCACAGGTCTACAATGATGCAAATATAATTGACTTTTAACATTTATTTGGTATGACTTAGGACGAGTTATCCTAACCCGTTGAAAGGCGTACTATAGAGTGTAAAAATTTCTCCTCGGGGAATGAAAGATGATGTTACCTTGACACCAACACAAAAGGAAAGGGATTCATCGGTTGAGTCGTTCGTGATTTATAATCGATAGAAAAAACGCAATGGACCATTTCTGGGTACGCGTATGCGCATGCCCAGCCACTTCTGGCGGCAGCCGCCATGTTTGATGACATGAAAACATGCTGTAGGTATGGTGAGCTAGAAGGACCTTCTAGCTCACCTTCTAGCTCACCATACTGTAGGCTGTGATGCGAGCTGGCGAAGCTTTTTCTCGCAATGCCTATAATGTGTCAACTGCCGAAACATGAAAGGCATAAATGTCGGCCGTATGGTTCTTCCGTTTCCCACAGTACAAGCACCACCGAAAGAAGCGGGAGCCTTGCATTCGCGCTGTTGGGCGCATGAAGAAAGATGGTTTCGTGTGGATGACGACGAAGCACTCACGTGTCACGCTTTCCGTCCTCAACATCTTTCTCTTTGCCGGTGTTGGCGCATGCGCTTTGAAGCTTCCCCCCAATGCCTGTAATGTGTTCTGTCGAACTGTACGAGCGTCGCCATGATAGTTGGCATGAAAACATGGCGTGTTATGAATATGCCTTATCAAGTTCTCGTGTGTTTTTTGGGGAGCATCACGTCTTGTGTGCTTCCACAGGAGCAGGCTATACCATACAAATGTTATCCTGCTGTATCGTCAAAAAATGCCAGCTACGCCCACGTTGTGTTAATTTGTCGTCGTCTTTTCATCATGTCGTCTCTCGCCGCCAGGAGCGACGCTTACATGGAAATGGCCCATTGAGGCTTTCCCTCTTCCTCTTCTAAGCAAGAGGGCGGAACAATGCTGTGGCGGGCTCTCATTGGTCGCCCCAAACGATCTGTGCAATGGTCGCGGAAGGATCGTTTGAGGAGGCCAATCCGAGGCCTCTCTGCATTGTCGCACTTCTTGAGAAGGACAGGAAGAGGGAAAGTTCCAATTGCGTTTTTAATGCGTTAGCATTAGACTCCTCGGTACGCAAGAATCGCGGCGTGGTCTGTCTGTAGCCGCATGCGCGATGTGTGGAGAAGGAAGGATAGAAGGAGAGGGCGCGTGGAGAATGCACGACGCTTCGCACCGGCTAGGGCAGCTGTGGTGGTCGACAGGTTCGGACGTGTCAGAGTGGTCGCGCCATGGGTTATGAAAGCTGTGCGTAGGAGCACCGGCGAAAAAAGGCAGAGGCTGCGGGACGGCGCCGCCAAGCTGAGTCGGAGGAAGCCCGAAAGGCTCGTTTGGCTGCGGATGCCGTCTTGCGTTAGCGTTGTGAAGAGTCGTTGAAGGGATATGTAGCATTGTGAAGGGGAGCTCCAAAGGGGTTTTCAAGTTTTTTTCTATCGATCATAAACTACGAACGACGCAACCTATGAATCCCGTTGCTTTAGTCTTGACGTCAAGATAATAACATCGTTCATTCCGCGAGGAAAAACTTTTTAACGTTAGTGTCCCTTTAAGTAATAGCAGTAGATCGTTTTCCTTAGCAGACTGAAGACTTACCGAGACTGATGCCTAGAAGAAATATATGTATACAGTGCGGTTCGGGACAAAAGTAACAGGGTAAAACAGCTATATAGCGTAAATACGTATTTGACACTGTTTTCCTCCTGCCAGGTTTGGCTGCTTTATGTGCGTGATAGATACCTGCCGTATATTTTTCATAGTCACATCTCGGTTCATGCTGAAATTCACTTACGGTTTGGAATGTCGTGGGAATATTGCGATCTGCATGCGCTGTACAATGGACAGCGCGCCCAGAAACAGCAGATTATGACGACGAGAGTTAGCACGAAGCACGTCACTGTCACAGAGACTGCGATAATGGTTGCCACCCTGAAAATAGAAGGAACAAACCGAGTTGTATGCTGTTAATGACACGGTTGCATGTAATCTCCAGCTCGTGGCGGAGCGATCCACCGGCGGTGTCGCGCACGATGGACTTACACCAGAGCCGCATATTAAAAGGGAGTCTGGCCATTAATGGGTCATGCCTATACCTGAAGCTCCATCCGCTTTTTCAGCTTTCTGACCAATGACGTCTTGAAATATAGGACACTATCAATCAACCTACCCTCACTATTTGTTTCACTATCCGACATGGGCAGCGCCATTATGGGTGGCAAGTGGATTGTATTGGATTGAAATGGATACCTCTCGCTATCTGCAAAACTCGTGGATATTTGGTGCAAATTTGATGGACGCCACATAGGCTGCGCAAGGCACGTTGGGATTTTCGTCTGCTTCCGTCGTTGTACCGCCGCCGGCAGAGCCACCTGCTGGTACACATCCTGTCGTCGGTACGATTTTTTAACTTATCTACATGAATAGTTAGAATAAAAAAGGCAAGTGTAGCGGCGCTAGTGGGATGGTTGGCGGATACCGAGAGCACGGCCTCAGTGATTCTTCTGACTGATTCGTCTGGAAGCACAGCTTCCAACATGAACTGCTTTGTTCCTATTTCCTTTTATTAGGCTGTTGTTATACCGCGCATATCGGCTCAACTGGCGACGAGGATGGGATTGCTGTCTGGAAATGCGACGAAATGGGGACGAAACTCTAGCGCCTACCACGGGCACAGGTCCCGATGGTGCTGTCCGAAGGTTTCGCAGTCCCGGGAGATTCGATCCAGAGAAGAAGACTGGAAGCTTTATGAGATTCGTTCCCAGGCATCGCTACAAGTAGCAAGGCTCACTCACACAGACGACGCAGGGTCACAGACGAGGCGAAGGGTCACAGACGACGCAGACAAATGTGGACTTCTAATTTCGGCGCTCAGTCCGGATGTCTTCAAACGGCTCTACAACTTGTTGCAGCCTCGAAACATCACAGAGGTATCGTTCTCAGAGATTACTCCGAGTTGTCTGAGCACCTTACGCACGAAAGCTTAAAGGAGTTTGAAAGGTACAAACTCTTCTCCACGCATCAACAAGATGGCGAATCAGTCAGGGACTTCGTTCAGCGATTATCTGCAGTCAGTTCTCGTTTCGAATACGAAAAGGAAACGGATGTCCGAGCATGCTCATTGCTCACTGCGTTCATCATTGGCCTTAATGACACTCGTCTTCGTGTCCTGCTTGTGTTGGAAACGAAATTGACGTTAGAATCGGCGATTAGGCTGGCTGAATGCTGCTTAGCCGCGGAGGCTGAATCCAAGCGACTACATATGTGGAGACGGATGTGCACAAGGTGGCAAATAGGAACGCCAGCAGCGCGGCTTGCTACAGATGTACCCAACCCCCCCCCAACCCAACCCCCCCCTACCCAACCCCCTCCAAGAATCACGTAGGCTCCGCACAGAAGAGTGTCATGCCGGTGGGAAGACGGGCCATATTGCAAAAATGTGTCGTTCTTCTGGACCACAGATGAAACAAAAGAAGGGTAAAAGGGTCACGAAGGTAAAGCTTGTGCCTGATGTGTTCCTCGCTGACGAAGAAGATGGCAAGTTCCTGACTTGCAGCGTCGAGGGCAATGAGGTTGTGTGTTGCAGGTAGATACTGGAACCCGAGCAACACTGCTGGACGACCGCACTTAGAAGAAACTGGGCGAGCCATGGCTACGTTCATCTCCATACTGCTTACGTGCTTTTAACAAGGACGAAATTCCACTTCGTGGAGCGGCGGACCTTAAGGCTCCCATCGGTGGAAAAGAAGAGATACTGCAAGCTCTCTTCACCAGAATGCACCATACCAACCTTCTTGTACGAGAGTGGATTCGTAAGCTTGGCGTAAACCTCAACGAGCTATTTCTATTTCTATTTATCTCATTTCCAAAAATACAGAAATGAGGTCCAAGTACAAAAGGCGGAGCCTGACGAGGTACCTGGACCGACAAACAGGAATGCATACAGACAAACATAAACAGTCGGCGGATATCTGTGCGCCATTACAGTGTCTATTGCAACGTGATTATGCAGTAGTAACATTGATAACATTTTTCACATGTACAGTACAAGTACTCCACTGTTCGTGGATGTTCATCTCTCACCTAGATGGTACACACAAAAGAGAAAAAAGAAATACAGCGCTGTGCAAAGTGTCCTTTAGCCAAAGGCACACGCAACCATACTAAGGTTTACCATTTTAAAATAGCTTAATGTTATAATTGACATCTAAATATGAACGGAAGAGTCCTCTGAACTGTGCCTGTGTGTACTCAGGCTTTACAAAATTTGCAAATTTGTTTAAAAATTGAGGCACTAGATAGGCCATGGATTGATACCCGTAGTTGGTTCGCACACATGGCGTTCTGTAATTTCTGAAGTGCCTTAGCCCATACGTCGTGGTTTTAGTTGTAAGGTTTATGCGATTTTCCTTAACTTCTTTATGAATATGAATTCCGAGTTTTAAAATGAACATTTGTTTAACAGTAAGAATGTGAGCGTCGGAAAAGAGGTCTGGAGAAGGAGTAAAGAAGTCGGCATTTGTTAGAAAACGTATTGCTCTTCTCTGGAGAATGTGTAATTTGCCTAGGTTATTTGCTGATGTGTTGCCCCATACTAACAGGCAGTAGGAGAGTTTGGAATCGACAAGTGCGTAATAAATATTGCTCATGAGCCACCTTGGCAGTGCTCTTCTAATACGACTGATAGCACCGATTACCTTGGATAGTTGTTTTGTAAGGTGATCAACATGCGTATTCCATAATAAATTCTCGTGAAACCATACGCCGAGGAATTTTATCTCAGAAACCTGTTCTAAGGGAATCGCATTAATGCTTAGCGAGAACGTCGGGTCGGAGACCTTGTTGATAGATCGAAATATTATGAATTTCGTCTTGCTGACATTTACCCTTAATCGATTTGCTGCTAGCCATCTGGAAAGGTGTTCTAGATAGCTGTTTATCAACGTGGCAAGGTGTGACAGGCTATGGTGGGAAAAAAAGATGTTAGTATCGTCGGCATACAAAATTATATCTGGTGTGTTAGGAATGGAGACGATGTCATTGATGTAAAGAAGGAATAAGAGTGGACCCAGAATGGATCCCTGGGGTACCCCGTACTTTATTAAAAGCTTATTAGATTCATAACCATGAAGCTTGACGTATTGGAAGCGCTCAGACAGATAGCTTTTTATTAATTCGTGAATCTTCCCGCGTAAACCATAGGAATAACATTTTCGCAGTAAAATATCATGCTGTATCGAGTCAAACGCCTTTCTTAGGTCTAGGAATATGCCTACAGTATACCGGTTATCTTCTATATTTTCCACAATCTGGTCTCTGATTCTCATTAATGCGGTTTCAGTGGATTTCCCTTTCTGAAATCCATATTGTGCGTTTGTTATTATGTTATGTTTCAAAAGGAATCTGGTGAGTCTGTCATTTATTATTCTCTCCACCACTTTTGAAAAGAGTGGCAAAACGGATATTGGGCGGTAGTCATTGAGGTCATTTCCATCTCCTCCTTTGCAAATTAGTGTAACTTTGGCCATTTTTAATGCGTCAGGGAAGGTACCCGTTTCTAAAATATTATTATACAAGTAGCAGAGCTTGTCACTAATAAGTGGCAATATGTGCTTTATTGGCTTTACTTTAAGGTCGTCGACGCCAGCAGCCAGCGAATTATCTAATCCGCACAATATCCCCTCAATCTCGGCAACTGTAGCCGGATAAAGATAGACAGAACTCACAGGGAACCAGCCAACGAAGGTTGTAGAACTGGGATCTGCGCTATCTGTTGCCCCAACATTGACAAAATGGTTATTAACCATGTTAGCTAGTTCTAAGCCCTGATACGATATAGAGTCAATGGTTAGTTCTGTAGGGAGCGGTGGTGGGGTGTTACCAAATGCTAAGCTCTTCACAGTTCTCCAGACTTTCTGTGGGTTGTTCCGCTCATTTGTAAAATACCGCGCGTAGTATTCTTCCTTCGCTCTCTTTGTATCCGTGGCTAACTGGTTACGAATGTGTTTGAATTCCTGCCATATCATGCCATCACGCGTTTTTAGGAACCGTTGAAAGAGCTTGTTCTTTGCGGTGATGCGTGAGTAAAGTTCTCTAGTTATCCAAGGCTTCCTTATTTTTTTGGATCGGTGTCTACGCGTTAGTTATTTGTTGGCAAGATATCTGGAGGAGTGGGAGTTGACAAGATCAGTTCGATGTCGACGTTGGAGAAACCTCTGGCAACGTAGTCCAATTCGCAGTCAGCGGGGAAGATGTACTAAAACGTTAGTTCACCTTCATCTCAAACAGGACGCCCGACCAAGGTTCTTTAAGTTCCGCCCCATTCCATTTGCGACTCGGGAGGCAGTTGCAGCTGATCTGGATCGTCAAGTCAAGAACGGCGCTTTGAAACCTGCCGAAGTCTCGGAATGGGCCACTCTCATTGTAGTCGTTCCGAATCCAAATGGGGCTGTAAGAGTTTGTGTGGATTTAAGTGTTACGATGAGTCCCCTGATCGAGATTACGCAGCATCCCATACTACGGCCAGAGGAACTCTTGGCAACGCTAAACGGGGGCGAGAAATTTTTCAAACTAGATTTGTCCAAGGCGTTCCCCCAGATGCAAATAAACTCTTGGTCATCAACACTTATAAAGGTCTATATCAGTTCAACCAAATGCCGTTCAGAATCGCGTCTGCACCAGCGGTGTTTCAACGTATCATGGAACAGGTGAGTACCTTGACCTTGACAGGTGAGTACCTCTGACACCCGCCGAATCAAGGTACGCCCAGATAGAACGGGAAGCTCTCGCCATAATTTCTGGTGTCAAGAAATTTCACCAATACCTTTGGGGGAGGAGGTTTACGCTCTTCACAGACCGCAAGCCTCTAACAGTGATTTTGGGTCGTCCAAAGGCATCCCCGTTACTACAGCCAGCCGCTTGCAACGCTCGCCTATCATCCTTATGAGTTACACATTTGGCGTCCAGTTCAAGTCGGCATTGAACATCGCAAATGCTGACGGTCTTTCAAGACTTCCAGAAGGGCCTGATCTGCAATTTGATCAGCAAATGCAACATGGTATTTTCAACGTCGAGGATGAAGAAACAAATGCTGTCCAAGATTTTCGGATGTCAACCCTTCCGGTCACCACGAAGCGGATCGCTGAAGCCACACAAGAAGATTCATGTTTAAAAGAAGTAATACAGTTTATTACAAACGGCTGGCATGAGAGAACCGAACCTCACTTCGCACCATATTTTCAACGACGAGCGGAGCTGACGACTCACAGAGGATGCATACTTCTAGGATTACGTACTGTAGTTCCTGACAAGTGTCGCGTGCAGCTACTGAACACTTTTCATGACTGTCATGTCGGGTAGACAAAGATGCTTGCCCGCTCATACATGTGGTGGCCAAGCCTCGATAAAGATACCGAAACCACAGTGAGACGTTGTCATCAGTGTGCAGCCATACCAGCCCAGGAGTCCCCGGTTCCACTTCATCAGTGGGAGCCCCCCGACAAACCCTGGTTTCGACTACATGCAGACTTTGCAGAGATGCATGGGAAACATTACCTCGTAATAACAGACGCATTCAATAAGTGGTGCTGCCTATAGCAGCATCTTGAGCAACGGGGACAATAGATGCAATGAAAGACATTTTCGTGCAGCATGGGCTTCCACAGGTTCTGGCGACAGATAATGGACCTCCCTTCACCAGTCAACAGTTTAATGCCTTCCTTGCTGAACTTGGAGTTCATCACGTTCGGACGCCTCCGTATCATCCTAAGTCCAACGGACAAGCCGAGAACTTCGTACGAACATTCAAGACAGCGCTATCTCGCTCAGCAACGGAGGGGAGAGAAACCTTCAGTAAGTTCCTGTTCAAATACCGAGTAACGCCGCATGCATCTACAGGACGTCCACCGTGCGAGCGGCTCAACAGCATGCACTATTGGTCTGTGTTGAGTGATGTTAGGCCCTGTGATCCTTTCTCGATTCCCAATGCATGGATGCTGGTGCCAGAGAACGAGAAAAGCGTTGTCATGATAAACGGGCACGGGAGCGATCGTTTGCATGCGTGTGGATGTTTGACCTACAGAGAAAAGGTCACTGGAATACCGGAAACATTATTGTAAAGGAAGCGAGAGTGATCCTCCACGTGCGGAATGCTGATGGGAAGGTTCATCGTGTAGATAAAGACCATCTTAAGCTCAGAGAATCTTTGGAATCGTGAGAAAGCGAATTTTCAAAGATAGTGACAGATCGACATCTTGTGCTCGAGGAACCGGAATCTCCTTTACCATTTCCTGAAGTGGAAGACCCGCCATTGGATGACGGAAATCGTCATACGTCCTTGAGTACCAATGGATGGGCAAGCTATCGCACCTTCGAGTGAGGCAACACCGACAGGTGGCAATACACGCCAATACCCCTTGAGAATCCGTCGTCCCGTTGACCGCTATTTCTCGACCTAAAGGGGGAGGTATTGTAGTGGCGCTAGTGGGGTGCTTGGCGGACACCGAAGACGATGCGCGAGAGCACGGTCTCAGTGATTCTTCTGACTGATTCGTCTGGGAGCACAGCTTCCAACATGAATCTTGTTCCTATTTCCTTTTATTAAACTGTTGTTATCGCCGAGACTGGGAGGTGACACGGGTTCGAATCCTGTCACCGGTTGTGCTGTCACAGGTTTTCCCTGGGATTTCCGAAGACTTTCCAGATGAATGTCGGCACAGTCCTCCCTGAAGTCGGCCCAGGACGCATACTAACACCTCTGTCCCCCACTGCTTCCTGCTGTCCTCTCTCCACCTATCCACGTCTATACGCCGCTCATAGCCACAGTTGCTTCGCGGCGCTAACAACGAAAAAAAAAAAGAAACTGTTGTTATACCACGCATATCGGCTATCTCAGCAAAAATGTTCATATCCATCAGCTTCAGTAATTAATTTTAAAATTGTGCAGCACAGTGCCGTTTTTGTTGTGATTTCCTTGTGATCGCCGTGTTCACTAGGCCTAACATTGACGACAAAACCTATTATTTTTGGTTGTACATCGATAGCGGATATCAGTTAAAACTGATTTTCGAGAAACGTATATGATGATTTAGATCTGCAGCGTAAAATCAGAGTAGTCTGTGATTTTTTTTTTTTTTTGCACGAAATTCCCGCATCACCGTTTTTGTTTTCATCGCCATTTTGGGTAGTAGTAAGGTGTCATGGCGACCCCCGTGGTTACATGCAAACCTATCAGAGGCACGGAACTGTGACTGACAGGTCGAGCCTCTTTTTGGGACTCCTCCCAAAGGCCAGACTCGCTTTTAATATGCGGCTCTTACTTACACCAATATCGTCTCCTATATAGGGGAGGCCGCGCGCAGACCCGCACGCCTTAAGGATCGTCTGTTGCGAAGATATATGCTACCATGCATCATCTTTCCAATAGGTGACGATGTGTGGCGCAGGGGTCCGCGCGACCACCTCTCGGAAACTGTATTGGCATAGCTGTAGGCTGTGGCATATACAGTGGCATATATTACTGACATCAGGGATAAATCCTTCAGTTGCAGTGTACCGTCTCTCATGTCTGTACGGAGACCGAGCGGTACCGTTAGAAAAAAAAGCTAATCGTTTTTGCTTCTATCCCGCCAGCTTCAGCGTAATCCCCTCATGTAATATGCACCCCTTATGCCCTCGGGCCTTGAAGGGCCTAATTAAATGAAATGAAAGTCGTGTACTGGAGCTAAAGTTGATTGCAAGGCTTCTCTTACGTAACGCTGTCAATGCATGCAAAAGAAAATCTAGGGGTGCAGACCTTGCGCTGACAGTGCGATGCCTTATATGCGGGATGTTGAAGGCAACGGCAGGGCATCATGTCAAGCCTATGCCTTGCGTAGCCATGGAAGCAGTCGTACACGCTGTCGTATTTACTATGTTCGTCCTGTCAGCGGAGGTGGAAGTTTCAGTAGAACCACCGATGATACAAGTTAAGAATTACAGTCACGCAGGTATATTTCTGCCAGCGGAGAATGAAGTCTGCTCACATTGAGAGTGGGACACACGATAAGATGGCGGAAGCAAAGGAGAAGGGTAGCCAATACACACATTTCCTTAGCACGGATATTTTACGCGTTTCCTTTTAAAGCATGCAAATCTGCTCCAAGTACGTCATCTCCGACGAGTGTTAACGGAACATGAGCAGTGTATACGAGCAGCAGTGACGCGCATTGGCGCCGTCACGAGGGGTGGAGGTGGGGGGCAAAGGGGGACGTTGCACCCCTGGCTTCCAGAAACGTAGGGTTTCTGAGCTAAGACAATGTAGGTGCGGGCGCAGTTGACGCACCACCACTCCAAACATTCTGCCCTACCACCCCTCCCTGAAAAAAATCCTGGCAGCGCTCCTGGTCACGTGCCTCTCTAAGCGAATCACAGACGGCTTTGGATTTGTGGGCGGAGTTGACCTGTAGCAGTTCGCTTGTATAGCAGCAGCTCGAAAATCTCCTACGCAATTTACACGCGAAAGTAGTTTCCCTTTCAGGCGTCCGCACATGCGCGTCTTATTTCTCTCTGTCTCCTCTATGCCTTCCTAACGTGATAATCCCAGGAAGAAACCACAAGCAGGCTCGAAATGAAATGTAATTCACGAATACAAGTTGTCTCGTCCTCCCCGCTTAGGCAAAACAGCACGCACGTGGAAGCTGCACTTAAATTCGTGTTGACAGGAGAGAGCCAGCCTGAGCGTCTATCCAGGAACATCGGACGTACAGAAAACGCTACATAATGCAGGTCCTCACAAAAGAGCCTGTCGAGAGCACAATGTAGATAAAGAGTAGGATTATGAAGTACCTCTCGGCGAAACACGCCACTTTGCATTGTTGACTAGAAAGCGCGCGTAGTTCTCTCAGATAGAAGATCACACATCAAGAGGTTACGATGATAATACAGTGCTCTTGGGTACTGATTTACATTCCTTCTTGCAGAGTTGTTTAGTGCACGAAATACCGTTTGATTCTATGTTGTGTTTAGAGGCTCAGAAGCCTGAGTATGAAGATTTTTTGAGGCAGGTGATATACGTACGTGTTATCAATCTCGTAGAACCACTTGTCTGCAGGGCAGCACATTGTGGGCTGCTCCGGACCACAACATTCTGTATATTCTTCCGGGTGGTATATTCCAGGGCAGTGGTAGTGGTAACGGCGAGGTCCCGTTCCGTTGGAGCCCACGAAGTCTCCTTCCACGTACCTCGTGCAGGTCCGCGCTCCTGACGTGTGGCCAACATGGGGGATGAAGCGATAACAAACGTGAGGAATACGCTTCATACATATCTGAGCGCCATATAGTCAAAGTGGCTGTATAGAGTGAAGAAAGAACACATCAAAATGGCATGAACCCCAACGGAGATTCACTTGAGCAAACAAGACTCTTCGAAGACCTGTTTTTCTTTATTTTCTTACTTAAAGTAGTACAGAAGTCATTTTTAGCATCCTGTTTTCTTTCTACAAAACGGTTAAGTAGGCCTTTAAAAAGCACCATGAGAAGTAATTCACCCCACAGAACCATAATTATCGCAGAATTTGAATTTAGCGTACGCCGCAAAAAACGACCGTGCGCAATGGTGGTGGAGAGCAATACCAGCCTGTGACCTTCCGCTGACGCTACAGGGTCCGGGCTCACTGATTGGTTTAGAGTATCGTCTGCTAGTCAGCTCTTCAGGGCTCTGAAGAAGCATTGCCCACAAGGAAAGGCACGCGCGACAAAATGAAATCCATCCATGCCCATGGTCACCTTTTCAATTCCTAATCCCCCCCCCCCGACGGAGCCCCCCCCCCCCCCAGGTTTACCAACTACAAAAAAGAAAGCCCTCACACACAAAAAGGAAAAGAGACACGCAACCAAGAAAGAGGAGAGACCCCAGTCTTGCTATAGTGAATACCGAGAATCCGCACCTCATTCCTAACAGGAATCCCGAATGGAGACGGACAGGAGGGAGTGACATTAATGAACAGCGCAGCGCTTTTTTCTCTGTTGATTCGCGCATTCGATACTCGACCGTATCTCTCTAAAATAACGAGAACACGACCTATCGAGTCCTCGTTACTGAGGGTTAAGGAGAAGTCATCTGCATACGCGAAAAGAGGGAGGTTCCACGAGCCTGGCAACGGAAACATAACAGGTCGAAGGCAGGTTGCTAAGGTTTCTAGGAGAGGACTAAACACCATGGCATACAACGCCGGGGACAAAAGACAGCCTTGCCGCACACCGGTCATGATGGGGAACCTACCGGAAACGCCCCCGTTCACGCCGACAACGGCAGAGGAATCTCTGTATAGGGCCTTAATCCAGCCCACCACTACGGGAGGAAAGCCAGCCACCTCCAGTACACCGAACATATACCCATGATGCACCCTGTCAAACGCCTTATTCTGGTCAAAAGACACCAGTACCGCGGGTTGCTGACGCCTGTGCGCCCAGTAGATGGCGTCACGCAGGGCCTGTGTGTGCAATTTGATTGACCGACCAGGAACAGCACATACCTGACAGGGGTGAACTACAAGACCCAGGACTAAGGAAATACGCAGAGTTGCGGTCGAAACTATCTTGTAGTCCGTATTAAATATGGAAACAGGCCGATGCGCAATCGGGTCCCGCTTCCTAGACGGGTCTTTGCATAGTAACGTTACCACACCCTCTCGCATGGACGGGCAGAGGAGGCCGTTCGCCAAACAGCCATTGAATAACGCTGTCAGCGGGCCAGAGAGCGTACGCCAGAAGCACTTATAGAATTCGGCGGGGAGACCATCGGAGCAGGGAGACCTTCCAGTTCGCAGGGCCTTAACGGCGGCCGTATACTCGTCCAGTGTAAACGGATCTGCGCTAAGGACGAAGTGCTAGTGTGTCGGCAGAAAGCTTTGCGTTTCGTCATCAGCAGGCACGACTGCGCCGTACAAGGCGGCGAAGTGGTCACGAAAAATTGACCGAACGGCTTCTGGACTAGCCTGAACAGACCCGCCAGACGTCACCAGCTCCGCAACAGCATTTGGAGGGCGACGAAAAAAGCGGCCAAGAAGAAGGCGGGAGCAGCAGGACTCCTGTGACCAGCACTCAGCTGCATGCAACGCCGCAAAGTGTTCCCAGGCACGCATCTTGTATTGTTGACTCTATGAGATGAGCCACAGAAGATTGTGTACTCATCTTCCTAAGCTTTCCCTAACCATTTATCCCGCTTGTTATCCCACTTGTTATTCGTATCTCGCCTATTTCTATCCGTTATCTTTAGAGAGGCAAGACGTCTCAGAACGTCCTGGATAGCATCGTCGTTGCCAGGTCCCCCCGACCCCGGAAACAACACCACTTTTACTAATGGCAGATCGGATCTGTACCATAGTATCCACGGAGCCACCATTACGTCATATATTCGCCGTCGCATACTTTCGACGGTGTGGTGTAATGGTCGCAACCGCGAATGATCAATTCATGGTGCTTGGCTTCCGGAAGACATTCCGCGGACCAGACGATAACTGTAGCGGCTTACTTGCATAGACATTTTACCACAGCTCCTATCAGCTTCTGCGGCCCGGTTGTAAGGTGTACCCCACGTGCGCGGGGTCCAGGGGGTGACTCGGGTTCCAATCGATCAACTGGCTGCCGTTCTTGTCAGAGTGTTTACGCTGGGATTTTTGATAACCGTAGATAAAACTCTTTGTTGCTGTTGTTTTTCGTGTTTTTTTATATTGATGTCACTGTTTCTATCACAAGCAATCGCTAATTAGGTTTCTACTTTTAAGTTTTTTTGATTCGGCAAAAGTCGTGAAGCGTCCACCGGTGCCCTCAATTTTTGGGAAATTTTCGGGAGTTTTCGGGGGTTCTTCAAAAGGTATCTCAATAAAAGTCAAAAGTTTTCAGAAATTGAAAACTCTGCTAAACACTCCCCGACCAAAACACCGAAAAGTCGGAACCCTAAACTAATGTGGGACAAAAAACAAACAAACAAAAATATATGCACACCCGCCTTGGGAACAGCGCCCTGCTCTATTTACGGTTATTTGCTCCTGTATGAAATAACTATCCACCTGGGTAAGCTATATTTATACCCTGAACTCCCCTCTTTACGTTTGCGAACAAATCGCAAAACTTTCCACATGTAACGATGAAGGCAGCACGCCGATCACTAAATGCGGTCTTCAAATCCACCGGATGCGCTCTGACGTTCTCTGGTAACGGCAGTTGAGGAAAGTGCAAGAATAGTCACATTAGGAATCAACCCGAAAATAACGCACGATTCCAATTTGGTTTAATGGTCAGCCCCATCGTTAGCGCTATTCATTAACGATGCGATTTAAAACGCTGGCAAGATTCCATATCCATTCGCCCGAATTTTACGACAGTTTCTTCATTAGCTCGGCCACAGTAATGAAGCCTGGTTTTCTCGGCTTTCGTTTCCCTTAGGTGCTTACGGGCAATTACACCTGCTTGTAGGGTGCGTGTTTGCAACTTTAATATATGCAATGTGCTTGCTTTTGCAGTGAATGTTTTTTTGGCCATGGTATGTTGCGTTTACAACAGGAACTGCAGACATCGTTATAAGTTTTACTACCCATGCAGAGTTATTCTGCATGATATCGTAACATACTCATAAAGAGAAGATTCGATGAGGGCTTCCAAGCACCCGTGTATTGAAGCGATTACTTTATAGGGCCAATCACCACGTGACGGCCTTATATAAGCCCATCACTTTATACACACATTTGAATGAGTTCGGCGCAATGCCTGCCCGAATATGCAGCCACCTTTTATGTGTAGGAACGTCGCGACACTTTTGACACTTACAGTGTATTCACACGAGCGATATTCGCCCAGAAGCGGAAGATGCGAAAACGTCATAGCATCCTGCTGTCACGTGAGCCCGAGCGCTCGACGTCGTGCCTTCACGTACACCGCTAATCGTGGGAAATCTGCTGCGACACAGCCACAAGATATTCCGTAGCAGACGACAGGAAAAGACGCTGACGGTGTCGTCTGCTAAGTGCGCAGTACGCCACTCCCGATATTCCGGCACCGTCTGAATGCTCAACACAACACGAGACGGAACTTCGGCTCAGTGAGCAGCGTTATCGCTTTTTCTTCCAGTAGGATCTTCCGTGAGGATGTCACTCGCGTGAATACAGGTCCGCTCGCCACGAAATATTCCTTACTCGTCTGTTTGCGTCGTCTGCTATAACAGTATCGCTTCGAGCTCTCTCCCTCGCGTTTTCTAACGGATGTTCCATCGTTCCTTCGAGCGTTGTTCGCATACTCTTACCATTTCTTCTGCCACACCACCTTGACGTGGGTTTTCCTCAACACTCTTCTCCTCTGTCATCTCGCCCGATTAAGTATGCAGATACCAGGTCATGAACTAAGTTCTACATTGCTTCGAAGAATGTTCTTGTAACAGACAGGCAGGTGGATCGGGATAGAGTCCCTTTACCGGTCGTGTTTCTCTGTGCTTTCCTAAAACGTCTGGTGGCAAATGTCGGCACAGCATCATTTAAATTCAGCATAGGACACAGGTCCAGGATGCAGCAAAACGTCGCCATGGTTACCAACTCGTTAAGTTTCAATATGACTTTCGAGCGCAATCGAAGGAGAAGACTAGCTCTTTCATCATCAATATCAGTGGCTCCGTAATTTTTGGTTGTGCATTTTATGTTACAAAATTCAGTTACGTGTTCGCTTAAATATTTTATATAATCCTTTATCCCTCCTTTATACTCCTTTATCACTCCTATAGAGGCATTGTGCATTATACAGGGAACCACATTCGTTACCTGAGGTCACACCGCATAGACATTCTATATTCTTTATAAGATTGTATATACAGAAAATTTATTTGCATACGACCGAATATTGCTGGCGATATTTACAACGCATAATGAAACGTACCGAGCCCAATAAACTACACAATGATGTATACGAATATTCCAAACAACAACACTAATTCAACAGTTGGTCAGTTATTTGTACAAAATAACTGTACAGTTATTTGCATGTACGTACGTATACCCATTGGTGTGCAGGGATAAAATCTTCCCGAAGATGTGCGTCTATCGCAACTGGTACATTGGCTGAGCACTCTATACAGCACTTTCTTTTTTTCTTAATAAACATATCCCCCCCCCCCACTCTATGCAATCTCTCACTCGCAGTATATTCTGGTGTTCCACTGTGCACAAATTGTTCGCGAGCAGTTGCACCGTAATGGGATAAACCTTCATATTCTTGCGAACGTGTTACGTTGAGTTCATCCGAGCCGGATAAGCGAACATTTATAACTGCCGACGGTTACTTGTAGATATAATGAGTTTCCGCTCAGCAGTTAAGCTTCGGTGGCGTGCAATGTGCGCTAATCCCTGCATAATGCTTTTTGATAGATGACGCTTCTAACTTGGGCTGATGTGGTTGTAATCTAACGCAATCGTGACTGCTTTGTAATTAAGGCACAGATAACTCAGTGAACTTAAGGAAGGCAAACTGGGTAGTTTGCTTGAGTAATTCGGTGAATTGCAATAAGCACATATATCTTAAATCAATTGCTCTGCTCATGATTCCGTGAAATATACTTGCAAACCTACCCGCGAATTCATATGAAGGCAATTGCCTCAGGACATAGATATGTATCGCGACTTGACTTGCTGCTGCCTTGGGAGAGTGTCAATGCACTTCAGGGACCCGACTCGGCTTGAAGCGTTCTTACGCAGCACTTGACACGTGTGGTGAAAATTTCAAGTCAGCGGTCGGGCTACCTTGAACCCAACCTGGGTAGCGCTCCAGTATTGCAGCTTCTGGAAGCTACATGACACTCAGAATCTTGACTTGTCTTGGCTTTACATGAGCGGATGCGTCATCAATTTGCTTACAGGACCTTTGCAGAAGTGTTGGTGCCAGACGACAGGTGTAACACATATTATGAGTCCTGACGCTGAGAAATGTCGTGTGTTTCATACTGCAAAGCAAGTGCAGAATTGTGCGAAAATCCTCCCAGACGCAGTTACAGTTAATATGCAGCAGGTAATGGGTACAGTAAGTAATTCTCAAATAAATCAGTAAATCAGGGTTCGTGAAACACGCAGACAGTCTTGAGCGAAGGTAGATCTTGGTCCAGACTTGCACAAGTCAAGATGGAGCTTCAAGTCAAGTCACATTTATGAATTCGGGGGTTGCTCTGTGTACATTCACTTGCAGTTTGTAGTGCAATAGTGCACTACAGTTTGCAATCTGGTCTCCTATTTCGATTTTGGTGCATGTTACCTGAAGTAGTGCGTGCAGTTCTGACGCGGGTTTTATTTTATTTCGATATCTTATGATTTACTGACCTCGAACTCAGCTCCTTGGTCCTAAGCGTTGCTAAGCGCTTTGGTTCATTTGAGCTGCGACAGAGTTCAACAACCAGAATATTCTTATTTTTCCACGTGTTCAACGCTCTTCTATGTAGTGACCTAACAGTGCCACTAAACATCTGCCGTATTACAGCATCATCAACCGTCCACATCAAGATCTCGACCTCATGCACGCGCGCGTTCATCAACGTAAGCGACAACCCCAGCCGGCGCCAAATTCCCACGCGGTTATTCAACCTGAGCCTTAACTGCCAACTCGCAGTTCCCTCTAATCAATCAATCGATACGTCACGCGTGACATCATAAGGGTCTACCTTCTGTAAATGGAACGCTACGCTATCTCCTTCGTCGCACATGGACTGTGTGCACTGTACACTTTCCAGACCGTGTACCACGCCCGGTCGGGGGCTTAGGTCTGCCCTGGCGACAGTGCGGCTGGGACGCACTGGCGCCGGGGTGGCGCTCGGCGGTCGTGACTACCGCGTAAGAGACAGAGAGAGAGGGGGAAGTGAAAAAGGGGATATGGAAGTCGCTTGCCATTTGTTGGCTGCTCCGAAGCGCGCGGGTCGGTCTTCCTCTTTTCCGCTTTCCACATCGATTTGTTCCCCATTTCCCCTTTCTTTCTTGTCTATTTTCGAGACGAGTTGTTAGGATCTTCCCCTGGAGGCAATCGTTGAAGAGAGATATTTGCTGACGGCGCTTTTGCGCCAATAACCGTCTCTGAAGTGCAGGTGTTTCGATGCTCGAAAGGAGACTTTCTAATTCTTGGACGGTAAACAGATTTGTTTTGTCACTCCATTAGAGGACGTGCCAGATTGTAACTGCTGGCTTTTCAGACGTTTCTGCTTTCTCTCTTTATTGGCAGGATGGGGGATCTTTTTGGGGGGATGTCGTAAGATCTTTTGGAGGAGGGTGTTAGTGGGTGTGGGAGTTAGTGGGTGTTAGCTTTACCAAACGAAAATTATGTTCCTGCAAGAAGTATGTTGCATCGCGTACTGCCTGATCTCAGCAGTCCCTGCTTGTGTCCCCTGCACCGGGGTTTTATCGCTTTTGATCTCAGCCTTGTACAGATACAGGTATATTGTGCGCTGCTAATTTCAAATGCTGTCATTGCATATTGAGTTATGAATCTTGTTGTTCGAAAGCAAATAATGTCGTAACTTGCAGTACAAATTAAAGCAACGTGGCCGTTCAACTGCGACCAGTTTTTACTAATATTGCCACTTGGTGTTTTATGTCTTCCAATCACACATATACAATCCCACACGAGTCATGCGTAATTTTACGCATTTCGAAACGCATGCGTCTACAGCAAAGGAACGGGAAGTTTGAGAAGTTCAAGATGTCCTGTACATTAACATTGCAATGTAGACGAAGCTATCCCGTCCATCTTTGCATCCGAAGCAGAACAGAAACACAGGTCATGTGTGCTTTTGATCATTGCGCAGCTCCACCATTTCAGTGCCTATGCAATGAGTAATTTCACGTTTAGTGCGCATGCGCTCCACTACCTCATCTTTAAAACCACCAGCACGCACAGAAGGAGCGCTTATCATGAAATGAAAGCTCCAAACGCTATAGCGCCACCAAACGTCGCTGCTTGCAGGAGGGGATCTATGTTTGAGATCTTCCAATAGCCATACCGGAACCGACAACACAGCAACACTACCCGTGATATCAAGGAATTATTTTCTGTACTGAGAAGGCGCGTAGCGTGCAGTGCGTACTTTCTAACAGGCTTCGCAGTGATGAAAAAAGTAGGAAAGTACAACGTTTTTTATTACAAAGTACAGCGTGATTTGGACCATTTATGAAATGTGAACTACCCCTTGCTTTATCAAAATGCCTGCTTGCCTCTTCCTTTTGGTCCTCTTTATCTTGTTTCTTTGTTTTGTTTTTTATGCCCGCATGTTTTACGATCTCTAAGGTAACCCCTGAGGAAGTCGATGTGTAACAGAGCACGCTCTCAAGAGTGATTGTGGGTCGCCGTCTCACCGTTTCCTGCTGAGCGTCATAAAAGTTACCGTGCATAAAACATGGTCCACCTGACCCGCGTAGAACACTGAACAAGCACAGACTGTCGCATACGTATTCACGAGAGATATATTGGCGCGGTTCACTGGGAGTGATCTGTCTTGTTTTTTTTCTCTCTCCCTTGATGCAAAGAAGCGCTGGAATAGCAATACAAGAAGCAGAAGTGTTTGGACATGAGGATTTATAGCGCTGGCGAAGGTAACCGTTCGTTTGCGGAGTTTATGGGGTGTTGCAACCGAAGGTCCAAATGGTTGCGTGCAGGCAGGGAACCAGGCAGAAGAACGTCTCGGGTAACAAACAACGTTTAATCACATGTTGAGGCAATGATGACAGCAGAATGTTCGGGTCCTCTGGATCCCGCGCTTAAATATATTACAATCCGGAAGCTGATGTCACAGTAGCTGATTGTATACAAGTCGAGACGTCAGCTCCGGTCCAAATAGTGCCTGGGAATGGGGCCAAACTTTCGTTGTTTCGTGGCGTCGTGTCCTGAGTCTGTAGGTCACGATGCTACCCCGTTATTGTTGGAGCCTCCAAGGTCCGGCTGGCCGACGGGATGAATAGGTTGGTTATCCGCTCGTGACCCGCTTTCCCTAAATGTTGCGCTGCAGAATGTGGGAACGGGTTCACGTGGCATGGCGAAATCAAGCGAGTCGTAACAGCATCTCCGCCGCCGGGCTGGTCATCGCTAGAGGTGCAGTTCCTGTCGCTGCTCCGCTGAGTCGATGAGTAAGTTCTCTGGAGTATTCTGTTTCCTGCAGTGGCCTTGTCCAGCAGCTCGCACAAGCTGGCCATCTCCGATGAGTTATCTTTGCTGCGGCTGCCCTTCACTGTCTTTCAAACAAACACGAAGCAAACAAAAGGAAGTACAACGACAAGACAAACATTCATCAAAACATAACCCTAGCACAGACGAGTGCCGGTTCTTCCTGTCGTATACCAGACTTCATTGATATGTGGCAGTACTCGCCATATAAAACCCCGCAAATCCCAGAATCGTTAATGAGTTCCTTCAGTGAGAGGTGTAGCCAAACTACAAAATGAAGGATATTTGTCACACAGTTACTCGTGCCATTCTGTTATATGTAAAAATTCATACAATTATGTACATTTTCCTATTTACAAATTTTGGAAGCACAACAATGACTCATCTGTGAGGCTAAAAACAGCGACTGAGCCCGTCTGCGTTTCCGTTTTCGCTCCCTCTTTTGTAGCGGATTTCGAAGCTGTATGACTGGAGTGCTAAGCTCCACCGGAGCAGGCGACCATTCTTTGAAGACATATTTTGCAGCCAGGTTAATGGACAGTGATCGGTTTCCACGACGAATCTCGATCCCGCAAGGTAGCATGCCAGCTTCTGTATTGCCCAGACCAAACAAGCGCATTCCTTTTCTGACGCGCAATACGCCTGCTCCCGACCAGTCAGCTTCCTGCTGATGAACAAGATCGGACGTTCACGGCCTCCTTCGTCGAGTTGGCAGAGTACTGCCCCAATTCCCCGATCACTAGCGTCGCATTGTACAATGAAAGCGCGGTTATAGTCCGGCGCATTCAGAATTGGCTTGTGAGTAAGTGCATCTTTTAACCTACGAAAGGCATTTTCTTTTGTTTCATCCCAATTCACCTTATTGGGTTCAGATTTTCGAAGGGCATCTGTGAGAGGGCTCGCTATATCCGAGAAATTCTTGATATAGTGCTGATAATATCCTGCGAGTCCCATGAATGCCCTTATCTCTCTTTTCGTGGTCGGTCGGGGGTAGTCTGTAATGGCGGCAATTTTGACGTCAGCTGGGCGGCGATGCCCCTGGCCCACAACGTGCCCTAAGTAGCTTACTTCCCCTTTTCCTATTTGGCATTTCTCTGCCCGTACCGTCAGTCCTGCTTCTCTAAGCCTTTCTAAGACCACTCGCAGGTGTCGGACGTGGTCTTCCCAGGTGTCTGAAAAAATCGCGATGTCATCTAAGTATGGAAGCGCGAATTCCCCGAGTCCGCCAAGAACGCGATCCATAAGATTGGAAAAACAGAACGGGGCATTTTTCAACCCGAAACTCAACATCCGTGGGCGGAATGTTCCCAATGGTGAAACAAAAGCAGCGTAACGGCTAGCGCGGTCTGACAGGGGCACTTGCCAGTAGCCGCGAACTAGATCTAGTGTGGAAATGAATTTTGCCTTACTTACTGTCTCCACCCTCTCTTCAATGTTAGGTATAGGATACGTTTGGTCTCGAGTAATGGCATTTAGCTTCCTATAATCGATGCAGGGCCTAGGGTCTTTTCCTGGTACTTCCACCAATATCAGTGGCGAAGTGAAGTCGCTTTCTCCTGGTTCAATTACCCCTAGATCCAGCATTCGCTTTATTTCCGCTTCCATTATTTGCCTTTGCCGGGGAGACACCCGGTACGGTTTAGAACGAATTGGTTCATTACTGGTGACCTCAATATCATGTTTTACCAAGGTAGTCTTTCCAGGTCTGCTCGAGAAAACACTATGAAACTCTCCCAGTACGCGCTTCACATCGCACAACTGTTCCTTTGGCAAACTATGGCAGTTACCCATTTTAATCAGCAGTTCATCAACAGTGAATTCCATGTCGTCCCCTAAAGAGGGTATATCCGTGGCCATTTCTTCAGGCACATTTAACGTCAGGTTCACAATCGCCTCGCGCTCTTTGTACGGTTTCATGAGGTTGCTATGGTAGATAGTGACATCCTTGCGCCTACCCTCCATTTTCACGGCATAATTTGTTTCCGAGAGCTTTTGTATCACCCGTGCTGGCCCTTCCCATCGTACATCGAGCTTATTCTGCTTCGATGGTTTCAAGATCATCACTTTGTCATCGACTTCGAACGTCCTGGCTTTTGCTGATTTATCGTAGTAAGACTTCGATTTCTGTTGAGCGCTCTTCATGTTGGATTCTGCTATTTCCCTAGAGCTATGAATTCGGTTAAGCAGATCCAGTACATACTGCACAACAGTCGGATCCTCCCCTCGTCCTTCCCACGTTTCCCTCAGCATGCGCAACGGCGTCCGCAACGCGCGTCCGTACACTAGCTCAGCGGGGCTGAAGCCGGTAGCCTCGTGAGGAACCGAACGGAGGGCAAACATTGTGGCTGGGAGACACGATTCCCAATCCGACCCATGCTCAAAGCATAAAGCTCGTAGCACTCGCTTTAAAACTGAATGCATCCTTTCCACGCTGTTAGTCTGAGGGTGGTGTACAGAGCTGTGGATTATTTTTATCCCGCACTTTTCAAAGAAAGTCGTAGTCAAATGGCTTGTGAACACGCTGCCGTTATCACTTTGTATTTCCGCGGGGAAGCCTACCCGTGTAAATATCGACAACAACGCGTCCACCACTTGTGTCGAACTAAGCTCCTTGAGCGGCACTGCCTCAGGGAATTTGGTCGCCGGGCAAAGTGTAGTGAGGATGTAACGGTGGCCTCCCTTCGTAGGAGGTAAGGGCCCCACAATATCAATTACCAGCCTCCGGAAGGGTTCTGTGATTACCGGTACGAGGCACATTGGTGCTTTTAGTTTGTCGGTAGACTTCCCTACCCGCTGACAGGTGTCACAGGACTTCACCCAATTTTCTACGTCCTTCCAGCAACCCGGCCAGTAGTACTCGGAAGTTAAACGCGCCTTGGTCTTCCGCACACCGAGGTGTCCCGACCACGAGTTACCGTGTGACAAGTGCAATAGGTCCTCTCGGTACTTCTTCGGAACAACGATTTGCTCAAACAATCTGCCGTTCTTATCGCTGTATCGGCGGTACAGTAGGCCTGATTTCTTATAGAGCAAAATATTCTTTCTGGCAACTCCTTCCTTAACGTATTCTTGAAGGTCCTTCAGCGACGGATCACTGTTCTGCTCTGCTATGAGTGTAGCGCGATTCACATTTGCTAGAGTTTGAAAACTGCTACAGACGGGTGTCAAAATCGCGGGTTCCTCCTCCAGGCTATCTGTGTTACTTCTGTCAAGCAAAGATGTGCTAACGCTCTCGGCATAGTCACTCTCTATCCTCCTATCTTCCGCATTTATCCGTTTCTCTTCAGTGCCTGACACTTCCGCATCTTTAGCTACCTCAGTGACGTTCTCTGTCTGATCATACGTCATCTGTGCAGCGAGCTTGCGTGCCCTGGATCGTGTCAGCGCTTGCACGATTTCAACTGAAAAGCACTGGCCCCTATCTCGCAAAAGCTGATCCGATTTATTGGAGAATAAGTACGGGTAATGCTTAGGTAAATTACGGGAAACCGCTGCCTCTGTCTTAAGGACGCCGAAAGGCCCCTCTATGGACACTCTTGCCACTGGTAGACAGACACTGTTTTCCTCTACTACCTGTCTAATCCAGGCGCAATCACCTGTAAGGTCTTCCGGCCTAACGTATGACGGGTGCACAACGTCCATTGTCGCAGCTGAATCACGAAGTACTCTACATTCTTTGCCATTCACTTTCAAATTTTTCGTGTAAGGCTCCAGCAGCTTCGCGTTATCTTCATGCTCGCTTACGTACGAAAAAACCACCTTTTTCTCGCACTGCGCGGCGAAATGACCCGGCTCCTTGCAGTTGTAACAAACCTTGGGTTTCCTAGCTTCGAATATCCTGTCACTTTCCCGCTTTGGCCTGTCTACAGTTTCCCTTTTTTGGGTCGTCACCTCGCGCGCACTTTCGTCTTTGTTTGCAGGCCTCCGTGGCTCGTCTCTAAGCCGTTCCACTTTCTTGAAGTGTTCCCCTTTGTACTCCCTACCGTTTTTGGGTCGACTGCTTTGGTCCTCTCTTAAACCCCTTCTCGTCGCGTACTCTTCTGCCAGCTCCGCGGCTTTTTGAATATCAAGTTCCTCTAACCTATCCTGAATCCAGAACTTCGCTGGTTCAGAAAGACAACGAAAAAACTGCTCTAGCGCGACGCATTCTATGACCTTTCCGTGGTCCCCATAAGCCTCGGCGCTTTTCAGCCATTCCACTAGATTCGCTTTCAAATTGTAAGCAAACTCAGGGAAGGATTCGTTTACCTTTTTAGACGCGTTACGGAATCGTTGTCTGAAGGCCTCCGTTGACAACCGGTACTTTTTGAGGAGCGCGGCTTTCACCTTCTCATAGTCTTCCGCGTCCCGTTTGCTTAGTCGAGCAATAACATCGGCTGCCTCACACGGGAGGAGCGTTAACAACTTTTGCGACCAAGACTCGCGTGAAAATCCGACTTTTTCACATGTCCTCTCGAAATTTACGAGGAATAGACCTATATCCTCTCCTAACTTGAAAGGCTGCATGAGGTCTTTCATCTTGAATTTTTCTGCCCCTGTCTCACTAGACGGGGTGTGAACACGACTGGCACTCTCAGCTTCGAGTCTCTTCATTTCTAGCTCAAGCCTCTTTACTTCTAGTTCATGTGCCCTTTGTTTGTCTTCTGCCCTTTGTCTCTCTTCCCGTTCGTTCTGTTCTGCCTCCCGTTCCCGCTCCCGCCTTTCCACAATCAACTCCCAACATTCTAGAAGCTCACTGTCCTCTGCATCTGTCTCACGGATGAGTTCTATAATATGGGGTTTTCTTTTTGCCTTTCCTACGCTTATGCCCATTTCCTCGCACACAGCTAACAGATCTGGCACTCGCAACTTGTTTAGATCCATCACGTTCATTGAGTCGGCTACACTCTGCACTGTATTGTTTTCCTCAAGTAACACTAAGCTTCAAAGGAATCAACAATCTCCAACCGCAGCTAAAATTTCACACAGTCCTATATAGCTAACAGTCTGGCAGACGAATGGAAAGAACCAAACACTCACCCAAACCAGAAGTCATGATCCGACGAAGTCGATCCGACCGCTGCCAACCAGTTGTTGCAACCGAAGGTCCAAATGGTTGCGTGCAGGCAGGGAACCAGGCAGAAGAACGTCTCGGGTAACAAACAACGTTTAATCACATGTTGAGGCAATGATGACAGCAGAATGTTCGGGTCCTCTGGATCCCGCGCTTAAATATATTACAATCCGGAAGCTGATGTCACAGTAGCTGATTGTATACAAGTCGAGACGTCAGCTCCGGTCCAAATAGTGCCTGGGAATGGGGCCAAACTTTCGTTGTTTCGTGGCGTCGTGTCCTGAGTCTGTAGGTCACGATGCTACCCCGTTATTGTTGGAGCCTCCAAGGTCCGGCTGGCCGACGGGATGAATAGGTTGGTTATCCGCTCGTGACCCGCTTTCCCTAAATGTTGCGCTGCAGAATGTGGGAACGGGTTCACGTGGCATGGCGAAATCAAGCGAGTCGTAACAGGGGTCACGAGAGAACTGATGTTCTGAGGCTGGAACAACATAGAAGGGACAATCATATACAAGGCCTCAAGTTGCTAAGAAATTAACGATGAAAGATGAAAGTCACTGAAAAGGTTAGCCAGCTGGCTAACCTTTTCAGTGACTTTAATCTTTCATCGTTTATGGGGTCGTTAATAACTTATACGGTGGTATAATATTTCAAGTTTGCTTCTCTTTCTTTATTATGTCTGTACACGAAGGGCTAGCGTATAAAGCTCACGGTTTGGTTCAACAAAAGGGACTGATAGTACCGTTGCGGCTATGACGAGGAATGATACACAGTATTGGCAGAGGCAGCTCAACATACTATGAGGGCTACCTTCGGATAGTCACGAATGCAAGCGTATAGATACAGGACACAGGTTTCGCATGTACTTTCACACGTGTAATTTTTTTTCTTATGAGTATATTTTAGCTCAGAAACTATTGTCTCGTGTTTCTTCGGCATGGGAAGCATATATCATCGTCACGGAGACTGTGTGACCTTTGAAGTTTTCAATGAACTTTGAAGAAGGCGTGACTACTTGAAGAGTGTCGCTAAGCGGCAAATTCTAGCACGAAGCACGAATGATAAAAAAAAAAAAACAGCAGCATGTGATGAGAGCCAGCATGATCTAGACTAAGCAAGGTCGACTCAGTGGTGGTGGTGGTGATGGTGAATGGGCTCGCCGTTGTCGGCCACACAGATGTGGGCAACGTCACGACTGACGCCCTGGGGAATGTGAGTCCTGGGCCGACTTCTAAGGGAACTGTGCCGACATATGTCTGAAAGCGGCTGTGGAAAACCCAGGAAAGACCCCAGACAGCACAGCCGGCACCGGGGTCGGCCGGCGGTAGACTCAGGAATTGGAGCAAACGTCGGACTCTAGCCAATCATAATTATGTCTCCAGCACCTGCAGCTTGGTCACGATCCGCCATCAGCTGCGTATACGCAGCCGGTCGTAGCCACAGGATTGGCGTCTGTTCTGTGCCTTCTCTAGAGCAATTCGCATTTAAAAATAAAAAAAATCGGGAGAGGGGGATATGTTTATTGAGAAAAAGAAAGGAAAGGTCAGCCAGACGAAGGTCGGCTTGCTATTCCAAACAAAAAAAGGCAAAAGAAGGGGAAGGGGAAGGAAAGAAAAGGGGACGAAACGAAAAATAAGAGAAGAAAAGGGGAAGAAAGAAGGAGAAAAGGGAAGAAAAGAAGAAGAAAAGAAGAATAAGAAGGGGAGGGACATCTATCGTGTATTCGCAGAGCGACGTTAACCAAAATATTCCGGAATGGAAGATGCGCAAAACGTCACAACTTTGTGCTGCCACGTGAATGCGGGCGGTCAACGTCATGCCTTTCGTGCTCTTCTAACCATGGGTCTTGCGGCCCAGCCGCAAGATATCAGACGACAGTACCGTACCAGACGACAGGGCTGATGGCGTCGTCTGCTATGCGTGCCGTGCCCCCCCCCCTCTCTGCCCCCATATTTCGACGTCGTGTGAACGCTCAACACATGACATGAGGCAGCGGAACTTCCGCTTAGTGATAAGTTTTTTTTTCTTCTTCTTCTTTCGTTCTTTCTTCCATTGGAATATTCCGTGAGGATATCGCTCGTGTGAAAACCCAGGATTGCTCCAAATGAAATACTTCATTCATCAAGCATTCTATCGTGACGGACCATGAAAATTATTCTTGCTGAACGGTGTCTCATCACCTTTGTGTGACCTTTGAGCCGTAGGTCGAGCTACTGCCGTGGCGTAGCAGCAGCATATCGAACGTGGTTGTGAGCTCACATTTCCCTCTGAAAAGTCGTCCTTTTTGCTCTAGCTACCTGCCATTTAATGTTCATCGTGCATCTATTGTAAAGTTTTGTATGCTTCTGCAAGGAATGCGCTTCATCACGCGACCTCCAACAATTGGCAGTGGGCAAAGAAAGACAGTATCTCAGAATCTCAGCAACGTTAATTTTGAGATTTATCCGCTTCGTGGAACAGGCAAGAAAGAAAAATATTGGACGAATGAAATGATTGCTTACTGTAGGATACTTACTACTCGTACATCTACGAATCTGGTAGATGCTCGCAACATCACCCTACTTCCTTTCATATTTGCGTGTTCTGAAGTAGCCTCACATCTTGATATTTTAATTATTTTAATCAGAGAACGCACAACGCGTGTCGGACCGGCTCAGTGTGTGCCCTAATGCGTCCCTCCCAGCTGCCACCACTCTAACGGAGTCCAATTTCACTCAACATGGCCCCTAAAGCACGCAATCCACAAACCGAAACCGAAACCAGAAACAACGACATCAACAGATACATGAAATAAGGTTAAAATCCGGGCGTGTTGGTGGCACATTCTAAAATCGATAACATCCTAAATATAAAATCCTTCCACTCGTGGTTTTATCAATATATAACACATGCATGAAGTCAGGATGGGTGATATGATTGGCATTGCAAAACTCAAACAAGCTTCGCAGGCTACCCGATACCCTTGCTATTCCCTGTGCAAGCGATATCCTAGTCATAACATGTCCCGTTTTGCATGCATTCTAGTATTTCCCCATCTCCCTGAAGGCGTTCCCCGCCCTCTCCTCTCCCTTCTTTCCGCATTTTCATTCCCCTTCCGGAACCCAAAGTGTGCGATCTCTTCCGCCATCCAGTATAGTCTTACAGTAATCGATATGTATCGCCGATCTTACTTTTGTGTGTTTGTATCCATGAGGCAGAAACGTACGTCCCTTCCAGTGGCAGCCCTGAACTATTGTTTGATGCCCTTTCAATGGGCGCCGGCCGGCCATTTCCTTTCTGGGTCATGGAACGAGGGTCTCAATTTGTACGTGTTTTGCTGGCGTGTGAAAATATATACGAGAGATGTGTCCATTGAATACGGTTTCACTTGATACGGAGACTACAGCTTCTGATGTTTTGTTTTCTCCTTAGGCTCCAGATAGATGCGGGGGGAGATTCAAAAGGCAGGAAAAATCATTTGGGCGTAGACGGAATGGCACTTTCATGAATGGACGTGCGAAGATTTTGTCATGAATATTTCGCCGAGAGAGTGTGGTTCTGTCGGTGCCAGAGGTCTCCAATAGAAATAGAATACGGCAGTGCATCTTGAAAAGTTTGCTCATCGGTGAGATTTGTTCTTGACAGAGAAGGGAGGCAAGTCCGTTGGCCGTGTTGTTCTCATAAAATGAGAAAGCATGGAGCTAACATCTAGTAACTAGCTAAGAGCCAGTAAACTACGTAGTTACATTGCCTCAGCTACACTGTTAAAATAGCACCTTCACCGAATATCACCATCCCCAAGGACATCACGGTCTCCCCTGTTTTGTTGAAAACGAGAGGCGCGCGCTTTTCTTTTCTTTATCCTTTTTTTTTTGTGACACGTATGTAGCCATATCAATTGTCACAAAAGGGTCAGAAGTGATAACGGTATCATTCTATGCAACAATTGCCCTTCAACGTGTTGTTCGGTGAAGATGTCATTCAACATATTTCTGGCTTCGGCTGGAGCTGTGATCAACGCTCCCGCTTAGCCGTTGACGCGGCTTTGGTGAGGGCGACTGTGCTTTACAGCCTTCCAGTCTTGCATAGGGTTTCTACAACATCGTTCAATACCCTTAGGTCCCTGTTCGCCCGAAGCCTTCGTCGCTGCCTTGGCGTTCCAAGAATGGCTGAAACACGGCAAGTCCTAGCTGAAGCTGGAGAGCTCCCGGCGGAGGTCCTCCGTGAGCGGGAAACGGCTCGACACTTCCTACGTTTGCGTGCGAACGTTCCCCGTCACCCACTCCTCAGGAGAATTCGACACCGTCCTGAAAGTGATTTCCATCGCGTGGCGCAGAGGACATGCCACGCTCTCACCGGCTTCACACCTAAGACTGTCACACCGCCGAACGCCCCCTGGTCTCTTCCTGTGCCACCCACCTTCCCACGTCTTCCTGACCTCCAGGTCCGCAGAGCTCAGGTTCCCCCTCAAGTCCTTCGAGCCCATTTTTATGTTCTCGTCGACGCGAAGTTTTCCACCTCACCACCGCTTACACCGATGACGCATCTCGAAATGGCAAGTCCGCGTCAGCATTTGTCATCCCCGACGAAAGCGTAGTTCAAGGGCGTCGCCTTTGGCATTGTACATCATCCACAGCTGCGGAACTCTACGCCATACTTTTCTTTTTGGAGCACATCGTTCCATTCCCACCCCGAAATTGGGTGGTCTTTACTGACTAAGCATCTGCGCTGCAAGCAATTGAAAATTCTGGCATCCGAGGCTACTCCGCCCCGTTGGTTATGGATGTGTTAACCGCTTACAAACTTGTCTACGAAGCAGGACATTGGCTCGCTCTCCAATGGGTTTCCGCCCATTGCGGTGTCGAAGGTAATGAACTGGCGGACAGCGCCGCCGAAGCAGCTCTCTCGTCTCGGACACGGACGCGTCTTGCACTGCTGAGAGGCGATCGGCGGTCCATACTTCGAAGCCTTGTGACTGGCTACCCGCCAACAGACCGCCGACATACTACCCCCCGCCATGCTGAGCAGAGTTGACCCAGCGCTCGCTTTCCGCATGCCAGCACATATCTCTCGTCAAGACACCGCATTAGTTCATCGAATGCGCCTCAACGTGGCCTTCACAGCACAGTGGCGCTACCGCTTGCGACAAGTTAACTCTCTCCACTGCCGTCACTTCGGTGCTGTTGAAGATCTCGAGCACATTCTTCTCTATTGCCCACACTACCACCCTTCCCGCTCCGTACTCTCCGCCTCCCTCAACGAGCTCGACTCCCGTCCCCTCTCCCTCACCAAATTGCTTGGCCCCTGGCCGCATCCAGCTCACCAACGCTCTGTCCTCAAGGCTCTCTTCGCCTTTTTGGACGCCACAGGACTTCGATCCTCATTGTAACGGGACCCATTCCTTCATTCCCTGCTTCACCTCCAGCAATGGGGTAGAGTATCGCCCCCGGCGATGAAACTCTCCACTCATGATCATGAAACAAAGTTGTCGTTGTTGTTGTTCTTAGTGAAGATGCTTCAAGAGTGCATGACAGGTATGCTTCGTAGGTCCCTTTCATTATCAAATGCTTTGTGTTTTTGCGACAGACATATATACACCAATTATAAGAAAACATTGGCTAAGTGCCAATTACCGAGTTGCCGCTTTCCATGTTACACTGCAAGTGTTCAGACACATGGCTCGATTAAAAACATGATTATACAAGTTCTTCCCGTAAGTTTGCTACAGTTGCTCGTTGCATTTTCGTACAAGTCAGGCGCAGCCGCGCACGCGTGGCTGCGCTACCTGGTGTGCGTAGAGCAGACGACGCCCTAACTTGCCATCCCTTGAGCCCTGACCAGAAGCCAAAGGCCTCCTCGACGACATATCATGCAGCCGTCGTCAGGCCTCTCAAAGAAACACTAGGTGCATTCCTTTCGCTTGAACTCCTTGCACCCGGTGTGACAGGGAAGCACTTTTGCATTCTTGTTGCAGAGTCCAACTTACGCTCCTGCACTTTCGCGTTCGTTTCACGGTGCAAATTGCTCCGTTTCTGCACCGAACCCGAAAACCACATTCGGTAGAGTAGGTGCACGGGTGCAGGGCAGAACGAGCAGACAACACACACAGCAACGTGGATGTGCAAAGTGCACGCATATTCGGTGTCTTTATGAAAATGGGAAAACCAGCGGCATGGCCGAGCGGGTTAAGGCGTCCCACTCGTTGGTGGCAGCCAAGGTCGTGCTGAAGACTGGGATGTGCTGGGTTTGAGTCCTACTACCGGCTGTGCTATCTGAGGTTTTCCCTGGGTTTTCCGAAGACTGCCCAGACAAATGTCGGCACAGTTCCCCCTGAAGTCGGCCCAGGACGGTTACTAAGCCCCCGTCCCCCACTCCTTCCTGATGTCCTCTCTCCAGTTGTCAGCATCTGTACGCCGCTCATACCCACAGTTTCTTCGCGGCGCTAACGCTGAATCAAAAAAAAATGGGAAAGCCGAGGATGACCAAAGGCTGTTACAAGTTTGTACCGTCGATCTTCAATTCAATTCAATTGTTTATTTTCATTCAGCTTCTTCGTGTGTCCCCGCTAGTTAGTGCAGTTTCTCCATGTTGCTTTTTGCTGCAGTTCCATTGTCTTCGCTGAGAACATTGTTGGGATTAACCGTTAGGCAAGGTGGCAAACGAAGCGTGCGCTTGTATTCGGTTAGAGTACTGTGGAGCCGTACCTTCGTAGTATGTTCCGGAACCGTTCGCGAAGCGCTACGACTGCAGTTGCTGCCTTTGCCAAACCTGTATATCAAGGAGCCGAAGCACGACAGCTCCAGTACATGCTCTCATAGCGACTGTGAACAGCGTGCAAACAACGTGTGAGCTGCAGTTCACCCGTGCTCAATGGCAGACGACGCAGCAAACTGCACCACTTGAGCTCTCGCATTCTTTTCAGGCCGATAGGTGGCTGCACGGGCCGAAACCGTTCCGTCATTTCTGTTGAACACTTAGTGAAACGGGCAGCACCTCTTGGGAGAATGGCCCACCACATCATCATCCCATTTATGTGTGTGTGTGTGTATGGGCGGCAAGATGCTCGAACGGAAAAGACGAGATAGGAAAGCAACAAAAGAAGAAGAAGATGAAAAAAACTATGGACGTTCGTTAAAGTTTGATTACGATTAACCTGGCAAAAGTTGTTCTATGTTCATGTTCATGTTCATATGTTCATGTGGCACATCAAGAGGGAGAAAAAGATGCTAATGAATAGGGGGACTCCAGGCAAAATGCATATTTTGAGAATGCGTCCTAATGGGAATCTTAACTTTTCTCCACTCCACAACGGCCCAAATCTACAATCTCTCGTGTGCCATATAATTGCATATTGCGGCACATTTCTTCCTGATCGTCATATAATATGCCTGCTGCATATTACGTCATGCGCTATTTGGTTCCATATCATGCCATATTTCGGAGCCATTTGAATGATTTTTTACGCATGCCGTTCCCTTCGTTTCAGCCATTGCCCACGCTATTTAAGACAGGAGGTCATCGGCCAAAACCCGTGTTCCAGCGACACATCTAAGCTACTACGTTGTTTTTATTCTGCGTCGTGCTACGCAACCAATGGGCTCGTCTACCACCACTAGCAACCAGAAACAGAATACATGGCACGACAACTAGACAGCGATTTTAAAAAAAAAACGATGAAAAAAAGAAAAAGAAACGATGTCATGCTAATATTTAGGGCGTCTCCAGGCACATTGCTGTCTCTCTCGCGGGCGACTCTCTCTCATTCCTCTAGGGCGCAAATTTCTCCGACGCCGTCTCCAGGAAGGGTGACTTCAAGTGGTGTAGCCAGTGCTCCGGCACGCAGGTAAATGGCAACTCCGGCCGCTCGGTTGCCTTTGCCACTGCGACGCGCCCCACAGCAGCACTTGAAGCCGTCGACTTGTATCCGTCTCTCCGTCTTCATCCACGTCTCGACAATACACAGAAGTGATGTCTTACGGAGGACATAGTCGTGTGCAAAGTCTTCTGCGTGGAGCTGTACGGAGCGTACATTTTGAGCTGCGAGCGTCAACGAGCGGGGCTTGTCTAGTTGCTCCACGCACAGCGTAGTGATGGTGCGTAGGCGGTGCTTTTGCAGTCGATTGGATTCGTCCGCCGAAGTTCTGTCCATATTCGTCTCTCCGTGATAGAAGTTGAAGTCATTGCCAGCTCAGTCAGCTATCTCACTTTCCATCGATAGCAGTTGTAAACTGGCGGGATTCTCCTCCTTACTCCCAACGCCGAGCGCACATGCGATAAGAGTTTTGTGCGGACATGCGAATGTCGACGACGACGACGACGCGATCTCGGGAAAGTCTCCGCTAACAGCTGACGCTGTAAAATCACCGAGCGAGTGACCGAGCTGACTTTCTTGAGAGATTCGGGTCTTATGAACAGCCTGTGAACTCAGTCGTGCAATCTCATTCTTCTGTGCCCCACTCTCATCCTCAACGCATTAACCTCATGCTTTCCTTTTAAAGTCATCTTTTGTGATCCATCTCATCATTCTTTCACCGTTTGTTAGTCATCTTTTTTTTGTCATCTTTGTCTTTAATCTACCTCATCCTTCTTTCATCATTTGTTAGTTTATCCTTTATTTCCTAATTCCTTTTCTTTATTTATTTATTTCTTATTACTTCCTCTTTCTTTCTCTCTTTAATTATTTTCTTTTCTTTATTTATTTATTTATTTCTGGAATAGCAAGCCGACGTCCCGTTTTGCTGACCTTTCCCTCGTTTTTTCTCATTTACGTCTAATAAATATATCCCCCCCTCCCCCGAGCGAGTGTTGCAGAGGTGGTGGACATCCCAGGGAAAGAGTAAGGAAGAAGAGGCCTGGATTGTGAATAAAAAAAAAAAACTCGTGGGCTCTCCACTATGACAATGCGCCAGCTCACAATGCACTGTCGATGAAGCAGTTTCTTTCCGACAAGAAGGTTCCAGTGCTGGACCACCCTCCTTATTCGCCACTCCTTGCGACTTTTACCTGTTTGAAAAGGTGAAGTCCGCATTGAAGAGGGCCCATTTCCAAACTTTCCCCGAATAGAAGGCCAGAACGGCAAACACTACTGACGTGGATGGCACATGATTATCTGGAGCCGTGCTTCCATCCATATCCATCGCTACATAGATAGGGGAGGAGAGTATGTTGAAGTATGTTATGTAGCTGTTAATTTGGAATGATGTAATAGTCAACACGGTTTTTGCCTCCAGTCTCGTTGTTTAATAGCCACACCTCGTATGTATGTGTGTACATAACACATATGTGTGCTTCCGAAAGAGCTCGCAGTTGTCGGCGCCACAGAGGTAAACAACGTCACGACTAACGCTCTGGGGGAATGTGGGCGCTGGGCTGACTTCTAGTGTCGCCATATGTCTGAAAGTATTCGAGGAAAACCCACGAAAAACCCCAAATAGCACAGCCGGCACGGGGTTTCGAACCTGGGTAACCCCCAGCCTCGACGTGACACGACCAGCGCGCTAACCACTGAGCCACGCGAGCTGGTTTCGAAACCGTCAGAGTAAAAATGAGAATCCAGAGAGCCTGCGAATCACCTTACACAAACTTTGATTTATTGCATGATTCTGCCTGCTCGATGTCACAGAATGGACTACCCCTCGAAAGCCTTCGAGTGGCCCAGCACTCTTCTCCGAGAGCCGTCGTTCGTCCCTTGGCGATGGGGCTACCGAGGCCAAGAACGGAAACCGTAACAGAACCGAGAACCGCTTGGAACCCAATTTTTTTGAAGAACCGTAACCGGAACGTAAACCGCAATTCACCATTGGCAATTAAACGAAACCGTAACCTGGACCGAAAAATGTGATTTCGGTTACCGGTTCATATGAATCGGTTCAAGCGTGAACGCGAACTTAATTAGATGCGATATTTGTATCACTTTACAGCTCTTATTATAGTGGTGCAGTATGTGCTTCTATTCAACAACAACAACAACAACAAATAAGTAATGATGATGTAGTGTGATCTTTCGCCGCTGAGGCGGCACCCTATCCCATTGCTTAAGGGAGAGAAGCTGGTGAGTGATGAAGATGAACGTTCAGAGTTCACGCAGGAGCCCCGTTGCTGCTAAGAAGGAGATGAGGGCTTGAAGAGCTCGTAGCTGATGCTCCGGATTGATCGAAGCCCCAAGCAGTTGAGGAAGGGCAAGTGAGGGTGTCCTAGTGGATTCATGTTGGCGCTGAAGGACGCGTCGCTCAGTTGAATACTGCTGACAGTCGATGAGAATGTGCTTGACAATACTTGGAGTGTTACAGCAAGGGCATAGCATTGTGTTACTATAACCCAGCTTGTGGCGAAAGTATGGGGTGAATGCGACGTTCAAGCGAGATCAACCGATGATAGATGTAATGATGCGACGAAGGGTAGAAGGGCTTCTGTTCAAGTAAATCTCTTTGCCATGCGTTTTTCATTCAGAAGTTGTGTACTCGACATACCATCTTAAGCGCTTGGACCCATTATGGGATGACATGCGCTTCGTATGACATGTATTGCGTACGTCCCTTATCAGTTATGAACCCCATTATTGTGATAATTCCGATAATTGTGATAAGATTCCAAGCGTTGCACGGTGTTTGTTTCCACATCTGTCTGCTTAAGGGCTGAACGCGCGCAGTTTTTCTGACCTTGTAGCTTGTTACATCACGAGCGAAATGCACGAGATAATAGAGACCGCAACAAATTATTTTACGGGGAATGTCGCCAATGGCCAAACTGCGTACAAGAAAGAAATCACTCTTTCTTCGACCTTGCAGATAGCACTGCACCACCCTTTCGGAGCGCAACAGATAAATATGTTCGTGTTTACCCGTTTGCGTTTTGTAGCTCATTTGGCGACATCCACGCAGCATGGAGATACGTCGCAGAGAAAACCGAAAAAAATAATACCGGTTCAACTGTATACCGGTAACCGCAAATATTTAAGCAGCGCGTCCCGTAACCGTAACCGAAACCGCGTTCAGAGTTCTGACACAAAACCGTAACCGTAACTCCAATATTCGTTTCGGTTTCAGTCCCTGACCGTGGCACCGTTACCACTCACACCACAAGTTCGTTAGTATACCGACAGAGGCATCTAACGTACGACACCAAGATCCGTCCACACAGTTGTGCAGACGTCTGAATAAAGAGTTAAACACCACGAAAGCACTGCAAAGCAAAGCACAGAGTGAAACCAAACCCCCAAAGACTGTAGAGGAGCACACAAGCCAGAGACAACCAGAACCTCTCGCCCACCCAAGATGCACAGTCACACATAAACCCTGCCGGTGCAATCCCAACCTGTATTATACAACTATTATTATACGTCACACAACATTATACAACAATTAGCGAAGGCTTCTTTTTATAACGCGTGTGGTTCTTTTTGCTCTCCACTTTCTTGTCAACATAACATTTCTTCTCCAGGGAGTCTAAGTTCGTTCACTGTAGAGGTAACTGGATGCGTCGAGAAAATCAATCAGAACGCGTCTATTGGACAGCGGGGAGCACCATGCGCAACGCTGTCCAATAGGCCATTGTCAACAACCTGAAACAATTGAGCATATAATGCGAGACTGCCGAGCATACTATTCTGCGCGCGAAGCCCATCTCCCTCACTCCCTCACTCTGCCGAACGTTGCGCTAAAGCAAGAAACCATATTTTCTTTCTGCAGAACGCAGGTCTTGCTCAACGACCCCTCTAACACTTTACTCTCCCCGACGAACTCATGCACCCTCTAAGCATCTCCACCCTTCATCCTCTATCCTCCATCCGTCTTCCTGTTTTTTTTTGTTTGTTTTTTCCTATAGTTGTGACGACGCCCACTTCTGTGTGGCCAACAACATCGAGACGATCCTGCCATTAGCCCCCCCCCCCCTGTCTAATAGGCGCTTTCCAATTACTTATCTCGACGCATCAAGTTATCTCTACCATGAACCAACTTAGCTTCCCAGGCGCTTCGCCCTCTGCCCTCGATTTCGGAAAATAGATACTTGCACTCTCTCGCAGAGCAGAGCCTTCGTTGCAATACTTGTTATTGGTGGCTGCCGGCGTAATCGCCCTGTTGCCCTCATCCTCTTGATCATCTCACCACGATAGGCTTCAGTATCGTTGCCCACTTGAAGGACGACACGGATCTTCTCCATCTTCTGGATTCGTGCTGCCAGGGAGAGCGTCACCTTACGATGCGTAAAACAATCTGTCGGCTGAGGTCTGAGACTGAGCTTCTTCATGGGGATTGCCTGTCTGATGAACAAGTAGTTGTAGTCATCCTGCATCAGTGACAGCTTGTGGGCGTCAAATATCTCAGAACCCAAGTGAACAGATGTGCTTCCGTCCGACCACCTGATGATGCTGGCATTGCCCTGCCGACTTCGATTTCCCATCATGTAGTAGTCGTCACGCCACCGTACCGTATTTTCAAGCTTGAGCCTAGCTTGTCCCTCGTCCAGTAGTTCGTACTCTTCAACATCATCGACGTATCCTGTCACTGAGAGCCAATGCTTACCGTTCCACAAAGATGAAATGGGGACGTGACAACGTCGAAGCCGCACGAATCAGGGAAAAAGGGTCATTGTGTGTCAGCTTCCCGTCCATTGAGTTGACCAAGAACGAGTGGGAGTTTCAAGGCCAAGTTCCGACGACAGCGCCCCTCTACGTCCGCCCAAACCTATACGATGTTTAAAGAAACCTATGTCTTTAGAAGGCGGTTGTACGCGTTGCGTTCGCCTGTCGTTTTTGTCTTCGGCCATGTCCGTCAATGCGTTAAAGCTGCATCTCAATATTTTTCTCTGACTCTCTGTGATCACGATACGGATGTTTCTTTTTCTACTGTACCACCGACTACATTAGAAGAAATGCTGTTTTACATATTTTGTTCTTGGAGAAAAAGATGTCAGGACCGCAGCAAGCAAATTTGTTGCGCGAAATTTCCGCTTGGTGACGCCGAGCGCCGAATTTTTTAAAAATTTCAACCTTTCTCGCGTCGTGTTGCACCGTTAAGTTAGTCGAAGAAAAATAAGAGACACGGTATGCGAGCGTCTTTATCCACGTACGCGACACTGTCCACCTACACTTGCACATAACTGAATAACTGAATTTCATTTGGCTCCGGTGACAGAAACCACAGGGAATGAACATCAACCTCTAAAGCGTCCTTCACCTACTAAAGGGTATTGATGCGGCAAAGCCAAAGTGTGAAGAATAATTTCACTTTGAGATGAGCAGGATTTCCCTAATGGACACGATAAAAGCTTACTCTTTTTCTTTTCTTTTTTCTTGTTACAGGTACATATTTTTATTCTATGTTATCTTTTTGTTGGCTTTACTGTCCCCTTACTTTATCAATAGAGAGATGCAGAGAATTATAAAGTGGAAACTTCGTCCATCACTGTCCTGTTCCACAAAAATAAGCGTGGAAACGAAAATTCACTTTAGCGCTTGAAATGAAATGCAGTCACACTTCAAGGTGCGTGGATTAAGCAATAAGAAGACGGTGGTAGGTCGCTGCTACTTTAGTTCCGGGAACCGTGGAGATTATAATTTTCCTGTTTTTGTTAACTTTGTTTTGTTAATTTGTTTTTGTTCGAACTTGTTATTCGATTATTTCGCACGCGATGACACGCATTTATTGTAAAACAAAATTTGTTATACATCTATGCGTAGAAAATAGACAAAATAAAAACATAGACATCGCAACGATCTCAGATTAAAAAGTCATGCGTTTACACATAACCAACATATATGTGCAAAATGGTATTGTGGGAAGATGGGCTGTGTGCATGCCTGTTGCGGTATGTGTAAGTAAATCATTTGCTGGTTTCTGCTGTCTGTGAGCTTGTATGTGCCTACCCTGAGGTTGATTGATAGGGAGCCGCTCCTCCAGTTCGTTCAGCATATATTTTTATGTTCAGTACGCTTCAAGATGATCGTTTACCGTCTTACAGGGGGCACACACCGACGAGGAGCATTTGTGTGACGTCGTGTATTAGCATATTCGCATGTGCATCTGATAGGAAGTGCAAAAACGAAACTGTATTTCCGCTTCCACATGAGCCATGTAATAGAGCTACTGGAATATATTACTGAACTTCCTTTGGAGTAATTCGCCCTATAATTGAATACTTACAGGAAATAACGGTATAAGTGCAATGCAGTCTCAATACAACGTGTACGATTATGCCCCGCACCATTAACTCCTTGCACTCCTTGCGTCCTTGTGGACACCGTAGGACTTCGATCCATTCTCCATTTATCATCTTGAAATAAAGTTATTGTTGTAGTATTAACTCATTCGTCCCGTAAGTCTTTCAATTGACCCTAATTCACCTGTAGAGGAACAGTCTCTGTTCGAAATACTCGTCTCGCGTACTGAGGTTCTTCCCTCAGCGTCAACTCTATAATTGACCTTTGTCTTTTTGTAGCTCGACACAGAAAGCACTAATAATACCGTTTGTTGCTGTAATACAGTGTACGTAACTCGCGTTTCTCTCTTACTTTTTCAACTTATTAGGCTACCACATGAATATAATATGCACCCTCGCTAAAGAATTAAAGATATATACTACAATGAATCTTCACTATCAACGTCTCTTATGACACCTTAATGGAACACAGATGGCCAGTTCCTATATCTCACAAAACCCTTGTTCATAGCTTCTTTTCGTCTGTCCCTCGTCGTCACATTTTATTGAAACTGAACAAGCGTAAGGACAACCCTGAACCATTCTGCAATGCAACGACACGTTTGCAACATCACACGGCATTGCCGGCAAGGCATCGCATTATACACCAACACATCCCTAAAACGTGAAATCACCACCTACTCTGTGATTCAAACCGGCCCCCTTAAACGCGGGCAATCTCCCACCAGTGAATCACCGCAAGCACAGTTTGAACACCCCTCGCTTCCCACACTGTGACCGTTAGACCAGCTGATTCTAACCGAGCGGGTTGCTTATAGCCACGACCGCTACGTTGCTACTGAAAGACTCGTGCACCCTAACAAACGCTGCACTTCACCAAACGCTAACGACCTCACCTGCAAGTTGAAGAAGGCAGAAAGGTAGGATAATTTCCTGGAGCCTAAAACACGACCACTGTGGTATCCAAGTGGAGGACATCTTGAATGAACGGACCCACCCAACTAGCACGTGTTGTGCCACCTGGTGTTCGCCCTTCCAACTTGCGTCCCGAGCGCCCGTGGGGAGTTTTCCCCCTCGTTTCTTTCCCTACTTTTTTTCCGCCGTGTGGCGCTTGCGTTCTCCTCTCCCGTCCTCTCTTTATTTTCGTTTGTGCTTGGCGGAGTGCGGTTGCACAAGTTGTTGTCCTGCTTTTCATGGTATATTGGTTACGCTGTGCCCTATTCATCCCTGGCGCTACTTTTTGCGGTGTGTCAACCTTGTGTAATAGGTAGTGTCTGGCAATTCGTTGGGCAAAATTGCTTGCCGTGTTCGACAGGTTCTCCAACACGTGTGGTTTTGCATTTGATGTAAGCTCGTTCAATCTAACACTATCTGCGGTGGGAGAGGGGAGGCGAAGAGGGGAGGAATGCAATTCTGTGTGCTGTAGCGCTTTCTACCTATTGTTGTGCTGTCTGAGCACGCTTGAAAACGCGGCCTATGCATATAGCTCAACTGTAACGCCCTATAGGCGTTAGTACCACACGCTCTTCGACATTATTTTCTCGAAGTGCCCAACATGAGTTGTGTAACGTATGTTTTTTCGTGAGGTGGGAAAGGTTTTGATCTGTATAATAGCGTTAGTGAAACAACTCGTGCCAGCGTCTGTCTGCTTCCGGTTTATTTTCCTGTCGGCGACATTCTGCGCTTACAGTGGCGCCTCTAACGCACAAATTCGGAAACGCGTCTGACACGTATTCGAGCCTGTCAGGGGTTGGGAAGCCATACGCCAACCAGAAGATGTGTGCTCACTTTCATGCGTTGTAGTCCATGGATTCGACACACAAAGTCCCATATTACTCGTTTGAACAGTTTTTGTACAGTTGTTGAACTGTTGTTTGAACAGCTTTTAACTGTTGGGGTTTTTAAAACTGTACAGATTTTTTAAAGCAACCGTTGACGGTGGCGTCAGGCTGCACTCAGAGGCGTCGAGAGATAAACAGGAAGTGTTGTCTCATCCGTGCACGCTTGCCCGAAGCACCCGAAGATCCGACGGTCATCCGTCTTCGCCAATCTCTCCTCAATCCCCTAAACAAACAAACACCATATACCGAAGGCCTTTCTCCTGTTGCCGGCTCCCTGTTTACAACCGTTTCAAATGGAGTTTTGAAACTGCTTCACAACCTCCTCAATCCTTGTGTTTCTTCGTGTGACTGCTGTTGTGTGTTTTGTCGTCAAACAGGGGAACTGTTACCTATGCGCGGACACCACACCTGTTCATATAAGGAACGCGTTAGTCGGTAACGCGTTACTCTTTTTGGTAGCTAAGTATCGACTTGGTTACTTTCTAAAAATATCACTAATAACGTACTTAGTTTTAAAAAATTGGTAACGCGTTACTGCAACTTACTCGTTCCTTTTCTTTTTGCTCACTGCCGCCAGCCACGACCGCCAGTTGTGGTTTTTCCGGCTCCATTCCACAAGGCTGAAGCACGCGGAAAAACCCCCGCCCAAAAGAAAAGGATACCGGATTGATTGATTGATTGATTTTAAAAGAAAAAAATGGAGATGGTAGTCTCGAGCCACTCGGGACTGGCTACTCCAGGACGCATTATTAATAAAAGAAAGGGAAACTACACTAACCTCGACGCTTTGAAACGCTTTGAAAGAATAAATGAGAACATCATCACCGAGCTTGTCACCAAAAGCGAAGTCTCAAGGCACTAAAAACAAAGAGTGTCACAATGTGTCAAACAGGTCCGTCGAGACGAGAAATTGCACAAGGGCGCGCATGGCAGGTATGAGCTGATTTGCTTGCCAGCACCCAAGAACCTTTTCGGTGGAGTATGGCCGATTATCCAGGCGAGACAGGGACGACACAAGGGTACATTGGTGTGCACTGTACCTCGGGCAGTCTTGGAGTATATGATCCACGTCCTCAACTACATCACACAGACTGCAGTTGGGGGACGGGACCATGCCGAGCTTAAACAAAAGTCGTCCACTGTATGGCACATTGAGGCGAAGCCTGTAGATGAGCGACGTGATGGGTCGAGGAAGCGCTGACGGCATATAAAAACGGAGATCTGGGTCCACCCTGCGCAGGAACGACGTAGAAGGGACACTTCTGCGGCAGTGTTCACTGCACAGACGTCCCATGAGAGTACCAATTGCTTGCTTCGCGTCCGCTTGAGTGAAATACGTAGGGTGCGTCGGTACGCCTCGTGCCACATGAGCCCGTCTCGCAAGTAGGTCGGCAGCCTCATTCCCAGGGACGCCACAATGACCTGGGATCCACTGCAAGGTGATGTTATGTGTCTGTGTGACAGCACATGAATACTCCCTGAGGACGTCACACACCAGTGGAGCGAGGGAGCTCGAGCCCAGGGTGCACTGCAGAGCTTGGAGGGCGGTTTTGGAGTCACTGTATATGGTCCAGTGCATCGGTGGTTGACGGGACACAATGAAGGAAAGCGCCATAAGAATGGAATGCAGCTCGGCCACAGCAGCCGACGTCGGGTGCGACAGCTTAGCGCTTCGTTCAATCGACAGCTCAGGGATTACGAATGCACAGATAGAGCCGGTCTGTGTCGATGAGCCATCAGTAAAGATTTTAATTCTGCCTTCATCGCGATGAAGCAGACTCAGGGTGAGTTGGCGAAGAACAATTGTTGTAGCCGATTTTCTGGAAGTCAAGCCAGGGACATTGACATGCACAGATGGTTCCTGAAGGGCCCATGGAGGGACTGCGGGTAGAACCAGTTTTTTATGCTTTGGAATGAGGCTGCGGTGAGCTAAAACGGCTTGGCAGTACCCGGACGCTGGTCGCCGAAGAATGTCGCGCACTAATGTGTGACGGTAGTGGCGAGTGGAGAGCCTCATGTAGTGCCCAAGAGATTGTGCCGTCCGCATAAAGACCTGCGAAGGCTCCTTGGCTTCAGCCTTGACAGGGGCAGTTGGCGTTGATTTGTGGACACCAAGGCACTGTTTCATGCTCTTTGCAAGGACGGTTTCCAACACTTGTTCAGACGAAGGACAAAGACTATGCAACACTGGAAGATGGTACATTAACAATTGTCGTATGAGGGACCGGTGCAGACCAAGCAATGCCCTTGTAGAAAGCCCCCAGCGGGCACCACAGAGGTATCGCAGGACACTCAGTCGAGACTCAGCTCTACCTCTCAGACAACGAACCTCCGCTCTCCAGGACAGACAGCGGTCAAGAACCACACCAAGAAACTTATGGTGTGTAACACGCCGCACGACATTCCCACCTATATGAAGCTGAAAGTTCTTCAAATGACGGCGAGTAAAAGGCAAAAAAACAGTCTTCTCATGACAGAGGTCCATGCCTCTGTTTTCCAGGAAAGCAGCTACAACATCAAGGGCACACTGTAAGCGGCGCTGTAGCGCTGGCCACTGCTTGCCGGATGTCCATATGCATATATCGTCAGCATACAAGCTGATGTTGACGCCCCGTGGCAAGAGAGCTGGTAGAGCAGCCATCACGACATTGAAAAGGATACCGGAGAGCAACGCCTTTCTCATTGCTCTAGTGTCCACAGTGTTTCAGCACACGCAATGTGTTCCTCCTTTCAAGTATTCACTGCGCTCAGGGCGTTTAATGCTTTGTCTCTCTGTCCCTTACTGGGAAACTCATGTCAATGACCGCGTGAAGGCCTCGTTGTGAATGAACGCCGTTTATTTTCGTGAAAATCCCCCTTACGGCTCACCGCCTTCAACCCTGTTCTTTGTACATGAGACAATCAGGTATGTAGGCGATATAGATTGGCGATGCTTTCGTATTTCTGCTGTTTGGTATGCAAATGTAACTTATAGAAGTAACTCGTCACTTCCAAGTAACGAGAACGCGTTCCTTTTATTTGTGAGTAACGGGTAATATATCTAGTTACTATTTTTTCGAAGGAACGAGTAACGTATTTAGTTTCTTGTTTGGGGTAACCTGTACAGCTCTGACGGACACCAACTCTACCTCTACTCTACGGGGCACATTGATGCAGGCAATTGCTTCGCGTTTCTAATAGTGCATTTTAAGGTTGCTAAAATTAAAGCGATAGTCCTGACTAGAGCCCTGCACGGGCCGACTTTTCCGGGCCCGACCCGGCCCGGGCGCATCGAAAAATGGCCCGGCCCGACCCGGGCCCGGACCTTCATATTTTTATGCGGCCCGGCCCGGCCCGATGACCCAGTGACTAGAGCCCGGCCCGGCGTCTAAGCAAATAGAGCCCGGCCCGGTGACCCGGCGAGTAGATCCCGGCCTAGTATTTCCAGCCGCGACGTACGCGTTTCTGGCGATTATCAAACAAATTTATAAGTAAATTTATAAGGAGAGAAGACAAACATACAAGTGATAGCGGTTTAACACAGTAACCGCACGAGACCAAATTAAATCCAGAACGCACACGGGCATGGGCGTTATGTTACACTGTCAAGATTTTGCAGAGGTAGAGCGTGCTGTCGACAAACTGCTTCTCCCAGTCCTTACCCCTCTCACCAAGCTTTGCCAAAGTGATTGTGAAATATGTGAGGAGTGAGGAGCAATGTAAAGTGGCTTGGAGAATGTTCTAGAGGGTCGAATTATATGCATAATACAGTATCCTTTGCTTGTCTTTGCAAAATATGCACAAGAATGACGCAAGCGCATGATGATATGAACTAATGCATCTCCATTGTGTGGAATTAGCTGCGTGGCCCGGCCGGGCCTGACTCTCGGGAACATATTTGTCGGCCCGGGCCCGGCCCGGCCCGCGGTGCTGGAGTATTTGGTCGGCCCGGGCTCGGCCCGGCCCGGAGCACACAGCCAATAACAAGCCCGGCCCGGTCCGCGGGCCGAGTCGGGGGCCCGGGCCCGTGCAGGGCTCTAGTCCTGACCCAAAGCAAAGCTAAGCAAACGCTGTCATGTGCTGTTTTCTTTTTTTACCACGCTCAGACTCAACCACAGGATATTTTATTAAAGGTATGTCATAGGATGGCATTAAAGAGCAGGTTTGCACTAGGTTAACGTAAGTCTCTCTCCTAAAATCGAAATGACAGCGCTCCAATGCAACAACGAATCCAGAAGCACTCTTACCTTGCTTGCATTCTCTTTTGAACCCTTCGTCTCACCATGTGAATAACATAGTGAAACAGCACATGTGTGAGGCAAGACGCGCGATAGAACAGCTGGACGTGAGTCGTGTGAATGACTCGGGTCGGGGAGAGAGCCTCAGACGACCAGACGAGCCGCGCACGGAATTCCGAAGGTTTCCGTGCGCGCTACGAGAGGGCGCTGCGTTTTGCATATCGTCTATTGAATTTTATTGCTTCCATGACCGTCACTGTCGGTAACTTTCGGTTTCTGTTGTGCCAGGTAATCAAGCCACCGAGACAAAGCTTCCTGGTTACGTATCTCAAAACAGATATCAATCACCTCCACATCGGTCACGGTCACATTCACTTGCTACGTCTACCAAGGCAACGCCACCTACACGCAGAGGGCAGCTTCCCAGTTAGAAAATTCTGTTCCATGGATGTCCATCGGATATACTTACGGGAAGTACGAAAATACGGGTATCCATAGGGTAAAGGGATTTCTCCAGCGGAGATCCGTGGGTCATCCAAGTGGCCGCGAGAGGTACTTCATTACCAACATCCATTTCATGAACGCATCCAGGACATACGGACGTAAGCAGGAGCTCTCCGGGATGCTGCATGTATCTCCAGCGAATGTTACTTTGTTACTTTTTAGAAGTCGGTGTACGTTTTCTAGTAGAATAATTTGTGTATTTTTTCCATTTTTTAAACCTCTGTCACCTTCGCCGGTCGTTTTTTTTTTTTTTTTTTTGTTACTCCGCTTGGTCTCTAATGACGTAAATGACCGCGGCGATTGTTTAAACAAAAAGAGAAAACAAGAGATTGGGCCACTCGGCCAGGAAGCTTTAGAAAGTTCCAAACAGAAAACAGACACTATACATTGGTATTCTCGTGAACTTCCACAGATTCGAGAGCCCTGTTTGCCTGTGAGTCGAAATGAAGGGTGAGATGTCTAAGTTTAATTCGAGCGCGTGCACGAACAACATTGAAATGCGGAATTGCTTGGCGCCTTAAGTCACCGTGGAGATAACGTCTGTGTCGCTTACTGCTTTGGTTTGAGAAATTGAGTTGGTCCATGGGAAGATGAATTTGTGCAGCGCTACATCGCCCCGCGTTTCTCTCTCTTGCAGTACATAATCCATACAGCATCCCATCACGGATCTGATTCGGACAATCTGTGAAATAGCCGCGACAGCGGCTACGAATATCCTTACATGAATATCCCAGGGAAGTCCAGCGGAAGTCCATTTCCGCATATGGACATTGAGATCTATTTCGGACGTCCGTGGGAGATGGCGTTCTCTCTGGGTTAATGCCTCCTCTCACCCCTTCGCAAGAGATCGCCGTTGCCGGCCTGACAGAGATGTGCGACGTCGCGACTATCGGTCTGGGGGATTGTGCGTCCTGTGCAGACTTCTAAGGGAACTGTGCCGACATGTGTCTGACAGTGTTTGAGGAAAACCCAGGAAAATCCCCAAACAGCACAGCCGGCGCCGGGATTCGAACCCTGGTACGATTCTCACGTGACGATTCTCACCCCGATCACCGATCACCCCTATCACCGACGATCCCGATTCTCACGTGACGAAGACTGGGACTGGTACCTCCCAGTCCCAGTCTTCGTCACGTGAGAATCGGGATGTCCCCTGCTTCTGCCAGTCGCCATAGACGATCTCAAACTTTGGTCTTTCTGCGGCCACCAGTGGTCACCCATGCGGCTGGTGGCCTTCGTCTCCAAAGCTACGGCCACCGAAATCACGGTCGTGATTGGCGGACTCTTTCATTGTTACATCACGTTTAAGCGATCAGGCTTTGCTTCAGGCTTGTGTTGGCCAGAGGTGCGGTGGCTCACCGTTGCGTCGCCGGGAAACCGAAACAATATCTGGACATGGTGTTCGTTTGGTGTTCGACATAGTTTCCCATTGGCATTCTAAACGTAACATACACGTGATATACAACTCTAATATCAAAATCAATCGGCTGTCTAGACTGTCCCAATACGGGGCATGTACTGCAGCAGCGGCTTCCTCGCTGACCCGACTTTCAAGTGATGATAACATCGATAGACCTGTAAGGAGCCGTCTGTTAGATTATCTGAAGTACTTCAAATTAAACACGCGTGATGTATTACAACATAGAGGTTCTTACTACATAAGAAAGTTTATTCCTTTGCGGAGGCTAAAACCGGGTTGTCATGTACAAGATAACCCATATATTCGTGTTTGCTGTTCACACGCACATTAATGATAACAGTATACTGTAAAACCCTTAATGTTGACGGCTCTTCATGAGCTTCGGGAATTTACTTAGGGCAAATATTTCGGACAAAAATATGGAGAAAGAATTCACGCTTAAAAAGACGTCTCTATGCTCTAGTCCAATTATTATTATTTCCACGGTTGGTTGCTCAGGTTACTAATTTGGGTTTCTCTGCAGCACAGTGGTTAAGGTCAATCCCGAACTTATCGCGAACCAAGCCAATCAAGTGACGAATTTTAGGATCCCCAGTTCGCAAAATTTAGTGGCCCGGAACACGGATCCTGTGCCCGATTCGAAAAGAAACAAAAAGGGGGCTCCAAACTGAAGAGTTTTACAGTAACCGATATGGAACTAAGGTGCCATTGTCCATGTTGAATATTGTTGTCACGTCGTTAGGTCTTGTACCGGATGTTGAACCTTCACGGTGCTGAAGGATGCTGTCGTCCGGCTGCACGGGTTGCTAGTGGTGACCACGGTGATGATCATGGTGGTGATCACCGAGGGGGTTACCATGATGGCCGTGGTGTTGACCGTGGTGACCGTGGTGTTGACCATGATGATGCAACGAGGCATGGTCATGTGCGTGATCTGAACCCACTGGCTCTAAAAACAAACATGAGTTCTGTTCGCAAGGTTGTGAAGTACGTAATATAGTGAAAAACACAATAGATGCTCAATGTAAATTGCAGAGGCTGAAATCAACAGTTTGGACAAGAGCAACATTTAAGCCTCACCAATGCCCGAGCAATGTTCTCAAACACAACATTGACTTCCCGCGGGGGCGGAAAATGCTTGGTGACACTGACACTCGTTGACTTTCCGTCAATCGCTGTTCTTGAGATCAATAAGTGATTAAGACATGATGCACTTAACCCCGCCAAAATGACGTCAACTGAGAATTTATTATTTCTGAAATTTGTTTGCGCAAGCTTTCGCATCAGAACCACTGCATTCTCATGATGACTATAACGGCCTAAGCTGTTGAATGAACGTGCTTTTTGAGTGACTCAAGCGAGATCAATGCTCCGGTTACCTGTGATTCCGTGGCGGTCTTCGATTTTGCTAATTTCTTCGTCATGTTCCTTGAGCTGACGTTCCAAGATCTCCAATGTCTTCTTGAGGTTTACGAAGTCGATCAGCAGAGTCCGCAGGCTACCTTCTCCGCAATGCGAGTAGAAGACATCAGCCATGGTTTGACGCTCTGAAGATGACGTAGAAGACCAGTTAACAAGAACGACGGCGAAGAGAAGAGGTCGGGATTACGAGATGCCAAGTGAAATGTGTTCATATGCTTCTCGACAACTCCCGGGACGCCGGTCTCATTCTCTACTCTATGATGTGTCTGCGTATATGTGTGCTGTCTGTGTTTTTGTGTGTCGTGTTTCAGCCTAGCGTTCTGTTGATGTTGTCTCATTGACTTCACTGACTGCCGACCCCTATTCAGCTTCGTTCATCGTCTCATCATCAGGACACAGCTCATCCCGTCCATTGTGCCTTGGGGTAGTGGACCGCACCTCGTGTGGCCAATTTCCCCATTCATCGTCATTAATTTATCTGTTGTTGTTGTTGTTGTTGTTAATAGCTGCAGTCTAAAGAAGTGTTGCTGACGCGGTATAGGCTTTCATCAATGATTTCACGGGATCGTTGCTACTTACCACTTTGAGGATTGCAAACACATCGCTCACACTTGCGATGCTCCGTGTATTCAGGATGGCAACCATCTCCACACACAATTTCAGGACACACGTCAGGGCAGTCGCACGCGAGGCATCCATGGGGTCCGGGCTTTGTAGTGCAGTATGCCTCGCAGACAGGTGGCGTACACTGGACTTGCCCTGCAAATGCCACTACCGCAAATGCCGCTTTTACTTTATATGTTCCATAAAACTGCTTTTATCAGGAAATGCGCGGCTAATAGCGTACCGCTGTTGTCTGCATTGACGTTTTTAGCGGTCAGGTACTCACTTTAGCGAGAGAAAGGAGAAATGGATGAAGCGTCGTAGACCTGCTACTTTCTGTTCCTAAAATATCTTTTTTCACACGCGCAGTGCCAGCAAGATACACTTAAAGGAAGCTTAATAAGATGGACAGCGTTACATAGACGACGGTACTTGCCGGCAGACTGCATTCGCAGCGTGAATCGATCTGAAACCGTACTGAAGCATGTCGAAAATAAGCCTGCCAGCCTTACTCAGTCCGAGCTCACAGCAGTGTACTAGTTAATCCACAACACAAATGCAAAGGCAAGACAAAGGCAAAGGGAACGACACAACTGCACTACCAATAAGCAGAACTGCATTTACTTTCAAAACCACGACCAATCAAACAGGCACTGTTCTGCGTACGCTACTTCTCCGCTTCTCATGTTTCTAACTTGTTTAATTTTTACTGCTCACGTGTAAAGGGAAATGTTGGGAGCTTACTTAATCACATATTCGTCCTATAGAGCTACATAACCGACCTACTCCATTCCTGTTTCATTCGTCCGCTTGGCGCCTCGTATTTGAAGAGTAGACGCCGCTGCGCGTGCGTGGGTCGTCCCTCCTCTGTCCCTTTCTCGGGTTCCAATTTTTTCACCTAGGACAACTGCGCCTCAGCGTGTTAAAAAGACGCTGAGAGTATACTTACTATATATCCTCGGTTGTCTGCTAGGTGAAAATTCGGATGTGGACGCGTGATGATGATACCAATGTGTCTTCGTTCTGGGATTGAGAGGAACTCTTATGCTGACTTCTTTTATGTCCGAACCGTTTTGTTGCGAACCGGTTACCGCTATTATTTTTTACGGTTCTGCTCCGGTTCGGGTTCAACAGTGTCATGAAAATTTCGGTTCGGGTTCGGGTACGGTTCCGGCAAAATTAACGGTTCGGGTACGGTTTTCGGTTCGGGTTCGGTTCGACACCCTGCCTTTAAGTAAAACAAATGTGTGTTTCGGACGGTATAAGAGATGGAGCGTGAAAACTCATAGGACGATGGGATCAATACAGATTTCGTTTACAATGTTATGAATACATAAACACTCACACAAAAAAAAAAAAAAAAGAACGAAAGAAGTTATGACTTAATATCCAGTTACGCAAGTCAGTAAGACGGAACCGGAGATTAAGATGTGATTTTTTTTCCTTTCGGAGTCCTAATTTTGGTAATTAATTCGAATTACTTTCTCGTATTGCCTCCACCACCCTTGCTACTAAGAGATGGGTGATAGACATTCTCTATATGCTCCTGTAGAAACTGACACTGAAACAGGCACTGACTTTCAGTTGAGCTTTGGGACGCTGGCGGCTTCATATTTCTGGCCCGCTTGAAATCTTCGCTTCTACTGAAAATTGTCGTCTGTCAAATAAACTTCTCAGCTGTCTCTGACAACTCAGGCTTCTTTTGTTATAGATCTATCCCGACATTTCGCTCGCACTTTAACCGCTATTCCAGTATTTCACAACTGTTCTTGCGAACGCAAGTTCAGTGAGGAAATCACTCTGACATCGACATATACGCAAAAAGATAACATATCAGCAATGATTTCTGGGGAAGTATTTGACAGGAAGTGAGAACGATGAATTTTTTATTCATTTTATTATTTTTATTTTTATTTTATTTTTTGTTTCTCGTCTGACGTCCGATGAATTTATGATAACGGTCAACTCCAGGGAGCTATGGATGTGTAAGGTTTATTTAGAGGCTCGGTGGAACGCGCAACTATGTATAGTTCGTTATTTGCCGAGAGAGAGGGAAAGGACATGCACCACAAGCGGACGAATAAAGTGGTATTCGCTTCGGAGCTGGAGCTATAGTCCTTTCAAAAAGTCTTCATAGAAGTCACCAAGCTTAAAATCAGACGTATACAGTGAAAACTCAAGAACGTGAAGACGGACATCAAATGGACTACGGCCAGGACGCCGCTTCAGGTCTCAACATCCTGCTCATGATAATTTAATATTGTCATCTTTATCTTGCTCAAGTGGAGATGTTACCCACCGACGAGGCAAATGTCAGCGACTAAGCGCAACGTCACCACCACCACCATCTCGTAAGTTTGTCGTTATGTCACCGGAGGAGCAGTCAGCATTAGTAATCTACCATAGTTCAGAGTAGCAGCGGTGTGGTGTCTGTTTGCTTTTACTTTTTATGTTTGTGAGTGTGTGTGCCCATGTGCATGTGCGTATGTATGTGTGTCGGCTGACCACGAACTACTCGTATGAGTGTTTTAGTAATGCGTTACACTGACATTCGGTGTCGCATTATCATGAACTATTTCTTCGAGTGCGAGGTGTGTAAGGTAAAAAATTTCCAAGTTGCCAGTTGCTGTTGTTAACAGCCGCTTGTTTGAGAGTTTCACTGTATAACAACTATCTGCTTCTACAAATTTTATCTGCTCCCAGTTATTAACTACTTGTGGAAATCTTATGGAAATCCCTCTATTCAGTTTTCACATATCATGCCGATGATTATCTGGACTTAAAGGGGCCCCCAAAGTGCGGAACTTGCTCCTGGCGGAATGAAACACACCACTTACCTTCAGAATCACTCCCAATCCGAGTCCTCCCCGCATTGCTTCTTGAGAAGGAGAGCGAGAGGGAAAGCGAGCTTTCCTTTCGCTCATAAATCACGGACGACACAACGGATGAGTATGGTTCCTTTTGTGTTGGTGTTAAGGTAACGGCATACACTCTTAAATTTTATACACCTTCTTGGCTGTAATTGGATGATACCATAACTGATTACTTTTTTTGGTGTAAGTCAACACCTTAAGATGGAAGTACGCCCTCCAGGAGAGGTGCTAATTGGACACCATCTGGGGTGTAACTGAGTGATACCGTAACTGATTCCATGTTCGGTGCCAATCAACACCCTGAAACAATGGCGTAACGTGTGCAGCTTTTTTCCATAGTGAGTGTATCATGCATACCAGCCAAAGTAAATGCATAACATGGAAATGTAGTGCATTGTGGACAAATATTCTCCCGATATAGCAATTCCGAACTGGTGCCATATTGGACCAATATACGGTCTGGTATACAGATAAAGATGTACACGCTTAAAGTTAGTGATAAATTTGGAACATCATATAAATGGCATAACGAACCAAAAGCTCGCTTAGAAAGGCATTTCCTTTCTAAGAAAAAAAAGACACTATATACATTGCTGGTCTTGCGAGCGACTGCAAATTTGATAGCCCTGCTCGCCTTCCGGTCAAAACGAAGGGTGAGGTGTCTAAGTTTAATTTGATTATACACACACACACAAAAAAAAAAAACACAAGTGAAGAATTCCTTGGAGTATCAACTCACCATCAAGATAACGTCTGTGTTTCTTACTGGTTTTGGTATGGAGGGAAAACTAAGACTCAGCGAACACGGCATTCATATTCCACGACAATGTTAAACATTCTCGTGAGTTACACCATTTTCACACCAGTAGCCTCAGATACACCCTCAAGATCAGGCTCTGTAACTATTACACCCATATAACGCCCCCCATGCAAAATTCCTTCTTTTTCTTCTTTTTTTTTTACCCAGAAGGGTGTAACAGGGGTGTGCAAAACGATTTACACCCAAAATTGCACTCCATTTGCACCGAAAAGGGTGTGCAGAATTTTAGAGTGTATTTCAGCGAGGTGAGGTTTTCGCACTTTACCGCCCCTTTAAGCGTGGGACACCTCACACATAGACAGAAATATGCCAAAAGTTCCTTCCCAATTCACGAGCCGGCCGAGCAAATGAATTTCCATAATCCTCTCTTTTGTGAGCTCTATACGCTCCCGTCCAATGCGTGCACTCCAAGTTAAGGGTCGGTTGCGTAAGGCGCAGAGTCATTGGGAAGTGGATAAGTGCACAAGTTTCGAACCTCTATACGCCTTTCCTGTCTGTACTAATCGCATTCTTAAACGTGACAGCGCAAAAACAAACCCAGCAGGATTGTCTGCAGAGCTGTAAATGCACTTCAATGCACGCCAGAGTCGCGCATGACTGTTTGTATGTGTCAGTCTGCCTGAGCATGCCACTACTATCAGCGTTTCATAGTGTGAGTGTGAGCATGAGTGTGAATGACTTAGATGATCATGTAGGAAATGCTTAGCCTCAGGCGTAATTTCAATGCGGATATGGTCTATCGTGGAATGCATTTAAGTTTTGCAGAAATCTATTTAGCATGTTTGAGCTGTTTAGCAATGTCTGTTGAAGCAGGGAGTGCCAAACTCATTTCGTATTGAGGACCGAAGTGCACTTATGATATGGCCGACTTATCGACTTTCAAAAATGTGACTGATAAATGTTATTTAATATACCGAAAAAAGTTAAAAGCGGTATCAATGCGGACTATTCCGAAAACGAAGTCCTGCCAATATAATCAACAACGCCACACTATGAAACACCCAAGTATCATCATCGAAATAAAATTGTTATTGTTTGTGATCAACAAATCACACACAAAAAAAAACAGACTACTACTGTGTCCTCTGTTGCTAATAAAGAACAACAGGAACAACAAACACATGACGACCCTCTGATGGGATAACACGAAACCTGATACATCTTCTGAACCTGGAGCTGGCTATTCTACATTATTCTAGTATAATATTAGACCCCTCCAGTGTGTTCACAATTATTTGTATAATTCGGGAAATAAGTGAACGCATAGATAAGATCTTGAGCGCATGAGTTTCCGAACTCGGTACTCGAGGAGTCTGTTGTAGGGGAAGAAGTATTGTGTCGGTGCTCTCTGGAATCGATGTCTGACAGCACAAAACTTGCTACGACCGCGGTTTTACATCTTAAACAGAAACAGGGAGGGGGGGGGGGGGAGAGAGACAGAGGAACTACGTGAACGACGGAAACGTTGCGCATTCTTAAGGTAGTCCCATTGCGTCTATAATTGAAGTGAATTGAACCGGAAAGGTGCAAATAAATGAAGCGTTGAAAGTGGATCTTAGATGAAGTATTGGAAATGGAAATGGTTTCAGGTTCTCACTGTGTGTCCTTGGAGGACCGCAAGGTTGAAATATTGACAAGTCTGACTTCGACAGGTCTGCGTCATATGGACCGTACAGCAGTCTCCAGGAGAACACATCAGGCCCTAAGGCCTTCACTTCGGCACCCCTGACTTAGAGCGTGGAGTTTTCAGCTGTGTTCATGATAACACGAGACTCTATAGGTGGTATACTTACCCGGCTGGTGATGGACGGAAGTGTTGTGTTTCTTCCTCAGAGCTCCAAAATGATGATGTCGCTTCGAACGGTAGGTGCGCAGTGGTCGCGTGCGGATTTCTTCCGAGCTGTCCCTGCTTCTCTCTTTGTGTACTGCGTGCAGACGTCGCATGGACAATTACCCTCAGACGCAGGTTGTAAATTTTATTGTAACAACACTGTCGGAAGCAGATGATGAATACCGCGCATGCGCTCTCAGGCAGTGAGCGGTGTCAGCTGGAGCCGGTGTCGGCACGAGGAGTATCAAAAGCAGTCGGCGAACCGCGAGCTGCTGTTCGTGTGCGCAGTTGGACAGGGAGGTGAACAAGGGTGTTCGGTGCCGCACTAATACATTTTTACGAAGGTGGAAAAGCGATTGCGGATCGCAATCCAGGTGACCTGGTGGAAAAGATGCAGGGGAATGTCCTCGAGGCTTATACGTGAAGCCAGTTGCAACGATGCGTTACCGTATCGGACGGGTGCACGATGGGTTTCTTGCGTTTCGTGGCGATCAGGATGTGTCAGTAGATTTACTTCTCACACTGCTCCGTCCTATCCATCACTGTCAATCAATCGAGACCTACCTCGCTGACGGCGTTCAACGGATTCCCCACATTTCGCAAAAGGTCTAGTGCTTCAACGGTGATTACATTGAAGTTGTGTAACGGTATTTTGCGTGCAAGTCCAATATAACAATAACATCGCGTTGGGCCAGATATGTTGCCACTATTTTGTTTACAACCCGTACATCGAGAATTGGGATAACATTAGGCAGACAAACCATGTCTTCGAAATAAGGGAGGATGTAAGGCCAACATCAAGCGTCAGCAGAGTTAAGAGCCTCGCGAAAAGCAAAAGTTCTTAGTTTGTTAGCTGTCGTGATGCCCATGGGGCTGTCTCGTCTGGAACGTGATTATTGGTTTTCTTTCCGTCTTATATTCAGCTGCAAGCTCTCAACGCGTATCCGCTCCTTCTTCTTCGTCGACCCTATCGCTTCCGCAGCTTATCATGCCCGATGGTGAGTACTGCCAAGCAACCGTTTAGAAGCTGATATACTGACATTAGCAGATACTGGCGTAATCTCACGTCCCTTGTCGTACATCGATGCCGTTTCTTATCATGGTTTCAAGGTTACTTTTTAATGTTACGACTGCAAGTGCGCAATCACCCCGTCGAAAGGTTAGAGGAACTTGGACACTGAGTGCAGAAGCTGAAGCAATCGAGCAATATTCGGAAGCACGGTTATGTCGAGGCGAGCCAAAAGAGAGCGCTGTTTGGATACAGCGCACGTGCTGTAGCAGTACACGAGACATCCTTCAATTTCTCACCATGGTTATCTTCTGAGCTTTCTTCAGAACTTTCTTCCGAGCTGTCATCGCCTCTCCTCTTGGGCGTATCTCTCTTCTGCCTGCTCTGAGTTGTTCCTGAATGTGATAACAGATCCAGCATTGCCATTTTATTGGTCACTGACGCCCAAATATGCCCAACCATGCCCTAACTATGTCCTAAATATGCGCTAATTATGCATATTTATGCCTCGGTGCACCTCTCTCTTGCCCTGAGATTGGGGAAGACCTGCTAAACTACCGAGAAAAAAGAAAAATACGAAAGTAACCAGTTGGTGAATGGGGTAGAGTATCGACTCTTGCGATGAAACTCCCCTTTCATCATCTTAAAATAAAGTTGCTGTTGTTGTTTGTCATGGCTTGGTTTACAGAGCACTCCCTTCTACTCTACTCTTCTCTACCTCTTTCTCTCTCCCTGTCTCACTCTCTCTCTCTCTCACTAAACTACCAGCACGTGCAGTGCAGTAAGGTAGAGCGAGTCGATCCCTTGTGCATGCTCACTTCTGGGAAGTGCTTAATGAACAAGACTGTACAATACTATACAAGGCTTCATCGGTTTGACCCACCTGTTTTCTCCTCCGAGCTCTCTTCCGAACTGTCGTCCTCATCCCTTTTAGGTCTACCGTGAAGCTCTGATGGAGTGACTTCAGCTCCAGCATCACCTACCGCACCCGTTTGTACATCGTTCACATTGCGATATATATTCCGGGACCATGTACACAGAACAACGTAACGCCAGCTACCGTAGCATTCCTGCACAGAACTGATTTCGGCATAATAGTCGTGTTCAACTTAAGAAGGAAAATAAATCTAGTCTGTCAGTTCTCAAAAAATATTACTGCGCCGCAGATAGGACGGCACCAACGGCGTGGCCGAACAGGTTAATGCGTCCCGCTCGTTGGTGGTAGCCAAGGTCGTGCTGAAGACTGGGAGGTGGTGGGTTCGAATCCTACTTCGGTTGTGTTCTTTGAGGTTTTCCCTGGGTTTTCCGAAGACTTTCCCGAATAGCGGTACAGTTCCCCCTAAAGTCGGCATAGCATACTAACCCCCCTGTCCCCCACTCGTTCCTGCTGTCCTCTCTCCATCTGTCCACATCTGTACGCCACTCATGGCCACAGTTGCTTCGCGGCGCTAACACGGAATGAAAAAACATAGGATGGTTGGACTCAGAGGGAAAAAATAATAATAATGGCTCCGTGATGTTACAGGTAATTGCTTTGTCTGCCTATGGAACACAGAGAGGTCATGCTCCTTTCTGCGCCGGATAATGTATTCCATCATGCCCACGCTGCTTCCGTACAGTCTTTTAAGACTGGCCACATGACACCACGCTGCGGTAGAAGGTGCGCTCCCCTACTCATGGCGCGTTATTGCGCCTCCTTATCTCCAGCGGCGCGTATCTAGTTGTAACTAGATTTCTTTCCTTTCTTAAAGGAGCTCTGAAAGCCATCTCAAAAATTTTTTGTTCCGAACGCGTTGTGGAAGCAGGTAACTTAACTTGATGATTAACACGAAAATTTTCTCTGTGCGCGATGTTTTTCGTAGAAAAAAAGACACTTGTACATCGCCGCGCGTGTTCCCACACGACTCGCTCCTCCGGGTCAAACGAGGAGTAGAAAGAAAAAAACGTCATTGGTGACGTAATAAAAGTTGAAAGCGGCGACCGCGCTTCTATCCGGGTCAGTGCTGACTGGTTTTCCTTTCTTTCTTTCCGTTTCCTTTCACCCTGCTTTCTCTCTGTCTAGGGATGAATAAGGGAGGTCTCGATATTCATGGTCGTGAAACCCCCGTTCTCGAAATTCATGTTCTGGAAACAAGGAAAAGGGGAAATGCTGCTTCGTAAGATGTTATGCCGCGATTAAGAACATAACATCACTATTTAACCACTCAAATTCAGGAGTTTTCTATATGTGTTCAAGTCACCTTAGCGAACGAAAGACAGATTTAGAAGCCATTTGGCTTAGCAGGGCGGCATGTTGGTTGGTTAGTTGTGTGCTTGCAATATTATGGGTGGGTTAGTCACAGTTTGCCGTTGGCAGTTTTCCGCGCGCAACATGTGCATTTTATAGTCAGCTAAAATTTACGCTAGTCGCGTGTTGTTTCAGTGCACGCTGATATGTCGTCGGACGCAAACTTACCGGCGTTGTCGGTCACTATATGGTGGATAAAACTGATGCACTATATGGTGACAAAACAAATGGCGCCGAGCACGGATGAACTCAAACTTGCGTGTCTGCGTCGTCCACATTTGTAGTCTGCATCGGTCAATTCTCGTTTAGCTCGATGGTTGGTAAGTTGACCATAAATTGTGGTGGTCTTATGACACTGCTTGGCTATGTTGGTGTGTAACTCAGGCAATGAATGTTCAACTCCTGATGCCATCATGTGCCACCGAGGCCTATTGCGATAGATTTCACTGGATTGTATCTGACAGCGTATGGACAAGAACACTCCTCCAGCTGAATAAGGAATTAACTGAATGGCTAACAAAGTTGCTAGTGAAAGTGACGGGCACTAATGATCATAGCGAATTAGTGATATAGCGTATATTGATATAATGACATAGCGGACGGAATTAGTGGTCATAGCCATGCAGTGATCATTTCGAGGCGTGAAGTGAAGCAGCGCTTAGTGCCGCACTGTGTTTATACGTATTGCCACCAACAACACAACAAGAAAAGTCACCACGATAACGAACCGCATACAAAACACAGACACGGACAGAACAGCGTTCAACTGGCACCTGAAGTTTATTTTCATAATCCACCTACTCCGGAAGGTCCCTTTAGGGAAAGCAAGGTCAAGCGGGGAGAGGTTGACCGATTTTTGGTTGACTTCGCTCGTGGAGTTCAATGAGGAGGCCTCTACAATCTCAAGGTCTAACCTTGAACAGTGTCTGTAGACCTGTCTTCGATTACTGTATTTGATAAACCAAAGAAAAAGCAAAGGAAACTTCTTCCACCGTTGCAGCGGGGTTCCGAGTGAAAAATAGCAGACGACGTTCTTCGAAACCAATCAGGGGATCCACCTTTCTGACGTCAAAATGACGCAAGCGGCTCGACGGCTCGTTCCGGGTATTGCCACCGTTGCGCACGGTCGCGATTTTCAAAACCGAATTCTGCGATATTTATGTACCTGTTGATAGTATTACTTCGCATGGTGCATTTTAATATGCTTATTAAACAGTTGGTTCAAAAAATGCTAGTGAGAAGTGCTTTCCTAGCTTCTAGCTTTCCTAGCTGAACACGACTATAGTTCCAACCACGTGCACAGTGATGGGCCAAGTTCTGAAGAAGTGTCATAGAGCTGACGTTAGGCTGTGCTCAGCATATGTTGGCTTCTGGGAGGATAGCAGAAATTACATATACGTACCATCGCAAACACATTCTGGACACCGATTTCCTGTAACCCTTGTCTCTCTGTGGCAGTTCTGTGGACATCTTTTCCGTGGACAGTGTGTAGGCGGGCACTCACAGTCCGGACATCCGTGGTCACCGGTAACCAGGGTGCAGTTCGGTGCGCACATCGGAGTCGCGCATTGCAGTGGATGCACCGTTTGCGTGTCCGCTAGTTTGGATGTGCAAGGAATACGGTATAATACAAATAGCGAACGTGTAAAACGATGTTCTCGTATACTTGCCTTCGCACACGCATTCAGGGCATCGGTCATGGAGGATACCCGTTGCTCTGTGACATCCCGGAGGACATTTCTTCCTCGGGCAATGAGTCGGTGGACACTCACAGTCCGGACATCCGTGGTCACCGGTAACCAGAGTGCAGTTCCGTGCGCACATCGGAGTCGCGCATTGCAGTGGATGCACCCTTTGCATTTCCGCTAGTTTAGATGTGCGAGGTATACGGTATAATACGAATAGCGAACGTGTAAAACGAGGTTCTCGTATACTTGCCTTCGCACGCGCATTCTGGGCATCGGTCATGGAGGATGCCCGTTTCTCTGTGACATCCCGGAGGACATTTCTTCCTCGGGCAGTGAGTCGGTGGACACTCACAGTCCGGACATCCGTGGTCACCGGTAACCAGGGTGCAGTTCGGTGCGCACATCGGAGTCGCGCATTGCAGTGGATGCACCGTTTGCGTGTCCGCTAGTTTGGATGTGCAAGGAATACGGTATAATACAAATAGCGAACGTGTAAAACGATGTTCTCGTATACTTGCCTTCGCACACGCATTCAGGGCATCGGTCATGGAGGATACCCGTTTCTCTGTGACATCCCGGAGGACATTTCTTCCTCGGGCAGTGAGTCGGTGGACACTCACAGTCCGGACATCCGTGGTCACCGGTAACCAGGGTGCAGTTCGGTGCGCACATCGGAGTCGCGCATTGCAGTGGATGCACCCTTTGCATTTCCGCTAGTTTGGATGTGCGAGGTATACGATATAATACGAATAGCGAACGTGTAAAACGAGGTTCTCGTATACTTGCCTTCGCACACGCATTCTGGGCATCGGTCATGGAGGATACCCGTTTCTCTGTGACATCCCGGAGGACATTTCTTCCTCGGGCAGTGAGTCGGTGGACACTCACAGTCCGGACATCCGTGGTCACCGGTAACCAGAATGCAGTTCCGTGCGCACATCGGAGTCGCGCATTGCAGTGGATGCACCCTTTGCATTTCCGCTAGTTTGGATGTGCGAGGTATACGGTATAATACGAATAGCGAACGTGTAAAACGAGGTTCTCGTATACTTGCCTTCGCACACGCATTCAGGGCATCGGTCATGGAGGATGCCCGTTTCTCTGTGACATCCCGGAGGACATTTCTTCCTCGGGCAGTGAGTCGGTGGACACTCACAGTCCGGACATCCGTGGTCACCGGTAACCAGAATGCAGTTCCGTGCGCACATCGGAGTCGCGCATTGCAGTGGATGCACCCTTTGCATTTCCGCTAGTTTGGATGTGCGAGGTATACGGTATAATACGAATAGCGAACGTGTAAAACGAGGTTCTCGTATACTTGCCTTCGCACACGCATTCAGGGCATCGGTCATGGAGGATGCCCGTTTCTCTGTGACATCCCGGAGGACATTTCTTCCTCGGGCAGTGAGTCGGTGGACACTCACAGTCCGGACATCCGTGGTCACCGGTAACCAGGGTGCAGTTCGGTGCGCACAGCGGAGTCGCGCATTGCAGTGCATGCACCACTTGCATTTCCGCTAGTTTGGATGTGCAAGGAATACGGTATAACACAAATAGCGAACGTGTAAAACGATGTTTTCGTATACTTGCCTTCGCACACGCATTCTGGGCATCGGTCATGGAGGATGCCCGTTTCTCTGTGACATCCCGGAGGACATTTCTTCCTCGGGCAGTGAGTTGGTGGACACTCACAGTCCGGACATCCGTGGTCACCGGTGACCAGAGTGCAGTTGGTATTGCAGATCGGGGTGGGACACTGCTTCCTGCCCGTGGTAGGGATTTCTGCTGCAGACGATTAACAGTTTAGTGGAATGAGGAAATGACTGGTATGCTGCAAGGGCATTTCTGTGCTATTTGTGTGAAACAAACGGACAGGGCACTACGGAAGTAGTTCCTGTAGGATCTTTCGAAAGATACATGGAAAAATTCATTGCGATCCTGTCAAGTGTGTGAAGCGATTACGGTGAGGTGTCTGTCTCTCATGTTAGCATCAGATACGACGCAGTGTACGAAAACAGAAAAAAAAGAACACACACATAGGAAAACAAGCAGGACGGGAGCGGACAAAAGCTCAGCTTGCGTAGAGCCCTGTATTATTGCCCCGTGCAATATGTCGTAGGGCTTGCTGTACGGTGCTCGTTAGCTCCTACATGGCATTTTTACCACCTTATCTTTACGAACGTCATGAAATTTCGATTGATACAACCTATTAAACAGGAGACTTGGCTTATACGATTAGAGGGCTCCTGTCTTTCTAACAACATTCTAAGCGTGATACCTCTCCCATGTAACATTGGCAATACGTTCAGGTCGTCGAAAATTCTTGCCGGCGCTTTCTACTCGTGTAGTTTCCGCGACGCGTAAATATCTTCTGTTGTTTTTTTTTCTCTCTCGTTCATTTTGAGTACGTTGACCGACCAATAACCGATTCCATTTCCCATATGACGCTCCTCGAGAGTGGGAGCAAGCGGCAGCATAATTTCTGTTCTAAGAATCGATTACCAAAATCGATGGCGCGATCGACCTACGCGTTATTCCTCACGCTGTGGTATCTACATGCACGCTCTCGAAACAGAGGGGGGTGTCGAGGTAGCTTGCCGTTGTTGACCGCACTCAAGTGGGCATCGTCACGACTATAGCAAAAAAAAAAAGAAAAAAAAAGAACGGAAAGTGAGAGAGGGGAGTTGATGACTTCAAAGTGATGCATAGGCAGGATGACCGATACTGATGGGACGGAGGCACACAGTAGGTGAGAGGTGCACTAGAGTGGTCTTTCCGCTAGGCCCGTTTCTTGAAGAAAGCGCAGGAGACCGCGAGTTTTTGAAAGTCGTTCCGCCTAAGAACATTCGGGGAAGAGGACGTCCGTCAGTATACCAGGCCTGGCGTGGGGAAGATGAGTTTACCGCATAGCATGGTATGCACGGCATTCTGTCAGGATATGCGCGATAGTCTCCGGATGATTACAGTGTCTGGAACTGGAGTCCTCCCTGGAGCAGATCTTGAACAGTTGCGAGTTCGTGAACGCAGATCCCGTGCGTAATCGATGCAGCATTGTCTGCATGACACCGGGAATATATTTCGTGGGAAGAGAGGGTCGGTGATTCTGTATGATGTCCTGTATGCCAGGATGACGCACCTCAACTAACTGTTTGACTCTCGAAACAGAACTCCACGGCATGACGCGGCCCGAGCCAACCATCGCCCGAATGAAACGGGGGGCGTACGCCTTTTTTTGTGTGTGTGACACTTGCGTATTTATATTCGCCGTCACAAGAAGGCCGTATTCCCTGCTCATTCTGTCAAAGAGGAGTGATGACTATTCTGTTCGAGGGACTGAACATTTTGTTCGAGGCCCCAGATGAGTTATGTGGTGATGTTCTACTTCGAGGGGAGTGACACCTCCGTCATATACACTCTGAAAACAGAACTTCGCCGCATATCACACTGTGCACCAACCACTGCCACGAATGTTAGGTTTATCGCTAATGATTGGAAGACAAAGAGGGCGTACGCCTTTTTGTGGCACTTTGGATATATTAAAATTTTCACAAAAAGCGTATGCCTCTCCCTCTTCGAATCGATACCCTATCATCCGTGGCAATGATTGGCGCAAGCGTCCTACGCGATGAATTTAGAGTGTGTCGGCAGTTTCCAATCATCATTGACACCAATGGCCATTGCATATGCGCGCTGCGCCACCTAGCGTGTAACGTGTTAACCTGTCAGGGGACATGGGACCCAATGCCCTTTGAGACGTTGACGCGTTGCACGCTAGGTGGTGCTACGCGCATGTTCAATTGCCATCGGTTTCAATGGTCATTCATGACTGCACGTATGACAGAGGTATTAAGAATACGTGCAGTCCACGTTTCTCCGGTTGTCAGCAAAGCGTCTACATTCTTAAAACGTAAATCATCACGTGACACGCTGAAAGCAAACCATTGCACTCAATGATAGCATTATCACTTCTCATTCGTGGAAAACACAGGGCGAACGCCGTTTTTGTGACAATTAGCGTAACTACATAAATTTTAAAAAAGGGCGTACGCATAGCGTTTTGATCGAGAAGAAAACGGGAGACAACGACGTCATCCGGGAGGATGGTCGGCTAGGGGCGTGTTTTGTGGTGAAGTTCTGTTTTAAAAGAATATAGAGACTGCGCCGTACTCAGGTGCGCTCCACAATTGGTGAGGGCGAAAACCCTGCTCCGACAGCACCACGGCACACAAGAAAAGAAAAGGCGAGAAATAGCTTGGGGACACCTACGTGGGACGTGCAATTTTCCAAAGTTCTTCAGCAAAACTTTCTGTTGCCGTACAGTGTCGGAAAGCTTGAAGACGTGCTCCTTGAGATGTCCGCTCTGTGTCTTGACGAATTCCACCAGTTCCTTCGGACAATGGCGTTGCTCGAATTTCTCCAGTGTCTTCCTGGCTGGAATTAATGGCAAACTACGATTATTTCCATTGTTTTGGATTTTGTTTAGGTACACTCATTTCGATCTGGAACAACAAACATTTGGCGATCCGATGAGTGTGGGTTGAGGGAAAAGTCACATCGCTACCCTCTGAACATTATAGTAATTTTCCATTTTAAAAGTAATGTAACGAAGAAACAAGCGATCGTTAATTTGCTTTCAAAAATTGTTCTTAATTGCTGCAGTGTGCTGACAGCAGGGGCCCTATATTCTCGTCAAAGTAATCGACGTCTATTACTTTGTGTCTCGCCTGTCATTGGGCGTTACGTGAAGAAGGCATGAATGTCACGCGCCCTCAACCGATAGTCAAGCTCTTGATCCTGCAGTCTTCGTGATAACGTATAGATAAAGCATGAAGAGTGCAGGACCAAGTGCTCGATTATTGGTTGAGGGCCGGTGGCATTCACGTCTGTTTATCACGCCTTCTTCACATAACGACAACTGACAGGCGAGACACAAAGTAATCGAGGTCGATTACGAGGGCGCGGCACAGAACTGAGCATGGGCTCAATATCGCGCTCCAGTAGAGAGGACTCCCAAAACTACAGCGGTGTTCACGTCTATATGATCTTGTCCGATGCTTGGTGGAACCTCAGTGTCAGCCACACCCTTTAGTGTGCACATTTTGCACACTCTTAAAAATGAACTTCACTGCATAGCATGCTCGTAGCCAACCATAATCTCGAATGATATCGTTATCTGCGCCGATTTGTTGAAAACGGGAGGCGTACGCCTTTTTTGTGACACTTATGCTGTTCATAATTGTCACAAAAAAGGCGTACGCCTCCCGTTTTCAACAAATAAGGGAAGATAACGATATCATTTGAGATTATGGTTGGCTACGAGCGTGCTATGCGGTGAAGTTCATTTCTAAGAGTGCAGTGCAGTGTTATTTCACTGCGCAGTCCTTTTCTGCGTTCAGAAACGACTTCCATGTCCGCAAGTGCACAACTGAATGGGTGATAGATTCCGAGCGCCTTGAAGCTACTGAACAGATGCATTAGTGAATACAGACGTAACTAAAGCCCACAATATTGACATGTAACTAAAGGCAAAACGTTGACATGTGACTAAAGGCTACAATACTGACATGTAACTAAATCCCACAATATAGACATGTAACTAAAACCCAAAATATTGACATGTAACTGAAGGCCAAAACGTTGACATGTAACTAAAGCCCAAAACATTGTCATGTAACTAAAGCTCACATAACTGACATGTAACTAAAACCCAAAATATTGACATGTAACTAAAGCCCACAATATTGACATGCAACGAAAGCCCGCAATACTGACATGTAACTAAAACCCAAAATATTGACGTGTAGCTAAAGCCCAAAATATTCAGTCATCTGAAATCACTTCGCTGCTGTCAAAGCGACGTCAAATTGCACGAACAATTGCACATGTGTTTTCATGTATCCATAAGGCAGCAAAGATCCCCTGGAAAAACTAATGGTTTCATAGCGTGCACAAGAAAAAGACATTTGTATGAAAGTCCAGCCTCGGTATGACCGTGTCCCTTCGCGTCGATGTACTCGGTACTGCAACTCGACAAGCTGAGACCAGCCCACCTCGGAGTGTGGTGGCGTGCCTGGCGGACGGCGCGGTAGCGGGGGAAGACTTTCGGAACGCTGCCACACTGCTGGATGGAGTAACACGAAGGACTGTAATGCAGGACGAGTGACGAAGGTGTTCCTGGCCACAGCGCAGGTAATGAGACAACGGAGTCCGCGAGTTGGCACTGAAGAGTACCACGCTTGTTGGTGCGGACGTGGCACTCTGGGAGGTTACGCCCGAGGACATACTACTCATTATTGAGCGCAAAACGAGCCGCTGACACGGCGAAACCGCCGGTAAGGAGGGAGTAGAAACAACGTTCAGTTGGTTCAGCAATGGTTTGACAACATGACGTAGATCTGAAGGTAGGAGGTGTAAGAGAAAAACGGTGAGGTCTCCCAGCCAAGTCAGCGGTATGTTTCACGTTTCACACGCTTGTGAAAGGGGTGTGGGAAGCTGCCGTGGAAAGCAGAGAGACAGGAGGAACGGGTCTTGTAGAGGCAAGGGCAGCTGCCATGGCAATGGTCACTGTGTCCAGGTCAGGGGGAACTTCTTTCGCGAAGGTGGGAGCGGTTGTGGGCTCCTGGGCTCAGCGGCGGTGTCGCCTTCCGCGCTTAGAGGAGCCGTGGTTCAGGTGGTGACTGGGTGGCGGCCAGGGAAGGAGGAGGAGGTTGGCTCCTGCGGGGTTGTCTTGTAGCCATTGGTTCATTCAGGTGTTCTAATCTTTGCTTCATCGTGCGAGCAACTACACATGTATAACTTTCTGAGGTACCACTAAGGTATTACTGGCATCATATGCTCACGTTCATCAGTGTCCGCCCTGACGCCCTCATTGTGTAACGGTGTGAGGAAGACGGCACTGTGGGTTTGCCGTGCCGCCGGTTTTTGACGCTTCTGCCAACCCAGTGCTCATGACGACGTAACGCTGAGATTCATTTCCCAATCTGAGGGAGCCAACATTTCTATCCATTTATTTACCGTACTTCGACCTGGGTCCCAAGTGCTCCGATTTCATTTCAGCTTCCATTCTGATTCAACTTCGATCCTGAATAACTTTTCTCAGCCGGAGCATATCTGCACACTTGCCCATCAAATTGTCCGCTGTACTTTATTGTACACTAAACGATATGGACGTGTCTGAAATCTGCCCCAACCAGGTCCATCCGCCGCCCGAAATTCCAAATGCTTACAGTCTAAGAGACCGCACTTGATCCGCGCTCCTAACCACTACATCGGACGAGGGGATACCCAGTGCGGTTCAAATAACTATTGTAAAGTTGCCCCATGAAACAACAGACCCCCCTTCCCGTTGTCATCCTACTGGATGAGTGCTAAAAGCGCTGCCAGGTTCCCGGCATCCAGTGTAAAAGAAAAGATTTCACTGTATAACCTATCCTGCACCACTATTTTTTTGCAAGCATGATCCTTCGACATTTTTGTGGCTGCGAGACAAAGTTTCATCTGCTGTTCCCCCGAGAAAATGAGCATCGTTGAACAAACAATAAACAAAATTTGGGGCTGGGCTACGCTGCCCGTGCTCGTGCTCCCGAGTCGGTCAACGTCGGCCTCGTCGTCCTCCGGCCACGTGCAGCGGTATATCATTTCCAGCGGTCAAATTGTTGTTGCTTGTGACGACACACTCGATGAGATATGGCAGCACTGCGCTGCCCATTCTGAACCGGCGTACTCCACGGATTACCCTACCTGACAAAAACTCGTGTGCCGAGTCAACGGCTTAACATAGATGAAAACATTTTGTTGATATTGGTTCTTGATATGTTTTTCTAGTGCGTGATCGAGCCAGATTTTCGATTTTGGGCGACTCTATTTTGTAAGCGAGCGGAACCTCGAAATATAGCTTTTCCCAACCCTTTCGACGACGATATAAAAATTTCTGAGTGTAAAACGCAAAATCTGCTTCGATCAGGCACTAGATCTAAGCATCCTCTTCCATTTAAAAGCAGTTGCACGGAGATCAACCAAATTTTCGCGGCGCTACGGGAGTTGAAAAATGTATGGGGATTCCCATAGAGCGTCAGTGGTGATGCACCGCCTTAGGGAGACACCAAGATGCGACAATTTCTGCTTGCGGAAGGACAGGAGCAGTTACCTGAAGAGCAATAAAAAAGGAACGGGCATCATCCGTTCTGCCATTCCTGATTTATACCCAGTGTTGTACATATCGCCGTTACAAGTAACGCCGTTACTGTAATCGATACTTTTTCAGTATCGGAGTGCGTATCGCGATACTTTTTAAAATTGGTATCGGAAGAGTATTTCCGTTACAAATTTATGGTAACGCGGTCTCCGTATCGTTACCGATACCGATACTTTTTAGTGCCCCACCCTTTCTTCACCGACGACATTTCTCACTCTTGTTCATTGTCAATGGTTCGCCTAGCCCTCGACAAGAAGCCTGTGGACATGTCCAAGTGCTCCGTAACCGGAATTATAGAATTACTATACCAAACACATGTTCACTGCTTTTCTTAGAAACTGGAGAAAATAACCACAACAAAAGAGTTGAGGTCAACGAACAGAGGTCAAGTCATTGACAGTACGCTCTGGATTCCACTGCTTAGCTGCCGTGTCGCACTGAGTCACGCTCACGTGTACTGTGGTATTGTTAACTTCGGATAGGATTCCTTGGTAATCGGACTCCAGGGTGTGTGGGCCTGACACTAACGTAATTGTCATACTGGTCTCTGCCAACTGCCGGAGAGACCACGGCCTGAAAGGATGGCAGAAGACGAGTTGCAGAACGAGCTATTGATAAAAGTCTGCTGTCTTTTTACTGCAAAACTGTTTACGTAAGCGATACAGTATTTCTATGTTGCATCATCTTCGTGTTTCAAACAAAAGTATCGGGCAAAGTATCGCGTTACTTTTTTTTAGTAACGGTAGCGGTATTCGTTACTTTAAAAAAGAAGTATCGTTATCGGTATTTCGATACTTTTTACTCAAGTAACGAGTATCGGTATCGCGATACCATTTTCGGTAACGGGTACAACACTGTATACCCGAACGAAACCGCTTTCTCTTTTCCCTCCTTCTCAAGATGGGCGGCAATGCGGCATGCCCTCTCATTGGTCGCCTCAAAACAGATTTGCCCAGTCATCGCGGGAGGGCCTTTGAGGAAGTCAATGACAGGCCGCTCAGCACTGCCGGAAGAGGGAAAGTATAAATTGCTTTTTTTTCTATTGATCATAAATCACGGACAACGCAACGAATGACACCCGTCCCTTCTGTATTGCTCTCAAGGTAACAGCATTCTTGATTTCGCGAGGATAAATTTTTGTACTTTAATACCCCGCTAAGTGCCCAATGATTTGGAAGGCACTGGCAACTGATTCTGTCGTTTCATTCAATTATATTTTTTCCTCTGACTGGGGGTAACATATCACGCTGCATAATGAAAATAGGTGATGACAATTTGGCATGGTGCATAATTTGACAGCTGAGAAACATGAAACACTTCTGGAGCAGTGCGGAATAACATGCGTGAACAGTGAAAATAAACTAACCAAAAGTAGCATCACCCAAAGCCAGGCTAGCCGCTTAATATTGCCCAAGCAGCACAATATTAGTTCAATATTAGAAACCAATATTGCCAATATTGTCCCAATATGGCAACTGCGACATGCCCTATATTGGACCGATAATGGGAACCAATATTGGCCAGCCAGTTTTTCCAATGCCTTGCCACTGTATCTGCTCATAAGTCTGCGGCCGAATACCACAACTCCGCTTGTGAACCGCTTGCAGCGCCACTCAGAGGTTTATAAACGATATCAAGCCCTTCAGCAGCAAGCTAAAGGGCTTGCTAGCGTTTGTAAGCCTCCGAGTTCTTGGCAATATTGGGTGGCTCAGTTGACTCATCAGCTATCCAGGGTAAACGTAAATTAGTTACCGTCACTCTATCTAACATGTTTAGTCCCAGACTTAAAGAGGCACTAAAATGCAAAAACAAGTTCACTTCAAATCACGTTCCACGCTATGTTAATTCCGTACTTGTTGTCATAATTCAAAACTTTGATTCCGTTACGAAGCTACAATCAAAAAATATACGGGACACTTTCTTGCTTCGGCGGTAAGCAGTGAACGTCGTTTCAACTCGTGCATCGGTGTTTTTAGTCCATGCTGCGCGTGCCACGCCATGGAGCAGTGCCGACGAAAAACATAGTGCGCGTTGCGAAGCCGAATGGGCTCACTATCCGAAGGACGTGAAAATAAATGTTGTCAATGGAACATTTGCGAGAACTGTTGTAGCCTACAACTCAGTGAGTCTGTATTGAAAGTGAAGCAGTGCGCATCATGCTCCGCATATAAGGAACACTATGATCGGACCCGTTCCAAATCCCCACGGCTACGATAGGTAAGCGCGTGCCTGTCCTGCTGTCTCATTGGATGCCGCCAATCGTCGCTTCTTGTGGATACCATTTGTTGCAGCCAAAGACGGCTCTGTTTTCGCTGCGTTTTTCTTCTAAACGGTAGCGCTGTGTGAACCAATTTTCCTTGTGTTATACTAATTCGAACACGGAATTTCATTTGAGAGCAAGTAGTTTTTGCATTTTAGTGGCCCCTTTAAGCAGTATTACAGAATCATTGTTATTTACCGAATGAAAAAAGCCGTGGTGTTCGCGTGTTCCCCGTTGTCTTTACTTCGTTTTGGCAGCGCGTCACTGATGGAAGTTTGTATGCAACGTATTGACAAACGGCCGTTCAACCTCGCGATGATCCTCGGACCGTGGTCGAACGATGCCCACCAGATGCAAGGCCTTCGCCTTCTTGCGGAGTACTTGCGCTCCACCGATCTGGTGACGGATCTCTGAAAGTGCCCCCCACCCCCCATCATAATCCCCTCATCCGTTCCCTATGTGCAATAGGGCAGTGTACCGCCTCAGCGGCGCTCAATCGCCCACCTCATCATCATCCACTGTATGTGCGTGTATGAGTTGGCAGCGCGTGTGGGTATATTCATTAGGTTTTGCAAGTATTCTCTCAATCTTCTTCCTTTGAACATTGTACCACCACCACCTCCACCACCACCGCGATCAGGTATTCTCTTCGGTTTGGAAAACGACTGTTCGCGCATGTCTACTGGACAGTCTCCGTAGCGGGCATGTAGATTAGGATCTGCTCATACTCTAAACCCTGCTACAGTAGCGTTTATGAAGCATGAACAAAAAATGAAAAAGAAACGAAATGGAATATCGATGTCGGGGGTTTATCCCAGGATGGAGTGTGCCCTACCTGCAATCGGATGACAAACGCACCACGGGCATCTGTGCTGTTGAGCTCCTGTCTCGCGTTCGCAACCATCTGGACAGGTCACTTCCGGACAAGAGTCGAGAGCTGTGAGAGTTATTATGAGTAAGATACTGTTGAATTACTTATAACAAGAATAGAAAACACACAAATACAAGGGGTGTTCAAGTCAAACCGGGAATTTCTGTCTCCTGAGCGTACAAATGGCTCGCGCTACTTCTGTTTCGTTATTTTCACACGCGACAGGCATTCGCGTTCACCACGTGGTGGTCCAAAGTTTGTGCAAAACAAAGAACACGTGTGGACAGACAGCGAGGTGAGCGCGCACATCGAACAGCGATTTGTCATGAAGTTTCTCGTGAATAAAGGCGTAAAGTCATCTGAAATTCACAGAAGACTTCAAGGCTCTATATGGTCACGATACACTTAGCCGCAGCAAAGCGTTTGAGTAGTGCAAACGGTTCCGAGACGGCCGTACATCAGTGCCAGCTCCCCAAGAAGTTCCGAAGCACCCCGTCTGCGGGTAAGGTCATGGCCACGGTTTTCTGGGACAAGGCTGGCGTTGTTCATGTTGATTTTCTGCCCAGTGGTACCACCATCAATAGTGCATATTACTGCCAGGTTCTCAGGAATGTGCATATGGCGCTGAAGCAAAAGTGGCCGGGGCCTCATCACCAAAGGAGTCCTCCTCCTACAGGACAATGCACGCCCGCATATACCGCGCATCTCACGACACGCACCTTACAGGAACTTGGCTGGGAGTTGCTGCCACATCCTTCTTACAGTCCAGACGTCGCCCCCAGCGGTTCCTTGGGGGCCGCCACTTCAGCTGCGACGCCGAGATCAAGAATGCGGTTCGATCATGGCTACGCGCCGGTAAGGATTTCTACGCTGCTGGCATCCAAGCCCTCGTGAAACACTGGGACAAGTGCATTAGTGCCGCTGAAGATTACGTTGAAAACTAAAGCTATTTTCTCGCCTGTAAATTCATTTTACTCTTACGAAAAATGAAAAGTCTCGGTTTGACTTGAACACCCCTCGTATAACTAGGCAAAATGAGTCAGTTCTGCGGGAATTCAGTTATGTATTGATGCAGGAAGCGTTCCCGCTATCACTAGCCAGTTGATTCACTTGTGGATCAATGTTGCTTAACAGTCTAAGTGACGCTGCCGATGTTATGTTGCTGAATGTTAACAGCTGTCTATGTCTGATGTGACGAAGAAGCAGTGAGGACGATCTATTGCACTGCTTTGACTTAGTGAAATTTGACTGGCTAATACTTCCTCTTTCACACTAAAGACATTGAGTCACATCGAGTCACCAACCAAAGCATACTGTTTCTACAAAGGTCGAGAACATCTTCTGCGCTGTACACTGATAGGCGCCTGGAGCTAATAAATACGACGAAATGTTGAGACATTAGAAGTGGTTTCCGTAAATGGTCGTAACCGCGAGATCTTTGTCATCGATTCAATTTCAAAGGGCGTTATCTAAGAAATATTGCACAAGCGCAGCCCTGAACAGCCTCAGCTTTATTTTTTTATGTCGAAAAATATTGGCATTCTTTGTAATATATCATATGCATTATGCTGCGTATGAAGGCCCGCAGATATTCCCTGCATGAGAACTATCATGAGCCCCATACATATCTCGAAGGCTTTCCTTTGGCGATAAGCGCATTGCTCACCACAATACTTGAGCTTGACGGTAGTAGGTGTACTTCAAATGACTGCATTACGGCTTTGAATACATAACCCACGCTCACTGCTACATGCTAGATTATCGTATGTTGCAGATACACACTTGATTACAGGTTTTGGAGCCTAAGGCGTTTCAGCCTTTTGTGTTACTCATGCATATTTTACAGTTTGACCTCCTGTATACGGAAACAACAGTCAGATAACCGATCCTCCTTGAACATACAAGATGGGCAACGAGCGAGCTGGTGTAGATTCGATGTGGGAAGCATAATACTTTGAGTGTGAGGGAAACTTGCCCAAGAGACAAAAAAATTCGAACAGGGTGGGCAACTCTGTCCGGTTTGTCTTTGTCTATTGTGCAAATTTCCCTCGGACTCAAGGAATGATCGTGGTTTACGTTTACCCCTTGTTTACGTACCTGGCGTACACATCACCCCCCCCCCCATTCGACGAAACTATAACCTAAATTGCAGAGGCTTAATGAACCTGAGAGCTTGCTGAACTTGAATGAACCTGATCAAATTATGCCTGCACTGAAAGCTGCCCACATATACCTGCCGTCTATATATGGTATGATGCAAATTCAAGAGAAGACATATCATCATCGTCTTTAAAAAAAATAATGTTATGTGCGTAGCACACCACAACACATCGCATTGTAGAATACACACTGCTGAACAGATCTGTCTTTCTTTCAACTAGTCTTAAGAAGGACAATGCTTACCATTTAGTTGAACAACAATCGTCATCACCACGACGAGTATTTCAAAGGGTCGCTTCATCGTTGCAACGAATAAGCTGCCGAGAGTGATGTAGTCCTAACTTCCGAGAATAACTTCTCGTACGTTGGAGTTTGTAATGCCGCCAAGACAGGCAACATGAGAGTTACGTATCAAGGAGATAACGTCGAGATACGAGCACTTGTGTTGAGGCGAAAGCGCCCGTAGTTTTCTTTCATATCTGTGTGGGCATAGCGGCGGCTCGGCGTCGCAATGGTTGGAGTGGTACCATGATCTTGAACCCGTGAAAGTTCAGGGACTTGTTTTTGAGCAGCGGAAGTTTCCTCTTTTTACTTCTTCTTCTTCTTCTTTTCTTTTTTGTCAACTATAGGGTTGTTTGCCTCATGTATACGTGTGTTTTCGTGTTTACGTTGAACGTGACTTGAGGTTATCCACGCGTGATCATTTAACTAACATACGGCGATTTTTATCGGCACTGGAATATTGTTACTGAATTTAGTTGATTCTGATCTGAGTCAACAACGATAGAAAGCAACACGCCTAATAATTATTTGAAGTGAGAAGAAAAAACAAAAAGGCTACATCTGTCGGCGTTACGCCAAGCGCATTTCAGTGCGCTAGCTTTACTGGGCCATCACGTGGTCGTATCACGTGACCATGTCACGTGGTCGTAGGGAGTCACGTGGGTGTCAGCTTGTAGTTGGACTCATATAACCGCTGACGTACCCGCACAGTGATTGCCCTATACAAAGCTATCGCGTTGGAAGAATAAATTTTGAAAGGAGATAACCAACTGAGCTTAGCATCGCCGACCACTCTAACGTCAAGTTCTCACATGATGACGCGACGTCGCTTGCGGGCGCGAAAACGGACGTTAATATCTGGTGTTGTCAGAGAAGGCCAAAGAATGTGACGCGCCAAGCTTCCTCCACGGAGTTCGCAATAGCCTGCGGGATCGAAGTTCTCTTCACCATCAGAGAGGTGACGTTATCCAAGCCATACCTTGACGTTTTCCAACCGCAAACACTTGCCTTCGTCGCTACTGCTCCTTCGTATTCTCTTTTTTCCCTGACTCTTGAACTTTTCAAAGCATTAAAAATACATAACGCGATGGGCAGCAGGAGTTTCCAAGTGACAGGAAATGTGCTCCACTACAGGTGATATGACGCTCATTGAAAGGAACGCAGACAAAGGAAACACCCTGACAGTTCATGTCAAATGTGAGCCAGGGCGTCGACGGAGCCCTCCTGTGCAGAGAGGGCACGAGAAACGTGCTCACTGCATGCTGACGTGTCTCGACGTCACCACTCGGGCAGTGACGTCACGACTGACGTCATCAAGTATTAGCCAGGCATAAGGCACGTTACATTTCCTCGCTCTTTAATGCCAAATTGCAAGATTAAAATACATAGCGAGCCAGATGACATTATGATTGCACCTAGATGTCGTGTTCTTTGCACGCGCAGACTGTAGGTGTGTACTAGCGTACACTCTTAAAAATGATGGTGGTGGTGGAGGTGACGGTGAAAATGAACTTCACCGCATAGCACGCTCCTAGCCAACCATCATCTCCAATGATATCGTTATCTGCCCTGATTTGTTGAAAATGGGGGCGTACGCCTCTTTTGTGACAATTATGAACAGCATAAATGTCACAAAAAAGGCGTACGCCTCCCGTTTTCAACATATCAGGACGGATAACGATATCATTCGAGATAATGGTTGCCTAGGAGCGTGCTATGCGGCGAAGTTCATTTTTAAGAGTGTACGCGCGTACACACCTACAGTCTGCGCGTGCAAAGTACACGGCATCTAGGTTTGTGGGTCTGTAGGCCTACAGTGTGCAGGTTGTGTAGATGGCGTCTCCAGGCACAGCACACAACAGGGTACTGTATGCATATAACGAAACCCTGCAACTGTAGTGACGGCAAAAGAAAAGAAAAAGAATACGCACACGAAAAAGGTTTTATTCGGGTCAGTTTTTCTTGTCCCCATATTCTCGAGTTTCCGTTATGGGTCTTTGACACCAGCTCACTTGGTTGCTAACCGTTCTTTCATAAGACAATATGTTAAACAAGCGGAGTAACGTAAACTGCAGAGGCTGGACCATGGACCAACAGTCAGTATAAATACAACATTTAGATAACAAGCAGAGAAGGTTTCAAGAGAGAAGACTGTGGTCCCTAGTTGTTCACTAAAACTTGAAGTTGAACACTACTTCGTACTAAAACCCGAATTCGTAGATGTGACTTGGTCTCGACTTGACTTGCAGGTGCCTCGGAAGAGCGCCAATGCACTTCAGCAACCCTGCTCGGCTTGAAGCGTTCCTCCCAGCAAGCTCGACTTGACAGGTGTGGTGGAAATGTCAAGTTAGCGCTCGGGCTATACCTTCAACCCGACTTGGATAACGCTCCAGTACGGCATCTTCGGGAAGCCACATGCAGACCTGTAAAAATTGCTTTTCCAAAGTAATTGAATTGCGATTACAATTACATGTTCACAAAGGTAATTAAATTACAGTTACAATTACTCATTTTCTATTGTAATTCAATTACGATTACAATTACTGAAAAAAGTAATTGCAGTACACTGAATTACATTCACAAAGTTGACTGCAACGGGCAAACGACGTGCAAACTGCAAGATTTGATGTACACATTTATTGCACATGTTCTGAAAGATGGTGGTAGTTGTGCTTGTAGTAGAAAAACAAGTTAGAGAAGTCTTACACAAGGACAAGTCTCTTGTCATGTTAAAGAAACACCGAACATCACAGTCAAAAGGCTTTCTTTCTTCAGGTATGTGAACAAAGTGCGGATCATGAGTGCAGCTTGTAACGTCCATTGGCTTTCAAGAGTAAGGTATTCTCAAAGTTCTTGTCTGTAAGGCTGCCACGTCTCGTTGTCATAACAAGACCACCAACCGAAAACAGACGCTCCACTGGTGCACTGCTGGGCAGACCAACACTGTACTTCATGAACACCTTGAGCACACAAGGAAGATCTTTCAAGCACTCTAACGACTCTGAAGTGCGGGTCGATACCCACAATTCGTACACCTTTTCCCAAGGTGCAAGAGTTTTTCTCCTTCCACATTCAAATGTAAAAAAATCTGTACCGAAAAATGTATCGATCTGAATCGAGTCTTTGGGTAATTACTGTGAAAAAAAAGGAAAAAAAAAACGGTGTGGAACTGACCCAAACTTTAAACATTGGGCCTTCCCAGATAGCGTTCAAAGTAATTCAAAATGCGTTACGCGTTACTTGTAAAAGTAATTCAATTACAGCTACAATTACATAAAGCCTAATGTAATTCAGGAAGTAATTAATTACAGTAATTCAGTTACTTGTAATTAATTACTTTACAGGTCTGGCCACATGACACTCAGAATCTTGCCTTAGCTTGGCTTTCCATGAGCTGATGCGTCATCAATTTGTTTACAGGGCATTTGCACAAGTGCTGGCGCCAGATGACAGGTGTGCACTGTTAAAAATAAATCCGTAGAAAAACGGGAATTTTACTCGATATGATATTGCCATACATTTTTCCGTTCCCTGATCAACGGAGCACAGTTTCTTTACAAACAAATGCTCCGTTGCAAGATGTTACGAAAGTGCCGTAGAAAAACGGACATTTTTACCGATGCTGTACTTGCAGAGATCTGTCCGTTCTACAGTGTACGGCGCGCTGTTTCTTTACCGCACATTTTCCGTTATAAAATATTAAGGTGTGCCGTTTTTCTACTAGTGATTGTTGCTTTATGATGAAGTGTACCAGCTCTTTCTACAGCTCCACGCGTTTGCAGTAGCTCCTGTACGACGCACATTCCAGTGGTACTTATGACGAGCTACTGCTATTCAATCCATACACAATCGTACTAACGGAGACCGCATATAAATGCTTCACAGGAATAAAGATGTGTAGACAAATAGAAGAAGGGCACCGCAGCCTCTGACTGATATACGGTACGATGTACTTGTGCTCTGGAGTGGTGATAAGTCTCTTCTAAGCTGGAAAGCCTACTTGAATACATCCACAATGTAACATTCGCTGCTCAGATTACTTGTCACCAACACAACAGGTGTAGGCACTGCGACTTATAAAAATATTTATTTAACAAGTTGGTATTGTTGGAAGGCTCACTTCGTATTTGACACAACAGCTCAATCACCTTGAGTGCCTTTCTTGAATGTGTCTTCCTGGCTTGTTTTGTGCCCCGCTCCTCTGGCTGGTTCATGATATGTCTAAAGGAAGAAACACGAAGCATTTAAGTAAGGTACAAATGTCTTATGTAAGACTCATAAACGTTCGTCGGTTAGTGAATTGTAGTTTCAGTGGCCAACTAGCCAATGATATGTACATTGGCTTAACAGTATAATATGTATACCAGTCTACATGAGGGATGTGAATTTGACCAAACAAATTGGAGGTTATTTGAAAGGATGCAGCAAATCAAATCAAAATCAAGTATGGGGAAAATTCCAATGAATTTAAATATAAACTTCATTTTAGAAGCAAATTTAGCTTCAGAATGAATAGTGCATCTAATAAAGGATTCAAAATTTGATTGCATTCTACTTCTGTGGAAGTATAAGGATATAGATTGGCTAGCTGGGCTTGTTCTTCCAGGAATTTTTTTTATGTTGCCAGCCTTCTGGATTTGGCAATGAATGTAATAAATGAATGGAATGATATGATAAATAAATAAAGTGGGATTCGATTTCATTCAGATCTAAATCGTGGCAGGATTTAAACTTTCACTACACTCGCAGTGCAGAATTTTGTTGACAGGTATCAGCTAACCATGGCCTGCACATGTTGCTTTTCGTTATCGTTAATGAATTAGTGTATCATATGTATAAGTAGTGTCATTCATACGCTGGCTTTGTAGGACGTTGTCAGAAACAATGCCGCTTAGCTGGTGAACAAAAAGTGGACAAGTATTACATTCATTTGCCCTTGAACGCACCTTTCAATAATGAATTCCAGTGAAGCTCGCATGCATCATAGGTGTTTCATGTTCAGGGCGAAGTATGCAGAGAACATAAGCATCGCAGCATCAAGGAACTTCCGAACAGCTTCAAAGGGCATCGCTCGTTTCACTTCAAGAAAAAAGTGCTCTGACTGAAAATGTCACCACCAGAAACGAGAATGTATGAACCTGAACTTAATGGTTGCGGCACCACATTCCCCAGAAATAGAAAAGGTGTTCTACTTAAAATCTGGAACTTCTATCCAAGTCTGCAGAAAGAAGAAAAGGTCACGTCAATCAGACGGTAACAATCATTTAGGCAGACAAAGCCTTGCTGTTAACAAAACTGACATGCAAATGAGACGCTGACTAATGCTGCCGAGTTGTGCAATGCGTAATTGTTATTACATTCGGTCTTTCATTTTTTGCCAATTAGGAAAATACACAAACTTCTGAACATACCTACACTGCAGCGGGTTGTGAGTGCAGGATATAACAACGCGCATGAGACGAACCACAGCCTGGGGAATAAGAAGTCTGGGCTTATGTTGATTTTAGCCGGCATGTTTTTGCGATACACATTCATGAGCACTGTGCTATTTAAGTAACAATGAGTATAGGGTCAGTTACTTACCTTCGGTGGCGCAAGCACTGAAGAAATTCAAGGGCCCAAGTTACTAGGGTCTGGCAGAAGAAAAAAAGACCGATACGCGTCTGTCTCTGTCGACGCCATTGGAAATTTGAAAAGGAAAACAGGTCAACGGTCAACGGCACAACCGTGGTGTTCTCTAGTGGGAGGATTTCGAAGATAATACCCCTCTCTGTAACGCAAAGAGCACTGGGCGAATACGGACGTTCTACCCGTTTCGGAAGCATACGGACGAACGTGCTATAAAGATACAGATGATTACACCGTCACAAAACTGCTTCTAACACTGTTCCAGTGGAAACGGACGTTATGCACCGCTCGTACGAAGCGGTCGAGCGTCCGTCAGTTTTAACGGACAACCACACGTATTAATACATTTTTTCCAGCAGTGTGGCACGTATTATATCACCCTTAAAAATGAACTTCACCGCGTAGCACGCTCCTAGCCAACCATCATCTCGAATGGTATCGTTATCAACCCTGACTGGTTGAAAACAGGAGGCGTACCCCTTTTTTGTGACACTTATGCTGTTCATAATTGTCACAGAAATGGCGTACGCCTCCCGTTTTCAACAAATCAGAGCAGATAACGATATCATTCGTGGCAATGGTTGGCGCAGAGCGTGCTATGCGGTGAAGTTCACTTTTAAGAGTGTAAGTGGTGACGCGAAGAAATGTCGAGTTTTCTTGCCGCAAAGCAAATTGTAAGTGGAAACTTGAGTGAAAATCTCGCAGATTAGCAGGCTGCAACTTGACGAAGTAAGCCAGCGGGAGGGTTCATGAAAGACGCAAACCGTCTTGAGCGAGGACAGGTCCTGGTGTGGACTTGTACAAGTCAAGATGTGGCTTCAAGTCAAGTCACATCTATGAATTCTGGGTAAGAGTACTCCCTTCGTACTTCCATAACACAATGTAGCGTTCAACGTATAGCAACAACAACACCTTAATTTGATTATGGAGTGTGCAATCGCGACAAATTGGCGAGTTCAACGTATCAGGTTTTAATATACAGATATACAGAGTGTACCAGAAAACGCGTCATCGAATTATAATACAAAAACTACACCACCTAGAATCATGCGGTCAACGGCATTTGTTCTTACTACATTTTGGCCCCCTCCTGATGCGAATGTCATGTAACGTAAGTTTAATTATGTAAATTTTTGCGAACTGAACTCGGAAATTTGCCAAGTAAATGACACTTTTTTACCTCACCACTGTGAAGAGCGCGCCGAATTTACTCTAATTCACGATAATAGACAGGGATATTGAGGAACTATCCCATCGGAAAAAAGGGGCGGAACATCATGCTTTACGCAGCACCTCGAACATAGCGCGCCACGAATTTTTCAGCGCAATCGTTGTCAGTTCGACTAAAAGGAGGTTGGAAACCCTGCCCACGCCGGGATAGTAGAAAGAGATAACACAGGCATGGCTTACCGCATCTGGCTTCCGCTGGGATCATGCCTTCCCTTCCCCAATTTCAGGAACGTTCACTTTTTCTACTATCACGCTGTGGGCTGGGTTTCCAACCTCCTTTCGTAAGACTGACAGCGATTGCGCTCAAAAGGTCGTCGCGCGCTCACTCTTAAAAATGAACTTCACCACATAGCACGCTCCTAGGCAACCATCATCCCGAATGACATCGTTCTTTCCCCTGATTTGCTGAAAACTGGAGGCCTACGCCTTTTTGTGACACCTATGCACAAATGTTAATTGTCACAAAAAAAAGGCGAACGCCCCGAGCTTTTCACAAATCAAGAGTGATAGAGGTATTACTCTGTACAATGGCTGGCCCTCAGCGTGCTATGTGGTGAAGCTTTGTTTTAAGAGTCTATGCTCGGGGTGGGGCTCCGAAGAGCGTAATGTTCGGCTATTTGTTCCGATGGTATAGCTCCTCAATGTCGCTGTCAAATATCATGAATTTGAGTAAATTCGGCGCGCTCTTCACATTGGTGGGGTAAAAAAGTGACATTTACTAGGCATATTTCGTTTCAGCTCGCAAAAATTCACATAATTAAGCTTACGTTACATGATATTCACATCAGAAGGTGGCAAAAACCTAGTAAGAACAAATGCCGTTGACTGCATCATTCTAGGATTTTTTTTTATTATTATTATAATTCCATGACACGTTTTTCTGGGACACCCTGTAGATTACGGTGTCCGTAACGTTTATTTGCAAGTTCCGGTGTGTTTGTCTTTTCCAACGCGCAGACTGAGCAGAGTGGGCTTCCCACGGGGTTGAGGGCCACTTGCAGCATAACGTGGTTACGTTCGGCAACAGTCATTGGAAGTGATTGGGATGTGTGCAAAAATGACGGGACGCCAACTGACACACTTTTGCGAGAATCATGCGAACTGTCAGGTGCAGGCGTTAGTGAATGGTGAATAGTAAACTGTTAGTATAGTAGCGAATGGTGCATTATTGTAATATGCGTTAACGACATGGAACATTATGATGTTTACCACGCGTCGTTACAACTACTGCTATTTACTATAAAGCATGAAATGTGTATGTTGTGCGAGTTCCTAAGGATGGAAGGAAGGGCAGGGAGGCTGTCTCCATCACCAACATCGTAGATATCGTTTATTCCATGGAAGACACGAACACGGATCACGCCTTGGTTCTGATGCTTTATTACTCAATTATCAATTTTATTAGTCTTTCCGCTATGCTGTCCTATATTGCTACGCGCTATTTTGATGCCCCTGTTGTCCTATTTCTTGTACGTTCTCTACTCGCCACTACTCTTTTATTATGCACTGTTTGCTCTACCACACATGCGGAGTGCTGACGATGTCAACAAAACACATTCTTGAGTTCCAATGAAGAATACAGCGCGTGATTTGTGCTTAAAACTCCAGACGTACGCATACGGCGTTCACGCACTACTTTACTAGCTTCTGGTTCAAGGTTGTCATGTCTGACCAGTTGAGGTGGATGTGCACTTCACTTTCAGCCGTAATAATTGCTGATCGATGTTTCACCGTCAAAGTCACGTTCAATACACATTTTATTAACAATATTGTTACAGACACGTAGAGTAGCCAAAAGTATACAAAAAGTTTATTGATGCTTCCAAGGCAACCGACAAGGTTGGTACAACTTTATCGATCATAAACCTCAATAAGATAAAAGCTTCGGTACAGCTGCTCCTGCTACATCGAGGCTAGCTTCTAGAATAATTATTCTTACATCGTAACGTAATCAAAGACAGCTTTCCGCCTTTTACTCGATAGTTTCGTGCAAGGGCTGGATGATTTCTCGTAACATCCTCTTTGCAGCCCTGGTTGCCAGCTGCGGGAGTTTACTGACTTTTTCGATGATGCAACACCCGACGCGGGGACCAGAGTTGCCAGTCCGTGCACTGGCCGGGATATCTGGGTTCTTTCCCAAGTCGTCCATGTGCGCATGAACCTGCATGTTAAATGGCATTTTTTAGAAGAAAAAGTTTTCTTTATACTGAAGTATATAGTAGAAACAGCACCAGCAACAGGCACCGGAGAAACGCAGTTGCGTTCGGACATCTGCCCACTTAAAACGGAACATCACCTCATGACAGGCTTCTATGGCTAACCATCATCCCAAATGACATCCCTGATTCGTTGAAAATGGGAGACGTACGGTTTTAGTATGTTTTCTTGTGTTTTTTTTTTTACACTTTTGCAGCTAGTTAATTGTCTCAAAAGGGCATACGCCGAGAGGCGTGACAGGAGTGGACATCTTGGTTTGGTGGTATAAAAAAGAAAAGTATGAAGACGCTGGCCCAACTCTATACATTAGGCCGGCTACTATACAGTACGCTTATGGCGGCGAGATTGGTTTGTAGTGGGACAAGTGATGGTCTCGTTACGCGTACGTTTTCTTGTGACTATTAACATAAAGAACTGCAGAAGTGTAAAAAAAAAGGCTTATGTCTCCCGCCTCAACGAATGAGGGGAGTCAACCTTGCCTTTCGGGATTATTATTGTCTGGGAGCGTGCTATACATATATTCGGTGACAGCAGCCGACAGACAGCGAGACAGCACAGCCAGTGCCGGCAGTGCTGTCTGTGGTTTTTCCTGGGTATTCCTCAGACCCCACAGACCTCAGAGAGGTCCGACACATGGCTTTCAGTCATATGTCGACACAGTTCTCTTAGAAGTCGGCCCATGACGCACATTCCCCAAGGGCGTCACTCGTGACGTGGCCCACCTCGGTGAGGCCGACAACGGCGAGCCCTTTCACCAGCACCACCACCATCTGTCTATCCTACATCCATTATTTTTCTTTTGTTCTTTTTTTTTCTTTTTTTTTTATAGTCGTGATGATGCCCACTTCTGTGTGGCCAACAACAGCGAGCCATTTCACCAGCACCACCACCATCTGTCTATCCTACATCCATTATTTTTATTTTGTTCTTTTTTCTTTCTCTTTTCTTTTTTTTTATAGTCGTGACGATGCCCACTTCTGTGTGGCCAACAACGGCGTGCCGATTGAGACATTAGAGAGTTTTCGTGCATCGTACACGCTTCAAAAAAGAACTTCACCGCACAGCACGCTCTGCGCCAACCATGGCCACGAACGATAGCCTTATCGCTTATCATTCGAAGAGAAGGAGGGCGTACGTCTTTTTGTGTCAATTATCATGTATGATACAAAAAGGTAAAACGCCCGCCTCTGTCCTCGAATCAAAAGCGACAACCCTATCATTATTACTCGATCATGTATTATTCGAATGTACGTATTTTTCTTTTCATTAATGGTTTTTCTTTCTTTTTTTTTAATGTTCTCAAGAAAGTTCGGCTTCCAGGGTTCGTCACCAACCAGCCAAAAGGATTACCGTTCGCCCTCGTTCCCTTTTTGTCTTAGCTATAGTTGGTTCATTTTTGCAGTTTCTATTATTGATTACATTTATTGTTTTATATTTAGAAAAAATGATAGCACGTCGTGTTTCGCAACATTTGATAATTGGATGAATATTTTTACATACAGAACACGTTCTGAGCATTTAACAAAATTACGAAATAATAGAGCTATACCTATTACAGAACTTTGTTGATAGCCCGCTAAACACGCGTTCTGTGCGTCCAATTAGTCAATCCATTACTGTTCGGAGAAGAAACTAATTCAGAATCCTAGTAACAAATTGCACTACGCGTAACTTTCAGATTATTAGGTTATCTGCCACGCTCGTTTCAGCCTACCATAGCAACGCTCCCGTTGTCTCGGAGATCTCCCGCATAAACGTGATGGTCACGTGACCCATCAATGAGTGCTCCCGGAAAAACCCGATGCATAATTGAGTCGGACTTCGCTACAACGTGCTGGCGGTTTCTTGATGTGCCAGCGATCGTCCTACGCACGGATAAATAGACGGACGTCGAACGTGTAAGGAAATCAATATTAGAAATGTTGCTTCGATAACATAATATATCATCCGACATGATATTCTATGGTGTTAGAAACGTTGTATTATAGAAACGATGTTTTCGAATATGTCACGACATTATTAGTGGAGATTCCGACCTCAATATGCGTGATGTGTCAACTGTAATAACGCGAAAGTAAATACGTATAGTACTACACCATTGCATGTACTGTCGTCTTGCACGTACTCATCGTCGTAAATTTCGCTCATTATACCGTGTTTTTCAAAAAACGTGTCATTCGGACTTGATAAAAAAAAACGGGACGACGGAAAAATACGGGGTAAACGGCATTTGTGTGGCAACTGAATTTGCCAACTTTCAAAAATATTTTCATTTGATTTTAATTAAAAGAAATTGAATTTCTTTAATTGAACTCCAAAATTTCCCAAGTCAACCTATCGTTTTTTGTTTTTTTTTACAGAATTAGAGAGCCCGTAGCGAACGTAGTCAGATCGACCAAGAAATTCGCTCGATATTGCAAATAGAACTGCCCAAAAAAAGTCACGAAATTGAAACTTCAGAGTTTCGGGTATTCAACGGCGCACAAAATCAGTCGCAAAGATGCGCGGAGAGCCTGACATGCTCCTCGTCAGGGAATATTCCTTCGTCCTGAGGGAATATTTTTCCCTCAAGGTCCCGATACGTAAAACAGAGGTTCCACAAGCGTGCGAAGTAAAATTTAAAATTTAGGATGTTTATTTAATTAGTGAGCGTATGCAAATGACCCGCTCACTACTCCGTTCATGGCCGATGTCCCAATGACCTTTACCAAAAACAAATTTCTTCGATGGCGCACCTGTTCCGAATAATTCAGCCGAGGGACCTTCGTGAAACACCTTAACTTACTGTCAGTCTCTATGGGGTCAAAACAGGAGAGGAATGGAAACAAAGAAACAAATTGAAAAACACATTTACATTTACATTTCGTCGTGACTTACGTCCCCATTTTTCTTTCTTCCTCTATCACATCACATCACACATTTACAACACATGCTTGTGTCGAGGCACTCACAAATTCGCAGTAACCCTGTTGTACTTTTAATTGCAGTAGCAGACAACGAATTCCACCTGACAATAGTTTCAGGAAAGATGGAACACGTAAAACACTCAATTCGTGCACTTGAGGATTTCACCATTTTCGAGTGATTATGTCCTGGAAATATATTTATCAGTGTTGACGCTTGGGAATCTACTATACAAAAAAAAAAATCAATTTAACAGAGGTACTCAGCGAATGAGGCAGTGAACTTTCAACCAAGCGAATTTTGGACTGGTTCAATACGTGGGGAACAAAGCTCTCTCTAGTGTTCATTTGCATTCCTTCTTCCTTGTGACGCCAACAGACTCAATCAACAAATGTTGCCCCATTACACACTCAGGCAGACACCTGGGCCTACATCAAGGTAACCTAATCCGGAGTCTACGTCTGAGAAACAAACAAAAATATCCTGATCCACTTACGTTGATGGAGCGACCCACGATGGACCACTCGCCCGTTAGGGACGCAACTGTGTCCGTGAAAACGACATTAACTTCACCGTGTTTGTCGCAGACGATGTTGCCCCAGTCTCCGACGTGTCTGTGTAGAAACAGGGAACACGTAAACTGCGAGAGTGCTACGACATCAGGGGGACGTAAGTCCCGAATAGCATTTTAGACATCAGATAGCCTTTTACCGGGTCTTCTTTCCTTTATCTCTCTGATATAAACAATAGATGAGTGTGTCACTTTGCGCAGAGCGTTGCGCTGCGAGCGTTTTCGCCATTATGCAGACTGCATTATGTCGTAGCCTGAGGTAAACACATTACCAACAGAGAGATGCCCCGCACCCGTCATTTCTGTGACTGCCACTAGGCGGCACTTGTTTGCGGGAAAAACTAGGGTGCCTGAATACTAGCTCCCTTTTTGTATGGTGGAGCCACCCTATGTAGAAGCGAATGCCGCAAATCCGCCATATCGACGCCCACGCTTACCGTGCATGAATGATGTGTCCTGATTTCACCAACTTTTTCAAACCTCCTCTGCTATGTATTTACTCAACTCTAAAATGCTACTGTGTCGGTAAGCGTAATAGCTACACTTTTGTGAGCGCATCGCGAAGTGTGCATGGGAGTCAAGATGGCGGATATTTCTAGCAGACGACGCGATTGTCTTCGCCCTATGCAGAGGGAACTACGTAGTATTGAGGCATCCTAGAAAAAAACACCATTTTGTCCTGGTCCCGCATCATAGGCAACATCATTTTGAATTCGAGTGACTTTGTTTATATACCGTGTTAGCGCTGGCCAACATTTTCTACCCAGTATAAAACAGAGAGATGAAAAGGTTAGATGCTAAGCGCACACAGTATAGTTTATTCCTCTGAAGCATGAGTGCATCTCAGCTACTACACCAGCGCCGGTCTGGTTATCACGTATCTGGGAGTGCATGGCCAGCACTGCCAGACGACATTTTCAATTATGGGCGTTCTAACTGCCAGGATATCGGATAAAATTAAATACAGGTGGCCGAAAGAAGTTTGAAAATGGCGCACAGGAACAGTAGTCGCGTTCTTTACCAACAGTCTGGCCGCTAATCATGGCCGCGGCCATGTTTATGTTCATGTATATGTGTGCAATCACCTACACTGTTAAAACAGAACTTCACCACATAGCACGCTCCTGGCCAATCATCATACCGAATGATATCATTCTGTGTCATGATATGTTCAAAACAGGGGGAGGCGCCTATCTGGGACAAGATAATCTGTCCCAGATAGGCGCCTCCTTCCCCTTTTCAACAAATCAATGCACAGAATGATATCATTCGGAACGATGGTTGGCTAGGAGCGTGCTATGTGGTGAAGTTCTGTTTTAACAGTGTATGTGACCAGGGCCTGTCCATAGTGCATTGTGTCCACCTGGCAAGCTATAGTGGATGGACCGACGTACCGTAGGGTACCCTTTTGATTCGCATGACTAAAACTGAACGGCGGGTGCTCTTGGAAAAAAGTTTTGAACCGTTTTATTACTTTTCCTCGTTCCTATGTGCGTCGATCGCTTACACGACCGAAGCGTCTCGCCAACGCCTCTTAAAGAAGGCCTGCTCGGCCTTTCCCTCTGCTCATGCGTCTGATGGCGACTCATCTATATGGCAAAAGCCTCTGAAAGAATGTCTGTCTCTGGGAGGACTACTATTCATGCATCATATTGAATAGCCATCAGACCCCCACACTCATAATGCCACATAATTCATAATTCAATGTTCATAATTGTCACAAAAAAAGGCGTACGCCTCCCGTTTTCAACAAACCAGGGAAGATAACGATATCATTCGAGATGGTGGTTGGCTAGGAGCGTGCTATGCGATGAAGTTCATGATGAACCTAAGAAGTTCATTTCTAAGAGTGCAGGTGGAGCTGGTCTACCACACCATACCACCGCCCCCAGTGAGGTTTTTCTAATACTTGAAAATACTAATACAATGAAAACAAGTCTAACAGATGGCTACTAGACACTTAAAAATGAGCTTCACTGCATAGCACGCTCCTAGCCAACCATCACCTCTAATGATATTGTTATCTGCTCAGATTTGTTGAAAACGGGAGGCGTACGCCTTTTCTGTGACACTTATGCTGTTCATAATTGTCACAAAAATGGCGTACGCTCCCCGTTTTCAGCAAATCAGGGTAGATAACGATATCATTCGAGATGATGGTTGGCTCAGAGCGTGCTATGCGGTGAAGTTCATTTTTAAGAGTGTAGTTACAAAAACACACCGTCGCTGCAAGCAAATACGTATTCCTAAGATAACACACAGTAATCTATTGCAGGCCCCAGAGAAATATTTGTCTTTTACCGCAATTGAAGGTCTCACTGCAACTTCAATCAGCGTACCTTGGACTCCCTTTACGCGCTCCATGCTTAGTCCCCATCGGGTTATAGTGACTTCCCGTAGACTGACAGCTTTCAGTCAGGTTGCCGTCAGTGTGAACGTGCATTCCGTGCATGTAAGCTCGATGGTCGTGCACATGTCCACCAATTTTGTTGTGCTGGTGCGTTTTGAAGCCAGTTAGTTGAACGAGGACGTTCAGGATTTTAGTACCTTTCTGTAACGAAAGACGAAAGTCATGGAGTTTTTTGATATCTGTAAGGAAGGTTCCTTTACCTGTTGCCAGAGGCTGATGAGTCCGTGAACAGGCTGTTGCTCGTGTTCAGGGATCGCGGTGTTCGGCGTCATTCTGCATATGGCGAAGTCGTACTCGGTTTCTGACACTGCAATCGGTACCACGGGTGAGCTGCTTTTACGGAAAGCCATAAATCAGCACACTGGTCAACCACAATGCCCAGGATGATGCCGTTTTCAATCCTGATCTGTGGAAGGCTATTTTGTGACAATTAGCATAGCTGCACAAGTGTCATAAAAAGACGTGCGCCTCCCGTTTTCAACTGATCAGGAAGACAACGATGCCATTCGGTGAAATGGTTAACTGGGAGCGTGTGTGTGAGAGCTCCCAAAGCTCCCAAAAGGAGGTCTGGATTGGATATAAGGAAAAATATGGGGGGGAAAAGTAGGGAAGTGTACGTTGTACGTCAATGCTGATATGCGGTACGAAATACAAAGGTAAACGAAATCAAGAAGAAGAAACAAAAACAAGCACGAGGAGGGTGGGCTGGGGTCAGAAGACAACACGATATCCTAAACATCGAAAAAGACAAAACAACAAAATGTGTAATTCATGGAAGATAGTCTAGACTATTAATAAATCGTCTTGCTGGCTATCTATAACTCCCCTGAAGAGGATGTGTAAGCAAATAATAAACTGTTACGTTATAATTGCTGCGTTGTTGTAAAAAAGTCTGAACAGCTCTTACACTTTGGCTCTGCAAATGCTTCGGCCTTGCGTTCGCTAAAACTATCCTGGTCTTCATGCAAGTGGTGAGAGTGATGATGACTGTCGTGCTGACCATGATGCCCATGATGAGGATGATGCCCATGACCAAAGTGGTCGTGGTGATCACCCTGGTCTCTCTGCGGATGATGGTGATGTGTCCCGTCAGATGTTCCATTGGTGTCCTCGTGTCTGGCTGCAGTGCCGGGAAGCAGGATCATTGCATTGAGTTTGAGTTTGAAGGTTAAAGAGAGAGAGAGAGAGAGAGAGATAAAAATTGAATTCGTCACCCGACGAATTCTGCTGCTCCCATAATGAACCTCTAAATGAATGAACCCTACAAATTACTTTGTTACATGGTGAGTGCATTGGGGTATGAATTTTTTTTTGGCAGCAAATAAGATGTGCTGCATTCCAGAACCACGGCTTATTAGGGCCGACTAATATGTTCATTATAACTATTTACCAGTATGGTACACCACCAAAGGACATGTGCTGTAGCGAGAAACTGTTCGCTATTTCTTTTGCTTCTGCTTTCAGATCATTAGCAGAGAACCCGAATAGCTTTTTGAGTCAGTCCAAACTTCTAGAATAATATAATTGACGGATAAAACGTGAAAAGGGTATATTGGTCGCAAACAGAGGCCCTGAACTCTTAGAGATGAACTTCACCACATAGCACGTTCCTAGCCAACCATCATCTCGAATGACAACGTTCTCGCCCCTGATTTGTTGAAAACGGGAGGCGGAGCCTATTCTGTGTCGTGTATAATGACACAAAATAGGCTCCGCCTCTCGTTTTCAACCATTCAGGGGTGAGAACGTTGTCATTCGGGATGATCGTTGGCTAGGAACGTGCTATGTGGTGAAGTTCATTTTTAAGAGTGTGAGACCACACTCTTAGAAAAGAACTTCACCGCATAGCACGCTCCTAGCCAACCAAGATCTCTAATGATATCGTTATCTGCCCTGATTTGTTGAAAGCGGGAGGCGTACGCCATTTTTGTGACAATTATGAACACTGTCACAAAAGAGGCGTACGCCTCCCGTTTTCAACAAATCAGGGCAAATAACGATGTCATTCGAAATGATGGTACGCTAGGAGTGTGCTATGCGGTGAAGTTCATTTTTAGGAGTGCACGATCATACGATTTGTAGTGCTGTTCACATCCGTCTGAACGAATACATCACAATGAAATGAATGACAACAGATATTAGTCATCGATTTCTTAGCGCTTTTTAGTATTCCAAATTAGTGCTGCATCGTCCGTTCAGAGCCGTTCACAACCTATATGCGAACCTCACTGTGAAAGGCGTGAAGTACCGTTAGAGATGCTTGGCTTGAGAAAGGGAGCATGAAAATCGGTGACCGAAGGTGAAGTGCACTGTCCATATCGATTCTATTCGAAACCATGCTGTTTTCTGCTACGAAATTCTGTACGCCACATCGCACATCTGTACATACTAAAAACTGAACTTCACGGCATATAGTATACGCTCTGCGCCAACCATTGGCACGAATGATAGGGTTATCGCTTCTGATTAGAGGAGAGAGGAAGGCGTATGCCTTTTCGTGTCAATTATCATGTATCCAAATTGACACCAAAATGGCGTACGCCCCCTCTCTCTTCTAGTCAGAAGTGATAACCCTATCATTCTTGGCAGTGGTTGGCGCAGAGCGTGCTATGCGGTGAAGTTCAGTGTTTAGAGTGTATGCTAACTTGTTTCACGAAATGGTCAAACTATAGGTCTTACACGCTTAGAAATGAACTTCACCGCATAGCACGCTCCTAACCAACCATCAGCGCGAATGATATCGTTATCTGCCCCGATTTGTTAAAAACGGGAAGCGTACGCCTTTTTTGTGACACTTATGCTGTTCATAATTGTCACAAAAAAGGCGTACGCCTCCCGTTTTCAACAAATCAGGGCAGATAACGATATCATTCGAGATGAAGGTTGCCTAGGACCGTGCTATGCGGTGAAGTTCATTTTTAAGAGTGTACGGTCACTATAGGTGGCGAAGAAGTGCATTTGTCCTATTATCTTGCACACGCGACATGCTATCGCTTTTGAACCCTTCCCGACATGCGTCTCGTGATAGCTGGTCAAAGACATACCGAGTTGCATGTTCGAAAGTCTCTCCAACCTTGCCGACTGATGCAGTACGGATGTGTGTAGAGCCTTGAGCTTGTTTTCCAGTTGTGCCAGACGACGAAGGGTCTTGCGTAGAAGCGGTGTAAAGCAAGGCTCGTCATCGGGTTCGTCTACAGTCCCATCTAGTGTGAAAATATGCAATTAAAGAAGAGCATGTGTAAGGACGTGATTCATTGCACTGTATCGATAAATGGATGAAGCAATCCTTATACGAGTACGATCCTCCAAAATATTGTTTCGTTGTCGGCTCTTGGCTAATACACATACGTACTCTGAAAACGGAACCTCGCCGCATTGCATGCTCTGCGCCAACAGTAGCGCCAGAGCCTCTGAGTACCGCCGACTGATGGCGCCACCAGCGGCATGGTCGAAAGTGTAAAATCGTCTTTGGCTGTCTGAGGGTTTCCCTGGGTTTTCCTGCAGATTTTCCAGACGAATGTCGGCACAGTTCTCTTTGAAGTCAGCCCAGGACGCAGTCTAACCCCCTGTCTCCCCCTCTCTGTCTCTGTCTCCTTCTTTCTGTCCTCTCTCCATCTGTCCACGTCTATACGCCGCTCATAGCCACAGTTGCTTCTTGCGGCACTAACACGCAATTATATATATATATGGGTCCAAGTTATCGCTTCTGGTTTGAATATGGAGAGGGATGTACACCTTTCTGCTTAACACACATCCAAATTGCCACGAAAAAGCGTACGATTCCTATTCTCCACAATCAGGAAAGAGGATGACATCATTCTGCACGACGATTGGCTTTGAGCGCGTTATGCGGTGAAATTTTCTTTTCCAACACCCCCGCCCCCCTCTCTTTTTAAAGTTATATCGAAGCACAGATATCGCATATGTATCGCGGGTCCAGGGCAATGCATGCACTCTAAGAAACAAAGGTTGAAAATGAAGGTTGAATTTTCTAGCCATCTCGGTAGAGCTGCATTGCAACCACATTTCTACTCAAACAAGTTTTACCTTTTGGGCATTACTGCAGAGTAGAAACAAACTACAGAGTAGAAGCTGTCGTTCTACCAGCTTGGGTAAGAAATTCTACCATTTTTTCCTTAGAGCAAGCGTTAGGGAGAGGAGCAAGGGAAAGGGAAGGGAACAACAACAACAATTTTTTTTAGGCTTTGGAGAGTGGGGAGGTTCATTGCCACAGGCGATACTCTTGCTGGTGGTAATGTGGGGAATCCCTTCACAATAACGATCGAAATCCGATGGTGTCCAGAAATGTCATAAGAGCTTTGAGCGCAGAGCGTTGCTGGGCTGGATTAGGCCAGGGACCAAGTAATTTCGATAGGGAGAAGGGGCGAGAGTCCAGCTGACGAAGAGACTCGTCCTTCTTCACGTCCTACGTCCTTGCGTCCGCTATGTCCTTGCGGAGGGGAGGAACAACCAAGGACGGAATTCAAAAGTTCCTGACGCAGTACCGCGTCACCCCACATGCAACGACAGGCAAATCTCCATCTATGCTCCTCATGGGAAGACAAATCAGAAAGGCTATTGACCTCTTGCGACCCGCCTTAGACATACACCGCCTACATGCTGCGACCAGGCAGAAACGGAATTACGACCGGGGTGCGCAGGACAGACTTTTTGAGGTTGGCCAACCAGTTTGGGATGCTGATCCGATGGACAGGCGACACTGGGTTAAGGGATCCATAACCGGTAAAGTGGGCACGGTCATCTACGAGGTCTAATTCGCTGGTGGCCGGCGACGCAGAGTTCATGCCGACCACTTGAAGACTCGCCTGACAGCCGATAGCTCCGAACCGTCACAGACCCTTCCCTGGCCGGAGCCAGAGACGTCATTGGCACCAGCCCCACCTACACAAGAGCACGGCGACCCTCCCAGACCACCTCCGGCCCACTATCCCAAAAGAGACCGGAGGCATCCGTCCCGCTACGTTCCGTCTTGAGGGGAGGAATGTAGTGGATGACGTATCGACAAAGAGCACGCGCCATGCGCATCAGCTGTGCCCCAGCTGATAGAACAGCTGACCGTGCAGTCGTGGCCTAGCCATGACAGAATAAACATGTTCCAACCCGGACTTTGGTACACTCTTACAATTTGGCGACGAGGATGGGCGCGCATGCATTGGCCCGAGATGGTAGAATTACTGTCGTTCTACTGGCTTGGGTAAGAAATTCTACCTTTTTTTCTTACAGTGATGGTCTTATACTGAGCTTAGAGGAAGTCCGCGACATGATTGTTAGCATCCTCTATTATTATTTTTTTCTTTTTTTTTCAGATTTCTTGGAGACACTCAATAGGTACGGTTAAATTGAGTCCCTGCTTACGCTAAGTACAGAAAAAATAAGGACGCGTTAAGTAGCGACTCTAGAGATCGCGTTCCGTCCACTCTGTCCCTCTCGCTCCGGAGCCTCTGCTAAATGGGTTTTTAAGCAAAGAGAGCGTTGCTTGTGCATGCGATTTGTTCACGTTGGGTGTGCAAAGCACCCCTGGGTGTCACTGAATGTACTTTTTTTTTTTGGTAGAGCCGTCTTCCGATCCGGCTGTCTGCAGCCTTAAAAATATTAATTAAGGTGAGGTGGGACCAACCGGAGAGGAGGGTAGAGAGCGCGCGAGAAGCACTCCGACTTGTCGGTTGGAGCGCGGGAGCGGCATACTCCGCAAAAGGAGATGTCCCGTGTATGTTGAATTCCAATGGCAAATTTGGAGCAGTACGGTCGACTCCACGGGGGAGCGCCCCGCTCCAGCCAAGAGCAATGCCGTGTATTAAAATGGAGTCTGGCCATTAGGAGGAGCCTAAAGAACAGGCTCGACCTGCCAATCAAACTTGGCCGCATTTCATTGGTTGCCGCCATGACACCAAAATTTCTCCAAAATGCAGGATGGTGCTTGGAACGGATTTCGTGAAAAAATTTTGTTCACAGACTACCATAATTTCATACTGTGAGTATACAGGGTGTCCCACCGAAATCCCCCGGCTAAATGATTCGTGAACAAGTGGCGCCATCGAAGAAATTTCTGTTTGGTAAAGATCCTTGGGACATCGGCCATGAACTCAGTAGTGAGCGGCTCATCTGCATACGCTCACTAATTAAATAAACATCCTAACTTTTAACTTTTACTTCGCACGCTTACGGAACTTCTGTTTTACGCATCGGTACCTTCAGCGAAAAATATTGCAAGAAAAAAACCTCGTCGACATTTAGTGATTTTTCCGAGTAATTAACCGGTTTCGGTTTACATATTTCTTGCGCGGAGCAGTGCACCAATGCGCTCTTTGGATCAGCTATCCGGCTGCCAATTTCGTGTTCATCCGCCTGGTTAACACACGGGGGTGACGGAAGATAAGGAACAGCCGCCAGACCGCAGGAGATGCTTTGATGTTCCTTCTCCTTCTCTACACTCTTGAAAATGAACTTCACCACTTAGCACCATCCTAGTCAACCATCATCCCGGATGACAACGTTCTCTCCCTTGATTTGATGAATATGGGAGGCGTGCGCTTCTTCTTTCTTTCTTTCTTTTTTTTTTTTTTTTTTGTACAGATAATGCCGTACATAAGGACAAAAAGAAAATGCTCCGCCTCCCCTTTTTAACAAATCGGGCGAGATCGTTGTAATTCGGGATGGTGGTTGGCTAGGAGCGTGCTATGTGGTGTAGTTAATTTTTACCAGTGTACACTGTTAAAACAGAACTTCACCACATAGCACGCTCTTAGCCAACCACCGTACCGAATGATATCATTCTGTGTAATAATTCGTTCAAAACAGGGGGAGGAGCCTATCTGGGACAAGCATAATGTGTCCCAGATAGGCGCCTCCTCCCATTTTCAGCAAATAAGGACACAGAATGATATCATTCGGAATGACGGTTGGCTAGGAGCGTGCTATGTGGTGAAGTTCTGTTTTAACAGTGTATCCCACTAGTTCACAGCGCTCGCGGCGCATTCGTCATCATCAATGGTAAGAGAACGCTATCTCACCTACGGAACGACAGAATCGCCAGCGCTGTTTACCAGTCGCTTTGGAAAGGAATACCAAAGCCTCTCTTGCGGCTGTTCCTAATCTTCCGTCGCCCCCGTGCGTGAACCAGGCGGATGAAAACGAAATTGATAGCCGGTTAGCTGATCCAAAGAGCGCATTGGTGCACTGCTCCGCGCAAGAAATATGTAAAACGAAACCGATTAATTACTCGGAATTCGATAATTACTCGGATTTCGATGGGACACCCGGTATATCCTCGTGTACGCATCTGTAAAATCAGCTTCAACTTTCGCTCCGCCATCATTATTTACGCGAAAATGAGATGTTTCGTCGCTAACGTTAGGCCTAGTTAAGACCGCGGTCCCAGGAAAATAGCAAGAAAGTCGCACCTGATACGTAAGATTTTGCATTATATCGTTGAATTTTATTTATACATACATCTTTGCGCATTTTTGATTCAATCTACTTACGTTACGTGATTTAAAAGTTAATACCGGCAGCCGTCTCCTACGAAGAAGTGGTTCAACCCCTCTCCTGGCTAATCACTTCTCCCAGCAACTATTTCTGCAATTCTGAGTCTTCCCAACATGCCTCTCTCCGTGCAGATGGCGTTGATAAAAGTGGGCGCAAAATTCGTCGTTTTGGTCTGTCACGAGTGATATCCGTTTCAATCCAAATCCATCAATTTTCTCCAAAATGGTGGCACCCAGTAAATAAGGGTGAGGTATAAGTACTGGATGGATGTAATAATAGACAACTGTATTGCGACCTGTGATTGGCTAGATACCTCAAAAAGTGGGTGGAGCCTCAGGTATAGGCAGGTCCCATTAATAGCCAGACTCCCTTTTAACACACGGCTCTGGCCAAGAGCGCACGATCTGTATCTGCGATTGGAACATTCGACGCACCCGTTACAGCCAGCAGGGGGCGCTGGGGGTCTGAGTGTCCGGTCGTGCTCGCGCACGACCGGACACAGCTTTGACTCGATAAGAACGTGGAAAGAAGGGAAACCTTACATTAAACCACTTTTCGGGATTAAGAATGGAAGGATATAACTCTCTCTTTTATTTATCGCGTAGACCGCAACCGAGGATTTCGTTTTCCTTGCGCGCCACAAAAGTGAAGTAGTCGCCCAGTGTCGTCATCATCGTTGATTCGCTCTCATCGAGGAGTAACAACAACAACTTTATTTTAATGATGATGATCGAGAAGTAAAAGCGGTAGCATGCGAGGCGAAATACCAATCAGGCATATTGCAGTAGCGTAGCCAGAAAAATATTTCGGGAGGGGGTTCTACGGGAACTTTACATAGGTGGGGGGGGGGGGAGAGGATTTACCTTCAGTTCCCTAGTCCCAAATGCACTACCAAAGGTATAATTTCGGGGGGCTTGAGCCCCTGAAACCTGCCTCTGGCTACGCCACTGCGTGGGTGCAACACCTGCAGCCGGAAACTTTCTCCCATGTTAGCGAAAGCGAAGGGAGGGAGACGGCAATAACCGGAAGCACAAACCACATACCACGTGACGCGGAAGTTTCGCTCGAATCTGCAGATTTAGGCGGAGCAGTCGGCGTTGCTCCGTGGAGCGATCTTTGCTCCAAGGCCGCGCGAGAATTGCCATTGGAAGACTCGGACTCTGCTCCTAATCTGCCAATAGAACAGAATTGCTCCAGACAGAGCAGCCATACGTGCTACGGAAGTGCTCCCGATCAGTCGTTGGAATCATTAGTAGAAACATTAGTAAAAATCATTAGAAATCGTTGGAAAACATTAGTAAAAAGGAGCGCGCTCCATGCGCTCCGGAGCAGCTACTTCACGCGCCCTAAGAGTGCTACCTTTCAGGTCATGCGGAATGCCTCCATAATCCGGGTATTAGGTTATGTTCGACTGCAATAAACATATCCTCGATGTATCAGTCTCCCTGAAACCCTTGTCTCATCTGTCAAGCTGTCCATCCGGAGTCACCATGAAAAATATTTTCGCTCTGCGGTGTACTATTCTGTCACTGCGCAATGAAATTTACGAAAACAGCCGGAGAAAGCAGCCGCAGTCAGCTGACACAATCCCCGCGTGACGTACAAAGGTCCCCGTGCCTTTCTTCTTCGTCTCTTTCTTTTGAGCTCACGCGCTGCTTACACCCGCTTGAGCCGCGCCGGTGTCCGTCACGAGTCAATTGCCAGGGGACCACGCTACGTCACGACGTTCCCTCATTTTTCCGATACGCTCTTTCCGAGAGTGGATGATTTTTCAAAGGTGTGCGGAACAGAGGTCTCGCGCGCGTACTGCGGGTAATATAGCAGAGGCAACGCGGAGAGGCCTCTGACTGGTCTCCTCAAACGACCTCACGCGATGATTGGACAAATGGTTTGAGAAGACCAATGAGAGCCCGCTCGACATTGTTGGCCTTCATGAGAAGGAGAGGAGAGGGAAAGCAGAAATTGCGTTTTTTTCTATCGATCATAAATCACGAACGACGCCACGGATGAATCTCGTTCCTTTTATGTTGGTGTCAAGGTAACGGCCTCTTACATTCCACGAGGAGAAATTTTTGCGCCTTAATGGCCCCTTAAAAAGGACTGTCTTTCGTGTAATTCCGTTTTCTTGCTTGCCTTACGTAATGCAGATATATACTGTACCTTTGCAAATGCATCGTGCACACCGCCCATGGGAAGTATGTTCCTCTGGATGGCAGCCAGGATGGCAACTCGTTGGCGGACAATTAACGTCGCAACGGCATGTAGGGCACCCATGGTCGCCTTCGACCACACGGCATCCGGGGTCATCACATTTAGGAGGGGTACACTGGACGCCTGTACGTGCGTCGTGACTGGCACCACCTGTCACCGCCTCTGCAGGAAGGAATAGGCAACGTCAATGCAGGCCCGTTGCAATACATATTCCATCGACGCTGCAGCAACGCAAGAAAAAGTCCAGGGAACATAAGAAATACCTTATGCTGGTTTCTGAGATGGCTAAAGTAGCCTAACAAGAATATTCCAAAGCGCTCATAGCAGTAAAGAAAAACCACGTTGCCACTTCTGAGGTTCATGTTATCCGCTTCTGAGATTCTGCAGAGTTGTGATTCTTATCGCTAGGTACATGCTCCAAAAAGGCCCTCCACACAGCAGAGTTATGCACCTTAACTGATGTCTTATGCATTCATTCCCTGCTTTTATTACACAACGTATTTATTTTTAGCTAGTTGCATCCTAACCAATGTTTTGGCGCATTATGACCTTTGTTGTCGATGCGCCACAAAACGCGAATAATAATCATCATCAACCTTAACTTATAAGCAGACTATCGAACTAGACGTGTCGGCGAACTGATGAACCGTTGTCGTCGGACCGTTATCCTCGGGTATACTTTGCTTGATATGCCTATAGCGGCAATAGTCTTTGAACCGGCTCCGAGATGAATACCAATCTGGATCCCAATACTTTCCTTCCTCGTATTATTCTGTGTGGCTCTGCTGCGAATCTTATGTCTCAATGTAAAATATACATCGATGCTCAGATTTTCTTACCAGTTTCATCCGTCATACATTTATCCGTGACTTTCGGCGGCTAAAAGGTAGCCCGTGATCAACAGAGAGATCCTCCGCCATATTCACGCTCTGCCCTCGCGGATCCTGAGAACACTGCTGATAGTCTTGGCAGCGCTTCCAGTATGTGCAGCCAGGGGGTGCTCAATGCACTTACCGAGGGGGCCCGTTTCACTGCACTATGCTCTAGGGGTTCCTCAGGACGGGGGGAAGAGGATGGTGGCCAGAGCGCTCGTCGCAGACAATGCCAGCTCAGTGAAGAAGGGTCTAAGAAACAGGCGAACTGGGCACATAGTAACTAAACTTGTCGTCTTGTCCTTCCTGTTTCCTTGTCACGGGTTCTGCGTTTGGTTGCCAACTTAGTACCTCGCTCGTGGCTACCTTCAGTATGATCGCGGCCATACCGCGTGTTGAAGAGCAATAGCGTGGGTAGCATTTACATATCCACTCTTGCCGCTTGATTTCGCGTAGTCAAACGTATTTGATGACAGTAGCGTTCTTACCCGGACACACGCAACGTGGGCATGCTCCAGGACTATGCACGTCTTCACGAGCGCATCCTGGTGGACATGCGGTGCAGTTACCGTTGCACTCGCATTTCAAGCATCCGTGATCCCCCGGCACTAATCGACAGTTGGCTCCGTCGCACTTCGGCGGGAGGCATTCCACTTTAGGTGCGTCTGCGTAAAAGACGCACTTTGAAGGAATTACATGTACGTGATGCTGAACAAGCGCACTTTGGCATTATATGCGAAACATGTAAATTCGAAAGCGTGACGTCACTGTCGCGGAAATTCGGAGGAAAAAGTTACACGTATTATAATCATGCGATGTATTTTTTTCTATTATTTTGACGTAATAGTCAATCATTAAAATAGATGTACCACAAGCACATGTGACCTTAAGTGACGTTGCACTTATTCTGCGCTATTCCACATTAACAGTCAGCCCTTCAAATGAATACAATACCTCCTCTTGTACGCCTCGAGTAGATACAGTGTTATTTTATGATTTTTTCATGAGCATGCCCTTCTCTTCGAATTCAGTGCTGCGGAATATATAACAATCCACGCGGAATGCGTCGATACTGTTGAGACATATTCGAATCCTTGTGAAAGCAAGTCTCGCAAAACTGGACTGGGACGTTGTTAGAAGTTTTAGCAGAATATTGGTAAGGTCCACGTGAGGGTATCGTAAATACTGGAACCAGCCGCATCCTTGAGTGACTCAGACTTATCCGTTGATTGGTTGGGGTAGATACGGTTCTTCGAAGGCGCCGCTATCTATACGCCCGTGCCAGAACCAATCGCAGCGTGCGTGACACGGAGTCCTATTCGATTATTGGGTGCGGTAGACATCAAAGACCACGCTATCGACTGTCTTCTAGCACTTTCTGTCACCTCCGTCGCTACAGAGTCAGTGGCGTACCCAGAGGGGGATTGTTCGCAGGATCAACCCCTCCCCCCCCCAAAAAAAAAAGTCAAACCTTTAGTAATGCATTTGGGAGAGGGGCAAATGATGGTAAAATCCTCCTCCTCCGTGTAAAGTTCCCGTAGTATCCCTCCCGAAATACTTTTCGGGCTATACTACACAGCTAAACCGGGTTTCGTGCACAATCGTGCACAACATACCTGTACAGACGCAGGGAGGACATCCTCCTTCTTGCAATGACGCGTCCCGAACGCATCCTGGCGCGCACTCGGCGCAGTCCTTGGTGCATTTGCAGACAGGACAGCCACGGTCGTCCACTTCCAAATGACAGTCCTCTCCGTCGCATTTCGGCGGGGAGCATGGTGCAGGCGCATGGTGTTCCCCTGCGAAAACACGGTACGTTCTTGTTCTCTCCACTTGGTTATCCTTGAGGTACCAGCCGTTTAATTGATTTCGATATAGCACTGTACAAGACCGATATCTGACAATCTACCGTGTATGTCTATCGCACAGTGTGAAATTCAAATGCGGTAAGCGTTTTCCCTTTGCTGCGGAACGCGCGAGACAAGATGCGTCAGCAGAAGCGACCTAAACCAAGTCACAAAAAGATAACAAGCAAAAACAAAGGTCGCTTCTTTTAGCCATCTACATCGTGCATTCGTGTTGTTCCTTTTGCCTTGGGGTGGCGGGCCGCACCTGACGTCGTGAATTTCCCCATTCATCATCATTAATTTGTCTTTTGTTGTTTGTCGTACATATGCCTTTGAGGCCATTACTTACAGTAATAGTATGCAAAAACCACCGCCTGCATGTAAATGCTCAACGGGTACAAGAACTTCCTAAAAGCAATTGTACCTTTGCAAATGCATCGCGGACAGTGTCCTGGTCCTGAGTCACTCTCGGCCTTGCAGTCCGCGCCACAGGTGGGACATCGGATATCGCAGCGACACACCAGGCAATCGTGGTCTCCTAACACGTAGATGCAGTCCTCTCGCTCACACTTCGGCGGCAAACAGCGAATCTTATGAGGATCTACAGCGCCCACGGTCGGACTGTCTTGTTGCTCTGCGAAGTGAACGATATGAAAGCCCCGTTGCAAAAACCCTGCATTAGAGCCTGCATTTGACTTCACCAAATCACGGCGTTCAATTGGGTAGTGTACCGCCTTGCATGGCTATGAAATACTCCAATCATTATAACCAAAATAAGTTGTTGCCATGGTCAGTAGTAGGTGAGTATATCACCTACCACCATGGACAGGACGTTCATCCTGTTCCTGTGTGTCCCTATTATGGCACAATGTATACAACAAGAGTACCTTGTCGAACGTGTAAGACTTGTCATACCATCACAAATGCACTCTGGGCATTTTCCCTCGTGGACGTCCTCCTGTTGACGACAATGAGGGCCACAGACGAGCAGCGGACAGTCGCAGTCGCACATGAGGCATCCATCGGCGTCCAATTTCGTCCTGCAGTTCTTGCCGGGGCAATTCGGCTCTGGGCAATGCTTTTTCTCACTGGGCAATGCTGTCGATAACGTACATTATATGAGTATGTACCCTGATAGATATGGCGTCTATGCAGGATAGGTGGTGTTGAAACGACATACTAATACACGCGTAAATACGTGTAGCAATAGACCTCTACCCAAGTATACGTCACCGTGACGTTATCATGACGTTGGTAGACATAATGAAACCGAAACGGCGCGGACGGTGAACACCGCCGTTTCACTAAAGCCGTATACCTTCCAGGGATCGAAACCGAAACTGAACCAGAATTTGTTGTTCTTCTTCCTTTTGGCAGTTGTAGGCTTTCTTGTACGCTATTTTGTCGTCCAACAACCCCAAGTCTTTATTTTGGGCTGCGAAAATAACGGCCAGTCCCTGAGCAGGATGTAACAGTGTGATGAGCGAACATAGAGAGTACAGTATGCTACCGTAACATTACACCTGAAATGCAAGTATGTAACACGCAGTGTTGCTGTGAACCACTCCTGTGTCGGCAACAACGACAACAAAAGTACATTTGTGCTATTGGAGGTGGTGGTGAAAGGGCTTGCGTCCTGGGCCGACTTCTAAGGGAACAGTGCCGACGTATGTCTGAAAGCGTCTGAGGAAAACCCCGGGAAAAACCCAGACAGCACAGCCGGCGCCGGGATTCGAACCGGGTACCCAATGGCAATCCGCTCAAAATTCACTTCGAACCGATATTTTGCACTGCGTCGAAGCTGAACCCGAACCAAACCAATATGGCTGAACCTGAACCGAAGCGAAAAAAAATAATAATAATAACAACGGTTCCGATTCCTGATTCCTTCACGAAGGTCAAGGGTCGCTTCTTTGTATTAATGGAACACACAAACGAGGTCACGTTTTTAGTCACTTTGCTGTGCGGAATGCTCGCGCTTGCTTTGTATAGAGACACCACGTGCACTTAGGGTTGCCACCTGGCCGGTATTATACCGGCACGGCCGATTATTTGCTCGCTGTGCCGGTTGCCGGTTGGAAAGTGATACCGGCAGCCTTTTGCCGGTATTTGAGGCTCAAGGCCTTTCATAGGGGCTTTTGCGAGGTTTTCCCTTCAACATTCAACTACAGCTTGAATAAATCTGGAGCACAGACCCAACTCCGCAGTCACCAGTAGTCGTTTTTTAGTTATTCATTATTATTACTATTATCACTGTTATTCATTAAGTATTGTGTTCGGAGGGGACAAGATCAGTGTAGTGCAAAGCTGTTGATGGCTGTGCCGAGCCAGCTAGAACTTAGGCCGTATACAACCATCATGAGATCTCCGCCTGCAAAGAAGGGTTTGTCTGTGTCGATGCGTTTTTTAAGGTAAGTGGCAGTCCAATCCGGTTGCTCCAATACGATCCAGTGTGGCGTTCATGCCTGTTTCTAGCAATTTCTAACATCAATGATCCAGCCACGAACAGGAACATATGTTTCCTCGTTTCCTCGCACGCTGTCTCTTTCTCTCTGTGCTCGTCCACCCCTCACTCACTTTCCCTTTCCCGCGAGCCTTTCCTCCTTTCCTTCTATTTCACCTCCTCTCCCTCAGCCGGTATTTTTCACTACGAAAGGTGGCAACCCTACGTGCACTCCCAGAGAAACTCGTGCCCTTCAGGTTCCTGAAGACGGAATAGCCCCGGTAGCCGTCTTTAGAAAGGGCTTCCGAAAAGATAAGGCAATACTGGTAGAACGGAGCAGAACAAGGTCATACAAATAGTAATATGTAAGGAACCACATAAAAATCTTACAATATTAAAAGCTATGCTTCAACGTGGCTTCCTCGTGACTTATTGATTTTCAGATGGGACGAATCCGGAATTATCCGAATCCGAATCCGAATTCAAGGAAGGTTCTGCGAATCTACGAATCATACGATTATCGAATCTTTCGAATCCTTTCTCTTGAAAAAATAGTTGAAAACGCCAGGAAAAATAACACTTCTACTGAAAAGTGTTTTGAAGCAGAATTCTATATTTTTGTTTAATGAAAAACAAATTAAATAATACTTCACTTTCAGGAGAAAATGTACCCTACACTTCTTCTTAAATGCAGTTTATTTAACATGTTCATCGACTACAGGAAATACATAAATTCTCGAGTCTTCCCATCTTCGAGTGAGTTCTTCCCATAAAACTAAGATACAATCAAAAGCAAGACCATGTTACTTTTAAACTTGTAATGTAAGAATTCCTGCTTGAACTCTTTCAGTCCAGAGCAATGTAAACAAAGAAACAAGAAAACACAGCTGAAAGTTTTAAATTAATGAGCCCGGGGCCCACCGGCCAACCAGGCTTTCGGCTTACTCCGGAGGCGCCAATTTTAAAATGAAACAAACAAACGTGGTTGGTGGATTCGAAAGATTCAATTCGCCGTTTTCAATTCGCCGTGCACAAGCATTCGAATTCCCGAATCTCGAGCCCCTTCCTGCACTCTTAAAAATGAACTTCACCGCATAGCACGCTCCTAGCCAACCATCATCTCGAATGATATCGTTATCTGCCCTGATTTGTTGAAAACGGGAGGCGTACGCCTTTTCTGTGACACTTATGCTGTTCATAATTGTCACAGAAAAGGCTTACGCCTCCCGTTTTCAACAAATCAGGGCAGATAACGATATCATTCGAGATGATGGCTGGCTAGGAGTGTGCTATGCGGTGAAGTTCATTTTTAAGAGTGTAGGATCCGAAGATTTGCGGATTCAGTTGGTCAATCCCCTAATTTTTTTTCTACAGTGGACTCTTAAAAATTGGACTCTTAAAGCGGCAGGCGTACGCCTTTTTTGTGACACTTATGCTGTTCATAATTGTCACAAAAAAGGCGTACGCCTCCCGTTTTCAACAAATCAGGGCAGATAACGATGTCACTCGAGATGGTGGTTGGCTAGGAGCGTGGTTTCAGTCTACCAAGTTCGCGGCGCTGTTGTACCATCTGACGTCATTTGTATGTCAACAGGGTGCGACTGATTTGGTGCGCTGTTCAATACCCGAAACTCTGAAGCCTCAACTTCGGGACTTTTTTTGGGCAGTTCCCTTTGCAATATCGTGCGGATTTCTTGGTGGATCTGACTAAGTTCGCTACGGGCTCTCTAAATCTGTAAAAAAAAAAACGTGAGGCTGACTTGGGAAATTTTGAAGTTCAATTAAAGAAATTCAATTTATTTTAATTAAAATCAAATGAAAACAGTTTTGCAAGATGGCAAATTTAGTTGCCACACAAGTGCCCTTTACCCCGTATTTTTACGTCGCCCCGTTTTTTTTATAAAGTCCGAATGACACGTTTTTTGAAACACCCTGTATATAAGAAAATAAAAAGGGACATTGTGCGCTCGTACGAATTCTTTACATAGCAATAGAAGGTCACGGTGTGGGAACCAGCGCCTCCTCACCATTCGATTTTGCGTTTTCCTTAAACTTTGTCGGCCCAGGACGCATACTAACCCCTCTATCCCCCACTCCTTCCTGCCGTCCTCTCTCCATCTGTCCACGTCTGTACGCCGCTCATAGCCACAGTTGCTTCGCGGCGCTAACACGGAATAAAAAAAAAATAAAAACTCCTTACACTTTAATTTATCATCTTACTGCTGCCAGGAATACTGCAGGAAGGTACATAATACAGTGACATAATATATGTTCGTATCACGGAAAGTAATATTGTACTACACACCGCCCAATTCGAAGTCCTGGACGCATTGGGCTTCAAAATGCATGCCTACAGGGTACCCAGCGAAGACCTCATAGCTGTCCCCACACATTTTAAACTGTTCATATTTCTGCGATTATACGGCGTGTGGATGTTGTAATTTTTAACGTCTTTTACGTGCATTTTTAACTTTCTCTCCCCTTCAATCAAATCTGGAACCTCAGCATGTCTATAGTCACAAATGCATAGATTGAAAAGTTACCCGTCAAAAAGAACTCGTTACGAGTTAAGTTACCGTGTGAAAAATGTAACTAAGTTACCAACGAAGTTCTTCAGCCTGAAATGTAACTCGCAGTTATTGAGTTACTTAAAAAAAGAACGAGTTACTTCCAAGTTACTTCGAACACGAATTAGCATTACGCACGTATAGCGTGCGTGAGGAGTTGAGTTACACTTGAGTTACCTGCGGAGGGATGCGACACGCTTAGATCGTTTTCGTCCAACATTGGACCGTCATCCGTCATTGGAACGTCATATCCAACAATGGACCTCTCCCTGTTTGTAAACAAATGGCGTCATAGTGTTCGACAGCGCCACAAATTTGGTAGAGTTGAACTACGCTCGAAGCTAGAGGTGAACAAGATCGCGCCCGAAAGCCACGGTCACGAGGGGATTCGATGGTCCCTGAAAGGGACGCGACCTTCGGTCCAATTTTCTTTCAATAGGAGACAGCGAACAAGTGCCCGTTCGTGGAACCCAGCCCTCTCCTTCCGATTTGTTTCGGTTTCAGTGTGTCTACCAACGTCATGATGACGTTCCTCTGGTAGAGTTGTCTATTCGAACGCTTTGCATCTTACTCCCTATGGCCGCACAGTGGTTCTGCTTCATTTCAATGGCAGCGGTCCTTACTTCCTGAATCAAATACTGTCATTGATTGAATATCACGTTTTATGGCAAAAAATGGCAAGAAGGAACCGGAGAGAAAGCAAGAAAATATGCGCACGTGAGTGAAAAGCGAATTAAACGTAACTTGGAGCTGAACTTAACTTACTTTGGCAAAGTTACCTGAAAAAGGAACGAGTTCCTCTGAAAGTTACCACGGCGCAAAAGTAGCGAGTTAAGTTACAAATTACCAAAAAAAAAGGAACTTAGTTAAAGTAACGAGTTACTTGAAACGAGTTACCTCGAACTCTGCACAAATGTGATATAAGTCATGTCTCGCTTATCCGGTGTTCAGATATTCGGAAAACTCGTTATCCGGACTACATTACCCGGAACGAACCTGGTACCATTGGATTTTGTCTCGGTTATCCGGAATTCGTTATCCGTATCCGCACAGCAAGTACGGGGAACAATCTTCAAGGACCTATAGGTCATTCTGATTCGGTTATCCGGAAAAGTGTCGACGTCCTCTGTCCCTGGCATGTGCTGTGTTCGCATTATTCCGGAAAAGGGTCACGTCTCACTGGGGTATTCTGCAATCTCTGTTTGACTCCTCTTTATTCAGAGGTCACTCCTTTTTGGTGTGTGCGGGCACACGGTAGAGGTGGTAGACGACAAGCGGAAGAGGTGCCCTGTAACCACCTGGTTCGATAAATCCACATGTGAACGTCAATGTCCAGGCCGTCCGAAAACATCGCCTGTCTTTTAACCTGTGCCAAAGGCATTTGCAAAAAGACCGAAACATGCGCGTGGGACCAACTTTAAAGAGACATTACCCTTCTTCGAACAGCAGAGTGACCCAGCGTTTCCCGTGGCTGTGACCAAAACTCTGTCACACGCCTGCCTATACTAATTTCACGCAGCCCACTTCGCATGAATTTTAGAAATAACGATATTTTCCTTGTTTCCTTTTCTGGAGCTATAAAGAGGTCTCCCTCTGTCAACTTGGATTGCCTAGAAACTCTGCAACTAGACGAGATCGCATGTATATTTTTCTGTAGGTACCCGTCGCCATTTGCATTATAGAGTGTGCTGGGCGCGCCACACAAACACACCTCTAAGCAAGACGATCTGAGAAAGGAACAAGAAGACAATGCTTACCGAAAGCGAAAGTGTTGAGAGTGAACGCAAACAGGACCACTGTCCATAGGTTAGCCATGACGGCTGCCATGTTATTTACGCGTCAACAAATATAGGAATACCGCTGCTCGTTCCTAAGACGGCAAAAACTTGAGTGTGTTTGAATGTGCGCCGCCAATGCTTATCTATAATGTTTGCTGAAAGATAGTAACTCAATCCGTAAGAGCGCTGGCTCGACTCCGATGACGTTCTTGACCTTTGCAATGAAGAGAACGCTTCCCTGCCTTACGTCATTATATGTATCCCCGCACGACACGTTTTGAGGGTCCTGCTTCCGTCTTTTGAGCTCTGACGTGTTTACTTAAACAGCTATATCCAGATCACAGTGTGAAGTTCAACGAACCAGGTTTTTACATCCTATCTGGGAAGTAGTGGAACAGATGTATGCACAGAGAAGGAAGAAGACATGAAGACTAGCCTATTCATCAGCTAGCATGGTAGCTGATGACATCTTTTGTTCTTCTTTTCTTTTTTTGCATTATTTCGCCAGGGGAATATTATCATGGGTGACACCACAGTGGTCCGTCGGTGGAATAATTTTGCCCTCCTGAGATTTCTATGGCGCACGTTGCAATCTCAGCACATCGTATTTAGTGCCCGTCGCGGAGAACAACGTATCTAAGTGCCTTCTACCATGCCTTCAAATTACCGGAGTGCGGGTTCGACCCACCAACCTTGGGATGAGCAAACTGGGGCGTCACCAAATGTTCCACCGCTCGAACTCCAAAGGCACCATTGAATGCATGGGGCTATATTGTTTCGATTCAAGTGCCTGCATCGCTAGGTGTGGTCCATGTTCTGGTTCATCAAAATATTATTAGATGCAATAAGAACCGTAGCAATCCCACTTCTCAATCCCCTCCGACTCTCATATGACATGCGCGCGCACATAAATTATGTAATGGCTGACAGTGTGCGCTGGTTCCAGACACTTCAATGCACGTAGTGAGAAGACCTTTTTTGTTCTTGCCTTGGTGGCCTTCCTGCATTTGTATTGACCTGGGAAATTATTTTACAAGTGTCTGTTTATTAAGTGGGAAAGACATAATCGAATACTAGGCATGCCGACGTTGTGGCTAAGCCGTTGTCTCCTACAGGGCTATGTGGTTCAGCTTCAAAAACGATTAAAAGAGCTACAGGTTGTACACCCTACGTCACAAGGTTCACTCCAAGGAAAAAAAGGAAAAAAACGGGGAGTAATTGCAGCATCTTTTCCCCTAGATTGCAATTACTCCCCACGTTAGTCCCCTAATCCTGAAATTTACCCCCCAGAGACTGCATATAGTCACTGAGCTTCGCAAATGGTCTCCTTTATGCGACTATCTACGTAAATATGTGCTCCTCGTGAATTTCATGGAATAAGGCTATATAACTTGGGTAACTTAGCAATTTTCCACCCACACCGAGGAAGAAATAGTAAGCGTTTCTTTCTTGAGAAATTGTGCCCTATGTCCATGCCGGAAGATTTTATATCACTCGACATATCACGGTTGACGGTTTAATTCAGGTATGTTAATTCATGGACATGAATTATGTACCTATAGGACTGTTAGGGCAGAGCGTGAAATGCAGTCTCTACTCTGCGACATTCATTTACTCTCATGCATTTACTCCCGGAAGGGACTAATTTTTGTGGCATTACATTTAGTCCTCAAAGGACTAAAATTCCTCTATTTTTTCTATTTTTTGCTTAGAGTGCGGATGCCAAGCAGACGGGAAGGCAATCCACCTGTTTTGCTATAGCGCGAATACTTTACACGTTTTCTTTAAAAGCGTGCAAATGTACGGAGGTACCGACGGGTACTCTGTCCGGGCAAGTATGACCGACGGGGTTTCGGCAACGTGATCATCAGTGTACACTCTAAGGGAAAAAAAAGAAACGAATAATTTTACTCCCTCTGGGGACTACCATTGCCACAAAAAATAGTCCCTTTCGGGAGTTAATGAATCTCACAGAGTGTGGGCTGTATTTCATGTTCTGTTCTAAGAGTCCCAGGTACATAATTCGTGTGCATGCATGAAAATACTTTGAATCAAACCGCCAACCGTGATATATCGAGCCACATAAGATCGTGGGACATGCATTGGGCACAATTTGCGAAGAAATAAGCGCGAACTGTTTCTTACTCTGTGTGGGTGCAAAAAAACGCTAAGTTGGCTGAGTCCTACAGCCTTATGTCATCAAATTGACCAAGAGCACATATTTACGTAGACTGTTGCATTCGGAAGACTGTTTGCGAAGTTGAGTGACAATATTCAGTCCTGGGGAGTAAATGTTGGTGTTAGGGGACTCTAGGGGACTAGAAGCTGCAATTACTCCCCATTTTACTCCTTTTTTCCCCCTTAGAGTGTATAAGAACAACAGTTCTAAACATGCCGTCACACTGTACCATGTGACTAAGAGGCATCATGCTCCCTACTAACCCATCACAGACGTCTTAAGACCTGTGGGCGGACTCTACGAGGTGCTGCAAGACGCACGATAGCACGTCTGTAAAATAAAAATAAGAGGAAGTATACTATCTGTCCAAATTTATACTTCTTAAAAAACACTCTGAGAGTAGCACAGATGCCTTCCCTTTTGTTCTTTTTCTTTTTTAATGCGTCTTGGTCATCTTGAGGTTGGTTTTCCTACTGTCTTTTCTATTCACGAAACTTTGTCGGGTCTCACATCTCCATATTTTTTCTATATTCAATCAGTCAATCAGTCAGCCATTTTTGCGGTCGGGTTACGCGGCCCAAAGAGCATGTAACAGCTGGACGACGAATTACCTAAACTTAACTAATTAACGCGTTAATTAGATGTTTCCGCGACAATACGAGACAACAGAACAGGAGGCGACCATTATTTGAATCCACCCTCTTTCTCAAAAACACTGAAACGAGCCATGTATGCATTGAAATATAAATCGCCAAACTTTGGTGCGCAAACGAGGCGAAACCGAAACTACGCACTTCTGGAGCGTAAAAAGGCGAGAGAAATGGCACAGGGAGAGGGAAGGACGATCGCGTCGGAGAGTCGCGTGTTTTATTTTGCAGCGATCGAGCCTGTTTGGAATAAACGCTGATCCGTTCACGACCTACTCTATACTAGAGACCTGGACAAATGGCAATCGCATATGGGAGAGCCGGGTCATAGATAGTTACGCTAGTGGCCGCTGCAAGCGCCACATAGCAATATCGGGGAGAGGAAATGACATGTGCACTACTATCATCATTGTCACCGTCGTTCGTCTGCTACACAGGGTTACTAGGCTGTTGCTAAGCACGCGCTACCCTCTTCCGTACCTCTTCGTCGTTATCAATTCAGCGGTGGTGGTGGTGGTGCTGGTGAAAGGGCTCGCCGTTGTCGGCCTCACAGAGGTGGGCAACGTCACGAACGACGCCCTGGGGGAATGTGCGTCTTGGGCCGACTTCCAAAGGAACTGTGCCGACATATGTCTGAAAGCGTCTGAGGAAAACCCGAGAAAAACCCCAGACAGCACAGCCGGCACCGGGATTCGAACCCGGGTACTTCACCACAGCCCACCATATGTTGCCGCGCTTTCCGCAAATCACATGGTAACGGATACTTAGGGCTAGCTAGCGCCAAATCCCATAGCGGCTATTGCCAGAACTACTACCCCGGTGCTGGGAGCTTTGCGGCTGTCCAGAGCTGCGTTCCAATACCTCGCGCCCGCGAAGCAGCCTGACTAGGCAGCTGAGTAGACCCCTTTGCTTGTCACTATTGGAACCACTGATCTCTATCGGCGTTTATGTTTATTCGCTCGGAGCAAAGCCCGAGCTGAGCGGAAGTGCGTCACCAAACCGGAAATCGATCGGTCGGGTGTAAAGCGAGGAAAAAATTAAGCCTGCGTTCCAATACCTCGCGCCCGCGAAGCCGCCTGACTAGGCAGCTGAGTAGGCCCCTTTGCTTGTCACTATTGAAACAGGCTTGACTAGCCGAGGCGCCTGTGGAGTCATCTCGTTGCTCACGCAAGAAATGCGTACGGCGCAAGCGCAGCAGGACTCTAATGCGCTAAGTTTGTAGGACATCGTGCATAAACTGTCACCTTCACAACTAAACGTGTGTTTCAACTCTCTGTGCAGTTTTAAAAAACATACCACTATGTTCAACTTTACATTTAAAGCCAGCAGAAACAGCGGGCACGCTGGCACCGTCAACGCGCGTCTCCATCCCGGCTGTCAGATGGTCAGGCGTATAACTAGACTGCATCGATGCGCACTAGGCGGTAGCCGACTGAATAGCGGACTTGGCAAGATTTGGAACGAGACTTAACATGGCGGCACTTCCGGTTAGACCGCTAGGCAGTCGACTAACCGGGGTATTGGAACGCAGCCCAGGTCTCTAGTAGAGGGTGCGTTCCAAAACCTACTCGAGTCAACTCGGGAGTAGCTCTCTACCTGAAGCGCCGTTCCAAAACCGGGTCGAGTAACTCGATGACGTCAATACCCGCGTTCCAAAACAAGGTGGAGTAACCAGAGAGTTAACTCGATTCAACTCTCCCCCGAAGGCCGGTCAGGGAAGGTTCACTCGAGTAATGACGTCATGCTTTTGTCGTCTGCTCTTTTCCTCGAAAGCGCGGTATCGAAACCAGCTGAACATGTGGTTGTCGAAAAGCCTCGACCTCCACTACGGGTTACCAATACACAACTGGACACCGAAATGGCAACACTCTTCCGATGCGGATTGTGCGACATGGTTTTTGAGGACCAGGCGAACGCCCAAACACATGTGAGCTGGATGCATTTCCCAGGGCAGTCTCGCTGGTGCGCTTTTCTATGCGAAACGTTCAAAACCATATTAGGAGCAAGGGCTATAACTGACCATTATTATTATTATTATTACTTTTGTGTGCGTGTGTCGGAAATGGGATTTTTAATGGAATATTACTTTTCTTCCTTTACCTTCACAGTTGTAAGATGGTTTGTCGGTACGTTCATGTGAACAGGTTTCAGGTAACCATAGGCGCAGGCTAGCTGGTGGATAAATGCTTGGGTGGAACTTGGATATATTCTGAGCTGTGTAAGGAAGGGACAACACGACAGAACTCTGTCACGAATTTCCCGTCTTTTCGCCAGAGCTCAGACTTCTTTCAGGATGAATGAAACAGGAGGCTTTTGCGCGATACGTGTACTATCAGAACCGCTTCATGGCGCTCTGATTACGTTTTTTTGTTTCAGCCGTTCAGCTCACATTCGACTCCGACGCCGCGGACATTTCCGTGACCCAAACCATTACCTCAGTTCCAAGATTCCAACCAGCAGCTTCCACCTTTTGTATTTTTCATCTTCTGTCGTCATGATGTTCACATTTTTCTTTTTTTTTTATTTCTTTTGACTACCAAATGCAACGGGATGTATACCACTTCATGCATTTGGGGTAGCTAATGGTACGTGAAAACTTCCATCCCACAAAAAATTAACAAATAAATGACGGCAATGTCAGCTGCTTTTCCCTTTCATTCTCCAATAGAGGGGCTTAAGAATAATTCTGCAGTGTCTTGGAAGAAATACTACCAGACAAGCAATCTCTGAATGTAACTGTACAGTCAGTAACTACATACACAAAGTGCTGAAAAAGCCAAATGCCCACTGGGCCGACAAGAAAGAGTTCAACTATGTCCGACGGGGCATGGTGACTCCTGTAAACAGCTCACAATACATTCCCAGTCGCCGTTGTCGTCGCTCTGTAAAACAAATCTGACGCGCGCGAGATGAGAGCGGTGCCGACACCGGCCTCCATCTTAACTCGATCGGAGTCCCCCACGCGTTCCCAAAGCTACTCGACCGGGCGCGTACTCTGTGGTCACATGGTACAACTCTGTCATGTGACCTACTCGACTCGAGGGTTTGTTTTGGAACGCACCCATAGTAGTAGGTCATGGATCCGTTGGAAAGATAGACCGCTTTCCGGCCCAGATAAGCTGAAGCGATGTCATTTCTGGTTTGTCGCTTTGATTTTCAGGTTGGATGCTGGTGTCCTCAAGGTTCATCAGATTGCAGCCCTCGAGATTAGAGTGTACGATCAGAGGATCGGTAAAGCGCGTCACAATGCAGGAGTTGTAGAATCCTTCGCTTCGAGATCACCTACCTACAAGAGTACTGGAGATGTCGCGAAACTTCACGGCATATTGTCCGCCATTGTCAGCACAAATGTTTTCTTGGGTTTGCTTCTGTCCTTCACATTTAGAGACTTCAACAAAAAAAAAAGAAATAAGAATTAAAATGCAGTTAAGCGGATTATCTTTGAGAGGAAAGGTCAACCCCTTTCGGCAAGCTGGGAAATGATATAGGAGCTTTTCGGCGAGTTGGGTATGGTGGAAAATGACCTGTAGATAGGAAATGTGCGAGAATCATTGAATCCCTTTGTGAGCAGTGGCTGGAGATCTAGAAATGATGTTGAAAGATGACACCCACCAATCACAATATCATTAGCAATATTTATGATGAAAACCACCGACTAGGGAACGTAGCAGCACATGCAGATAAGGCAACAGCTGAAGAGTTAATAGGGAGACCATAAGTTTATCCATGGCCAGAGTAACAAAGGGGGACATCTCTCTATCAAACTTCTCTTGTGTGTGATCTTTCTATGTTCCCTGGTCTCGGTTTTTTTGGTTTTTTTTTTTGTATTGAATACTTGCCACCAGCTCGCATGTTTTCTCGACATTCTTTCATTAACAGTATGTGAGCTGTTTAGTAATTCGTTCATTTAGAGTAAGAAAACTATCTCTTCGAGGCACTTCAGTCCGTTAAATTGTCTGTGCTTTTTATTAAAATATTTTAAAGGTATTTCATTACGGCTCCAAGACCTAGAAGCATAAGCTCTGCCTCACTATCGCGAGAGGTTCTATCGTAGTAATGTTATAGCTGGCTATGGGGGGGGGGGGGGGGGATGAATTACAGCGAAAGCGTTATGCTTGTCAAGGCAATGAAAAGCCCCATGAGAGATGAACGTAGGAAGAACAGAACGTCCGACGTACAATCGAATTGGTTGGTTGAAGACGTGTTAGTTACCGAGCAATCTGCCTGCCGGTGCGGCGGAAGACAAGTTACACTGGGAGGTAGGACCGGCGAGAGGGGGGTGGGGGCGGGAATGGAGCCCCGCGCCCCTTCGCGGGCCCGCCCGACCCAAAGCCCGACGGTTGTCAACACCAGGAGACGTGAGGGGGGCTGCGGGCAGGACCCCGTACTCTTGCATCCCCGGGGTCCGTAATTTCACTCACCCGCACTGCTGGGAGGACAGTGCGCCCTGGGCCACCTTCATAGGGAACCTTACGGACCTTACCTTACATCTTAGGGATTACGGCTGTCTCCCGGCCTTCAATGCATTCGGCGAATTGGGATTCGGCAGATTGGGAGGACACGCCCAAAACCTGCTTCTGGAAGAAACAATAAGCAACTGAACACTCGGCAGTGTCACCGTGAGCGTTGTGCTTGCCCGTGGAGGGACAATATTGAAGTTCAGGTGCTGCAGCATCTATAAATCTCGTCCACATTATTTTAACGAGCCCGCCCGATTTTAAATGGTGTCCTTGACACTGACGTCATTTCCTTATTGCAGATTTTAGCCTTCTTTGCCCTGTTCTTCTTTTTTTCTTTCTTTCTTTGTTGCTGAAATCTTGAAATCCTACTCAGATATGCCTTTGTTTACGACGTCTACTGAAGAAGAAGAAAGCCGCGTCGCCGCGTATTCATGCCACGCGCAACTCTTGCGTTCTGGATCAGCATTTGTGGATGAGTTACCGTTCATTGAAGACGAACCAATGCGTCAAGGAAAAAACGATGCTCGGGTTTCAGCAGGTGGACGCACCGCGAACAACCCAGGCAACGAAGCTGAACGCTGCAGTCCCAATCCATATACGATCAGTGACTCATCGGAGTAAGTCTCGACCCTTTTGTAACCATACGTAAGCAGTAGACGAGCTGTAATACAGGGAACCATAGGATTAACCCTGCACTGTACTCTTGTTCGAAGTAACATAAATAGTAGGATGGTGCAATCAAAATTAGCCAAAAAGACTCGAAGGCTTTTGAATTAGCAAATACAGGGAAAATGATCCTCGTCTAAGTGAGGCTTCAGTTCACTTCAGTTACAGTAAAAGTCGCCGGAGGAATTCAATAACTGCCTGAAAGTGCCCTTTATCTTGGAACCTGAATGCGTGGTGAGTTACCTGCAACGAGGTGCTAAGTAAGACCGTGAAGACAGTTGCCATCGGCCAACTAAATGTACTGACGCTTTGTTTGTCATTTTCTCTGTATACGTAATAACCTCGATGTCCCTCGAATGACCTCGATGGATTAGTGAATTCAAGAGCAGGAAGCTGACTCATCTCATGTGGTCACATTACCTGGCATCGACTAATTCCCACTACATGATCTATTCCCACCCCGCCGTCATTTTGAGTCATTTTGAACTCTGTCTCACGTTACATAGAGAAAAATAACTGTTCGAGAGAAAATTCGGCTTGTCGGTATTTTTTTTACGTTTAAAAGGCTCTTCAAACGTAGGACACCAGGAGATCCTTAGCCAATCTTTCGTTCGCGAACATACTAGGAAAGGTTCAGAGAAAGGTTCTTGCACCATGAAGAACTCTCGAAGAACGGTTATGTTTCTGTGTGTATGCACTCTTCGAAATTTTGAAATGCCGCTACAAAACAAATATTCTCTTCCGAATTCTGTTGAATTGCTTAATTGAATTTTACTGAATTAATGTCATTGCGATGGTGCGCGTCTCACGTTTCTTCCGAAATATTATTTCCCTGTGACGCGGGAGTACCATGAGATTAATTTCTAGCTTTGAGAAGCATGATATCGTAAAGTACCAAATCTGCGAACGCGTCTGGCGACATTGCTGTTCGAAGGTCGCTTTCGGTCTCCTCACCACACCTCCGGCAGTCTTCCAACATGGCGCGGAGAGCGGACACGCGCGCACTTGCTAGGACACAGACAATAAAGCTCTCGGTGAAGTCACTTAAAATCTTGGAAAATCCGAAACTATGATGTTTTGCGAAGAGACTCTTTGAGCGAAGTTGATTTACAACACAAAATTTCCAATATAATACTTCGTAGCCCGTATAGTGGCAATATTGTCGCAAATCTCGTCAGTCATGTGTATGGACTTATGCCAAAACTGTTTTCCTGACAGCCATGCCACGCTGCCAAGATTGGCGAAAAAGCGGCGGTCAGTCTATCAACTACAAGACATCGACCTACAACAGTTCACCATCGTCCAGGGCGGAGTGTGCGCTGCCATCTTCGGTACCGCTCTGCTGGCAGCCGTGCTGTCCACTCGATTCAAGGCATCGCTTGGTACTGTGTGCCAGCCATGCCTCACTGCCCAAGCATACATCACTCGCGTGGAGGACCAGACAGTATCACCTTGCGAAGACTTTTATCTGCACGTCTGCGGTCAGTGGTCTTACTCGGGAGAGGACACCTTTGTAGCTGACGTCGAAGCCAGTGGGTTTAGCGCTCTTGACGACGCACTTTCTAGTTACACCACAAGTCCTCCTGGTACCTCATGGACATTCCAGACTCTAGCGTTGTTCTATCAATCCTGCAAGTCTGAACTCGGAGCCAAGCGAAATATCTCCTACGTCTTACACCAGTTTATTGAGGTATCCGATTTAACATGGAAGCACTTCAGCGACATACATGACGAGAGAAGTTTCATTGACGTCATTGGAGTGATGACAATCAAGTTGGATCTCGATCCGCTCTTCAACATTGATATCAATCGAAGAGGCCATGCATTCACTATAAAACCTGTTGCGAGAGACTCACTCCTGAAGTACTCAACTGCAATAGACATTATTCGACGTGCGTCGCACATCATAGATGCGCGCATCGACAAAAAGCTCGTAGAAAGTGTTCTGGAGCTGCACAAGATGATTGAAGATGAATACGACAGTCCCGCTAGCGCATCGGTAACAGGTCCTGGCATTACAGTTCTCGTACAACTTGGAATAGGGACGTCGGAATTATGGGCGAACACTGTCGACAAGTATGCGCCAAGCTGGGTTCATATTTCTGAAAAGTCGCAAGTCACGCTCAACCAGCCGCCACTACTGCGAAACGTTCTCGGCTACGTGTTCAGGTCACCCCCGGATATACGGTCTTTCTACCTCTTTCTTCACATCCTCAAAGTAGTCATCGACATCGTCGACATATCCGGCGACCTCACGACAGCCAAGGAAGCCTGCCTCAAAGAAATCCAGCGTGAGCAGTTCTTCTGGATACGCCACTCGTTTGCCGTCCACAACCTCGTCACGTCCGACACTGTCGACAAACTCCGGCAAATTTATTCCGACGTCATTATAAAGCTCCTGTCTCTAGTCGGCCGCAACCATCGCTTGAACCGAAGGGCCACGTCCTTGATCGAAAAAGAGCTGAAGGCGTTTTCATTCCGCAATATCTTCTCGCAACCTTACCCAAACGCTACCGAGCTCGACCGCATCTACCAGGGGTTACCTCGCAAGCTAACGTTCTACCACAGCAGGTTTGTGCTGAACACGGTATACGATCTCAACTACGACGTCCTCTACAAGGCCGACTGCCTTACGGCTGAACAGCCGTTCTTCAGATTTACGAAGACGCGGTTGTGTGCCTCTGCTTTCGTTCTAATTCCACCCATGTACTACAGGGGTGCAAGACACAGCGTTAATTACGGCGCAGTCGGTTACTTAATGTCCTTGCAGATTTTGATATCCGCCTTAAGCGAAGTTAGACGAAGCTACAGCGGGAAAGAAAGAGCAGCCTTGGCGTCACTAGTCGAGGCATTAGCATGTTACGTCAAGTCTTCGGAACGGATGTATGCGGCACAGGCGTTTGATTTCGCCAGCGCTACTTTGGGCCTTCGGGCAGCATTCGAGGCATACAAGTACCGTGTTTCTATGAAGGCCATGAGTGATGCCACCAACAGGGAGTTCTTCCAAAGGGCATGCCTTCCTCTATGTTCTACGAGGCCGTCGTTTGATCCAAGGTACGGCACTGACCTTCCGCCACGAATGATATGTAACATTGCTGTGCGAAACTTACCTGAGTTTTACAGTGCATTCCACTGTTCTGCTCTCTCAAAGATGGCACAAGGTGGGATCTGCACGCTATTCTGAACATTCACCACATCTATTTATTGCTTGTTTATGCGTTGTATAACATTGATAACTTTCTGAACGGCTGTTCTGAGATGAATATGATGAATTATAGTGGTCTTTTCCGTTTAAGTGCAAGTTCTCGTAGGTGTTTATGTAGAAATGGCGGAAAGGCGAGCGATGTAAGCATGCTCTGGAGGCTCTAGGTAGCGACAACGGCACAGGGATCATCACGAACTCTTTATAGCTCCGTAACACCTAACTCAGTGGTCAGTGCCCTGCAATACTACGATCTGCTACTCTTGTACGACTACATATATGTGCAAGTGTATGAGGGCCGAGGGGGTACACGCGCCTTGGAGCGCTGGCTTCCGGTTTTGAAACTAGGCTCCAGCTAATGTCACTAGCACTCTGGATTCCAGTAACTTTAGTTACAGCGCGCATGTGCACCGTTGGTAGACAGAAACTGCACAACAGTACGGTTGCAGGTGAGAACTAGAGGTGTGCACGGATAGCCTTCGCGGTATCCACATCCGCGCAGTTTTAGAGGTCCGCATCCGCAAAAGCAGTTGCATAGCCGCATCCGCACCCGCGCGGTTTCTGGGTTCATCCGCGCAAACGAAGCTCATGTTTCCGGTGAAAAGGAACGTGCGCTAGAAGGGTACTACATGGAAAGATATCTTTTTTTTTTCTTGCATACAGGACTGTTGAGAAACAGTAAGTCACCTACCTTTGGCTTTGGACATGTCCTCCTTTCCTGGAGGACGTGGCCTGTGATAGAGGAGACCCTCTCACTTGGCGCGCTGGACGCTGGGATGCTGTGTACGAACGCAACCGTTCTTGCCAAAGAAGCCATTGCAGTAAGTCCGCGTCATCATTTTTTTTCCTTTTATCTGCCGGTAGGCGTCAATATCTTCACTATTCTCCTCCTCCTCGTTTGAGTCATCCATGAATTCCGACAGTTGGCCCTCAGATCTTGATCTCTTGTTAACTCGGTGGTCGTCACTGCGTTCTACGCCACTGCAACGAGCCCAGTCTTCTCCGAGTGCTTCCGAGAGCTCGCGAACTAGCATCTTCATTCCTTTGTAATTGGGGTGAAGAAATTGCGCTATCATATGCCAAGCGGTGCGGTGATTTCTAACTTGGACAGCAGACAAAATTTTGCATGTGCCTTCAGAACAGATTCTCATTTCGTTTCACCACTGAGAGGGCTACCAAGGATGTTCTTCAGCTTGAAGTACCAAGGCACAGCAAGGAAGAGACTTGGCCAGCTGGAGCCCTCAATCGCATCTGACGCTTGTTTGAACGGTTCCAAAAATCTTATCGTTGCACGGAGAACTCTGCTGTCAATAGCATCAATGTAGTGGCTGTTTCCTGTAGTCCGCAAAATTGAATAGAATCCCATTGGGAGTCGAGTGTTTATAGCATACGCAACTTTCTATTCCACCTGGTGCTGACGTCCTCCTTCAAAGACTTTGGGAGAACGTACTGCTGTCCCGATCGCTTGAAGTAAGTATAGTCAGATCCCGACAAGCGGCAATAACAGCGCTATGACTTCAGACATCTCAGCTGCGGTCTGCTTCAGTGCAACCTCTACAACCGTGTGGAGAAAATGGGCGGAACAATGCAAATGATGTATTGTCTGAGGGCGGCAATAACATGTGCTCCTCGATCACTAACGAAAACAATTCTGTCCGACACTGGGTGTAGCCCATAATTTCGAAGAATATCTAAGAGGGAGGTCTTAATGTTCTCATCCGTCGTCTTATCGAATTCGAACGGCACGACGCAGAGAGCGCGACTTTATACATTCAAAACTGAAATGCACTGTAACACCTAAGTACGTCATTTTTTTTTTAAGTCATCGGTCCAAATGTCAAGGGTGACAGCTCCACCGCTGTTGCTAAATATTTCATGCAGCTCAGACTTTAATGAGAGTGCTCCTGAGCCGCGATTTCTTTGATAGAACGACAAACTGTGGTGCGATGTGGGATCGCTGTTTTCCATCCACCGAGCCGTATTTCGCTCCTACATCTACCAGGTACTGTGCTAACGTACGAGATAACATTAAAAGGTCTGACATCTTCGGCTACAAAGCACAAAGCGCGTTTTAGTATCTCGTCACTGGCTACACCGGGAAGCGTGTCTGATGTTCTCTTTGGCGTAAGGTATTTCCTGATACCCTCTTTCTGGCTTGGTCTGGCAGACCTTTCCTTTGAATAAATATACAGGGTGTTACCCTATAAAAGTCTACCCGTGCCGCCATGCCGTACTCGCCAATTACTCAATGCAGGTGGCACATTGTGCGATCTTCATATAGAGCTCATAAGGACATTTAATCTTGGTAAATTTTGAAGTGATTGGGCGCCGCAGCACGAAGTTATAACTCAAAACGTGCAATTCCCGTAGTGAAAACAGCCAAGATGGCGCCGCTCAGTAAGCAGACGACATCCCTTTTGGGTGTCGTCTGCCGAGTACGTCGGCATTTTTCGTTGCTCACGTTGCTTGCTTCTGAGCAAAATACGACAGTTACACCAAAGCAAAATGAAAACTACAGTTGCAGCACGTCGTCGTCTGGGGAGCAGCATGTCAAATGCTCTTCTCAACGCCGCCATCTTGATTGTTTTCCCTACGGGAATTGCACGTTTTGAGTTATAACTTCGTGCTGCGGCGCCCAATCACTTCAAAATTTACCAAGATTAAATGTCCTTATGAGCTCTATATGAAGATCGCACAATGTGCCACCTGCATTGAGTAATTGGCGAGTACGGCATGGCGGCACGGGTATACTTTTATAGGGTAACACCCTGTATATCCCCCCCCCCCTCTTTCTGGCTACGGTACACATGCTTCAGAAAGTTCGATGTTCCAACCTTAGGTCTAGGGTTTCCAGTTTTCGGTATAGTTACCGAAAAGCACCGATATACGTACGCCGGTAAAATTTTCTCATGTTCGGTAGAAACTGATTTTGCACCGAAAACCATACCTTCTCAGGCTGCTCGGTTTTGCATCAAAGAAGGGAACTTGGAACGGGGAAAGCAAACCAGCGCTCGAAAACGACGGTTATTCACCTCACTGTGTCTTTGCACTTCACTCAGCTTTCCACGAGGACGGAATCTGAGGGTAGTTGCAAATAGTGTGTTCACAAATACACCTGTGTACTCACGAACTGCTTTGTTAGGGGGCACCGAATGTCACCTGGCATGTGTAAGCACGCTTCGGTCGGAGAGATCTCACGGGATCTGAAAACGTTAGAGAAACTCGAAGCAGCACAAGTGGTCCGGGATTCGAACCCGGGTCCTTCGCGCAGAGCGTCTTATCCACTGTGCCATGCAAATCAATGGCAGCAACTGCTTCAAATCGCTACACCTTTCTTTCATGGGCACCCGTTCGACCCTCTTTCTTGTCTGGGAAAGAGAATCAGGAGGAAGGGAGTAAATTTATGGGTTACGTTACCTTTAGAGGTAACGACCCTCATTTATATGCCAGTAACCTTGAATACGTTCGAAGACTGTAACATTATTTCAAAAGTTATCCTGTTTGGAAGGTAACGTTAAATGTTACAAGATTTGGGATGTATAGCTACCCCCCCCCCCCGCCAGTGTCGTTTCTCGCCGATTTTCACCGAGCGTCTTGATGTTTAAGATATTTCCATCGAAAGCCACCGCTTCGTGGTGAGCGGAATAACCAGCGTTTTTTCCACCGTTTCTCTAAAAGAATAACCACCGAAAACCGGAAACCCTACTTACGTCCCACAAATCTGCGAACGGACTCATATTTTGAACAAGCGACCACACAATTGGGAGTCCCCGTCCCATTCTCGTCGGCGACATGGCAAAACAGTTTCTACATGGGCGACTTGAGGTCAGTCCCTGGTACAAGAGTGTATAGGGCCCACGCAGTGGCGTAGCCAGGCCTCCAAGGTAAGGGGGATGGGTACGAACCCCCCCCTCCCCGCTGATCCCGGTTTGTTCCAACACACACTTACCTGTGCATGCTGCAGGATGGGATATGAAAATCTAGAATATTTGAACGTTAAAATGTGTTTATGCACATACAGGCTGTTATGGCCGGCGATGCCGCGTCACGGGATTGGAAGTAGTAGTTTGAGAACGTCATAATTTCAAAACTATTCAAGAATGCTGCTTAGATAGATAGACGCCAGAAACAGCAAGAACTTTCGCTATCGCTATCGCTAGAACCTTCGCTATAACGGTGTTTGTTGTTTGGTGTTTGTTGTTGCTTTCGCTATCGTCACGCTGGATCTCCCTGCCACCACCCCCCTCATATATAATGTTTTTCTCCTCGGATTTGCACGATTTGCGTTCGTCGGTCCGTGGTACGTAGGGAGGGGGCCTCCGACCCCCCCCCCCCCCCCCGAGCCTCCCCGTGGTTACGTCACTGGGTCCACGTTGAAGCTCAGCTTCGATGTCCTCCAGTGCAGTTTTCTGTGACATGGCGTTGATGGAACCTGCTGTCACCCGTTGTAAACAGTCTGTGGCTATCAAGAACGCGCGTTTACATTGCGAGATGCGGAAGCAGCTCCACTTAGGACACGTCTCTTGAAGCGCCTGCGAGTATGCGGATATCCGCGCAATCCGCACGGCTATAGCGCGGTTCTGTCCGCGTCTTATTCGTGCGGGTTTCCGTCCCGTAAGTTTTTATCCGGAAAACGAGGTTTCGCGCGGATACCGCATGGATACGCGGGTATTACCGCATCCGCGCACACCTCTAGAGATAACCGCCCAAGCGAACATGCCTAGCTATGGTGGGCGAGAGAGCCCATCATGACAAGCCACTGTCGTTATACCGTTGTTTGGCGGCGCATGCGTGCTGGGACCGAGTCTCTTGCCCAGAAGGCAACTCAGGAGACACAGCACAAAAACAACAGGGCCACCAGGAAGAGAGACAAACATTGGCACTGAAGTAAACTCTACCCGACGTTCGCTCCCTTAATCCGACACTTGGATGGCATCATGCCCTCTACCAACATGAAACTCATTCCTCTACAAGCGAAATTGTGACCCCACAGGTAACACATGCTGCTACTGGCTGTCCTGCGGGAACTTCGACTGGGACATCATTGGATCCTTGCACGACGACGTGACGGCTGGTCACCTGGGATTTTACAAGTCATATGACCGCGTCTGTAGGCGATACTATTGCCCGAGACTATACTAACGTACACAGGCATACGTGACGTCCTGCTTGCCCCGCCAAACCCGAAAGCCTGCGTCTGGCTTGCTGCACCCAATCCTACCTCCAGAACTGTCATTCGAACGTTTGCCAATAGACTTGTTCGGACCTGTGTTCCTCCTTGTACAACCGCTGAGTGATTGACCTCTTGACTCGCTCGTCCAAACCTCCGCCCTCGGCTCTGGCTCCTCGGTATAGAGCGCTGAGTTCTTGGTTCACAGCATTCTCCTTCTGCATGGAGTCCCACGAATCCTCATTGGTAAAGTGCCCACTATTATCCAGAAGGCAACGTTCCACGGGGTTCACACGACGGGCCGTGCTATCGTGCGCGTTCCGGTTAAGAATGACCTTGCATGGCCGTATAGTAGTGTCGATACAAGCTTGGTAGTCAAGCTTGCTACGGCTTCGTTCACACTCACCTCTACCTGAGGAACGTTTACAATGACGCCGGCCTATCGGCAAAAAACACGTCTTTCACGGGTTTCGCCGTCTTTCCGATGTGTTTCCGGGCGCGTGTCTGCGTCGTTGGTTTGGTTAGCGTACCGTAGCTGGCGTAGTTTTTGTTGTTGTGGTGGTGGTTGTTGTTGTTGTTAGGCGGAGAGTATAGGATCAAGTGAAAGCGTCATGGTGGAGCACCGCGTCACCGTTGTAGGCTGCGTGACCTTCCGAACATCGGAGGTGGATACCATTATAACTGGTTTACTTGCGCAGCGTTACGAAGAATGCAACACACAGTGAATTCTTTGGTAATGAATGAATTCGAAGACAAAGACGGACCTGGACCTGAACATCGCTACTGCACATGTGGCAGTGTTGGACATCATGGTGCTTCTTTTATTATTATTATTATTCCGTGTTAGCGCTGTAAAGTCACTGTGCCTAGACGCACAGACGAAGTCGCCAGGAAGGAGTGGGGGGCGGGGGGGGAGGACTTCTTTTTTGAGGCCGAAGAAGATGAGGAGGAAGCAAACTCCAATAGATGCATGTTTGGGAATTACAAGGCGTTTCTTTTTTTTTATCAGTACAGATTTTTTATAAAGAGGCTATTAGAGCAGCGTCAATTTCGTTTTCGTAGGTGGGTTATACGGCTAGGCGGATATCTTGTAGGACAGTCTATGCAACTACACGACCACTAATTAGCTAAAATTCACCAGTTAACTTATTGACTGCATGTTTTCTGGGAAATGCGAGACAGCAGAATTGGAGCCAGTCCTTATTCAAATCCACTGTCCTTATTAAACATACTTTGAGATATAGATGGTCAAATTTCGCTATTATTATTATTATTATTATTATTATTATTATTATTGATGAGCCGAAACTAGAACTGCGCTTTTCACCTTATCTGGGTCGGAAAGCGGTCGTGGTGGTGCTAATGAGGTGATAGTGAGCTCGCAGTTGTAGGCCTCACAGACACCTCACAGAGTCACGACTAACGCACGGGGGGAATGTGCCTCCTGGGCCGACTTCTAAGGGAACTGTGCCGATATATGTTCGACAGCGTCTGTGGAAAACCCAGGAAAAATACCCAGAGAGAACGTACTTCGCGATTCGAACCCGGGTACCTCCCAGTCTCGACGTGACATGGCCAGGATGCTAACCACTCAGCCACGCAAACTGGTGCCGGTGGAGCGACGTAGTGAGGCGAGCGAGGTCTGCCTTTCCATACGAGCACTTGGCGCCAGGAATGGTTGGATGCTCCTATTGGTTCGTGAGTGTGACGTCACGGTGGAGCATTTCTACAAGAAACGTGGGCAGTAAATGTGTGAGAACTTGACACTCGTACGTTTACGTTGTGTTCGAAGTTTCGCAGCACTTCGTAAAGCGCACGGGACACTACCGTCTGGCTACATGGACGCGTCGCATTCATTTGCGCTATCCGGACGCTGGGAGCATTGTTATAGACTGAAGGCACATCAGGGCATATATAAAGAACACGGTGACAGAGATCCGGGAGATTGAAGAAAAAGAAGTAGGACGAAGTGAACAGAAAAGAAGTGTTTTAATCCCCTTTTCCAGCATAAGTTCGCACTCATTTTTTTAGTTTAAATTCGTTGGGATGCCTGTTGGTGAATGAAGAATACTGAACAGTGCCAAGTAATGACATAATGAATGAAAATGAATGTTGATTTTTATTCATTTCACTGAAAATAGAGTACACCAAGGGGCATCCGACCATTCCTGGCGCCAAGTGGTCGTCTTTCCATGGGATGGCACGTTTCGCTCCTAGCTGGTGTCGGAGAGCGGTCTATCTGGCCAACAGATTAGAGCCTACTCCATTCAGCTTCATCGCTCCAAAGCACGTGGCCTTCTCACGTGGATTGCCTGCCGCTCTTTCGGCTGCTTTGCATAGCGAAATTTGGCAATAGACCTATTCCTGTTTACAAACAAATGACGTCAGATGGTACAACAGCGCCGCCAACTTGGTAGAGTGGAACCACTATAGAAAAAAAATCAATAAGTCACAAGAAATCCACGTTTAAATGTGGCTTCTCATATTGTAAGATTTTTTTGCAATTCTGTACATATTATTAGTTGCATGGCCTTGTTTTGTTCCATTCTACCGATAGCCCTATCTTTTCGATAGCCCTTTCTAAAGATGGCTACCGGGCTCCTCCATCTTCTGGAGCTTAAACGACACGAGTTTCTCTCGGAGTGCACGTGGTGTCTCTGTACAAAGCAAGCGCGAACTAAGTCGTAATAACAAACCACATTCCGCACAGGATTACGACATTGACGATTCCACGTCAAGAGATCCAACGGGTCAAGAGATCCATCGCGTCAAGGGAAATACCGATGGACCTCTTGACTCTGAGGATCTCTTGACCCGGTTGGATCTCTTGACTCGTCTGAGGGTTTGCCAGGCTTGGATCTTCTGACCCCTTTGTGTTACGTCGTTAGCTCTAACATCGCTAAGCAGAAATTACTCGTATCGAAATACGAGGGACTCGTTTTACATGCAGTATAAATTGAACACAAATGCAGGTGGCAAATCAACATCTCATTTTTATTGACTAACTTACTTACTTTGTAACACACAGCGCAGTCCCAGAAAAGCCGACAGTTCTCTTATGTTATTTCTGTAAAAACAGGTGGTTGCATTGTAATATCAACCTGTTTGTAACACAGAATTTATAGAAGTCATTTTTTATTTTCTTTTTATTTTCTGACAGCGCTTCGTATTAGCGATTATTTCTACAGTTAGCGTCGGCTACGTACACTCACGTTGGATGGGCCGGCCGCTGTTTCAAACACGTTGGTTATTCGAAAACTTCTCGTATCACAGCAGGCTCGTAGTCGAAGAGCGAAGTCGCTGTTGTGGACAGACGCCCTACATGGCGGAACCGTCTGATCATGGACTCTCTCTCGGTAGGAAAGATAGCTTAATGTGCCCGAACATCTGTTCCTTGTGTGTGCGTGTGTCTCTCTGTCTGTCTGTCTGTCTCTGTCTGTCTGTCTGTCTGTGTGTGTGTGTGTGTGTGTGTGTGTGTGTGTGTGTGTGTGTGTGTGTGTGTGTGTGTGTGCGTGCGTGCGTGCGTGCGTGCGTGCGTGCGTGCGTGCGTGCGTGCGCGCGCGCGCGCGCGTTTCTGTATCAAGTTTTCCCTTAATTTTTCTTGCCGTCCACAAAAGGACAAAGACAAACACTTTGCGGTTGTCCCCATTATTATTGGTAACAAACTTCAGTTCTGGCATAAAGTGGGGACGGCTGCGCCAATGGACACAAAAGTACAAAAACAACTCTGAGCTCAGCAGTATACCCTGCATTTTGGGGTTGAGGTCAATGAACGTGACAGGTCAATGTTGATTGGAAAGCACAGTCAGACAGTATTTTTTCGCACGGTCAGTAAAAGAATAGAATAACGTGGTAAGGGTGGGGGGCAATGAAAAGAACGCAACAAGAATAAGTTTTAAGCCCTGCGGCCGTTAGTTGTACGCTTTGCAGCTTCGCCTGCATATGAGTTCACTTCCTGTTGACGTCACTGTACTCTTTGGTGCGCATATCTGAACATCTGGCCAGATAGGGTTGCCACCTTTCGCAGTAAAAAATACCGGCTGGGGGAGAGGAGGTGGAGTAGAGGGAAAGAGAAAGGCTCGTGGGCAAGAGCAAATGGGTGAGGGGTGTACGAGCACACAGAGAGAAAGAGAGTGCTTTCTCGCTCGAATGCGAAGAAAAATATGTTGCTGTGTGGGGCTAAATGGGGGTACGCTTTCCAGTGAAAGTCCGCAATTTCCTGAGGCAGTGCAACCGGGTCCCTTCTACCACTGTGCGAGAGCGTAGCACTGCTAGTCCCTTTTTCGGAACATAGAGCCCCGCATATTCGTGATACTTGGACTCTCTCTACGGAAGGTGATCTTGTACAAACTTATATTGCTAATAATCCTTTTATAAAACTCTGGTGGATTTTCCGCTGTAGGATACATACTGCCAAGACCCCTGGGTACAAATGTCCTGCGCCCCGGTCCCGCCAGTACATGACTAGAGGGCGTCCCGGTGAATCGACTTGGTTTAATATGCCTAAAGTGTTCCTCAATGCAAACAAGGAACTGGATGTTTTCAAGCATGAGTGGCTCCACCCACCCTCTGCTTTTGGCCTCCTTAGCACGTCGCGCGATAATAGGTGTTTCTGGAAGAAGAACCTTCCAGAAGAAGTTAAAGATTAACGTGTTCACCTCCGCAATGCTTCGTCCCAAACTAAAAGGAAACGACAACATGCGTACTATCATCAGATGGCGGAATTTTTTAAAAATAGTGGCTGCACATTTTGTTGTGCCATATCTGAAATGTTGCTTGTTATCTTTGTTATCTGAAGCGTCAACGTGACTGAGTCGTAACAGATCATTTCGCACAGCAAAAGATCGCGGTTTCACAGCGGACGCCAAACGAAACCGAAACCTGTACGATATGTGTCACGAAATTGAAACTTTGCCATAAGAAAAGTACTGCGAACTATTTCTTAAAGTACCTTACTGCTTTGGGGGGCAGGCGTTCCTAGGCGAACTCGTCTTGGTTGTCGTTTAAGCCAGAGTTTATTGAGGATCGGAAGTTAGAAGACCCAGCATGCGTAGCGCCACCTCTCAACTAAAAAATCCACCCATTGGGCGAATGAGGGGCTGGGGGCGACGTATAATGGGTGAAGAAGTTAAGTGAGGTCTGCCTAGACCTAGGAGCCAGGCAGATTTTTTTTTTTTTTTTTGCGGCGGTGGCGCCTGACCGAAATGGTGGGCGGCGGGAACCGCAGCAACATGGCGTAGGGGCGTTTGACGGCGCCTGGATGCGCGAGATGAGCCAGATAATGTACGGTGACACTGTAAGGGATTGCCCTCCCTTAACTTTCAGAACATTTAGAGCCCCAGGTCGCGTTGTCATATCACCTTACCACGACCTACTACTATTCGTCGTGCACTTCCCAGGCAGAACACTATCTCCTGCGGACGTCCGAAATAGATCCCAACGTCCATGTCCCGAAATGGATATCAGGTGGACATCTCTGGGAGCTACAAGGACGGATGTCCCTAGCCGTGCGTCCGCAGGGTGTACCGTAAGGGTTGTTTGAAGAATTGTCCGAGTGGGGTCCCCGACGGGATGTTACATGGAGCATTATCGCATGAGAGGAAGAAACACGGCTAGGTGTGTCGCGGCGTGAGTTCGACCTTCTATGAACCAACTGAATGCCTCAAACGAAAAGCAGTAAGAAACGCAGAAGTTATCTTCATAGTGACTTAATACGCCTTGCAATTCTACAGTTTAGTGTTACTGGTATACGCAATCACATTAAACTTAAAAACCTCCCCCTCTAGTTTGACTCGCAAGTAAATAGGACTCTCGAATTGGTGAGCTTGCGAGGCAAGGAATATATAGTATCTGTTTTCGCTTTGGAAAGGTATGCCAGGACTTTGGAAAGATGCAGTTGTCGAAGCTAAAACAAAATGGCAGAGAAAAACGCCTATAGGCCTCGTAAGAATCTATCCACTTACGCAGCACCTCAATAAAACAGTATCAATAATAATAACAAAATACAGGGCATTGAGCATGTATGCAAGTAAGTCCGTGCACCATCCGGGCATCTCTGTGGAACATCCTATGAGAACAAACGACGGATGTTTGTGGGAAGTCCAAACCGTGGCCACTCGGAGATATGGGGGACGCCCGTCTGGAAAATGTCTGTCTCCCAGGGAGATCTGAATTTCCGGGAAAGGATGTCCCCAGGAACACCACGGGAAGTTTTGTTCCGTTTGGGCAATAGCCTTTTCTGAGTTTCTGTACGTTAGAATGCAGGCTAAACACGAGTGCTGCCATTATCTTTTCTCAAACCCCAGCAGTGTAATATTTCTTCCAGCGGTCTTCTTTACGATGTTCACTCACCTGAGATCTCTCAACGGTTTTCGTCTCCGGTAACGCTCCGACTGTACATCGCTTTCTTTTGTATTTTCTTTGTCGCGCCCTGAGTCCTCTCTAATCAGAATTTGTATTTCCTCCTCACCGCCTTCGCTGTCCCCTTTCTCTGATGTACATTGGTATAAATATTTCTACCAAGTGTTCAATGTATCGCACCTGATGAAGGACGGACTCCTTCCGAAAGCTTCTTCTTCAGTAAAATAAATGTTTCAATCTCTTTAAATACTTATTTTATTCACATTGCAAAACAGAGGAAAACGAAACCGGATCCATCTCGCGTTGCTCGCTCGCTCTGCGCGAGGCGCCACTCGGTAGGGAAAAGAATAATTACTCAGCGAACATGGCGGCCGTCTTGCAAGACCACGGAGATAATCATGTGGATGAAAAAGAGCCGATATTAGATGACGGCGAAGATGAGGACGACGCTGACGACGACGTTGAACCCCAAGAGGCCTCCAAAAAGAAGAAAAAGCGCAAGAAGAAAAAGAAGAAAGGTGAGGCCACCCCTCTAGCTAGCCGCATTCAAGCAGACGGCATCACCGCATGGTTTACCCACTAGGACTCGGTCTGCTGCGAGGCAAACATATCTCTGGGCACGGCATTACGTTCCGAGTGTTCTAAAAATATCCTTTGTATTTGGATGTGTTCCACGGTCGTGTAATGAGAGACGCGAAGTGCTAGTCGTGCCGTGTATTTTGCATCCTATCCTCTGTCACTCCTTGTGTTTATTGGTGTAATTCCGTTTCCAGAACGAGACCTAGAGTACGCAAGGTGCGTTGCGAATGCTCTTGAACGTTGGGAGCGTCAGTTATACGAACGTGAGCTGCGTAAGTGCATCAGGACAAGATTTTCTTGTCCACCAAGCCTAGTTCTCGTACGATACTTGGCGGCAAAGTTGGTGTCCTGCCGTGAATACAAAACCATATGATGTTACAAAGGACGTCTTGCTTTTAAAAACTTGCTGTAGCGTTCTCGTTTCGTTCCGTTATCCACTAACGGTGCATTGCATTTTGTTATACATAATCATGTCAATGTATAACTTTCTAAATGTTAATATTTTAGCGCCTCAAGATGCCGCCGGCGAAAACGCAAATGGTGAGCCATTAGCAGAGGACAAACAACCACAACTGCAGACTGATGCCTCCGAAGTCAAGCCTGAAGGTAGGGTAGTACCTGTATGGAGTCCGGAGAGTCGAACCCGAACCAAAACCGATATTAACTGTTATTTTTGGCCGAACCAGAACTGAACCAAACCGAAACAGTCAACGCCACCTTGGAGCTGAACGGGAACTGAACCGTTAAAAAAAGTACTGGTAACCGGTTCAAATAATCGTTCATATGTAACTAAGGGCGGAACTTTGTATGTGGTGCATAAACATGAGAACTATTTTCTTTTTTTTTATTAACTTCGTAGTCTTCCTCTTGCTTGCCGAAAAAGTCGTGCCCTGAAGGAACAACAGAGATGGTAACTTAAAACTGTTATGACTACTAATGTTTAAGTCATACCCATAAACATATATAAGGATTAGGGATCAACGACAGCTTTGGGTAGCATTCATGAAGTAGCATATATAATAATATACTAATTAGCCTCGGCAATACAGGGTGTCCACCCTAACTGCAGAACTGATCGCTGACACTAGCGCATGTGGGCTTACATAAGCCCCTTAGCCGGTGTTCACACGGGGCAACTTTTCCCAGCAACTCGAAGCAACTCAAACCAACGTCTTTTGAGCAATTTCGAGTCCGCGTTCACACGCAGCAACTCTGTAGCTCCACTCACAAGCAACCTTATGGCGACCGGACAATGTGGGTTCGAATCGAACTGGTGGAATCTTTTCTTTAGCTGCTGTTTATCAAATTTCAGTCAGTTTTATTACTCCAATAGATCATTATTGCCGTCCAGAAGTGGCAACTGATATGTTTCCGTGAAGTTCGTAAAAAAAGAAAAAGTTATTTTTTAGCTGCACCTCCAGGATTTGAACCTATGAACCCACGAACGAAATCCACAACGCCATCGGGAGTCACGTGGCAATGCTTCCCTCTCTGATTGGCCGATGCACGAGCAACTTCTCAAGTTTTCGGTCCGGGAGCGATTCGCAGCAACTCGGAGCAACTCGAGTTGCTGGAGGTTGCCGGCTGACAGCAACTCCAAAGTTGCTCATAGTTGCTGCAAAAAGTTGCCCCGTGTGAACGCTGCCTTACAAAGTAAAGGGCCAGCCACCCTCATGTTGGTCAGAATGAAAAGAACATACTAAGTTGGTTTTCTTTGCGCATTTGAAATAAGAGAGGTGAAAACAACCATACTGACATCGTATTTAAGAATCGCCAATGGATGGAACTCTCCGTTTGCACCTGCTCTTTGTTCCACAGACACTTCACTCTACGGTGACATGGTAGCACAGCGGCAGTCAGTGATAACACGATAACGCACCTTTTGCATAGAGACCACGGGCTCAGAATCGCACCATTCCAATCCAACTTAACTAAAAACGCTAAAACCCCCAGTGCCAGTGAGCTAAAATGAGCCAATCCAACGAGTACGATGAAGCGTCGTTCGCTGCTTAACGTGTATTCGCATTCTACTGACTGGTAATGGCTTAAATGACTTAGTCTAAGGTAGCAGGCTTGGTTGTCTCTTATATTCCTGCTAAGCTTCTGTGAACAAACAGGTAATTCATGGTTATACTCCTCTCGTAGCCGCTACTAATCTTGTATTTCATATCCCGCGAAATCTTTCAAAATCTTGAACGACCGTTGATGCCTTCCTGTCCACTTCAAGCACTGTGCCACACAAACAGAAGTGTGCCTGTTGTGCTTCATTCCCACCAGTGGTCCCTAAACCAGTTCGTGAACCGAACTGTTTGGGAAAAACCGGCTTGAATGATTATACATGTAGTTGCCTTCCGGAGCTGAACTGGAAGTGAAACCCTTATCGTCATACCTAAGCCCAAACCGAACCAATAAACGTTTTGGTTCGACTCTCTGATGAAGTCTAGTGTCTTTGTTACAACAGAGCATTTTTCTCCGAGTCGTGAGCCGCCGGATAAATAACAATAACACTAGACTGTACCTCATCTTAGTTGTGGCTGATTATTGCAACGTTTTGTGTGGAGTAGCCATAGTTTTCAAGTGCAGGCTCATTGCAGCACCTTTGTGACAACTGTATTTTCGGGTATGCTGCCTCTAAACGGCAGTGCACATTGTTGGAGGAAGGATTATTATTCCCTATCAAATTCTGGTATGACTTGCATTTTGTGTTTCAGCTCGGAAGCTTTTTGTGTCGTTCGTCACAACTCCAATCTTTTTTGTACATCAGTTCATTTAACGATACGATACACATTTGAAATTGGATTTGGAATGCTGCCACAATATTTTCAAACACTAGTACACCTCACTGTAATTACAGAATTATATTTTTATGAAAAAGCACAATTAAGTGCACCTGCAGTTAATGCAAAGTTAAACTCAACTAGCAGAGGTCAGGCTAAAGCCTGGATCCCATAACACGCTACAGGCGACAGCGACAAATTCGACAGCGGCGCCACCAGTCGAGCGACAAGGAAGCTCTGTTGGGCCTACAAAATCTTGCATCAACTCCCCATAGATATTTGTCGCTTGTCGCCAGAGACCTTTGCCCATTGCCCAAGTCCGCTAGATTTTGCAGTATGTTACTGGAGCGAATGACAAAAGATAGAGGTGTGGTGGTAACAGCGTAGCAAGTCAGCTTTATTGCAGTGAAATTGCAAGCTTGTAGGTGGAAAGCAGCTGTTTGAATCTATGGTTATCGCGTGTGACCAAAATCTGTTGTCCATTGTGTGGAGAGAGATCGAACTGCAGTGCCACACCACAGACACATATCGTAACAAAGTTAGTTTGTAAACATCTGTTTAATTATATTTTTCATCATTCATCATAATTTCAGCGTCCTCCGATTTCTTATCATCTATACAGTCAAACTCCTTTACAACGAAGCTCAGGGGACAGCAAAAAAAATTCGCAGTAAAGGTATTTTCGTTCAAAAGGATGTCCATTATTGGACCTATAGGCTCCAGCGGGACCGCAAAAAAAATTTGCTGTAGTGGTATTTTCGTTAAAAAGGTGTTCACTATAAAGGAGTTTGACTGTAGTTTCAAATGTAGTTTCGTCGCCAGCTGCTCCCGCTGCGCAAATGGATCGGGTAGCTTCATCCGCGGCAGTGGCTGCAGCAACAGTATCTGTAGCGTGTCGCATGTGATGGGATCCCGCCTTTACTCTCCTGCAACCTGGACCTCTGTCGAACTCTTAAGACGTAGGCTGTTTCCTTGCAGGGGACGCAGAAGAAGCGAAGAAGAAGAAGAAGAAGAAACCAAAAGGTAGCCTTCAATACCTTTTGTCTGTCTATCAGTTGAAGCAGACGCCGCAATTTCGAATTTGGGGGGGGGGGGGGGCTATAACTGTGGCCGCGTACGCTGGCACTGCTTCGATCCACCTTCTCCGGACGGCTGGATATTTTCACCTTTTGTTTTCTGCATTCTGATGTGGCTTCATATATGGCAGGTGCTGGTGCAAAGCAGCAGACCGATCCTCCATCGATTCCAATCAGTGAACTGTTTCCTGATGGGAACTTCCCTGTGGGCCAGGAAGTGGAGTACCCTATGCCTAATGACAGGTGAGTGGGACCTCTGTTTTTTTAGCTCTATGGGAAGCGCTCGAAAAAAGAAAGCAAACTTGCATATATATATATATATATCAGAAGGGCTAGAAATTAAGATTACAATCCCTGGAATGCACATTCACACAAAAAGTGCAAGTGCAGCGTGCAATCACGGTGCGCAGGTGAGCTTTCAGGCTCGTGGGTCAGAAAAGTTGCTTCCCTCGGTCGTCAGTGTTCCGCCCAATAGCGAGACGCACGCCTTATTTTTCCATCTTCCTTTTTCTGGTTGTATTTACCGCCACCAGTCCCGCTTCTGACACGGAGTAGTCGACCGGCTGCCTTGCTTTCATGTTGCAGCTGACCTCAGGCTCGGCAAATCTCAGCAGCGGATAAGGGTGCTTGATTGATCTGACACCGCAACGCACCAGAAGGAGATCGGAGAGGTTGCTGCCACTGTACGCACCGATGTGAACCGACCTTCTCCGGAGATGCTTGCTACCAAAAGAAACTATCTTGCGTGGCAGCTCCTGAAAGTAGTGTGTTCACATCACACCAGTGGCATAGCATGAGGGGGGCCGCGGGGGCAGTCGCCTGGGGCGCAAAATTGTTTTGGGCGCAAATTATTGACAGGGAGAAAGCAAGTTTGAAACAAAGACAGTACAGCTGTCTGTCACTTGAAAGAAAGGGCGCTGTTGGAACAATCTTCTGGAGACGAAGGCGGTTAAAGCGAGTCCATGAAGTGCTTGCAAGTGGAAAGGGGGGATTCTGATGCATTCCTGTTATGTGTCTTGTGTGGGGGGGAGTGATACTCGTTTTGACCCGGGCGCCAAGAACCCACAACACGCCACTGCATCACACATTCAAAACACTATATGTTCGAGGGTGCCGTCTATGCTCACTTAAGCTGCTATTTGGCTCTCATAATGACTCCCAGCAGTTGAAACCTTACAGTGGCGAACTCTGGCGTGCATGGGCTGCACCTTGTGTCTTACTGCACCGTGGAAGGCAACTGTGTGCACTCTGATTCTGATGAGAACAACCTCTCTCTACAATACTTGCAGCGGACATAACTGGCTTTGCATTCAGCACCTCACCTTTACGTGAAAAATCTCGTAGTGATTGGTAGTCATTGGCACAATGGCATGGCATTGGCAAGGTACGAGTTTGAAGTAGCTCTCTGCAAAGAAATTTGAACACTGAGATTTTAGTGTCAAAATGGGGACAGACAACCGTGGACTGGTTCATGGTCGCACTTAATCCTGCGGTGTAAAAGCATGAACTATGCTGAAACAAATGGTTCTCCAAAATGTTCATATGGTTTTATAGTAACAGGAGGCGACGAGAAGTGCAAAAGACACGCAAAGTCCTGATGGTGCGGCCTTATTCATGACATGACTGTACTTCTTTCGCTCTCTGTCAACGTCAATGGCCAACATTTCACGAACTTTGAGTGGCGCATTTCATCAATGTCCCTTTGGGAACGGTGTACATTTTTTGCAGGTGATACGGTCAAACTCCTTTACAACGAAACTTGGGGGAGAGCGAAAAAAATTTGCAGTAAATGTATTTTCATTAAAAAGGACCGTTCATTATTGGACCTATAGGGCTCCAGTGGGACTGCAAAAAAAATTTGCTGTAGTGGTGTTTTCGGTGTTCACTATAAAGGAGTTCGACTGTATCGACCTAAAATGTGTGGCTGCAAGAGTGGCAGGTCATTTTCCCTGATATTGAGTGACTGCTTTATTACAGTCGCACCGGAAAAAATAGGATAACCGACGAAGAGAAGAAAGGCTTGGAGAGCATGTCGCAGGACCAGTACAAGGAAATCCGGCAGGCTGCAGAAGCTCACAGACAGGTGCAGTGAATTCAATTTCAGTTTATAGAAACTTGAAACTACATATAATCTTTAAACTATAACAGCTTTGTGTCACACTCGACAGACTCGGCAGTACATGCAGAAAGTGATAAAGCCTGGGATGACCATGATTGAAATTTGGTGAGCAATGCTTTTGTTTCTGTTTCATGTCATTCATGTCATGCACATGTTCCTTGGCTCTTTAAGAGTTGCCACGTTGAGGTCAAAAATGTGCCTATAGCACCTTCTTTAAAACATATGTTTTTTTACTTTTCATTGTAGATCATAAGGACAGAGTTCTCCAGTTTCTGATAGTCTATAACTGGGTTTTCAGCATTTTCTGAAAAGTGTCGAATGATACTGACTGGATGTCCCTTTGCAAAAACTGCATTTTCCAAAAAAATCTGCATATTTCCCTTCTATTCGCGTTAATCCGCATTCTGATATCCCATACTTCCTGTCGATTTCAGCCGGTTTCAAATTTTTGTTTAGCCCACTATATTTTCTGTGTGCTGAACAGTCGCTGAATTCAACAGTCTGGCACCATAAAATTTAGATGAATTTCTGGTAATGCAAACTTACGATTATGATAATTCAAACAAAAGTCTCTGCTACCCTGAAGTTTGAATCAACGAGAGTACTGTGCAGCGATAGCGAAGGAAAGCGTCCGCGAGATAAATCTTTCCTCATCTGAATGGGCAGGATAGGGGAATCCGCCTTTTGCATGCGGAAATGTTCTCGGCTGTTACACGCGATGATCATCTAATGGGTGATCGGAATACTGTGGTCATAAACATCGAGCTGTAAATGTGTGTCCTATCAGTGCACCATTTCCCTGTGAGTCACTGTCAGTGACTCAGTGAGTCAGTGTCACTCTGAGGAAGGAATGCGCCGGACCATGTTCCGTAAATGTTTGTCCAGCACTGTACTACACGTTATGCACATTTCTGATTTGAGACTTTGTATTTCATATAGTATCAACTCAATTCAATTTCTGTTCAGTTTTACTCAGAGAGTCCTTGTTTGTACTCTGTTTCCCTAAGTATGTCAACGATTGACTTTTTTTCTGTAATGTAGTTATCCACCTGAATTGGGATATTGATTTTTTTTTTCTTCTTCTCTATGTCACTGTCGAAGAAATCGATTTTTCTGTACCAGAAAATGCCAATAAATGCCTGCTAAATATCCTAGTAAGTGCCAGTATCCAGAAACCCTACACCCAGCACTTGTACAGTAAAACCTCGTTAATTCGCATTTCGCGGGACTTGCGACCAACGTCCAAAATTATCCGAATGTCGAAATAACGAAGTGCCAGTTATATCTGCCTATGTGAATGCAGGTTTATTTAGAGAAAAATTGTGTATAATCGTCGTTTAATTCCGGGACGAAATCTGTGTGCTGAAAACACCTGTCGCGGATGGGTGCTCGTGCGTCTGAACGCTATCGGGTGTGCCATTCCAAAAGTCCTCGAGGACGGCAAGATCCTCCGCGCCTTCTTTGACGGTGCGACAGATGGAATGTTCTGTTTCTTCCACTCACGTTCATTGTCCTATGCACCATATGGCGCGTTGATGCCAAGGGCGTCGTCGACGATATCGTCCTCCGTCAACAGTCCGGCTATGGCGACACCTTCGTCCGCTGCAGAGTAATCTGAAAACTGCACTGCATCGGGCGGGATGCTATCAAAATGGCGATCGTCGTCAACGCCCGCCTTTTCACCGCACACCTCGCTGCTCGCTCACTACACAAAACCACGGTGCCGAAAGCAGTTTCATGAGACCGCAGACACCAAACACACACAGATGTGCAAACACGTGTTGATTATCTTCAGACACCAAGTGATGCCAATGATCATAGTGATGGCGGTGGGTGCTTCGTCAGTTCACTTTGCTGCTGTTTACTGGCACCAGCACTCGAATGGTCTTGTCAGGTTCGCGCAGCTTCACTCCGTGGCCCTGCATGCGAATGTTGGGAGCGCCTAATTATCCGTAATCGGTCCAAATGCTTCCGAATTAGCGATCGTCCATTCCTGTACTCCAGGGCCGCGTGGCCAGTCCGAATAATCGGAGGTCGAATTAACAAGGTTTTACTGGTTTTGTCAAATTCTGGGTAATAGGAAAAGTGGGAACAGCAGCTGCAGTCAAAATATGACTTGAACGGGAGAGAGTTGTTCGTCGTCATTATGCTTATCTACTGTCTAACTATGATTAACTGTACATTGTGCAGCGAGACACTAGAGTCAACGGCCAGGAAGCTAATCAACGAAAATGGCCTCAGTGCTGGCCTGGCATTCCCAACGGGATGCTCTCTAAATCACTGTGCTGCTCACTATACTCCAAATGCTGGGGACCCCACGGTGTTAGGTTATGACGATGTCTGCAAGATTGACTTTGGTACACACATCAATGGTAAGAGCGTTTACTCAACATTGAAGCTTCTTTGTGCCTCGGAAATTTGAGCTGGTGACACGCAATGGCTACTATTTCGTATACGTAAGATTTTGACACGTTGTTAGAAGGTCTAGTAAAACTGGTTATGCTTGAAGTTCAGCTCCTGCTATATTGCGAAAACGTCAATCTCGACAAGGAAAAAAAAAGCATTTGCATTTTACAACTGCTCAATTACAAAAATATGCATGCACGCTTGGTAGAAATTCAATGCCACTCTCATGTTTAAAATAATACTCCACCTAGTAAATAATAGTCATCTGACCCTGGGCAGGGCAATTGACCAGAATCGGGATTGTGTTCTGTTCTGCCAGGTAAATCATGCATCCTCTTCGCATAGCCAGGTCTGAAAGATTTAAGTGTGCGTCATATTGTATGGCTTTGTCCACACTTGGTGGCCGAGAAAGCTTCCTGCCTTTGACAGCCCCTAAGGCATATCAAACTTCTTCCTGATTTCAGATTAGATTTTAGTTCACTACACCTTTGCCACCAACAAAGGTGCGTTACATGGACTTAATCCATCAAGACACATGCAAACCTATGGAGCAATATGAAGTGGATTGTATCGTACTGATTACCAGCGGCATGGCCGAGTGGGCTAAGGCGTCCGCTCGTTGGTGGTAACCAAGGTCGTGCTGAAGACTGGGAGGTGGTGGGTTCGAATCCTACCGCCGGCTGTGCTGTCTGAGGTTTTCCCTGGGTTTTCCGAAGACTTTCCAGACGAATGTCGGCACAGTTCCCCCTGAAGTCGGCCCAGGACGCATACTAACCCCACTGTCCCCCACTCCTTCCTGCTATCCTCTCTCCGTCTGTCCACATCTGTACGTCGCTCATAGCCCAGTTGCTTCGCGGCGCTAACACCCAATAAAAAAAAAAAAAAAGTATCGTACTGATTGTGACCATTCTGTGGTGGTTGTGAGACACAAATGGATGCTATATTTCCATTTAGTTCTGTTTAACAGAAGTACAGCAAGCAGGATGTATCAGTTATCTGAAGGTTTACTTTTTGTTGTTGTTTTTATGTGTGTTCCTACTTACTATCTGAGTGTGAATGGGTTGGTTTCTTCAGCATGGGAATGACCATTTATCTCGTACAAGTGTGTACGGTCGAGCAAGCCAAAGACACCTACGGAAAATTGTCCTGATGAGCAGCAACCAATCAGCTCAAAACACAACAGTGTGCCTCTTTTTAAACATCAGCAGTTCTGATATGCCTTCTGTGGCAAACTTTATCTACTTGTGAAATGTTCCAATAGACTTCATGTATAAGCACTGTTCCTGCTATACTTATCTAAAACAATTGGTATTTGCTGCTGTAGGTCAAATCATTGACTGTGCCTTCACACTGACGTTCAACCCAAAGTACGACAAGCTCCTTGAGGCTGTTCGTGATGCCACGAACACTGGGATCAGGGTAAGTGAACATGTTAACCATTAATAAAAGCGATACACCCCCCAGTGCTGGGACTCCTTTGTGCCTGTTTTAGGCCCAGCGCTTGGGGGTTTTATCACTTTTAGCAATGTACAACCAACCTGCCCAGATTTTGACCTTGTTTAGCCATTAAGTTTGTCGTAGCCAGCCTGGTTTGCTTGATACCTGCTGCGATCACATTTCCAGACAGCAGGCATCGATGTCAGGCTGTGCGACATTGGAGAGGCCATTCAAGAAGTGATGGAGTCTTACGAGCTCGAGCTGGACGGCAAAACATACCCAAGTGAGTAATGGAGCATTCTTTGAGCAATATAGATTTACATGCTAGAGAAACTTGCACCTTTTTAAGAGTGGTGGAGCATCGATGGGTCATTTAATGAAAACCTATGAAACTATACTAAGGAAGAGCGGATACTTGCTCCTGCTTGTGAAAAATATTGTTCAGAGTTCAGAATTTGTGACAGTCAGCAATTTGAAATCAGTTTCACAATAAAAGTTCTGTCAAACTGGGCTGAATGGAGAAACAAAAAAGGCTTCCGCAAAATAGTAGATATGCATGTTTCGTTGTTGCGCAGCATGACGTGCAACTGCCAGAGCAAGTGTGCTTATGTCTGACAAGTATTCAAAGGCACTACACATGCATAAGTCCTAGGTTTTCTGTGATTCCGCGAAATATTGCGGAACCCGGAATTCATCGCGGAATCCTTCGTTTGGCATGGAATTTCACGGAGTCCCTTATTTTTAGGGGTGTGCAGATAATTCGAGTTCTTGAATTCGAATCAAATATCAATCACTCGAAGTATTTCATACGCGAATCGATTACCCAATATTCGGATTTCCGAATATCCGACTATTCGCAGAATATGAACGACACCCCCTGAAAGTGGGCTTCACCTGACGTTACCCTGCATGAGGTGAAGCCTGCTTTACGAAATTGCCCATGCTGCAGGACCAACACAGACATATTGTAGTTTAGCTTAAGATAACTTTAGCCCAAGTTTATTGTGCGTACTCCGCCTGAGGAAGGGGCGGCTTCCCTCCCGTGTGCAGTTTAGCAGTGGCAGTGGGGGATTTTGATTTGATGTTTGGGAGTTTGCCCTTAAAGATCTCAAATAATGCCTACAGCCCAGAAACAAAGAGCGTGTCCTAAAGATGTAATTTCAACAGGGCATGTATTGTAAGCTACTTCCCATAATCTTCCTATAAGGTTCCTATAAACCCTGTAGATGCTGAAAGATCTTTCCGCAGGTATAAAATGATTGCAGGCGACAGACGGCATTCTTTGTCAGAGGAGAACACAAGATATCGTAATGCTGAGCCGCAACAGTGCTTCGAATCTGTAATTTTATAAAAGATTTTTTGTGCCCACTTTATCCACGAAAATAACGTGTTTCCCATTTGAAGCAGCCGTTGACTGCTTGCTGCGGAAAATCGCAGAATTTACAAGTCGGTGCCGCAGAAGTTTGAATTTGCCGCAGCAGGAAACCAGGGGCCTTACACATGCATCAGTGATGACCACAGATGTCTGTCATGTGACTTGTGCAGTTTTATTTTTCTGTGCAGCGCTGCACATCACTCATGCAGCTCCACTCATTCATTGATTATGTTTCCAAGTGTTATGAGACCACCTGTGCTGATGTTGTTGCACCATTAAACGGCAAACCAAACCAGACAATCTGTGCTTAACTTAAAGTAGTACAGGAGTTTTAACACCCTGTTTTCTTTTTACAAAACGGTCAAGTAGGCCAGGCTAATGAATTACCATGAGGAGTAATTCCCCCCACAGAGCCATGATCATCGCAGAAATTGAATTTAAAGTACACCACAAAAAGCGATTGTGCGTAATTTGGTGGAGAGCAGTACCAGCCTGTTACCTTGGGTCTGGGCTCGCTGTTTGGTTCAGAGTATCGTCTGCTAGTCAGCTGTTCAGGGCTCTGAAGAAGCATTGCCCACAGGGAAACGCCCGCGTGGCAACGAAATCCTCCATGCCCATGTCCACCTTTTCAATTCCTAATCCCCCCACCCGAGGGAATAGATTTACCAACTACAAAAGAAGAAAGTTCTCATGCACAAAAAGAACAACACAAGACGCTGCCCTCAGCTGACTGTACAGAAGCTATGGCGTCATAAGTCGTCCCTCTCCTCCTCGTGGCACCTCGGCTGGCGAGTCGAGAGTGAACGAGTGCAGCTGTGTTTGTGTACGTTTTTTGTTTTCTGGTAAGAAAACTGCATGCATCGAAACCTCTAGTTCTGTTCGGCAAATTCGCACATATACTATCATCGGATGTCTTGAACTAAAATATTTTGAATGGCCTTCTGTACTCCTTTAATAGTACTGACCACCATCCTCTCCACAAAACTTTGTGGCCACGTTTGGAAATGCTCTTGTGGGGCAGCCTTTGTATCTTAACTGTGGCCATCCATCTACGGGTGCTGACTGTCATGGTCCCCAATCTTTGGAATTGCCTTCGAAATGTTGCCCGGGGGCCACCTCTGTCCCGCATAGATGAGCGCAGGGATGGGCTTAAATACACTTTTTGGGTATTTAAATACAGTAAAATCTCGATGATACGAATCTCACGGTGTCGCGGAAAAAATTCGTGTCATCCGAAATTCGTATCAAACGAATTAAACCAAAATAAAAATTGAGGCAAGAAAATAGACAGTGACTGTTCATTTTCCGTTACTGTCAATGGAAGAGGTCGGTTGTAACGCTTTTATGTCTCCGTTTTTGGCCAATGCTGCCCAAATACGCGAGATGATTCAAAAGACGTAGGACGTGCTTTTCACCCGCGAGTCGCGCGGCAGTGTTCTAAAGCGAGCTTCTCCTAAAGTACGCAGGCGTTGGGTGAAGCCGACTTGCGGAATGGTGACTCGTAATGTTGCCACAAGTTGTCCTGATACGTGCCCTCCACGTGTTCTGGGGTTCTCGTCGCTGTTTTCCGCCAGAGCGATGTCACACAGCTTCACGGTTTATTGTTGCGAGGGGGGTAAAAAGGTCATAACAGAGATAAGGTTCCGGGCTGTTCAATCCCTTTGATCTTATCTCCACCATCACCACCAAAAGGAAAGTCATTGCTTGCATTTCGCTACATGATGTAAGGGAGTTCGTGGTGAGGACCGCCCTCCCTTTTCGAAAGACGCAGCAGCATGACTCGTGTGCTCTCGCGTCACGGGGAACGACCTCTGTGGCATCCTCGGCTCATTCGTATCATCCGTAAAGGCAAGATAACGCGTCCACATCATCCGAACTCTAATACATGGGAAGAATAGGCATTCCGGCTGGGACCCGAGAAGAATTCGTATCATCCCGAAATTCGTATCATCCGTGATCGTATCATCGAGATTCTACTGTATAAATACAAAATACATGTTTTCATGTATTTAAATACTGCCTATAAATACTTCATGATGAAAGTAGTTAAATACAAAATATAAATACATTAAGACAGTATTTAAATACTGTAACTACTTCCGTAAATACTTCGAGCCGTCCAGGCACATTATTCTTTTAAATTAGTGTATAGATGGAGCCACCTGTGGATGCACGTCTGCTGCACACAATGCCCACATATTTCTTTATATTTCCGTGATGCAGTGTGATGATTTCAGCATCTTGCGTGGACCGACTTTACGTTGAACAGAAACGTCTCCTCGAGTCTCGGGAGCAGCGAGAGGGGTACTAGACGGGACGGACACGGGACAAGAACCGACGACGACTCAAAACGAGCTAATGAACTCGTTATCGCTTCTTCCGCTTTCTCTATGTTGAGTATAGTGTTCATTTGTTCATTTGCTTGTTTTGAGTCGTCGTCGTTGTCGGTTCTTGTCCCCTGTCTGTCCTGTCCAGTCCCCACCCCGCTGCTCCTCAGGCTCAAGGAGATGTTTCTTGCCTCCTCTACTTATGTTCATCAACTTTCCATCTTCAGCGACGACAGTGAAAAACTCCCCGTCGAAAACTGTCAGGTGCGCTGCAGCCATTGTCCTGAGTTCCCAGTGAATGGCTGAGTAGAATTGCCTCTAACAGTTGCATTTTAAGGGTTCCCTTTAGACACCCGGCTTTGTCAAGTGACGCAAGAGGGTCACAAATCATATTTTTCCCAAATTGGTGTTCTCATTTCTCTTCCCGCTTCCAAGACTGAAGCAATGGGAGTGGCGATGCCCTCATTCGCACATTGTGCTGTTCTTCTAGAAGGCCGGAAATCCCCGAACACACGGGATGAGTGACCTGTAGCCTCTAACCAAGACACCCTTCATAGCTGGAGGCTAACAATGTGGAACTCGAGAGAAGCCCACAAATACGGGAGGATGAGATATGTGTATTTCAGTGTATTTTAAATATAAATACGCCTAAAACGGTATTTAAATATAAATATAAATACATTTTTCTTGCCTGTATTTAAATATGTATTTTAAATACATGTATTTGTATTTTAAGTACTATTTTAAATACAATGTATTTAAATACTGCCCATCCCTGGTCCATGAGCGCTATTAGAAATGACTGTCTTAATCCCCATAAACCTTTGGATTATTTTTTTAAATGCTGGGCTTTTTGTCGGTGCTTGCTCTGACCACCTGTGCCCCAGATGGTGAACGACATATTTCATACCAACCCTTCTGGCTGCATTTGAAACGCTATTCTTAGCTAATGCTGACTGCGCTAATCTGTGCAGCCGATGTTGACAGTCATAATTGTTACCTTAGGTTTACATTGGGTTTACCTTCAACAAACGCTTCTTGGGGAGCCTTTGTCTTGACTTTGCTAACTTCTCTACCATAACGAGAGGATAGAAATGTAGCAAGCGAGCTGGTGGTATAGATCCATAGTTATGGTTCTCTTCTATGTCGTGTTGTATGTCATGTTGTACAGTCTGTACTCTGTAGTATGCTCGTTGCTCGCTGCACATCGTACAGGTCGATACAAAAGTTTACGGAACAAAGAAGCTGCATACTTTTTCTTCAGTGCGACACCCTAGCGGCTGGTGGAGCGGGTGAGTTCACTGTTTTGGAGGGGTGGTAGGGTGTGCTGTTAGCGACACATAGCGGTCGCTTCCACTTCCCAGGCACGCACAAGCGACACTGGCACTGCTGCTGTGTGTCGCTAACAGTGCACCCTTCCACCCCTCCGAAACAGTGAACTCACCCGCTCCGCCAGCCGCAAGGGTGTCGCACACAAGAAAAAGTATGCAGCTTCTTTGTTCCGTAAACTTTTGTCCCCACCTGTACTTCATGCTTCCTAAGGCATGGTCTTTGTTGAGTCACTTTGTTAATGAACTATGTACATTGTTTAGTTTGTCATCACATGATTTTCCTAATGAGCAGTATATTAAGTTGTTGTGCAATGATAGTTACATAATTAATTTCATTCCTTGTACAGTTAAATCCATCCGGAACCTGAACGGGCACTCCATTGGACCTTACCGCATTCATGCTGGCAAGACTGTTCCGATTGTGAAGGGAGGAGAAGCTGTTAGGATGGAGGTAGTATTTCTTTTGCCGAAGGACCTTGCTCTGTTGAACTTTAGTAGATCACAGTTTTGTTTTAGACCCTTCCTTTTTCAATAATTTTGATATCATTTTTTCACTTAACCAACCATTCATGACTGTTTTGGGTTATATTCTTCAGCAACATATTGGGTTACGTGTTGGGTTATATTTTGCTTCAATGATTCGGGTGTAATTGGGTCGAACTGAGCCCGGACCAGTTTAGACAGTTTAGTTTGGACATGACACACCAGTAGACAGACGCAGAGTATAAATATCTACTCCACGCATCTAAGAGACAGCAGGTCTCTGTTTTGGCAGTTCGTATGGGCATATTTATGTATTTACAACACAGTTTCCAAGGTTCTTTGTTGGTTGCAATGACTCTGGATCCCCCTGGTTCAGCAGTTTTTGGGGAAGTTTTGGAGTAAAACCTATTTTTTGCTGATTCGAATCGGTTGGGGGGGGGGGGGGGGGGGTAAATATCGGGCGTAATCGGGTATAACCCTAAATAGTCAGGACCTAATTATAAGGCATCGGTTTGAATGTGACAAAAATTTTCTGAAAGGTTATTTTGCAGCGCTCACGCTGAACACTACGAAGGGCATTCAAGTTTTAAGGTCTCAAAATTTTTTCCTCTGGTATGTGAGTGGGCAGAAGCATGGCAGGCATCTCAGAAGATGTGGAGATGTCTCGTAATTAAGTGAGAGCCGCTTCACAATCGTCTAGGTTGTCAAACACGCAATGATGCCACGTGGTCTGAATCAGAGCAATGCACGGGCCTGAATTTACCGGCCCGGCCCGGCCCGTACCCGAAGCCACGCAGGCTTACCCGACCCGTACCCAACACCACGGGAGGCTTACCCGACCCAAGCCCGACCCCGATGTCGAAAGCCTGCCTAAGACCCGTATCGCAGTTGCGATGGCAGACACGGTACGCACCAAACAGTGTAAACCACACGTACTTGGAACACGCTAGCATAGCTTTTGACGTGGTTTGTTCTTTTAGTAACATGCGGGCGTCGAAGTCTAGCGCGCCTGTCCACGGTGCACGCTGCAGTGAGGGCGAGATCCACAACATGGCAAAGTCGAGAATAAAGCTACGCCTATGTTGTATGTACGTTGTAGCGTTTTAGCAGAAAGACTGAGCGAGCACCCAGGTACATGGTTGCTTTGTTTTCAAAACCTATGTTGAGGATTAAATACTGCGAAAGGACGTCTAACAAAATTTGGGCCCGACTGAGGCCCGAGAATTCCCGGACTGAGCCCGGCCCAAGCCAAGCCAAGCAAAGTCAAAGCTGCTTTGAGGCCCGATTTCTGATCGCGGGCCAGGCTCGGCCTTTCGGGCCTGCCTGGCCCTTTGCAGTGCTCTACTCTGAATAACAGTTGAGACACTAAATATGACAACATTCTGCTTCAAAGAACAGTGCCTTACTATTTGATTTCTGCACCAGTGTAGGATGACGCTCTCTGAAATTCATTAGCAGCTTAGTGAAACCTGTGTAGGAGGCAATATGGACGTGAGACATGTGTGTTTGTGGGTGTGAGAGCGAACCGAAACTGCCTCGGCCATGCACCAGAAGGACCGACAGCATGATTGCACGAGTGCAAGAAGTGTTAGCGTCCACAAGTTCCTTCTTAGCAAGACTTTATCCTCAACAACAAGGATCCTCAAACTGTCAGAAAAAGAAGAAAAAAAGAGCAGTGCTGCCAGTTCAGTGTTTACTGTTTTTCAGGAAGGTGAGGTGTATGCCATAGAGACGTTCGGAAGCACGGGCAAGGGCTATGTGCATGATGACATGGATGTCTCTCACTACATGAAGAACTTCGATGCTGGCAGGGTGCCACTCAGGTTTGTCTTCCCTTTGTTGTTGTTTTTTCATGAATTTGGTTAATACTGGCAAGCAATTAACAACTAGAGCCTCCACTTGTCATTTGCATCAGCTTCTGCAGAATTTGTTACATCAGTCAAAATTACGCTAGCACAGTTGACCTCCTGTTATTTCTCCTAGGCTGCATTTTTGGCTTAGTCATGCATTCTGAATGAGCAGTGATGGCTGCATAACTTGCAAGAATGGCTGCAACCATGTGCTCAGTTTTGGGGGCACTATTTTCTGTGTACCGTACTGACACATTGAGAACGTGGTACGAAAGAGAGTGAATGATTATAATAACGCTGCTTATATAATTAGAGCCTGAAGTTTTAGGGTTTTACCCGATTCTTCCCCGAATTTGCACCCCGAATTGAAGGTTGACACTTTAGGGTGAAACCCGATTTTTACCCGGCAAATTGCCTTCACTGGGATATCTGTAGGAATGCAATAGCTTATTCGTTTGGCAGCAAATGCAGTTACGTCACCGTTTATACCAAACCAGTACAGTTCGTTTGTAATAGAGCCCGATTTCTCCCCAAATTTAGTGTACTGGAAGTTTTTTCACCCGAATTCGCATGAATTTAGTGCACATGTTTATTTATCCGATTTTTACCCCCCGAATTTAGAAAAAAATATTTCCTGAAAACTTCAGGCTCTACTTATAATTATAATAATGACCCAAGGAAATTTGTGTATGGAATTGTGAGGTCTCCGGTGTGGTATGGTGTTGTATAGGAAATGTGAGCTCACTCTTATTTGCCAGCGTAATTTGTGACGATTGCCTCATACTTGTTTCATTTAAAATGCACACAGGAGAGCATGCATTGACATATTGGAGATGAACAGTCTTGTGTATTTCAGATGCACTTTGAATTCAATTGGATTACAGTCGCCGTCCGATTTTTCGGACTCTGCGGGGATCGCACAAAAGTCCGAATAATCGAGCAGTCCGAAAAAACGAATTTCACTTCAAAATAAACTTTACTAAGCTGTAGTAGGCTGGAAAAATTTGTTGATGCTTTCCTAACGCACTTCGAGCTCTAGCTGATAACATCAGCTTCTATTTCCCGAAGCGACATTTCATCCACGTACACTGTTAGAGACACCGCCGGCATCAAGTCCGCAAGTCGGCTTCACCTAACGCATGCGTGTTTTAGGTGAAGCTCGCTTTACAGCGCCGTAGCGCGACTCGCGGGCGGACAGCACATGCTGGGCCGTTGGCCAAAAACGAAGACGGAAAAGCGCTACGACAGTCCTCTTCTACTCAGAGGAATGGAAAATGAACAGTCATCACTGCCTATTTTTTTGCCTCGATATTTTAGTTGGTTGATTTCTTTTGACAGGAATTTCGGATGATACCAATATTTTCCGTCACCCCAAGAGAGAAATTCGCGGGTTGGGCAAACAGAGTCCGAAATATCGAGCGACGGAGCTGCACGGCGTCTGAAATTTTGGACGTTCTTATACATCAACTCTATGGGACCCGCGACCGTTCCGCGAACGAGTCCGAATAATCGAGCACGTCCGAAAAATCGGTCGGAGACTGTATTTTATTTACAGTTTAAGGCTGTGGGATTTCAGGTGTGTGTGTGTGTGCACAAAAGGGGATGCAGTGTACATGCATCTATATAATATATTTACTCAGGTTAACGTTCTTTCATGTTAAATATTTTTATCCTTAGAAATGTGCGGGAGCCCACTGAGACCTTCTAATACGATCAAACTGGGCAGAAGTTGCCGGAAAGTCCAGTTATCGGAAGTTAAAGATATTAATAAGGATGATAATTAATGGTTGATAGATAATGTGACACTCTGTCTTTAAGTAGATCTCGCACTTGCTTCTAGACTACATTGTACATTAGACATACACACATTGTACACATATACGTATTACATATACACATTGTACATAGAGTACATTAGACTACATCTCTTGTATGTCTCATTGTGTACTATGGCCAAATAACACCCGGTGAAATCTCAACGGGGTTACCTTGCTTCCTTGCTCCCATCCAGTCTACTCCATCACTGTGGCAATGGTTTTGAAATACAAGGTAGCTTTGGGTAGCCCTTCCTTTGTAATCCGCATTTGGGGTCATTCTTCCTGCAGGCTTCCACGCTCAAAACAGCTGCTTAATATCATAAATCAGAACTTTGGAACCCTGGCTTTCTGCAAGCGCTGGCTCGATCGTCTTGGCCAATCAAAGTACCTGATGGCACTCAAGGACCTGTGCGACAAGGGCATTGTGGATGCATACCCACCCTTATGTGACATCAAGGGTTGCTACACGGCCCAGTTCGAGCACACCATTATTCTTCGCCCCACCTGCAAAGAGGTCGTCAGCCGTGGAGCGGACTACTGAGGGACACGGACTTCGTTGACACATGGACATCACCTTATTGACCAGTTTTTGTTTTCTTGTTGACAACTGTGCCCCCGGGCTGCGTTTTTTAACAATCTAAGCAAGATTGCCACTCAGGTGTTGGAGCGCACAGAAGCAGTGAGTGTCGGAGCATGTGAGGCATTGACGTAATAAAATTACTTTGTTTGATGGTTTTGTTACGTGTATGGATGCAGTTTGATTTTCGGGAAGGGGGCTGCATCTTTCACTCACTGAAAGGATGTGGTGTACACAGACACGTAAAATTGTTATTTTTTTTGCTGGGTCCAGGTTCGTTTTTCTTTTAATTCTAATTCTACGAAGCCACAAAATGTGTCACAGGGTGTGGCAAAACCTCGCGAGAAGCCTCGAGACGGTGACTGACATATGGCACTATTATGCGGCGTGACGACTAGGACTGTATTGTGATTTACGGGGCATAGGCAATATACTGACAGTTTAACCTGTATGCAGGTTGTTCACAGGACTGCAGGCTAATTCCTTTTCGGCAAAGTTATGCACAGACAAAAACGTGCCTGCAGTTTATTAGGAAGCCTTTTGCGAGCAGCTGCCTAGTCGACTTTGCAAATACTCCATTGCGGTTGTAACCAAAAGAACTCTACACCCAATGTTCTTGAAATATCAAAATTTTGTAATTTCTGAGCACACCATGAATTTTGCTACAGAACTCCATTCAATATCATACTTTCTTGAATGTACACCCATTCTTGCAACACACATGCATGAAGATCATGAAATGCTGTGCAGTTGCAGCGAGACTACAAAACACAGTTTATGATACAAGACAAATAGCTTTTTAGTATTCATCACTATTGAAACAAGCGGTAGCAGCAGTGTGCAAAGTATATTGGTGAACTTCTTGCTGCTCCTTCAAGAATCGTTTCTTTGTACAACATTTTGATTCTTCTCCTCATTCGTTTTTTTTTAATGTGGCCTTTCCAAGTGCATCTTTACAACATTGTGCTGTAAATTAGAAAACATGTCTTTCGATCGTGCATTCTGCTTTTGAGTGTTTCAAGAAAGTGCAGTGTGTACTCTATGCATTTTGAAAAATAATAGTCACTAATGTAGTGCAGTTCTTTTTTCCCTCTTTCTTTTTTTTGCATTACCTACATTAGAATCATGATACTGGATGATTGTGACTATGACTGCGTGTGGTTTCCGCATCTTTTAAATTGAGGAGTAAAAATAGTTCACTTTATGTGGCTACTGTGCAATTATTTATTTGCAGCTCAAACACCACATCTCGAACGTACATTTTTACCGCGTGATACGAACATGCTACATTGAGGAACTATCAACATATTTCCTTCTGAGAAGTGCGCGTTTCCTGAGAAAATTGGTGCACGAGAGCGTGCACAGTAGCGGCGATCTCTCCCAGCTCCTGCTGGCATGTCATGACGTCAGATCATCCGAGCACTTTTATTGGCTACGTCGCGGAAGCAAGACGACCGGTCGACTGCTCAGACGAGGGACGCGCGGCGCCGAATACAACTGTAAAAAGAGAGACAAGGCGGCCTACTATTGGGCAGACTACGTGACGACGCAAGCTGGCAGCCGAGGCAACGCCACATCAGTTTTCACCAGGGTTGGCTACCGGAAACGAGAAACGGTAATTACCGAAATTCAACAGGTAACTAAAATAGAAACGGAAACAAAATTGTTTGTTTCTACTACCAGAAACTGAAACCAAATTCGCAGGTCGTTTCCCTCAGTGTTTCCGCGTTAATATGAAAATTATACATATTCGCACTATTCTTCCAGTCGTCATTCATTCGTTTATTTTCGGGACTTTTGTTTTTCGTTTTGAGCCCACTGCGCAGCAAGACGGACGCGAAAGTTTTGGATGGCGTGTTATTTTTGCGCACGAGCGGAGACTTTTGAAACATAAAGGCATGTATTTCCGCAACCTATAGAGGCATCTACTTGATGTGTGTAAGATTCGTGACGAACTTTGCATTAAAGTCTTTAGTGTTTGTGTTCGGTGTGGCTGTCCTTTTGCATCCATTATGTAACTAGAACATCTGACATGAGGAAGCCAAAACCAGTCAGTCCGAGTTCCGGATGAGAAACAAACCAGTACCGAAATTACCTCGGAAACGGAAACGAAAAGCCGAGTTTTTCAGTAACCGGAAACAATAATATTTTCGGTAACCAACCCTGGTTTTCCCATACAGCTTGTCAGGCTCACAGGACGAAAGGAGGACAGGGCATTTGGGGGTTTGCCTGGTTTCAGGATGGCAACAGCTACTGGCTCCTTCCAGGTAGATGGTACGGATCCCTGTTGCCAAGACTCATTATAAACATGAGGGAGAGCTTGGAGATGACCGCCCGTCAAGGTTTCGCAGTGCGGCATAGGTGATTTTATCTGATCCTGGGAACGATCGCACATTCAGAAGTTTCAACGCTGTCTTCAGCTCGCTTAGAGTGATGTCGCGGTCCATAACTTCCGGCGGACGGGGCCAGTCTTGGTGAATTTCTGTCGTCAAGCTCTGGACAAAACTGCTGTGTACCGCAGTCGTTGAGGCAGCTGCCGGTGTCGTTAGGACGACGGAGAAATCTGTCTCTGGGTGTGCATCATTACCCAGGGTGTGCATCATGACCCAGAAGATCATTACCCATCATTACACTATGTCGTTCACGGGCACAATATAATAAATAAATACTTGAAAGCATTCACCCTGTGAAATATGAAGTTGAAAATGGTTCAAACAGCGGAAACATTCGATATTAAAGGGACCATAAAGGATATTTGACAAGCCCCCGATCATTTTTAATTAGTTCCCCTCTACTAAAGTATTCACTCTGTGAAATATGAAGTTGAAAATCGTTCAAATAGCGAAAATATTCTATATTTACCACAGGCGTGAACGGCAGCTGTAACAGCCAACCTCCGAGGCGAACTGGCCGTGACATGTCAACAGAACATGTTGCCGATTCGCGGACGGGCTTTTGCGAGCAACGTGCAAAATTTTCAAACTATCTTGCATACTTCGTCATGAAATATGTTTTAATTTGACTTGGAGACAAGATTGTAACTAACTGCTACCAGCGGGATGGCCGAGTGGGCTAAGGCGTCCGCTCGTTGGTGGTAACCAAGGTCGTGCTGAAGACTGGGAGGTGGTGGGTTCGAATCCTACCGCCGGCTGTGCTGTCTGAGGTTTTCCCTGGGTTTTCCGAAGACTTTCCAGACGAATGTCGGCACAGTTCCCCCTGTCCCCCACTCCTTCCTGCTGTACTCTCTCCATCTGTCCACATCTGTACGTCGCTCATAGCCACAGTTGCTTCGCGGCGCTAACGCGCAATAAAAAAAAAACAGTATTGTAACTACCCGTTGACACAGAATCCTACGAGAAATGTAATATAGCCATTGACTCTGACTGTCAGCATGGTTACCGGAACACATTTTCCTCTTTGAACTTCTTCTTCGTCAGGACATACCTTCGTCGGTGACATTTTACGAGCTGCTGCGTACCGAACGATCCATGTGTGTCGCATAACCGCTTCCTCCATTGCGGCTCCATCCTTTCGCCATATTTCAAGTGATATCGACGGGAGATATACAACGTCGTTGTTGTCCAAAGCGAAACCATGCACCCACGTGGTCCCGCGGGGTGTGTCCTCCTCGTCGTTCACATTGGGCTGAGAGGATTGGATGGCGATGACGTAAGCCCACTTCGCAGGCATATATCCAGCGGTCACGCCCTGCTATTTTTGTCTGATATGCGCCCCCGTTGTACTGAATACGGTTAAAAGTCGATGTGTGTACGATAGTGACTGATCATGAGAACGGTTTCCTGCAGAGTGCTCGGAATTATCGAAAATCATTTCATGGTCCCTTTAACCACAGCTGTGAACGGTGGCTGCTACGACCCCCCTGCGAGGGGAACTGGCCGTGATATGAAATATAGGGGACGTTGCCGTTTGGCGGACGGTCTTTTGCAAGGTTTTTTTGTAGGTACACTTCGCAGATCTAGGTAGAGACCTGAAGACACTGCTGTATCTAGTGAAGCGTCCTCGCAAAGCCAGTGTTGCTCTGGCACTTACATACTTTTTACGAAGTTAATTCTGTCGTTTAAAGGTACTGTAAAGCAGCACCGATCAAATGTCATTTACTGTGGCTATTCGATAGTCCAAGCCACCAGGACAAAAACTGCGCATGTTTAATTCCAATCGACGGTACAATTAATGAAATGAATCCGTACTCCTGCCACATACGGCGGCAACCACATTGCATGCGTATAACACTGGGCCCGACATAGCAATCCACCACAATCCACCATAAAATCCGCCCCTGCAATCCGCACAACGATCCACATCTGAGGATAAACGGATAAGCGAACTGAAATGAAATGCTGCCCGCCGTTGAAAAAATGTGTCAGACGTTCAAGAAGCCAGACAGCGTCGGGACCTGTTTGTTGACAGAGGTTCACAAAGGGAGTTTGTTCGTTCGAAAGAGGCCGCGAACAGCAGGAGCGCGCAGACGCAGCAGAGAAGTAGGGAGAGTCTCCATCGAACAGCGGCCAGCTCCGGGTTACTTCACAAAAACAGGGGTTAAGAGGTCAAGTGTGTAATACCAATTTTCAGTGTTGCCCTCTGTACAGGGGGTTGTTTCACACCAGGCGTCGCACCGCTTCACTACGCCGCATCTTTCATGGCAAATTAAAAATATTTATAGCGCGTTGTCGGTCGTACGGTTCCACATAAGGTATTTAGAAGCAACAAAGTCTCTGGTCTCATCACCGGCACATCATGCTTGTCTACTGCTTTACAGTACCTTTAGTACTTTGAAATATTAGCTTTGTAATCCAAAGTTTCCTGATTTCGTTCATTTTACGAAAATCCTTGGTACTTGTGGCTCCTGTCACTGAGGAAGTTATGTTATCAAGGTATTTATAAAATGTTTCACTAGTTGAAATGCAATGATTCATTATAAATAAATGACCAGAATTTAACTTTCCGAAGAGATTGCTCAACGTATCCAACAAATGTTTCTCTGAGAACGTAGTGGTTGGCATACCAGTCTTCATGTCACATAGGTAAATCATATCCTGGTCAGCAACATTGGCTGCTACATCACACTCTGAGCGTCCACTGAGATTAGTTACAACGTGATGAAGTATTGACCCACTATTGCTTCCGTAATAGTGTGTTGGTGCTTTAACTACCTGCTCAAAACCACAGCATCAAATGCTCTCTAAGTAACGTTTATCGGTGAGATTGTCTTTTAAGAAATCAATATTTATATCGCCGACCAATATAGCATTCATTTTCCGAGTGAACATATTACAGTGAACCCTCGTTAATATGACCCCCGATAATCTGACATACGCGCTTTGCGACCATACTCCTGGGGAACAATGCAGTGAAATCTCTGCAAATCCCCCCCGTTAATATGACAATTCCGCATTATGACCAAAATTTCCGGGAACGACCATAGTCATAATAACGAGGGTTCACTGTATACAGTATAGTTTCAAGCGCACCCAAAAATACATTATTACTTCCAGCTGGACATTTATAAATAACCGCAATAAACCTCTACGCGGGAAACGTCATCATGACGTTGGTAGACACACCGAAACCAAAACAGATCGGAAGGGGAGAGCTGGGTTCCACGAATGGGCAATTGTTCGCTGCCTCCTATTGAAAGAAAAGTAGGACCGAAGGTCGTGACCTTTTCAGAGACCGTCGTAATCCCCTCAAGACTGTGGCTTTCGGGCGCGACCTTGTTCGCCACTAGCTTCGAACGTAGTTCAACTCTACCGAACTCGTGGCGCTGTCGAACATTATGACGTCATTTGTTTACAAACAGGTAGAGGTCTATTACTAATATGTAAGCTCCCTTGTAGGGTAAAAAGGACAAGCTGTTTACGGCATGTAACTCAAGGAAAAAGCTTTCGCACATAGAAATATCAAAACGAAGTGAGTCACAATGAGAGTCCTTGCCGTACGTGTAAAGGACCCCCCCCCCCCGTCCTTCCCATGACTACCAGCATCTCTGTTTGCATATACAGTATTGTGCCGGCCCGTGGTCGACGACGGCGCGCTACTGCGCCTGGCGGCCAGTTCTACCGACACCCCCCTAGCGTGAGGCCACGCACATCTGCCCGCTGGGACATTCTAGAGTCCCTAAATAGGGAGCAGAGTAGCGACACTGAGCCACGCCGGCGAGCAAGATCGCCATCTTGGGTCCTAGGCGGCTTCTGAGTCGCCTAGTACAGTGGCTAGAAGGAGAAGTGTGCCGGGCGCCGGGAAATAAGCGCACAAAACTGCAATGAAAGATCCAGGTGGCGCTGGTCGCAGTAGGCGAGTTACCTCCCGAAGGGCTCCTACGAGGGAAGTTGCGGAGTTCGGCACTAAACCCGAGGATTTCACGTTAACTTGAAAAGGAATCTTGTTGGTACTTGATTCATGTCCTCTTAATTATGCAGCGATAACTACGAGAACACGAGCACGCGCAATTTTTAAACAAAGAAAGAAATAAATAAAAAATAGAGTCATGGTCGTACAGTACTGAACACATTTATATTTTACCGAGACATCATAGTGAATATTTTCAAATAGCATATTTTCAAGCAAAAATAGCGTATTTTCGTTGAACATAAGTGAGGAGACAAGCGAGCTGCTGTATACATGTACGATTGAACGGAAACATCTCGTTGATTTCCGTTCAAGCGTATATTTTCAAATGCTTCCGTCGCTCTCTTTTTGACACATTCTCCTTATTCAAAAAAATTTGAGAGAGAAAGAAAAAAAGAGACTTTGTAAGAGAATGCAGTCGTGTGACTAAAAAGATATGAAACACGTCTAATCAGTTCATTGCAGTGCACGTCACTGTTCAAGCCTTAGATTGGTCAAGGACTTGCATAAATAACAAACAACGTTGGGCTAATTGGTAAGCATACGACATGGTAGAAAGCGCACAAAAACGCGGACTAGAAGAAGACGACAACACCAGCACTGTCTTGTGTCTTCTTCTTCTAGTCCGTGTTTTTGTGCGCACCATGACTTGCACAAAGTCAAAGATACGGGGGGCGTAGAGCTTCTGAGTGGAAAAATATAACGTAATTGCTGCTTCCAGCACTGAAATGAGCTTGGCCAGTCCATGGCCAGGGTATAGTAGACGTCGAAGCAGCTGGTGAACTCACTTTTTTGGGTCTGTGCGGCTTATGAAAATGATCTTCTAGTTTATATACAGCTCTTATAACCATGACCTATCCAGCCTATTCGCTCCCAATCTAGCAGACAGAAACCTGAATAAAGGTGCGTACAGGGTTTATTATGCGCGCTGTATACATTTTCTAAACAGGAATTCTTAGCCACTTTCTAACCAGCCCTTATCAAATTCTGTATTCAAGCTCACTGCATACAGCTTTTATACGGCAATTTTTCCGTTTTGTAACCAGTTCAGACTAAGTCTGTGTGCAGCAAAAACGGAATTTTGAACACGGAATTCCATTTCATTTTTTTCTGATGCGTCATGTCATTGGCCATTCTTTCATGCGCCGTACGTTGACAGAGATTGCAAAATCGTTTCCATCACTGTTGATGCATAACGGGTTGAAGTTGTGCAGCGCACCAGAATCCAGGTTTATTTTGATGGGCGCACGTTCTTTGTGAAATACTTCGGCGCGTCCGGAAACAGGACTGAAACGGCATCGTCCGTTAGCAGCGACCTGTCCCTCGAAATTTCAACGTTTTCGTCGCCAATGATGTGCCGAAGAATCCTCATGGTATACCCTTCCTCGAATTACCGTTCACACACAACGCAGTCAATTGTCAGTCCTTTCTCCGCGCGCTTTACGTTACGCGTCGACTCTTCTCTGCGAATAGTTTCCTTCGGTGGTCGGAACAGGAAGACCTCATGTTCGTCCTCACGGTGGCATGGACCATGTCGTGAAGACTAGATACCCAGACTTCGCTAACTGACACACAAAAGTTCCCAAAGAGACACAAATTGAACAAACAAATGCTCGAAACGACACACGTTGAGTTGACAAGTAAGCGTCTGCTTCCCGCGACCCGACTCGCCTAGTGGTTGCAGCGCCCTCTGCGACGCCAGAACTTGTCATTGCGGTTTGCGCTTCCCTATCGCATGGCATGTATATGGCGCCCGGCACACTTCTCCTTCTAGCCACTGTACGCCTAGCAATGGGACGCCAAGCTCTCCCTTCTCCGCCGGAGAACAGCGGGCAGTCGAGCCAGCTCGCAACCGAGGAAAAGGAAACCTCGGATGGAGGGTACTCAATATGGACGGCGCGTTCTTGGAAGGAGAAATCACGTGACACGATCGGCCCAGTCGCGGACTCCGAACGCGGCTCTGGCGCGGAAAAGGAATGCCATACTCTGTACCCCTATTTAGTGGCTCTAGGCCATTCCATCACCGCCGGTGAGGACTAATATAGAGGAACACCACCTCCTTTAGAGTATTGTAACCTATTGACTGTTTTTACCCGATGAAGCGTGGCCCACCACGCGAAAGCTTGTAATAAATTTGAGGACGCTTTCGTGGCCGTTTTTCAATTGTCTAACCTTATATGTCAAAGTAAGAATGCTTTAAATGCTGTAAGCCACGTTTCGCAAAATGCAATGATGCTAGGTAACGAACAAACAAACAACAACTTTATCTTTGACCTTGGAGAGTGGGGAGTTTCATCGCCACAGGCGATACTCTACCCCATTGCTGGTTGGAATGGGGGGAATAAAATAGCGAGCCCCTTCACAATAACGATCGAAGTCCGATGGTGTCCAGAAATGTCAGAAGAGCTTTAAGCGCAGAGCGTTGCTGGGCTGGATTGGGTCAGGGACCAAGCAATTTCGATAGTGAGAAAGGGCGAGAGTCCAGCTGACGAGAGTGTCTGAGTGAGCTGAGTGAGAGAGTGAGCTGAGAGACTCGGAGAGCGTGGTTCGGGAAGGTTGGTAGTGAGGGCAATGAAGAAGAATATGCTCCAGATCCTCAAGAGCACCACAGTGGCAGCAGCTGGGAGAGTCAACTTGTTTCAAGCGGTAACGCCACTGAGCTGTAAAGGCCACATCGAGGCGCATTCGGTGGATTAATGCAGCATCTTGACGAGAGGTGTTTCGTGGCATGCGGAAAAACGAACAAAACGACAAAACAAACACATTGGTATTCATAATGCCAAAATTCTTATTCAAACTTAACGTTGCACATTATACTGAAGTTAGTATTACGCACGATACGTTGAAACTCAGACAGTCCACACTTCGCCAAGGAAAAAGTAAAACCAGAAAAGAAAAACACGAAGATCACAGACAAGAAAGCGTACGCGCTAAAGTGCTCTACGGTGCACTCAAATCACTTTCATGTTCAATACGATTCTTTGCGCCATTGCGTCTTTTGGTGGTAGCCAAGGTCGTGCTGAAGACTGGGAGGTGGTGGGTTCGAATCCTACGACCGGCTGTGCTGTCTAAGGTTTTCCCTGGGTGTTCCGAAGCCATTCGAGACTAATGTGGGCACACTGACTGTGGGCAGACTGAAGTCGGCCCAAGACGCATACTAACCACCCTGTCCCCCACTCCTTCCTGCTGTCATCTGTCCATCTGGCCACATCTGTACGCCGCTGATAGCCACAGTTGCTTCGCGGCGCTAACACTGAACTTTAAAAAAATGGACTTTTTATATGTAGACCCGTGAGCCATGTATGTACCCACACAAACATGTACTCTTTTTCTTTGGTGCGAGGCTCTACAAAGAGTTGTAAGGCGGACGTTAAGAAGTTAAAACGACGGAAGTTAAAAATAGAATTGATAACGACCATGTGTGAAGTCAACCACGAAAAATGCGTCACTTCTGTGTCGACTATTCGAACTCAAAATGACTTACAAACGTTATCGGAGATAGCTGGAAGGTGACTTTGGTTCCACCCCCAAGATAAGATGTCAGGCGCGTTGGAAGGAGGGTGAAGGTGTAAGTGAATCCTGCGTCTCAAAAATAAGTTGGGGTCAGTATTGAGCGCTGGTGCTGTGTGATTGTTCCTTCGCCTGTGAATGTGTGTTTGCACTCTACGACTTTGAGCAATACATTTCACGAACTAGCCGAGCGTAGCTCTGCATATAACTGAAGACGAGTGTGGTGAGTACAATATCACCATTTGAATGTCTTATTTAAGTGTCGTTAAGTTCTACTAACGCCAGCAAATGACAGCGAGGAGGGTCGGTCTTTGTTGTCTGTGACTCCTGCGGTTGGCCATAACTTTCTCTGTGACATTTTCCTTCGGATTGCAGAGAGCACGCACTCTGCGGCCATCAGTGGCGTTTCGAAGTGGAAGAAGATAAACTCCATTTATCGGCCCTGAGATCTCTAATCAGGCTGCACTTGCTAACATAATTCTAAACAATATATTGCAAATTGAACAAAAGAAAGAGACAGGAAAATTGGCATTGCTGGGCGCTGTACATTCTGATGGCATCCATCGGTCCGCATGGCGTACGTCTTAGGTGCGCCATGGCCTTGCACACGCGGCGAAGAAGCGCCAGCGAGGCGACCACCCGAAACGCATGGGACGTGTACGGAACGAGTGACGCGCGCCACTGTTGCTATATTCGTCCACCACAAATATCGGTTAGAACGTGCAGATGCCCTTCTTTCCTGTGGTTCCTGCGTTCCTTCATTCCAGATACCATTAAGATGTTCACGGAAACCTATGCTGCGTTCCAATGCCCCGGTTAGTCGACTGCCTAGCGGTCTAACCGGAAGTGCCGCCATGTTAAGTCTCGTTCCAAATCACGCCAAGTCCGCTATTCAGTCGGCTACCGCCTAGTGAGCATCGATGCAGTCTAGTTATATGCCTGACCATCTGACAGCCGAGATGGCCGACAGCGGGAAACGCTAGTACTGCTTGCGACATACTTGTTTGATACCACCAGCCCCCGTAAAAGCGGGTTACCGAACCAAGTTGCTGTGCTACCGTCGCCTTCACCTCACTTCCGTTCCCCTGGTGGCGACGGGGCTGCACAGCGCCACCAGACGGGAGAGATGGCGATCCGATAACCGCGCGTCGTCTGCTAGCTCCAAATGCGTCGACGGGGCAGCGCTTTCCTCGGAATGCGGAGTGGAATGGAAACTGTAACCTGTTTCTTTTTGTTCCTGTTTATTGTTTTTGAAACATAAGTACACCGAGATTAGACCAGCAGTTCCTGGGGTCGTCAGGACTTTTTGTGAAAGGTGTCACAGTAATGCAAGGGACCACGGCTGCTCCGTGAAACTGGGACAAGCGAGGGCTTACCTCATTTTATTTACTGGTGTTATGTGAAGCAAGCAAGCAAGCCTCGCTTGCTGGCTAGGATAAAAAAAGAAATAATAAATTTATACGAAATGAGGAAAAGAAACGCTGTGGAGCACTGGGCCTCAGTAACGCGTTGGTGCCCCGCCACTCTCAATCACTGCGCTCACTCGCCTGGGCAGGGAAGCGTAGAGGGCGGAACAACACCTTAGGAACAATCGAGAAAGTGTTGATAAGCTTATCAACACTTTCTCGATTGTACCCCATGTGTTATTCCTGTGGTGTACTGACCATTCATCCGTCCATGCATTCGCAGCCCGCATTCCGAGGAAAGCGCTGCCCCGGCGAAGCATTTGGAGCTAGCAGACGACGCGCGATTATCGGATCGCCATCTCTCCCATCTGGTGGCGCTGCGCAGCCCCGCCGCCACCAGGGGAACGGAAGTGAGGCGAAGGCGACGGTAGCACAGCAACGTGGTTCGGTAACCCGCTTTTACGGGGGCTGGAGATATCAAACAAGTATGTCGCAAGCAGTACCTGCTGCGCTTGCGCCGTACGCATTTCTTGCGTGAGCAACGAGATGGCGCCACAGGCGCCTCGGTTAGGCAAGCCTGTTCCAACAGTGACAAGCAAAGGTATGGTGAGCTAGAATGACTGGTGTGCTTACCGGCCTATCCAATGCATGGGAGCGCTTGGTCGCGTCCCTGGCACTCGACCACGTGCGATTGTTTACATGGATGCGCTGAGGCTCGCTGCGCGCCTTGCGGAAGGATTTTTGTGGGGATCCGAGGTACTCTTCTGCTTCGTATCACGTGCCCTTTCCGTGAAATGCAGAGGATCGCACCGCGCCGGCCGACAAACGGAACAATGTCGATGGGTGGTTTATCAAGAGCATCACGAGCTCAGTGCAAGGTCGTTGCTTGCTGAGGTTATCTCTCACTCTCTTGCAATTGATAATTTGTTGCTTACAACAATGATCATAAGCGATGCAACAGTGGCCGGTCTGTGCATATCACCGTATTCTCGCTCAGACTTGAGGGATATTTGCGCCTCCGGGAACCCTTCGAGTAGGATTGGCGATGCGTTGGGCGTTCGCTCCCAGCGCGTGCACAATCTATAAGCAACTTGTACAGTTTTTACCCCGCCGAAAAGCTGATAGCCTCCTCAGCCGGAATTGAATCCACAACCTGACCCCAAGCAACTGAGGGTTTTAGTAAGGGGGCCTCCACAGATCACTGATTGTAAAATACGCGTACAGTTGGTTAGACGAAATGCAATGGCCATTCCTTGCAATCTAACTGTGCTTGTTTTCTCGCATTCGAAATCGGTTCTGGGCCGAATTCATAGGCAACTGTGCTGACATTTGTCTTAAAGTGTACGTGGAAAGCCCAGCCTCAGACAGCACAGCTTCCTCCGAGATTCGAACCCTGGTCACCTCCCAGTCTCGGCATGCCATGTCAGCATAAAAGGGCACCTCACATTCTAACCCATAGTGACCCCCAGCACCAGGTGAGCCGCCGCAGATCTACCAGCGTTCACGGAGTGGCCCGGACTTGACCCCCCTTGGGATTGCTGGTTCTGCTGAAGCTATTTTCCCAAATTTGGGCAGATTTGTTAGGAAGACATCTGCTCCTGAGCACTAAAGTTATGAAAGTTCTCTGTCTCTTTTTTTTTATCAGTCATGATGTACTTTGCGAACTTGGCTGCTTTGTGGTGGCGTCCATGAAAACAAAGTACAGGTCACTGCTCAGCATGGAGCGAACACTAAGAACTGTTGCGCTGAGAATGCGCCCTCGTTTTGAGAGACGCTCACCTCAACCAGTAGGAAGAGTCTATTCTGCTGGAACTGTTGTTGTTTTCCCCTTTGGTACGGGTACCAAAGGGGAAAACAAAACAAGGTATCTACAATGTGTCACTGCTGTCCCCAGTGTTCCTACAGGATGTGATTTTCTGTCTAAACAGGATCTCCCCTTCTACTACCTCTAGTGCGATGTTCGCGACAAATACATAGTACACCCCGACTTTTGCTTGTCAAACGATGCGATTACATGTTATGAGGTAAATAAGTAATAAATAATAAATAAATGTTCTTCAGCTTGCATAATTTGATGTCAAGAATTGGCTGAGGTATCTGACTGATGTTCCAAATACTCTGCATCTATTAGTACATGAGGTTGTTTTTGGAAATGGCGTCTTAAACAAAACTTCAGGGGCATGAGTATGGAAGGATTTGTGTGACTTTCAGAGCGTGTGTCACGACGGTCAGTCTGTCGCGCCCAAAACTTTATACATTGTGCACCCGTGTATCATTGCATTATACCACAAGCGCATCATGTTGGGTTGTACAACAATGGCGTGTAAAAAATCCTGCGACCAAAATTTTAGCAGCCTTCCAACATGTCTGAAAACAGAGGTATTTTATTACCAAACAGGGGCTGGGCATATACAGACAAGTAGCAAGCAGCAAACGAGTATGTACTCTGCTGTGAATGCAAACGACCTCAAGTATATGATTGATTGATTGATTATTTAAAAGAAAACCAGGGAGAAATTGAACTTGTCTCCTGACTACTTCTGCTACTCCCAAAACAAAACAACAAACAAACAAACCCAAAACAAACAAAAGTACATTCCCCAGTATATCTTTATGACTATCGAAGTCACTTCCATATACATTAATTTATACATAACGTATCTGTGTGACGTACCCAAGGATACTGGAATGGAATGCCTTTGTGCTACCTCACAAAACATGTGAGAGCTTCACACAGAATTGTACATAACAAAAATACTCTACTCAAGTTACTTTACCTTACGTGCTTTTGGGAATAACTTGGTATCTTACAAATACGTTCAAAAGGCAGTATTTAGTATCATGACTTGAATACTTTTTTAGTATCTTCAACAAGCTTGCAGCAGTGAAAGTCCATTCCATTTCTCCCTTTTATTTATTTATTTATTTTTTCTTTTAGTTATATATGGCTAGGCGAACACCCTCTCGAAGAAAGTGTGGAACTGCAAGGTCAATAATTACCTAAAATTCATTAATCAACCCCTTTAATTAGGGGATCTCGCGCAGAAGCGATGTAGCAGAACCGGTGATATTCCTTATCCCCCAAGAAAATTATCTCCAGATTATCCCAAGAAGGAATCGAAAGGCATTGAGACAGTGCCTTTATCACAACATTCCAAAACGCGAACTCCTCCGTCGTAATCATATCTCCGAAGCGTGACGTATCAGCACGCCCACATTTTTTTCCCTCTCCCCCTGTATCTGCCATAGTGCTTCAATTTCGGCCATTGCGGGAACTCCCTGGCGCTCCCAGGTGCTCTTTGCGCATGCGGTCACGTGGCCTTGAGGGCGCAAGAAGGGGCAGCGGGCCAAGCCCTTGGTAGCCACCTATCGGCAGGCCCGTTGTCACGACCCGGTTTCAGTCGCCGTTCAGCACACCATTCATTCTAGCTCACCATAGCAAAGGGGTCTACTCAGCTGCTTAGTCAGGCGGCTTTGCGGGCGCGAGGTAAATTTATGTGAGCTGCTCATACGCCACCTTGTCTGCCGCACGACGGCCATGGTTCTGTCTACTTCTCGGAAAACGCGCCCAGACGTGCGCGATTATCTGTAGTCCACAGATTCCGGCGTACGCCCTCCGCGCGCGTTGAAAAACTGGTTTTTACGAGGTCACACGCACGCCGAGCGCGCGCGCGTCCTGGAAACGTCGGAAAAACGCTCCATGCTTTTAGTCCTTAATCAGTGCAATACGCTTCCACTCTTTCCGCATTTTTTTTTCGCAATCTTCTCTCGTTACTTTCCCACGTGACGCGCCACTCCGAAAAGTGCTCATTTGGGGTTAAAATACGACGTTTTGCGTCGTGTTTGCGACGCGCACGTTGCGACGTTTTTCGCTTGCGTCGAAAAAGTTAAAGTTGGCTCAACTGCTTGTGGTGCGTCGGCGAAGTGGCCTTGCGCAGAGCGTCTGTCCGCTTCCATGGTAAACTGTCCGCCGTACGCTCATGCAACACGTAAGCGCAAGCGTAGACGTAGCAATGTGAACCAACCTTTACACATGTTAGTGTCATGCGTGATAACGAACGGTCTGCATTTACAACGAACCCCTTCCATGACAACATGCGTGACAACAAACGGTCTGCATTTACAATGAACCTCTTCCATGACAACATGCGTGACAACAAGCGGTCTGCATTTACAGTGAACCCCATTAGTGTTATATTTCCCAGCTACGGAGCCACGATGCAATGCGAACAGCTCGTACTGGAAATGTTGATGATGTTGATGTTGGCGGGAAAAAAAAGCAATAGTGAGAGATTGAATTAGTCACACGACAAATTCGGCTACTGCCATGGATGCTTGATTGGTCAAAGACAATCGTTTTCCGTATCAAGAACGCATGTGTCTGAACAGCGTGTCGTACGACGTCCGCCTCCACGCTGGATCCGTACCCGCAACGGAGAGTAGTTGCATTGTGAACCAGGCATTGCTTACAACTATAACTGTTGTTGCGACACATCGAAACTTACACGAACCGTGAACAATACTGCACGTCACATCCTAAGTGCAACCAGTTCTGTCAGACACTTGCATGCTTGCATGTCCTTCGTTATCTTTTATGTATTCTATCTCGGCAGATAACAGGTCAATCAATGGGGAGCTCATGCAACCATATCTTTTCCCGCACATTCAGTCAGACAAGCTTCCTGTATTTCTCTAGATAACTTAGTCGCGTTTGTAACTGTGCTCGTGAATTGTGGGGTACATTTGCATATCTTGTAATGCAGTGCTGGATGTCCTGCTGGTATGGTGTGGTACAGCTTTAGCATGTTCTCTGAGTCGTGGTATTGTATAAACCAACTGCTGGGCACACTTCACGTATTTGCTTTTGTGGTTAACTTGGCCCCTGCGTCATCTTCTTTGGTTCATTAACTTTTTCGCATAACGACACCACCCCCTTTTAAATTTTGTTGTGCTAATCTTTATAATTAGTGAAAATAGGTTGACCACGGAATTGCAAAGTTGTAGGCCTCAACCCTGAGGAGTCTCGTCCGCTAGAATTGAAACCGCAGCGCTTTTCTGTGCTCTAGTAAAAAATATGGGAAAATGCACAACTTTCGAGCGTTGCGCGAAATTGGCGTCCTATTTTTCATATCCCCTCACGGTATCACCCTTTCTCAACTGATTTCAGGCTGTTCCTCAAAGCATGAAGCACACCTCACCTCCTAGTGTCCCAGTCGATACCGCTGTTGTTTTGTTAGAGCCCGTAAGAACGTACCTACACGTACCGGGCGGCGGGACCAGTGATTTTGAACATGAAAGAACTGATGTTCCGAGGCTGGAACAACAGTAGTAAAGAGGGGTTGAGAAACACAGACAATGAGAAACACAGACATTGCCACCAGGGCAGCGACACCGTCGTTCGCATATTTTTCCTCGCGCGGCGCGTTTGCGGAGGCTTGTCCGCGCGCTTATAACATGCAGAGACATGCAAAGAAGGGTCATACACAAAAAGTACGAGTGAAAATATATTTATTAATGCCAATTGTAATGCCAATCAGGTTGCGATATATTTATTAAAGCCAATTGTGCTGGGAATTGTGCCAATTGTGATGCCAATCAGGTGAAGGAGAAAAACCCGACCGAAAAACCTTCACAACCTGTAATAGAAGAAACACGCAACACACATAATAAAGAACATACTTACTCATTACCAATTTCACAGATATGGATATGACTCAATGGCATTAAAGAGGTATCTCTTATCAAAGTGGGCCAACTTCTTTCCTCATTTTTCAATCTGCGCCGAATTTTTTCGCGACTTTTTCCCGTGCGCGACAGGCGACGCTCGGGTAGAGGGCTGCTGCGGTGGGCGGAGCGTGGCCGGAGGGCTGCGTGAGCGCTTACTTGCTCACATTTTTTCAGCCTGGGCCGACTTCTTTCATCATTTTTCAATCTGTGTCGACTTCAATCGCAATTTTTTTCCCGCTACAGCAGGTGTGCAGTAGGTGATTTACATGCAAAGGATAGCTATACACAAAAGTACGAGTGAAAATATATTTATTAAAGTCATTAGTGTCAGGAATTATATTATGACTCAGTGTGAAGGAGAAAAACTCAGTCAAAAAATCTGATGCAATAGCATTGAAGGGGTATTTTATTAGTGATAATCACGCAAGTTTTCAATTAAGCAGAAGGAGTAGCACATTTTTAATAAAAGAAGATATTTTTAATCAATATGATTACAACCAAAATTAAAAGTTTTATTATAAAAAGTCCAACATTATTATACGTGACCACCATACTGGAGCTTTAATTACAAGTGCAGATATATGTATGTGAACAGCAGAGAACATGGAAGACCATGGGACACGAACACAAGAGGAAATAAAATCTATAACAATACATTGGTTAATCAAAACAACAGAGGAGGAGACTATCATTTTAACTATCATAAAATCACCCTCGTGACTTCCCCATACAATTTTCATTCTAAGAGACACTTTGTTTTATGAATTCAACACAGAAAATATATTAAAAAATGAACTTCACCACATAGCACGCTCCTAGCCAACAATCAACTCTAATAATATCTGCCCTGATTTGTTGAAGACGGGAGGCGTACACCTGACAGTTATAAACATTTTCGAGCGCAATAGGGAAGATTATTCAAACATTACACAATTAATCGATTTCTTATTAAGTAAACAGCATAGACATACGGAAATAATGAGAAAAACGATCAACAGCTAATAGAGAACCAAAACAGATCACATAAACAACAGACACATGCAGGAAAATAAATGGAAAAGAATCTATCAAAACGATCAACATGCACGGATGAACAGCAGAGAACCTGGAAGACCATGGGACACGAACACAAGAGGAAATAAAATCTATAACACTACATTGGTTAATCAAAACAACAGAGGAGGAGACTATCATTTTAACTATCATAAAATCATCCTCGTGACTTCCCCATACAATTTTCATTCTAAGAGACACTTTGTATTATGAATCCGACACAGAAAATATGTTAAAAAATTAACTTCACCACATAGCACGCTCCTAGCCAACAATCAGCTCTAATAATATCTGCCCTGATTTGTTGAAGACGGGAGGCGTACACCTGACAGTTATGAACATTTTCGAGCGCAATAGAGAAGATTATTCCAACATTACACAATTAATCATTTTCTTATTAAGTAAACAGCATAGACATACGGAAATAATGAAAAACACGATCAACAGCTAATATAGGACCAAAACATATCACATAAACAACAGACACATGCAGGAAAATAAATGAAAAAGAATCTATCAAAACGATAAACATGCATGGATGAATGGCAGAGAAACACTTTGAACGCCACATGATGAATAATTTAATACAGCACAGAGCTAACGCTAAGAAACACTCTAAACGGCGCATCTACCAACGTGTAAACAACAGTCAGGAAAATATTACTGAAACAGCTAATAGAGAGCCAAAATCCAACACGTAAACAAGAGGTACACAAAGGATAAATAGTTGAAGAACAATCTAACAAAACAAGAAACATGCATGAATGAATAGCAGAGAAACACTCTAAACGGTGCATCTACCAACGGTAAACAACAGACACATGCAGGAAAATAATTGAAAAAGAATCAATCAAAACGATAAACATGCACGGATGAATGGCAGAGAAAGGCTTTGAACGATGCATCTGCCAACATGTAAACAACACACAGGAAAATAATAGCGAAACATTACAATTTGAAATAATATATCTTTTGAACTATCATAAAATCAACCTTGCGAGCTAACAATATCCTACTCAGGCACTTACCTTGACAGAGTTATCCAAACACGCACCACAGCTTTACAATAATTACAACTAGACTCGAGACACGGTGGGGTCACTCTCTCCATCTATGCAGACCGGTGGGGTCACTCTCTCCATCTATACAGTCCAAAAAGCGGGGAGCCTGTTGTCAATCTGCGGGTGGGGAAATCCTCTCTCTTTTTCAAATTCTTTCCTCCAAAAAAGGAAATATTCTTAGGACCGGTGTACAGAGGCGAAATTTTTCATTGATCGCAAATAGACATTGGAATTATTCGATTCTAAAGAACACAATAAGAATTATATTTAAAAAAATCTAAGAATAGACTTTCTAAGCAAATGAGAAATATTATCGGCGCAAACAATACCAAATGAGAAGCGATGAATTTTATTGTATTTCAGATCAGACAAAACTATTAGGCATACATTATTCTCAACTCACAAATGTCATTCGATTGAATATCTGAAGCAAAGAGAGAAAGTCAAATTTATTCAATGATAGAAACAATACTCATTCGAAAACGAGAATCAAATTTAATTACATCATTTTATGTTAACTTTGCAATACACGCAGAAGTCGCAAACAACTCATCTGAAATGCAAATTATTGTGTTTGCTATAGCGGAAATCAACGCACACAACATTCCCAAATAATATAATATTTTTATTAATATCAATCGAGTGACCACCTGAAACAAAGTCAAAAGCAGTAATTAATTTAGGCAAACATTTTTCGTAATCACACAGCGCAAATATACATCACAGAAACATGTCTTTTTTCATTCAGGACCCACTAGTGGAAACGAAGTGAGAGAGTTCCCGTACACATTCGTTAAGGTTACGCCCGCAGGGAGTAGGGGAATACAAACAATGGTCTCGGTATACAAAGCCATAAAATCGCTCCTACAAGTCAAGTTAGGGAAGGAGGGTCTCTTGCGCTGTCTTGTACATAGAATCACTGAAAGCAAACGTTTTTCCTTTACACATCACATCTTTTTTGTAAATTGACTTTCATAATTCTAACGTCAGGTGGAAGATTATGAACCTGATAATAAAATTTTAATAAATAAAATTAGCACCAATATGATTTAATTAAATGTCGAGGCGCACTACAAAACAGAACAGACAATTGCTATACATTGAAGAGATGGACGGATTTTGTACTCGTTACCATACGTCATGGGAGGACCTGATAAAAAGCTGCTTCGAAAAGGAGGAGCCGCGAAACGATTCATTTATCGCTGCATTTCAATACGTCCTAGACATGGTCGTATTCGGAGATATGGCACAAATTATGGAATTCAAGATGCGAGAACTTGTATGCCGAATCTACAATAGTTATAAAAATATTTGCACGTCATCATCGGAAGGACCACTTGGGTTGATGGTGGAGTTTTTGAGGTTTGCTAACGAAGAATTGAAATACACTAGACCAAATGTAATTGTAATCATTGCAATGGGTATTGCATTAATCAAGAAAGCAATCAGATCAAATTATCATATACAAGCAGTCTATATCGCACGATTCATTACGGATTTGTTGAAATTACACCTAACGGTTGAAATGGAAAGTACATAAAAAATCTTATCACGTGGTATATCCTACCCTAGAACCTCTACACATTTATTTTATTCTACCAGTCAAGGATGTCGAATGAACAGAAGTTCAATATTGTCGTGCAAGGTCTGATGTATCATCACTTATTGAAACTCAACAAACATATCAATTGTGGTGGGCCACCGGACGATTTTCATCTAATACTCTCTTGAACGCCATTCAAGAATCTTCATACAAAGAAAGGAAGCATCAATAAGAGACTGTGCAAATTCGTCGCAACAAAGTGCAAGTTGTTGAAGCAATACAAACACGGCGACAACATATCACCTGCGTTAATCAACGCTGGATTCAAGCGCCCAATAATCAGAATAAATTACTTGATGTCTTCGGAATTCATCAATCAAGACAACAAATGAAAACTTCGAAGTTTGGAATAGAACTGTAATTTATCGAAATAAACAAGTGTATAATTGAAATAATAATTGTATTCTTTGTCATCATTCTAATGTATTCTACACAGCGCAACGAAAACAGTTTATGACTAGATTGCTAAGGAGACACTACATACAAGGATCTTCGCATGGAATCAGCGCCGGCAATCAAAGAGATTTTTTTACACGACCACACTCTATACAACACCGACACCCGAAGGAAAGAATTGTAGAAGAATCGATAATAGAAATTTAGAGGCATGTTACATCAATCTTTGTTTACAAAGAGGATCACTAATATTTTGCGAAAGCTTATTTTACGAATTAAATTGCACAGTGTATATATTTTCTCAGACTATTGGGCAGTTGACAATACTATATTGAAAGGAATCTATTATCAAATGACGCGAAGGTGGAGTCTACAATTCTAATCATCATAACATGCGGCACACAATTCCAATACGATTTTGGGAGAATCGAATCACACAACTGTCATCAGAAATGTTTAATTGCTATACAATGAAGATGAGCACTATGCATAAGATATGTAATTATAATAAGTAAATATTCCTTTTGCAAACTTAACCAAAGCAGCACACATAAACGTAGCTTCAATTCACAGAATGTACCTGAGGTTTTTAATTAGCCATACTGAAAAACTATGAGTCTATTCGATATGTCACGGCATATGAGGCACTACAAATGGAAGGACATACATTAATTTTAGAAGATTTTAGCTCATAATGAATCAAAACGTAATCTTCAACACCAAAGGTTCGTGTTTAAATTTTCAAAGTCAAAACTGTACACTCTTTCTTACAATTTTTTTAAGATGTAGATTAAAAAGCTGTCTATATAGTCACACATTGTATACAAGATATTTGTTTGTACATTAATTGATAAAATTTATCAGATCACATTCCGGAGCAGTGGAGACTATCAGTAAGCGTTTAATTAAAATTTGAACTGCTGCCGCAATTTACGAACTGAGTTGTAGAAAGCGTAATTTCACAGCTTTAGCTGGCTCACTTTGATACGCGAAGGTTTTAAGAACTCTTTTGCGATGACAAAGAATTTAATCGAATGTATTGATGTTTTCTATATACTCTATAACGTAATGTGAATTCTCCACGACGTGGATAGTAAAAGTTACGAATATTTTTCGGACAAAATTTACTTAAAACTCGGAGAAAGGGTCACCCGCGTCGACGAACCCGTTTCCGGAAGAAAGCAACACGCTCGCGTGGGATGCCGCGTTAACGCGTTGGGCGCCAAATCGCGTTCGGTTTCGGAAGGGTGTCCGGGAAACGCTGCCCGGCGTGTTGCCGAAACGCATTCGACGACGCGGGTGACCCTTTCTCCGAGTTTTAAGTAAATTTTGTCCGAAAAATATTCGTAACTTTTACTATCCACGTCGTGGAGAATTCACATTACGTTATAGAGTATATAGAAAACATCAATACATTCGATTAAATTCTTTGTCATCGCAAAAGAGTTCTTAAAACCTTCGCGTATCAAAGTGAGCCAGCTAAAGCTGTGAAATTACGCTTTCTACAACTCAGTTCGTAAATTGCGGCAGCAGTTCAAATTTTAATTAAACGCTTACTGATAGTCTCCACTGCTCCGGAATGTGATCTGATAAATTTTATCAATTAATGTACAAACAAATATCTTGTATACAATGTGTGACTATATAGACAGCTTTTTAATCTACATCTTAAAAAAATTGTAAGAAAGAGTGTACAGTTTTGACTTTGAAAATTTAAACACGAACCTTTGGTGTTGAAGATTACGTTTTGATTCATTATGAGCTAAAATCTTCTAAAATTAATGTATGTCCTTCCATTTGTAGTGCCTCATATGCCGTGACATATCGAATAGACTCATAGTTTTTCAGTATGGCTAATTAAAAACCTCAGGTACATTCTGTGAATTGAAGCTACGTTTATGTGTGCTGCTTTGGTTAAGTTTGCAAAAGGAATATTTACTTATTATAATTACATATCTTATGCATAGTGCTCATCTTCATTGTATAGCAATTAAACATTTCTGATGACAGTTGTGTGATTCGATTCTCCCAAAATCGTATTGGAATTGTGTGCCGCATGTTATGATGATTAGAATTGTAGACTCCACCTTCGCGTCATTTGATAATAGATTCCTTTCAATATAGTATTGTCAACTGCCCAATAGTCTGAGAAAATATATACACTGTGCAATTTAATTCGTAAAATAAGCTTTCGCAAAATATTAGTGATCCTCTTTGTAAACAAAGATTGATGTAACATGCCTCTAAATTTCTATTATCGATTCTTCTACAATTCTTTCCTTCGGGTGTCGGTGTTGTATAGAGTGTGGTCGTGTAAAAAAATCTCTTTGATTGCCGGCGCTGATTCCATGCGAAGATCCTTGTATGTAGTGTCTCCTTAGCAATCTAGTCATAAACTGTTTTCGTTGCGCTGTGTAGAATACATTAGAATGATGACAAAGAATACAATTATTATTTCAATTATACACTTGTTTATTTCGATAAATTACAGTTCTATTCCAAACTTCGAAGTTTTCATTTGTTGTCTTGATTGATGAATTCCGAAGACATCAAGTAATTTATTCTGATTATTGGGCGCTTGAATCCAGCGTTGATTAACGCAGGTGATATGTTGTCGCCGTGTTTGTATTGCTTCAACAACTTGCACTTTGTTGCGACGAATTTGCACAGTCTCTTATTGATGCTTCCTTTCTTTGTATGAAGATTCTTGAATGGCGTTCAAGAGAGTATTAGATGAAAATCGTCCGGTGGCCCACCACAATTGATATGTTTGTTGAGTTTCAATAAGTGATGATACATCAGACCTTGCACGACAATATTGAACTTCTGTTCATTCGACATCCTTGACTGGTAGAATAAAATAAATGTGTAGAGGTTCTAGGGTAGGATATACCACGTGATAAGATTTTTTATGTACTTTCCATTTCAACCGTTAGGTGTAATTTCAACAAATCCGTAATGAATCGTGCGATATAGACTGCTTGTATATGATAATTTGATCTGATTGCTTTCTTGATTAATGCAATACCCATTGCAATGATTACAATTACATTTGGTCTAGTGTATTTCAATTCTTCGTTAGCAAACCTCAAAAACTCCACCATCAACCCAAGTGGTCCTTCCGATGATGACGTGCAAATATTTTTATAACTATTGTAGATTCGGCATACAAGTTCTCGCATCTTGAATTCCATAATTTGTGCCATATCTCCGAATACGACCATGTCTAGGACGTATTGAAATGCAGCGATAAATGAATCGTTTCGCGGCTCCTCCTTTTCGAAGCAGCTTTTTATCAGGTCCTCCCATGACGTATGGTAACGAGTACAAAATCCGTCCATCTCTTCAATGTATAGCAATTGTCTGTTCTGTTTTGTAGTGCGCCTCGACATTTAATTAAATCATATTGGTGCTAATTTTATTTATTAAAATTTTATTATCAGGTTCATAATCTTCCACCTGACGTTAGAATTATGAAAGTCAATTTACAAAAAAGATGTGATGTGTAAAGGAAAAACGTTTGCTTTCAGTGATTCTATGTACAAGACAGCGCAAGAGACCCTCCTTCCCTAACTTGACTTGTAGGAGCGATTTTATGGCTTTGTATACCGAGACCATTGTTTGTATTCCCCTACTCCCTGCGGGCGTAACCTTAACGAATGTGTACGGGAACTCTCTCACTTCGTTTCCACTAGTGGGTCCTGAATGAAAAAAGACATGTTTCTGTGATGTATATTTGCGCTGTGTGATTACGAAAAATGTTTGCCTAAATTAATTACTGCTTTTGACTTTGTTTCAGGTGGTCACTCGATTGATATTAATAAAAATATTATATTATTTGGGAATGTTGTGTGCGTTGATTTCCGCTATAGCAAACACAATAATTTGCATTTCAGATGAGTTGTTTGCGACTTCTGCGTGTATTGCAAAGTTAACATAAAATGATGTAATTAAATTTGATTCTCGTTTTCGAATGAGTATTGTTTCTATCATTGAATAAATTTGACTTTCTCTCTTTGCTTCAGATATTCAATCGAATGACATTTGTGAGTTGAGAATAATGTATGCCTAATAGTTTTGTCTGATCTGAAATACAATAAAATTCATCGCTTCTCATTTGGTATTGTTTGCGCCGATAATATTTCTCATTTGCTTAGAAAGTCTATTCTTAGATTTTTTTAAATATAATTCTTATTGTGTTCTTTAGAATCGAATAATTCCAATGTCTATTTGCGATCAATGAAAAATTTCGCCTCTGTACACCGGTCCTAAGAATATTTCCTTTTTTGGAGGAAAGAATTTGAAAAAGAGAGAGGATTTCCCCACCCGCAGATTGACAACAGGCTCCCCGCTTTTTGGACTGTATAGATGGAGAGAGTGACCCCACCGGTCTGCATAGATGGAGAGAGTGACCCCACCGTGTCTCGAGTCTAGTTGTAATTATTGTAAAGCTGTGGTGCGTGTTTGGATAACTCTGTCAAGGTAAGTGCCTGAGTAGGATATTGTTAGCTCGCAAGGTTGATTTTATGATAGTTCAAAAGATATATTATTTCAAATTGTAATGTTTCGCTATTATTTTCCTGTGTGTTGTTTACATGTTGGCAGATGCATCGTTCAAAGCCTTTCTCTGCCATTCATCCGTGCATGTTTATCGTTTTGATTGATTCTTTTTCAATTATTTTCCTGCATGTGTCTGTTGTTTACCGTTGGTAGATGCACCGTTTAGAGTGTTTCTCTGCTATTCATTCATGCATGTTTCTTGTTTTGTTAGATTGTTCTTCAACTATTTATCCTTTGTGTACCTCTTGTTTACGTGTTGGATTTTGGCTCTCTATTAGCTGTTTCAGTAATATTTTCCTGACTGTTGTTTACACGTTGGTAGATGCGCCGTTTAGAGTGTTTCTTAGCGTTAGCTCTGTGCTGTATTAAATTATTCATCATGTGGCGTTCAAAGTGTTTCTCTGCCATTCATCCATGCATGTTTATCGTTTTGATAGATTCTTTTTCATTTATTTTCCTGCATGTGTCTGTTGTTTATGTGATATGTTTTGGTCCTATATTAGCTGTTGATCGTGTTTTTCATTATTTCCGTATGTCTATGCTGTTTACTTAATAAGAAAATGATTAATTGTGTAATGTTGGAATAATCTTCTCTATTGCGCTCGAAAATGTTCATAACTGTCAGGTGTACGCCTCCCGTCTTCAACAAATCAGGGCAGATATTATTAGAGCTGATTGTTGGCTAGGAGCGTGCTATGTGGTGAAGTTAATTTTTTAACATATTTTCTGTGTCGGATTCATAATACAAAGTGTCTCTTAGAATGAAAATTGTATGGGGAAGTCACGAGGATGATTTTATGATAGTTAAAATGATAGTCTCCTCCTCTGTTGTTTTGATTAACCAATGTAGTGTTATAGATTTTATTTCCTCTTGTGTTCGTGTCCCATGGTCTTCCAGGTTCTCTGCTGTTCATCCGTGCATGTTGATCGTTTTGATAGATTCTTTTCCATTTATTTTCCTGCATGTGTCTGTTGTTTATGTGATCTGTTTTGGTTCTCTATTAGCTGTTGATCGTTTTTCTCATTATTTCCGTATGTCTATGCTGTTTACTTAATAAGAAATCGATTAATTGTGTAATGTTTGAATAATCTTCCCTATTGCGCTCGAAAATGTTTATAACTGTCAGGTGTACGCCTCCCGTCTTCAACAAATCAGGGCAGATATTATTAGAGTTGATTGTTGGCTAGGAGCGTGCTATGTGGTGAAGTTCATTTTTTAATATATTTTCTGTGTTGAATTCATAAAACAAAGTGTCTCTTAGAATGAAAATTGTATGGGGAAGTCACGAGGGTGATTTTATGATAGTTAAAATGATAGTCTCCTCCTCTGTTGTTTTGATTAACCAATGTATTGTTATAGATTTTATTTCCTCTTGTGTTCGTGTCCCATGGTCTTCCATGTTCTCTGCTGTTCACATACATATATCTGCACTTGTAATTAAAGCTCCAGTATGGTGGTCACGTATAATAATGTTAGACTTTTTATAATAAAACTTTTAATTTTGGTTGTAATCATATTGATTAAAAATATCTTCTTTTATTAAAAATGTGCTACTCCTTCTGCTTAATTGAAAACTTGCGTGATTATCACTAATAAAATACCCCTTCAATGCTATTGCATCAGATTTTTTGACTGAGTTTTTCTCCTTCACACTGAGTCATAATATAATTCCTGACACTAATGACTTTAATAAATATATTTTCACTCGTACTTTTGTGTATAGCTATCCTTTGCATGTAAATCACCTACTGCACACCTGCTGTAGCGGGAAAAAAATTGCGATTGAAGTCGACACAGATTGAAAAATGATGAAAGAAGTCGGCCCAGGCTGAAAAAATGTGAGCAAGTAAGCGCTCACGCAGCCCTCCGGCCACGCTCCGCCCACCGCAGCAGCCCTCTACCCGAGCGTCGCCTGTCGCGCACGGGAAAAAGTCGCGAAAAAATTCGGCGCAGATTGAAAAATGAGGAAAGAAGTTGGCCCACTTTGATAAGAGATACCTCTTTAATGCCATTGAGTCATATCCATATCTGTGAAATTGGTAATGAGTAAGTATGTTCTTTATTATGTGTGTTGCGTGTTTCTTCTATTACAGGTTGTGAAGGTTTTTCGGTCGGGTTTTTCTCCTTCACCTGATTGGCATCACAATTGGCACAATTCCCAGCACAATTGGCTTTAATAAATATATCGCAACCTGATTGGCATTACAATTGGCATTAATAAATATATTTTCACTCGTACTTTTTGTGTATGACCCTTCTTTGCATGTCTCTGCATGTTATAAGCGCGCGGACAAGCCTCCGCAAACGCGCCGCGCGAGGAAAAATATGCGAACGACGGTGTCGCTGCCCTGGTGGCAATGTCTGTGTTTCTCATTGTCTGTGTTTCTCAACCCCTCTTTACTACTAACAACATAGAACATAGAAGGGACAAATACATACGAAGCCTCAATTTGCCTAAGAAATTAACGAAGAAATTAAATTAATTAATTAAATAAATCTTTCATCAGTGATTTTATTTTTGTTATCTGGGTGGTTTTTGGAAGGTCTGGGAGCTTGGCAGTCAGCTTTCGGGTGGCGTTTTACTGAAAACGTAGGCTGAAAAGTGGCATCACTATTTCCCCTCACACCCACTCCAGCGGACAGATTGGGGTGCTCCATGTTTCGAGGAGCAGCCTGACGTGATTTGAGAGAGGGTGACACCGAGAGGGGATATGAAAAGACAGCCGCGAAACCCGCGAAACGCTCGAAAGTTGTGCATTTTCGCATTTTTTTTAAAAGAGCACAGAAAAGCTTTGCGGCTTCAATTCTAGCAGACGAGACTCCTCAGGGTTGAGGCCTACAGCGTCGCAATTCCGTGGTCAACATATTTTCACTAATTATAAAGTTTAATTATGAAAGTTAATTAACGGCTGCACTAATTACTGACACACCACCACCTTTGAGTAGGCCCCATCGAGACTAGGTATGTTCAACGACTTTTCCGAAAGAAAAGCAAACCACGAATTTAAGAAAATTCTGGTCACTCTTACGTGACGTGCCCTGTATATAATTTTTGTGTGAACTGGTGAACGTTCATCACGATGCATTTTCACTTTGTAAACTGTTGCTGTGTAACGGGAATTTGTCTGTACTCCTTGTCTCGGGTTTTGCTTCGAAGTCACTTTGTTGTTATTTATTATGTTATTTGTCGTGTTGTTGTTTGTTATGTTGTATGAGGGACTGCGAGGCGGGGCCTGCCCTGCAGCCCTAGTTCTTATGCGTTTCGTACTTTATTTTGAAAGAGAAAAAAGAGAGAAGGAAGTGTTCGAAGCGAAGGGTCAGTAATGGGACTGCATGCTATTCTGGACACCGTCGAATTGAAGTGACGAAAAAATTGTGACGTTAGCCGGCAGCGTCGGCATGGTTTTCGTTGCAAGCAATAGGGTAAGCGTTGTGGTCGTAGTCGGGTTGTCCGGTCGGGACAGTACCCTTCGCGGTGCTGTTTCCGGGAAGATTTTTTCCTAAAATGTCTGATCCGCTATTGATGGATGCAGTATTTTTGTGACTCATCTAACAACAACAAATACGTTAATGATTATGAATGGGGAAATTCGCCGCGTAAGGTGCGTCCCACTACCCCAAGGCATAATGGAGCAGGATGAGATATGTCCTGATGATGAGGCGATGAACGATGCTAAATTGGGTCGATAGTCAGTGGAGTCGGTAATACGTCAGAACGGTAGGCAAAACCACAGCACACACACGCACACACACAGCAAAAAAGACACACACAAAAACACACACACAGCAAACAGGTACGCAGGCAGATCATAGGGTAGGGAGGAGACCAGTGTCCTGGAGAAAAATCTTGAAATACTCAAGAGCTTGGCGATGGTCGATCTTAGACCAAGGGTTAGACCAAGGGCCGAGAATGGTTGCCAATGTGAATGGTGCGGCCGTGATCGACTGCAGGCGGCACTGTAGAGCTGCCCTTTGGGAAGTGTAAAGATGGCAGTCGAGGAGCACATGCTTGGTATCCACCAAAACAGCATAGCGAGAGCAGAGCATGGAGTCGGAGCGGCCGATCAGATGCTTGAAATGGGGGGTGAATGCAACCCCAAGGCGAAGCCTGTGTATGAGCGACACAAAATGGCGAGGCGCACGAGAAGGCATGGTGAAACCAAAGTCAGGGTCCACTTCACGCATCAGAACTCTTGATGAAACGTCCCGAGACCATTGCGCATGTGAGAGAGGCCACACCAGATCATTTACGAATGTTCGCCTGTCGCCTTTGGGGAGGGTAATCCGCACGCTTGATCGGGAATGATACGCAGCTGCTGCAGCCTCGTCAGCCTCTTCATTGCCGCGGATGCCGCAGTGTGCAGGAATCCACTGGAAGTAGATAGTGTCCGCTGATCTCAAGACGGCTTAGTTCCTCCAGTACACCACCACAGGCGCAAGTGATCCACGGATACGCACGTTTGCTATACACTGGACTGCTGCCTTGGAGTGGCAGTATATCACCCAGCTGCTGATAGCGGCGGAAGAAATGTGCTTGAGGAAGAACAAAATGGCATGCAACTCTGAAGACGTGGATGAGGTGCGGTGCGAGAGACGGTATGCGTGGCAAGACGACATAGTCGGAATTGTAAAGGCAGCAGTGGAGCAGTGTAAGTTGTCGACCCATCTGTGAATACTGCAGTGTGCGAAGGGTAATGGCACTACATCATGTCTAGCGCAAGTTGTTTCAGCATGGGTGCTGCAACGTGATCCCTCTTGCTCTTGAGCCCAGGAATGGTAGTAGACATCGAGGGTATCGAAAAGACCCGCGGAGGGGACCTGGGGACGACTCATCTTCGAACAAAAGCCGGTAGCAAGGGCTTTACAGCAGCGATGCAGCGAGAAATGTTGCTCTGCCTCCGCCTTTTGAGCTTCGAAACCAAGTGGTGACGTGTAGTAGCCAGTGGCGTAGATAATGGCGCACAGTTTCTCTGAGACGTAAGACCTCTACTGGTAGCTCGCGGGCCTCTACCACCACCGTGCGCGTTTCAGCGGCGCGGGGTACACCGAGGCAGATCCTCAAGCTTCTGACCAACATACACCGAAGCCTCTGTTCAGAAGTCCTTGAGATGCCGTGTAAGACCTGGAGGCTGTAGAGAATGGTTCCCTGAACCAATGCCCCATGAATCGATAGGAGCGCTTCCTGATCAATCCCCCATGCAGCGCCAGAGGAGTGAGAAATGACATTGGTCCAGCGTTGAACTTTCGCTTCCAGGTACCTGATATGGGCGCTCCACGAGAGATTGGCATCCAAGATAACACCCAGGAATTTGTGGCACTTCACTTGGCTGAGTGTATTATTGCCGAGCGAAAGAGGAAAGGCGCTCATGCGTTTCCGCGTGAACGGGAGCGCAACTGTCTTCTCAGCCGAGATGTCCATGCATCTAAGTAGTGAACAATAAAAGTCTAAATCCGTTTGATACGTTATAGGAAGCCAGTCCCTGTGGAATTGGAATGGAAGTGGAAGTGGAATACTGCGAGCAGTATTGCTCGCAGTACTGCTCCTGGAAAGATTTTTCCTGTCTCACGGAACGAACAGAAGGAGAGGGACGCCTGCTCCCGGTTTTTAGGGCGAGGGCACTACTATTTTTGAGATGTGATGTGGGCAGGAAATGCGCTTGTCCCATCCAGCTGTTGGCAATGCAAGCGGTTCGCTTTGCTCGTCGCGGAAGTTAACATTCAAGTGTGGATTAACCGCTGCGGCTTAGCGATTGGTGACTCAGACTCCTGAAGCATAGGGTGCCATCAAGCAATTTGTGCTGGTCTTCGTACGCAGCTTGCACGTCACCAGAGCCTGTACGGAACCCTGGAGTGTCCTCACCGGTGGTTGCACATTTGTACGGTGTACATTTCATTGGGCATTCTAAATATCATCAGCCATTCGATCACGTGTAAATAAATGTTCCGTATACACGTAAATGGCTTTGCAGACCACCGTCTCCACTGTTGACTGCTGCAATTGTATATCAGGAATTTATTTAAGCGAAGTTTCCGTCAGTGTAAAGGGGACTACCTCCATACCTAGATAGCGGGGTTGCCACTCCGGAGCTGGAATGAATCAGGAATCGTTCCAGATTTATCAGAGCCCGAAATGGAATTCGAACGGAGTGGCGGAAACTGTCCTAGGAATGGAATGGGAATGGAATTAGGCATTACTTCGTAGGTATGGAATTGGAATGGAATGGCCTGGGTGCCCCGGTGGGTTCTGGTTTCAATACGCTGAATTCTGCCCTCGCGTCCTTTACGTGCACGCGCCGCACCTGCACAGGTCAAGAGCGAAATAACCTTGTGTTTGTTCTTTTTCCGTGCTGGGTAACGTCAATCTCCTTTGGCACTGCTGAGCTAGCGAGTACGGTTAGCGGTCCTTTTCTTTTATTGATGGAATTAAAGGCATGGAATGGGGTTGCCAAGCCATTCCAGGAGTGGGAATTGACCATACCTTTTCATTCCGAGGAACGGAAAGGAATGGAATTGTCCCAAATCTCCATTCCTCGGAAGGAAATGGGTGACCGCAACCCTGATAGGTAGTTCTCCCACTTCATAGCAATACACCCCTGAATGGGACCGTGCAGAGCAGCAGAGCTAGGTCTATATTAGTTCTTGATTGTTCGCACGTGGGTGGAGTTGTTCTCCAGTGTGCAAGTTAGAGTTGGAATACGTGTAAAGGGGCCTACCTCCACAGGTAGGTTCCCTACTCGATGACAATACACAACTGCATTTCTAGCAGTATTGCTCCTGGATAGATTTTTCCTAATCTGGTATAGCTTGCCGTTCCAGTATTCGCTTATGGCTCGTACGTATTCGTGATTAACCTCGTCTTCACTACCGTTCGAGCGCTTGTTACATCACAATAGCTACCTGATCCCGTCCAAGACCTGCGATGACTTACTGCCTGGGAAGCTCTGTCAACACGTGACAGACTCAGCCGTTGAGTGTTTCACGAACATCCACCAGTGTGAGGTATAACTAAGAACAAAAACTGCACCACACGTACTTCGTGAATGCCCTACTGCCCGCAGAGCAGGGTCGGTACTCTGTCACATTGTTTCCTGCTGGATTTCAATCGAAGTTGTACAAGAGTGTAGGAGGAAAACTCCGCGTGCTTTTTTACTGCGATTGCTAAAAGCGATGCAGAGACACCAACCGGTCAAGGCAGAGATGCTCCACAGTGACGTTAGTAGACAGCGTTAGAGCACAGGTCAAGTAATATATTGAAACATTGCTTTACTCATAACAAAAACCACTGTAAAACAGTTTTCAATAATTTGTGAGCTCCAGGTAAACACTCTTAATAACTTCTTAAACAAGAAAAAGAGAAAACTATGGCAAGCACTGTCGCGTCTTTTCCCAGCAGATATTTACAGATGCGTCCACATCGCCAAAGTCGTCGACATGCGCGTTCGTCATTCTGTCATCGGAAGAGCACCGTGCGATATGTCTGTCTCACAGGACGTCCTCAACTGCGGCAGAGCTCTACGCCATCGAGGCAGCTCTCCTACACATAGCGTCAAAAGAAACCCCGAATTCATGGGTTATTTTCTCCGATTCAAAATCTGGCCTCAAAGCAATGCAAGGTTCGACGACACCCTCACTTGCGCCGGTCGTCTACACTGTTATCGCAGCATATAACTCTACGGGTCACAACAAACTCTAACTCTCTACAACAACACCTCGCTAAAGGGTTACAACATCATCATCCAGTGGATCCTAGGGCAGTGCGGTATCAGTGGAAATGAGAAGGCGGACCAGGCTGCTCGAATTGCTCACCATAAAAGAACTACTCATAAAATCTACTTCACGCAATACGATGCGAAGCACTAGCTTGCTGGCCTCCTTACGTAATCGCCTCTCTAAAACCACGTGGACAGGCGACGTCATGAATCACTCGTTCCTCGCGCGAATCGACCCTAACTGCACCTACTGCCTCCCATCGAAGATGCCAAGGCCGTTAGAGTCCGTCATCCACCGCCTGCGACTCAACGTCCCGTTCGCAGCAGCATTCCTTCATAAGATAGGTGTCGTCGGATCGCCGAACTGTTCAACTTGCGGAACTGTGGAGAACACGGAGCACGTGCTGGTCACCTGCCGACGCTTCGACTCTAGTCGGCGGACACTGAAGAACGCCCTCGCGAAACTTGACAACCGATCATTTAGTATTGAGAAGGTACTGGGGAGCTGGCCAAGGCAGCACCAACGGCCTGCGCTGTGTGCACCCACGACCTACCTGAAGGACATACGTGCTGATATAATCTTTTAATTCATTCAGTGCTTCCACACGTCAAGCGTCCTGGAACAGCTGGTCGCACCAGTGCGACCTACGTTTCCATTTTTTTCTTTCTACTTCTATTCTATTTTATTCTATTCTTTTTTTCCATCCTACAGCTTGTAAAACAATGACAATACATATCAGAAATAGCCCCTGTCCCCCACTCCTTCCTGCTGTCCTCTCTCCATCCGTCCACGTCTGTACGCCGCTCATATCCACAGTTGCTTCGCGGCGCTAACACGAAAATAGAAAAAAAAACATATAAGAAATAGTGGGCTGCTGCTCATCTATTCCGCCGCCAACGCAAAGTATCTGGAGGGGCAGTTCCGTTGTCAATAAATTTTTCTGAGCAACACTGCTCATAGCAACAGTTGCTTCGCGGTGTCAAAGAAATAAAGGTTGTCGCGGGCGTTTAAAGACAGCAATGTTCTTCGGTAAATACTCCTGGCGCTGTAAGGTGATGCACCGCATTCTTCGGTGTATACCGGGTGTTTCAGTTAAATCCCCGGGCTAAATACTTTGCGAATGGGTGCAGCAATCGACGAATTTTCTCTTTTACAAGTATCTGTCCGATACCAGCTACAAGCTGCGCACCGTGTGAATGAGTGGGAGGCGCTCATTATTTAAATAAAATTTCCAATGTGTGTCGTAAAAAAACATAACTTCAAAAGCAGGGCGCTGTCGGCATTAAAATGGGTACTACCCCTTTAGGGACCTTCAGTGGACACCTTTTAGAGAAAAATCTGTCACCGAAGCGGGTCATTTGTTGCAGTAATTAATTGGTTTCGGTTTACATATTTTGTCGCGGCTGGTCGCGGTGAAGAGCAAAAGGACGTAACTCACTGGTGCAATTCATTGGTGTAAGGACATAATTAATTGGTGGATAAGGGAGTGGAAGAGCGTCCTTTTGCGCTTCATTGCGACCAGCCGCGACAAAAATATGTAAACCGAAACCAATTAATTACTGCAACAAATGACCCGTTTCGATGGCAGATTTTTCTCTAAAAGGTGTTCACTGAAGGTCCCTAAAGGGGTAGTACCCATTTTAATGCCTAGAGCGACCTACTTTAGAAGTTATGTTTTCTTACGAAACTCATTTTAATTTTTATTTAAATAATGAGTGCCTCCCAGTCATTCACACTGTGCGCAGCTTGGAGGTGGTATCGAACAGATACTTGTAAAAAAGAAAGTCCGTCGATTGGTGCACCCGTTCGCAAATTATTTAGCCCGGGTATTTAACTGAGACACCCTGTATAAGACCATCTTGCTCTCTTGAGTAGAGCCAGTGTATTTTTCGTACGTCCAAGCTGAAATAGTTCATCGCGCATCGGCAATACCGTATCGTATGAGCGATGGACCTGGACAGAAAAAAAGGGTTGACAGAGTTGATCTAGCAGTCCATTAATCAAACGGGGAAGAACGAGAGCGATTGCGGACGTCCATTAGTGTTAGCTCCTTTCAGCGTCCGCTGCTTCGTTTGCGATTGAGATGGAAGAAAGCAGCCAAGTGACGCTGCCCTCCCGTGGACTCGGACCCTGCAATTTACGGAAGGATTTCTCTCGCAATCTTTTTCTTCCTTCCCCTTTTCTTTTCTATGCGCGCGTGTATGTGAAAGAAAAATGGTAGGATGTCTGGCCTTCCCCTATGCGATGAAAGGGGTGAGAAAGACTCCTCATCATATACAGGCTCTCAAGTTTTCTTTTGTGTCCCGCCTGTAGCTCTCGGCTAGAACCAGGAGGTGCTACAATCAGAGCGTCAGCGCCACGTGTGAGAGAAAATTGCAACGACCGGTCGCGGTGTTTGGGTGGGGGTGTGGGAGGGAGGAGATATATTTATTAAGAAAAAAAAAAGAAAGGAAAGGTCAGCCAGACACAGGTCAGCTTGCTATTTCAAAAAAAAAAAAAAAAAAAAGAAAAGGGAAACGAAAACAGGAAAAGAAAAAGGGTGTTTAGGGATGCAGCCAATGCGGACAGGTGCAGCGTTTCGCTTTGTGGAAATGTGTTTTTTTTTTCTTTTTTTCTACGGCGTCTTTTGCGAATCAAACACCTCTGAGGGGCTAGTCGTTAATCATTGCACTATTTGGCGTGGAAGAGATACATCAGATGGTGTTGAAATCTTCATCAAGGTCTCAAATGTCGTTAGACCGTTCTCTCTCCATCCGCTCTTTCCAACCGAACAGTTTTTTTCTTTTCTTCCTCATTTTTCTAAGTTACACACGAATGGTTATGCGAAATGGCAACACAGTTAATGGATCACGCGCGCCAAAAAGCACTTGCCACTATGTTCCTCTTCTTAATGGGGTGGGAGGATTGCACTATCCTCCTTTCTACCATGCAGGACTTCGAATCAAGTGGGTACACAATAAATATAACTGTATTAAATAAAATACAGTAGCTATGCAACCAATAAATGTATTAATGTAAATGAGCATATAATGCCAAAATAGTACATATATAGCAAAGAACAACAAAGCAAGAAAGAAAACTGAAAAATTTTAAAAGGTAATGGAACGCTATCGCATATTCAAGCGTATGCGTATGTAATGAATGGCATCGATGCACCGTCACCCGTGCGATGGGTATCTGCACGATGACGTGGACTCCTGTAAAGCTCACTTCACAGTACAAAGTGTCTTAATGATAGGTAGCTAGCTTTACAGGCGAAAGCCTGTGCTGTCAGAGCATTCAATGCTCGTGCACCACGTACTTGATCGTGAAAGTAAAATAATGATGGCTGCAATGCTCACTAGATTCCTTGATGCTTGTCATTTACAACGTTCCTACTAATTCTTACTTTTCTGCGTAATTATTTGTAACATTTGACTCCGTCTCTGAATCTAACCCACCCCACCAAATGCTTCAGTTCGTAGTCGCCAAATTCAGCAACAGCGCTGATTTTGAGGCTTGATAGGGGAGCTTTTAGGGGTACACCGTGACTGTCAAGGTACCTCTGTGGTGCCCTGTGTACCGTGGTACCGTGTGATACTCTGTGGGCGTGGCAGAGGTACAAATTTATTTGCCCACGATTCATCCCAGGCGACATGCATCGACGACCTTTATAGTTTATACGCATGTTCCTAAACGCATACGCATTAGCATGTCTCAGTAGACAAGAAGGCATTCACGATAGCAGTTCCGAAAACACAATAAGCCAATAGCGCTACTCCGTTGAAGTGGCTGGAATCACATAACTTAGCTTTGATTGGACAACTTTGCTTGTCGTTTGCAATCTACTCAAACTCTCCATTCGTAGGCGTTATCCAGCCAATCAAACACAAACATTTACGTTTATTCTACGTTACTGCGAGGAGCACACACACAATGGGAACCAGTTTGCCTCTTTTATTTATTTATTTTGAGTAATTCGGTAATAATTGCGTGAATGTGCGGTTCGAAGACTCCCTCCGAGTTTGAGAAGGGCCGCCGTCTGGTGCAAGATGGAACTTTGCAAAGAACCTGGCTCGCATCTGTTTCGTGAATAGTACCTTAATCTTGGAAATATATTTCGCTACATCGTCATGTTTACACTCCATAGCTTCCTCACGAGAATGAGTGAAGTGCCTCTGTTCCTTTGCATCCCACTGGAGGCTGCATACGGAAGTGGTCGTGATCAATAATTCATACTTATCAATAGCCAAGCCCTACAGCAAACGTACGTGAAAGGTTTTCAGGACGGATAGATAAATTGCCACCCTGTTTCCACATTTTCTGTTCTCTTTCAATAGAAGCTAAACGAAAAAAAGAAAGACTACCGAAATCTCTGCATCGCCCATTGTTGCCATCCACTCTGTATCAATCACATCCCATTGTAACGTTGTCTAGCGAACGACACTAGCCATAGAACACTACAAAACTCTTCCATATTGTAGCATAGTGCCCCACCATTGCCAAGCCGCTTTAGCGTACTTCCCATTATCCCTTTCTTCCTTTCAATCGAAACCAATAAATGATGCACAACCTTGCCGTCTATCGATAAACAGAGGCAACTGTAGCAGACGAAGGGAGAAAACTCGCAGCGACGCAAAACTGCTCACACGATTGAATATTCCTGTGCTGCTTACTGCGCCAGTGTTGCCAACCGTTTGCGTGGAACTTTGCGGCGCATGAAGGGCTTCCAGCGGAACTCGGCGACTGTGTAGGACTGGCAGCACTGCGATAATATGTGCTGAGTGTTCGCTGTCTGGGAATCTGACGGGATAAGAACAGATGTAGGCAACCCTGTGTGTAAGCGATGTGGGGAAACAATAGGGTACGGTTGGCCGTGGGAATGTTGCGGGAAAACATTGTCTGGCTCTTTGCGCTGGACCTTCGATTTGGGATCTTCACATGCGTGTTGTACGTCTTGTAGTATATCTGGTAGTTTTGGTTTCAGTTCTCTCGTGGGGTACTAGACATAAAAGGGCTTTCGTGCAAGGTAATTTGTTGGAGCTTCTGTACTTTTATTATTGCTCATCCGATGTATATACAAGTGATTATGAGCGAGGTCTGATGAGTTGATTTTTAAAAGAACTGTACCCGAATACTGGAGCGTTATGTAGGATGCTCTTTATTCTTTATAGATAAACAAAGTTTAAAAAGCTATGTTAGCACCACAGATGCCGTTTCTGCAGTTCAGTTACACGGTCAAGGGGACATCCTCTCGAAGAGGGTATGTACTTATTAGATGACTGATTACCTAAATGTCATTAACTCGTTAATTAGGGACTTTCGGGCAAAAGCGAGGTAGGAAAATGGGAGACAATCTTTTTTAGATTCTGGAACGACCTTGTGCGTTGAAAAAACAAACAAAAACAATCTGAAATATCCGCGAAATATTGCAATGCTAATGAGCTGAATCGAAAACCACGCGCCTCAGCAGCGCATGACCTTCGCCGTATCGTCAGCTTATCTGGTTCGCAGGCCGGAGGTGGTGATGGTGTTGGTGAAGAGGCTTGCCGTTGTCGGCCTCACAGAGGTGGGCAACATCACGACTAACGCCCTGGGGAATGTGCGTCCTGGGCCAACAGATCAGCACCTACTCCAATCATATCCATCGCTCCAAAGCGCGTGGTTTCGGTTTCGAGTAATTTGCATTGCGAAATTCTGCAATCGATATTTCAACGCACGTGCTCGCCCCATGAACTTTTTCTTAAAAAATAGAAATGCCTTCAACGAAAATTGTCTCCCATTTTGCTATCTCATTTTCATCCGAAAGCCGTGCGAAATCGAAGAGTTAAATATATAATTAATGAATTTTACGTAATTATTCATAGAGTTGCATATACTCTCTCTGGCCGTATTGCTCACCTGCAAAAGCGGTATCGATGCTGCTCTCATAGCGTTTTTTAAAATAAAAATATGTAAATTACCCCGCAGACTAGCGGAAACAAAGGCTTTCGGCTCAGAAAGAAATAACGTCGCTGCGCGTGCCTGGAACGCAAACTATGCTTTGCGTTTTGGGTGCGCGCGCTATTTTAGGAAAATAGCGAACCAAACTTGGTTTAGTTTAGTTCGCGTCAGCCTGTCGTCTGCGAACGCCTGAAAATGACTGATAACGAAAATGACGCAATATGCTTTCAAAAGACGATTATTTTGGGCTTTCTTGACTTCCCCTTCTTTGTTCCCCTTCTTAGTATACCGTAATGGTGCTGCGAGCGAGAAACGCAAGCACCCAGCTTCGCGTTATAAAAACCCTAAGCCATGCGTTGGAGGAGGCTGCTGCTTACGTTTTAGGTCCCCTATTCTCGCTCACGCGGTTCTAAAACTGTTTCATATCACCGTGCGAAAGAAAGACTGCGTCTGAGCAGTGTATTCAGGACCGTTTATTGCTGAGGTATCTCTGTTTTAAACCTGATCTGCGAAAAGCAACTGCGAAGTTCAACACAAGCCTATACACCGTTTTCCAGCCAGTCTCGCACCCCCAGCGCTTTCGCGCCCAGCACACTCCAGCAATGAGGAAAGCGATACCACGGAGGAATACGACACGTGCGTTTTCCTTCTCTCTGGCTTGCGCCGTAAACAGTTTTCAACGTGCTCCCCCAGCTAGACGGCACTGCGGTTCAAATATGGCGGCGTCCACGGGAAAACGGTGTATACCTTTCATGTTGTCTCTTGCCATTTTCAAGGTATCGTGACCATTTTATGTAGGGCAATGGCATGTCTTCACTAGGCGTCCAATTAGACGTCTTCCAAGAACACTAGGAACCACGCGAACCCCTCTAGCCACGTTCACCGCGCTCTGCCAACACCACCTAGATAGAGAAAGCCTGCTCACTCGTCGACGTGACGTAACAACTAAGAGTCAACCAGTCAGGACAGTGTTTTCAATGGTCGTAGCCAATCACGAACGTGCTTTCAGCTGTCGTAGCCATGGAGACGAACCGCCTTCGTCTGCGAGTAGTGATTGAACGTCCCCGCATACGAAATGGGAAAAACTTCAAAATAAAGCGCAAAACGGTGCCATATCTTTCTCAAAAGTGTGGTGCACTTTTTGACTACAGATTTAAGTCTGCAGGTTCAAAGTTAGGTGCAATCATTTGCGAGTTCTTTGAATTCGCGGAACGGCGAATCGCAGCACTAGCAGACGAACTCTGACTTTGTATGTCCACGTAACGAAGGAGGGAGAGGAGGCAGTAAGCAGGCCTTCTGTATCTAGGTGGCGTTGGCTCTGCCTATGTCGAATATCCGAATCGCCATTGTCATCAGACTCTGGCGCGACCTCCGTTTTCAGTCACTGCCACTCACTGGGGTACCTTTTCACAACATGCTCCATAGACTATAGCGTGCCCTGCCCAATGCGCGTATTCTATAGACAGGTCCTAGTTACACGTCATTGCAAACGTCGTCACACACGTGACACAAAGCAAAGGCTGCACCTATTATCAGCGGCCAAGCCGTAGATAACCCGATTGCTGTTCCCGAGCGTCGTTTCCTCCCTTTTTTTCGACATCGGTAATTAGCTTTATCCGATATCCATAATGTAAATCAGGCGTACTTTAAGGGATGAGAGATAACAACACTGGCGCTAAGTCTCGCTCAAACGTTGCGATGCCTTCATACTTCGTAGGAAAAAGCCACCATGTCGCCTGATAGTGTGGTGATATCTCTGTTTGAATGTGATTGGAAAAGGGGAAACACCAAAACGGAAAAGAAACAAAGTCGCATGACCCTAAAGAGTTAGAATTAGTCACGTGACGCGAGTTACCCATGACGTGTGAGCGCGCCTAGTGACTCTAACAGGATAGTGATTTTGGCACATACGACCGCTTGAGCGTATATAGTTACAAAAATGGCGACTGTAGGGCTACCCTGTGTGATGCCAGTGCTTTGCAATGCGTGCTTCTCTGTGGTTTCTAAACAGAGTGTGTTGAAGACGAGCACATGCGCTGGATTGCTCGTGTCCCTTCAATTTATTGGGACAAGCACGCCTTGAGGACGTGCTGCACTTCACAGGATTACAATCTTCTCCTCCAGTTTGCCTCCTGCAAACATTCCCCGCCTCCAGGCCTCTAATGAGCGGGCATTCATGCCACAGTGAGCTGCAGTTTCGTCTGCGCTTTTGGGTAGGACGCAGTAAAGTGCCGCCGATTAGGGGGAAGCTGAAGTTTTGCGCCTAGTTTGCCCCTGATGAAGCTCCTTGTTCTCTGAGAGTTTTTTGCGGACGCTGACTTCCATTCACCTTCGGTATTCTGACATGTGGCCCAACATTCGGGGAGCAGAGTGCTTTCCGTGTATTTTAATCCGCTGTATCCTATACGGCAAGTGTCACCGAAGTCTAATATTCAACTCCCTTTCTAAAAGGGGCCATAGCTAATCGTCTTGCTTTATAGTTCCATGGAGAACACAGCCTGAGCTTGGACAGCAAACAAATAAGGACGACACAGTGTGTCGTCCTTAGTTTGCTGCCCAAGTTCAGGCTGTCTTCTCCCTGGGTCTGGTCCACCAGCTGGCCTGCGATAAAGATAAGATAAGATAAATGCCGAACCAACGTTTCCTTCGTTCGGGATGTGGATTGAGTGACATTACACGTCTCTCTGCGAATCAGAGGAGTTGAACAGGGGAGAGGACTCGTCGCTGTAGCCAATTAAGGGGGTAACCCGTCAAGCGTGTGGTCGTTGTTTGAGCCGTTGTTTCTTTTGGCCCCATTTGCTTTTGTAGCCGACGTTGAAGCCAAGCGGGAATGCAAACGGTCTACCTCAGACTTGTCTCCGTCTTATTTGAAGTACAAATAAATGACGGCACGGCATTGATAAACGGGCGTTGAAGGAAGCTAGGCCTTCTTAATCTACTTGCATAGCATGTACCGTTAAGGATATTTATCTAATTGTGTGCGCATCAATACCAAAGGCAAGGTAGGTTGTGAGTAACCTCGTGACCGGAGTGCGTCACTACAAATACACAAGGAAAATGCATTGTTTATTTCCTTCGAATCGTTACTCACTGAGTGATGACTAACAGCATAAATAACTGAGGCCGTCTATACATCACCATCGTTCATCCCTCTCAATCACATCTGCGTCCCCTTTGCTTTACACATAATCCACTTCATCTTTACTCCCTTCCTGGTCCAGCTCTACCCGACCATTCTACCAAAAGCACACGATTCAGCCTAAAATGAGGTTCCGGACGCGAAGTCCCTAACACAGCATCCCTGCACGCAGCCCTTTCATCAAGCGCCAAGCGGACTATTAGAAAAGTTTTCCACACACTCAGCAACCTTGACGTCCTCTTGCTTTTGTTCTATCCACACAGCCACATTGTTTTCACTGGGAACCCGGCAAAAACCAGAAGAACAGAGCAGCGGCCCAAATTGCAGTCTTCAAGAGAGGGGACAGGCGTACTTGTGGAAGCCCTCGGGCAAGCTTGGACAAAGCGACGAATATATTAAACCTGTGTCACACTCAATAGAGTCCCAATATCTCATCCGCTTACGCGGGACTCAATAGGACTAAAGTCTTCCCTGACCACAATTGAATTAAACGCCGTTTGTTGGTTGGGGGAGAGGGAGGGATGCCTCTGGAAGTCCGGAAGCAATTCGGTGATAGGAAAACAGTCCGCGTCGACAAGGTTTATTTTGCTTTCGAGAACGGTTGTAGAATCACGTGTGCGAGGGCCAGTTTGGTTGGCTTCAAGTGGCCTCTTGGTTCGAGTGTGGGTCCGTAGGGAAAACGCAGGAACGATTTTTGGTGAGAGGTTAGGATGCGAAGCTCTTCGTATGCGGGTCTTTTAGAGTGGGGGGCATTGTTGTGCAATGGAGGGTGGATGACCTGTTTGGGGTTCGACTAGGGGTCGTATAGAGCATGCTAGTTTGTCGTACGGTTCATCATCTTGGTGGTGCGTCGTATCGAGAAGTGGGCAGGGAGATTAGCTGGTACGCATTGTGTGGGTTTGCCTGAAAGGCTTTGGGGTGCTTACCTTGCCAATGGTTGGATCCCGGTGTTGATCATGGGCCACGCCGCGGTGGTCGGTCAGTGGATTTATCCGCGAACCCCTTTCGACTTAAGCTCGGGGCCTTAAAGTTCTCTTATCCGCCTAAGGTTTGTCTGTGTAAACTTCAGGTCCTTTTGTCCGCCTAAGACTTTTATCCACCTAATTTTAGGTGAAACTTGCTGCACTAAAGTGATCTATATCTCTATGTCTACACCTCTACCTATATATATATATATATATATAATAAAAAAATAGCCGGAGCTCTTTGGCTACACGTATAGCATATGTTTGTAACTCAAACGTCGCCATACCAGTACTGGACAGCTGTTTCGGCCTTGTTGGGCCTCATCAACAGTGCGCAGGCAGGCAACGTTTGAGTGGATGGCGTCAGAAGGTCACGTAACACGTGATTCCTCCCGTCAGGGTGAGATAACTCACTCACTGAAAGCCCAGTGCAAAGCCAGTGAAGTATAAAATAAAAAAAATAGCCGGAGCTCTTTGGCTACACGTATAGCATATGTTTGTAACTCAAACGTCGCCATGCCAGTACTGGACAGCTGTTTCGGCCTTGTTGGGCCTCATCAACAGTACGCAGGCAGGCAACGTTTGAGTGGATGGCGTGTTACGTGACCTTCTGACGCCATCCACTCAAACGTTGCCTGCCTGCGTACTGTTGATGAGGCCCAACAATGCCGAAACAGCTGTCCAGTACTGGCATGGCGACGTTTGAGTTATAGGTATATATATATATATATATATATATATATATATATATATATATATATATGTTTGTAACTCAAACGTCGCCATGCCAGTACTGGACAGCTGTTTCGGCCTTGTTGGGCCTCATCAACAGTACGCAGGCAGGCAACGTTTGAGTGGATGGCGTGTTACGTGACCTTCTGACGCCATCCACTCAAACGTTGCCTGCCTGCGTACTGTTGATGAGGCCCAACAAGGCCGAAACAGCTGTCCAGTACTGGCATGGCGACGTTTGAGTTACAAACATATATATATATATATATATATACCTATATCTATCTATACCTGAAACTGCGTCATACAGTACACCGTTTTTAACGTCACTCCCATGGGACAACGTGTCTAAACGACTCCCGCCTCTGAATACCTATAGGCCAGCTATCACGTGCACTTGTATTTGCTATACCTGGTTGTCTGTTCGCCCTCCCCATATACTGCAGATATGTTACGAAGTGGTTAACCTAGTTCTGGGATACATGTTGGGTATTACCGTGCAGGAGCAACTGGTAACTGCCCTCAAGACAACGTTACGCCGATGCACCCGTCAAGCCGCCACACTTTCCGCCATTTTCCTGGAAGTCGATTTTCAAGTTCCTCTGACACAGCTTCACGATCTCATTTGACCCATTTGGATTGCATCAAGCGGATCAGGCTAAACGTATTTTCCAATTGAATCCACACGATGCAATTCCTTGTGTCCCCTATCTGCATCTGTTGTTGTACTACAAAGAATGATAACAGTGTTAACCTTGTTTTTCATACAGGTACCGAAAAGAAATCACAGGAACGACGATCCCATAGCCGCTCATGTCGTCGTTTGCGACGTGTTTTCCCTACCTGTACGGAACAACAACGTTATTTGAACGCTAATGAGTACCGAAAATTATTTATGCCTGCCTCATCTTGGCGTTACATAATGCCCTCTGGGAATGCTCCCTGTGGCGATATGTGTACATGTGTTATATATCCGAGAACAGCTAAATGTAGCGACGATCACGGAGGCGAAATGGATATGCCAGAAGTAGAAGCAGCCGAAGAGCAATACTACCTGGGGAGGGGGGGGGGGACATCTCTCTTGCCGTAGTCTCAAGTTGCAGTGCAGCCATAATTTCATTGTTACACAGAGAATATTTTTTTATTTTTTTTCAGCTTATTAATACTCTGCATGGAATCATATATGCCGTAACATATGGGTATGATGGAGCGTGGTGAGCAGGAATTTGCTCTGTGAAGTACATTTGGCGATGTTAGCTTCATTAACTGAGACAAGTTACCTCTATCCGAAAACTAAACGAAGAAAAATGTTGTGTTTTAGGATGCGTGCTAGATGTAGGATAGGGGAACCGTGATTGAACGTATGAGGAAGAAAAATTATTTAGGGCAACAGTGGAGCAAGCTTTCGTATTCGGTATGGTGAAACATGCGGCCTTCAGCCGTATAGGAAAGTAGCTGCTTTGCACACGCCCGTCATTTTCAGGGTTGAAATGGGAATCCGCGCGAGCAACTTTATCGGGCCAGGGAGGGAGGGAGGGAGGGAGGGAGAGGGGAAAAAACACGCTCCAAGGAAGATTTCGCGGAAGAAATACCAACAGTATCCGTAGGAAGGTTTCTTAGAAAACCTGGAGGGGGCCTACAAGAACACGATAAATTCACTTTAGCAGACGACAGAGCGCACAAGCTGCTAAACAGGAAACATTCTGTGGTGAACGGACAGAAGGCTTAGCTGGGGCCACGCGCACTCAACGCTTTCTGACGTTGCTCCTTTCACACTCCAGTCTCCGCCGACATCACTCCCCATAATGTCACTCGTGCTTTACTTGGGCAAACACGCAGGCATAATTTTCTCGTCTTTCTCGTGCAAACCGCAGGAGGCTGGTGCCGTTACTTTCGCCCTGCTGACGCTCGCAGCGCAAGTCATTGGAGCACGTACGCCACATCCTGCCCTTTTTCCATGATCAACTTCTGCATATCCAGCTCCTTATATCTCGCAAACAACCACGCAGTGTAACCTTTGCACAAAACTTATTCTCGCAACAGCTTTCGTACGGCAAAGCCTGTGACAGCCTTAGGACTAACGTGGCGGGCAGCAGTTACACCGCCGGGCGCGCTGTCAGTCTTCGCTGCATGGTTCCAAAACAGCTACTGCTCCGAAGAGCAATAGACACGTATCCTGCGTGTCTTTAGCAGACAAAAGTGACGTGCAAAACTAAAAAAGAGAAAGCGCGAAAGAAGAGTTGCCTTATTAACATTGAGTGGATTCGAAGCGGCAAGCAGGTGCTGCTTTTATGCGTCAGCTAACAAGCAACAAAGTGTGAACATGTGGACCATCTATAGAGCGATTGTTCAGCACGAACAAAAATAGCAGCAGAAAAGGCGGTCCCGCACCCCGTTCGACGTATATTGTGTCTCTGTTTATCACTCTACTGCCGGACGGGTTAGCTCCTTACAGATTGGCTCAGCCCACAGATCGAAAGATCCCTGTGATTGGCTTAGGCTGGCGCATGACGCTTACGAGTCACAACGTATAGTGCGCCTCCATGCGCCCGTACGCAGACTGAGAGGTGACCCGGGTTCAAATCCGGGCGCCGCCTGTGTTGTCTCGTCCCACCCCACCCCATGGTTTTCCTCAGACGCATTAAGACAAATGTCTGCACAGTTCCCTGTGAAGTCGGCCCAGGACGCACGATCTCTCCCTGCGATAGCCGTGACGTTGCACGCCTCAGCGTGCAACCATTTCATTCATTTCATTTCATTACCACCACCACCACCGCCACCACCGCCACCACCGCATGCTTCAAACTGTAGCTCGTAACACTTGCACTTTGCGGTAAGCACTTGCAACGTGCACATTTGCATGTCCTTGAAGGTGGTGCTCGGGCGAAAAGCGCAGTTGAACTGAAGGTACCATTGGAATAGTGGATGCCTGAAATACATGTAACCGGAATGTTTCGTTTTGAAACAGTCGGAAACCTTAGAAAATTAATTTAATCGGATTTTGCAGCCGGCTGTGCGCTCCAGGCTTAATTCAGGCAACAGTGTGCGGACCGACGTCACTGGAGTCGGTTGTGAATGCAGGATGTCCGTCACAAAATGCGGTCTACCGACTCGCAATCTGCTGCCGAACATTCGCTAGAAACATCTGCGTTCATGCTTTCGGTCTTATATCGGATTGCAACCAGCCTGGCGACGCCGTCAGCTGAGGGATTGGGAATCTCGCCGGCAATGCCAATTACGTCACCGGAAGAGGCGAAGCGGGGAAGGGCCGTTTCAACCGGAAGCTTGCAGTTGGTTTCGAATTCGATGTTTTTGATGTTTTATGAAAAAAACACGAACGAATTTTGCGAAATGTTTTTGGTGTTTTCCTCTTGGAGGCAGGGTTGTTAAGTAACTTAGTAAAAGTATCTGAGTACGTGTACTTAGATACTTTTCGTGTATCTTGAGGAAATATTAGATACATTTTCAAACACATACTTCTAACTGTAACTTAATTACTTTTTTCAGTAACTTGTATCTGTCTTTTTGTGTATTTTTTTTAGTAAAGACGACGAAACACCGTCGCCAAGCAGGAGGTGGCGCGAAGGGCGCGCCGACACTAGGGAGCCCCCATGTGCGTGAGAAGCTGCAGCAACCAGGCACGTGCTCACACCCCCGCACTCGCACGTGACATTCCTTGGCGGTAGTGAAGAGAATGACGCGTCGACGCCACCCAATGCAGGCACGGACCCCGTCTGTGAGGCTATAACTACGATCAGCCAGAGCAAAGTTGCCTCCGTTCTGTCAGAGGCCACAATATCGAGAGCACTTCAAATTCATCGGAAGGAAGAAGAACGGGAATCTTGAGCTGAAATGTCACCGCTGTGAGCCGAAGACGAAGTTTCTAAGCGTCTCACATGTCCCTGTCTCGGTTACCCCCAGTTTAGGCGTTCCTTTCAATGTTTTGCGTGCAATTACGTATGACTACCCAAGAAGGGATGGCTCTGTGGCTCTAGAGCGACACCTATTATGAGCCAAAGGCGAAAGATATGGTCTGCGTACAGAATTGCAAAAAGTAACTCCACCCGTACTCTGATACTTTTCCAAGGTATTTGTAACTGTATCTCAGTATTTTTTCCTGTCAGTAAATCTAACTGTAACTTAATTACTTTTGAAGCAGAGTATCTGTAATTGTAACTTAGTTACTTTTGAAAGGTAACTTTAACAACCCTGCTTGGAGGGCATATCTCCAAGTGGATATCACTATCGCATTAACTTTAGAATTCCAGATTCCTCGCAGACACCACGTTTAAAGCAAACACGTAAAATAATCGCTTTAACAAAGCATGTGAATCGACATCCTCGTCTGCCTGGCGTCCGCTATCTTCCCGCGTGCCCCCACTCGCAATGTGCAAACTACATCCTACCCTGGCGGTGATATAATTCTGTGACTGTATAGCTCTTACGCTGTCTCGGAGCATGTAGGAGACTTCACCAACGGCTCGCGACCATCAACACCATTTACTTCTTCAATTAATGGCAGGTCTCTTATCACACCCTGGTACAACGATGCTTCCCTTTGCTTTTCGCAGACCTGTCTCTTCACACTTGTCAAAACCTGCGAGCTCCACACTCAATTAAGTCTCAAGGAAGGTGAAGAAAATTTTGGAGAACGGTTCTGCTGGCGAACAGCACCGGACACCAATCCTTTCTACTGTGCAAAGAAAGGGAGAGTGCCGTAGTTATTTCAGGGTGCCACCCCTTTCTGTCGTCATATACCGCACAAGCAGCAGCAAACTTTCTCTGTAGACGTGGCACTTAGCTCGTAAAGCTCGCGGGACAGCGCCGGCTGTTCTGACAGTTTTAGGACTAACGCGGTGGCGAACAATTATCGTTCTGCCAGACGGCCGTCAGCCTCCGCTGTCTTTCCCCTTATTAAGTTTATCGCGTCGATTTCTTCCCCTTTCTCTCCAGCTTCTTGTCTTCGGTGACACGTTTGTGCACTTTGGCTCCGTCCTCTAGTTTTGATTGTTGATATCGATTCCATTAGAAAACTTTGGGTCTGACTTTATCGTCTTTGGCGGTGGTCGCGTTGACGTTGACAAGCTTCGTGGTCTGTCGTTGTGACGGTGCCAGTCTTGGTGATATTACGAAGGACGGCGGCGTCTTTTTTGTGCGTGTGTACGAGTCGATGTGATATCGATGAACTGTCAGTTGTGTGTACGGCTCAGATGGCACGTTGGTTGAGTTGGAGATAGGTAGTATTATGTGATCCAAAACTGGGCGGTGTCCTTTTCGATGATGAGGGGCGTGGGGGGGGGGGGGGAGATATGCGACTCACCGATATGTTTTCTTCCTTCGGTTTTGTTGGGAGTGTTCAGATGTCCTTCCGCTTTTAATTTCTTTTCGAACTTTGAAGCTTCAAGGTCTGAATTTCAGATTCTGTCGACTTATCATTACCAGCTGCAACGTGAGATCATAAAATCCCAATGTTTGTAAATACAACACAAAACAGGCGATGCCTTGCTATTTCTGAATAGTGACGTGCACGTGAAATTGGCTGCTCCCATTCACATCCCGAGAAGTAGGGGACATCTTGAAGAACAGAGACTCGGGACGTACATCGTGTGTACAGGGTGATGCTCCCATAGACGTACTTTATCTTTACTTCACTCAGTATTTAATTTTCCAATCTAATCCCGTCTTCACTTTCGTAGCATCTCTCTTGGATATCCACGTCGTGACGATGTGATAAGATGCACGCTTGAGACTGGGTTCAACAATACCCTTTCCCTGTGAGAGATTACTTTGCAAGACCTATCAAGGTAGAATTACTCACAATGACTATGTAGTGCTGTGCATATTCGTGTATGGGACTTCTCAATTTATCTTGTAGTATTGATGGCAAGAGCCACACACAGCACGTGACTCGTCAAAGCTGTCGATGCTGTCACATTTCAAGTGAAATATGTTAACTGAAAGTGCCTTACTTCGCCTCCAGAAGAAAACAATCTTATTTCACTTGCGAAAAAAGAAGAAAGAAAAGTGCTGTAGATCGTTTTACCTGCTCTTCCAGAGCTCGTATCTCAAACGAAAATTTTTGAAGAAGAGGGCTGTTAAAAAAAGGCAAAGTACTCGAACGTGCCGCTGCAGTTTGTGAAATAAAAATGACCAAGGTGATCACTACAATGCAGCCCTACGCGTTATTCAAACACACCAGCACTTCAAATTAACGCTCGAAACCGAGAGCTTGCTTCCCAAATACGCTTCCGTGAAAAAAATAAAATAAAATTAAAAAAAAAACCTCTCATAACTTTTGCATCAGCCTATACGTTCTTCTCATTCAATTAAACAATTCCGACCCGCCGAAAGCCGAAGGAAAGGCTCCATGACAGACACTCATCGCTCTATATAAAAGAGCTTCCTCCTAGCCCTATACACCTCTATACTTCGTCTGACATATCCGACCTTCTAATATTTGCATTCGGCGTCTTAATTCGCTCTTCCCCTCATATCACTCATTTGCGGAAGGGAAAGCCAGCTAACTTACGCAACCCAAACACAGCCGCCGCCGGGCTCGCGCCATATTTCGACCGGATTAATTTCATTTGCGACGTCCTCGCACCGGAATCCCTCGAAATTAGTACCGCAAACACCGGAGGCTGCCGCTAAAATTCCTCAAGAGAATCACTGGTGACACATGCGCGTTGTACGGGTAAAAAAAAAAAAAAAAGAAAAAAAAAGAAAAGGGGGATAGGAGGAACGAAGAGTGGATGATAAAAAGAAATTTCCGTTAAGGAAGATCCGCTTGCGGCTGCACGCACCGCTAATTGGAGCCACCGGAACCTGCGACCGTCGAAAAGTGAGAACACCGCGCGCGCACCGTTTACGGAGCCGCAGTATTATTGCGAGTCTGTCGCTGTTTATCCATGTACAGGAGCCGGCTAATTTAGTTATGAATGTTCGGTTAAGCATGCCATGGATGCGCCGCCTGCTAAGGAATCAGGCTGTGCGGTATAGTTGATTGTGGGTGTGTTATGGCTCCAGGGACTAGTGACATAACTAGGGCAGGGTATGTTGCGCATTAGGGACTGTGTTCCCTAATTTTGACGATGCTTTCGTAAGTCCGGTGTAGATGTATTGGATCACGGTTCGTTATCTCGATTTGCATATAAGGTATAGAACGCATTGGAGTCTTGCTAATCAGGGAAATTGGTTAATTGGCTGTAGTTTGTTTGCGCGGAACTTGTGGTTTGTGACCGGAGGAATCGAGCGTGGCGGAGGCGGTATGATTGTTCGCTGGTAATAAATCTACAGTATCGTATAAGTGCGCGCATGATTTTGCAGGAAGTCTGTTGTTAATGTTTTTTTTTTGTTAGCGCCGCGAAGCAACTGTGGCTATGAGCGGCATGCAGATGTGGACAGGTGGAGAGAGCACAGCAGGAAGGAGTGGGGGACAGGGGAGTTAGTATGCATACTGGGCAGACTTCAGGGGGAACTGTGCCGACATTCGTCTGGAAAGTCTTCGGAAAACCCAGGGAAAACCTCAGACAGCACAGCCGGTGGTAGGATTCGAACCCACTACCTCCCAGTCTTCAGCACGACCTTGGCTGCCACCAACAAGCGGGACGCCTTAATCCGCTCGGTGATGCCGCTGGTTGTTGTTAATGTTAAAGGGCACTGAACAGCTCGTCGAACATTCTCCAGTTATTATGCTCTATGAAAAAACGTGGCTCACGATATCAAAATATTAAATTCCTTTACTTCTAGGGAGCGTCTTTACCACGAAACAATGCCATTCAAAGAGCATAATCCCCGTGAGCCTCTCCTTCATCCTTGGAACGGGGAAACGTCACCAGGTTCTGGAGGAGGAGGAGGAGGAGGAGGAGGAGTGTCGTTGGGAGGAACCCGAGAGGTCTGCCTGCCTGAATAGGCGGCATGTTTCTCGGGAAGGGAAAGGTGGTGGAGAGGAGGAGAGGATGAAGTGGAAGACCGAGCGGAATCCGCGGAATCCCGAGCGGAATCCGCTCGGGGGGAGGATAGCTGCGTCAATGGGCCGACTTCAGGGGAACTGTGCCGGCATACGCCTATTACACATCTGAGGGAAACCCAGGAAAAACCCCAGACGGCACAGCCGGCCCGCGGATTCGAACCGCGGACCTCCCAGTTTCCAAGCGCACGCGTTACCGCTGCGCCACCGGAGCTGGTCACCAGGTTCTAACGTATATCGACACCGCATTGCAGTCGCTGGAGGTAGGGGAGATTTCGATCTCCCAGCCAATGAACAGGCCCCACTGAGACAAGCGGCAGCTCGCGAAGGAACCGGTTGCGGTAGCATTTCGGTGACCTCGCGGAGCAATACAACGCTGAAAACATAGTGCGCACATGAACTGCAGCATTGCGGGCTTTTGGTACCGTTTGATCTGGCTATCTTGGGACTGACAAGTGGCAAGACGTTTAGAATTCACCTAACTTCCCGATATTACAACAAAATCAATGTATAAGTGTCCGGCATTTTGAATGGTTGATGGTACGCGGTGTCAAAATGACGTGTGGCTATTGTCGCCTGGGCATCGCAAGGCGTGGCATGAGCGCGAAAGAGTGCAGTGAATATTCGGTCCGTTTGGAGCCATTATTTAGTTCTTTTGCGACAACAATTTTTGGAAAACGTTCACCGTCAGCAACGTATCACAACCCATTAAAAAAAAGTGCACCTTGTATACCTGTTTATTGCCTCTTTAATGTTAGGTGATGTCGGTAGCTGCCTTGTCGAATTATCCCATGTCCAATGGGGCAGGGTACAGTGCAGTTGAAGTGCTGAAACACTCCATAATATCGTCATTATGTAGTTGTTGTTTATCCCACGTCATATAGATAATGTGATGATACCAGCGAACAGATGGCTGGCTCCCGCGAACCATATTGCTTTGATGGAAATCTCTTACTGTGTGCACCATCAAGTGACGGCAGATCTTTCTTGGACTACACATAGTGCCGAAGACCTTGCTAAGGAGGGGCACACTCAAGGCAAGGTCAATTCACCTTACAAAATCCCCAGGACAACCGTTGTGAGATGCCGTCTTCTCCCGGGCGACTGCGGAGATACCTCCGGAGAAATAGCGTGGCTAAGTTTTCCTTCTTGTCCATAAGCGGGGAACGCGTGCTGGAGCGATAACTGGTGGCGTCCTTATATATAAAGCCGAGGACGAGATGACGGTGGCTGACAGCTGGGAGAGGACGACCACGGCTTGTATCGAAAGGCCAGGCTGGGCTCGAGCCCCGCTTCAACCAACGGCAGTTTGGAGGAGTTACAAGGAGCATGACTCGTTCCCTGGGGTACCGAGTACACTCAGTTCCCACCCCAGCGACCATATGCACAGTTCGAAATCTTGAGACAGGCAGTAGCCTACTCTTCGTACATACAGACGACGAACTCAGCAGGAAAACAGGAAGGTCAATTCACCTTACAAAATCCCCAGGACAACCGTTGTGAGATGCCGTCTTCTCCCGGGCGACTGCGGAGATACCTCCGGAGAAATAGCGTGGCTAAGTTTTCCTTCTTGTCCATAAGCGGGGAACGCGTGCTGGAGCGATAACTGGTGGCGTCCTTATATATAAAGCCGAGGACGAGATGACGGTGGCTGACAGCTGGGAGAGGACGACCACGGCTTGTATCGAAAGGCCAGGCTGGGCTCGAGCCCCGCTTCAACCAACGGCAGTTTGGAGGAGTTACAAGGAGCATGACTCGTTCCCTGGGGTACCGAGTACACTCAGTTCCCACCCCAGCGACCATATGCACAGTTCGAAATCTTGAGACAGGCAGTAGCCTACTCTTCGTACATACAGACGACGAACTCAGCAGGAAAACAGGAAGTCTTCTTTCTCTAACACCTTGAGATTGCGATTGGCAACGGAGTCATATAGATTCATATGGGGTAAAAAGCTGTGGGCAACGTGATGCCATTTCCTTCTCTCATTTCGTTTCGCTTCCCACGTGCAAAGGTAGGCCAATGCCCTCACGCCCACTGCCCTCACTTCTCCTTTACCACAGTTCACCCCAGATTCGTCTCCAAGAATTTTCTTCACTTCACCGCACCTCAACGTTCATGAGGTGAGGGCGAGGTGCGAGTATAGACGTCCTCGGTCTTCCTCTGCCCTCGTGAGGATATGCCCATGGGGGTTTTCTTTTTCGTCTTCAGTCTTATTTTGTTTTGTACTTTTTGTAGCGGGATTAAGGAGTTTATTATTTCCATCAGATGTCGAAAAGAAATTATTAACGTCGTCCTATCTCCTGTTTCTTTTTCCCCCTTTAGTGTCACAGTCGCCGATGTTTGCCCCGTCTCATCTGCATTGGAAATTAAGGATTAGTCTTTTTGGTGATCCTCTTCCGTTTGCTTTATCCCAAAATGCAATATTTTGAAAAGTCTGCCTTGGCGAGTGCATGGCGCACGGATTATCAGCCCGCCTGAAATCAAATACATAGTTGGTTTGTTTCGCCGCTGTCGAGATCCTTCTTTCATGTTTGTTGTCGATGCAGCGATGTGGGGGCAGTTATATTAATAGTTCGAATGTTAATAACTGCTCGAAGGACGCGTGGATGTCGATCCCAGTACTGGTGTGTTGCGCAAAATATAAATGTGGTTCCTCTGAAAGTGATGAAAACGTTTCAACTAAAAAGCAATGAGACACAAATCAGGCTCACAGGTCATAAAATGTTGCCGAAACACTTAGAACGTCGAAACGAACTATGCGTTAAATATTATTATTACTTGCAGATATGATGGATGGTTAGCAGGTAAATTGGTCTCCATGAACATTGAGAGTGATGGAGCGCGAGGGGATCACTTTTTTAATATTTTCAGCGATTGGTGATTCTTTAGTCCTAATCAGATATTAATAGTGAAAAAGTTGAAAACGTTCGCTTAGCGATTACAATTTTGCAACAGGACACGAAATCCAGATGGATATGCAAAACGGTAGAAACGCTTTAATGAACCCTGGTAAATGCGTCCAGTATTCAAATTAAGCCTGAATTAACCACATTTTTGTTGTAGTTAATGAGGTAGTTCAGTGCGTAATATGCTTCGAAGCAATCTCTCTCTCAGTTTGATGTGGAAACTAGGGCATACAGAAAGATAAGAAATTGTTTCCGCAAGTGGCTGTACTCAAACTAAAGCAATCGTCGTTGAAATATACGGCTGTGCAACCCAATACGGAAAGCAAGCAAAATGAAAGGCGCAAACCCAATCTCCTTTAGAAACAACTACCTTGTTTTTGCAACTCGCACACAACGCTTACCACTACACTAGGCCGTTCTCATTGACAATTTTCAACTTGGACTTTAATGGGAAATATCTCTAAGACGAGACCTCGAGGAACTCTTCGTGCCGCCGCGTTGACCATTCGTCGTACTCTTTCCATTCTCATAGTTCTTTTTCGTCTGTTCTTACAATGCTTTTTTTTTACAGCATCAAAGCTTCTACTTCCAGGCGTACACAGAGTTTAAACTGCTCCCCAACTTTTTATATTTTTTTAAATGTTAAGTACGTTCCATCGATCTCGATTGCTTTTTTTTTTAAAGCTTTCCTCTCTCGGACACGCCATTCGTATATTGCAAACTTGATCAGATGCATCGATTTTGGATTCCCTCCTATTACGTATACAAAAAGAAGGCACAAAAGACAAGAAGAGAAAATAAAAATAAAGAAAGACTAGGTTTTGGGGCTCGAGAGGAAAAATATGTCCTTAAAGATGGATTGTTCACAATTCGCCGAGGAAACTGCTCCATCAAAAAAAGAATCGAAATATAATACGAAGAGGAAGAAAAAAAAAAAAAGGAGATAAAGGCGAAGGAAGATGTCACGTTTAGTTTGAGATTGTCCTGCGCTCAGGGAAACAATTTACGTTCTGTCCTGGCGGGATTTCGCTTTAAAAAGATTCCCCTCCCCCCACACCCAATTTTTATTTTCCCGTCTTCCCCGTTCTTTGCCGCTATCAATTTCGTTACGTCGTTTCTCGTTTTCGTATTTTCCTTCCACGCCGTCTCGGATTTTGATACTGTGGTGGCGATGCGCGCAGATGCGAGATTCCACTTTCAATCTAGTTTTAAATCTCCAAAGCGCGTGTTCCTCTTCTGTCCGTTCTTTTTCCTCTCGTGCGATGGGAAAAAGGGGGCGGGGGACGGAGGGAAATCGGATATTGCTGCTGGCATTCGTACCGCCCCGTAACGCGCTGAATGAAGCGTTTAAATATCGCTTACGTAAGCAATAGGAATCGACATCATAGTGAATAAATAAAGAGAACGCGACGTTGTAATCTCGCTCGTCTCGCGTTATTCTGCTCTGGCGAGCTGTGCGAGAGGACGTTCCTGACCTCTCCCCTTCCGCTGTTTCGAGTTCACATTACGTTGGTGGCGCTTTAGCCGCGTTATGGAGTCGGTGAGTGTAGCTGTGTATAATATGGAACAGAGGGCTGCTATGTTGGAACAACAACGAATAAGTGATGACGATGTAGTAGGATGTGTCGCCGCTGCGGCGGCACCCTATCCCATTGCTTGAGGGGGAGAAGATGGTGAGTGATGATGAATGTTCAGAGTTCACGCAGGAGCCCTGTTGCTGCTAAAAAAAGAAAAAAAAGGAGGTGATAAAAGGAGGGCTCGAAGAGCTCGTACCTGATGCGCTGGGCTGGGCTGGGTTGGAGTTGGGCGGAAGTCAGGATGCACATATGCTTCACTGATAGCGAAAAGAGGAACCGGATGCTTGAGTAGAAACAATTTGAGGGCCGCTAACTTAGATCGTAGCCCCCCTTGCATTGCATTAAACAACAGTAGCCCGCTTATAAACCTGGTCAGTCACTGAAGGGCATCAACTTCTCTGCAGCTTGCAGTGCCCTGACCTCTTGTAGTGCAGCAGCACTGGGATAAATCGACAAAATGGTCTTCTTCAAGGCAGCGGAAATAAGAGGAAGGAGACCACTTGAGGCATCATTGTTACGGATTTCAGGAACACCCGGCCGTTCAGACCTCCGGGTTATGTTGGATTGAGCGAACGGAGAGGATCGTTCTTCACAGAGCGGAACCGACTGCATCAATATAAAATCTCGCTCTCTCTCATGGTTTTTGGAAACTTTTTGAAGCCAAAAGGGAGCCTCGAAGATTTGATTAATCGCTCACTAATTTGCAGCGAGAAGCATCGGTGCACCGGGAATGTGTCATGACGTTAGCGGCTCTGTTACGGGTGCATTTAACTTGTTCATGCGCGACACCTGTGGAAGTAAACAGGTGAACCCTGCTTTACGTTTTTGTCCCTGATTCTTCGGAATGACAGCGCATTGCTTATTACATTTTCTAAGTGTGCATGCGATAAAGGCTTAATTAGAAAATCAATATGCACATCTGTGCAAGACAGCGTGAAGCAACGGGCAGTACGGTAACGGTCCAAGCGAGAAATGAAATAGAATCAATGCATTGAGGATGAACAAAGGGAAAAAGTGTGATGGCTTCAATTTGACCCTATTACCACGATAATCTTCATCTGCTAGTGATAAACATTTTCTGACGACTGATAAACAGCGATAAAACAGACTGACGACCTTCCCATGTCCAATGCGAAGAACTTCCGCCCACACCATGGTATTAGGGAGTTTTAGCACAACGGGAGGTGTTCACGATAACAGTTCCGAAAACACGATAAGCCAATCACCATCTTTCTTTGGAGCAAGTAACGTCACATTGGTAAGCTTGGATCTCATCAGTTCCTTTATCGCATCGTTTTCGTAGAATTCTTCCGATGTACTAAAACCCGCTAATAAGACTAGGAGCACCATCACCACGAACATCGCGAATATCCCAATGACACACGATGTACATCAGTGATTCAGATACGACTGAATCATTGCATGCTACGGATGGGTTTCGCTACATTTTCCGACAGCATCCAATAGAAACGTCCGCAAAAAAAAAAAAAAAAAAGAAGAAGAAAAAGAAAAAAGAATTGTTGTCCCGCTGGTTTTTTCTTCAAAAACCAAATTGCTCTTGAATGTATTTCCCGTTTCCTTTCACATTCGTGCTATTCGAAAGAAAGAAAAAAATGATAGACTTACCGAGAGAGAGAGAGAGAGAGAAAAAAAAAAGACATTATTCTATGCTCCCCCGCGCACAGCTCATTCATTTCGGTGATAAATTCAGCTTGGAGGTACATTCATCAATTCACCATTGTCCAATTATTCACGCTTTCCTTCATACCCTCCTCCTCTTCCTCTGCGTTGCTATACGGAATCTCGTACTCTCGTATTTTTGGGCTTTGTGCTTCTGTTGTCTTGCTTTACCATTCTTGTTTTTGAAGGCTTTCGGGAACGAGTTTCTCGGCTTCCAGAATCAGTTTTGCAGAAGCTTACCTTTTCGCCGTTTCAAACAATAGTATAATTACAAAATTCATTTTCAGCTGCGATCACGCGTCCGTAGGACTGCTTGCAAAAGCGGTCGTTTCAGTTCCTTTTTGCTTGTGGTTTTTAGTGGAAATACTGGTATCTGCGAGAGAAACAGTTGGTCGTTTCTTAAGTCGACGGTGGGCTTCACTGCAGAATAGCTCTTCTTAAGGGAAAGCACGCTTTACAGGCAGTTGGTTCTCGCATGTTTTTCAGTCGCGAGAGACGTGACATATGTCGTGCGTAACGTGCGTTTGACCTAATGGTGCCTCCAAGCTATAGGACTGTGCTTTTCTACGCTCCCTGTGCCACGAGCATGGTCTCCTAGGCTACATAGCTGTACTCCTCGCCAGGAGCCATTGCCTGCGTCTGCGTGCGTGATGGCGGCGAATCGTAGATCCAAGACATTACTTCAACATTATACTCCACTTGTCAGCAAGATAAATATGTTAACTAATCGAATCGAATTGCTTAGAACCTACTCGCGACATTCTGGTATTTTGTGCACCGTACGCTATCGCCTTTGCGTACGTAAGGGATAGCGTGGTGGTTCTGCGCATGCGCAAGACGTAAACAGAGCTTAGCGCATTGCGCAGAACCACCATGCTATCTCTTGCATATACAGAGACGACATAGACGACGATATACTAAAACTCTTTTGTCTTGGCTTGGATTGTATCCATGTATCCTTGGATTGTATCCAATGTTGTGCAACATTGCACCGATTCCATCCAGTGCAATCAGGAGCGCATCTTACACCCATGTATGAAATTTCAATCAATCCATAAATTCACTTACTTCCAAACCTACCTTGGGAAAAGTGTTAAAGGGGCACTAAAATGCAAAAACAACTTGCTCTCAAATGAAAGTCCGTGTATCAGTTAGTGTAATGCAAGCAAAATTTGTTCACACAGCGCTACCGTTTAGAAGAAAGACGCAATGGAAACAGAGCACTCTTTGGCGGCGACGAATGGTATCCCCAGGAGGTAAAGATTGGCGACATCCGATTAGACAGTAGGAAAAGCGCGCCCATACCTATCGTGGACATGTGGATTTGGAACGGGTCCGATCGTAGTGTGCCGTATATGCCGGCATGATGCGCACTGCTGCCTTTTTCGATACCGATTCACTGAATTGTATCCCACAACAGTTCTCGCGAATGTTCCACTGAAAACATTGATATTCATGTCCTTCGGACAGCGACGGCAGTCCGCTTCGCAACGCGCACTATGTTTTTCACTGGGACTGGTCCATGACGTAGCACGCGCGAGCACGTGCAGCATGGACTAAAAACACCGATGCACGAGCTGAAACAACGTTCACTGCTTAGTGCCGAAGCAAGAAAGAGTCCGGTATAATTTCGATTGTAGCTCCGTAACGGAATCGAAGTTTTGAATTATTATAACAAGTACGAAATCAACATAGCGTGTAACGTAATTTTAAGTGAACTTGTTTTTGTGTTTTAGTGCCCCTTTAAAGTTGAATATACAAATCCTGTGCTCTTTGTTTGTTTATTTCACTCGCTCTTTACTTCGGCTGCTATAACTACCGTTAGACGGTGTTTGTAACTAAAGTTTCCCGTGCAGAACATCGTTCGGTTCTCGATCATCCTGCAGGACAGCCCCAAGCAAAAATCTGTTGCTTCGTGCTCTAACCCCTAAAGCAACAAGATAGTCAAAGCTGTGTTTAAACTGCAATTAGACAAGCCGAGACCCCGCCAACAAGCTTGTTCAGCAAAACCGCCATCTGGAGGGCATACGAAGCGAGAATACAGCCAAGTGAAGAATATAAAAAGAACGGCCGGGTTCTATTTGTGTAAGATAACGCACTCTCGTTTTTTTTTTCTTCTTCTTCTTCATTGCACCAAGTAATTAAAAGTCACTTATGTTACTTTCGCACAGGGAGTAGGGTCTCGAAGGGAATGTGTCGGGGATTAGAAGTTTTCTCTTTGTTTTGCTTCTTAGCTGCCTTTGCGCCAGGGAAAATGAGTCCGTTATTTAGGGGTGGAATATTACTGTGACTTTAGTCTAGTATTATTACTGTAGTGCTATACTATCTACATAGTACATTGCAATAATATATATTGTAATTATATTCTTAGCGTTAACGACTCCAGCAACGTACTGAGAAAGGGTACGCTTTGTTATACCCCAGACCTACGAGGGTGGTTCCATAAGTTTCCGGCCCGAGGTAGAAAATGCGCGCGAATTTGAAAATGCGATTAAGGACGCGTGGCGCCATCTGCTGGAGGGCCGGAGCACCACCCTCAACCCTCTCCATGCTTTTGTCGGTTGGAGAGCGGCATTTCAAACAGCCAGGGTGCACTCTTCAGTTAAAATGGAAAAAATCGAGTACCGCGCTGCGATAAAATTCTTGACAAAAGAGGGACTTTCGCCTGGAGAAATTAAAGCGGGACTAGACAACGCGTACAGAGAAGCCTCTCCGTCGTACACAACGGAAAAAGACCGGGCTATGCAGTTTCGACTGGGGCGAGAGTCCATTTGAAGATGATCCACGCGATGGTCGTCCAGTGGAAGTGGTGACACAAGAAAATTTGTCTCTTGTCGAGGAGGAAGTGCTGAGCGACAGGCGTCTGAAGGTGAAGGAAATCTCAGAAAGGCTCGGGCTTTCCAAAACAACCGTTTTTCGCATCATCGGCGAGGGCCTTCACATGAAAAAGGTCAGTGCGAGATGGGTGCCACGACTTCACTCGTCAGTTCAAAAGCAACAGCGCGTCGTCTGTGCCAAAGAGTTTTTGGAGCTCTGTCAAGAGAACGAAGAAGAAATATTGAAGTCTATTGTCACAGGGGATGAGACTATGGTGCTCTACTATGATCCCCTTTCGAAAAAGGAGTCGATGGAATGGCGCAAACCAGGAGAAGCACCCCCAAGAAAAGCCAAGGTCACACAATCCACAAAGAAGATCATGGCAACAATATTTTGGGATTGTCACGGGATCCTCCTCATCGACTTCAAAGAGAGGAACACCACAGTGAATGCGACTTATTATGCTTCCCTCCTACACCGACTGCGAGACGCCATCAAGGAAAAGAGGCGCGGCAGGTTGAGTCGAGGTGTCCGGTTGCTCCAGGACAATGCCCCTGTCCACACGGCTTCTGCTGCCAAGGCTGCACTGAAGGAGTGCGGCTTCGAAGAAATCCACCACTCACCCTACAGTCCAGACTTGGCACCGAGTGACTACTTCCTGTTCTCAAACTTGAAGAGGGATCTCAGAGGACGGAGATTTCAAAACGATAGTGAGGTGCAAGAGGCAGTTTTCCAGCATTTTGCGGACAAAACTTCGGTCTATTTTTTCAATGGTATAAGAATGCTGGTTGAATGGTGTCAAAAGTGCATCGAAGTTAAGGGTGAATATGTCGAAAAGTGATACACTTGTTTCGTCTCTATGGCTATTAAAAGTTGGTCGGGCCGGAAACTTATGGAACCACCCTCGTATATTCCGCTTTGTTTGACGCACAATTTTCATTGCGTTATGCCGTGATCGGAATACATGGAACTCGGCACGATACGAATAGTAGGGCCTTTCAGTAGTTCGGGAGGACTACACGTAAACGACATCATGGAGGAGGCTGTCAAATCAAATCAAAGGTTAATTAAATGAGTCAGTTTGGCGTTGTAGATGGCGTAGAACACACCCTTCTCAGGTGTCAGAAATGCGTTGATGCTCGAAAGGTATTAGAGTCGAGCCTCTCTCGTGAGGACTCCCGAGCCTTCGACATCGCGAAACTCTTAGGTACTCCGTCGTCCGACAAGGCGCTGAGGACACTTGAAGATTTTCAACATACAACCGGGCTTGTCGGCATCCTATGACTCGCTGAATGCGTGATGTGTGTGCCCCCAGCGATTCCGACATTTTACACTCACTTGGTCGAGACTTTTGGACTACATGTTGAACTCCATCTTCATCTCTGTTTGTCATCTCTCATCTGTTTGTACTTTCTGTGTGTATCGTACTGGGGTAGCAAGCTCGACTTCGTCGAAACTCACATCCCAATTTTTTTCTTTATCACATCGCAATCACCATCACCATAATTTAAATGAACGATCAGTAACGCGATGTCAGCCACTTCAAATGAATAAGGCGATTGCCTTGCGGGGTTTTTAGGAACCTGTCAACTTTAACTTCCTCTTGAACGATACAGCATTACGACAAAGCCGATCATGCCTCAGCATCGAAGATCTTTGTGGTGACGCACCAATTGCCTGATATCGATGCACCAATCAATCTACAATACAGAAGGATGTTTGCTTCACTGCCGACCCATTTACCATCGCCTGTTGCGGCCCCTACAGAACAGAAACCACGAAACAAAATAACAGCGGGCACACGCTGTCATAATCCTGTGGGACGTAACGTTGCGTCTATAGCAACGTCCATTTCAAAGATTGCAGACGAATCCGCCAACAGTCACAAATCACCTAACGGACAAACAACAATGTAGAGGACGCTTCGACGTGCGAGAAATCGCACCATTGAACACGTAAAAAATCGCGCGGGGCGCCCCACGGCGGCAAGCGTAGAGCGTTCACGTGATACCCCGGGGACCGATCAAAGCAGACGTACAAGTCATGCACCGCCACGCAGCGGACGAAAAGACAACTAAAACGAAAATAATCTCTCCGAGTGTTTTGGGGGGGGGGGGGGGGGACTGCGAACGCAGTGTGATCAACTTTTTCTGACACAGCCTGGACGAAAGAGTTAGTGCCTCCAGTCGCGAATTTATTTATGACGAATCGCTTAATTCCTCTCCGGTCACGTTCGTCTGCAATCTTAATGAAACGGCGAATGAAGCGGAATAATCGCAATACCAACGCTGGGATGAGGTTGAAATTTAGCGAACCGAGTGGACGGGTCACGGACGTTTCGTTGACGGATAGGGGAGGATGTTAGAAGGTTCTGCGGTGGGTATGAAAATGGAACGTGATCTTGCGAATAGGTGCGCTTTATGCGAGAGTTGCAAGATGAATGAGGGGCTACTTTTTTGTGGGTATTAGGGAAAGAGCGATGGGAATGAGTTTTGCGGTGGCCGAAAAAAGTTTCGGTAATGTGTGCGGTATCAATAGGTGTGGTTTGTATGAAAAGTGTGACGTAGAGAGCATGTTCGTTCCGTGAATCGTGTTTCTTTGCGCTGATATTATGAACGAGGCACGAGTGCGATTACCAATTCACTGGTAAAATAACAGAACGAAAGATAATGAGGGGTAAAAAATAAGCAAACAGAGGGTCCACGAGGCATATCTCTACCACAGAGCTATGAACGCGCTACTAACGTATGATGACGTCATAACGTATGCTTAGTGATGTTTTCTTGGAGGCTGTCCCCCTTTTTCTTCTTCCTGTAGATGCACTCATTCATCAGCTGTTCACTCCCACAGCCACTTTCTCTGTTGATGATGATGATGATGATGGTAGAAAGAAAAAATATGGAGATGTGAGCCCGCTCGCCGCCGGCTTTCTTTGTGTTTGTCGCGATTCATATACGTTCTTTAGCTGGGGTACTGTCTCCTACGGGGCGCACCCTACTTAACCCTCGTCCAATCGCATCCGACCTGTCCTCCTCGTCCACTTCTCCCCATCTCGGTGGGAATTCGCTGTCCTCAAGGACAATCGATCCTTCGTCCGTTTGATTCGAAGTCACACCTTCAAGCAACAAGTTTATTTGAATAATAAACAACGAGATGCACAAACATTACACTACATTAAGACATGAGACTACATTACATGAAGACTACAAAGCTATCAGAACGCAGTGCTGATGCATACACTACATTTCGGTTAGCGAGGTCTCGTTTTCAATCACCTGAAAAAGAACTTAACGTTAAGCGTCACTCAGTAGTCCAGTTTATCGGTCACTTGATTGACCAGTATAGCAATTGGTCAACTCAAAGAAAAGTGAACATGCCATAACTGCAAGCAAAGTCTGAAGATTTGCTCTGGTTTTTGGAATTGCTTGTCTCGAAATCATACGGTAGGCGTTCACGTTGGAGTCCCACCTCGAGGCCCTTGAAGAACCTTTGAACTACACTGGACCCGTAATCAAGAGGTGCGGGTTGGATTGCCGCCACTGTCTGGCCTTTCCGGCGACTGACATATTTTGATGTATATGCTACTCTGTGCCATTTTTTGAGTGTCCGAATATAACCTGCATTACTTTTATCTTATTTATTTAATTATTAGTGCGTTAGCATTAGGAATGTTAAAATGGGAAAAGCTGTATGTATGTATGGGGCTATGTGTGTGTGTGTGTGTGTCCGTGTGTGAGATGGTGAAGCCTCATTGAGGCAGAGGTATAAGTGAACATTTAAAAGGGATATAAGAGGGTAAATGGAGGCAAATGATTTGAAATTGAAGTAGTCGAACGTAATTAAGATTAAGAGGTAAGAGTAACGTAACTAAAGCAAGAAATTTGAGTTTAAAGGTAATGAATGTAAGATATGTGTAATTAAGAGAAAGATGAAATCAAATTAAAGATTACCGAAAGTAATTAAATGTGACTAAAGATAATTAACGTCCATTAAAGAGGAATTGAGAGTAATTAAGGCAAGTAAAAGTAATTAAAGGGAACTAAATGAAATTCAAGGTTACCTCAGCTTTACTGCGCTTACCGTCGGTAATTAAAGGGTAATTGAAAGTAATTGAGGCGAATTATCGGTTAATTAAATGACCTTACTTATAGTAATCGAAAATGTCGAACCAGAAGTCAGGTTAGACCAGAAGTGGAGAATCAGAAATCAAGTCCGACCGAAAGTGGTATCGGAAGTCAAGCATAGATGGGAAATGAACAACCGGAAGTGGATGCCCGGAAGCCAAGTATGGACTGGAAAAGGCGTTTAATGCTAGCGCGTTTCTCTCGCATTTACCTCTAAATCGCCACTGAATTTATTTGACCCTTGTAGCTATAGGCACATAATTATGGTGGACTTTCGCAGACAAGTGACAAGAAGGGCCACCTAGCGGTTACAACGGGCTTACAAATGAGTTACAACACGGCGTCATTAGCCATGTCGCAAAACAAAAATATTGCTGAAGACTGGGAGGTGGTGGGTTCAGATCCTACTACCGGCTTTTTCCTGTGTTTTCCGACAGACTTTTCAGACGAATGTTGGCACAGTTCTTCCTGGAGTCTGTCCAGGACGCGTAATAACCCGGCCCCTGTCCCCCACTCCATCCTGATGTCCTCTCTCCATCTGTACACGTCTGTACGCCGCTCATAGCCACAGTTGCTTCGCGGCGCTAACACGGGATTAAACAAGAGGAAACCTACCCTTAAAATGGTCTTGAAAATAGCCCTAACCTGAAATGGTTTCCGGTATAGTTGGTCGGGAAGGTGACAAACCTCTGCTTTTATATTCCTTGCAGTCGCTACTAAGGGAATCCCTGCTGGTTTCTTTTCGTCCGCTTACTAATATGCTTAAATTCAGTAAAATTCTTAAAAATAAACAATTCCCTTAGAAGTCGGCCCAGGACGCACATTCCCCAAGGGCGTTAGTCGTGACTTTGCCCACCCTCTGTGCGAGCCCTTTCACGACCACCGCCGCTTAAATTAAGCAAGTTGTCTCGCCTGATCTGAGGTCGGCAAGATTGACTCGTGTGACATCGTTACTGAGAGCCCTCGCCGCGTGCCACTCTACTCCGACGAACCGCGATGCCGTTTCCTCTACCCACAAGTACTACCTCCGAGAAAGAAAAAAAGAAAAGAAAAAAAAAACAGGAAAAAAAAAAAAAAACAAGAACGACGTGTATCCCATTTTAAGCACCAACATTCTCCAAGGATCGAACCTTTCTAAGTCCCCCTAACTGTGCGCACCTTCCGACTTCGGGAATTTCCACCGCATTATCGCGGTATTTCGCTTCTGTCAGCCGCAGAAACTTTGCACTTCATGAACTGCCTGTTGTGCCACATGGAGTTGACGGTGAAGTTCGCACACTCAACCGTCACGGCGAACCTCCTCCGACGCTGGCTCACTCTGGTGGGAAGAGAAAAAAAAGTGGGGGCGTGCGTGATCCCATCGCACGTGTCGGCGCCATCCTGCGAGCAGTGCACACCGTTCCATCGGAGCTCAGAGCCCGGGAACACTGTTCAGCCCCTCCCTTTCGCTGTATTCATTCTCTGGTGTCATAAACGGCGCTCTCGGGACTCTGATGTGTTTCCGGACGGGACTCACAGCGAGAAAGAAAGGAAAATACGAGAAGCTTTGAGAACAGAGAGTGGAATGAAGACTGTCTAGACTGTGAGCGTCAAAACGTACCAAGGTTCTCCACTTTTGATGGAGCACGTCCATTCTTATCCCTTGAGGGTGGTGGGTGGGTGATTCTATTAGGGGAAGCGTTAGTTTAACCCGTGGCTATTCTCCTCCATACAGTTGGATCGTGCATTTACTTTCGTCCATCTGACTGTTCTTTGGCCTTTGCTAGAACCTCGGGGAAATAACTTGTCTTGAGGGACAATGCACCGTAGCTGTGAATATTGTGCCACAGAAATCATTGCGTCCTTGTCCTAGAGCAGAACTGGCAGACTCGAGATCAATATGGTGGCATGTTGGCCACTCACGGAACTACGTTTATTCTTTGGAATTGGGGCTGAAAGACACCTGGCAAAAATGGGCGCAATCCCCATCCCAAACGTTACGGGGTGTTGAGCTTGTTCTCAAGAACTAAGAGTTGCAAATATTTCCTCAGTGAGTCGTGCTACATATTTCGCATTCCTTCTCTGAACCGTACAGCTGATTTGCGCAGCTTACCGGCGCGAAAAGTCCAAAAGCTCCATCTTGTGTAAGCATCACGCCTTCCCCCAAAGTCGTCGGTGTATAGGAATCTTTCCGCGTTATATCGAAGCTGAGTACCGAGATCGCGGGCTGCCTATACAGTCGAGCCAACTTATAACGAACTTCACTGTCGCTCGGTATTTCTTCGTTATATCCGAGCCCAGTATTAAGTGAGCCTTCCATAGTGAAGCCAGGAAACGTCAGAATTTACATCTATGTGAGTTTATTTTGAGAAAAAATCAGTGATACGGGCTTGCGCGGTTATATAGATTCTTACCCGATCATAATACACAGATTGCTATCCTTGTTTTGATTATGACCATGTTCGAAAATAATCCAGGCACAATTGGACAGAAAAAGCATGCCCTGCGTTGAACATTGTCCCGAAGCATGTTCGGTGGAGACTCGTACTCGACTTTACACTGAAAACAGAATACAGAATCTCTCATTTATCATTGACAACGTTACTACACAATTTCAGCAGGCAGACTCCGCAACCAACTATTCATGGGCGTACATATCAGTTTCCTGTACATGCGAGAATAACTGCTGCAAGCGCTAAATTGAAATCAGCAACTCTTTCTGAAGTGCCCTTAAATGTTGTTGAAAGCGTTTTAATGTTCTGTGAAATTGTCTCTGCATTATTTTTTGCGTTGTTACTATGGTGGTTACACAGCTCTAGCGTACCACAAACACTGTCTGGCGATCACGTGGTGTTGGCAATGTCGCGTGGCCATATAAAGCCATGGACGGACCTACGCTGTGGTTCGCAGAATGAAGTCGACGCTTTAGAAGAATACTTAGGCACTTCTTTACGGTAAATTATTCTTTTGGCAACACATGGCTACAACAGTACGTTCCAGGGCAGGCTCATACATATAGGCTACACAGAGTTCGAAAACACCGACAAAGTCGTTACACCACCTTGCACATTCAACCAGGCCATAATCATCGGCATATTTTCTGCTTAAATCCCTGGGGCTTTTCAAAACTTAACACCCTCCATCCAACTCCTAACGTTTCTCCTAACTGTTTCTTACAAAACTTTCCCCCACATCATCGATCTCATCACCCTCTTTTATATCTATATTCTTTTGCTCCTTATCCCTGGATTTTCCCGGGCGATGCTCCATCGGTTGCTTTTGCTTCCCCCCCACCTCCTTAATTTCCCTAATCCGCGCTATCTTCCTGTCTGTCGCCGTGATCTGATTATATAGATATATCCCCTCCGCCCTCGGCGCGCAAGACGAACGACGGATTTAGCGTCTTGGATTGCATCGTACGGGACGAAATATGATTTTCAGTTAGGGGGCGCTACCAGACGGCCCTGTTTTTGCTCGATGCATTCGTATATGCACGTAAAACACAATGCGCGAAAAAGAGGTATCAATTTTAAACTCGTCTATCAGGCTGAATTGGAGAATCCGATGCGCTTATTTTCCACCAGGGGAAGCTGCAAAGAGGTGGCGCAGGGGGCGCCTTGATCGTTCGCGCAACGGGTTTCGAATTACGGACAATTTATCATTCGATACCCCTGCTTCCTGTAGTTTCGGATTCGGCATTTGTTTGTTTTATTTTCTCTCGCATTTGCAGAATAGTTTCGTCGAAAGACAGGTGGTTATTTCGTTGCTTATCGCTCTTCCTCGAGGTATGGGGATGCAAGGGGGAGAAATGGAATGAGGAGGAGTGAGACGAAAATTGCAGCGTTACGCAATCTTCTTTCGCCTATAGCTCTTGGATCCCTCGCTTTTCGTCCGTTTTGGAGAACAACCGGGATTTCTGTTTTAATTTGACTCTTCTTGACTTTATCTCGACTTTAACTGGTTCCGAAAACCTCCTCCTTCGGAAAATGATGGGTCCAGAGCGAGAGTTTCTGTTTCACGAAGGCGCTTTAGATGACATCGTCTGCTCCGTCTTTGTTCTGCGTAAGATAATAGCAGAACGCTTCGTTTCGAATTTAGTCGTCTGCTTCGAAGCGTTTGCTTTTTTCGCCGCTGCGTGCCGCTGCTCGTTTTGTTTTTGTCACTGCCTTTCGTGTCACTGTGAATGGGGTGTGTTCAACTGAAAGCTGGTTTCAGTACTCCGGACGCACATCGTAGAATTCCACGAGTTGGGCGTTTTTGAAAAGTTAGACTGAGAAGGTCTCATGTTCACGTTAATGTATAGGAACGCCAAAGCAAAGAGTGACAGGGAGATGAGAAAACCTGCCTCACTCTAACCCGCGTTTTTGTGCTTTCCTTCTGTCTGCCGGTGTGATATCAAGCGGTATTTGAACGCTAATTAACGATTTCGGGTCTGCGAATAAGAAGGTAGGCATAGAGAAATTTCATTCCATTACATTCATTAACATTTTCCTCCTTTGGTCTTGTCGTGAACGAAAATACCCAAGGTTGCCAGTCTGCCTCCTGTGACAGAGAGACAGTGACTTTGCACATATGTATGCGAGAGAAGCTACTGAACGGGGAACCAGGCGGAAGGTTGACAGCCACGGTGTTGTATTTTACGTAGCCTAGACGCAATATGGTGTGATACCATTCGCCTCGAATTTTAATGTTGCTTCTTCTCATTTCAAAAACACGCCGCAGGGATATTCGAGAAAGCGTCGTCTCACATCTTGACACGCGAAGCGGAATGTCAGAAAAACGTTAGAAATCTCCAGCAACCTGTCTCAGCTACGTCGATTGAAGCATCCACGCTGCTCCAATCCATTGACGTCTCTGAAATGGTCGTCAAACCATCGAATTTCAAACCTTCTCCGATCCATTCAGATAAGGGCTGAAAAAATCCCAAGGAATATTTATGTTTTAACTTTTTTATGAATCGCTCCGCATAACAGTTCGGCTCCTTTCAGATCCCCTTTTCCATATTTTTTTTTCTTCGCACAATTGAAATCGGAAGAGACTACGCACAAGGGGCTGCAACTTTCTCGTCACTGTCAGGGCTTGATTGACGTGAACGGGCGATTTCGGACGGACGTCTCTTTCGGAAAGTGGCTTATTTTGACGCCACTAAGGGACGTTGGCCTGGCACTTTACGTGGAGTGCTGTACTTTCAATTATGCCTCCTTCTATTTCGCTGTTTGCTTATTCATTGATTTACGTCGCCGATCGGGTCTGAAACTTCCGCCGTGCACGTTGCCAGCGATGGGGAGTTCTTGGCGAGCTTCGATTTCTGCGTAAGCTGATGTTGTTTCCTGCGTAATAAATTTGCAACTCGCGTAAATTCTTAATCGGGCGCTGCGTTTCGTGGAATACCGCGACTCGTGTTCAACAGTTGAACTACAAATTACAGATTTCGTAGTGAAATTAAAAAAAAAAAAGAAGAAGAAGAAAGAAACGATGCAGGAGGGGAAGGACGTAACGTTTTACTGAGGCAAGGTTGAAAAAACGGGAGTTATGTCCAGACAAGTCACAGACGGTTTGTAACCAGCAAATATTGTTTTGAGACTTTGTCGGGGTGCACGCCAACTTCTAGAATTTAGTATTATTTTATGATTTGTCTAGGAAACGGTTGATATTGCTCGTCAGCAGCTTGGTAATTGGGCTTATGTGAGCGACAGCGTCATCACCATCACCTCCGCAGGCCCATCATCCTCTCCATCGTGGCAGCAGTGCTTAAAAGCGACGAGCGCCACGCGCGGAGTTTGATTGAATATCGTCGAGGAATGAACACCGTCTACGAACCCTCAATTTTCCCCTTCCATGTCCCCCACGCCTTCCTGCTGTCCTCTCTCCTTCTGTCCAAATCTGTACGCCGCTCATAGACACAGTTGCTTCGCGGCGCTAACCTAAAAAAAGAAGAAAAAGAACACTCAATTCGGCCCATTACAAAATTAAAGCCCTAATAAACCTTTCTCTTGCCTTCCTTAAACTCGCCTGCTGATTCGATCCTTCGTCTTAACGTCTGGTCTGGCTAAATGGGGACGCCAGCAGGGCCACCGCTTCTACTATCAACGGCCCGCCGGGCTACCTCGTCTTCCCGTTTATGCCTAGCACTGAATGAATTTCCGCGGTTCTCAAATGTCATGTAAGGAGTTAGAACTGCCCCGTATCAGAATACTTTCTTCGTAGACGACAAAAGATGGCGTTGAGATTGCATGTTTCCCTCATCCTACGAGAGAGGACAACCACTACCACATTACCACTGAACAGTTAATGTACTCCTCTCGATAAACTGCGTTGCAGGAACTACTACTCTAACATCTGTGTAAACTTGTTCAAGCTTGTTTACTTAGCACAAATAAATTTTTGAGCTTAAGGAATTTCACTCAATGTACATTGACGACCATTTTGCTATAAAACCATTGATTCGACAACTGTCTGGTTTGACCTCGGCAGGGATAATGCAGTTTGCACGAGGATGAACACCTGCTACGGCTTCTTAAGTCAGTCGGTCCTAGTCCGCACTACGTGAAAAGGAATCGCACTGCATTATCCATGGAATCGAAGCAGTATACTTCAGGTGTTATACAATATATTTTTTACACCTAAAGAGTGTAAATGTTTCATTCCCTGGTGCACACTTTCGTAGTGTAAGGGTAATTTATAAGAGCATCGTAGGGGTACGTGCAAGGTCCTTGGTGCAAGGGCGAACAGGAACATTTGATACAGACCCCTTGTTGATGTTGCATCCAAGAAAAAGCACAATTTTAAGGCGAATATTCTACAGAAAATACCATTTGAGCAGGTGTATTCCATTTTAAACACTGTTTCGGATGGGTTTGTTGCACTGTCATTGCACCTTTCAGGTTAGCCTGCGGAATAGAAACGAGTGTTTCTTTACAAAAACACCCCATTTTACATGCTGAAGGGTGCAAAAAATTTAGTGCGCACATTCGCGACATTTTTCAAAGGACTAATCTGATCTCAGCCAGCGCCACCCAGATACCGAAACCCTGCTTACTGCCTCCTCTCTCCCCCTCGCCACGTGTGAATATGAAGTCTGGATGTCGTCAGTGCTTCAGCAGATCGCTGCAGACGGTTCCAAACGCAGGCCTCATCTGGCTACCAATGGCTTCCCATGCAGCTTACGGTGGCTCGTCTCGATAGCTACGGCCGCCGAAAGCATGGTCGTGATTGGAGGGCTTTTTGAAGGCACCGTAAAGCAGCAGAGAGGTAGTTCCGCAGAGTGTCGGCACGGTTCCCCTAGAAGTCGGCCCAGGACGCACATTTCCCCAGAGCGTCAGTCGTGACGTTGCCCACATACGTGAGGCCGACAGCGGCAAGCCCCTTCACCATCACCACCACCACCACCACCACCACCACCACCACCACCAGAGAGGTAGTTTATGTTGACGGCGTAGTTGAACAGCTTGTTGCTTGTAAACCTAGAGCATCAAGTTAGAAATGTGGCAGAGAACCCTTAGTACTTTTAATGAGGGAAGAATAACGGACGTATTTCCGTTACAGTTTCCATTTTCGTTATTGCTATATTTTCGTTTCCGTTATCCGTTTCTGATGCCAGCTTTTAATTTCGTTTCCGTTACGTTACCGTTACTGTTTCCGGTAATGAAACGGCTGTTGCAGAGCTGCGGGACGACAGCCCGTCCAGCTCTATCAGCGCCCTGTTTTGCCCAAGTGCTGCTTCAGTGTCACGCGTACACACTACACGAGTAATTTTACGTCGTTGGGATGCGCACATCTTGCAACATTTTTAAAGAAGTGTGGAAACATGGCTTCGGTCAGTCTACTGTCTTCGCTGATTCCGAGTCCAGCAACCCAAGATGGGCGTAACCTTCATCCAATGTCGCATGCATGGGCGGACGCTCTCAGTAGTAAACAATACTGCCGTAGCCACGGCGAAATGAAGAAAACAAGAAAAAAAAATAATATGCTGTCATTTAGTGGCGTAGCCAGACCTCCAAGGTGTGTGTGTGTGTGGGGGGGGGGGGGGGGGGGCTCGATACAAAAACTCGCCCCCCCCCCTTCGATCCTGGGTCCACACACATGGATTCACACACATACTTGTGCACACCGCAGACTGCGGTTGAAAAAAAATGTTTTTACCTCTTTACGGTTTTACTTCTTCACGGTCTTTATACTAGTGAGTTTTAGTATACCGTTCATAAGGTTATCGTGCCTATCGGAACCAATCGCAGTGGTACGTGACTCACAATCTTATCCACTGATTGGTTCCGGTTGATACGGTTCGACGCAAGCCACGTTATCAACGGTCTGCTAAAACTCTCTACTACCTCTATACGGTATACGGTACCTCTAAACGGTACCGAATGATTTGATTTTTCTACCACTATACAGTGCCTTGGACAACGTCACGTCGTTTAAGCGATCAGGCCTTTTTTGTCTGGATGCCGTTGGCTAAGTAAGGGGTTGCAAACGTCACACACGAACTTTCTTCGCAACTTCGATGGCAACCTTTCACTCCAGTACGCAACGCTATGTGTGCGGAGCAACCGTTCTCGATCCATCGCGGAGAAGATCCACCCACGTGCCTTTGCATTGCTTTTCCTTTTGTTGGTCCTCGAACCAATTATGTGGCTGCAATCCATAACAGAGGCCTCGCATTGTTCGCCTGTCAAAGAGGCGACGTGACAGACGCAGCTGCAACCATTCGCACACCGATGCCAATAAAAGTAGTGGATTTCTTATTTTGCCATCGGCCGAATCAGGAAGAAAGAAGCAAAAGAGCTAATCGCGGCCGGAAGACGGATTCTCGGAGTGTACTTTATCGCGGCCGTAATAAGGTGCCTTCCAAAGATGGATAAGTGAGCAAGCTCTGTTTCTGGAGGGTGCACTTCGTGAGCGGCGTTATCGCCTTAGTCTGCCCGATATAAATATTTGAAAATGAATGAACTCTTCAAACACTTGGTAAACGCTTTTAAGGAGAAGTATTAAAGACGGGAAGACCGAACTTTAGCATACCGCCCCCCACGTTCTTAAAACAGAACTTGGAAAACGAACACACTGAAGGCCAATCTTTGCAGAGAATGATACGTTTATCACACTCGCTTTGTGGAGAGCGCGGGGCATACGCCTTTTTGTGACAATTAACATGACTGCATTGATGTCACAAAAAGGTGTACATTTCCCGTTTTCAACCAATAAGAGTAGAGTACGATGTCATTCTGGATGGTGGTTGGCTCGGAGCGCTTTACGTGGTGAAGTTTTACTTTAACTGTGTAAGGATAATCAGTTAACTTCCGCAGTTTCCTAGTTTCGAAAGCCCCACAATGCAAAACGTTCGAAATATGTGGATCTCTCCCATTTTCAGCGAATCAAAAGACAAAACGCCATCACTCTGAATGACAGTTGGCTCCGGATGGTGTTATGTGGTGAAGTTCTCTTTCAACAGTGCATACTGCGAATGCTTTAAAACTGTGCGAACTGCAGACTCAGCGGCGGAAAGTCTGCTCCAGCCAAATGATTTTCGGACAACTCTCACATATTCCAATATTTCACAGAAGTCTCCTTCAAGTTTCCTGCGGTTGTCGCTCTCCTCGAGTGATTTGCGAGGATTCCTTCCGACTTGTTCAGTTCTCTTGAACCGCAGGGTTCAGAAAAGTGTCGTTGCGTTTCCCGAAGGGGGAGAGAGAGAGAGAGTTATTCTGTCGAGTGCAGTATAGGCATGCGATGTGCAGCCGACCGCTTTCAGACTCGTCCTGTCTTGTAATGTCTTCTGCGAGCAGATGTTTCCGAAAGCGAGTCCCATATACTACATCACTCGAGAACGGGTTCAAAGTTGTGCGCGGAAGAATGTGCTGGGATGTGCTGCCGTCATAAGTTTACAGTTAGTTCGAGAGTTTGAAAATTATCATCGAAGAAGGAAAGCATATTGACGGGATCGTTTCGTACAAGTGTGTGTTGGTCAAAGGAAGAGAAGGTTGATTGAGGATGATGATTCGAAGAAGGTTCTACCTCACATTTAACTGTTTGAAGCCACCTTGTACTCAGTTGTTTTGTGGTTCTGGTGTATTCTGTGGTACTGTGTTGCTCCTTCCCAAAATACTTTTACGGAGTGTTGTAAATGCTTAAGAACTCAGGGTGGATGACTGTCTGTGCAGCAAGTCTACTCACCTAACGTGTGCCGACAACACTCCCTGCAAAAAAAGAAAAGAAAACACACATGCACACACACAAAAAGCTCTCTCCAGGTGTAGTTTTAGAAAATATTGCCTAGTTACAAAACCTTTTACTCCGCGGAAACATGCTAGCGTCGTTGCCGACGGCTCACTGTAATACCGCACGCCATATCAGCCGTTCAACGAAGCTAGGTTGCAAATCCTCGCTTACGTTGCATTGGGCGAAAGCTGCATTAGTCGCAATACCGTGAGCTAGAACCATTAGGAAAGATTCATACTGTGAGCACAGTTCTCCTGTTGGTGGTGGCGGCGTGCTATTTCCGAGTGATCTGCCTGCCGGCATGTTAATCGGGGCGATCGTGCGTCCTGGGCCGACTTCACAGGGAACTGTTCTGATATTTGTCTTAAAGCGTCTGCGGAAAAACCCATGGAAAACACCCAAACAGCACAGCCGGCTCCCGGATTTATAACCCGGGTCCCGTCCCAGTCTCGGCGTGGAATGCTATCACTGTACCCAGCATGCCATGGGAGGTGGTTGCCCAGTTGATCCCTGGCAGGTTGTCTAGCTTCTCCTCGGTTGTATGCTTAACTTTGGACTTCCATTTGCTCCTTTTCTCCCACGAGGTGGGTTCAGCCAACACCACCTAGCAGGGCCGGCGATAGGGGTTGGCGAGTAAGGCGGCCGCCTTAGGCCCCGCGCTTGCATAGGCCCCGCGCACGAAGCACCCAAAAAGGGAATAACTTTGTTGTTTTTTTAGTATCAAGTATGCACTTAATCGCACGCAAATGAGAGAAGAATGTGTTATGTGCCATTCCGTCATATATGATGAGAAAAAGTCCCACTTTTAAGAAAAATCCGCCAACCCAGCAAGCTATACCGAGGATTTAGCCCCCCTTCTCTCCTGCTGCCATTTCCCCAACCGCTAAAATCTCCCAGTGTGAAAATCTTACGATTTCTTATCTTTTCATTACTGCTGGTGTGAAACATGCCCCCCGATGTGCCTTTGCCTCAGGCCCCGCACACCCCTAGCACCGGTCCTGCCACCTAGATACAGAAAGCCTGCTTACTCGTCGGCGTGACGTAACAACTAAGAGTCAGCCCATGAGCCTCTACCGAAGAGACGTCACCGTGACGTAATCATGACGTTGGTAGACATAGTGAAACCGAAACAGTGCGGACTGAGAACACCACCGTGTCACAAAGCCGTATTCCTTCACGGGTCGCTTCTTTGTATTAGCGGTATACACAAATGAGTGGCTTTGGTGTCTTCATTCGCGTTCCCGGTCCACCGCGGAAAGAAAAGCTACCCAAGGGTTTGTTACGTCATCTCGAAGGTCAACGTAGTAATCCTGTGCGGAATGTGGTTTGTTATTACGACTTAGTTCGCGCTTCCTTTGTATAGAGACACCACGTACACTCCGAGAGAAACTCGTGCCCTTCATGCTCCTCAAGATAGAAAAGCGTGGTGGCCATCTTTAGAAAGGGCTACCGAAAGGATTTTTTTTTTTTTTTTTTTTTTGATTGCGTGTTAGCGTCGCGAAGCAACTGTGGCTATGAGCGACGTACAGATGTGGACAGACGGAGAGAGGACAGCAGGAAGGAGTGGGGGACAGGGGGATTAGTATGCGTCCTGGGCCGACTTCAGGGGGAACTGTGCCGACATTCGTCTGGAAAGTCTTCGGAAAACCCAGGGAAAACCTCAGACAGCACAGCCGGCGGTAGGAACTACCGAAAAGATAATGTGACCAGTAGAATGGAGCAGAACAAGGCCATACAACTACTAATATGCAAGGAATTTCATAAAATCCAGCACACGGCAGACGTTCTGGTAACCCGTCCCAATTATTTGTTTCCCGTTTGAAAAATCCAGAATGAGACTCACATGGTTCCTATATCAGTTTGTATGGCTCCCATACAGATTCGCATGGGTCCTATATTAATATATATGGACCGCTACGAAGTCATATGTAGGCAATGTGGCATTTTTATGGGTGCCGTACGGAGTCATATGGAGTCAACATGACACTTATATGGGCCTCGTATGAAGTGATATGGGACCGTATACCATATATCTTTTACCCATATGAAGTGATAGGGCAGCAATATGGGTGCCGTACGACTTCGTATGGAACAGCAATAGTACACACATGGGGCCGTATGATGCACGTTAGGATTGTATGGGCGACATAGTAATCACATATGGCACATAACTTGAAACGTTGATTCTGCTACATAGTTATGATTACGATATGCCAAACTCATTTTCGAAATGGGCCACTTCATTGCGTCACCCACTTACCTCATAAAAATGGGTTGTGCGAACAAAACTTGCGTCACTGCCCTCGAGGAATGTCCAGATAATTAAACTCACCGTTCCTGTGATAGGGGCAGAAGAGTGACGGACGAACGGAAACGATGCAGAAAGAAGATACACGTTCCGAACGATACGTGAGGTGACACACATGACTATATTCCTTGATTAGATTTATCACGGTCATTGATAAAGCACGTCCCATCACAGTTCCCTCTAAAGCCGGCCCAGGACGCACCATCCGAGCAACATGCAGAATGGCTCGGAAATAGCTCATCACCACCACCACCACCACCACCACCACCACCACCGTGGTGTAACACGTGGTGGTAACACGTGGTAACACGGAGGTAAGCGCCCGGAGGTACCTCCAGGCGCTTACCTCCGCTGCAACGTCGAAGCTCGCCAGCTAAATCAAGCGGAATTGATTGTACTCCAAATGCAAAAGGAAGAAAAAAAGAAAAAGAAAACAACAACAAAACTTATTTCTCCCTGTGTGTGTGCGGGCGCCTAAGTTCGTCTCAATAATCCAATTCAATTCGATTTATTGCAAACTAAGGAAAACGCCATCAATCCGGAAAAGAAAAAAAAACATAGAAAAGAGAGATCGAACGCCATCAAACACCAAGAGAAAAATACGCACATAAAACAGAGGGTTGATTTCCACATCAATGATTTTGCCAAGAAAAGAGGAGAACAGCAAACCGCAGACTATGCTAGAAAAGACAGGCCACTCATGAAGCATATGACCACAATGGTAACTAGACCTCGCCACCCTAAGCGCGCTGCTGCTGCTGGAGCAGACGGTCTAGTGTAGAGTCGGGCAAGCATCTCCATGTTTTTATTTTTAAACGAAACAGCCATAACCCGGATGTAAACTGATATAGCCTGCTTTCTACACATGGATATAAGGAAAATCTGAAAGTTGATTAGTATAATAATAGTAATGGTAATGTTATTATACATAATAAGAATAACATAAAGCAACACATAATTAATAATTAATATTAATAATATTTTATTAATAATAAAGGCAGTTTGCCAACTAGTATTGAAATACTGGACGAAGGATTCACAAAAAATGAACATGAAAAAAAAAAAGAACCGTGCCACAGTCTTTGCATCGTGAAAGTCAAAAGAATGCCCTGTTTCTAGCACGTGGTCGACAAGTTCTGTTCCCGCACAGAACTTGTCGAGCACGTGCTAGAAACAGTCACACAAGCAATACCGTCCCCGCTGCTGCTGCGGTAGACGAGAAGCTAACATAAGCTAAGCTTACGCGCCATCTTCACATGCCATGACATGTGAACCGGCAAACGCCGCTACCACTTTTTCTCTGAGGCACGTGACGCCAACGTCACAGCCAGCGTGGTTCTCCGAAACGTCGAGTCCGCATCGCGCGCCTTTTCCTCGTTTCTGCGCTTCATCTTGCGTCAAGAGAGAGAAATGTTTTCGACGATGCGACTCATCATCACGAAATTGAGCCCTTAAAGTGCCACCACGGTCTAGATCTCGTGTCTTCAGAATCCTACCAAATTTTTGTTACTGCAATGTTTTTGTCTCATTTTACATTCCTGAAAATTATTTTGGCTCCACGTGACGCGAAAGCAAGAGCAAAGTAATTTTTTCGTTGAGAACTGTGACGTCATGTTAGGCTCCGACGGAGCGCAGGGCTCTCTTCTGGCAACGTTGTTGCCCTTCGCGTTTTCCGGGGGGGGGGGGGGGGGGGGCTCGCGTTTTGCACTCCGTTAGCGGAGCCCCACGTGACATATCCTCCGACTAAGTGTATCGTGGCCATACTGAGCCTGAAGTCTTCTGTGAGTTTCAGATGATTTTACGCCTTCATTCACGAGAAACTTCATCACAATTCGCTGTTCAATGTGAGCGCTCACCTCGTTGTCGGCCATCTTGTCCAGCACGTGTCTTCTGTTTTGCAAAAACTTTGGACCATCACGTAGTGAACGCGGAGGCCTGTCGCCTCTGAAAATGACGAAAAAGAAGTAGCGCGAGCCATTTATACACTCAGGAGACAGAAAGTCCCGGTTAGACTTGAACGCCCCTCGTACAATGCGGAGGACATTGCTTGTTTTTGCAAATGTATGCACCGGAATGACGCAAACACGTGATATGAACTAATAGTTCTGCATTGTGTGGAATTAGCTGGGCGACCCGGCCGAGCCCGACTCTCGGAAACATGTTTGTCGGGCCGGGCCGGGCCTGGGCCGCAGTGCTGGAGTATTTTGTCGGCCCGGCCCGGAGCACAAAGTCGATAAGAAGCCTGGCCCGCGGGCCAGTGCAGGGCTCTAATGTTAACGCCGCATGATGCAATTCATGTAGAAAACAGATTTCCTGTAGGCAACCCAAAAACCACATTTTATGCAGATGTTCAGTTGGTAATTCTATGGCAGTATAGTGCACTATAGATAAGGAGGCAGAGTACCAATGGACAGGGGAGGGGCATAGAGGCTCCAAAAATTAAATTTACGAAAACGGAAAATTATAGCAGTGCTCAAAATGCACCTTGTTTGGAGATATGGTGTTTGAGTAAAAGACAAACACCACAAGACCACCTATAAGGAAACTGGAAAAATTCGATTTCAGTACAAGAACCTTTGGAAATGGACATTATTGCGGGCAGAACTCTCTTAACCACAGCTGCTGGTGCCTCCGTCAAGTACAAGTTACGGGATAAAGGTACTCAAAATTAATGTTAACCTTACTTATTTTACGAAGCAATAATATGCAGTAATTAGTTACACTAAAAGTAACTAATTACAGCAACTTAATTCCTCCTCATTAATTACTTCGCAGCTTTGCCTCTACACCCACATTCCAGAAAAAAAAAAAATATTTTTCCGTACGTTAACGCTACCATGTGCCTAACTCTGACACAATTTCCCACACGGTTCCCATTTCTGCATTTCTCACAGTTTTCGATGGCGCCATCCTCCTTTTTTCTCTACTTTTTCATCCGTTCTCTCTTGCGCCTCTCACCTTCCGTTTCCATCCGAACGCTAGCTCTTCCTTTCCTATTCGCTATCCTCCTCCTTTCCCATTTCTCCCTATGTATTATAGGCGTTTTCCTCGCCCAAAAAATGCCTTTCCGTTCGCGTGTAATTGAATTTTCCCTCCGTTCATGGTTTGCGGGCTCACGATTTCCAAATGGCACTTGTGCTCGCGAAGTCTCTTGCGTAACTGTACATAAACATGGCCGCTCTTCTTCGCTTCCAATAAAAGTCGTTCTGCGCTCCGGCGTTGTGTGCACTTTATTAGGCGACGTCGGGGAGTGCGAGTCAGTAAATCTTGGAAGTTTTGGCAAGCCATAAAGCTGTGTGCGTCTGCATATATTTATGCCCGCGTGCGCGCGTGGATATGCACCCTTGCGCAAAAGCATTCTGAGATTGGACGAGGAAGAGGGGGACACAAAAAGAGGAAGGAGAGTTAGTATATCAGAGCCAAGTGTGTCTGTGCTCGAAGCTGGAGTTGGCAGGAAACCCGCTACGGATGTTTATGCACTGCGATCGCTTGCGAGCTGCGGTAAAGTCGGATGCATGCAAGCGCCAGTGATGGGGACCCTGACGGAAGTTCTCGGAACTACTGGAGCGGCGAAGTTTTTGGCGTGTTATTTCATATTTATTTTATTTTATTTTTGCTCGTACGTCGAGATTGGGTTAGATAGGTTGTAAAGTGTCGCATATAGGGTTTAAAGTGACGGGAATTTAGCGGTCGGAGGCATGGTTGTAGAAGTGGTTGCTTCCCACCTTCTCTGTCTCAGTGAAGCCGTACTGGGTGGTTAACGGGAGGCATGCCTGTCAAAAGGGCTTCTCAATGCATGTGAATAAACCTTATGATTGCGAGTCTTGTGGTGCTAAATTGTACGGGAGTAGGGGATTGGACTCTCGATCGTGCGTTTTGGGATTTACTCCCACTTGTACGTTGTATGAAACATGACGTTTTCTTTGAGATACGAAATGGATGTACTGACTGGCACACGCAGTAAAGATGTGCTGTTGCCCGTTTACATTTATGAAACTTTGGGAAACGGTGCTGCGCGTACGTTGTTACAATGGGAGGCTTTAGTTAAGGTAGTCGGTACATAATAATAATAATAATAAAACGCAGTCACGAGACACCAGACAAATGAAAAAACAGCAAGCAGGGACGGGACGAACTGCGAACTCACAACTAACTTTGATACGTTTACATACACCGCAAGTGTGTGCGCAAAAATAACATAGAAGTAAAATGCAAGCGTGCTGTTTTGCTGGTTTAGGCATTCTCTTGTGCTTTTCTTTTTTGTGTTTTGTCTTTCCCCCTAGCTCAGGGACTCGTTGCCAATGTCAAAAATAACAGTTCGTCCCGTCCCTGCTTGCTGTTATCTCCTTTGTCTGGTGTCTCGTGGCTACGTTTTTGATTCATTATCTTGTTACAGCTTATCTGTTAAAGGACCACATCCTTCTCATCCTGTCCTCTTGATGTTCGGTCTCTTGAACTTCATCCTATCAGGGCTGGGCATGTATTACAATACTTTGTATTATAATAGTATTACTGTAATACATTTTGTATTAGCATTAAGTATTATAATACAGGTTTCAGCGCTCATGATCTCAGTTGTCTCGCGACGTAAACCCCCAATTATTATACAGGTTTCAGAAACGTATCTGTATTGCGTATTATAATACGCAAAAATGTGTAGTACAAGTATTATAACACTCCAGTAATATTTCTTGGATTTTGACGTGCTCGTTCACCCCTTATAAAGGGCGACCCGCATACGGCGTTTTCTCGACCCAAGAGCGCCGAGCGCTCGGCATTTTTAGGTTCAGCTCCACGAACAATAGCCGTCGACCGGGGACGCCGACATCTGAGGTGAACAGATCGGAGCGCCAAGCACAGGAAGCGACGTGTCGGTCTTGACCAATCGCATGCTTGGCGGGAAACGACCGTCTCCACAGCCGCTCAGCTGTGTGGGCATAGACGGTGTGGTCGCGAAGTACGCGCAAGTGGAAGTCAGAACGAAGTGGACCAGGCAGAATTGGCTGGAAATGAAAATGAATGCGGACACGGGAGCGACAAAACGCATGCCATCCCACTTGCTAGCCATTGTTCGATTGTCGTTTCCCTCTGACCTAGATATCGCTGCACCCAGTAGAGTGTTCTCGACGTCGACGGTTTTCTTCAATCCTTCTACCGCAACAGCTGTCGCTTTTAGAGAAGAAGCAGTATTTTTTTTTCTTTTTTAACAGGCACCAGCAATTTTCGCATTTGGTCCATACTGGGAGACGCGGAAGAACAGCGGACGGAAGCGGAAGTACAAGCAAGAGATTTCCACGTTGATGGTCGGCGCGCCTGGGATATTGCCTTTGGTTACCAGATACTGTATTTATACAAAGTTAGACTGCATGTTTTTCAAGTGATATCTGTCGCGTATGTTATGCCAGCCTTTAATAGCTCTTACTCATGACGAGAAATGACACCAGGGGCCTCGAGTACAAACTTTGCGCCGGCTTCTAAGCTGTGCCGAGAAAACTCCGTTTGCGGATGGGCCCGACGTTTCTCCACCGGGAGTGACGTCACGACCTCAAAGCTCGGCGTATCTGCGTCGAGAAAACGTCGTATGCGGTTCCCGCATACGACGTTTCAGGGTGTTTCCCGCATATCACCTTCAACAGGGTGATAGGGCGCTCAGGCTGGTCAGCACTACCACACGTTTTTTTTTTATGTAATCCGCTCTTTGAACACCTATTCCTCTGGGGATTAGTCACTGTACTCTTTCAGGTCATAAAATTCCTCGGAAAGAAAAGAACAATCAGAGGTGCTTCTAGCTTTGTGTGCAAGGTTAATGTACACATCAGGGCCTGCTTCTCCTTCTGGTACGCGGAGAATTTTGGCCTTCCTCGGACGCTAGTGGGGGGGGGGGGGGGTCAGCGCAGGAGTGTGGCATATGCCACAACACGTTCTTTCCTTCGACCATACAGGAGAACACTCAAAGCAGGGGCGGATCCAGGCCCTCGGATTATGGGGGGGGGGAAGTTTCTTTGCCGGGGCGCGTAGTGGGGGAGGGTACAGAGGGTAATGCAATGTATAGCCGGACTTTTTTTGGGGGGGGGGGGGGCGGCGATAGCCTAACCGCCCCCCTCGATCCACCACTGACCTCAAACATCGAATTTTTCAGAACATGTTGTTAAAGCTAAATAATCAGTAAGGCATCTATTGTTTCATACAACAGGCACTGTAAATTGTGAAATAAATGGTGTGTATGCCCTGGGCTTTTCAGACATTTATGTGTTCCTTTATTACCATAATTAGGGAGTGACTTTTTCGGGTTAAACCCGATTCCGCCCGGTTATGCCCCCCCCCCCCCGAACTGACCTCCGATCAATTCGGTTTAAACCCGATTTCTCCCCGAATTCCAGTCACTATGAAATCCTCAAGTGAAGTTCCCACTGAAGACGAACAAAGGTCGTCACGTGTAACGCATGTAAGAATGGGTCACGTACGTTCCCAGCAATACACCCATTTGTGTCAACACTGTCTATGCCTTCGGGGATTACCGCTGAAAGATCACGATCCCGCAAAAAAAAAAAAGAAAGAAAAAGAGGGATTAGGAAAGGACTTAATAGACACGAGGAGAAGGAAAAACACTCGAAGGCATATCGCCCGATTTCTCTCCGAATTACAGATTTAAAAATAGCGCCCGATTTTTACCCCCCGAATCTGAGAAAGGTATTTAACCCGAAAAAGTCACTCCCTAATTATAATACAGTATTAGTATTATGTATTATAATACATATTTTCAAAAAGCATTTGTATTAGTATTATAATACGCGGTTTTGTGGAGTATTATGTATTAGTATTATAATACGAAAAAATAGTATTACAGCCCGCTGTATTACTGCTATAATTAAGGGGGAAATTGTAGCGCAGTTATAGCTTCGAGTCCCCCTGGATCGCAACTGCACTCCCCATTTTTTCCCCGTGACACTGAAATTTACTCCCGAGTGCCAGAAATTCTGCTAAGAAGCCCTAATGTATCATAAACAAACAAGTAGTCGCTACTTGTTCAGAAGCTTCCAGAAGCTGGCAGAAGCTTCCTAATGATCGTGACAAGGCCCCCAAACGGCTAGAATTACTCTTTTTATATTAAATGGTTGCTCTCCGCAACACGATTGCCTACACCGTACAGTACCAACATTCACGCTTGAAATTTGTAACGCGTTCTACACGTTACCTTTCATCGGGTACTTTATAAAAATGCAACTATTACTGATTAGCTTCCTCTTTGCACACCGCAGCGTCATGTCCACGCATCCGACGCAAATGACTAACGGATACACGCTAAATATCCAATGATACGAGATTTCTGCAGGCTATAGCACTAATTTAAAGAACCAGAAAATATCAACCGCCCCCCCCCCCCCCCCAATACTTTTGTATCACAGCAGAAACACGTCGTCTATATCATCCACATACGCGATAAACGGCTGAACCAATCGGGCTTCGTCACCAACAAGCGTCTTCATTGCTCTTTGCATCGCCATAAAATAAGCACGTGCTTCGCTTTAAAATAGCGCTGCGCATTTTTATTGCTTCTGGTGAGGCAAAATTTCTGCTTTCGTGCGAAAGAATTAGAGAAGTCATTAAGGCCACCTGCGACGGCCGCAAAAACATAACCGGATTTCTGTATAGCCTTTCTCCGTATAACAAGCCACACACGTCTCGGTTGCAAGCACGGATAGTAAACAGACAAGCGGAAAACAAAAGGAAGAAGAAGAAGATGGGTCATCTAGGGCCATTAAAAGCTCTTCAGGCTGCACATTGCCTCTTGCTACCGGATACGTGTTTCCGCGATAATGGCAGATTGAGAACTCGCTCAGGTTGCCGATATTTCTGAAGAAAGAAAAAAAGCACCTGTCTGCTAGTGTTCGGTCTCATGACATTGCAGGTGGACATGTGATTTCGCTATGGATGCAGAGAGAACATAAAATGTCTGTTATGTCTGTACGTGCGCCTGTATATCTGTGCACGGCTGGTTACAAAAGGAGATTAAATAGAGAGTGTGGCGAAGAAACCTCGCCTGACCGGTTGGTTGGAACTCCACCAGGGTGATACACTGGAAAAACAAAGGCGTGCTTTTAGCTCTTTGGCGGAGTAGATGCACTGCTACAATTAGTCCCTTTCTGGAGTAAATGCGTGGAAGTTTACACGAAGCTTAAAGTGGGACTCCGCAACAAAATCACCACAAAGGTTGTGGTATATGCGTAATCCATGGGATGTCAGAAACATGTGTACGAAATATCTCAGTCCAAAACTGGGCAGATTTTGCTCAAACGCATTATTGTGAAGCGAGCGCTTCGCCTCTGTGAAGCGAGAGGGCGCTGAAAGCAACACACTACTGACATCATCCGGCATCCGGCAAGGGAGAAAGAATGCAGGCTTGGAAGCAGACAACAGTGCTGGGTGACGTCACTGAATCCTCCTCCGGACGAACCGCCTTACTATGGAGCTCTGTGTTCTGCTCTTCGCATTTCTGTTTCGGTTTGCTATTGTTATCATTTACGAATTAATTACTCGGGACAAATGAATGCGAATGTGTTTATTCTGTATCGAGGGGGTGGTTCGTGTTCGGTATGATGCTCACCTAATTTTTATTTTTTTTTCTCGAATCTTTGCGAAGTCCCTCTTTAAGGGCTACCTGCAGTGGTGGGGAGTAAACTCCGAGATATAGAGGGACCGCGCAAAATAGGGAGTTAATGCGATCTAGAGGACTAGAACTGTAATTGCTCTCCAGTTTGTTCCCTTTTGTTTAGAGCAGGCTTGTGCCCGTTACTCGAAAAAGTAATTGATTATTGTTACCGTTACTTCTACGCGAAAAATAATTGATTACCGTAACCAATTATTTGACTCCAAATGTAATTGAGTAACGAGTAAAAAAGTAACGCGCCGGTCGCTACGCTGCATTCACGCAAGTTATACCCGTCTTTGTGTGCCTCAGAGAAAAAAAAAAAGTGTGTGTGTGTGTGCGTGGGGGGGGGGGGGGGTTCAACAGCGGAATAGCGGAAATAACACGAAAAACGAAAACGCGTAGAACAGGTAGATCTCTACGTCTACTGTATTTATCGCCCGTGAAGACGTTGACACGATTGTGCAAGAACATTCCCTGGACCTTCCCCGTGACTCACTAAACCTCCAAAGCTTCAGGTACCACCACACTGCTGTAGGAAGAGATTAGGGAGAGAGACCCTGAAATTCCAGAACGTTATTACAATGACCTCCGCTTGCTATAGTAGAACGATCCAATCCAACAAAGGCTGACGGCACCAGTGGCTTGACTTAAAGTAGCACAGAAGTCATTTTTAACACCGTGTTTTCTTCCTATAAAACTGTTAAATAGGCCAGTAAGATGTACCATGCGAAGTAATTCACACCACAGAAACACAATTATCGCAGAAATTGAATTTAAAATACGCCGCAAATAGTGATCGTGCGCAACGGTGGTGAAGAGCAGTACCAGCCTGTGATCTGCGTGGAACCTCGCGCTGACGCGATAAGGAGAACGCTCGCTGATTGGCCAAGAGAAATGTTGTCTCCTACTCCGCTGTCGTCTGCTACTCGGCTGTTCGGGGTTGTGAAAAAGCCTTACTCCTAACTCTGTAGTGATTCGGCCGCTCCTTCTCCCAATCCTCCGGGAGAACTGGCAAAACTGGTTTACGGTGGCAAAAGGACAAGGCGCTGACCCCACTGACCGGCGAACCATATATACAACGTCATCGGTGACGTGGCATCATACCTCCTCATCCTCGTTATACCCGGAGGGTGAACGCGGGGAGCCATGTTTATGTGAGTTTTTTTCTGGTAATCCGCCTTTTTCACGGGAGCGGACGGCGCATGCGCGGTTCTCCCGGAGCACCTCTTTGGCGGAAAACAAACTAGTATGACTTGCGCCATCCGCCATGTTGTTTTTCCCGCTGTGAGTGTGGCGCTATGGTTGTGAAGTGTGCTGCGCTTGGGTGCCCTAATTACTGTGTTAGTGGGTTGCTGCAACCGATGGCCCTCTGTACTCCTTTGACGATAAACGATGCTTTATTGCAACTTCCACATGAAAAAAACAATCAGGGGAAGCCAAAAAGCAGCACGAGGCTGCTTGACAAGGGCATTACCCGTTTAACATGATCGTCGCGACGGCATGCAGCAAATGAACAAAATAATCTATTTAGTGATCAATATGAAACGCTATTTAACATAAGATCATGTGCTGGGAGGCTCGGCGATTCTCCAGATAACTTGCGTCGAGAAACGTAAGCGGAAGTCGCTTATTGGGCTGCGGGGGCACCGTGGCCCGCGCTGTCCAATAGACGCGTCCCGCTTACTTTTGTTGATGCATCAAGTGATCTCGACAATCTGCGTGCACAGCCTCCCTGGAACCCGATCTTCACCTTGTCGTTATAACCATAGTGCGCCTTAAATGCTTGGGGCTTGACTTAGGGCAGATAAGGGCAGTGACTTGTGGCAGAACATCTCAAACATAAGTTAATCTCAGCAGGAGGAGTAATTAATTACTGAGTAATCGATTACTCCAAAAAGTAATTGATTACTAATTACTTTCACAGTAAAGTAACTGGTTACTCGAAAACGTAATTGATTACAATAAACGCAATTACTAGTAACGCGTTACGCACAAGTCTCGTTTAGAGTGCGCCCGGCATAGGTGGGTCATGTGTATTCATGGGGTCCAATTCCTTTGAGGAATACCCAGTGTAGACACTTTAATACTAACCTACCTAGCAATATATATACCGGGTCGCTCACTTGGTAGCGCGTTCGCCTGCCGATCCCGAGGGTACGGATTCCAACCCGTCCGGGGAAGACAGCAACCTTGTAGGAGGGTACAGGTTGCTTGGAGTCGCCGTCTGCGAGGGACGTTAAATACGGTGGTCTGAAGAATCAGCGTTGAAATAACGTTACAAGATGTACGGCTGCATTTTAGAACCTATGCTAAACTCCAACGTAGAATCTACATGGAAAATGACCGCGCGAATGCGTGTAGAATAGTCTTTAAAGGGGCACTAAACAGCTCGCCGACCATTTCCCAATGGGCCTCTTTCAAAAATACCTCCTGCGCATGCTCATTTGTTATCGCCATCTTGCGGCGGAGCGCAGAAACAACTTGGAGGGCAAGTCTGGTGCAGCAGACGACCAAGTGATATGTGTGGCGGCGGATTCAAGCAGACGTGCAAAGCGAAACTAAACCACGTGTTCACTCTATCGTCGTGTTTTTTTTTTTGTTGTTGTTGTTGTTGTTGACGTTACTGAATGCCGTAGTTTGTATGCTACTGTTACTAGCATAAGGCACAGAAGAGCATATCATGCCGTCAACGTGCGCAATGCCCGGCTGCAAGTCACGGGGAGTAAAAGGTTTTTTCCGTTTCCCGTCGGAAAAACGTGAAACACAGAGGAGGCAAGCCTGGATTACTGCTGTTAAGCGTGTTGACGAACATGGCAAGCCGTGGATTCCAACTCCGTATTCACGAATATGTCATCGACATTTCGCAACAGGTACGTGAGAAATACGGCGGCACGATAGCCGGAAACGAAATAACCAAAAACGTGTATTTATGGCGTTGGTGCTATTGCAGTCAGAAAAAGTCCGAAGTCTGTAATGAACCTTTGTTTGTTATGCATTAGGAAGGCCAAGCCGTTCACCAAAACATGTTGACTACGTGCCATGTGCTGCTGACAAAAATGATGAAAACGCGTGCCAGCGGAGGACTGATGCCCTTCAGAGGTTTGAGCGATCGCAAAGACGGTTTCAGCAAAAGAAAAACGAGCGTATGTGCTTTGCTCTATGTCACATCACATTTGTGTATGGGAAGTAAAACTAACAATCAAACGCAGATATCTTAGGTAGTACACCCGTGATGCAGCCCACATATCTGGCACAGATAGGTCAATGACCGAATTTGCTTCCTCCCACCTCTAACAGATTGTGCTCGTAGCTCCTTCCCTCAGAGTACCGGACAAGGGTCTGCAGCCCACAGCAGCAGCGACAAGTCTGGTATGTACTGTGAAAGCAAAGCTGAGCAATTACTGCGGACTATCATTTTGGCACATTTTACTACAGGCAGAGCACATGTGTACTTTTCATCCCTCATATTTGTACCAGGTTCTGAAAGCCCTGTCTGTGATGAAGGCAGCACAAGTTCAGCAATCCAGAGCACCAGTGAAGACGGTAAGAGTATCACATTTGTTACTAATTTTGACAGATACCTGCAGCGGTCATAAGACAACACCACTCTACATAGTAGTGTTGTGTACTCCAGAGTGTTCGTTAAGCTGCTATGTTACACACCCTTTTAATAGATGGGTACTAGTTTTCATCTACGTATCCTAACCAACCACAACTGCACAGATCAGCATGAGAGGACCGTGTTGTAGAGATGTTGTAACCTGCTTTAGAACATATTGGTACTTTCTTAAATATTTCTACATTTCTTAAAACACTCGAACAGAAAGACTGGCTATTTTTCTTCATTAACGTACTTTACTGATAGCTGACTATACATGACTGGTATGCGTCACTGCATTCATCACCCATCAAAACTGCCGAATAAATATGCTCATGTCTTTTTGCCTACCCTTGCTTTCTGACAGTAACTAAAGCCATTCTTCCTCCCTATCTCACATAGGACACACACACTTGGAACTGATGGCAGCTGAGTCACTGATCCTGCTACAACAAGACAAATTAACGACAAAGTTTGGAACCAAGACCTCCTGTGAGACAATAACAATGAGTACAGAGAACCAACTCCTCAAGATGCGGATTCAAGCACTGGAAGAAGAAAACCGCAACCTGTCTTCACGCATACTGAGCTTGCGGAGTATTCCGGACAGCAAGTTCAAGTATTACACCGGTTTTAAGAGTAAACAACTTTTCAATGTAATTTTTAAGCATGTTGAAGAGAATGCAAGACGAATGAACTACTGGCAGATGGGGCCAAGAAATAACGATGGAGCTAGGGGACGACCAAGAGCTGTCAGCCTTGACGATGAATTTTTAATGGTACTCGTAAGACTCAGGACTGGAATGCCAAGCCAGGAAATCACAAGAAATTTTGGTATATCTGAAGCCACATTTAGTAGAATATTTACCACGTGGGTCAAATTCCTTGATCAAGAGCTGAGCGCTCAAACACACTTCCCCTCACCTAATGCTATAAAGCAGAATCTCCCCAAATCTTTTTCGTGTTTTCAGGACACAAGAGTAGTTATCGACTGCACAGAGATCAAAATACAAAGGCCGTCAAGGCTCACTGCTCAACGACAAACTTTTTCTAATTACAAGCATTACAATACTTTCAAAGTGCTCGTAGGGGCGACACCAGACGGATATTTGTGTTTCGTTTCAAACCTGTGGGGAGGGCATGTGAGTGACGGTTTTATAGTCAAGGAAAGTGGTCTCCTGGACCACTTGAGGCCAGGAGATGCCATCATGGCTGACAAGGGCTTCAAACTAGAATCTTTTCTGCCGCCTGGGATCAAGCTGTATGTACCACCATTTCGGAAAGGTATGCAGATGCCTCCTGCTGATGTTGAGAATACTCGCAAAATAGCGAGTGCGAGGATCCACATTGAACGGCTTATTAGGCGCATAAAAGAATTCCACATATTTGATAGCCCTATCCCAATCAATATGATGGATATAGCTGGCCACATCTTCAGGGTGTGTGCTTTTCTAAGTAACTTCCAGGACCCCCTCATAAATACTTAAATCAATGTACTGCATCTTATGCCAGCTGAATGATGTGTATGTAAAGTAGGAATAAAAGTATTCATGCATAACATTTTTATTTACTTCGGTACAACATACTACTTTTTGTGCCTGACTTGTTTGGTTTTGGCCAAGTATGGCACGTATGGAGCTTTGTCGTCAAATAACTTTCCTGTTGCCCTGAGACGACCGGTTAGCACTTCCGGTATCACGGCATGTTTGTAGAAGTGCAACAACGCAAGCAACAGGTTGTCCCAGTATACTTTGTCAAAGTAAATGCGCTCAACAGAAACAGAATTTTGCAGTGAGCCGTTGTTGGTCCACACAACAAAATCACACCATTTGTAGCCAGTTATCGCCATTTGCCCCTGCACCTGGGCGTAATACTGATGCCCTCGTTTGAGACGAAGAGCCCCATTTTCTTCTTCACAGCAAAAGCCCTTTGTGGCGCATGCTTCTAGTGGGGTTCTACCCTGCTGTGAAAAGGGGCACTTTACCTCTAAAATACCCACGTCAGCCCCTTCCTTTACAATTCTGTCTGGTGATGCTGCAAGAAATGCATATACAGGGTGAATATGTAACCCACTTTCATACGCAACTATTTGCCTGTCATAGTACGACATTAATGACAGGTACGCATTTACAGCATCAGGTTCACGGTTTCTACCGTACCGCAGAGCCTCGCATTGCACTTGCTTTTTGGGGTAAAGGATATCCTTCACAAGCCCTTCTGGCTTTTTACATTTCATGACACGTCCGAATAGTGAAGATGTTAAACGTCCTTGTCTTTCCCGGTGCCATGTGTGGTTTGATGCCTGTCCCACTGTTGCTTGACATATGCTTTCCCTTTCTTCACTTGATAAAGGTTGGATACCTGGAGAAGGTAGGAATATGTGTTATTAATTTTATTAGTACTGGAGGCAAATGTAGTACTGACAAACTGGAACTTCAACATGTTTTTACGCAGTGGGAAAACAAAATGTTTGTCCTTTTTGTTTTTGCGATAGGTAAGCGTGCAAGACAGTGCCTATGAGATTGCCTAGCCAACTATAATGCCGCCAAGTACCGATCATTGAATATCTGTATCATAACCAGATAATTTGAAAACTGTTACATGAAAAAGAGAGAGAAAAAAAAAGCACCATTTGAGGGCAGAATTGCAGCAAACTTGCACCAAATAATGAGTGAAGAATCCCAGAGGTATCCTGACATTTGGGAAGCAATGTATAGTTAGAGACAACAAGGAACGTAACTTCTCCCATTTCCACAGAAGCTTGGACCTCCCTTTGTTTTACGAAAAAGGAGAGCGCACATCTCTATCGGAAACTATCAGAAGACAGCCGTAACCTTATGTACTTTATCTGATTAATATCTGACTCATACCTTCAAAGTAGCGTTCAATAACTGCTATCCAGTCACCATGCATGAAGTCTTCGGATGTAGGAAGAAGTGGAGCGGGTTGAACTTGGACATCAGTTTCATCTTCTTCCATGTCCCTATTATACCGGAGCCAAATGCATTCTGGGTGCACTTTCTCCAAAGCAGCCACCAGACTGCAATGATCACCAGGCAGCAGGTGCCCCGCAGGAGAGTAACTGCTCCTTGCAGCTGAGACACGCACTGAATCTCGTTTGAATTTGATCTTATCAATTGGGGTGGGAGGGTCCGGCTTCTTTGCTGCCATGACGAATAAGAACGTGAGGACCGGATCAAATTACAGCTTGTGACACATTAAACACACTAAATTATTTTCTAAATCAAAGCATATACAGTAGTGAGAAAGCAGTACTTTATATATCACCACCTGTCAACTGCCATCTATATGTTTTGTTAACTAATTTGAGGCATTATTGCAGTCATATTAACTAAACATATAGCACGTGTTGTGATTAATTTGCTTACTTAGCTGCACAACCGTGTACATTTTAAAACAAACACTTTCTTACCTGCTGGTGGCACAACCCATGTACATGTTACATCAGTACAAGAAGGCTCTATTGTAGGGGCAGTTTCTTCAAGACTGAATAGCAAGCCTGCAACATGTTGGCAGGATCCACTCAACCTGTAAATTATCGGTAGTCCTATTTGACAAAGTACGACGTTAACAAACACAAACTACGCCTAGCGACCATGCAGACGCTTAGTAGGAGCTTTACAGATGAACGCGTGTCGCTCATGCTCAGCTCATACAGCTTGAGCATAATTTCATCACACTCATGCTCGACTCATTTGTGTGAAAGTTTGTGCACTTACCCGGCTGGGCAGTAGCAGTGTGCTCCTTCTATGTTGCCATTATCCTTTCTTACGACGGCATGGACGACATAGTAACCCGCCCGCATGGAGGGCAGGCAGACACACTTTATAACGTTGTACTCCGAGTGCTGTGACACTGGGTGAACGTAAATGTGCCTTACGTATCCCTCGTCTTTAAAGCGATGGCCTTTCTGAACCTGCCGTGCGGACGGAGCACCAGATGCCGTCAGGTACTGCATGATCCGCTCATGATTTGGAAGAGCAACTGTTCCCAAGTTGCTACACCATCCATTAACTAAGGATGCAAAACCTCCGGGGACGAAAACATCACCGGGGACTGTCATTGCAAATACAACAAACGTGTAGACAGAAAATCACTGCACGGATGGCTGCGGATACTGGCCGGCTACACGAATTCACGAAACGCCCGAACCGCGCGCGCTGCCGTATATGCCCTCCAGATTGTTTCCGTCACTCGCCACATGGCGGCAGCACCTTTTCTGAAAGAGGTGCATTACGACGCCTCGTGAAAGAACGTGGTTCACAATATCCAAAAGTGTAACTGCCTTGCTTGTAGCGAGCGTATTTACCAAAAAACAATGCCATTCAAAGAGCACAATCCGCGTGCGACTCTCCTTCCTTCTCGGAGAGCAGCTACGTCACACGTCTCGCACGTGTAGCAAAGCTGCATTCTAGTCACTGGAGATGGGGGGGGGGGGGGAATTCTGGCCTCTCCTCTGGACTCCTGGCCAATGACGAGCCTCACAAGGGGAGGCATGCAAGGTGAACCGGTTGTGGAAACATCGCTGTGACCTCGTGGAGCAATACAGCGCTGAAGATGAAATGGAACATTGCGGACTTCTGGTACGGTTTGAACTGACTATCTTGCGCATTTGAAGTGGAGAGATGCTTAGAATTTACCTCATTCCGATATTAGAATAAGTCAATGTATAATCGTCTGGCATTTTACGTGGTTCATGGAGCATGACGTCAAAATGACGTGTGGCTCTTATCGGCGGGGCATCGCAGGGTGAGGCATGAGCTGGAAAGAGTGCAGTGAATATGGTGTTGGCTTAGAACCATTATTTACTTTTTGGTGCCGATAATTTTTGGACGACGTTCACCGCTGGGAGCGTAGGACAATGCATAAAGAAAAAGTGCACGTTGTTGTATACCTGTTTAGTGCTCCTTTAAGCGCCGAAATTTCTGCGTTGTTCACTGTGGGAAACGCTGACGTGCAGAATACTTGCAGAAGGGCCTGTGAACGACTCCGATCGGGAAATAGCCAGTCCCAACTTCGCTAATGTGGGTGATGTGAACATCCTTTCTATGGAAGTAGTAGAAAATGGTCTATTTTACCTGTAACGGGTGACTTGTATGACTGAGGCATCAGCTGGAGGCTCTCGCCCTCGCAATTCTGACCATCAGCTGTTCGGTAGCAGCTGATCCTACTGATCGTGCCCGAGTAAACGCTGCTCCCGCATGAACCCTCACGTATTGTGGTCATTTCTTAGTTACAGCATCACGGCTGTTACAGTATGTTGATACAACATTTCCCATAAAGGTTGCCAGCTGTCGTTTCTTCTACGTTTTCTTTTGCTACCCTTCCTACTATACTCTGTATGTTTGCGCACGTGATATGTATCTTTCACACACTAAATAGAAAGTGGGCAGCAAAACAAAATACTCATTGTGTAAAATGAATATTCATGAAGACCTCGCAGGATGTCACCAGGATATGCGTGAACATGGTACAGGGTGTACCACACAGTTTGTTGTTGAGCTGATCCAAAGCTCATGTGGAAGGGCGTACGGGAAAGCAAGAACCACAGACACTATATGCAATATGCTTCAGCAAGTTCGAGAGCCCTGCTCGCCTCTGGATCAAGATAAGGGTGACGTTTCTAACTTTAATAAGATTACATACAGAAACAACATTGATGTGGGCGATTCCTTTAAGTATATTAACTCACCATCAGGATAACGTCTAAGTTTCTTACTGCCTTTGGTTTGACACATTTAGTAGGACCACAAGCACAATGAAACTATCTAGCGTCTACGTTCTAAATTTCGTCAAACGTTGACATTTTGTTGAAGGTAGAATGCAGAAGCAGCGTATTGCTACTTATATCTAGGGTTCGTGGTTTTCGGCATTTTCCGAAAAATGCCGGAAAACACCCCCCGAACGATTTTTTTCAGATTCGGAATATTCCGAAAAAATCCGAATTTCTCGTATCCTGACAGCTGCCATTCCTGGAACCGTAAAGGGAAATCCCCTTGGAATCTCCTTTTGTCGACTATTTCTCGAGCGTTATCTTCAGGCTGTGCTCTTGTTTCGTTGTGCTTAAGCGCTTACTAGAGGACGACCTCAGCTCTGTTGTGCGATCGGTGACCGCATTTTGGCAGCACACGCACTTAGTGACACACCTATTCTTAGTGAATTTACTATTCAGAACCTTTGTGGTCTGCTGAGCGCGTGTTCTCTAAACTACGTATAATTAATCGCAAGGAGCGAGCCGCTATGACAGGTGCGAGCATGATGATGCACGGTTTCATCTATTACAACAAGAGGTAGTCTACTTGTTTGCTAGTTTGGCACAGGCAATAAAAGACATTGTTAATGAAGCCATGAATCGATTCACTTGTTCGAATTCGAATTGTTACTTCGCGCGCAAAATAGGCTTTCCTTCATGCGAAATAAATAGATGTCCGTATTCGGGCATTTATTTTTGGGGCGGAATATAGATGCCGAAAAAATCCGATTTATAGTCCACCATATAAATGCCGATAAACACCCCCCGAATTGGGTTGAAAATAAATGCCGAAAACCACAAACCCTACTTATATCTACAGTTAAGTGGCGTTGAAAAATTCAACGTTCTTTTTATGTTGACAATCGATCATTGACTAGATACAGTTTAAAGGGTCGATAGCATCCCTCGCGGTCGATTCCGAAACTACAGTACCATTTTACTCCACGTTCATCACCGACAACGACGCCGAAAATCTGACGCGAATTACAGGAGTTGTTTCTGTGCAATTTGATGTAATGCATGGCAAGAGCAGACGACGGATGTTGCGAGCATTCCGTAATTCCCTCTCTGCAAACGTCACTTGGAGAAGGCCAATCAGTGAGCTCCCTTTGACGCGTGCAAGACCAATCAGGGAGCGGCAGATAGACCTTGGCGTCTGACCGCAGGGCGGGAATGATGGCGCCTGCAGGTCGCGGAGGGGTCTGAGATCGGCTCGCAGAATGCTGTTTCTGGTTGGCGTCGTACGTGTTTGTACAGCCAGGAACGTAACACCGTGTTCCACGGAACATGGTCATGTCAGCGCTCGCACTGATAAGCGAAAGTCGGCGTATTTACCGAGGGCTTTTCACTATGTCGCGGTGCGAACGCGACGACGACGACGACCTCAGAGACAATCAACTGCGCTCAGAGCTGTACGTAACGCGTTATTCGGTAACGCGTTACTGTTTTTGGTAACTAAGTAACGACTTAGTTACTTTCTAAAAAATATAACTAGGAAACTACTTGGTTACAAAAATTGGTAACGCGTTACTGCAAGTTACTCGTTCCTGTTTTCTTTTTCTTTTTGCTCACTGTCACAAACCACGGCCGTCCGCCAGTTGTAGTTTTTCCCGCGCACATGGCGGTATTCCACGAGGCTCAAGCATGCGGAAAAATCCTCAGCGAAGAGAAAAGGATACCAGGGAGCAACGCCTTTCTCATTGCTCTATTGTCCACAGTGTTTCAGTACACTCAATGTGTTCTTTTTTCAAGTATTCACTGCGCTCAGGGCGTTTAGTGCTTTGTCTCTCTGTCACCTACTCGGGAACTCATGTCAATGATCATGTGAAGGCTTCCTTGTGAATGAACTCAGTTTTTTTTTCCTGAAAATCCCTCTTACGGATCACCGCCTTCAACCCTGTTCTCCGCATGGTGTACTTTAGTCTTGGGCTTATTTGATGCAAGCGCGAGTCGACAGTGTACATGAGACAATACAATACACAAGACAACGTATGTAGGCGATATAGATAGGCGATGCTTTCGTATTTCTGCTGTCTGGTATGCAAATGTAACGCATAGAAGCAACTCGTTACTTCCAAGTACCGAGAACGCGTTCCTTTTATTTGTGAGTAACGGGTAACGTATTTAGTTACTACTTTTTCGAAAGAACGAGCAACGTATTTAGTTCCTTTTTGGGGGGTAACGTGTACAGCTCTGCCTGCGCTGCGCTCCCATTCGCGTGTCCGGCTTATGTCATTTTGTCTCAGCTGCAGAGGGAGTGCGAATCTTTAAAACTCGTTTATTTAATAAGTACGCTGTTTTCGGACGAGAAACCTGGTCAAGTAGACTGTGAAACCATGCCGAACATTACCGTATCTGTCTCGTAGACACATTTGCGGATGCGATAGTCCCTTTAAACAGCGTTGATTCAGCGTTAGAATTATGCATTCAACTTTGTTCAACATTAGACAACCTAGATTCTACCTTCGACCAACACTCGGTGTTGACTGGGGCAGGGGTGGGCAGTAATACTGATATTTTGTATTATAATACTAATACATAGTACTTGCCAGAAATCGGTATTATAATACTAATACTTTGATTATGAGGTATTATAATACATAATACTAATACTTATGTGCATTACACGAGTAATACCAGTAATACGTTGATACGTAACTTGGAGAGAAAGAAAGGAAAAGAAAAGAAGAAATATATACAATTTCTGCATTACTTGCCGAGACAGTAAATTCTCTAGTGACGTTTTATTTCAGACACTTACCTTTTTAGCATGTTCTCAAAGGCATAGTCCATAGTAGTTTGTAGTCCAGGCGTAGTCGTAGTAGGGCATGGCGGTTCCGAATGTGATCAGATAGCGCTGATCAATTCGATCGCAGTGTACAGCTTGCTCTCAGTGTGATAGAGTCTTGATTGAGTCCAGTCTGGACGATAAAATGTGGGCCGTTCAAAAGTCTGTGACTGTCCATAGTGCCACCGCGTACAGGGGTGACTTGGCTGAACTGGACGCATTCTTTCACACGACAAAGTGCTTGCAATGGGATGACTGATCCTTACGGACGCGGAAGTGGAAGGCATGCGAGGATGCCTCCAGTAATCCCTGGCCCCGAGCTCACTCGCTTTGTGATAATTTGGGGCAGGGAAATAATAGGGGCCTTGTTCGTTTCCAAATGTTTGTGGGACACGAAAAATTACTGATAAAGTGCACCGGTGACACTTAGCATGTCGGACTTACGACCTCTGGGAAAGTATTACACCTTCAAAAGTATTATAATTAATGTAATACCTCGATTTTGTGTATTACATACAAATACATTTCAAAAATTAGTATTATAATACATAATGCAAATACTCAAAAGTATTCCAGTAATAGTATTACTATTACTGCCCACCCCTGGACTGGGGTGCCGAGCTTTCGGCGTACGTTAAAGAACACTCAGGTGTGTAAAATTAATCCGGAGACCGACCACTAAGGCGTGCTCATGATCACAGTTGTCTCGCGACGTAAACTCACGAATTATATTTACTATCTACCGATACATTTCTCTCGCCCTTTGCGCTGGTACTTCACTCAGCCTTCTCGTACGATAACGCACATAACCCGCACAAACACTCCATCCGCAATATTTCTCACGATAAGAGCAAATAACACTCGCTCAAAGGTGACTCCCCATTCAGCATATGGCGCTCGTGCCCGAATCCTTTGGTAAATTAACGACGTCGCAGGATCCCTTTTAATCTCGCAACCACCACTCTTCCTTCATTGGCACGCCTTAATCTCGCCAATCCTGATCATTTTTAACGGTCTTATAACCATTTTTCACTCACCGACCGGAGAAAAGGTGAGCCCCAAAACCTCACTGTCATGAGACCGGAACTTCTCCACAACATGGCTTCTTGCTTTCGTACGAAACTTTCGCCCATCATCTTTCCATGAAAAGCCCGATATTTTTCGTATTTATTTCGAAGCGGACGATATATAACTTTCGCCTCATCTGCGCTGTATGGGGAAGCAACAAAATGGGCAGAACTGCGAAGATCGGAAGTCTCGGTGAATGCAAATGAGGAGCAGAGTGCTTAACGTGTTCAAAAGCGCCAAAATCTCGCCGCCCTCTTGCGCGAGCTCGAGGCTTCCGTTTGAAATTTAAAGCTCCGGGAAGAGTTGTGGGACGTTGTCGACGAATATTTTCCACTATAAAGGGACGTTTTAAGGCTGACATATTAATGAAGAGATGCCTCAGGGATGTAGAAAGTTTCTGTTGTGTTGGTCTCCACTGTGTGAACGCGTCTGTAACTGGCAACACTGTGCTCGAGAATGTGTTGATACTGGGTGGATTTTGGTGTGTTGTTTGGAGGGTAGGTAGTATGGTGTAAGAGGCAGCGCCTCCGAGCGGATATCGGAGTGCGTTGGTTTCGAACCCGTTCGTTCTCTAACGGTGTGCCTAGAAGGAGCATCTGGTTAGAAAGACCTCTCTTGTGAACCCTTTTGCTATAGAAGTCGAGGCACTCTCAGAGTTATGCGAATCCCGTCCCGAGAGCCGGCAGCGAATCCTCTCCTTCGGGGGGAGCAAGAAGGAGAATCTCCTTTCCAGATCGCGTGACGTTTTCGTGATCTTCTCACCAAGATGGTCACGTGTCAGCGTCCTCTCCCGCGGATTGTCTGTAGCCTGAGCGGCCGAAGTCTGGCGTCGGGGAAACTCCCTCGTGTCGTCATGCCGACGTCTCACATGCGTCCCTCCGCGCGGGAATTTGAAACCGCGTGAATTCCAATTATTTACAATGCCGATAATAAATTATACTGCTCATGTCGGCAGAAAATGAAGCAGTGCTTTGGTAGATCAGGGAATGCGCTACACGTGGAAACGAAAATCTGCTAATTGGTGCTTGCAGGGCGAACTACCCTCTTAATCTAAGTATAGCATTATCAACCGTTGAGGAGCTCCACCTATCTACTTCTCGCCTTTTCACCTTGCCTAAAGGTGACCAAGAAAAGTTGGGTGACCGAGCGCGACTCCTTTGACGTGTCACCCTCTTTACCAAAAAGTTTGGTGAAATATCGCAACGCAGAAAGGGGCTTTAAAGGGCTACAGTCAGGAAAGTTACTTGCAAGGGTGTGCACATCCTGTTGGATAATACGTCTGGCCCGTTGTAGGCTTTACGCTGCACTTGAAGTTCAGACTGACAGGAAGTCATAATATTGAATGCGAGAATAGAAAAGAGGGGGAGTTGTTGACGTCGCCGCTCGAGTATTTTATCTTTTAGGACGTAGTGGTTGAAAAGCTTTGAAGCTTTCACTATACTGCGTCGCCCACTCACTTTCGCCATTGTGTAGGGAGTCTGGATGATTGATTTCGGGTGAGTTTCCCAGCCTCCTGAAAGCTTGGAATTTTTGCCATCTTTATTTCGCATATATTGCTCGCGAAACAGGAAGAGGGGGCGACTCTATAAGAGCACGGTGGCGTGTTTACCGAATCGCTGTGGTTTGAGATTAAATTTTGTGACTCGTCGTATTCGTCAGTTATTTTTGGAATGCTCGCCTCTTAACTTGCCTCTTGCATCACTCAGGAAAATCTGGAAAGTTCTTCAATGTACGCGGGCTTGAGCCGGTCGATGGACACCCATGACTCCGATGTTTCCCCGTGCAAACTCACCGCATTCTACCTGAAGAAACCATACGGATAGGTTACGTGTCCAAAACGCAGGCAGGCGTTAGGGCGTAATGATGTAGAGAGGTGCCGATGAGTCGCTTCTGTGGTCATTTGAGCAGCATGTGGGCAGGACTCCAGATTTGGTTGTGAGGCCGAAAGCCAGTTGTGATTGCTGCATTCTACTCCAGGTCACCAATTTGTAGGAATGCAACGTGTAAGAAAGCAACCGTACAACACGTGGTCGCGGTTAGAAGGAACTGTTCTTCTTCTTCTCTTTCTCTTCAGCGCAAAGGTTTGTTTGAAATACTTTATCATCGATGAGGTCTTCAGGAAACAGCTGCAGCAATATATCAGCGGGGCGTATCTCTGCATTGAAGGAGTCATCGCACAGCACACCAGTAAGCTCACTGAACTGGTCCAAACATGGACAATAGTCTTTCTTCAGCTACCTCAAAGGTGCGCGGGACAAAGTGTCCGTTGCTCTTAGCAACGGATGGAGCAACGGAGTTGCTCTTAGCAACTTAGACTATTGAGGAAGCAGTGGTTAAGAGGAATATATATTTCCTCACTCTATAGGAACATTATCGAGGCGATGTCCACTTCTTCTTCAAGAAAGTGGTGCATAGCTCACCGTTCTTATTACTCGTGTTATGATGGACTTGAATGAGTACACCCTACTTTTTCCTTCATACCTCATCTTCTTCCTCATCTAGAGTCACTAAATAACTCTGTCCTCTATCCTCATCCTCATCTATCCTCATCCATTGTCCTCACCATCGGCAAAGTGTCCTCTTCCTTTGTGCCCTCTGTCACGTTGAGACTGGGAGGTACCCGGGTTCGAATCCCGGTGCCGGCTGTGCGGTCTGGGGTTTTTTACTCAGTTTTTCTCAGACACGTTCAGACATATGTCGGCACAGTTACCTTAGAAGTCGGCAAAGGACGCACATTCCCCCAGAAAGTTAGTTCGTCGTTCGAAAGTTAGTCGTGACGTTGCCCACCTCTGTGAGGCCGACAACGGCAAGCTCTTTCAGGAGCACCACCACCGCCTTCCTTTGTGCCCTCACGTCTTCTTCTCGGCAGTGTTGCCGCTACAGCGTCTTCAGATAGAACCTAAATATGGGGGAGACCTTACGACTGACGCCGTCGAAACTTCGAAATACTTGCAAATGATAGAAAAGAGGACTGCCGAAAAAGAAGATTAACGAAGTGAGATCGACGTGGAAGGAGGAGTCGGAAAATGAGGATGACACAGGCAGAATATCCCTGAGTTTGTGGTCCAGACAGTGGGAGTAATAAACACATTGTTCAGTCCTGTGTTGCGCAGGACTGGACAACGTGTTCGTTTGCCCCCTTGCCTCAACCCTGAACTCGGGTAAATTCTGCCTGCGTCGTCATCATTCTCGCACTCGTCCTTCTTCGTACTTCTGTGCTCAATAATGATGAGATTGGGAGCATACGAGGGTCGTTCAAAAAGTTCTAAGCCTAACCCAGAAGGAGTTGCAGAAACATGAGTTTTTCGCAATTTTTCTATATACTCCCCCTTGACATCAATGCACTTGGTCCAACGATGCTCAAGCATTGCAATACCATCACGGAAAAAGGTGGCGTCCTGGTCCTCCAAAAACTCCTCCACAGCACATATGGCCTCATTATTGTTTTCAAAATGGCGACCACGTAGGTTGGATTTGAGTTTAGGAAACAGGTAGAAGTCTTGAATTCAGCTGCCCACTTCTTCACAGTTGCATAGGAAGGGGAGTCCTCAGCAAGTGTCTGTACCATGTCCTCATGGATTTCCTTGGGTGTCATACCTTTCTTTTGCAAATGCTTTGACTTCTCCGGCCTCTGTTTTGTCCATTTTTAGATTTATCGCACTACCCTTCACCTTTGTATGGGCCTCACCTGCACACAAATTAAAACAGAAATCTGCGTTAGTTTTTCTAGTTTTATAACAAGTGGTAGTGTGTTACAACAACAAAAATGTTCAGCTATGGCTGTTCTTTCTGGATGAGGCTTAGCACTTTTTGAACGACCCTCGTACATATAGGTAGCAGATCGTATTCGTATACTTTCTGTGTCTATCGTCTTCCCCTTACTGAATTTTGCAAACGATATCCGTTATTATGTGACGCATAGCGAAGTTAGCGAAACAAGCATCGGGTCCGCATGGAGTTTTTATGATGACACTGGTATTGCACGGCTACTGCGAAATAAGTGTGTTCGGCTATGAAGCCCGGCTTTTCTGCATAAGAAAAAAGGGCCTGTAGTGCCGCCTTCGTTGTCAGTGCGATGACACTCCAACAGCGAAAGCGAACCATGCGCTTATTAACACAGTAGAGGGGTATGTCCTTCCTCTACTATATCTTGGACGTGTACTTAAAGGAGTAAGGAAGGGGCATTTAACACTCAAAACTTTGTTTCATTCATCACGCAGTTTATCAGGAGCGATGCATTGCCACTGCGCAAATAAATTTACAACAACAACGACTACAAATAAATTGATGATAATGAATGGGGAAATTCGCCACATAAGGTGCGGCCCACTAGCCCGAAATTCACAAGAACACAAGGCACACATTGTTCACACTTCACAAGGCCATCGGCCCCGCCCGATCTCCCGGCGTGACGACATTTCCCTGGGTTTTCTGTCAGACTTTCCCGACAAATGCCGGCACAGTTCGCCTTGAAGTCGTCCCAGGACGCACAGTACTAACTCCCCTATCCCCACTCCTGCCTCCTGTCCCATCTGTCCACGTCCGTACGCCGCTCATAGCCACAGTTGCTTCGCGGCGCTAACATAGAATAAAAAAAGAGTGTCCTCGGTTTGTAGATGTCGTGGTGATCAAAGGCCTCTCTCGCATGCTGCACGTGAGCTGCTTCCGTGGCTGTTTTGCAGTAACTCATATGCTATTTGTTGTACAACACGCGACAAATTTATGGAGGGCATTTCATTGCTTCCTTAACATTTCAGTAGAATTAAGGTACAATGCTTTAATTTTATACTACAAATGAATAGACAACGCCTTAGTATAGGAGAACATTCCACGTTTCCGTTTCAAGCCTCAACCAATAGCGAATCCGAATGGGACACTTCTTTCGAGGATCGGGGACGCGACCTGCTTGTTTGGGGTTTCCGAAAGCATATCCGGAATTACTAATCTATGCACCATTTTAAGCTCCTGTATCACATTAATGTCTGCATTAGTGTAGACCTTCGCAATCGCATGGAAAGCACTGCATTTGCGAGTTTGAAATTTGCATTGAAATGATTTAGTTCCGACCGTTAAATCCAGGTAAGCGTATCAGGTGGTTCCAGCTGCACGTTCCACGAAGAAAACGCTTGAGAAGAGGCAGAAAGTGATAAGAAACTAATTATCTCTTACTCCACGATGTGCAAATGCCTGAGTCTGGGCGACAACCAGAGGGGCAGGACAAACACTCAAGTTGTAGTCTATAGGGTTAGCCCTTTCAGATCATAGAGTTTTCCCACCAGCTGGCCCGCATCAATGTCATAGTATCTCTTGCTCAGGCTGTTTATCTATAATAATGTTCGTCCTTATAGGCTTGGCACTGCTATAACTTCATTGTTCACCCATTGTTAACTCAAAATTCGAACTACGGGACAAAGGATGGCATTAGTAGGAACTCAATACAGTCAACTTCCGTCGTCCTGTTTTCGTCGAACACAACTGAAAGAACCTTGGAAACTTGCACGCAAAAAAATATTGGAACAAAATCCTCGTGTGTGTTTAAGCACAAAGGCGTTGCTCGAAATAGCCCACTAATGCGTGCATAATGTTTCTCTATTGATTTGACCGGTCGATTCGTTGTAATGTGCTCAACGTGTCTTTCAATATGTTATACGCTAATGGATGGCTGCGTTAGGGAAGTATATCAGCGAGCAAAATCTCCGCGTACGTAAAAATAATATTGTCTGTTTATTCCTGCTTCAATCTTCAGCGTAACGGCTCAACGGTATTAGCTTCAGAAAGAGCTTGTTTCGTAAAAAATAAATAAATAAAAGTAAATATATACGCTGAGACGATATTACACAGGTACAAAATATTACATGTAAAAATGACAATGTGAAACTCTGGAACCGCTGGAGCACACGAAGTATAAGTACGGGGCTCATCACAGCCATGTACGAGGGGTGTTCAAGTCAAACCGGGACTTTTCATTTTTCGCTAAAGTAAAATTAACCTACAGACGAGAAATTGGTTTTATTTTTCAACGTAATCTCCTGCTGCATTAATGCACTTGTCCCAGTGTTTCACGAGGGCTTGGATGCCAGCAGTGTAGAAATATTTACCGGCGCGTAGCAGCCATGATCGGACCGCATTCTTGACCTCGTTGTCGCAGCTGAAGTGGCGGCCCCCAAGGAACGCCTTCAGTGGCCCGAAGAGATGGAAATCGTTGGGGGCGAGGTCTGGACTGTAAGGGGGATGTGGCAGCAACTTCCACGCAACAACAGCCAAGTTCCTGTAAGGTGCGTGTCGTGAGATGCGCGGTATGCGGGCTTGCATTGTCCTGTAGGAGGCGGACTCCTTTGGTGAAGAGGCCCGGCCGCTTTTGCTTCAGCGCCTTATGCACATCCCCGAGATCCTGGCAGTAATATGCACTATTGATGGTGCACTGCGCATGGTGGGCATGGTGCACCCACGTTTCATCGCACATGATGATCCGATAGAGGAACGGCTGTCCTTCTATGTCGAAACGGTACCTTAGCTCTTGGGAGATTTCCAGTCTTCTCTGCTGGTCAAACACGGAGAGCTGCCTCGGGACCCAACGGGCACTAACTTTCCGAAACTGGAGGTGTTCATGAATGATAGTGCACAACGTTCCCCCAGAAAGGTCCGTCTTTCGAGCCAGTTCGAGACATGTTATCCGTCGCTCCTTGAAGATCAGGCGCTCCACAAGTTGGATGTTCTCAGGAACTCTGACACTGGGCTCTGAGCCGTCCCGGCCGGGATCGTCCTGCACTGATGTAAGGCCGTCTCGGAACCGTTTACAAGAACCGTTTTGCCGCAAGATAAGAAAATGAACATTATCCCTGTGGCATGCCAGCGGCTGTCATTTCATGTCGAACGTCGCAAGGGACGGGTTGCGAGGATCGAAGCGCAATAAGTCGGCACTGACCGCAGGTGAGAAACGGGGTATCCGCCTATTTTCAGAATTAAACAATGAATACCAGAACCCTAAAGTAAATAAATGTTATGAAATGTCACAGTGTCAGTCTAAGACTTTCAGCTCCCCCCACTCGCTGTGAACCTCGATTTATGAATGCCTCGTTTTATGAACAATTTTCCGAGGAACGCATGCTGTTCGTAACTAGGGTTGACTGTATACGCACAATACACACACGCGGTAAATAATTATTACCGTAAAACGAAAAGAAAAGAGGGTCCACTTATTGCCCACCAGTATTCGCGTAGCACTTTCGCCACAACACAAAAGGCACCTTATAGCACTCTGGCAGAAAACCGTCTTGTCGAGCATGTCTTGTGTCTGAGCAGCGTTCACACCCGGAGCTCCCTCTGTGTACAAGGAAGATCGGAAACGTTATCAGCCAACACACATACACACAGTGTTTACAATGCGGCCTGGACATTTATGTTCCTCCTCTTCCATACAGACTGAGCATTCACAAAAGGAAGAGAAGAAAAACCATTCACAGTCTCACAATACAGTATCGATCTGTGTTGGCAGCACTCCCTTGTCTGTGGGCATTGTCCTTTTTCTTTTGCTACAAGGAGGGGCGTAAGCATCGCGTGCTCTTCTTCAACTGTAGCATGTGAGGCGTTCGCTGAAGTTGATGGCAAACATTCGGTAGCGTCGCCGTGTATCTGCTCCGGGACTCTTGAGAGGCATAAGGGGACGTGCAGTTCGTGCACCTGTCGAAGGGAAAGTGCCGGGAACGCTCCTCTTGGAAGCGCAGTGGTACTACACGTACGGGGAGGGAGCCTGTCTTCGAGCAAATGAGTGGAGTATAGTGTGGGGGAAATTATTTTGTCGACATTTTCCGCTACAGGGTAGTTACGGCAGGACTTCACCGTAAGACACGCTCAATGCCAACTACAGCTTTCGGAACGCTGTCGCTCTTTCTCCTGCTGATATGCTGCGGACAAGGGGGCGTACGCCAATTTTGCAGCACTTCGCATGAGTGTTAGAGAAAAGTCGTATACGCCTCCCGCTTTCAATAATCCGGAGACAGAACCAGGGGTCGGATTCACAAAGAGCTCGTGCGACGGAATCTGTCGTATCTCAGTCGTACGGGAAAGTTACGACGAAGTGTAGATTCACGAAGGGCGCGCGTCGCAAAATCTTCGCAGCTTACGGCGGAATCCTGCGAGAGCTCCCGAGCAGTCTTACGAAGAAAGATGGCGGCGTTATTTGGCAGCGGTGGATTTGGAGACGGCAAACAAAGACTCCGTAATACGTATTGCACTTTGCCACAGAACCTTCGAGACCATCCCCGAAGTGACGTTGAGGCACTTTTTTGCTTGGTAACCTTCAAGAAATGCTTCAACTTCGTGCTCCGTAAAATCGGGTCGCAGGGATTTTTGAAGCATCCCCTACACCCCGCTAAGACACCCCCAACACCCTTCCAAATTGTCTGCAAGAAAGGCAAAAGAAGCCATAAGAGCTGCAAAACTGGGTGCCGCACACCGCTTACAAAACACCCTCACCCACCCCCTCCCCGAGACGCACATACTGGGAATATATTTGCTGTGTCATCGAAAGCGTTTCGCCTGTGATTGCATGGCTTCCATTATGGCTACCGAAAGACCGAGAGCACGTGCAGTAACAAAACATTTGGGGACGAACAACTTAGTCTTCTTTTAACGGGACGACTCTTATTGGTGCGATTACAAATTTTCGTCATCGTTACCATAGTGAAAACATAGTCTCGCACCCTTTGGCTGTTTCTCTCCGAGGTGCACGTGACAGGAAGCGAGCAACTTCCTCTTCCTCGTCAAAGGTGTACCCTCTCCACTACGATAGCTTTGTGAATCGCGCTTACGACGCCGTCGTACGCACGTCGCAGGCTACGACGTCTTAGCGCATCTTAGCGTAACTTACGATCGCGTTTGTGAATCCGACCCCAGGGGCGTATCCAGGATTTTTCTTGGGTTGTGTGCGGCCTTGAACAACATGCTACCGCAGTACCTAAGATCGCTTTAAGCTCTGTGGGTCGTATTCTTAGACGGTCCTCCACTCAATCTGCCTCTCGGGAATATCTTTTTCTTTTTTTTTGCATAAAATAACTGACCTTCACTCAAAACGCTCCCCGAGCCGAAGAAATACTTCGAGCTTTCCTCGAGTACTACACGGTAATGTTTCATTGAAGCCCAATGACTCCTCAAGTGGAGAAGTGCTCCTTTCATCCAATCAGTGGGGCCGAAGGAGGGTGTTGAGTCGAGGACCGATTAAGAATACGGACGTATGTGAGGAGAGGGCGGGTCAAGACATCCGGATTTCCCACCCACCCCTAGATTCGTGCCTAGACTGCAATGCTGAGCAACGTTGTTTTTAGAGTACGCAGAAGTGACAGAGTGATAGGTAGCTCGCCACCGGTTAATTGTCGAAGCCGATATTCCTTTCACGTTGCACAACGCATATGCTGCAACTTCGTTTCTCATACTTTGTCCCACCTATTCCTAAACATGTCTACCCTGCGAAGCACGCGCCTCTCAACCGAACTTTACTGTCACATCGCCTGCATCGTCAGACACGCTCCCATAAAGCATACTTTAGGACCTCCACCTGAAGTGGTTAAAGCACCGTTTAGAATACATCCCTTGAAGAACACACACACACACACAAACAAACGCACACAATTCCATTAGCGGCCGCTGCCACATACCCCCACCCACCCACGACGGGGTCGTTAGATCGAGCTTTTTACGATGATACTTCTTACACGCTTTGGACGCCCGCACGCGTTTTTGACGGCATAGAAGCGCGCACATTGCTGCCCGTCCGTTATGATTAGTGTCTCATAAAAATAGTGCATAGTCGTAAACGTGGAGAACAACAGAGAAACGCGCGCTCGCGGACGCGCAGCGTCGCACGTGTCGCGCGGAATGACATTTGATGACGAGAGTGCGTTCGGCATGTGTAATATGCGGTGATGGGAGCGCCAAAGTGGAGGACGCCTGGTTGTTTGGTCCTGTTATGAGCAAGTTTTCGTGCCGTCGTCTTCCACTTTATGTGTTGGGATGTTTGGAGGGGCCCGGGGGTTGTACGACGGGGCGGTGGGGATCGGAGCGTATCAAATTGCATACCTGGAGGTATATGAGAGTTTTATGCGGGCGCATATTGGATGGCACTGTAGGCTGTGCAAAGTTTATCGGAGCGAATGAAAAGTGAAGTATAGCGACCGGAAGTTCCCCTCATAAGTGTATATGTCCGAACGTGTAAATTCGTGATTTTAATTAGTTTTAAGACAGCTGGTATTGTATCGAAGCGATAACTTTATAAGGTTCACCATCATGTAGGTCCGTCCGTCGCTTTACAGGACCACGTGACAGTGACCACACAACAACAAAAAAACGCCAACAATGGCCCTATCCCAACAATGGACTACCGCATTGGGACGCGCCCGGCAAGAGGTCATACGATGCAACCATTTTTATTTTTCTTCATCGCTCTGGGCTTATCATTACTGATCAAAACCATTGAATAAATATACGATTTTTTTGCCCTCCTCGGTAGCTCAGTGGGTAACGTTTTGGCTTGCTGAGCCAACGCCACCTAGATACAGAAAGCCTGCTCATTGCCTCCTCTCCCTCCTTCGCTACGTGGACATTTATAGTCAGAATTCCTCCGCTATTGCGATTCGCCATTCTGCGAATTCAAGAACTCGGAAATGATTGTACCTAACTTGGAATCTGCGGAGAATAAGTGCTCTGCAACAGCTCTGTAGGCAATAAGTGCAACACGCTTTCCACAAAATCAGTCATGAGAAAGATATGGGACCGTTTTGCGCTTTATTTTAAAGTTTTCCCGTTTACTAGGCGGGGACGTTTCACCACAGCTCGCAGACCACGGTGGTTCGTCCCCATGGCTTCGACAGCTGAAAACTCCTTCGTGATTGGCTACCGCCGTTGAAAACACGATCCTGATTGCCTGGCAATTAGTTGTTACGTCACGTCAACGAGTAACCAGGCTTTCTCTATCTTGGTGTTGTTGACTGAGCTCAAAATCGCGGGTTCAAACACGGTAGCAATGTGAGGGAGGGTAAACATTGCTTCCAGCACCGTATGTCGGAGATTTCTGGCGCACCTCAAAAGAACCCCAGGTGGTCCAAATTATCCGCAGTCCTACCCTGCGGCACGTGCAACGTGTCTCCATACTATATAGGACGACAAACCTTACGTGTAAGATAACGGTACCATTATTCTTTTATTTTTGTGCAATTTTTGCCCGTTACTACGAGGTCAGCATTTCCAAGTGCCGAAGCAAGGATTGTCAGTTCTTGGCCAGCTCTGTGGACGCACCCATGGTGATCAAAACGTACTTAGCCGCGTCGAACCACAAACTGTTTATAATGACGACCATGCTTGGCCCCGATTTTCAACTTCCACATAGCGATCGTTATCGTTATATTTAAAGTTCGCGCGCTCCAGTGCCGCTTTGATACGCTCACTCGAGAGCTCGTGGCCAATCACGGGCCAAAGCCCTTTCACCACCACCACCACCACCACCACCACCACCACGGGCCAAAGTGATGCACTTAAAGCGCGTTATGGGATTCCAGCTCGCGTGGCCAAGTGGTTAGAGTGCTGGCCATGTCTCGTCGGGACTGGGAGGTGCCCGAGTTCAATCCCGGTGCCGGCTGGGGTTTTTCCTGAGTTTTTTTTTCCTCAGACGCTGTCAGACATATGTCGGCACAGTTCCCCTAGAGGTCGGCCCAGGACGACCCACCTTTGTGAGGCCGACAATGGCAAGCTCTTTCAGCGGTGCCACCAGCAGTTGAAGATCTGGCCCCTGTGCCTGCCTGTGTGTAGAATCAACACGGTAGAACGTTGCAGAGACAGCACGATTTGACTGTCTTCCGACGAGACGGAGTCCTTCCACTGTTAGCCCTCTTAATTTTCGTTTCAAATCACGACAGAGTTACGAGTGTACGGCGCAAACTAGCTGGGGCGTGAGATAGCCAATGTTAACCAGGACTTTACTTCACTCAAGGTTAATATCACTTTTCAATACGCGCATACACCTGCGATCCAAAATTAACCAGCCATCCCCGTCTCACCACCTATCCCGGAACGATCTCCTCCCCCACCGGTCCCGCGAACGAAAAAGAAAGAAAGGTAATAGAATTTCCAAACCCAGATCAGGTTCAACCTTCACGAATCCGTCATCATGTAAACATGCTGAACATCCTTCCCGTGTGTCCCCCATACCGTTGTGCGCAGCACGCATTCTCAAACAGACCACGTTACCCATAATCCCCTCTAACTCAATCGACGGCATTGTGAAAGGGGGCCGCCCCTTCACGCGGGAAAGAAGAAAGTGGCATCTTCCATCCAGGTGTCGAACATGGCAGCTGTGTCCTGGTGTCAGGACCTCGTCAACCGTCTCCGCGGGGAGCAAGACCCAGTGGGTCGTCCGTTCACGCTTGATGAGCTTGACAGACATCGGGGGGATCTCGGACGCTGTACGCGATGCGCCTTCGTCAAGAAGAGACATATCGTATACGGGGCTGTCTTTGACGAGATAGAGAGAGAGAGAAAGGGGGGTAAGATTCTGTTTCCGCGAGAAAGATGCCGTGACGAGACGCTGAGATGCGCGCCACTTCATAGGCTTAGTTCTGCTTCTGCTGGAGTCGTATATGTGCGTGCGTACATACGCGTGACGATAGGTTTGCTATGGTACGCGGTGTTGGGCCGGCGGAAGATGGGTCGGTAGCATACATGCGGTTCCGGTTGTTTGTCCGTGGAGTGGGGTTGCGTGGATCCGGGTTGTGTAGCGCGGCGTTGCAGTGATTTGTCTGGGCTGTCGTGTCATGGTATAGCTCTGGCGAATTAGTGATGACTGACAAGACATGAGGAACGATAGTCTTCTTGCAGACTGTAGTGTTGCCAGTGACAGGTCTTGTATAGAGTGTGCTGTAAATATAATGGCAGCGCAGGTTACTGGCTATTCGTTACGAAGATCAAATTGGAGGAAGGACTCGCTAACTATCGCACCAAAAAAGAAAATAAAAAGAAAGAAAGAAAAAGAGAAGTCCGGTCACCACTCTTTGAACCGCGTCACTCTTCTGTTCAATCGTGCTGCGCTCTTTGTTGAAGCACCGACACGATCCTGATATGCTTCGTTGTAGAAAGCTAGTACCTCACGTTACGCTATAGTTAGTACGCGCATATTATAAATGTAGTGACACTGCAAGACAGACATTTACGCAGCGCTAAATAAAGTGCAGTCAGTGCCTCGCTAGATTATCTACAGAGGAGCAAAGCATTTCACCCTATACCCACATTACGCTGTGTTGGGATTAGCTGTGTTCTCAGTTAACTGCCAAATATATTGATCATTACGCAAGAAAAATAAATAAAAGGTTGCTCCACAACACTCTTGAAAGAGAACTTTACCACCACACGACATGATCCTATTTTATATATCCTACGATCCTGTAGCTAATATAATTGTATATTGGCTGATCTTATTGGCTTGACGATTATTATTATTATTATTATTATTATTATTTATTATTTATTATTTATTATTTATTATTTATTGTTATTATTATTGCGGAACCCATGGAACTCAGCTTGTAAGACTAAATCGGACAAACGAGAGAGCGTGCACGCAAATTTTTTAGAACTCTTGAGTACCGCTTTTCTAACTTTTGCGCTTGCGATTCAGTTCCTCTTTTGCCCAAAAGGAGAACCTATCGTGACTTGCTGTTTTTGTATAAATGTTTACATAACCAAATCAACTCAATTACTGTCGATTCAATGCTAAATTTCTATGTCCCAAATTTTAACACAACAACTCCCAGAACATGTTATGTCTGTGGTAGTAGATACAAGAAATCACCTTCTTTGAGGCTTCAGATTGTGTGTAACTCTCATTCCGAAATTTTTCATCTGTTGGATGGCGACTTATCTGGCGTCCTACGCGAACATCGATGCCTCCTTCGTCCAGAGCCGTCGCGAGGCGAGTTTGCGCCCCGGGGCAGGGCAAATCTGAAGCCCCCCCCCCCTTCTTCCGTTCCCGCCAGAAGCTCTGTAAACAAACAAAAGAAAACGCTTATTTGCACTGCCGAGATCGTAAATTCAAATTATCCTCATTCCCGCTTTATACTGTCCAACAAACTTGCAAGGGCCTCCCGTTCGGCGCCGCCCTCTCTGGTGACGGCGTCCCGGGCGGCTGCCCCTCTCGCGCCCCCGTCGCTTTACGGCTCTGCCTTCGTCTCCTTCATGGCAGGTCCTAAGCTAAGCCAGTTGACGCCTCACTAACTTTATAGTTTTGTCTCTTGTCAGTGTCAATGTTTTTCTTTTATTTTTATGAAATTACTGTGTGTTTTAAACTTATTGTTTAGTATCATTTCTTCAATGTGTATTGTTTGTATGATGCAGGACTATTAGGGAGGCCATTTCGCCGTTCATGGGCACCTGAAAAATACGAATAAAAAATAAAATTATTTATTTAAAAAAAATTAGCGTGTGCTCTAAAAAAAGGACTTCACCGCACAGCACGCTGTGCGCCAACCATCTTTGCCGAATCTGTACCCATTCTCCCCTAGTCTGTAACTCGCAGCATAATAATGACATCACATTTTGCACGTGCATTTTTTCTTTCTTTTTTTTTTTCCTCCAGGGTTTCCTTACATAGCCGTATAACGTCTACGCGCCAGTCACGGTTTGACCTGCGTAACTACGTCGTGGCTTCCACGTGCCGCCCTTCATAACAGTCCCTTTCATCTGAAATATAACGCTGGCATTAACCGCTTCAAATATCGCGACGTGCTCGAAGCATGTTACACGGGGACAGCTCGTTTATGATATAAACATTAATGTGCGTCGGGACCTTCGGGCTCCCGCATTAGGCCGCTTCTCGTAATTCTAGAAGATGATACTCGAATCTTTCCTGAAACATGTTGCCGGTGCAGGTCTTGCCATGGTTTGAGTGATTCGAGCACTCATTAAAACGGACTGGTAACCGTATATTATATGCATACGTACTCGTAGGATCTCTCGAGTGGTCTGGATAATATGGCATCACTGTGCGATGCGGAGATGGGTATTACTACGTAAAGTGTGTCTGTGTTTGCGAAGGTAGATGTACTGTAACGGGTTGGGTTTAAGGATCTGTTCGGTCGATGATAATCGCGGTTGACTAAAATTAGAGCTTGCGCGGACCGTATAAAGTACGTGCCTGTATGAATAGTCAGTCATACATCACGAGCTTTATGTTGTATGAATTGGGAAGGAGTAGTGCTTGATAGGAAAATATAATTGTTGGGACTCTTTCGTTCTTAGCTGTGCGTGGGCTTTTTGTTAAAGTAGCACAGAAGTCATTTTTAACACCCAGTTTTCTTCCTATAAAACTGTTAAGTAGGCCAGTAAGATGCACCATGCGAAGTAATTTTACACCACGGAGTCATAATTATCGCAGAAATTAAATTTGAAATACGCCGCAAAAAGTGACCGTGCGCAACGGTGGTGAAGAGCAGTACCAGCCTGTGATCTGCCTGGAACCTCGCGCTGACGCTATAAGGAGAACGCTCGCTGATTGGCCTAGAGAAATGTTGTCTGCTACTCCGCTGTCGTCTGCTACTGGGCTGTTCGGGGTTCTGATAAAGCCTTTCTCCTTGCTCGGTAATGCTTCGGCCGCTCCTTCTCTCCCCAATTATCCGGGAAAACTGGCAAAACAGGTTTACGGCGGCAAAGGGACAAGGCGCTGACCCCCACTGACCGGCAAACCAGAACGAGTCTCCTTATGCCGTCATCGGTGACGTGCCATCATACCTCCTCACCCTCGTTATAGCTGGAGTGGCGAGTTAAGGGTGAAGGCGCGGAGCTATGTTTATATGAGTTTTTTTCTGGGAAACAAATTGCACACATCAAAACCTTTCGCGCTATTCGGTATAATGACACACACACTTTCATCAGATGTCTTGATCTGAAATTTTTTTGGATGGCCCTCTGTACTCCTTTAAAGATGGCGTAGTGGTGCATTTTCTATTTTTTTTCACCTCGTAATCTCACCTCATCTCACCCCAACCTCACCACGCAACACGTGCGATACCGTTGAGAGCGATACCGTTATCACACCTGATTTGCGGAAACTGCAGAGCGTACGCCTTTTTGTGCCAATTAACATAACTGCATAAGTGTCACAGAAACGCGTACGTCTCACGTTTTCAACAAATCAGGGAGAAGACATGATGGTTGGTTAGAATGTTGTTATGCGGCTTGTGGCAAGTGTATGCTTTTTTTTTATGAGCATTATGCGGCGGATCCATCCAGTTTTCAGCAAACCAGAGGACAGAGAACAATGTCATTCTGAAGGACTGCTGGCGAGGGCCGTGTTATGCGGTGAAGCTGTGCTTTAACGGTGTCTGTATGCACACCATAGCACATTCCCGCCATACCGTATTACGCGGTACCAGGGTTGCGGAGTTGCCACTCCGCGGTTGGAATGATTCGGGAATGATTCCAGATTTATCAGAGCCCGGAATGGAATTCGAATGGAATGGCGGAAACTGTCCTAGGAATGGAATGGATATGGAATTAGGCATTTGTTTCGCAGGAGGAATGGAATGGAATTGGAATGGAATGGTCTGGGTGCCACACGGTCAAGGGCGAAATAACCTTGTCTTTGTGCTTTTCCCGTGCTGGGTAATGTCAGTCTCCTCTATAGCACTGCTGGGCTAGCTAGTACGGTTACCGGTCCCACTTCTTTTACTGGTGGAATTAAAGGAATAGAATGGGGTTGCCAAGCCATTCCAGGAGTGGGAATTGGCCATACCTTTCATTCCGAGGAATTGAAAGGAATGGAATTATCACAAATCTTCATTCCTCGGAATGGAATTGGAATGGGGGATCCCATTCCGCAACCCTGCTCGGTACCTCGGCGGATCAGCTGATAGCGTGTCCGTCTGCTGATTCCAATGTACCGAACCCGGGTTCGATCCCGGCCGAAGATGGCGGCAACTTATTGGCAGGGTACGGCTCGCGTCAAAATTAGCTTGAACAGCGGTCCAGCCTGCGAAGCGGGACGGGAGCAACCGAGCCGGCTGCCCCTAGCAGAAGACAACGCCTTCGTGACGATGGTCATCCCCTCTAACTGTAAATAGATGACCAAAGCACAGGGTTGTTTGGATTTAATCCACATGAATTTTATCCGGTGGATTTTTTAAAATAGATTTTGTCCAGATTTGACTTGAGAGACAATCTGAATTAAACGTCACACGGAAAACTCCAGGTTTATTTTATTGTAGTGTTGGCTGTTTGCAAAAGCCCAGGTGTGCGCAACATTAATTTTTAACTTTGTAACTTATAACTTTTCAGATTTAACTTTTTTCCTGCTTTCTTCTACTTTTGCCCATTCATGGAAAGGGTTTCTTCCACTCCCTGGAGGCGCTGTAACTGAAGTACGACAGCTAATCCAGGCGTGTAGGATCTACACCCTTGAACCGCGCGTGCATGGAACTCATGATGAAACTCCACTTTTAGGGAAACAATAGAAACTGATACAATGTTGCTGGGAGAGGCAGTTCCATAATCCGAAACTATCACCCGAAATGAGGAACAGCAAAACACATTTGGTTTTACTCTGGGTCACATTTCTATTCGCTCCGAGATCGAGCAGTGTCGGCGCGCTGCGGAGAAACGATGAACTACCCTTGTGTGGACGCGTCGTCTGCTTTTACACGTTTATTCAGCATTTACTGCAGTAGCTGGAGCATTGGAGAACCGGAGAGTATCGCACCAGTGATCTTCCGGTGAATATATACTAGAATTACGGAAAAGTACTATCAATTCCGAACATCGGCACACGTGTTATGCACACTAGGATGGTGACAGTCTCGCCCCCTATAGGTCGATCTCGCAGCGAATAGGCTTGTATATATATTCTCCAAAAATATCCGGGTTTTATCCAAAAAAGCCCACTGGACAGGATTTTTTAAAAAATATCCGGATTTTTTCCAACCCTGCCAAAGCACGCTCCGCCGTTATTTATGCTAAGCACCACCAGGGCGCGCAGGCCGGAATGGCGTTCAAGTTAAGGCTGATGAGAGCTGTACACGTTGCCTAGACCGTCTTGGGCGGTGTGCCGTCTGCTGAGACTTCGGCGCACGCTAAACAACCCCGAGGTGGGGAAAAAATTAAACCACAGCCTGTGACCAACTGTGGCGTCGCTCGTGATCGCGGTTGTTCTCGGTACAGGGAGCATCGGATGATGATTAATTGTGCATATTCCGATATTTTGAGCGTTACTTTAACCCTCGTAGATCGCGACTTACCGGATAGGAAATTGGTCCTTTCCCCCAGCTTTGGTCCCGTGATGATTAGTTAAGCTTTAAAGATAAAAAAAATATTGATAAATATTGATTGGAAATCAATCATTTTCTTTCTCGCATTATCGTGGTAGCCGTTTCTTGGTTTCCACAGTGCCAAAAGGAGCATTTCTCCTGGGTATATTGATTTGATTTGATTTTAAGAAAAATAAAATGGCAAATAAAATGGCTAATTTGGCTTCACCAGTGTGAGTCCCACAACTCCACATCACTAGCGCCAGTTACTGTGGTGGAAAATTCCTGGAATGATGATGCCAATGAAGATGATGATGATGGCGCTATGATGATGATTAGCGGTGGTGATGACTCCGGCAGAAAACAATTGCAAACACACACCGAGTTGTCACGGAACACGCAAACAGTTGAACAGCAAAACCCACAAAACACTCATAGGCTCAAAATTTGTCCTGGGCATGATGTAGACAACACTATATTCTTTGACGTGGTGCAAACATTCCAAACAACAACAGCTTTATTTTGATAATGAGGTGGGGAGGTTTTTCAACAACAACTTCCAACTTTTACAGCAAAGGCGGCAAGAGACGCGCAGAAAACCGACATTGCGAATACCGAAATTCGTTCCGCTCTGACATCACTGCAGGTGTCTCCACCAATGGGCAGCGCGGGAGAGGTCACGTGCCTACGAGTGCCAATGGAAATGGCCTTAGCTATTGCTCCTCTGACGTCAGAGCTCGGCGTGTTCGTGTGTGCCAGGATTCATAACCCTTCAGGAAACGAACGTAGACAAATAAGCATTTCTTTCCTCAGCACTCGGACGTGTAGTACAATGATTGCAGGACGCAATAAGCCACATCTCCATTTTTCTTTCATAAATCAATCAATGAATCACATCTATGGAAGTGTCATAACCCATTTAACCCAAACCTGGATGATTGGACACAAACGTATAGTACAGGAACATCTTTGTCCCAGAGGTCCATTGTTTCAACGTCGAGTCATATTTAAATTATGACTGGACGTTGAAACAAGGAGCTCTAGGACAAACTCTTCTTCTACTACTTCTTTGCATTTAAATTAAGTTTAATTAAATTAATTTAATTCTATTTAAATTATGAGCCTTACGCTGTGACCTCCAATAGTAAAGCTAGGATAGTTCAATATGTCCGTTACACGAGGCGTTAAATTTGACACTCCCATTTTTCTGTGAAATGCTACGTGTATGAAAGTCAAGGTTGGGCGCAAATCCGTTCTCAAAAGAAAGCAAAACAAAACGTAAACTTTTGTTGTCGATATAACTGGGGTTATCAATCTTGCCCGTTCAGATCACATATCATCCATCACATCTGATCCTCTTTGAAAAATGAAAATTTCTCGTAACTTCGGGAACTCTGCCAAACAACTATAGTGCTGCGAAAGTTGTGCCGTATACTGCAAAACAAAATTTAATCAAATTGTTCTAATAACCCACGTTGTTATCCCTTCGTGATATCATTATCGAGCTTCACAGTGCAGCTAATCCTCAGGATGCGCTGCGCTTTTCGGTGTCTGAAACTGCCGACCACCGAATAAATGTTTTCCGTGCGCTTATGTTGCGAAGGTGACCGATCCACCATTAAAGTTATATGGGATATACTGCGGCAAACCCATAGTCAAATTTATCACGTTCATTATCATCAAAGTCACGTTTCTCAACCTGATCATCTTTCAATCCCAAAAGAAGTTCGCCACAGAATCAGACACGCGGAGTGATATTAGACGCCGCTTTTATACCACGGAAAGGGTCCTTTTCTAAGTGGAGTGGAATTAAGGACATTCTGATCGTTCTTTCTGACAAATTGTCCTATAGTGAACCATGAGAGTCCCTTTAGCACGTTTGGCAGCTTTCCGTTGGAAGGACGATAAGCTGCGGCTATAGAGACGCCATCTGGGGGCACGACAAACACCTAAGGCCATTATCACATATTAAGGACATATATGGCAGTTATCAATAAGACTAAGATGATCGCTCCTACTGGAATTGTAGATTAAAAATCTGCAAGCTAGAAGAAGAAAGAAGCTAGGAGCAAAGCACTCTGAGGTAAAGGTGAGGTGAGGTCTTTTACTAAATCATTGCTTAGGCCGCGAATGCCATGCAACTTGCAGGACCCATAAAGACAGAAATAGAGCTGTGTGTTATTCGCTTATGTGCTTGCAAAAAGTAGTTATTATCACGCATTACCAGTACAAGTTTTTTCTTACGCACTTCTCAGGGCGATCCGTATCCCATTCGGAGGACGTACTGGGAGTCGAGGTGCGCTTACGGTATCTAAATCTCTCTAATGAAACCGTAAGGATTGGAGAATGTACGGGGCACGACATGCTCAAACCACAGCCGAAAGTGTACTCAATCAAACCGCACATACAGGGTATTTCACCTAAAGCGATAAAAATTCTAACTGGCGGCATAATCGCCGGAGGATTGTGGGGCTCTCGGCAATTACCTTCTGGGAACTTTTGCCGCCATTTAGGAAAGCTTTGGACAATTTTTAATTGCGGATTTTTTTTTAAAAATTGAACTTTGAAAATTGCCAAGCGAACCTCACTTTTTTGTTACAGAAATATGAAGTCCTCCACGGATAACCGCGGACCTAACAGAAACGATGCACAATATCGCAACAGAAATAGTCTAAAAAAATTAGTGAAAATTCCGCTTTAGCCCCGCCTGCTTGATTGTCGCAAAGAAGAGCGCACGGAAGGCGCGGGGAGAGGAGGAAGTTTTCCCACTTCTTGTTTTAACTTTCTTTCCCCCGCTTTGACCTTGATGCTGGTGACAACCGTCTTATCACAAAGAGAACGAAACAACCGTCTTATCACAAAGAAGGCAAAACTAATGAAGGCGGGAACATGCACTTCCTCCTCTAGACGCACATTTCGCGGGCGCTTCTTTGCGAAAATCAAGCAGGCGGGGCTAAAGCGTACTAATTACTTTTTTTTTTTCGACTATTTCTGTTGCTATACTGTGCATAGTTTGTGTTGGGTCTGCGGTTATCTGTGGAGGACTTCATATTTCTGTAACAAAAAAAGTGAGGTTCGCTTGGCAATTTTCAAAGTTCAATTTAAAAAAAAAATCCGCAATTAAAAATTGTCTAAAGCCTTCGTGAATAGAGGCAAAAGTTTCCAGAAGGTAATTACCGAAAGTCCCAGAATCCTCCGACGAGTACGTCGCCAGTTAGAATTTTTTATCACTTTAGGTGAAACACCCTGTATCTTCAAGGGTTGTGATAGCTAGGAAAGGAACAGCTTTCGGAACAGGAACAGGAAATACGCTATCGAAGAGTCACTTCACAGTTCCCAGAAGGGCAGAACTTTCTCTTCATATTTCTACCGTCTCCCTTCCTGTGACCCTCAAGTTGTGTTTCGCGGAACCAGGGATTTCCCTACACCCCTCCTGTTTCTTTTTTTTTTGGCACCTCTTCTGAAATTTTTGAGATTGCCCAATACAACTCGGCTGCCAATGCATATCACCACACCACCCCTGGAAGCTCGGTACACCCCTAGATGCCGATTTCTGGGAACATAAGTGCACGGAACCCTGGATTTCCCGGAGCTTACCCCCTGCTTTGTTTTGTGAACCTTATAGGGTCGTGCGTACCTCACATGTTTCTACCAATGTTTCTGCATATTTCTGCGTGTGTGCGTAGTGTATATTGTGGTGTTGTATTAGGGTTCCTTGAAGTGGTGCTGACAAGATGACGGGATCCGTCGATCCGTCGCGCGGCCGTGGACGCCAGCAACTTGGTGGCAGGGTAGAAGTTGCTTTGACACGCTGTCTTCCGCGAGGGACGTTAAATACGGTGTGCCGTCTGTTGAGATTTCAGTGCACGTTAAAGAACCCTCAGGTGGACAAAATTAATCTACAGCCCGACCATCGCTCATGGTCAGAATTGTCTCGCGACGTAAAGCAACTAATTATTAAATATTAAGCGTCGAATCGCATACACTGCCCTAGACGGTGGATTCCTGTAGTGGTTACTGTTTTCTCTGCGCCTCATGAAGAGTGACATCCGTAAGGCAAAAGCCCCAGAAGAAAGAATGGCAACGAAGCCAAAATGTTCTCACGGAGGCGGAAGTGTTCTCTACGTCATCGGTTACGTTTCGCCGCCGCGCAAAGCATGCTGGTAGGCACTATCAGCTTCATCAGCCTATCACCAACGTATTTTGCCCGCTTCTTGGCCACCACAGCAAAAGATAACCTCGAACCGGTCTTCTCGTGACGTCGCATGTTTGTAAACAGAGGGTCGTCAATAGACGTTTATAGTCGTCTATCGACGATCCTCTGACCACGAGGAGACCGGTTCGAGGTTACCTTTTGCTAGAAGCGCACAAGCTTTTGCTAGAAACGCTTGCGCAAGAAGCGGGAAAAACGCGTCGGCTGATAGGCTGATAAAGCTGATAGTACCCACCAGCATGCTTTGGGCGGCTACGTTACGCAATCAATGACGTAGGGGCGCAGGTCGTCTATAGCTTATACTCTTGCAACGTCAGCAAGGAGCTCAATGTATTGTAGAGAAGAAGGAAAGAACACTTGCACAACGGCCGTTGATGTTAGAGTCACTTTCTCAATGCTGCTTTCCATTGCTGGTAAATAAGTAACCAGTACTAGTCGGCTGCTGCCGGTGGCTGGGTATTTGTCTGTCTGCCGTATAGTGGTACGGACAAGGGCTCGGTAGACGAGATGCTTAACGTACACCATATAATCGAATGGTGTCTGGTTCGTGATTTTTACCAGTTCTAAGCAGGGAAGGGTAACGGTAACGGAAACAGAAACGAAATTGAAAAGCTGTTATTAGAAACGGAAAACGGAAACAAAAATATAGCAGTAACGGAAATGGAAACGGTAAGGAAAATACGTCCGTTACCCTTCCTAAGTTCTAACTTTACGAAGTTACCTTGCATTTCTTGCTGGCACACTTTGTCTTCTGGTGCGTACAACGCTGACAACTGCTTCGAAAACTGGCTGCATTTGTAAAAACGCATCCACTGTTTCAGTTGTCCTTAACATTGTTCTTAAAACATTGTCACGTTCCAGTGCCAAGTTAACGTATCGAGACTCAAGAGACATATGCGTCTACTTCTGCATTTCTCAAGCGCGACGGCTTTCCACGCATGCCAAGCTTTAGAAACGCTCAAAGTATAAAAGCTGAACAAACCAATTTCGCTACATACACACCCCGTGTCCTACAAAGCCTCCGTGATCAAGTACGTTAACCCTGTGGAACAACAACAGGCCCCGAACATTCTTCACCATCGCACATTATTTGTACAAGGCGTTCCCGCAACGCAAATAGCTGGTTGTATCGCGAACCTCGTTCATTCCTGCCATCCTCTCAAAATTAATGAACCGCCAGACTTGCGTGCATGCGGTTATTCGTAACGTTCGACACGCTTTGCGAACCTCTCGCATCAAAGGCACAATCGGCATGCCACAATGATACATACCCTGCAGCAAATCGCAACCTTGGCTTGTGGGTCATCGAAAGTCCATAATTCACGGCATGACTTGCAGATCATTGATGATTCCGCCTTCGATCTTCTGCGTGTTGTGGGCGATGTCATGTTTGTCGATAGGAGGGGACGTACGGATTTCGCCGATTATGGTGCCAGTTATCAGTATTAAGAGGCATGGAAGATGGCCGTAAAGATAGGATATTAATCGGCCGCTCCTTGGGGGAAGCTGTGTATTAAAGATTTCAGAGACTACTGCGTGGGTACTGGAAGGGGTGTTGCTGCACTTTGCGGACTGTGATAAATTGTTTCCGCATATCAATCGGGAGGATTTGGAAAGAGCTGCTTCGGTTGAAGTCTGGTTCATGTTCGGTATACGAGGATTTAAGTAGACGGTAAGTCGGTAGCCGTAGGCACGGGATTCATGGACGATATTGAAAATTCATTCATGACTGTGTATTTGATATATACCCCAGAGTATATATCGCACAGTTGTTTGTTGCACTGAATATTTCGGACAGATAAAACTCTACGTTATATATATCCATAGGACATGTCGATATGCTTAACACTACACTGTTAAAACAGAGCTTCGTCACATAACACCGCTCGAAGCGAGGAGTAATTCACAATGACATGGCTCTATCTTATGACTTGTTGCAAAAAAGGAGGTGTCCACTTCTTTTGGACACCTTATGCAATATGCAGTGTCCAAAAAGGTGCTTTCCACAAGACGGGAGTGAAAATGCTATCACTGGCTTGCCTTCGGCGTGTTGTGTGGTGATGTTCCGTTTTCAGCGTGCAGTTACACGCAGGGCAGGCGAGAGAAATTACGGGCCCCGGGGATGGACAATGCCCGGGACCCCACCTCACGTCTCGATAACATAGTCTAAGTATTTCTTCTGTATATGATGATTACGACGGGTTTTGGATCCTGCGGGTCCCGGGGCTCCTTCCCCAGCTGCCCCCCCCCCCCTTTGGCCAGCCCTGGGTAACGATACATTCACGTTGACGTCAAAAGCCGCCCGCTAAAGTGCCTGTTATCTGGTGCGATCTCTCGTGCGGCTCCACGACTGGCTCGTAAACACACCTCGAGACGCACACCTGTGCGCTGGACCCTTAATACTCATCATAACCCCTCGTGTCTCATTACTTAACAACTTAGACCGGCGATCAACAGTTCGTTAGCCCAGGAGTCACGACGGACAATCGAAGCTTTCTGAGCGGCTGGGCGGGGCGGACATCTCTTCCCGCAGTATTGGAGAAGAAAACAAACATCGCCTTATATATGGACGTCGTCTATAAAGAACCTCTAAACCAATCGCATTCGAGATTAATGCGCCGCAGAAAGAAACCTTGCAAGAGGGCACCACTTAGGCCTAGCCGCAAGAATCCGCGCAAATCGAAAGTAAAAACAAACACGGCTATGCTAGCGTGATCTTGCCATTAATTACCGAAAGCTCCTCCCTCCTCTTATCCGGAACAAAGCGAAAGCCGAATTTCACGACGCTGCTTGTTTAGCGTTCTTTCATCTTGCTTCTTCGGGCTTTTAAAGGGGAGCGAGCTAAGCCTAAATGTAAACTAAGCCTAATAACCTTGCACGAGAACAATTCCTGATAAATTACGCGTAGAGTCGTGGGCCCCCTCTTCGCCTTATCGGCAGAATCTGAGGCATGAGATTTACTCATCTGCAAGTGCAAATGAGTGTGCATGTGTGTAACTTCTCTCTCTCTCTCTCTCTTTGTTTGTTTTTGTATCTCTGAAGTGGTGCCGTTCGTGTCTACGGCGCTAATTAAACACGTATTTTGTTTTTTGTCTGTGTCTCTCGTGAGGCTGTGTGGTTTTTGGTCGGTGGTAACAACACTACCGGTTATGCTTGATTAATCGTCGTGAACGAGACGCGCTTGGAAGAATGTCTGTGGCAGCCAAGGTCTTCTAGCGTGCACTCGTTCAATGCGAACATTGCTTCAGTCGCGTGCGCCGAAGATTAGAGCCCGGTTTATGGGCCCTCTTTTGTCTGACAAGCGTGATCTATACCATGGAGACAAAAGCTGCCAAGGTGGTCGTGGTCACGGTTTCTTTTCTGAGCGTGGTGGGAACTGGGATCTGTTCCTGCTTAGCGTGCGGTAGATGCTGAACGCTTATTTCCGGGTGATTTGTGATGTTCCTTGTAGATCAGGGACATGGAAGCACGATGGTGTTTGTCTTGGCGTTCGCTACTGTTTCTCACAGTGTATACAGTAAAAAGAACTGATGAGTGTCCTTAGCATAGATACGCGGGTGACTAGTCGCCGTGGAAGAAAATCGATTATGAGATAGCTTATGGTGCTGTATACGATGGCGGCAACTATGTCTGTTATGTGGGTAAATGCTGGGTGGAGTCCGCCTTGAGTTCAGGGTGTAGGTATTTTGCGCCACTATTGCACCTGAGTAATGGTCGTGAGTATATTGAAAAAAGTTAGGTAATATTCGTATCTAGTAGATAAATGCCTCATGTAACTGCATGGTATATAGCAGTGTGGGACGCTTCACTAAAAGAATAACCGAACCTTATTGATAAGTGCTAGTTCATCGTCTTTCGCTATCACATTCACACAGAAAGAGCCCGTTCTAGTTCTCAGACAGTTCTCTCTCCATTTCTCTCTCCAGTTCTCTCTCACAGAAAGAACTAGTTCTTCTGCAAAGCGCACGAAGAACAATCACGCGTCGATCTCAGAAATATATTTCTATCAGAGGAGGCAAATAGTAGTAATAGTAAGAAGTTATTAATAATTTCGTAACATTGTATCGTTTCTAAACTTTGATTTTATTGATGTCGTTCGTTCCGCGCATTTCTGCCTGTCGCGTGGGAAGAAAAGTCATTCACCCCAAGATCACTCCTCGAAAGAACATGAACGCAAAATACCCCTCGTACGAGTGTGACACACACTGCTCCTCTAATGCAACCCAATACGCTTCGTTAAAGACAAATCCTTTGGGAATTCTCAGAGAAGATGAAATCACATATTTGCATTTGGCATGCTTTGCATTCGAATAGGCCATTTTCCACCGTTTTACTGTGGCATTTTGAAGGTATCCAAGGAATGCTTTTACAGCCTCCGTTCAGGCATGTTCTTATGATCCTGCCAGTAGTTTCATTGTACTTTCCATAATTATTTTCATATTTGTCAGCGAAAAATAATAAAGTTATACATCAGAATTAAGCATAGAAATGAATGCAATTTCGAGAACACAATTATTTTTTAGAGTAACTGTAATTGCAATTAAGTTCATATTATAATTTTTGCAATTGTAATTCAATCGCTGGTGAAAAGCAATTTTTACAGGTCTGCGCATAGGTGATGCAACGTCTGGTTGCTTTCAATGGTCCTGCCCTTAGTGTTCGTAAATTGAGTACTGAGTCAAGCATTCCGGTCCCTGGGGCGTATATTAAGACATTGTTCGCACCCTTCAAAATGTCAGCTGTATATAAGGACAAGGAAGAAAAACGCGTCAGTCATCAAAGAAGATGAGTCTTCGCTCGTCAAACCAACACTTCCTTAGTGCTGGCGAGGGACAATAGATGGCGCCACCAGTACGTCGGTCGGTGGAAACTGCTTGGAGGGGTCCGTGCAGAGAGGTCCGTTCGCCAAGAGAAAATGCAATATGCAGACACTTCGCAGCGTTGCAACTGTTTTCATCCAGTGACGCTCATCCGAATGTGGTCCTCTTCTGATGACTTTATCCGAACAAGAATGTGACGAATGGACCATTTTCCTCAGAATGCACAGCGCGTGAGCGGCTCTCGTTCCTGCTGGAAACAGCAGGAAGCATTATTACGTTAACGCTACTGTACACCATTATCCCATTCCTGGAGTCTTTCCGTCAATGAGTGAGGCTACGCCTCGTGGGTTTCGGCACCAGAAATGTAGGGAAAGGGTCCAGGAACGACAACGAACAGATTTAATACAGAATCGCTGCATAACTACACTCAACAAGCCCAAGAATCTTCTTCTCCCTCTTCTTCAAAACTGTGGTGCACAGCTTATTGGTCTGGCATGGAACTGCACGGCGGGCTCCAGGGTCATGTTGCATATATCAAACGGACTCTTGAATTTCGTACAGACAGAAGAAGCAGAAATTGGGCTCGAAACCTATGGTGGATACTCAAAAACTGGACACACGTGGGACGCTGGAACGAAAGACACGAAAACGAAACTGCGGCGCTTCCTCACTCGCTTTTGTTTTCAGCCAGCAGCAGACTACATTCGAGAGGGCGCCACATCTCAGGAAAATGGTCCCGGGAGCACGTACTTGCAACAAGTCTGTAAAATACGTGAAAATAAAACTTATTGAGCTGTCTGACACCTCCTTCTCTTGCTCCATGATTTAAGAGCGACATCAACGTCGTCTCCACGTAGAACACGACGAATTTATTCGCATGTATCGCTTTGACCAGTCCCAACGTAGGTTCAATACGAAACGCGTCGCCATTGCTACTAATGGCAGATGAAAGTCTCTAGCTAATAAATATCATGAAATGTGACGCACGCACGGCAAGACCCACACTGACAGAACGAGCTTGTGGTGTTAGCTTTTCGAGGTGAGTGTTTCTGAGTTTTTCTCAGTTTTGGATTGATACAATTGGATTGATTGTGGGTGAATCTTGGCACATGGCACATCGTAATTGACATCCCTTGCTGAAGGTGACGTGTCGGAGCAACTTGTATCATTATGAGAAATATAAGCAGTGGAGATGGGGCGAAGTCCGTCATTTGACCTTGTAAAGCTCCTGGGTCCTCAGCCATTCAATCATCACGTTCCCACGTTTCCTTGAAGAAACGCATCTGATTGACATCTTGAATTGAATCATTGAATCTACCCATTCATCGTCTTCAAATAAAGTTGTTGTTGTTGTTGTTTTCATACATTACTGTGCGAGGTTGCACTTCAAATCGGCAAGCATAATTATCATGCCCTGTTTTCGCTTGTTGCCGTTGGGTCTACCGAAAGACGCCAATAAATTGTCACGCATGCAAGCACAACTACTGCAATTTACATTTTATGAAGCGTTCAGGTGGTTGAAAAAAACAAAAAATCTCCAGAACACACGTCACGTTTGAGCTAAGAGACGGAACTAGCTTTGGTGGACCTGTTCGCAGACACAATTTCGTGTTCTCTTACTTACGAGTGTTCTAAAAAAAAAGTGCTGTCTTCACAAAAAAAGAAAGAAAAAAAAAGAAAGCGGACTATAACCTCAGACGACGCTGACGACTGCGTTAAACATTTCATCTAAATATCTTTCTCGGCAAAAGCCACCACGCTAGCATTGTTGTGACCCTGAACTCCTCTCGCGAGAAACGTTCCCTAGCTGGCTCCGATCTAGGGAACCAGGCGATGGTGCGCTTCTCCCTAGCTAGGGAACACAGGGAAAGAAAAGTTTCCCTCTTCCTGCTCTCACATTCGCTTTTTTTCCCCCTCGCTCTCAACGATAAGCAAGTTGACCCCGTCGATTCGCGCGCGGGGCAGCAGCAGCAGACAAGGGACGGAAGGAATAGTTGCTGATGCAGTTGCGCGAGGACGATGCGTGCGTGCGAAAATTGAAGGGTGACGTCGGGGTGGGTGGAGGTAGAGGGTGAAGTTGAAGGCATTTCACGCGGTATAGCGACGGGAGCGGTGGAGCTTGTCGAACTGCAAGAAGACGTTCATGATGAGGATATAGCTCCGGGGGAGAGAAGACTAGATTCATGTTTTAACGATACTTGTGGTGCAGAAAGCATTTTCGAAGAACAAGAAAAGTAGCTTTTTTTTAAATATGTGCCCTAGTAACGGACTAAACGGCCCTTAGTTCGCTATAGGCGTGCACTGTATAAAGTAGGGATAGGTCAACCGAATCCGAGAATCCTAGGCAGGGATTCGAGATTCGCGAATCCGAATCCCAGTGCCCAAAGCAGCGAATCGAACCTTCCGAATCCACCAACCATGTCATATGTTTGTTTGTTTTTTTACAAAATTGGTGCCTCCGGAGTTCGCCGAAAGCTTGCTTGGCCTGTTGGCCCCGGGGCGCACCAAAACCACATCATAAAGCTCCGACATTACAAGCTTAAAAGTGACGCAGTTTTGCTTTTGATTGTTTCTTAGTTTTATGGAAGAAATTCAGACTCGACAGTTCATATATTTCCTGTAGCCAATGAACAACATGTTAAATACTGTAAAACCCTTTTATTTCGCGAGCCCTTAATTTTCGCGAATTTCGCGAACTTTAAGGGCACGCGAAAGGAGGAGCTCGAGGAACTCGAGGTGCTCGCGAAATTTAGTGGTAGCGAACATAAGCCCCCATTACTCAATTCTCAAAAATTTAGGGCCGCGAAATTAAAGGGGTTTACAGTAAATTACAGTTACGAAGAAGTATATGGGAATGTTTTCTCAGGAAAAGTGATCGAATAATTAATGTTTTTCATGAAGCAAAGATACCAAATTCTGCTTCAAAACACTTTTCAATAGAAGTGTGTGTTTTTCTTTTTTTTTTTTTTTTTCTGGGCTTCTTCAACTTTTTTTTTTTTTTTAGGAAAGGATTCGAAAGATTCGAGATTCGAATGACTCGCGGATCCGCAGAACCTTTCTTGGATTTCGATTCGGATTCGGGAAATTCTGGATTCGTCCCATCTCGAGTATAAATTTTGCGACCTGGAAAGTCGCACGATGGTGCAGGAGAACAGCGGAACAGCGGATCATGCGTGAGGAATATGTTTGCTCCAGGAATTCGAAACGTAGTCTGAACCCAAGAATTAAGGCGAGGAGCATTTCGGTTAGCACTGAACATGTTTAAGGACACACAGAAAAAGGGACGCACAAAGACAGCGTTCAACTAGCAACAACTATTATTATTATTATTATTATTATATTATACTATTGTTATTAAAATATTAAACTATTGTTATACAACTGTGTTATTTTGCTAGAAACAACTATCGCCCGGAAAGAATCAACTTTCGTTTCCTTGGACTTTCCGAGCTGGAGACACACACACCTTTCTCTGCAATAAGAACCCTGAACTTGAGGGACATGAAAATGGCGACACGACCGTGTTTCCTTTTAGTTTCTGCGAAGTTTCCGCTGTCTCGAACAAAGACAGCAGACTCCATAATTGGATGAGGCCCCGTATACGAGCAGAAGCCTTGGCGTGGAAACACAGAAAACACAAACCACTCGGCCCAACAGTTATTTTAATTTACAGAAACGCGACAGGGATGCAAGTATATACAATGTATCAACACCTGGGAAGATGAGCAGGACCAGGGTATGCAAGAAAGATGCAGGAAAACAAAACGAGAGCAACAAAGTCAAACATGTACATACGGAAAAAGGCGCCTGTACGAGGGTTGAACTTAATGACTATCGTTGCAGTTAATGTTACAGGTATAGTTTACAGTTGATGTTGACGAAAAATAATAATAGAGGGAGGCTGAGCTCGTCACACGACGAATTCGTCTACTCCCATAACCCCCTCCCCATAGTTTACAGTTGCAGTTCCACATTACGGTCACAGTAGCTAAATAAGAGTCAAAATGCAGGCTAACTGGTGATACATAATGAAACAGGAGCTACATGCGCTACATATGAGAGGTTTACGTAAGTAGAACCGTGAACTATTCCTTAGGCACGTAAGGGATAGCGTTGCTAGTTCTGGTCACGCGCAAAGAAGAAAGAGAGCTTCGCGCATTGCGCAGAACTATACTTGCTGTACGTTAAGTACACAAAGGCGGTAGCGTACGATGCACTAAAACTGATTACTATTACAACTTCCATGTGGTCTGCTAAATTAACGGCCGCGTTGTTCTTCATCTGACCGATTCGCGAAGTCGAAGACTGGTACGGAGCAAAAACGACGCGGATAACAAATCACAGTCAAATCACAATCTTTCCTGCCATGTAATACCAATTGAAGTCACAAAAAAAGAAAAAAGAGAAGCGAGAAGTCGCTTTCCTCAACGATCAATATCGTCATCCAGAAGGTCATCATTCCAAGCGTTTGGTACAGTTGCAACCAATGACACGTTGACAATGAAAACTGCCCCGAGCTAAACGTGGCGTGACACTTTCGCATCTTCCGAGTTAAAAGTGTCTCTCCTCGCCAGTTGAGACTCGGTTAATGAATTGGAAGTGAGTCACGTGAGGGGCGACTCGATCTGAAAGCCAGTTGGCTGTGCACGAAACTTTCGTGATAGAGATACGCGTCAAACTGACGTTGATGTTGATGGTGATGGAGAAAAAATGATAGGGAGAGATGAAGACTAACGTCTTCGAAGAATGTTAGTAGTGGGGCATAAATTATGGATACGCTGGTCGAGGACACGTGAGGACACACGCCGTGAACAACAACAACAACATATATATTGTGATGATGAAGTAGGGAGGTTTTCCACTCTAGGAGTGGAACGCTACCCCATAGCTAGGGGTCTAATATGAGTGGTGACAATGATGAGTAAGGCCGTGAAATTTCATAGCCAGTTCAACATTTTGTGCCAACGCATTTTGTGCCAACGCATTTTTGCATTTACAACGCAACATTTTGTAGCAAACGTTGTGTGCTCCCTCTAACACACGTTCTCAAGCAAAAAGACCTTTCTGCCGAGGCGAAACAAACACCGTCACTTTGGTGGAATCTCAAACTGTTCGGAAAATGCTCTTTTGAGATCCATTACTGGATTCCCACCTGCGATATCTCGTTTGGCGCGTCTTGACCACCGCGGATAATTCTCACCCTCAGACCTGTTTCAGTATGTGTGTGTGTGTGTGAGTGTGTACAGGACTTATTTATTGGCGGAAGAAAAATAAAAGGTGAGAAAGCGAGGTTATACGCTCCGAGCGCGTGTTTCTTCGTCGGCATGTTTCTGAACGGGCGTCCGTTTTCGGTCTTGGCAGATTTATGGTCCATTCATTTGTGGCTGGGTCGAAATTAAGTTGTGATTTCGTGCTGTGAAGGGATGCGAGCGAGTTTCGATTGGGAATCCAGAGAAGGAGGGATGGGAGAGGAGGGTGAGATGGCGTGCGGTTACGAGGCGGGTGTTTTGGGTGAGGTAAGAAGAAAGTCGTATACGTGGAAGTGTGAAGGGCAGGCAGCAGGGTTCAGTGACATTGAGTTTGGTCGTTGATGGATACGGCTGAAGTACGCCGATGAGTCGCGAGAGAGGTAGAAGGCGGACGAAGAGAGAGGAAAAGGGGTGCCTTATGGTGCCGACTGATATCAGGATGACGTGTCAGAGAAGGGTGAGAAGGAGAGGCGATCCGGCTGAAGATATAGTGCCGAAGAATTTGTTGGTGATTGAGGCGCTCAGTGATATGTGGAAGGCCGCGGTGTGTAAATCATCGCCTCTTAGATCGCGTTTATTGAAAGGGTTGGGTGCAGTCGCGTGGCCTTGGTGCACGCGGTTGCTGTGTTGAATTAGTTTTGTTTTTGCAAACGTGATGTGATGTGATAGAAAAATAAACGTCTTTGACTTTACTGCGGGTCTTCATTGTGTATTTCTGTTTATTACTGACTTCACTGTTGCACTGGTGTTGATTAGAGTCACTAAATAAGCTATTTAGTGACTTATTTAGCTTTAGTAACTTATTTAGTGACTCTAGTGTTGATGTCTTGAGTAAAAGGGTGAAAACTAGACCGGTGCGAACGTTTGCATGTGTATGCGATAGCAGGCATGACTTTTGATAACATGGATGTAGGGTACAGCAGCCGCAAGTCATTGGAGGGTTTTGTAGATCGTTCATAACGTCACCGCGAAGTTATCGTACGAACCGTTACCAATTGTGCATGAGTCTGAATGACTGATTAATTATGAAAACGAAAAAAAAACGGAGAAAAGAGCTCTGAATCTCATCTGCTGATTGGTTGCTTTATAGATACAGTAGTCGGAAACCACGTGATCACCGGTTTACTAATGTACTCTATTTCTCGAACGTATTTTCCCCTACTGTTGCGAGATTTCAAGTCAGATCGGACAGGGACGGCTCATCTAACCCCTAGACTATAAAATCCCCTCGTGTGAAAATTGCGGGATCGAAGGGGTTTCCGTTCGGCAAACTTTTGTCGTGACATGCGAGAACCGCTCATGAATTTTGGGTTGAATTGAGAAATTGCGAGAAATTTCAGTTTCTTAATTGAACTGCGAAATTCATCGAGCCAAAGTCATTTTGCTTCGCCGGGAACAGAAACCGCACGTTGGATTTAAGCCATTCCAACAAGGCACATTTCCTACTCTGGAACAAAGTTTCGAACACTGTCGTTCCTGAACGCGCATTTTGCCGACCGTGATCAATGGCGGATTCAATGGTAAGTTCATTACAGATAATAGGCACGAATGCGTGCAAATACGCAGGATGTTTTACGTGACGTATCACACACACACACACACACACACACACACACACACAAAAAAAAAAAGAATGTGTTGAAGAATTTAGTCGTCTGAAAATTATGTGATCAACGGTGTTTATCCTCGGCTAACTTTTGCCATGACATACGAGAACTGTGACCAATTTTCGGTCGCGAGAAATTGTATTTTCAGAATTGAATTTCGCCTCATCCTGTTTCCTCCTCACGGCTGTTTCGGATAGCTGAGTCGTTTGAACCTCGCTGCCGTTATCACCAGAATTGTAGAAAAAGGAACTAAATGGGGTTTTGGTCACAGTGTTCTTCCGCTGTTTCTGGTGGCGAATTCGGGTGGTTATTCCGTGGCAACACGACCTAGCGTTCGGAAATTACTAGGTAGGCGCCCGCGCTGGATCACGTGACCATTGCCGCTCGAACATGAGTGCCAGGAATCTCGCGGTTTTAGCCGCTTGGATTACGCTAGGGGCGTCGCGGTTCGCTCGTCTTCGGGTTCTGTCGTCTGCTAACCCACGTGAACTTCGGCATGTGTGCCAATGAGGTTGTAGCGGCCGGTGGACAACGACGAGGATGCGCACATTTCCGATAGTTTTCCGAACGCGTTAGAACCGCCGAGCTCGTCTCCGTATGTTTCCGAGATAACGGGCGGAGAAATGAATTAGTGTCTAGCAAAATGTCAACTCTTCAACTCACATCCCATTTCTTAATATCCCATTTTTTCTTAATAAACATATACCCCCACCCCTCGCCCCATTTATGCTTCCATTTTCTTTTTACTCCATTCTCTTTTTCGAAAGGCCACGTCGGCCAAAATATTTTCATTTTGTACTTCGAATTACGCTTCTAAGTGTTAGTTTACCAAATATTGAAAAAAGAAAAGAAAGAAAGAGAAAAATGTAGAATTCCTAACCAGCGGCAGCGGACGAGTGAGGAAAACTCAGAGTTCGAGGTAACTCGTTAGAAGTAACTGGTTACTGTAACTAAGTTCCTTTTTTTTGGTAACTTGTAACTTAACTCGGTACTTTTGCACCGTGGTAACTTTCAGAGTAACTCGTTCCTTTTTCAGGTAACTTTGCCAAAGTAACTTAAGTTCCAAGTTACTTTTAAATGGCTTTTCACTCACGTCCACATATTCTCTTGTTTTCTCACCGGTTCCTTCATGGCATTTTGTGCCATAAAACGTGATATTCAATCAATGAGAGTATTTTATTCGGGAAGTAAGAACCGCTGCCATTGAAATTAAGCTGAACCATTGTGCGCCCACAGGGTGTAAGATGCAAAGCGTTCGAATAGATCTCTACCAGAGAAACGTCATCATGACATTGGTAGACAGGCTGAAACAAACAAAAAAAAAAAGTCGGAAAGGGCTGGGTTACACGAACGGACACTTGTTCGCGGCCTCCCATTGAAAAGCAGGACCGGTAGTCACGTCCCTTTAAGGGACCATATCGTAATCCCCTCAAGACCGTGGCTTTCGGGCGTGACCTTGTTCACCTCTAGCTTCAAGCGTAGTTCAGATCTACCAGATTTGTGGCGCTGTTGAACACTATGACGACATTTGTTTACAAACAGGGAGAAGTCTATTGTTGGACATACACGAAAACGATCTAAGCGTATTGCACTCCTCCGCAGACAACTCAAGGTCTAACTCAACTGCTCAAGCGCGCTGCACCTGCGTAATGCTATTTTGTGTCCGAAGTAACTTGGAAGTAACTCGTTCTTTTTTTAAAGTAACCCAGTAACTGCGAGTTACATTTCAGGCTGAAGAACTTGAAGGACGCAATAATAACTTTTGAGTCATCTATGTTGTGTCGTCTGTGTTCGTCTTTTTAGCGCTTTTATTGTCAACGCAATAATACCCCCCCCTCCCTACTTGTCCACCACTCCTTCCTGCTGTCCTTTCTCTATTTGTCCACGTCTGTATTCCACTCATAGCCACAGTTGCCTCGCAGCGCCAGCACGAAATTAAAGAAGGGAGTTTATGTGGTGTGAGATGACACTTCTCTATCTGATCTAAGCATTTAAATCGCCCTGTGGCAACTTCTGCGTACACCGCTAGTCTAGTAGTCCCATGTCTGAAATCAGATATACACCACTGTAAATGGTGAGATGACCTAGCTTACAAACCGTTCTTACGTATACGCTACCGCGCAAAAGCTAAACCACGATACGCAGCAGGCGTTGTTTAACACTTGCTCCTGTCTCCATGCCATATCTTTAGGGAAACGTTTAATTTTGTGCCAGCAGAGGAACTTTGTTTGCTCGGACGCTTATGCTAATTACTCGCGCTACGGTGTCAGGTCGAGATAAAGGATTCCTATGGAGAATTTGTCCCCCGTCCCGTCTTAGCAAGTTTATTCATTGTTTTAGAATGCTGGCGTATTCTCTTCGAGATTCAAGTTCATTAGTATCTTCTTAGCACTTCTAATATTTCAACTTACACGAGTAAAATAATTTAGAATGGAGATTTACATGGCGCTCGTGTTGAAAGAACTGACACGTGGGTTAGGTGCTCGATCCCGGCCGAGGGCGGTAGCAATGCGGGGGAGGTAAACGTTACCCTCAGGTTTACCTCACGAGGGTAAACGTAAACCGTGTGTTGGAGGTTTCCGACGCATGTCAAAAGAACCCCAGGTGGTCCAAATTATCTGCAGTCCTACGCTGCGGCATGTGCAACATGTCGCCACACTGCGCAGACAAACCTTAGGTGTAACATCACGGTACCATTATTGCGGTTTTAGTATTTGGCACCCAGACTAAGTTACTGTTTAAAAGCATATTTATATTGAGGGAAGTTCGCAGCGCGCATAGAGTACACACAGAAACTGTAACCGCCGCCCTGTAGAAGACCCTGTAGACAACCTGTAGACAACCTGTAAACGAAAAGAAGCAGACAGGAGGAAACAGCAGGTTAACGAGTGGACGCTGGTGAAACCCTCCAGCACCGGACGTTATGAGGACCTGAGCTGACCTGACCTGACATATCCCAACCTATCCCAACCTAACTTAACCTAACCTGGATTGACACTGCGGATACCGAAAGCCATGCATTCTGCTCTGATGTCATATAGGAGGCATCTCCGCCAATCAGGCGGTCGTGAGCGAGGTCACGTGCTTTCTAGAACCAATGAAAATGTTCTGTGAGACTCTCGCTCATCTGATGTCAGAGCCTGACATAGAAGTTAGTTCGACGGTGTGTATCTCGCAAAATGTGACCCGTAGAATTTTCTTTTTTTTACAATACTTTAAGTACAATGTGCACATGTTGTGACGAACCACATCTATCAAAATGTCACAACCCCCTTTAAGTTGGGTGGTCTTCCTATTGCGTCTCATCGGCCTTCTATGGCTTACTATGTAAAGACGGGACGTGTTCTACCTCGAGTCACAGTCAGGTTCAAATCGACATCAGCTCCCTTGCACTGTCCTTTCATGTTCAACGTTACCTCTCTGTTTCTGCTCCTCCGCAAAACATCCCGAATACGCCGGAGTAAGAATTTAGCTTACTCCCTCATCTGGGACAGCATTTGTCGCAATGTCCTTCGCAATAACCTCATCGACATACCCCACAAACTTAACATCATCGTTTTCCAATCCGACGCTGAACGCGCTCTGTCCCTTTAATAATAATAATAATAATAATAATAATAATAAAAAAAGGACAGCTCGGTGTTTGATTTCGTCCCCTCCGTCGTTCTCCTCAAATTGAAAAGAGCGAAGCAGATGGCTTCACGAAACGATTACGCAGTTTGCAGTCGGTGGTGGGGATTGACTGTCAGTTGAGCCAATTTTGGGAGCTCCACGTGGCACAACCACCGTCGACCAACTGGGGCATGACATGGGAAAAGCAAAGGAAAGGCATTGTGTGCTGTAGTAAAGCGCAGGGACGTTGATGAGGTTATCTTGCTTTGTTCAGGGGGAAAAGGAATACTTGCGACGGGAAGGTCACCTTCCGCGATGTGTCAATATGTGGCTTGACATGGTTGAAGTGCCCTGGTTACGTCACAGTGAGTGAGCCCGTTTTTAGCGGCTCTGTTGTTGTTTGAGGGACGCTTTAGATCCAGTGGCTTCCTGTTATACCTTTTGCTGTTCTTCCAACCCATTTTTACGTCTTTCACATTGTATTTTGTACTAATATATATGTTACAGACCTCCTGCACCCAACAGAATGCCCCACAACTAACAGACCAAAGAAAGCGATAGCAGGGAGAAACATAATAGGCATAGGCGCGGTATACGAGAAAGACACGAAGAGGACTATTGGGTGGTACTCCTGTGCAAACAGTAACAAGGAAAAAAATCAGTTGCTTTACGGGTAATTTTCGGTTTCGGTCGTTTATTTTCTTCTCTTTTTGTGATTCCGAGTTTGCGCCGCGAAGCAACTGTGGCTATGAGCGGATGGACAGGTGTGGACAGATGGAGAGAAGACAGCAGGAAGGCGTGGGGGACAGGGGGGTTAGTATGCGTCCTGGGCCGACTTCAGGGGGAACTGTGCCGACATTCGCCTGGAAAGTCGTCGGGAAACCCAGAGAAAGCCTCACACAGCACAGCCGGTGGTAGTAGTAGTATTAACGGCTTCGGGGAAACAATGCGAGGAAACAATGTGATGCTGCGATATATAGGGTGTCTTGTAAGTTAATACTTCAATAGAAGTCACTGTGGAACTATTGTCCCTGGATCCTTCTCTGGTCTGTTGTTGCATCCAATTGAGACAGAGAATGATTGCGACTTGTTCAATCGAAGTGATCCATTCGCATGCAGTTAGGGAGGAAGAAACCGATAAAAAAAAAGAAAGTCAAATTCCCGTGCGGTGCACGGGGCAGTATCACACCAACTGGACACCCCTGCATTCATTTTGTGATCACTGGATCACCTAGCAGGTTACAACCACCATGAATGCTAGCTATGAATCCAGAGGAGAGGATAGTAATTTTTCGTGTAATTCGTAATTTCGTGACGAACTTCCCTCTGCATATCACCCTCTTCCAAATTTACAAGGTTTTTGCCGACACTGCTTCATATAATCTTAGCACAACAGCTCTTCACACAATTTCTTTTACGAATAAAGAGGAATTTAATCTGCAGATATAGAAACGTCATGCGCTCCTGAGAGTGCTGGTAAGGTAGTGCTTGCGACACACTTGTGCACATACTCGACAGCACGTTGTTAGTCCTACCTGAAATCCCCAGGCGCTGCAGGATTACTCCTTATGGTTCATAGGATCGTATGGCATAGGGTTCACCTTGAAAGACAATATCGGTACAGCCCCTTCGAAGGCGACAAAACCAACACTGGCTCTTGAACCACTGGGTTGAATATTTCGGACAAGTGTGTCGCAAGCAGTACTTCTTCGTTCCCCAAAACGCTTAAGAGATAACACACTTGCAAACGCTCGACAGTCAATGACAGGACAACTACATTTGTTCTTCACATCGGCGGAAAGTAGCCTTAAAAGGACTGGGGCAGGTTCGCGCAACAAGTTCCGAGAGTAAAAGCGGTTATTAATGAAGTGAGCTGCAAGATCAAAGGTAGTCCTTGTCTCTGCTATCGGCCAGTTTGAAACATGACGTTTATGAACGACATCGTTAATAAAAACGATGGGTTCGCTGCCTGTCAAGACATGTGCACGACGAATGCTTGCAGCGCTTTCGCAGTGATATATCGTTGCAACTTTTCGTCGGTAATGAGATTACCAGAACGATGCGATACTGCTGAACAGATGCGATCGCGTTGTGGAAGTTCCTTGCGGCTCTATATGGAAATGCACTGTGATCGGCTGAGTGCTGAGTTGCCAAAAGGAGCGAAACATGGAGAGGTTTCGCCCCCAAACTTTAACATCGAACTATGGCCACTTCAGCACGCTCAAAGTGGCGGGTTTCGCTGAAGATTTATATATGCGTGTGGGCTCCACGAGTGTCCCGAGGAAGGAAGTCACAGTGTGGAAGACATGCAGTTTGACGACAGGCGGCATGTCAGTCACTGAGCACGTTCTCGATGCCAAGATCGACATCGGTACCTTCCCATAAGAAACAGCGAAGTCGCTGGGATGTGAGACTCGTGTAGTTCGGCACTACAGGTGCAGCATTACAGTGGAGAGTCTGAAGGCTGGTTTAGAGTCCGACGTAGTCTTCGCCCATGGCCGCCCGCGCTGAGCGCTGGCAGTCACCGTTCGCTACGTCATGCTTTCTGGTCTTGCCGGGACCATAGTCCGCCGCGAAACTACCCATTCGCGTTTGAACCCGTCGCAGTTGTGCCCCTTCTCAAAAGTGCCTCCGCATTGCGCCCGTCGCGAAACAAACCGTACCGGTTTTTCTCAAAACAACCCTTTCGCATATCTACGGGTATCATTCCCACCCGAAGGTATGAGATGCGTGTCGACCCTCTTTTTTTCCTGCTTATTTTTTTCTTCTTCTTTATATAGCGTCAGTACCCCCAATCTAATGTTCTTGGGTAACTTGAGACCTTGTCGTATTTGTCCTGACGTGTGTTCAGTCTCAGAATAGCTACCTTCCTTTATCTCCATAACAATTCGTACGTTCGTCTTACACTGCGAGACGATTGTGACCACGAGACACGACCCTCGAGGCCGTCTTTTGATTATTTCTCCCACCGACTGTTCTTTAACGTGCAATGAAAAGCAACAGTTCAAGTGGTATACTTTCTTACAGAGCTAACAAATGCAGTGAGCAGACGAAAACATAACATGCAGCACATTTATTAGCAACGTAAGCTTCAGGGGATTCACTCTGTGTGTCTGTCGTTCGACAGATCGTACAATGTGCGTTACAAGCCAGAAAACTGTCTGGCTTCATTTAAGAACTGGCACATAGTTATTCCGCCCGCGTTGAGGTCGTTCTCGAGCTGTTCGAGCTTCCTATCCTTGTTTACCCATTTTTGCAGCCGGGTCCGAAGGCTTCCTCCATGAGATATCTGCAGCAGGCGGGTCCGGTTCGGCAATTCGTCTTTCTTCATAATGTTAACGAACGCATAAATGTTGGGGTGGGCCCTGTTCGCTTGAGCATTGATCTTCCGGTGCCAGGCTTCCAAGTTGTTGTTGGACCTGGGACCGCGGTTGTCATCGTGGTTCCACTGACGAACGTCGAAGTTACCCACGATCCACGTATTCTCGAAGTAGTCCATCAGTCGTTCTACGTTGGGCTCGTGCAGTTCTCGCCCTTCTTGGCGAAGAATCGGCCATGTTTGCGGCACCATTCCAGGAGGGAGGAAGGCGAGGGACACCATTTTTCGCACCAACGACTTCACAGGCCTCACCTCGTTGTACGTGACTTGCAGTGAAAGACGCTGAACAGCCGCCCATATTCTTTGGGAAAAATGAAAATGGCACCCTCGATGTGCCACGAAAATGGCGCCTGGGAACACAGTTCTCAATGCTTCTATGAGCCCCTGCTCAAAGTCCGTAAAGAAGAGCACTGGAGTGGGAGCCGGATGTCCATCTGACGTGCATGCGGCCTTCAGAAGAGAAAGTGAACGCACGTAGACTGCGGTCGATCTTCCTGGCAGGAGAATATATGCACATGGCATGAATTTGCCGCTGTCAGGCACGTGAACCGTCAGCAGTTGGTCAAATACGCCAGGCGCGATGAAAAACGACCCATCAAGGAAAATTTCTGGGGCTTGAACCAGCAGCCTTAAGCCAGCAGGAGATGCGAATCCTAAAACCCTGTACTCGCCTCTATGATCTATCACAAGGAACGGCTGACCATCTTCCGTCGTACAGTAGTGGCATGTGAGGGCAATGTCAGCTGCTGTTGCCGGCAGTGCTGGCTCAAGACGCTTTTTCTCATATATATTGTGTACATCGTGTCCTTTATACCAGGGGGAGGGGGAATTTATTGGCAGAAAAAAATAAGAAAAAAAGAAAGGGGAAAGGTCAGCCATGCAGCATGCCGGCTTGCTATTCCCTAAAAAAAGAAAAAAAAGGAAGGAAAAATAGAAACAAGAGAAAAGGAAATAACAAAAAGATGAAGAAATAAATGAAAACAAGAAAAATTGAAAAAGACACTTGGCTCACAGGAAGCCCAGGAGGCCCGTGTTACGCAGAAAGCGGAGCACCGCTTTTGTGACTCTCCACTGGTTAGCTCGCTGCACAGGGCCAAGGAGTGTTGCGAGAGAAACGTCTGTCCGTCCGTCCGTGCACCCAGGATCTGAGAGGTGTTGCCAGAGCACGACCCGCTGATGGTGGTGACGCTGACAGTGGAGGGGCTGATGAGAGATATCGTCTTCTACTGCGCAGCAGGGGCAAGTGGGAGATGAGAAGCGGCCCATTTTGAAAAGGAGTGAACGGGTGAGGGCAACGTTGAGCCGAAGACGATTCGCGGACGTTCAGCCGAAGGGACTCCACCTCGCGGGTACAGCGGCAGCCGATGACAAACTCCAGTGAGGGGTCGATGCCAGCAAATGTAGGCAGCTCTGCGACAGCATCATGTTGCGCCTGCGAAAGAAAGGATTGGGGAAGTGAAGAAAAAGAGGATGCGCACCGCATAACACATCGAGTTTGAAGAAACTCCATGCCTGTATGATGATATTAATAAAGCGCTTACATTTTGCGACCGCCTAAGAAGTTCCCCATTGTACAGTGCGGGCGCTGCAACGTGTGGGCTTATCTTTGCTTTTTCCTTCAGTGTTGTTCTGAATTCCTCCCTAAGTGCCGCCGCACTGTCTGGAGGGTGGTTATGCTCATCTGCAAAGGACATGAATCCAAAACTTCGATGGGAACAACAGCTGTTGTGAACTTCGTGACGTCGGCTAACAAAGCACAATGACGTGTTATAAGTAACGCGCTATAAATATGCAATACGAATATACTCATGCAGACCGCGTCGCACTTAGTCCTCTTCGGTGATGACACTTGTGTTGCAGTTGTTTGTTAAATACGACGCACACCGCCACGCAATACTTCCGTTTTGATTTGTTCTCTTCTTGTGATACCTGTAACCTTCCATGTGCAAGCATGGACACTGCTTCTGTGTTTGAAGAATTACGAAATCCGACATGCTGCAACACAGACGGTGGTCAACAGAGCTCTCAGAACATGGGCCCAGAGCTCACTGTAACGACTAGAAATGACCTACATAAACCTTTCAGCGTACACTCTGGATGGACCACTTTTGGTGGGCTGTCCCCCCAGAAGGTCGGCGTCCCCGGGGCATTCCAGAAGGGTGTTCTGAGTATGGGCGTTCCGATACGGGTCAAAAGAAGAAAGCCATTGTGAGCAGGGTATTTTCGAGAAGGATCAAGTAAGAAGGGTGAATCGAGAAAGGGTAGTTTCGAAAACCACCCATTTCCACTGTTATGTTTGTATAACTATGATACGTTTGGTACCCCCAAACATCAACACTGAATTAAATAAGAAAGTCGCACGTCTTCCCAGTTGCTCTCCTTCTTTTGGTTGTCTCTCTAGCCCATTCATCGTTGATTTTATCGGCACGGATGTTCCTCTCCAGTTTCGATCAAAAGCTCAATGGGCGACGCCATGTTGGGAAATGCGAGTCCACCGGCGCCCACGACGTGCACAGCTCGCTGGCCACCGCCAGATGTAGAGCACTGTTCTATTCCCCCGACGGCGGCTGGCGTAGTCGCGCATTGACACCGCGCTTCGCCGAGTGTCCTCGAATTATGAACTCACCGGCGGCGGCGCGCGATGCGCAGCGCTGCGTCGTTACGCCCCCCTCCGTCGGACTCTAAATCAATGCTTAATATATCGGAAAGGACATAGAAATGAGAGTTATTTCGTAATGCATTGATGTTGGCTGGATCCAATACACAGCAAGTGTTCGTAGCCGAAAAGTGTGTAAAAATATGCTCAATACTTGCTCTAGCTCCATGTACTGGGCCGTCCAACTGGAAATCGCTGACGTCACTTGAATTGGCAGTTGAGGTAAGGGTGGCGACGTCCTTCAGCCTCTGTGGGATTCCCAATGCGTTTTTAAGATTGCCCAGCGCCGCGAGGAATTGTTCACTTTGCGTGAGAGATGCCTTGGCGCATAAATTTCGGTGACTTGTAGAGGATTTGCGGCAGGGTTTTCTATTAGGGCCTTATGAACTTGTTATGAACCTTGTCAACTTGCTTTATGCCTTGGCTCACTATGGCCTTTATAGTTTCTTGTGCGCCATAAGAACTCCACTCATCACCACCTTATGAACATTACTACAGCGTTCAGGGGAAGAAAAAAGTCTCATTTCGTGTCTCGTTGAATTTTGGGATCGCTCACCCAATAAAAATTGTCCAAAATATATCTCAAATCAATACATTCAACAATAGTCCACGTTGAGCAATCTACCTCCTACTGTCAGCTACATTCCTGGCAAAGGCAGTTGGCTATTATGATTATTATTATTATTATTATTTTCTTTATTTAGCACAACGTAACAAGATACTTCACCACATAACATGCTCCTAGCTAACCCCCATCCCGAGTCACATCGTTCGGTCCTCTGATTGGTGGAAAACGAGACGCGTACTCCCTTTTGTGCCCAACGTCCCCTCTAGCACTTTACACTCCCCGACAGACTCACGCACCCACTACGTATCTCCAACCTTCATCCTCCATCCGTTTTTTTTTTTTCGCTACAGTCGTAATGATGCCCACTTCTGCGTGGCCAATAGCAGTGAGCCGATTCTGTCATTCCCCCCTCCGTCCTTGCGACGTTTAGGCCGGACTCACACGAACGTTTTTCTCCTCCGTATGTGCTATCCGTTCTTTTACCGGCCAGCATCCGGCTCCATTAAAGTCTACGTGGATGTGCAGACATTCGTCATCTGATACGGACCGTATGTCCGCTCCAAGAAACTCGGCGCACGACCTGTTTCTGAGTAAAAACACATGCTGATGGGTGGATGCAAATTAAGGGCAGTGTAAACGGACACTCGTTCACACAAATGTGACGGCAAGGAAGTCAAGTTCGTGTGACTTATGCAGTTATGGTAGTTCTTGTACCGTGCTTTCCACAAGACATGAATGATAAGGTACTTACAGGCGTTTAAAAACAACACAAAGAGAAACTGTTACAGTATGGCTCTGTTGGGGTATAGTTATTTCTATAATGTTTGGGAGTCCCTCGAGTGCTGGTTACTCTTTAGTATTTCTTGTACAATGTATACGGTTATATACGTTTGTATTGTTTCGTTGGCTTACTGTCAAGCCCATTTTTTCCTATTTTCTGACTTGGATGACAGTATGGACTGAATAGGCTCCGGGACATCGTCTGGCTCGCAGCCTTTTGTCTCGGAGTCCATTCAGATGTATTCTGGAAATAAATTATTTGATTGATTGATAACGGTATCATTCTGTGCAACGGGTGAACTTCAAAAGTGTTTTAAGTGGTGTAGTTCTGTCTTTAGAGTGTATAATTTGCCGATAAGACAAAGATTTCCTAATATTTCAGATTCCAGCTACGGCAAGGTGTAACAGAGTGGCAAAGGGCACATAGCACATAACAGAGTCGTAACTAAGTCCCCTGTCTTCCGTGGTAGGTGAAACAAAGATGGAGCGGTTGAACCATTGTTGAGGCATGCAACCAACCATAGGGACAGCCAGCTAACAACGTCACGCCCCAAAGAACTTCCGCAATCTGAGCCCGGGGAATCTTTCAGCGCCCGGATTTCCAACGCAGACGTCGACTTGATGACTGTCGGCTAACCGAGACAAGTTTGTGCACTCGGACTTTCGAGTGCTACGGGTGTTTCCCAAAGCAGCTAGAAAGAAAATGCCATTTCTTGTCTTTCGAGCCGTATTCCACTTGCGTGCGAGCCGAGCTGGAGTCATCGCAGGAATTTTGAGCAGACAAGACCTGGCTGTGGCAGTTGCGAAAGCCTCACGCGACCAGGTCACACGTTTCGCGTGTGGTATGCACTTGTTAAAAGCATTTTTCTGCTCTGGTTGTTGCCTCGCTTCTTTAATTCAGGGGGCGACACATGGTTTTTCTGCCTTGCCGTGGTTGCAAGTGATGTGTCATGATACGGTGAGATATTCGCTGTAAAGTGGTCCGGGAACAGGTCGAGATGGGTGTTATTTATTCCTGCGGCTGTGTCAAACAAATTTGCTTTTGTTGTAAGGAAGGAAACTGTAAATATGGTATAGTAGTATAATGGATAGCGATCGATAGGTGAGTGGATTTAGTTTGAGGGTGGTGTTTCTGTTTTGTCTAATGGCTCTCGATGCTTTTTTCCTTTTTTTTTTTTTTTGCTCCGTGTTAGCGCCGCGAAAGCAACTGTGGCTACGAGCGACGTACAGGCGTAACCGATTGAGAGAACAGAAGGAAGGAGTGGGGGACAGGTTGGGTTAGTATATGCGTCCGGGGCTGACTTCAAGGGGAACTGTGCCGATATCCGTCTGGAAAGTCTTGGGAAAACCCAGGGAAAAGCTCAGACGGCGCAGCCGGCGGTATAGGTGCGCTGCGTAATGCGTCGTGTTGGTTTGGTACATCGGTCAATCGTACATCGGTCAATTTCGTACATCGGTCAATTTTTACATCGGTCGTATATATCGATTGTAGACTAAACCGCGGAGGATACAATGTTTGTACTGTCGCACCGTAATTCCCCCCCCCTTCCCCTCGTTTCTGAGGAAGGTGGAGCAACAACTACTTTATTTGAACGATGATGAGTGGGGAGTTTCATCGCGATATATGGGCGATTCCGTACCCCATTGCTGGCGGTAATGTTTTGAAATGGAACAATGAGTCACCTCACAGTGAGGACCGAAGTCCCACAGTGTCCGAACACTTTAGAAGTGCTTTTAGGGCAGAGCATTGGTGGGCTGGACTTGGCCATGGACCAAGCAATTTCGACGCAGTGAAAGGGCGGGAGCCCAGCTGATTTGGAGGCACTGAAGCAAGAATACACACCAAGGCATAGCGCATTGTAATTGAGAGGCAATTGAGAACGGTCTGTCATTCAGCGGAACTTGTGAGTATTCATGCTAAATGAACAAGAGATGAGTTTTAATGCAGAATGTATTCTCACTGAATTACAAGATGGACTCGAAGAACTTCCCTTTCCTTTCGCTCCCCTTTCTCAGAATCTTCGAGGAATACGAGGAGCTTGCTCCCTATAACAAAATATCTCCCGCGCTTCTCTTCTTGTATAGTCGATTGCTGCTAGATGGTATGCAGATGACGGGAACCCGCAGTTTGCTGTGTTCGCAATGTCAATCACGGGTACAACATCGAGCTTCTGTGCTACACGCGCTCTCTTTGTCACTCCATTTGCACTTTATTCCTGCGCTACATTTCTTCGCGATGTCTCCGCGCGTTCCCCAACTGACAACGTGACATCCCAATGCAAGACGCCACCAATCTCTCTAATCAACTGCTGCGCAAACATAAATATCCGATTAGATCGATCACCCTCTGAGGCTTTTACAGACACACAGAGTTTTACGCCCGTTTTATTGACCGCACCACCTTATACAGCCCTCATAAAAACCGGGCCATTGATCGTCCAACACCAAATATCCCCCTGCCAATAAATAAAGGGAGCCCTCCGTCGCTGTAAAAACGATTTCTTCCATCCACCCACCCACGCACACACACACACACACACAGCTATCTAGTCAGTGTAACAGAAAAGGCTCCGAGATCAATAAACTATAGCGACACGCGGGACACATACACCGGAAACAATTGGCCGTAATAACTCCGAACAAATGGCAACGGCTCGGACCGACACTCTCGCGAGATCTCGCGTATTAAAGTTATTTGTTGCCGGTGGATGTTTATGACGGCGTCCTCTTGCGCGAAGGCGAAACGCAGACAACAAGAAGTGGAAGCGAAAGAAGAAAATGTCGTCATATCTGGGGGGGCAAAACAAACCAAGGTTGCCAACATGAAAGTAATGATGGTGCTGTATATAGCTGGTAACTGGGGGGAAACGGGATATATAATGTGAGAGCGATGGAGAATGATAAGGAAGAAAGAGTTCAACCGGAAGAGAGGAAAAAAAGGAGGAGAAGGAAAGGAAGGGTCTTTTGTTTCTGAGGGGTAACAGAAGGTAGTGATGATGACGATTGTCGTCTGCAAAATTCGTGCAACCTGCCTGTCTGGTTGTTTGTTATCGGAGGCTGTTGTTACTTTCGTTTTTTTTTTTTTTTGTGTTGTGAGTCGTGAGTGCGGATCTTAATGGTGATGAGGGACAGGGTCGATATTTGGCCCGGTTTTCTGCCCTCCTGGTGTGCTTTGTCGGCTGTTTCTCATCGCTGGTGTAGTGTGCGTGGGTAGCTTGGGCACGGGTAACTGTCTTTTGGTACTTTTGCAATGCGATCTTTATTTCAGCGCGACGAGAGCTTTTCCTAAGGCTATTACGATTCTAGAGGGCAGGAAAGAAGCACGCAGTTCAGAGTCGTGTATTGAAAAAGGGAGTCTGGTCATTGATGGGACCTGCCTATACCTGCACGCTTAAAAATGAACTTTACCGCATAGCGCGCTCCTAGTCAACCATCATCCCGAGTGGCATCATTCTTTCCCCTGATTTGCTGAAAACTGGGGGCGTACGCCATTTTTGTGGTTAGCGCGCTGGCCATGTCACGTCGAGACTGGGAGGTACCCGGGTTCGAATCCCGGTGCCGGCTATGCTGTCTGGGGATTTTCCTGGATTTTCCTGGATTTTCCTCAGATGCTGTCAGACATATGTCGGCACAGTTCCTTTAGAAGTCGGCCCAGGACGCACATTATTTGCCCCCACCCCCCCAGAGCGTTAGTGGTGACGTTGCCCATCTCTGTGAGGACGACCACGGCGAGCTCTTTCAGCACTACTACCACCACCTTGCGGCACTATGCAGTTCATAATTGCCACAAAAATGGCGTACGCCCTCTGTTTTCATCAAATCAAGGGAGACGACGTTGTCATTCGGGATGATAGTTGGCTAGGAGCGTGCTATGCGCTGAAGCTCTGTTTTTAGAGTGTGGAGCTCCACCCACTTATTGAGCTTGTCTGGCCAATCACCGGTCGAAATACAGCTCGGTATTATTACAGGCTATCCAAAGTTATACGTCACCCTTATTTACTGGGGGCCACTATGTTGGGAAAACTGTGGATTGGTTTGGATTGAAACGGATATCCCTCCCAACATACCAATACGATTGGTTTTGCGGCCACTTTTATCAACGTCATTCGGGTAGTTACAAAAGGATGTATATTGACAGAGCGATTTTAAAGTAGTTTATGAAAATATTTTGTCAGGAAATCCCCGCTTCGCCGTTTCATGAGCAACGCCTTCATAATGGAGAAATTTTGGTGTCATGGCGGCCCTCACACTAAACGGCAACCAATGAAATACGCCCAAGTTTGATTGACAGGAGCCTCTTTTTTAGGCTCCTCCTAATGGCCAGACTCTTTTTATACACGGCTCCGGCGTATAGTCGATATGAGCCTGATAGATCAGAGAGTAACTTTTACGGTTAATACATAAGCTTGATGTACAAAAGTCTATCGCTTGGCTTGTGTTTATACTGCGAAACGGCTGTGCTATTTTGAGAATCAGCAAGCGAAAGCAAAATAAGCACGGTAAAGGCAAAGAGCGTTGCCACGGTCCGTCGGCCATACTATCTAGCGAGTGTGAAGCAATGGGTGTGGCCTTGCCCAACTACCTTGATGGCATGCATGTGTCACCTAATGGCCATGGTTACTGAGCAAACAGGAAAACCTCAACATCGCTGTGAGTTTCGTTTATTCTGACGCAGAGGAAAATAAACATAGTGCATATAGTGCTACTGTTCCGCTGGGTATGTCAGCGAGGAGAACAACAGGTCCACGGTCCACAGGGTGGTCCACTAGCCACGGTAGAAATTCGTAGTAAATAATGCAGGCAACGGAGAGGCATGCGGTCGAGGGATTTCGTGTTCTTTGCCACATATTGGTAACATTTTATTTCATTTCAGTTGATGGAAATTTGATTTCATGAATTGAAGTCCGAAACGTCTCGAGTCAACCTAACGTTTTCTTTGCAAAAATGGGTTCCTCGTGGTCATGTTGGTCATTTTACTCACCTATAACGCAACGACAATTACTGAAATAAACTGGCCGAAAATCCACGGAAATGAGTCCTTGGCTCAGCTTCGTTTTTTTGTCGGCTCTAGTTTGAGCGCCAAAGTGCGACGAAAAGAGGTTACATTGACACGCCATACGAGGGGCTCCAACTCAGGCGCGTCCAAATGATGCCCGTTTGTTTCACCAAGGGTGACGCGGGGCGAATGCTGAACGAACTCAAGCAAGAAATGTGCAGCACCTCCTGGCTAACAGGAGCTGCTCGGGATTCTCTTCTGTACGAAGTCGACCCAGAGTTACGCTTTAGAGTACCACCTTCCTCCACGCGACAAACGACAACTGTCCTACACAGGCTACGGCTCAATGTACCGTACAGCGCACGTCTCCTAACTTGGAAAGCGAGACTCCCCGAACTGTAGTGAGTGTGGCGTCGTGGAGGACGTAGAACACATCCTTCTCAGGTGTAGGAAATACGTTGATGCTTGAAGGGTGTTAGAGACGAGCCTCTCTCGTGTGGACTCCCGAGCCTTCGACATCGCGAAACTGTTAGGTCCTCCATCGTCCGTCAAGGCGCTGGCGACTCTTGAAGATTTTTTTACATGTAACCGAGCTTATGGACATTCTATGACACGCTGAATGTGTGCTGTGTGTGCCCCCAGCGATTCCGACATGTTACACTCACTTGGTCGAAACATTTGAACTATATTATCATCTCTGTTCTTCTCTGGTCGCCATCTCTTTGTTTTCTCATCATCTGTTTGTACTTTCTGTGTGTAAGTGTACTGGGGTTAGCCAGTTCGACTTCGTCGAAACTTACAGCCCCCCTTTTTTTATCACATCGCATCACATCACATCACATCACATCACGAGGGGGAGAGGTTTAGAATCCCAACCCACAGAACAAACATGCACGCTTTTCAACCACTAGGTCACCTGACGTTTTGACAGGCACTTTGGCGCTCAAACTGGAGCCCGGTACTCGGTAGAGGTACCCCGGTTCGAATCCCGGTGCCGGCTGTGCTGTCTGGGGTTTTTCCTGAGTTTTCCTCTGACGCTTTCAGGCATATGTCGGCACAGTTCCCTTAGAAGTCGGCCCAGGACGCACATTCCCCCAGGGCGTCAGTCGTGACGTTGCCCACCTATGTGAGGCCGACAACGGCGGGCCCTTTCACCAGCACCACCACCAGCACCATCACCACCACCGCCACCAAACTAGAGCCCACAAAAAAGGGGCGGAGCCAAAGGCTGATTTCCGCGGATTTTCGGCCAATTTATTTCAGCAATTGTCGTTGCGTAACAGGTGAGTAAATTCACCGGAATTACCACGAGGAACCTATTTCCGCAAAGAAAACGTTAGGTTGACTTGAGAAATCACGGAGTTCAATTCAAGAAATTAAATTTCCATCAATTGAAATGAAATAAAAATGGTACCAATATGTGACAAATGTTCCTAGCAGAAAAAAATCCCTTGAACGCATGTCCCCCCGTTGCGTACGTTATTTACTATGAATTTCTATCATGCTTGGTGGACAGGAACTATTCGTGTGATAGCGAATGCACAATCGACTAAGTGATGTCATAATAAAAACAAGTTCTTGATGTATTGGCCAGCCTGGGTGACTGGTTCGAACACCGAATAGTAGCATAGCGGGCATTGTCTCCGGGACGTATAACTGTGGTTATGAATATTAATTATATCAGATGTGTATTCGCGTTAGAAGTATTTGATAATTGTGTGTGAAACTTTACGTACGAGTAGTAGTATATCACGTGCGCCATGAAGCTCTCATGTCTCTTTCGAGATTAACGAACTAAAACAAATAAGTGAAATTAAATTAAAACAGAGAATGAATTACAGTAAACTGCGAAGCATTTCACGCCATACGTGAAGTGAATAAGAAAAAAAAATTATCATGTCGGAAACTGGCAACTTATACTAAATATTAATAGAAATATAACTACGCATATCACTGATCTTCATAACGAACCCTGAGGCTGGGGAAAGAACACACAATACACGAGTCTCAAACACAGCTGAAAGTTCCATTGTGTGTTCTTTCCCCAGTCTCAGGGTTCTTTATGGAGATCAATTATCACCAGCTCGCCTGCTTTCTCGCCGCTCTTTGCGCATATCACGTGTGTACCAGCGGCATGGCTCGTTGGTGGTAGCCAAGGTCGTGCTGAAGACCGGGAGGTGGTGAGTTCGAACCCTACCACCGGCTGAGCCGTCTGAGGTTTTCCCAGGGGTTTCGCAAGACTTTCCAGACGAATGTCGGCACAGTTTTCCCTGAAGTCGGCCCAAGACGCATACTAACCCTCCCTGTCCCCGCTCGTGTGGCGTGTCAATGTAACCTCCTTTCTCCGCAGCTTTGCGCTCAAACTACGAGCCGTCAAAAAAGAGGCGGAGCCAAGGGCTCATTTCCAGGGATTTTCGGCGAATTTATTTCGGCAATTGCCATTGCATTACGGGTGGGATGTGCTATACTGAGTAAAATGACCACAGGGAACCAATTTCCGCAAAGGAAAACGTTAGGTTGCCTTGGTAAATTTCGGAGTTCAATTCAAGAAATTAACTTTCCGTCAATTGAAATGAAATAAAAATGTTACCAATATGTGGCAAAAGTTATTGGTAGAAAAAATTCCTTGACCGCATGTCTCTCCGGGGCCTACGTTTTTTACTATGAACTTGTATGGTTGGTGGACCGCCCTGTATGTACGACGCTCATAGCTACAGTTGCTTCGCGACGCAAACACGGAAGCAAAAAAAGAAAAAAAGAAGCATCTCATGTGCATTTACCTGTCACATTGTAAAACGGGAATAACATCTGAGACAAGGAACAGAAAATAACAACACGACACGTGTTGTGTTGTTATTTTCTGTTCCTTGTCTCGGGTTTTATCGTCGTTTTACAATATACCAGCTCGCCCGCAGCATTACACTTCTACCATACACGTCACATGCATCGCTTTATTTCCTGCGATGAACGACGTTTCTGTCATCCTCAAAAAACGCGATAATGTATCCATCCGTCTATAGAAAATAGTCGAGTTGTACAGTAACCTTCTCTGAGTCACCTACGGGAAACACAACAACGCTCCGGGCCGTCGCCGTTGAGTCGTGTATCTCGGCCGTAGAGTATGCAGCCGATCATTATGTAAACACGGAGGCAGAGTACTGGGAATAGTGACGCTTTGCTCCTGTCACGTTGACAGGCGGCAGTCAAGCACATTGACCTCGGCCTTTTTGTCTTCTCGACGGCTTTCACCAGCGAGATAAGGGTGAAATAACGAAAGTGGTGCATGTGTGCTCTAATAAGGGTCGCGTGGAATTTACTTTTCGCCATCTGCTCGTTTGCACTTCCTCCCTCGATATATTTTATTCGCCTGTTCTCTTTCAATGTACCGTACTTCCAAGCAGCCGGATGCAGCTTTTTGGATTGTTCGATAGAGAGCGCTCGGAACTGCAGCGATGTTATGAAGCGCCAAAGTGCAAAAGTCTGGAGTATTGCTTGATCATGGAAATGCTTTGTTAGATATTAGTATTAGTTAAAGTTGATGAAGTATAGTGAATGTTATCACGGTGGAAGCGATGATACGACCCACCGCGAACAGTTGCGAAGGGTTTGTCAACTGATAAGTCTTCGAAGCATTAGAGACAACGTGATTATAGAGTATACAGGTCAGTTTCACAGCTCCGCTCGGGAGGTCGCCGCAGGGGCGGTCGCGTGAACTAATGGCGCTGCATTCGACCCTTTATTCAGTTGTTAATGCGCCCCGTGATGCGCTCCATTGCTTCGCCAGCAGTTCGCATCGCCTTTGCATCGATGCTGAGCGAAGTTCAGTGTCTTTTAGAATTAAAAAAAAAATCAGTCTGCTTTTGGTGACTGCAGGTCACTCAAGCTTTTTGTCCCCATGCCGATGAGGTCCTTTTCGCTAAAAATAGAACAGTGATTAGTTCGTCACGCGACAAGTGGAATCAGCAAGAAAAAATAAGGCCTAACTCATTGTGCCATAATAATGGGCTTTCTGTAAATACTGTCCAAGAAAAATTGTACAATGATGATTCTGTTCGCCTGGTATACGCCTGTCTGCAGTGCAGGCGGTGCACGCTGCAGGCGAGGCGAGGGCGTAATCTTCGACAAGGCAAAGTCGAGAATGACGCGACTCCTATGTTGTAGAGTTTCAGGAGAAAGACTGAGGAAGGGCCCAGTCACGTAGTTGCTTTGCTTTCAAAATAAATGTTGGGGATTAAACAGTGTGCAAGAATGGATCACAAAAGCTCGGTCTCGACTCAGGAAAAAAACTCGGAGCGCCCGAGAAGCAGGGACTGAAACCGGAAGGGACCCGAAAACCGAAAACTGCTTGGAACCCAAAGAAGTAGAAGTTTTTCAAGAACCGGAACCGAAACGGCAACCGGCAATTCACCATAGGCAATTAACCGAAACCGTAACCTGAACCGAAAAATGCGGTTTCGGTTACCGGTTCATATGAATCGGTGCAAGCGTGAACGCGAACAAACTTGGATGCGATATTTGTATCGCTTTACAACTTGCATTAGTGGTGTAGTACGTGCTTCTGTTAAAGTAAATTTCTTCGTCATGTGTTTTTCATTCAGAAGCTGTGAAGACAACACCCATCTTATGCGCTTGGAAACATAATGGAATGGCATACGCATGGTATATTACGTGTATGCCTTACGTCCCTTATGAGTTATGAGCTGTATAATTGCGATCATTTAAGATACGAAGCGTTGCACGTTGTTTGTTTCCACGTCTCTTTGCTTAACCGCTGAACGCACGCAGTTTTTCTTGATCCGTTTGTAGCCTGTTACAGCACGAGCGAAATGAATTGTGCACGAGATAATTGAGACCGGCACAAATTATTTTGCGGGGAATATCGCATACGGGGAAAGTGCGTCGAAGAAAGAGACCACTCTTTCTTCGACCTGGCAGGTTGGCGATGCACCACTCTTTCCGATAAAGTCCTTGGGATAAAGTTTCCAATTCAGGGACTTTACTTTCCAAGCGCAACAATTTTTACCCGTTTGCACTTTGTAGCTCATTTTGCGGTATCCACGCAGCCTGCACATATACATATAGAAAACCGAAAAAATACCGGTTCAACTGTTTGGTTACCGGTAACCGCAAATATTAAAACGGCGAATCCCGTGACCGTAACCGAAACCGCTTTCACAGTTCTGACACTGGACCGTACCCGAACCGATATTCGTTTCGGTTTCAGTACCTGCCGAGAAGGAGTAGAGAACAGCTACTTAATGCGCCCATTGGAACGGATCTAACACGAAAACGCGAGCTATCAGAACAAACAAAACAATCCTATTGTCGGAGAAAATGTAGCCTCGCTGGCAGCCTGCACAGTTCCTTTAGAAGTCGGCCCAGGACGCGCATTTCCCAGAGCGTTAGTCGTGACGTTGCCGACTTCTGTGAGGACGACAACGGCGAGCCGTTTCAGAGCCACCACCACCACCATGCACCTGCTGTTCGCTCAGTGCGATGACATCACAACACGTGAGCGCTTGTAACGTGCACTAGACCCTCAAAGAAGAAGCTTCATGAGGAGCATAGATTGTGACCACAGCAAAACGTCGATAAGGTTGCTCGCTTCGTTAGCCTAAACGACTCGTTCAGCCGTCTCGTGTCGTTAACTTGAACGTGCAAAGCCAGTAAGCCCCCAGGCCCGAGCAGCAGTTTATCCAGAACAGCATGCTCGGGGGGGGGGGGGGCAAATATTAGGTGTGCAGTTGCATTGTAACAGGAGTACACAGGAAAGAACTGGGGAGATGTTTCCAAACAATGGGAGGGGGGGGGGGTCTGCATAAACCACTGGGTCGGAGAACTGCGGTACTCTACCGGAACCTGCAGTCGATACGTCTTTCAGGTCCGATTTCGACCCGCGTACCGGACTCGGGATTTCGGGCTAGCCCGGCCCTTTACAGTGCTGTATATGCTGCTCACTTACACTACAAGTATATGAAGCTTTCGTTGGCTCCAGTTTGTCTCGCTTCACTTTCGTTCGCTAAATTTGACGCCTGTGTGGGTCTGCAGGAAACTAATAAAGCTTCCAGCCATCCCTCGAATGATTTGAACATAGAAGTCAGGGCACTGTGACCGGACTGGACAGTGGGCACGCGAAGGCGGCATCCGAGATCGATGGCGGCGTTTGCTTCTGCAAAAAGTGACTCCACCCTGTCACACGGCAAACCGAATGCCATTCCCAGCGAATGACAATCGCACCGAATGTCATTCCTCTGTCTTACATCGAGCTACACGAACAAACAGAACGTCATCCGCAAATGATGTCAGTGTCGATAATTAAGACACCGGGGCCTAACATCTGAAGCATTATACGTACATTAGTTATATTTTCATTTGTTTTGGTCGAAACTAGCGAAACGTTAAATTATTTCGCAGAATGGTTGCCTTTTCAAAGACACCTAATTGGCTAAGTACTACAAGCAAAGACAACTAAGAAGCCTATCTGCACCGCACTTGGCAACGTGGCGACAGGGAACGAGGGTCGTTCTCCGAAAAAACAGTGTTGAGCCTTCCTTCCTTCGCGTCAAAAGTTATCAAATTCGTGATAAAATATTGGAGTACAACTTTTCATTCGTCTTTCATTTGTTAGAACGGTTTATCGTTGTTGTTTTTGATGCCACTCTACTGCGATGGTACGGTGGTACTGCAAATGAGTTCCCCGAACACATTCGCTGTGGGAATATCATTCGCATGTATTGCCATTTGATTTCACCGTGTGACACGAAACGAATGTCATTCAGTGCGAATATCATTCGCTGGGAATGACATTCAATTTGCCGTGCGACAGGGGTATTACACAAAGGACGCTAGTATTGGGCCCTTTCTGGGCACCCTTCTAGACCGCGGCGCCGTTAGTTCCTCCGCCCTCCGTTGGTGCCTCGAGGTGGAATGAGCGGCTATGCTGGAGCTGTGACACTGACCGGATCTACCAACGTTGATTAGAGCAACACATGGGGCGCAGTTAATGGCGACATTATCAGTAACTTGGTGAGTTTATCAGGTCTTCCATCTGCAACCTGGCCTGTGAAGTACCTGTACTCCATTAGCATTTTTGTTACAAAAATGTGGGGTGTGGCAATGTTTCGGCACAATCCGTGAATGACGGTAAAAGAAAAGAAAAGAAGAACGAACGCAATACCGCTTCTAAACGTCGGAGCAGGCATTTAGTACAATTAGTATTTATTTGCAATTCGCTCTAATTTTAAATCCAGTATATCTCTTGATGCTTGTGTGGATGACGCAGTAGAACTCGAAGCAATCACTGCAAACGGCTTTAAAGTACACAGAAAGCTCGGATAGCAAGCTGCTCCCACATGGGGGCGTATCCCCTGAAAGATATGCCATCGCACGCCTAGCTTTTCGGATCGACCTCAATATGCGAAGGGCAAAAGTCAGGGGCACGTGCCCTATCGGAATACTCAGCATTCTCGTTTCACTTATGAGATATTATGCGAAAGTACTGCAAGGTACGACGGAGCTAAATCACAAGGAGAGAAAGAGAGCGAATCCGTCCATCTATTTCCCGGTGGCGCAGCTTCAACCCTTTTCGGCTTTGCAGCAGGTTCACGGAGGCCCGTTCGACGGCGCGCGAAAATTCTGGTTTTTCTCGGTGGAACCAGAATATCAATGCGAAGGTGTGGCCGCGACGACTGCGAAAATGTTAAACGGCGCAATTCGTCTTCGTGGCTGCAAGCGAGAAGTGTACGATGTCCTTGACATATTGCGTTCGACCTTGCAGATAAACTCTAGGTAATGGAGATGTCATGTTCCATCCGCCCCCAGGAACGCGACGGAAAGTGCTCTCGATGTTTCTCGCAGAGTGTATTTTAGATGAAAAACAGAACTCAGACGGGGAACATGTGCCAAAACAGGAAAACGAAAACCAGAAACAGAAATGTTTCTATGAGATCAGTAAGGCCTTACGAACGGTGTGAGTGTGAGAAGTGACATGTTTGGGGGGTTTTAGAAGAAGAGACGCAATTTTAGTGTATACCCAACAAACAGAACATACGGCGGACACATATGATGGGAAGTGTTTCCCCCTCCGTAACCCAAAACGCAAGCATCTTACGCTCGTTGCATCATGAAGCGGTAGCCAGAATATTAATTTTATTTATTTCAGATACCCTCAGGGCCTGAATATATATAATATAATAATATTTTGTGTGGAAATTAAGTTCATTTAATTTAAAGAAATACAAGTTTTGGTCTCAGATAAACATCACATAAATTGAACGATAGTCGAATTGGAACGTTGAATTCAACGATAACTGAACTTATGTTCCAAACGACGTGGGTTTGCTTTACTTCTTTTGCGTGGCCGTGGCACTCTCGCAACATCTCGCACAGCACGAGGGCGAGACGACGCAAGTTCGCCTTCGTATTATGTTTTAATAGTATGATATTTTAATGTCATACATTTGTCTAGGAAGCACAGTATCAGACTAGAGTTCCCAATAAATTAATCAAATACAAGAGACAGACTACATAAACTCTCTGTCCTATTACATAATCCATAGATAATGTAACCAGTGTACGTTAAAGATAGAAAAATAATACAACTTGACAATACTTTACGGTGCCTTAGGGCGAGTTTGGGTACCCACGCTATTTTCGAACAATATCGAGCTTCCTCTACAGCAAAAAACACGTACTGGGTCTTGACTCTTGATAACGTAGTGACGTACGACGTCCCATTTCACTGCGGACTCTCGAACCGGGTACCTTATTTTATATCTCCGTATTTTGGGGTGGTGCTGGTGAAAGTGCTCGCCGTTGTCGGCCTCACAGAGGTGAACAACGTCACGACTGACGCCCTGGGCCGACTTCTAAGGGAACTGCGCCGACATATGTCTGAAAGCGTCTGAGGAAAACCCAGCAAAAAACCCAGACAGCACAGCCGGTACCGGGATTCGAACCCAGGTACCTCCCAGTCTCGACGTGACAAGGCCAGCACGCTAACCACTGAGCGACGTGAGCTGGTCCGTATTTTGTGGATGATTGTACGGGTGACCACACTCTAAAGACACGCCTATATGGCCAATCATAACTCAAAATGATATCGTTGACTATCATGCGATTGTTGAAAACGAGAGGCATTATACGCTTCTTCTCGGACACCTTACAAAAACAGTTAATGCCCCACGTCCTCAGGAAATCAGAAGACAGGACGATGTCATTTTGAATGGTGGATGGCATCGATTTTGAAGTTATGTTTTCAGAGACCAGTACCTTTTTAGATATATTATCTCTTAAGCACAGACGTCTCGTTGGCGTTCTCTTCTCTTTCTATACTTATCTCTCTCTCTCTCTCCATATTGGTTTGTCTGACCTGCCTACACCCTTAAGACTTAACTTCAGGGCGCCTAGCCCACCATCGTCACAAATGACATCGTTCTCTCGTTCGTTGGAAACGGGAGGTGTACGCCTTTTTGGCGCACTTGTGCGGCCACGATAATTGTCACAAAAATGCGTATGCCTCGCGCTTTGCACAAATCAGGAGCAGTTTGTTGTTAGTAACACTTACACCTACCCGTCTAGCATTTCATACCGTAAACTTTCGGTGCAGAAGGTGCTGGGCCCATGGTCACCGAGCACTCAACTGCCAGCTTTGCGAGCCGTTACACAGTTTTTAAGGGACACCAAGCTGTTAGACGGGCTATGACCCTGTCTGTGGCGTTCGTCGCCGCTTCGCGACATCTCCAGTGGGTGTGGGTGGATGTGTCTGGCATTCCTTTCCTTAGGTGATCTGGGGTAGCCGGCCCTCGTGATGAGGGCCACAATCCCCATTTTTTTTCTTTCAATCATCATCATCATCATCATCATCATCACCGTAAACTTTCTGTTGACCTACCATATCTTCCTATACGTAGAAATTACTTTACGCTTTCTCTATTCTTTTTTCAGTTCTACTATCATTCTAACATTAGCCCCTCGCTACCTGCATCGACTGACATCCAGACTGACATATTTCACTCGGGCTTGACCAACCTTTCAACGTCTTGCTATCGAAACCTAGCAGTACTTCCTTCCTTCATTCCTTCTCCTTGTGGACTTTGATCGATTGGAATTCCTGTGTTTATTTAGACCGGCTACGTCCGTTCTACATTTACAGGTTGGATGCTCTAGACCCCTGAGAATGCGCCCATGGCTAGTTTTTTTTATTTTTTTGAAAAACAGGAAAATTAAAATTTCATATTCACTAGCAAATTTCTGTCTCATCTTGCCCCACCTTACCCTACATGCACTTCACATTGCTCAGCATATTGTGTGCCCTACTTTTTGGCAAACCACGACCGTTAATCAAGCTTAGCCTCTCCTCACCCAACCCTTTCTCTTTTCCGCACAATGACGGAGTTTCATCACGTTCAAAATTCTTTAAAAGAGCCAACTCTGAAAATTTGTAAGCGCCAGCCGGGGTCATTTTTTTTTACCAACGACCTCTCCAAATATATGTGACGTTTAGCCATACGTGGTTTGAGACCTCAATTCCTGATCGAGCTCCGTTTTTCCGCACAAAAAATACAACCACTCGAAGTACAAAGTAAAAAAAAAAAGGAAAAAGGTCGGAAATGTTCGGCTGAGGTGAAAAATTCCTCTTATTTCAATCCGCTCTGTGACACCTGAATCGTAAAGTCATTTTTCTTGGAGGCTGGTGATTTTGGGGTTTCGGGATCATGAATGTGATAAAAAAAAAAAGCATATTTGTGTCGCTGAAATGTGCTCGACTTCCTCGCCATCCTAAAGTTACTGAAGTTTTGTTGACAAGAGACTAGAAATTCAGTGTCAGCTCCTTGCCTGCCATCATACCGAATGTCAGTGTTGTCTCCTGATTTGTTTAAAACCTATAATCCTTTTGATACACTTGTGCAATTATGTGAGTTGTTAGAAAATTGCTGTGTCTCCGCGCTTTCCATAGTGATAGAGTACCATTGTAGCTGGCGGTTCATTTTACCTTCACAGTATACCATCGTATATCCCAAGCCGTACATCATCTTGGCACAGTACTCTTGATATTTGTAACACTGATCCAACACAGTAAATCAGTTTACACCATTATCCGCTCAAAGTAGGTGTATTCTTATAAAAACACCCTTTTCTATGATGAAAGATGGAAGTCACTGAAAAGGTTATCCAGCTGTAGGCCTCGAACCCACATCTTCTGGATTACCGCTAACCGGTATTCCAGAAGATGTGGGTTCGAGTCCTATACAGCTGGCTAACCTTTTCAGTGACTTCCATCTCTCATCATTAATTTCTTAGGCACTTTGAGGCTTTGTACGTATTTGTCCTTTCTACGTGTTCCGGCCTCGGAACATCAATTTCTCATGACCCTTTTCTATCCCGCGGACTGAAGCAAAGGGTGCAATAAGAGCATTACTAAATGTGTAATATCGACATACACCACATTTTATCCAATGTCGATCATTAAGGGCGTAAAGTGAGGTGTCGAAAGAGGTGTTTACGTCCAACGCACTTTTTTACACCCCATTTGAACTGAGAATATGCATGGTGTTAAAAATGGTGTTTTAATTCGTGAAAGAAAAATTCTGCTGGTTTCACAGCTCCGCTCAAACGCTTTAGCTGGTACCTCTGACGTGCTAATTGCAAGAACGCATTCCGGCACCGTTACAAGCGTTTTCCGCCCCATTACACTTAACGAACGTGCCCCCCCCCCCAACAAATTGTATTTCAGTATATGATTCATCCGATACGCTAATATAGGCTACTTCGACACTCACGCTGCGATGCGTTGCGCTCCGGTTGAGGCTGTACGATGGTACTACGACTGGAAGTCTGCCGTGTTAAGGGTGGTGCTTGCCATAGAAGCAAGAACGTCCAACTGTCTCGGCATGCTGTCGCGGGAGCTTGTAATTACACTAGTTATTTGAGAGGGAGTAATTTCCGGAAAGCAACTCCATCCTAAAAGGTGTTTTCAATAGAATACTACCCTTTTAAAGGTGTTTTTGTTTTTAAACGGCCATTATAGGAGTGTTTTATGAGGAATACACCCAATTAAAGGGTATTTTAGAAAACATCCTTCATTCGTGTGTAAAGGCATCACCAAAAAGGTGTGCACCACGGGTCAAGCCATTTACACCACAAAAATGTAAAAAGTTTACTGTGTGTGAATATTGTTCCATAACGCATTCAGTATTCGGTGCTGCTTAGGGTGCATGCAGTGGTTTTCAGCATATCATGTAGTGTGTGTGTGTGTGTGTGTGTGATATCTCATTTGCGTGTGTGTGCTTGTGTGTATGCCTTATCATTTCCATCACCATTCCACTCATACACTATCCCAGACGCACTGAGGTGTGGTACCGCAACTGTTGCGAGAAACACCTAATCTCATCGTCATTCATGTAGCTGTGGTTATTGTTGTTGTGCAGCACGCTCCAGCCCCACCGCCTTTTTGAAATAAGTAAATAAATAGAATAGAGATCCTGACAAAGCATCTCCACCCACGAGGTCAACTGCATATATCCAGAGAGCTTAACAAAAATTATAACAACAACAACCAGGTCTTCGACCTCCACAGCTTCATTTGATTGACCTCTGCGTGTGCGCAGAGACTCAGCCGAACGTGCCATACCGGCTTCGTTCAGCACCTTCAAATAGCCTCCGCAACTCGATGATGACATCTCTTTCGCTTTACCCCCCAGCAAAGCACGCGTAAAAAAGCCGCACCGTATTAATACAACGTCATACATAAAAAGTTCGTCCGAAACTCATAAATCTTCTAGGCCAGCATTGAAATGGTCCAACGCTGGCATACGTTGCTTTTAGCACTGGCGAAAATTAACTTCCCCCTGTCTTGTGTCTTTATCATAAATCACGTCTTTTTTTTTATACAGCAACGCTTTATGCAATATGGTCATTCCATAACGACCTTTTAAAGGCGCCAAAACAACCACCTTGCGCGAAATATATGGCTTACTAGGCGGAACCCTACTCGGCTTCTTATTCGGGATTCGATGGCTTCATACAGTATGTCCGCTTGTGAGCGAAGTCTTTGTTGTCGAGTCAGAAATCATTTTAATTGTATAGTGTGCTGCTTTTTATGCTTAACCTAAACGAAGGTGAGGCGTTTTGGACTTTGAATTCTGAACTCTTATCCTATTCTTTTTTACTTTTCATGCAAGAAAGCAATGCCGAACCTGCAGGAAGTCTCTGCCTCGATGCTCTGTGGGTCTGAGGTATGCATCTGCGTGCGTGACTGGGTTACGTGATTCTGGGTTTTGCGCGATGAATGGTTGCCCCGTGGAACAAGTGTGGGTGACTGATGATGGGGTTTGGTGGCTGAGCGGCGTTAAAGTGTGGGAAGGGTCCTCCTGCAAAGTATAGGCATTTACAGAGCGCGGCGTGCGTTGGAGGAACCTCGCTCGAGATGCTACTGGCCTGGGTCCGGATGGAACGTGGTCGCATAGCGACGTGCTTTGCGTTCAACTTTGAGTTGAAATATCCGCATATACACTTTACAGAAGCGATAGCTGAACATGTTCGAACGCTTATAACGTGACAGTGGGCCAGCGCAGGAAGATTAACGCCTTGCATCCATGTGAATTCTCTTGTTCCTGTTGATGAAGATAGACCAAAAGCCAGTGTTTCATGTGTTTTGTATCAGTAAGATACACTGGCTGGACATCTATAAGAAACAGGACGGAATGTCCAACGTTTTCATCGTGTTTCGTATGTTATGCCAAACCAGTGCATCCTAATTATACAGAACACGTCCCTGTTGATGTTTCATAGCCAGTTAGCGCCGAATAACGCTCCCCTGGTTAGTATTGTCCCGTGTTTGCCCCCTTTCGTTAGCCGTAACGTAAAATATATAATGGCTTAGCGCGCTACAGAAAGGCACAGTAGATATACTTTCTCGCAGTTTGAGAACGTACACGTATTATAACTAGGAACGTGTTTTTGTGGTGTTGCATATTTAAATCATATTGCACAGAATGGACAATACAGTCTCGCTATTGTACATCATTAGCAATTACCCCCACAAGTAATCCTTACCTCAATGGAAACATCAAACAACACACAAAAAAAAAGAAAAAGAAGAAGAGATGAAAACGGTGACGCAGAATCCGTGAACTGGTACGGATAAGCTAACCTGACTTAACCTAAGCTGACAAACTCGCAAGCATCCCAGACACTAACTTGGCAGCTTTCTATGCGGGTCTGCCAAGCATAGAAAGATTATGCTATGAGCGAACTGCGGAACGTAATTAATATTTCACAACCACCACGATAACAGTTCGCCACCCAAAAACCTCGGCACCCACTTCCTCAACACACTCTTTATTTTACTTACTTCCTTACACATTACGCGTTCTCCCGGATAATTTCCCTTGTTCTTACAAGCTTTCAATTTCCTCCCTCGTGACCATCCCGTCCTTCGTAACAGCGAAGGAAGCAACACCGGACGCGTGCACTACATCGGACAGTCGAGCTCACGCTTTCGTTGGCTTCGTTATATAAAGCTATATGGGTACATAATTTCTCTTGCGCAAATCAAAAAGGTACCAGATGGGACCGCCGAGATGTTTGGAAACGCCCATACTATCTTGCCTGTGCACGGAAAGACAGAGCAACAGATGGGAGCCATGCCATATGGTTTGCGGAGTGTTTCGGTTCCCGAAGGCACGCAGCTCGAATGACCTAGCGGCAGGACTGAGTTGCTAATGCGACCTGTGTGAGCACGCATACCGTTATAGGAGTGTCCGTCGGTGATAAATCAAAGGCCCACAGTTGCGAAACAGGATGAAGCACCGGTATAGAGGTGTTACTTTAGGTCGCAGCGTTGTAAAGTGTGGTCTCTGAACCATTGCGCAGACTGGCATTCCGGATGTGTAATGCTATGGATGGGCGGGATGTTTGAGTGGTTCTTCTCGTGCCGTAGAAGCTGCTGCTGTGTGGCTGGAGGGATCGGGGGTACTAGGAGTGCTTTGGAACGTGGAAGGCAGATCTGTAGTACCGCGTGCTCTCGTGGTTTGCGAGATTAGCTGGGATGCTGTGGTCCTCGCTTTATACTTTTAGAGCGAGGTATGGGTAGGCTAGGTAGCGCTGCTCCTGGACACGTAGGGGGTTGCTGATGTAGAGATGGAACACCATGCGCGGACACCACCTCTCTTTACTGATGCAGGGACACATGATAATTCAACCGTGCTGAGTAATTTTGTGTAGCTTTATTATCTCGATTTATCGTCGAGTAGTGTGTGTGTGTGGTAGCAGACTTTCTTGTGTCTTCTTTTCTTTCGACACAGTCTATTTCCTTCTTGCAGGCATTGTAGATGGGAAGATTAAAGAAAAAAGCCGTGATCGGTGAGTATACTAAACAGTTGCGACAATCATAGGGTACGGTATGGCCGAGCGGGTTAAGGCGTCGCACCCGTTCGTCGCCAAGCTCGTGCTGAAGACTTGGAGGTGGCTGGGCCGAATCTTACAACCGGCTATGCTGTCTGAGGTTTTCCCTGGGCTTTCCAAAGACTCTTCTGACGAATGTCGGCAGAGTTCCCCTAAAGTCGGCCCAGGACGCATACTAACTCTCCGACCACCCATTCCTTCCTGCTGTCCTCTCTCCATCTGTCCACATCTGTACGCCGCGCATAACCACGGTTGCTTCGCGGCGCTAACATGGAATAAAAAAACATAGGATAACCGGTAGTTAGTTAATTCAACGATAAATGAATTAAATACATAGGAAAGATGTTGGGGAATATGGCGTAATTGGCTCTGGGGATTCTGGAGTTTGTTTCCAGGGAAAATAGGAAGACGAGGGGGAGTCACGAAACTGTCTCAACTTCGCCTCTCGCGGCCTGTGCTCCACAAGGCGTCGAGGTTAGCACAAACAAACGAAACGTGAAGAGTGATGCTGTCTATCCAATCGTCGCCTTCGTGAGCATAGCAGAGCTCTCATCTTTTTAGACGTTATTTTTTTCTTTTTTCTGTACTAGACCTGGAGTAGCTTGTCCCGCAGTGAGCGGGCTCACATCTCCATTTTTCCTCCCTTATCATCATCGTCATCATCATCATCATCATCATCATGCAAGATGCGCGTCCCGTGCGCCCAAAAATTTATTCAAATTGCATATTAAGGGGAATACAGTCGAACTCCTTTACAACGAAACTCAGGGGACAGCAAAAAAAATTCGCAGTAAAGGTATTTTCGTTAAAAAGGATGTCCATTATTGGACATATAAGGCTCCAGCGGGGCCGCAAAAAAATTCGCTGTAGTGGTATTTTCGTTAAAAAGGTGTTCGCTATAAAGGAGTTTGACTGTATCCGGAACATTTCAACAACTCAAAAATATAAGAGCGCTTCATGACACATTCATCGACAGACATACACTCACGTGTTCGAAACAGATAACATGATGAAATAAGGCGTCATTCGGACGCGTTTGAGTTTTTCTGTCTGTGAAACGAAAACGCGGCGTACACATAGACACACAAAAACTTATAGGCGTTGAAAAACCTGTATGTCAACCGAAGAACAATGATGCTACTTTCGATGCATCACTTCTTACGCGTTCTCCGTGTGTCCTCTTCATCACTTTCCTGTCGTTTAGTTGACTCGCAGCGCACGCCCAGGCCATGTCCTTCCCCAATCCATCCATCTATCTAGAAATCCATCTAGAAATCCATCGTCGCAACTCTCACGGACAACCCACACCACTCCCACTCACTTTGAGCCCGATTGATCTTGCTCACCGACAGCCAGAGTGCCCCAAGCGTTCACCCACAACTCCGTTGTCACTCGCTGGTCAATCCACACAGAAAACTTCCCGAAACAAACTTTTCAAACCCTATACGAGAACTTTGAGAAGAGCCACATCGACGCCAGAGTCGCACATGACCATAGCTTGAGAAACTATGTAATCTCTATTTTGTCGAAAAGATATCGTTATTACTTCGCTCCGATAGTTTTGGAAAAGTATGGAGCAGGGTCGAGGTTCACGGCTCCCCCATCTTTCCCGAAATCTTCCCGAATTTTGCGAGACTTCGCGAAAGACTGCCGGAACCGTTATCGATTCACCGCTTTTTCCACCACGAAAGGATAGGACATTCGTTCGCGAGGAAGAAGGGCATAAAAAAAATGTACACACAGGCGAACAAAGGAAGGTCGAAGAAGTGGAAGAAAAGAGTAACGCGTAGACGAGGAGGGAAAGGGATCGGGAAAGTTCTTCGGGATGAAACAAGAGTCAGTGTGAGAGGTTTGCCGTTGGAGTTTGCGGAAATAATGAGGATACCCGCAGGTTTGCTCTTTGTGTTGCGGGTGGTTCCCCCTTCCTTTCGTCAGGCTATCGGAAGATAGCGTGTCAATATTAATTCGAGCGTAGAACCCCCATTATAGGATGTTTCTTCTCTTGGGGTTACGGTTGACCGTATAGATGGTGTGCTGCCTGGCTGCGCTGCTTGATTGCCTTCCTTTTCACCTTGGTTTAGTTTAAGTGCCGGTTAAATACAATGGAGATGAAGTTGCACAATTGTGAAGCACAAGAGAAGAAAGTTCGAAAGGATGTTTGCCCGAGTTGGATAACTAGTTGTACGATTCGAGTGATGCGGAGTGATGCGAGATAGGTATGGTCTTTGTGGTTTTTTGGAAGTTCTCAGTTAATATGATGCGTTGTCGGGGGCCCTGGAGAAATTCACGAAAAAGCCGATAGGTGCAGATTCAAGTTCATCAGTACAATAGTTTATTACGTGTTTGGAGGCCATATGTATTTATGTCATCCCTCGATGGAGGGATGATTCCTCTGTTTCTCACTGGAACCTTGTCTCTGGAATGTGTCTGTATAGTTCTGCAGATCTTGAATGTGCTCGAAAGCCACATGGTACGCCGGCGTAAAGTGGTATTCATAACACTATCATTGAATTTAGGATCATATATAGTGTACTGCGTTGCAGTACGCACAACCCATTATTTCCACGACCCTTATGATCAATGTCTAGTCCTGCGCCAGTTGTCAGTTCAGTTGCATGCTTTGCTGCGCGCAGGACAAGAATACGACAAAAATAAGCATTAGTGCAAAGGAAGGGGGTCCTAGTAGTAGTAACCTAGGGCATTGAAGGAACTGGATTCCTCAACACGGCTCGGTTGTTCATTGTTGTAAAAGCCCATTGAAGAAGCATTGTTGCTCAAGTTGTATTGTGGTAAAGCAGTAAAGCTTGGTCATAAAGGGATATAGTTCGCTTCCTAACGAAACTGAGAGAAAAAAAAACTGCGTAATAGGCAATGAACATCTCCCCGCCAATCCCTTCAGTCCGAACTCGACGCAGAGTTTTTTGTGCTTTCCTGTGGACATCGGCAGCGCGGCCAAGCGCCGGGGGAGGAGCATATTATTGGAGGGGGCGGTCGGCTCGCTCGTGACGTTCCTTCAGGGCTGGCGATAGGAAGCCGCATCGATGCCGGGGAAACAGACCGCCCTCTTGACGTCACATGTTCTCAGAGAGACGTGGCGTGCGCGTCCTCCTCCGCGGGAAAGCCTAGTTACGCGCTTCTCGTTGATTTCAGATGCCTATACGATACATCATACCCGTCGCGAGCTGCGGGAAACTAATGCACGGACCTGATAAAGTTCGAAATACACTACAGTCCGCAACAGAAATCAACGAGTCGATGGAGCGAACTATCCATTTAAAGCTCAAAAGCTGGACTCCAAATGGCGTGGAAATGAAGGTCAACACGGACAGTGAAAAACGAGCACCAGTCTGCTGCCATCTCTACTCAATTACTTCTCCCGCTGCCCCCGTCACTTCGGATTTTAGCGCGGGCTGAGAAAAAATTCGAAAGCTTCAGGAATCCTCTGTTTACTATTGTCACGCCAAACGAGACCAAGTGCCTACATGAAGCGCACACGCCTCCGTGTCCCTGCAGGGCCAACACGCCCACAGAGTGAAGTGTATAGGTATCACTGATCGCAGTCCAGCTAAATATCAGCTAGAGTCGCAGCACTCCAAAACACAACACAGAAACCAGTGCGGGGTCTGTCTATTACAGTCCCATCGGGAGCAGTCCGCACACAAGAGTGGCTGGAGACAGGAATTACAACGGGAACAAGGCCTTACACTTCCAAAGTTTTCCCTGTTTGCTTCTTCGCTTATTATTGTTTTTTTTTGTGTAGTTTGGAGTCGTCCTGATGAGGAAAACTGTATCTCGAGCTGGGAGGGAGACTTGGGACACAAGACAGGGAAATGGGTTTTCGTTGTTTCTTTGTCTCGACGCGAAGGGCGACACGGAATCATGAGTGACGTTTCAAGTGGACCCGTACTGCTCGGCTGAGTCCTGAGTGATACCCGCGAAGGAAACTCATTTAAAGAAAGACACGATGGAGATTCAGCAACTGCGAAGAAACAGTGAAGGAACTTCTATGGTTGTTTGCGCGTGAGGTACTTGAAGGGAGAGCGGATCTCGTAGAATTGGGTTATAGATACGAAAGCTGCTCTCTCTCTCTTTCCTCTATAAACTACAATTGGTGTCTGTCTTAGGTAGATTGCGTAGCAGTGAAAACCACGGGTTAGGAAGCTGCAGGAAACAATTGTTGAGCCTCCACTGCGCTTGGAATGTGAAGCCGAACTTGAAAGTGCATCCAAGAAAGTACGTGAAGTGAAGGAATTATTTGTTTTGGATGCGCCACTAGATGAAATGTGACTAGAGCACAGCCGTGCAGCAACAGAATTCGACGGCTTCTAACTTTTGTTATCCGAATAGGTTCGGTAGAACACGAAGTTATGCAACTGGGCACAATGACATACACAGTCGTGCATCGGTTACACACCTCATTCTAGTACACCAAACTAATCGTCAATGCTGTGGATCTAAACCTTGTTTCCACCTTCAGTGCTACCGTCTCGAAGCAAGTGAGGTCGTTACAAAAACAGATTGCTGCCACGCTGCTATTCCCCAGTAACCCCTTTTATTAACAGCAAGCAGCAACACAATCCTTTTGTGGCTCGAACTACAAGTTTAACAAGCGTGATGGTCTGAAGATGCTCGTACATCCACGGATAACTATAAAAAGGAGAGAGAGGAAAAAAAAATGCATAAAAAGTCACCACTTCCGTCTCCTACGACTTTTGGCTTTTCCCACGCCTGTATCTTCATCGACATCGTCATCGGCTTCCAAAGTGCCCGACAAGACCTTTTGCTCATGATGGTAGGGCTCGGTGTCCGCAGGCTTCGCGCAACGAGCCTCGATGTCTCTGAGAAGGAAATTTTGGAAGTAGACCACGTGCGTGTTGAGCTCCATCTGGGTGTTGCATTGAGTCGCGTGACGAGAACTTGCGACGCAGTGCCGGAAATTTTTCACAATGCTGCGCAAAAGAAAGCAAGCCCAATTAAAATCGTCGTGAACGAGACATAAAGAGCATGACGCGTGGCGTGACAGCGGTAGTGTCCACCGGCTTTTCCGTGTGACTTATACACTGTAATGGCGATGGGCGTGCGAGCTTGAAAGGTATGATGAACGCTGCATTTGAATTACAGTATCCCGAAAAGGCGTTTATATACCTTGTGTGCCTTCGAAATTGATTTAGAGTCTACATATGATCACTTACGAAACTTGGGGATGCAATTGGTACCTCTTTCTAATCAACAGCACAAAAGCCCCATAGTATGATGGCCTAAAAACCGACACCTCGTTCTGATAGAGCTGCAGTCAGTAATAACGACACAAATAGTCCTATACCACCGGCCGTGCTGTCTGTGGTTTTCTCCTGGGTTTTCCGAAGATTTTTCAGACGAATGTCGGCACAGTTCCCTCCTGAAGTCGGCCCAGGACGCATGCTATCCTCCTGTCCCCCACTCTTTCCTGCTGTCGTCTCTGTCTACATCTGTACGCCGCTCATAGGCACAATTGCTTCGCGGCACTAACACACACACACACACAAAAAGACACAAATACATCACAAAATGACAAAATGTTCTGCCTATTGCCATGACTTCATTGGATACATTTACTACATAGCTTCGGCGAGGGCGCTGTTTTACATCAAGTGCCTGAATCAAGAATGAAAGGCAGCAACAAGTGCCAGCTTACTTGCAAACAGGGACCGAGACATTCGCACTGTCCACACCGTTCACGAATCGAGATGTGCACAGGAAGAAGAACCTCATGAAGCGACCCATATCGCATGAAAGATCTGAAATTATATGCAAGCATCCAGGTTTTGTACTCGCAAAAGTGCTACTTAACAGCAGCACCAAAAAACAACAAGCTCTCTTGCAGAGAAATAATTATCGTAGCAGACCCGCAGCACGCCAGAGATATATTTGATGTCGACTGCTCTACAGAAACCTCTCGTTCAGGGAGCTCATAAGAGAGTGAGTGAGGCTAGCGTAATTCTGTGACGTCACGGGGACCTGAAGGGAGTGTCCATAGGGTGGCTCGATCCATGCTGCTCGCTACCCTTCTGCTACGTCACGCTGCGCCCCTTACGTCACGAGAGCAGTTCCGGACGCGCATCCAAGGTCACGGCGCTCTAAATAGGGCAGATTCTACAGGACATATTTTGCAAATTAAATTATGCAGTGACGAAACAACTTTCAGGGAAAATATTTGCATCGTCGTAGAGGCTGCTTGCTTAACATAGCGAGTTTTCGAGCGATCTTAAATGTATTTTCGCTGCTTCTTTAAGGTCGTTTTGTGTAATTTTACCCAGTACGTCTTAAAGGCATCGCAATGCAGTAGAGGTGGAATCTCAGAAGATTTAGCTACTCTCACATCTCACTTTTTCTCCCGATTGCACTCATTAAAACAGAAAATTACGGACAATACTGCATCAAGTGGTCACCAACTGCGCATTGCTCTTCAGCTACTGTGGAAAAACTACATTGCATGCGGACAACACTGGGCTAAAACCCGAGAACTTGGCTACGTGTCGACTACGTATCCATCAGGATCTGCAAGTCAGTCGGGAACATAGATCACTGTTCTTTGACGAATTAGGGTTTATTTCCCACCACCACCAGATGTCGACTCCAGCCGTGCTACCTCAATTTTGCTATCAACTTAAAAAGTGAAAGCGTTCTCTGTCACATTTGCAACTTGTTGTGCGGTGTCTACAAACAACAAGCTGTTAAACGTCTGCTGCGTTACAGTACCTTTAACGCAACTTCTCCTTGCAAGTTTGTTCTTTCCTCGACCAAGACCAAAATCAGTTGTGACGTGACTCGTTTACATTTGTCTAGAAAGGCAGTATTCATGCCTACCGATGGTCAAATGATCGATATACCCTTCGTAAACACTGTGAAATCCCCTTACGACATCCAAGACCAGCACGGTGCCATGGCCATAGTATGGAGCCCTGCACAATACTTGCTTTCATTGACCTCACCAAATAGTCTTTTTGTGCCCTTGCTAGGCCCCCCTGTCCACCCCTGTCCTCTTTCCATCTGTCCACGTCCGTACGCCACTCAAGGCCACAGTTGCCTGACGGCGATAAATAGATTGGCAAAGTCATGCATCGTCAAAAACGTTAAGAGCGTCTGCTGCAGCAATATTTGAGGTCGACCGCGTGGCTTCCATACCTGTCCCATGAACCCAAACATACCAGAGGGGAGCCGGACTGCGGTCGTGGCTGAACTTTACCCCAACCCCTGGATTTGTAAATCAACATCATGAAGGACATCTAGACATGTTACGGTTCCTCAATATCCTGTTAAGGCACAGGAGAGGGACATCCGTCAATGGAGTAAAATGCATGTGCTGTCCGTGCTGATGCATGTGCTAACATTCAAGGATTTAGACGGCAATGTGGCATGCAATAAGCTTGTTCGCTTTTGCACTGACTAATGATCGCCTTGATGATGTGCCCTCATTCTCTCGGGATGCTCTGCTTCTTCAATATCTAGGCTAACTTGAGCCAATAATATCTTGAATTATACCCGTTTCTTGAAGCATTACTCTTGCGACGACCCCAGATCTGTTGGGCTGCGTGCTGCACAGGTCCGTGAAGTCGTGCGTGAGCGCTTTGAAGAAAACCTTGGCTGAGTCGCGCAGATCATCAGATGAAGAACAACCGAAGTGACTGATCGAAGCTTTGTGGCATTTGACGTACTTTTCGAACCGCCTGTAATGAGTGGACAACGGATTTCAAGACCGTAAAGGTGTGGTAACCGATCTGTCAAATGAAAGCGACGAAAAGGCCACATCTTCTCACACGAATTGCATGTATGCTCTGGGAGCTCAACACGAACAATACAATACGGTAACTCTTACGTTGCTACGCGACTAGGACACTACAGTGGTTCTTCTGTGGATTTGTTTTGCCCACCTGGAGACCAAGAAATTACTTGTTGTTGTTACAAGTTGTTACTGTTAGAACAATCACTTATATGACAGAGACCACATGGCATATAACGCGGCATGAAATAACGGGGCAGAGCTGGCAGGACGAAGACTCAAATTCGCAGCAGATACGACACATATCCAAGTCTACAATAAATGCACGAAAGAAGACCACGGAGGGAAAAAAAACCCAGGAAGACACCATATTTGATCCAAGATTGAAAGTAGTCGTTGTTCCAGGCTAGACAACACTTTCGCGGCCTGCGTCGGCCTAGCAAATGCCGTCAAGTGAAGCATTAACGCGAGGAATGTGGTGTGGACTTGGATGAACGCTAACGTTACTGTTGCGTTAGCGTTGACACCCTTTCAGCTTCCCCTGTGAGAACCCTAAGGCACCCCTCCTTTTTTCGAACTTCCACACGAGGAACGCTTCCCGGAACATCGTATCTTGTAATGCCACTGAACGGCATGAAACGCCGCATGGAAGAGGCCCGGTCGAAGGCCGTTTGCCTTTTCCTTCTCGTGCTTCTTATGTACATGTTAGACCACATTGTTTCGCATTTTAACGCTATGCTTAAAAAGTGCTATACCCACGGGCAGATGTCAGCGGTGGAGTTGCGTCCTAGAGCGTCGACGGCGTTGGAGAACTGATAGCCGCATCGAAACATTTCGTTGATGAAACGCTTCCGGTTGCAAGATGACGTCTTCTGGGTCTCTGTTAAAAATAACAAAAACAAAAAAGAAAGAAAAAGAAAGGGACTCGGAGATGCGATCACGAACGGAACGATTGTGCATGGTACACGAAATGCATGCATACATGAAATGCATTTCATAACTAGCTCATTACCCCTTGTGAATTTCTGGACTGGCACTTACCTGCCCTTTGTAGTGCCCTGCACAGCACGCGGTACCTCTTGACAACTTTTTCGGCAACGTAGTTTATGTGTGGGAGAACGTGCTCTCCTTCTGCACAGGCGGCGTCTTGTTTGCTCCGGTACACACATGCCGTGTACTTGTCCACTTGACTGAAACGCAAGTAATTTCATTTGTGCATTCGCATTTAGTGCGATATTTATTCCGCGTGATTGCGCAGAGACAGCGATTGGCAAAGTATTACGAAGTTCAGGAAGTGCCTTTTGATACGCAGTAAGGGAACATTGCCCTTAAAAGAAAGTCTCGAAGAAACAAAGTGTTAGTTTGACAATAAGCTTTGCCTGTTTCAGCAGCGGCTGATTCATTAGTGAGTTTTAGTAAACCAGTTTGCATCGTCCGGGTACTGTACATGATACGATAATTCGAAACAATAGGGAGTTTTAGTACATCCAAAAATGTTCACGGTAAACAGTTCTGAAAACATAAGCCAATCACCCTCTTTTTTCTTGGAACGCTTGACATCACATTGCTAAGCTTGCATTTGATAACTTCTTTGATAGTATTGTTTTTGTAGAATGCTTCCGATGTACTAAACCTCGCTGATATGACTACACGAGGACTAGAGCGTTCTAGAGCATCGTACGCTATCGCCTTTGCGTTCGTAAGCGATAGCGTTGGTTGTTCTGCGCACGCGCAAAACATAAAGAAAGCTTCGGGCATTGCGCAGAACGGTCACGCTATCACTTAGGTACGCAAAAGCGATAGCGTACGATGCACTGAAACTTACTATTGACGCTCTTGACGTTTGTATTGTTGTGTGAGAACGTCGTATTGCTTCCGCATGGCAAATCCCGAACCGTGACGCGCAGAACCTGTTGATGTTACGCTGCTGAGAAGTTCTGCCATTGCAATCGATTTCGTTGCGTCCACGAAAGGGCTATTCGCAGTCACCTGGAGCAGCATAAAAATGCTACGGGTGTCGCACTGCCATCTTGCTTCTCGCGTAGTTTGTCTACACGCTTAGAAATGAACTTCACCGCATGGCACGGTTAGCAGCATGGTTGGCTAGGAGCGTGCTACGTGGTGAAGTTCATTTCTAAGAGTGTAGCCTTCTTCTTTCTCTTCTCGCGGGACCCCATAACACGCGTGGCACCTCCGATGCACTAGTCAAACACGGTACGCTATTACTCGAGGAGATCCGTTCAGGCGATACGCTAGCTGAACTGCGATAGCATCGCGCACACGCCATGAGACCTACGCCGTACCGGGTACCAGAGATGCAGAGACGGTCTACTAAAATTATCTATTATTGTGAAGAAATTTCGCGATAACGAGTCACCAATAACTTTCCTCGGTGACTGCAGCAATACTGGGGGAATCGTAACTAAAAAGAAAAAAAAATGCCAGGAGTTTGAACCTTGTACGAGTTATGAACTTACGGGCACAGAGATGCCAGCACCAGGACGGTTCTGTTTGTCGCCTGTGGTACCGTATCGTAGAAATTTGTTCCGCATGTCATGAAGACCTTCACAGCAGATGCCGGTTTGCATTGCTGTCTCAGAACGCCCATGTTTGCGCCCGTAGCTAAGTGACAAAAAGTATATAACGTGAATTAATTCCTTCAGTGTTTTCCGGTCTGGGCTGCTACGATATATCACATGTAGATGACATACGTCTTCATATTCAGAAATTGACATATCTGCGAAAGGTTGCATACGCAGCATGCAATGCTCCTATACAACTGTGGCATATGGCACATGCACGTAATGAACGACGACTTAGACGCTATAAAAACCATTTCACCGAAAACACGCCTGAAGCCAACCGGCGTTTGCGACGATATTGGTCTGGCTTCTCATTGTTGGAGACAGGAAGCCTTGACCGTGGCATACGTGTAACAAGCTCTAAGGCGACCATTGCGCCCTAAGAGGGCATGACAGACGCCTTTTTGTGGCAAGTAACAGATAATTGCCACAACAAGGCCTACGTTCCTCATCTTCGAGAAATCGGGAAAGGGAACGTTATCATTCTGTATGGCGGTCGGTCTGTTTCGTCGTTAGTCGTCTTTGGTCATTCCTCATTCGTCGTCATTGGCCATTCGTCAGTAGTCGTCGTAGTCATGTCGTGAAGTTCTGTCTTTAGAGTGCAAGAGTGCAGCGTGAACTTAAACTCGACTGAGAGCACAGCTTATGCTTCACCGCATAAAGCGCCGGAGACTAGTGGCATAGCAAGAGGGGGTTTTCAGGGGTCCAAAACCCCCCGAAATCGTACCTGTGGCAGTGCCTTTTGGAGAGGGTGAAGGAGGGTGAAATCCTCTGTTCCCCAATGTAAAGTCCCCGTAGAACCCCTTCCGGAATACTTTTCTGACTACGCCACTGTTCCAAACCGGCAATGAAACAGTGTTCGTTATCATTCCCGTGACACTTTCCTTTGTGACACTTAATGTAACTGCATAAGTGTCACAAAAAGGCGTACTCCTCCCGTTTTCAACCTATATCAGGGGAGACAACGATGTTATCTGGGATGATGGATTTCTAGAAGCGCGTTATGCGGCGAAGTTCTATTTTCAGAGTGTATCTGGTCACGCAGTTCTTTGTGATTAACTTAACTCACATGATTACTTTTTTTTTCTTTTTTGCACCTAGGTATCATGAACGATGAGCGGAGTACAAACGCCGAGGTTCCCCTCTCTCATCTCACCATTCCAGATGTCGCACTTCTGTCCCATGTCCTTCTGCAAGGCTTCCATCTCTGCAAGCCACCCAACCGTGAAATTGGTACACTTCGCGTTGCTCCATCTATCGTGCATGCATCGCACGAGGTGCTGCAGGCCACTGCCGTTTCGAAAAAAAGAAAAAAGAAAAATGCTCGTATTTACTACACGTATGCGAAGTTCAAAACGCGTGGAGCAGTGCACTGTTTCTGCAATACGGGGCGAATCCAATATGTTGTTCAATGGGGTTCGTGATAAATTGTCTCACCTCTATGGCACGCAGCGCTTCCGGAACGAGGTATATAAATGAAGTTACAGGCACAATGTAAAATTATAAAAAAGTGAAAGCATGCCCAGGTGTAAAAAAAATGACAGTTCATTTACGTACACGCGTTATTAATCACGTTGCCAAATAATACGATAAGCGCGTGCGAAATAAAAACGGAGTGTCGGTAATAAAAAATGAGGTACTGAGAATATGGGAGGAAGTGCTTCACACGCCAATAGAAAGCTTGCAGGGTTGAAATTGGCGTTTGACGTTGCATACCTGCATGTGTTGATGGAAGGGAATTCGAGCTTCGCGTTCCTGATATGAAGCGCATTAGTGCATTCTTGTTTGAGCTGCTTGAGTCCTTCTCTTGTGCAAACAAGGCCTGCAAGGTAGAGTTGTTATTACACGTCTCATGGTTGTCCAGCACAAGCGCTGCGCGGATGAGCGACGCAACACAGACCTTCCAATGGGTCGGCACTTTCCTAGAAATTCTTTTCACGTCACAAAATGGTATAGGCCGCACTCACAGCCCATCACACAACGTCAGCATCATAAGTCACATTCGACATCAACTTCAAAGCCCATAATCGTGGAACTACAACTTCAATATAATGTTATATATATGTGAACAAGAGAGAAACTGATGTTCTGAGGCTGGAACAACATAGAAGGGACAGATACAAATTGTAGTCCTAGAACATAACAAACAGAACAGAACAAACTGTAGAAACTAATCCGGAAGATGTGGGTTCGATCCCTACAGCTGGCTAACCTCTTCAGTGACTTTCATCTTTCATCGTTATATATATGCCTTCGCGCGACATCATCTTCAACATTACATGAGGGCGCATCACTCAACATCACATCATTCTCCATATGGTACGATGGTGAATGATAACGTCGGCCATCATGAATGGTTTGCCGGCCTATGGTTCGTCCCTCACTCTGCGTTTGATGCCCACATTGACAGAGCCTATAACGCGACTATTCAAGTATGTCATAGGGCATTCAATGAGGATCTGCAAAAAGTCTACTCTGCAAAAGTAACCAGAAGCCATGGAAAGGGCCATGATCGACGTCGTCACTTCAAATAACGGCTGAACAGTTTCCACGACAAAGACCTCATGCGCACAGACGAACTGAAACTTGACGTTAATGACTTCGTAGCTATGGCACATGTAATCGGGCTTTTGTGCTGGACAAATATCGCCCATGCAACTTCCACCTCTCGGAGCACTTCTCTTACCGTAGCACATCTGGACGCCGCAAAGAACCGTCATCCAAATAATCAGGTTTGTCATCGTTGCAGTTTAACAACAGTTTCGTTTCGAAGACGTCTGAAATGTTAACATAGAACTTGACACCTTGTTCGAAATATTGTAGTATGTACGTGCCGACTGGGTGTCGGATGAATTCTTCGTCCTTGTTTCTTTCTTCTTCTGCTTCGCTTACCAGTAACCTACTCTACCTTGTCCGCGACGCACTAAAATTGCGTGTCGTGCAGGCAGTGGGAGTATGAAAGAATTATTACACTGGGTGTGGGCATTACTCTGGCTCTCTATCTGTACGAGCCATGTGGGACTGCCATATCGTAATCCCACTCAGGATTATACAATGGATTATCGGAACGCCTTTCGTCTGTGGCAAGAAGTGCTAATTCGGCCGCGAAGTTTTCTGGCGTGGTCTCAAGGGTCGTCGGCGGCTTTGTTGCGCCGCTCAAAGGAGTTCGAAACACTGTCAGGAGACGAACCACAGGGACAGCTTTACAGGATCACGTCGCACAACGCAATGTAATATCCACATTCCTCCTCCAGCACATTCCATTGCTCAAGTGGTTCATTTGTATCTGCACTCGGCTCACCCAACCCGAGAACCTATTCTCTGCGTAGACGAGATGAACGGGGCTTCTAGTTTTCAACGTTTATATTTTGGGATAATCAGCGAAACAACGCGCCATTTTTTTTTACGTGTAGACGATGGCTTTCAGCGAAACGTCTTCGGTTAAGTCTCGGAGGAAAGTATCTTTTAAATTTCGTGTTAGCGCCGCGAAGCACCTGTGGCTATAAGCGGTGTACAGATGTGGAGAGACGGAGAGAGGACAGCAGAAGGAGTGGGGGACAGGGGGGTTAGTATGCGTCCTGGGCCGACCTCAGGAGGAACTGTGCCGACATTCGTCTAGAAAGTCTTCGGGAAAACCCAGTGAAAACCTAAGACAGCATAGCCGGTGGTAGGATTCGAACACACCTCCTCCCAGTCTTGAGCACGACCTTGGCTTCCATCAACAAGCAATAAACCTTAACCCGCTCGGCCATGCCGCTGGTTGCGAAAGTAATTGATCTTTGAATTGGTATACAAGTTCGTAATATACGTAATAACGTGCGAGATATGCAATCTGGAGTGTGTTTTGTGAGAACTTCTCTGGAACTTGTGGAACGTATCCGAGAACTTGGACCAGCGGCATGGCCGAGTGGGTTAAGGCGTCCCGCTCGTTGGTGGTAGCCAAGGTCGTGCTGAAGACCGTGAGGTGGTGGGTTCGAATCCTACCACCGGCTGTGCTGTCTCAGGTTTTTCTTGGGTTTTCCGAAGACTTTCCAGACGAATGTCATCGCAGTTCTCCCGAAGTCGGCCCACAACGCATACTGACCCCCCCTGTCCCCCACTCCCTCCTGCTGCCCTCTCTCCGTCTATCCACATCTGTACGCCGCTCATAGCCACAGTTGCTGCGCGGCGCTAACACAGAATTAAAAAAAAAACTTGTCCTGGAACTTGTAGAATAGTTGCATCGAGATTAAGGCACTCGCGACATATCACACACATCTTTGCACGTCGTTTCCTAATCCCGACGACATACGGGTGCATTACCCTTACCTTGTCCCGCAAGCAGCCACTGGAAATACCCACTTGTCGCGAACATCATCATAGCGGGACTCGTGTCGCGCATTTTGCACGTTCGGGAGCGCTCATGGCAGTCTCCTTCCTGAAATTTCCGTCCTAACCGATTACCAAGACCGACGAGGATGCTTGTCACAATATAAGGGTCGCTTCCGGTTACACTGTATTCATTGAGTCTAAAATGAGCGAATCCGCAACAAAGTTCGACTCAGCATGTACAGTCACGTTGTGCATCATGCTTGCCCGCTGCACGTTCCATGGAGCTCTCACATGAATATCAGTGACCCTGCTCTCGGCGGTTACTTGCTTTCGCCGAATGCACGAAAAAATTCCCGAAGAACAGCTATGGGCGCCTTCGGCGAATACCGACAATAAAAACCCCTAGAGGTAAACAGTAAACACACCAGACACGCGGAGCAGGCAAGGCAGAAACAATTTATTATATATGTAACGGAGCGTGAAACTTTACACCGAATGCATCGATATGCCTTAAAGGAGCATGGTGTCGCTACTCAAGGCTTGTATATGCCACTGTTAGAATAAATATGCTGAAACATACACAAAGAGTATTATACCCTACGTTTCTAGCCGCTCAACGATTCAGCCGGTAAATACATATATGCGAAAATTTCTTATTGCAGAAACTGTGGCTTCATTACTGGTACGTCAGCAATGTCACCGTCGTCCTCTGTCTCATCGTTGTCGGGAACCCTAGTGGCCAATGGGTCGAGACTACCAATTTTGATCTCTCTCCTAGCACAGGTCGCTTTGGAGTCTCTGATGATGTAGTTCTGCAGGTAGGACAGGTGGCTGTTCAGATCCATGCCCGTGTTGCATTGGGTCGTGAACCGAGCGCCGCTGACGCAGTTCCTGTACGTGCTTGCAGTCCTGGAACATAGCAATTGAATAGCACGCGCTGCTTGTTGATCATGAACGTGCATGCATGATGAATATTGCTTACTGTACCTGCAAACATACTCAATATCTGTGTTTGACCGATTGAAGTTGCTAACAAAATTATTAGCGCATTCGAAGTAGTACCTCAGAAACCGGTGGACGTCACAGTTGAACACTGCAGAAAGATGCCGTTTGAGTGAGCGAATTAAAGCGTCATTATTTGATATGCCTGCAACTTACAATCTTCGTTTAGTGTAACCCTAGCAATGACACTGCGCTTCGAGTCATTACTTTTACAATGGGCCACGAAGCGCTGCGTTAAGGCCGTGAAGAAGGCCTCGGCGTCCTTGTGCAATTGGTCCGGCGGTGCGCAGCCATAGGTTGTTATGGAAACATTGTGACACTTCCTGTATTTTTCCAGGTACCTGTGCAATACATCGGCGAGGTTAGGTTAGGTTGAATTGAGGTCTGAGTTTTTTTTTTTTTTTTTTTGCGCAGCGTGTTGTGGGAAACCATACGATGGCGATGACATCTGCAGTTTTGGTGACCCAAGCATTTTGCGACTGACTTTACGTCGATAGATCATTTTCTCAAGAAAAATTACATTGCTTCAACAGCAAGGTCCAGGAGCTCTGCTTATGCCCAAGATCTTTGTGTTTTGCTTATCGCACCCGACATACGTCTCAATGTGCTAGCGCGCGCTCTTGCAGGATACACGTTTCCTTCTCGTAATCTCGACCTCATGTTGCTGCGCCGTTCGGAAACGCACTCCGTCCGAAATGCGAGAATAGTCTTTAGCTTATATGATGTTCAATTGCCATGGAGTGGTTGCTACGCACTTAGGTAATGCTGTTCCTAACAGTGTACAGAGACAACATGAGAACAAAAGTAAGGGACGTCATCAAAAGTACTCAAACAGTTTGAGGCCAGGTCTTGGTAAAACGGGCGACATGACATCGATTTCTCAAAATGTGTAACTGGCTGCAATGGAAAACCGTGGTGATCCCTAAAACGTGGATACGCATGATGCACACGCTCACGGGATATCAGTAATCGTCGTGAGCAGAAGGGATTAGTTTCATGTACTTACGGGCATATAGCGGTGGACGAATGGTTTCCCACGATTTCCGCAATATTTGCGAAGTGGTACCCACACAAGAACATGTCGTTGATGAAGCGTTTTCGATTGCAGGCTGTTGTCCTTTGGGATGCTGCCAACACATGGAATGTGATAACCAGTTTGGATTAAACTAGTTCCCATATTCATGAAATGTTCACGCAAATTGGAACGCCCTATATGCGTTAAGATTGCTCTCACCTGCGTTCTGAATTGTTCTACAGAGGGTTCTGTAGCGGCGGACCACCGCTTCAGACATGTAGTTCATGTGTGGAAGCACGGGATTTCCTTGCTCGCAATCGGCGTTGTCCTTGCTACGATGAACGCATGCGTTGTAGAGCTCAACCTCTCTGCGGCAGAAAGCACAGGAATCTGTCTCAGTACTCAACGCCGCTTAGCAGCACCCTATACCTCGCGCCCCCATTTGTACTCTTTGCGTTGGGACTCATAAACATTAGCACATGCGCGAAAACCCAACCAAACGAGAAGTCCCTTACGGACACAATGTGGCCAACACCAGGAACGTCCTGTTGGAGGCCTGGGGCACTTTGCTGTAGAACTGCCTCCCACACTCGATGAACGATTTTACAGCTCCATCTGGATCGCACTGTTTTGGCGCCTTTCTTACCGGTTCTGAAAAGGAACACTAATTTGAGAAGACTAGGTCCGACATTGGTGTACTTCGGTATTTCTTTTTTCTTCTCCATTTTGCAAAGTTGATTAAATGTGGCCTACTAACTCATAAGCGCGAAAGACCTTTATTTCCTGACTAACCCTTCACATCGGGACATTTTTCCCGCAGGTCTTTTTCAGCACCATCAAGGTGGCCTTTCATGTGAAGCGAAAAGGTGTCGCAGTGTCTTTTGTTCCAGTTGTCGCGCATGCACTGCACGTAGTGGGCAAGGGCACTGAAACGGCAGAATCATAGAACTAAGCACGACATTGGCTAGGTGTCTCCAAAAGGATACAGACAAAACGACCACCATGCATCATTCATGAATACATTCCCCAGCAGAATTTGAGCATGCCCCGCCGTGTAGCTGCATGGTGTAATATTGTTGTGCCAGAGTTTCTGAGTCAGTGACAAGACGCGAGACTTTCACAAGAACCAGTTCTGACCCTGGGCTCAGAATGAATATAGCGTATTCGTAACAACGTGTGTCGAGAAACAACACAAGATACGGCTCCCTTTAGAATTTCACACTTTTCCACCCGAAAGGACCGCTCCCGTGTATCGCAATAACACTAGTTCTTCAATAAACTCTACCTGTTCTCTATAGGTGTATAACATGCTCAGATCGCGGTCAGAGCGACGCGCGTATAGTGATTACTACAGTGACATTACCTGCAAGTGGTTTCGAGGGAAGACTTCTGGTTCCCCATCTTGTGGCTGACAACATTCATGCATCCCCTCTTAACTCTTCTGAACACCTCCTTCGTGCAAGGCACATCTGAGAACGTGAGCTACGTATAATGCATCTCTAATCCTCGACATACACCAGCGCCCTTTCAAGCTCTGCACTGTACTACAACGTACGGATTACTCTACTTGCCGGAACATGAAACCCGAAGGACGAGTGACAGACCGAGTAACATCAGAAAGCAACGTCTTCCCATGATATAAAGCAAAGGGAAATCGAGGTGTCAATCGATACACTGCCGATACAGCAAGTCAACAGATGACGGTATGAAGGTGAAGGTTATATGAGATTCGATTCTGAAGAGGTGGGAGCGCGCGCTGTCACGGCCGCCAGTGATGGTGATGATAATGCATGGTTAGTATATACGGAGTGTGGTAGATTGGCCCGCAACTGTTTCTACGAAAAGATTTCTCATGGGTCCGTAAGAGGTGAAACAACCCCAACGTCCCTAAACATTACAGGGATCAGCCGACCTCTCAGTTTCAGTCAGAGGCTATCCGAGGAAGGGGATCTACCAACGCTATCTAGCTTAAAGAAGTCTTGATTGCCAATTGGCAGGACTACATGAATGCTCAGTTTCCACTTGCTGGCACACTACGCGACGTCGATTGCGAGCGTCAGAAGTAGACGTGTAGCATCGTCATAGCCATCTCATTCCAAGGTTGTCCTGGCCAATCTCCCTTGCGGATGCGGTGCCATGGTACGATGGAGGCTAAAGAAGAGACGTGCATGTCCTGCACTGTCAGAGGAGCAGCGTCCAGTTTGATGCCGAGCTTTCTTCACGATGTTCGTGAGAGCTTGCGGGACCGAAGTTCTCCAGGTCAATTAATTTACGATGTCCATGCAACGCCTTCCCGTCTTGAGTCTGCTAATACTCGCGTTTGTCGCTGCTGCTGCTTCGTGTTTTCTTTATTCCCTGATGCGAGAACCATCAGGAGCGTAAAAAGCAGACGCTGATGGGCTGTATTATAAGCTTCTTTCATTTCGTGGTTTTAGTTACAGCCATGAGCTCAACTGCGCGAATCTCGCTTAATATATCGTTCCTCGTTGGTTGGGCGCACATCACTCTTCGCCCCCTTGTGGCCGGAAAGTGTACCGATACATGAAATATCGTAACAGGAGGCAAAAGCATCGAAAGGAGAGGAAATATGCGCCACCACACTTGCCATGACACTATAGGGTTGCAACCTTTTCCGTCGGCAACTACCGAACACCGTGGGAAGCGATTGTCGCTGCTTGAAAAACTGCCCCCTCAGCTCGCGTGAAGCTCTCCAACAAAATAGTGAAAGTAGTGTTCTCTATGTACAGTAGGTACCTCAAAGCGTTCAAAAGGTCCAGTAATTTCATTTGCATTGTGCCCATGCTGTGCTGTGTGAACTACCTCAAACTATGGGTTCTATGGGGAGATGGACCCTGCCACGCCTCCCTCTGTTTTTTTGCCCTGTCTTGGGTTGGGTAAAGTGGATTGTACGGGGACCGTATAAAATTCTTGAGACTTGAAAGCTGAGCGCTAGGTACGGAGATAATAATAGATGAGACCTACAGTATCTTCATGTGGCTTGACGTAGCTTTGATTGTATGCTTATTTTAGCTATCGTTCAATCTTTGGCGACGGTGACGCGGTACTTACTCCGGATTTTTTATGTCCGGATTACACCTTCACCGGAACACCAAATGCAAAGCCTCGAATTTCCGAACTGTTCGGGTAAGATCCGGACAGGCGGCGACCCTATACATGACACTCGTTGAAAAGAAACCAAACCAAGGAGACATCCCAAGGGATACATCAACCGGGCAATACACCGACAAGCGCCCCGTTTTAAAGAGGACACAAAGGACGTGTTCCCTGCAGACGTCTATCGGCATCGCCGCCGGAGCAGTGTTGTCACGTCGACCGTCTTCAAACGGGGATGAGGAGTCCGCTAATGAGAGCAATGCTTTCGGCGACCATAGTCATAGAGACTAGCCCTCATCAGTCGCATGCGCAGTCACTCGTAGGCACATGCTTGCATTATTTGAAATTACCCGTGCTGATTGGTTGAACCACGACTGTTTATGTCAACGTCACGAAGTAGGGGGAGGGGGCATAGCCGACGTCGTGAATGATCGTGACGTTGCCCGCCTTTGCGTGTCCGTCTATACGGCAAGCAGTTCCATCATCACCACCACCACCACCACCAAGGAGAGCGGGGGGGGGGGGGGCATTTTAGCATGGCATCCTTAGACTAGATGACGTTGGAACTCCCAGGCAGCAGGTATACCTGCTGGTACGTGGCAGGTAGCGGCATCGTCGAAGCCGAAGGGCGCAGCGCCAAAGGAATTAGAGGCAGAAGAAGTGAGACCAGGTTGTAGATATGCTTCGCCAGGACCACTTAATTCTTTGGACACCATGCACCAAAACCCCACTGAATCAGAACGGCGTCACTTCCTAAGCAGCTTCACGCGAACACTCGTATACTAAACCTGCAGTGAATTGTATCCAAGGCCAGAGAGTCCACATGCCTCTATGCACGTGCTTTCGATCGGAACCCTATACCATTCAATATACTTGGACCTGATACATTTCCTTTTGGGACGGCAGAGAAGCTACCCCATATGCCGGCTGATGCAGCTCGTCGTGTCTCTCATTTTACGACTTGACGTTCGCTTATATACGGCGCCAGTTTACGAGCACTGAAGGAAGATGCGAGAAGTAATATGTGACAGCGTCAAAGACGATACGGGAAGACTTTACATCAGAGCTTGACACAGCTGCGTTGAAGAAGAGGGAACTGCGTTGCTTCGATTGTACAGTGCCGGACAAAAGTTTACAGAACACGCTCCGGCGCATTTCTTCCTCAGAGTGACAGTTTAGTTGCGAATGGAACCGTATGGACTTACAAACATGTGCCTAGGTAACCCAGTCATCTGTTTGCAAGTCCGTATACGGTACTATTCGCTGCTAGCGCGTCACTCTCAGGAAGGACTGCGACGGAGCGCGTTCCGTAAACTTTTGTTCAGCACTGTACATCCTTCGCTGTTGGGATTAAAGTGAATAAAGAGTTTTAATACATCGTACGCAAAGGTGATAGCGTACGTAACAGATAGCGTTGGTGGTTCTGCGCACTGCGCGAAGCTCTCGTTCTGTTATGGGCGTGCGCAGAACCATCAATGTTAACCCTTACGCACGCAAAGGCGATAGCGTACGATGTACTAAAACTCTCTCATGTCGCATTTAGAAACGCGTACAAAAAGCAAGTACTGCAATGCTTGACCGTCTTCGACAGTCTATTTCACCAATTTTTCACTTCTGTTCACCAATTTTTTTTTTAGTTCCGTGTTAGCGCCGCGAAGCAACTGTTGCTATGTGCTGCGTACAGACGTGGACAGATGGAGAGAGGACAGCAGGAAGGAGTGGGAGACAGCGGGGGTTAGTGTCCGTCCTGGGCCGACTTCAAGGGGAACTGTGCCGACATTCGTCTGGAAAGTCTTCGGAAAACCCAGGGAAAACATCAGACAGCAGAGCCGGTGACAGGATTCGAACCCGTGTCACCTCGCAGTCTCGGCGTGGAAAGCGATCATCTTAACCACTATGCACGGGAGTTGGTCCCGAAAAGTGCATGTATATGTTAAATGATTGAGTCTTACAGGTTAGCATTGCCTCTGCAGTAGGGAAGAACAACAGCGGCAAAATCATCATGGTGACGTATACTTTTGTACGCCAATCAGGGAGCAGCGCGCAGTCGGCCGGCTCCACGAGGATTGTTTCCGAGCTAGACTGCTCCGCGCCCTCCAGACGCCTCTCAGGCAGCTCACCTTTGTCAAAGCGTGCCATGATTGGTGGGTTACACTATGACGTTTTCCCATATTTCCAGAGAGGGAATCTCGCCATACTCTCAACATCTGGCGTCTGCTCTTGCGGTGTATTTTGACAAATTGCACAAAAACTACTCCGTTAGCTCGCATGGATTTGCGGTGCCATGGTCACTGATCAAAGAATCAAAGAGGAATTAAATGTCATCATAGGTTCGGAATCGATAGAGACGAAGACGAGCGGGCCTTTTGAAACTACATCGCACAGCCTGTAGCCCAATTACTGTTTAGCCCCTAGCCTCGTGGGGGAGCGGGGGGGGGGGTATGTTCAATGGTTGAAAAAAAAAAAGGAATGGGAAGGGTTAACCATATACCAGGCTTGCTATTCCCAAAGGGAAAAAGGAAGATGTACCGCAGAAAGCTATACGAAGATATTGACGAAGACAGGTCCTGCACTAGGCGTTGTATACAGGCAAGCACCAGGAAGGTGCCATTGCACAAGGGTCCAGCTTCCCGAAGGAGGCGTAACAGCACAGCTGTGACCTCAGCGTGCTCAGTAGTGCCAAGTAGCACCGGGAGGGAAAGCTCTGGATAGCCCAGACGATCGAGCTAGGCCTCTGGCTCCTCTTCCGCCTCATCATGGGCATCAGCCTCGGGCTTCTCCGACTATTATAGGTTATCTTGTAAGGACTAATGCTTCGTTATGCACCAGCGGTGTTGCCCTGTTCGTGCAGAGTTTGCCCTTTTGTGATGGCTCCATGGTCGTGCTAGGGACTGGGGGGTGACGGGATGGAATTCCACGACCCGTTGTGCTTTCTCTAGTTTTCGCCGCGGTTTCCAACAGACCTTCCAGAAGGATATCGGCACGGTAACGGTTCCCCACAAAATCTGGCCCATGAGCATTCTCCTGCCTTCCACTCTTTCCTGCTGCCCTCTTTCCAACTGTCCACTTTTATACCTGCTGAGGAAAAGTTTCATTGTGGTGCTAAGAGGGAAGACAAAAATAATTGTTCGTCACTACCAGGGTATCGCAGTCTGTGCACGGAAGCTCTTTTTTTTTTTTTTCAGTTTCACATTTCGTTTGACTCCTTGATGATGTCGTACACAAAAGGATTCAGCGCACTTTTGTTACTGCTGTTGATGTGTTGCGTGTGGCGTCTGCACTTTCGCTACCTTTCACACACCAATCCCAGTTTTTGTGCCAAGCGATGTACCAGCAGCGTAGAGAATTGGATCCACCGGTTCCGAAGCTGATGTTGTCATGTGGAAGCAGCGCGAAGCAGACGTGTGTTCGACATGTTTCATGTCACGCTTCACGTCTTCCTGTACTTCTAATGCTGTCCTGATATCACGGTAGGCTAATCCGCCACTGAAGCTCCTCCGCTCACTCTCACGGGCAGCGTGCTCCGGGAAGGTCACATGCTCCCAAGGACCAATAAGAATGACGAGAACCCTTGCTCCTTTGACGCCACCTTTCGGGACTACACTGAGCTGAAGAGGTTATCCGCTACTCACACGAGTGACATTCCCCAAAATACTACACCACTAATCGTGGGGAATATTCTGCGACATAGTCACAAGATATTGCGTAGCAGACGACAGCAAAAGATGCTCACGGTGTCATCTGCTAAGTGCGTATGGTACACGCACGCTTTTCGGCGCATATCAGTGGGCGCGGCCATGACGCCCCCACACTGCTGTAATGGCGACCGTGTGACGTCAGGCAAGATGGCTGCACTCTAGGAAACTGCCTGCATCGTGCGAATGCTCAACATAACATGGGGCGGAACTTCTGCTTCGTGAGCAGTTCTTGCTTTTCCTTCCACTAGAATATTCCGGTTAGGACGTCGCCCGTGTAAATACACGGTATGTGTTGTTAACTGTTCCACAAAGAAGAAGAATCCTTCTGCACTCACTGCTCTGGCACGCTGGTTAATGCACCCATGATAATAACTGAACAATGCCAATGTGCCACAGCATATTTCATATTCTACTTCCCTAGTATTTTTTCTTCGTCAACGTCAACATATTCAACTACAGAGTTTCATGTGCATTTCCTAGAAATGAACTTCTTTCAAGACGGTTCGCATTTCTTTTTTAATTACCTGAATCTACCTGAAAGGAATCTCGCATGCATTCGTTGCGCCGAGCAGTCCGCAAAAACGAACTCACACGTCTCTGAAAACACAAGAACGAAGCTTTAGATAACACAAGAAGGAACCCTCGCGTGTAAAGAAGAAACAAAAACTATCAGGCGATTCCAAAAATCACACAATTAATTCAACGACTTCGAAACTTTAAAGTTCTTCGTCGAAAAAGGTAAGCGAAGGGAAGATGGTTATCTTTCCACTTTAAGAAAACTTTCCCTATAATGGTATTCTTTCTTGTATCGCGCTCGAGTATTTTAATTACGTCGAATCAACCTGAGCGAGCGCGAGAGATAATCCCTCAATCAAAATACACCGCTTCCCTGCAAAGGCACAATGGCTTCCAATCTGCATAAACGGATTCATTCGTGCAAACGTTCGATATCCGCGTCGCTTCACCGTATAGTCCTTTCAGATTGGGTAATGAGCTTTTCTGTAATCGATGCAAAATCCAAACGGCTGACGTGCTTGACTTAGCCCCGATACGCTGAACTGGAGCGGGAATAATGTAGTTTCAATCGGTGTGTTCTGGGACCGTATGCAGCGTGAAGCTTGCCTCTGCATGGTGTCGAACGGGGGCGGGGGGGGGGGGATACTTGTTGAAAGATTGTTGTGCGCACGTGGACAGGTGGAGAAGGGACAGATGGGAAGGGGTGCGAGGCAAGCCGTATGTTATGGGTCCTGGGACGACTTCAGCGGTTGCTGTTCGAACATATCGTAACAAAGGAGCTCTCTCCAAGAACAGTATTATGAATTCATTCGCCACACCGCTGGTATAGGAGGAATAATTGAACCTCCGTATGCAATAAGGGGATAAGTCGACTTATCTCCTTTTTACTATTTTTCTTGCAATGACATCTACATACCAGTACGTACCTGTCAAAGAAAATTCAGGATCGTATTGCAATTTATTGGCCCGCTACAGGAGGGTAAGAAACGGGATATGCATGCGTGTCAACGGGACGTACAATCAGATCAGGCCCCTTTTCTCGGTTTGGGATTTTCAGACTTATGCCCTTATTGCATACAGAGGTTCAATTACTGCCGATTCTGACGCCCATTTGGCTGGGTACGATGGACTTCTGTTGCTCGTACGAAACTTCACCTGTTCTGAATTCTACGCACGCAGCATAACTGATTTCATGTCATATCACAGATTACTGTCATGTCACAGCTTGCAACACGGTTGCCTGAAATCTACACCCCGTGGTTGAAACCATCTCAAATCTCGGGGTGTTGCAATATCATTTATCTTGAGTAAGAAACACGTGCAGTATATGGTCCACCTTTAAATAGCATATTGGATAGAAATATAGGCGGCAGAACTACTGACTGGCGATTTCAGACAGCCGTATCGAGAGTAGTACCTGGGCAACTTGCACCATGCCGCGAAATTGCTGACGATTGTTGCCGGTCTGGAGCCCATGAAGTTTGGGTAAAGCAGAAGACAAGCCCGGATGGGCAACCATGAACGCAATCACGCGTTGATTCGATAGGGCAGACTAAAAAGGCATTCCAGAGACTTTTCAAACAGGAAAATCGAAACAGTATTTTCGAGCAAGCAGCCTGAAGTATGCGCCTGTCGGAACATACAGCTAGACGCCTATTGTCGCTGAGCTACGTACCAGTCATGCGCTGCTTCGAACAATATCGCTTTTTAACAAGTATATTATTAGTTACATATAGGGGTGACAATCTCGTAGTGCGGTTGACGCCGGCTGTTAGTCCTAAAAGAATCACACGATGTAGAAAAAGGAAGAGACAGAAAGATACGGTCCAGCGGAGTTTCGTTAAACTGCCCTGCCGTTTCCCGCCATTACATAATTGCTGACCCTGTATCTGATCAACGGTAGCCACAAGTTCACACCTTGCTTCGCGCTTGTTTCCGCATAACCGTCATCACGGTTGACCATCGCGGCGTATCCATCATAGCGCTTTGTATCGCGGACCGCAATATACATATATAATATGCTGATATAACATCAGATAAAACTATTTTCAGTCTTCCGCATTGAGCTCTTCTCGTAACACCTTCCAGGGTTACCAGACGACAAAGCGAGTCGGTAAGGAAGCTGAACCCGTGCAGCAAAATAAATAAATAAATGAAACAAATAAGAAACGCCATTTTGCTGTATCTCAAAAAGTGTGTTTGAATTCTCTTGCGCATCTTTGATCGGAGGCACGCAGGCAAACCGGTTATAACACATTTCCAATCGCGGCGTTTCGTTTTTCTTCCAGTCATAGATGTATTTATAGCGACCGCAGGACCTAACCCATTCGGCAAAAACTGCACCTGAACTCTGGCACTTCCCATTTCATCGCGGCATTATCAGCGTTATCAGTCAATTTATTACGGACCGACCCGGCCTACAGGAAGATTGCTAGTCGTGCCTTCGGTCTTTGCCGCTCAAAACAAGAAAAGAAAGAGGAAACAGGACTCAACTTAGCGCCTTTGAAAGAACCTGATTCGATTTCGAGAAGCTGGGTTCTGTGCTTTGATGGGGGCGCGCGTTGTTTGTACACGCCATATTGTCGTGTCATTTAAAGCAGTTTATGTATAGAGTGGCGATGTCGGACAGATTAATGTGGTTCGAGCAATTTCGTGGGGCAGGTTATAACGTAAAAATTGCGGAAGGTGACGTGATTTTAAAACGCGTTCAAAGTGAGAGCGTAACTGTTAAAGTACCGCGCACTGCGTGAAGTGACAGGTAAAATGACTTGGGTGGCGCCTGCATAAGCTGATTGAAGTTAGACGAATAAACGTGATGAACGGTTCGTAACCGATGAAATTAGCGGGGCAGTCACCGCAGTTCACAGCCGCGGGACCGGCTTCTCGTGACGTGAAGCGTAAGATGGGCATGTAATCGCTTTAATAAAGTTCTTTCTGTTTCTTTGACGTCGAGCGAATGTGAGCATTATAATCGCACGTTTCGTGATCTATATTACTATGGCGCTGTACGACGTGACATCGTATTCGAGCACGATGTGACATGATGTATTCGAGCACTCCAGGATCCAGTGTCTGTCACACCCTCTGCATTGTGTACTTCAGACCAAACAGATGTACGATCGTTGACCAATGCACTTTTCGAAGAGTGAGTTCTTTGATTAGATCTTGAAGGGAAATGTCAAAAATATGGATACTTGAGTCTTCAGTCGTAAGGCCACTGTGTGTCTCGAAAACTGCGTACCAATTGTAAATCCGAGAAGAAGCTGATTGAGAAGAGCTTGCATTAGAAGAAACTCATTGACACATAGGCACTAAAAAACCGATATTGGGAAGATTCGAAAGTATATGCCTCTTTACATAAATTGCATATAGTATATCCAAACTCTTTCCAAGTCAGTTGCCAGTTTTTTGCCAATTGATAAACATGACGTACACTTTCTGTTTCCGTCAAATCAGGAAACCGAAACCGATATCATTCCATTGGGACATACGAATGGGCCTGAACGTGGTGATAATCTGTTTCTAGACTGTCGTATAGCGATTAAGCGATACCAGCAGGATCTCAGCCTTCCTATACGCCGGCAAGCACACACAGCACACATAACAGTGTTGGGAACCTTGTGCGATGCGTTTATCTGCCCTATCACACACGTCGCTGTCCGTTGCTGCACTGGCAACCATGCAGAACATGTCTGTTCTTCTCATGGACATGTAGCCATATTTAGGCTATCTACTCTCACGATTCTCTCATATCAGCTCCAGGTGCACACATCATCAGCAGACTCGTTTTCAGTTCATTGAGCTCAACTACCGCCGGGAATGAAGCGGAGAGCACGTTCGTAACACTTTGTACCTGACCTATACAAACACGCAACCCGCACTGTATGCAGATGCGAGTTTCCGATAGCGTTCGGACACAAAGCCTTTCAGCATTCCGCCTTCTAATACAAAAGAGCGGGTTTGACCCTCGAAGGTCAAGTGGATAACGAGATTTTCATGTTGCCATTATATTTTAATGTCTGGCTCCCTCTAATCGGAGCATGGAATCTGGAGACCGTGAATTACGCGCTTTATTTTAAGTGAGGGAGGATAGAATAGCTGGGAGGTTAAATTACGGCCGGGCAGAAAGGCATCCAGACTGGCTCTGCGTGTGTTGGGGAAATATGGTTTGCGGGCTGTGCCCTCCGTACGTTGATGAAAAATCCAAACGGAGCAGCAGAAGAAGCAATACTGCTGCGTGAACATCGAAAAGCGGAAAATCCAGCGACCTGTGAGTGAGAATAGATTGAAAGAGAAGACTCAAGTCTGGGGCCGCCATTATTTCGAACGAAGACTGTTGTTCTACTGTTACAACAGGCTCTTAGCTGAGAACAAAGAGAACAGACTGTTCTACTTGCACTGGAAGTAGAAACAAAATCATGATGCGGGAAGCCTCCGTTGTTTCAAGCAGAGACTGTTCTTGCACAGTTAGAAGGGAGCGCTAGTGTACAACATACTATTATTCTACTGATAGAATAGACTGTCAGTAGAGAACAGACTGTGCTCAGTGTGAACAGTAGAACTAGAAGAACAGACTGCTCCCTACTAAGAATCTTTTCAAACCGTAGGAGGACTGTTAATGACTATGTTAGATATATCGGAGGCTCTCGATCTGAAGGTTTGATTCGCTTCGATTTTCTCCGGTACAGAGCTCCAGCGATCTTCTCTCGATAAGAAATTAGATCGGGAATGCGGATTGGCCACACTTGACAAGCAAGGGACAAAAGGAGCGGCAATCGTCACCCAATGTTGTGAGATTCGTGTTTTTCCCCCTTTTTTGCTCGATCACCTCCACCGAAGACGATTATCAACTGTTTCCTGTGCATTTTGAAAAAAAAAAAAAAAACTCACTCTTTTCCGGTTTGCATGGTGAGTTGCCTTCAAGAAGGGGAGAGAGACACAAGGGGTGCACTGGAGAACATCCTGATGAAGCTGCCCTTGAACATAAACATCGAAATGGGCACGATGTCACATCGATTATATATTCATTGCTTTGTTAACTTCCAATGTGAAGAAAACGCGTCTTGTAGTACACACAACTGTGTACGAGAGACAGAAAGCTGAAGCCAGCCATGACACGGTCGGCAAGTCAACATAGGTAGGTAGAAAATCTGTATGTTACCCGCATCACCCGGTTCTCAAATAAAACATGGCGTGAAGGAACATAATAATTGTTTGATAAACTCAATGATAAATGTTCCCGCGTTCATGATATATGCACCGTAAGGTTCATGCTATCAGATACGCTTCGGCGTCACTCATCTCTGTCATAGACATCAGTTTTGAAGAACTTCGAAACTTCTCTTCTTGAAACCGCTTATGCCCTGCAGTCCGACTTATCAGAAAAGTAATTCTCTCGAACGGAATTTGCTACTTCCCAGTAAACTTCATGCTATGTTCTTTCCTTTGGGAACATTAACCGCGATCAAGTGCAGCCCTAGAAAGCACTACATCACATCTCGAACTAACCAAAACGAGGCACGGCCACGAAGCAACCAATCATTACGACCAACTCTCTTAACTCGAAACAACGCCCGCTCCCGAAATCAGCTAACTTTTCTTCCCTCTTTGACTCATTGCTTGCTCCACTTCTGTACGCTAGTACAGCCACTGGATTCTTTTGTCTGCGAGCCAGACCGAAAGATCAGTGGGGCGAGCTGAGGCGCCGCGTAGTGGCGGTTCTTTTCGCCACAATGGACGACGGGTGGAGGAGTTTCCCCTTGTCAACATCGAGCCAAGAAGAGAAGAGTAGAAAGCAAAGTTGGGCCTCTTCCCTCTTGTCTTTTCCTCTCTGCTTTTAGCTGGCTGCTGCCACTTGGTGTTCTATCGCAACCCTTGTTTCCGTTCGCCCCTCTGCAGAAAAAAAACTTCGTTGCAGAAGACAAGTCGCTATCTGCGAGTTTCGGTTTCTGTCAGTCGCATGCATTGGTCCGCGCGCTGGAATTGTCTGCTGGCGGTGGTTCTGGCTATTTTTGCTTCCTTTTTATTTTCTTCTCGTTGTTCCTGCTTATAGAGAAGACGCAAAAAGAGTGTCAGTTTCTATTGTGAGACTGACTTGTCTTCGATATTGGCTCGCTGGAGTTCTTTTGTGATTTCGTGGCGGATGAGGATTCGGTGGTGTTCCGGGCATTGTACTTCCCTTGTCGTAGCTTTATCGGCCTATAGAACATGGTTGCCGTGAAAGGGGTTGGATCGCATGCTATAGTAAAGTTAGATTCGTTTTGCTGAAAGCGACCATAGACGACAAGTTCACTGAAGTTATAGTGTGGCAATCTTACATGTTGTGATATCTCAGTGTAAGCGAACTTGACGAAACAGTCTAACAGTAACAGTGCGACGAAAACAAGTGGTACAAGTACGGAAGAGAGATCGGCGTTTCGTCACGTTTATGTTTGTTTATTTTTTTGCGTCCTTTGCCACTTTTTTTCTAGAAACTGAACTTCGTTCAGGTTTTCGCAACCTGACTTTTATTTTTTTATTATGGGGCTCAAGTGTAGTCATAGTACAGAAAAAGTGTAGCGCGTGGGGCAAAGCTGCTAAGACAGCTTGACTGGCCCCCACATGCCATTCAGTAACATGACAACATCAGACAACATGTTGATCAATATAAAACAACATTCACAGACAACTTTAGTAAAACAGAACCAAATAATTACATAGGGTAGTACTGCACGTCAACAACAACATTCACAGACGAACATCAGTAAAACAGAAACCAGATAATTACATAGGGTAGTACTGCACCTCACATAATGTTGTAGAGAAGTTACGTGGTTTACGTGAGCATTGCGTATATTTTGTTTTTTGAGAGCAGCATTAATCGTTCTTCCGTTAAGCTGTACTTGTTGAGAGTGTGCGGCAGAGCGACCGCAAGCCATTGCGTTTGCAAGCCATACTTTAGGTGAACGAAATGAAATATCGTGGCTGAATGGCAGCCACCAGTCACGTCATTTCCTTCTGTGTTTTCATAAAGACGGCTGACTAGTATTCGTTCTGGTCACCTGCCTAAATACTGAAATTGTCCCTAAATACCATTAATATTTCAGATTATACCACAACACCGGTATTCAGTTACTGCGTTTGCAAGATAGGGCCGGTTACCCCAGTCGCTTGTCATATCCTACATAAAGTGCGCATCAGGCATCCGCTGCATTACTGCTGATCACGGAGTGCCCGCGATATAGTCATCCCACTACCACCCCGAACAAAGATGTGGGGGCTTCGGTTCCCCTGTGGGTACCCACTAGTAGTCGTCCAGACCTTTCCAATCAGCTCCAAGATTCAACCCATTCACTCAGATCCTCCAGCGGGGCGGCTGGTAAGGGAGTTTGGGATGTCCATCAGTAGGTAGGAGACGCGCCCCCGTACTCGGGAACCTATTCCTCTTTTCCCGCCCGCTGACTTTCTTCCCCGCATTTCTTCGGTAAGCGCATCGGTATCAACAGAAAAACAGAACTCAATAGTAGTAATCAAATATGTTGCTAAAATATGCTGAAAAATAAATGAATTAAACTTATTTACGTTCTGTCGTTTCCCCTGTGAAATACATTTATATATAACTACTTCATTACTTCTTATAGTACTATCATTAGTAGTATACTAATAATATAGTAATATATCACTAACATATTACTTCCGTTAGCATTAACCTTATTAATACTGTGAAGGCACGTGCTAATGAGGAGTATTAGTCGATAGCACTGTGTTCACGTTTGCGGTGGACTTGAAGCTGAGTCCCTTTCGTTTTTGTTTTTTTCGTATCGTTTTTGTAGAGTGCCCCCGATCTACTACAAATTCGTTCTATCTCCCGTCTCTAATTTGCTGAACTTCAGATTATATCATAAACGAACTCCAGTTCTTTCGGCCATCATTTGTTTCAAAATTCCCAATTTCCTTGCTTTCAACACCAAAGTGAGTAATATGCTGGGGAATCGATAATTCATGATAAAATAATAATAATTACAAATTCAATACTATTCAATAATACTATTACAATAATACTATGGCAAATGATTATGATGATGATGACGATGATGACGATAGTGGTGGAGATTACTTTTCACAAATCAGAAGCGATGTCGGTATCATTTTGTGCAATGACTGACCTCGAGCGTATTCAATGAGTTCTGTTTTAGGATTGCACTTAGAGGATTGGTTATGAAAAATCCACGTACTCCCAATTAATTGATCCGGTAGCCGGTTGTTATTACTGTAGGAATACATCCAATCATACCGATCATCGGTAACACCATGCGTGTATATGACACTCTTACATGATACGTCATTGCCCCGAGAAAATCAGCGCGTAATTAGCTCGCAACACGTCGCGCTACATCTTACTGCGACCTCTACTGCCAGCAACCAGAAGCTTCCACGCTGTCGAACCCGAAAATGGTCACGTGAGTAGGCCCGCAGCAAAGTGAAACCCACAATATCTCCCTCGTGCATCGGCCGCCTGCGGAATATAGCCTGCCTCCAGTCTCTTTTCCGCTGGGAGCGGCGTGCCTATTCACGGCTACTTCCCATTGTTCCTTCCCCGTCCACCCCGTATCCCCCCTCTTTCGCCCTTTCCCCTCTCAGTGTGACAAGCCTTTCAATCAAAGTGACGATGCATGTTGCCTGAGCGCGCTATACGAACACCCAAAGGCGTGGAGAATGGTGTGGTGTATTGCTTCTCGCTCCCTAACGCCTTTTTCTTCCCGTTTCTCTTTTTTTCCTCTCAAAAACTTCCCCACTTTCCTTCTCCTTTTGTTCGAACCGCGTGGTGACGTGTCACGTGATTGAAATGGCTTTTCTTTTATCTGAAATTTGCCATATCATAATATGGGGGTGTCGTGGGGATGTAAATGAGATAAATAGAGATTAAGCGTAAAATAAAGTGGGGCCGCGAAACTGGGTTAATGGGAACCTAATGAACATTTATAGAGGACGGAGTCGAAGAACGCTGTGGACGTAGCGACGTTGGAGCTCAAGTGTTAATTACTAAGAGGAGCATCTCTCTAAATTGTCGATGGCGTGCTTCATTTTATTCCTTCGCTCTATGACATGGGGTAGCTACTAGTGCGTGAGAGAGAGAGAGGTGGAATGCGGTTGGTTACACATCAAAAATATCAACCGCTGAGAAACGTTATTTTCTGTTACTGGCAGCGGGTAAAAGAAAAGTGTTTTTTAGGTAGTAATTAGCTTATACCTAGTCAGCACACTATGCAAAAGCTAACTGCATGGTAAGACTACCACTCTCCATGGAGAGTGGCGGTTCGGGTATAGGAGGCGCAGAGGGTAGTGATGATGGGGGGGGGGGGGGGGTAGCACTGCAGGGGCAGCAACACCTTCAGCATTGTAGGCCGGCTTCAGCCTGTCGGTGGATACGACTACACAACCTCCACTGATGAGGACAACATAGGTCTTGGCGGAGCGCTCGATTACCTCGAAAGGGCCATCATAGCGTGGGTGAAGTTGCGGGTGGCTTCTCGACGGACGTTGACATGCGTGCAGGTCGTCAGGTCCTGGCTGACGAATGCTCTGACACCAGCAGGAGCACGCAGTGGTGTCTGTCGCAGCTGGCTCATTGTCGCGAGAAGCCTCTGGGCGTAAACCGCTTGGGGTCTGGAACGTCTGCGGTTGAGGCAGGAGCAGTAGCGTGAAGGAACTGCACAGGCAACCGGAGTGTGAGGTGCCATAAAACAGTTCCGCAGAGGAGCAGTGAAGGTGAGCTTTCAGGTCGGTACGAATGCCAAGGAGAACAACAGGAAGAACTTCCGTCCAACGAGTGGTGTCGTGGGTGCGGGGAGAATTAAGTCTTCAGCTGGCGATGGAACTGTTCAACTAAGCCGCTGGTTGAAGGATTGTAAGCCGTCGTGCGGACCCGTGTCGTGCCAAGAAGATTCATCAGGAAGAAAAAAGGAGTAATATTAATCCCTTTAGGGATTGAAAGCACGAAAGTGTATGCAAAGTTCCGATAGAATTTGCAGTGCTGGGTAGTGACTTCGGGGTCAGGAGACCAAAATAGCGAGCAACTGCAGTCTAATAGACTAAAAGCTCTAATCGTTCCTCAATGTGCTCTTTTTGTTTTTCTCAGAAATTATGAAACAGGGTACGCTGCCCATACGAAAACTGAACAGATAAGGATGAAAATGGCGTTAAGTCATGAAAAATCGGATAGGTAGCACTCGGCTTCGTTTTGTGAAATAACTACTAATATCCCAGTCACACAACAACCTGAATGTCATTCGCACTAAATGACATTCGTTCCGTGTCACACGGTGAAACGAAATGACCGTACGTGCGAATGGCATTCGCACAGCGATTGAGTTCGAAGAACTCGTTCTCTTTTTCCTCTCGCATGGACTGCGTACTTGTCAGTAGAGAGGCAGCAAAAACAACAACGGATGACCGTTAGGACAAATTAAAGACGAAGGAAAAGTTGTACTCCGATATTTTATCACGAATTTGATAACTTTTGGCATGAAGGAAGGCTTAACACTGTTTTTCAGACAACTACCCCCCTTCCCAGTCGACTCCCACACCCGTGCGATTGACACATCGCATGGGCTTCTTATTCGTCTTGGCTTGCGATACTTAGCCAACTGAGCGTCGTCCAAAACGCACCGGTTTTGTGAAATAATCTAATGTTTCGCTAGTTTCGAGAAAAAGAAATATAAATATAGCGAATGTACCTGGTATGTAGCTTCATATGTTCGGCCCTGGTGTCTTAATTATCGACTGTGACATCATTTGTCTTCGTGAAGTCGAGGCAATACAAACAAATGACATTCGGTGCGAATGTCATTCACTGGGAATGCTAGGCAATTTGCACTGTGACAGGGGTATTACACCGCAACAGTCGACCTCCGAATAAGTGCAGCAGAGAAGTAAGCCCTCAAGAAAGCGTCCAAATAATAAAGGAATAGAATTCCGACGTCCGTCTAAGCCCTTTTGCTAATAGTCTAAGGAAACGCGGATTCCCCATTGTTGAAACATATTACCTGCGTAGTCTGCTTCCATTTTTCAGTCGGAGACGACGGAACGTGTTCCTTAATTGCTTTCCAATTAGCGTCGGTTGCTTCCCTCGGTCCTCTTTGCGGCCACAAATGCAAGATTAAAGAGACGCGTTCCAAGCCTAAAAGGGAGAAACGACCTCTGGAGGTGGACGTGCAGGCGTTAAACGCTTGTAACTTGACAACTGGGATTGGGTCTTAAAGCCTCCTCATGAGCAGTCGTTTTTCACGGTGGAGCTCGGCGTTGAAGCGAGTATTTTTTTCTTTCTTCTTCTTTTCGAATACCTCTATGGGTGGTAACCGGCGATGATTGTTATGAGTGCGGAGAGCTTTCAGTCGCGAAATAGTGCTCCATTTTCAACGCGTTAGTAACATATAAATTACTCCTCTTGAAATTTGTTTTTGCGAAAAGAAAGAGCGAGAAAGAGGGGAAGAGTACGAATAAGCGAAACCGATTTGGGTGTTGTGTAATTATCGATGCTTCTTGTTTGTTTGTTTGTAAGAAGAAAAAAAACTAGGTGAAATTGAACTCGTCTCCCGACTTATTCTGCTATACTCCTTCTTCTTCTTCTTTCAGGCGATGGGATTGTTTGTACCATTGCGATAGCATCCATTATTAGGCGGTACGCCGGACAATTGGCGGTTTAAGTACCTTCTTATACTTGTGAAGGGTGTGCCCTAGCTACGAATACTTGGAAAGAACATAAATTAAACGAACTTATACGTAGGTGACATTATTATACCCTTATCAGTCATAACATTTCATGGCACTGCCTTCACAGCAGACAGTGTTTTGAAGACTGCCTTCAGAATGTTCGTGGGTACCTTCACCCCATAAAAACATGGCGCTTCACCGTGTAACATGCTCATGACCAATCAGCACTCAGGATAACATCGCTGTCCCCTGATGTGCTGAGGCATTCCCCAGTTTGGAACTCTTTGCGTTTGTGGAAAATGCTACATAAAATCCGCGCACCTAACGTTTTGCACAATCGGAACAACAGAACGATATCTTGATATATTGTGTCTTGATATCTTGAACGATATATTGTGTGCTGATTGGCCACGAGGACATTATGGCATTACGGCAAGCTACCTCGACTCCCCCCCCCCCCCCCCCCGCTTTGATTTTCATCTCGTCCTGGCTACAGTCGTGACGCTGCCCACATGAGTGCACTCTTAAAAATGAACTTCACCACATATCACGCTCCTAGCCAACCATCATCCCGAATGACAACGTTCTCGCCCCCGATTGGTTGAAAACGAGAGGCGGAGCCTATCTTGTCCAATTATTTACGGCATAATGAGCACAAAATATGCTCCGCCTCTCGTTTTCAACAAATCGAGGGGCGAGAACGTTGTCATTCGGGATGATGGTTGGCTAGGAGCGTGCTATGTGGTGAAGTTCATTTTTAAGAGTGTGAGGCCAACAACGGTTTTCGTCACCAGCACCTCCACCATCTCATTTTCATCGCTACAGCAAGCACCACCACCACCATCTGTTTTTCATCATCAAGCAACAGAGAAACAGAAGAGAAGGGAGGAGAAAAAAAAAAAAATTGCTGCCAATCGTAACAGAGTGCACTACGAAATGCGCACCAATCCACATAAACAACCCGACCAGCATACCAACGGTCAGCTCTTCATTACGCGTATGGTAACCACGGCCGTCAAATACGTTAGGATCCACGTGCGTACGCAGCGTAGCCACGCTAAGCCTCGAGCGAAATTTCATTGTTTTTCATGCTCTGGCCGTCCGTTTCCGAAATTGCGGTCCGTCTCCCGCTGTGCCGCCGCGATGGCCCCAAGCGCCGCCGGCAAAAACGATGAGCCAGGCGGTTAAGCGGACATTGGAGCCGGCCGTCACGTACGGACTTTATAGAAGTAATTTGTCTCGGAGTTTGTGATACGTTTCGTGGATGTGAATGCCAACTCGTTTTCCTGCTGTTGTCGGACGTGTGGTTGGCTGCAGTGTATTACGTATACATGCTGTTCTTTATCGTTGTACCGTGTGTCTTGTATGGTGAATCCCTGATGTGGTAGCTCCACTGGGAATTGTCTTCGTGGCGTTATATTGGCGGATGAGTCTGTGTGTACAGGTGTATGGGTAACGGGTTGGACTAGCCTGTCGCATGGGCGGTGCCGCTTTCGTAGTGTTGTAGTGTTGTTGCTTTGTTCTCTCCCAAGATGGTCGTTCGGACATTAAGTCTGAATCACTGAGTCACGTGAGGACATTAAGTTGGAATCATTGAGTCATGTTATGATATTGAATGTGAATCATTGAGTGACATGAGATTATTCAGTCGGAATCATTGTGCCATTTGAGGATATTAAACCTGAATCATTAAGTGGCATGTGAACATTCAGTATGAATCATTGAGTCATGCAGAGGAATGTCTCAATTAAGGAAAGTCTGATATTAGGTTTGAGGTCATTCAGGGAACTTTGAACATGTTAGAAAGTACAGATAGGCGCATCGTTTGACATTGTTTCAAACTCGTTTGGGTCCGGCAGCGTCATAATATCATCGTTGTCGGAAAATTTTCGAGGAAGCTCTTTATGAAACGTGAATAAATTTTTATTGAAAACCTCCTGATACCTTGGGAAATCGAACTCGCTTATTATTATTATTTTATTGTTACTGTGGTGGTCATACAATTTTAGCGTACCACAAACACAGATTACTGATCACGTTGTGGTGGCATGTGGTAGATCACGTGAACATAGAGAGGTGTAACGGACGGACCTACATGGATGTCGATGTCGATAGATCCTATAAAGCTATCGGTTAAAGAACTTAAAGCTGAACCGTAAATAGGTTTTATGCTGCACCTTACTTTATTGTGTATATGTTTAGTATATTTTTCATTCATTTATTTGATGTATCATCTCACGAAACTTAGGCGTCGAGCTTGCAGTGGATTTTCGGCGGCAATGCTTCTGCGTGATGACACGTACTTCAAAGGGACGACATCGAAATCACAGGAACTCAGGACAGTCACAGTCCACGTCCACAGTCCCACGTCCACTGTCATCACAAGACCTCCCACGAACGCAATCCTTTACACACGTAAGTCCTGAAAGACCAACTTGTATCTGTCTCGGACGACCTGCTGTGCACGAGCTCCATCAACACAAATCAACCTTCTGCTAACATACACCTGTACACAACACCCCTTTTACACTCCTTGCTTCCATTCTTCCAACATCTCCTTCCTTCTGCCACTTACCCCCATCTCTACATTCTTCATTCCAACCTGCACACCATTTACTCAGCTTTACAAACTTCATCATGATGCTAGAACGGAAAACGCCTTATCAGGTATTCACATCGTTTCTGAATCTCCAAAGGAACAAAAAGAAAAGAAAGGAAGAAATGGAAACGCAATTTGCTGGTTGACACGCGGTGGTGAACCTATTTCTTCCGCAAGTGAAAGAATAAAAATGTAGAAACAGAGAAGAACAAGAGCAACAATTCCACGATCACGTTTCTACTCAGTAACAGGCACCGTAAGGTCCGTGTGCAGCGTCTTTCCGCATGTACCGAATCAGAGCATTAAGATGCATCACCGACGTCTTGGATCCCCACAGCGAAAGACAAGGTCCATCCCAAGACCACCCACGCGCTGCGAAGGGTGCAGCGGGCAAAATGCGACGCAAATATTGCGATGCGATCTCAAAACGGCCATCGATATTTTCTGTCGACGTATGCTGGGCTATGCATGTGAAAAGGGAAAATGTTGACGAAGGCTATGGTTGAAAGTTATGTGGTTTCAGAATGGAAGATTGCGAAGTGGTCTAGTGCGGTTTGCATCGCTGGCTGGCGTGATTGAGTGGTTGGTTTAGGGAACTGTAGTTGTATACATGTCCGACTTTTATTGCGCCGTTTCTTTGATTCCCTCTTACAAGAAGAAAAACGAAAGCGGGTGGGTGATTCAAGACTGGAAGGAGATTGTTTGCGAATGGGCACGATATAGGACTAGCATTCTAACTTCGTTTCTTGAAGAACAATGCGAAATGAAATGAAAAAAAAAAAAAAGAAAGCTACAACACATTCTGCTTTATGATAGCTTTCATATTTACGTGTTCATTTTCATCTTGCTGCACGTACTATATGACCAATTCAAAGTTTCAAAGTTTTGATGTATATACAGGGTGTTTCAGTTAAATCCCGTAAATGAATCGCGAACGGGTGCCCCAGTCGAATAACTTTCTTTTTTACAAGTATCTGTCCGATACCACCTACAGGCTGCGCACCGTGTGAATGAGTGGTAGACGCTCATTATTTAAATACAAATTCAGATGAGTTCCGTGAAAAAACGTAACTTCTAAAGCAGGACGCCGTCGACATTAAGATGGGTACTACCCCTTTTGGGACCTTCAGTGGACACCTTTTAGAGAAAAATCTATCACCGAAGCAGGTCATTTGTTGCAGTAATTAATTGGTTTCGGTTTACGTATTTTTGTCGCGGCTGGTCGCGGCGAAACGCAAAAGGACGTAACTCAATGGTGTAAGGACGTAATTCATTGGTAGATAAGGGAGTGAAACAGCGTCCTTTTCCGCTTCACCGCGACCAGCCGCGACAAAATTATGTAAACCGAAACCAATTAATTTCTGCAACAAATGACCAGGGGGCTTAATCGCTTCATCGTCGTTACGGTCGTTACAAGCTAACGAGTGGCGGGAAATTCAAAAAGGCGGGCGGGAAATTTAAAAAGGCGGGCACGTGATAAAACACGTGCACGGCGCTCTTCGCGCGATACGTGAAGGCCGTGGTACACGTCACGCGCAATGTGTCACGTGCCCACCTTTTTGAAATTCCCGCCACTCGTTAGCTTGTAACGACCGTAACGACGATGAAGCGATTAAGCCCCCACACGGTGCATTCATTCACACGGTGCGGTCATTCACACGGTGGGCAGCTTGCAGACGGTATCTGATAGATACTTGTCAAAAAGAAAGTTCTTCCATTGGTGCACCTGTTCGCGAATTATTTAGCCCGGGGATTTAACTGAAACACCAGGAGTTACCACCTTTTCACACTCTAAGAAAAAAAGGAGTACTTTTACTCCTTTTGGGGAGTGATTGCATTGCCACAAAAAATAGTCCCTTTCGGGAGTAAATGCACGGGAGTAAATGAATGTCACAGAGTGAAGACCGTATTTCACGCGCTGTCGTAAGAGTCCCAGGTACATAATTGGTGCGCATGCATGAAAATACTTTGAAGCAAACCGTCAACCGTGATATATGGAGTGATATAAAATCTTGCGCCATACTAGGGCACAATTTGCGAAGAAAGATGCGCCAACTGTTTCTTACTCTGTGTGGCTGGAAAATTGCTACGTTCTCTGAGTTATACAGCCTTATGCCCTTCAAATTGACCAAGGGCACATATTTACGGTGACTGTTGCATTCAGGAGATCATTCGTGAAGTTTAGTGACAATTTGCAGTCCTGGGGAGTAAATGTCGGGACAAAATGTTGGGTTAGGGGAGTAAAATGGGGAGTAATTGCAGACTAGGGGAGTAGAAGCTGCAATTACTCCCCGTTTTACTCCTTTTCTTTCTTATAGTGCACACCCTTTTTTCTTAGAGTGTGCACTTCAAGAACTCTACAAACGTATCTTATGTCTTCTTGGACCTTCAACCTTCAGAATCCATTTCTTGCCACGTGCTTAATGTTCAGACATTCTGCAAGGAGTAAATAAAAAAAAAGATGTCTGCATATATAGTGCGGATCATGTGCAGCTCTCATTAAACGTGATAAGAGGTAGCGCGGGAGAGCCGGCACTGCCAGACTCTTTTACACGAGTGTTGCGATCTCCGCCTTAATCAATTCTGACGCTCGTGTCTGCCTTAGTGCGCTAAGCTGGATCAACTTTGCAAGTTCACTCAGTGTAGGTGCAGTACCGCGGTCGATAATCTAAACGTCAGAAAAGTCGCCGTTATGCCTTCATGCAACACAAGTCTTCCAGCCCTTCCATCTCCAGCTGCAGAAGTAGATAGCCGAAAATCCCGATGGTTGAGCGCCAATGGCTGAACTTTGTCTGCCATATTGGGAACTGAAGGGTATAGAGTGTGGGCTGGCATGACACAGGAACGACTGTGAAAAGGTGTACGGTGTTCATAGGAATACATACGTCTAGACGGAAATATCAGTATACTGGAACTTGACAAACACGTTGAGACGCCAACGGTAACAATTTTTCAGCAACAGATAGCCGGCCAGTCTTTCATGTCCAATGTGGACACTTTTTGGGGAAGCCCTAGTTTTGACGTAATTAAAGGATTAAGACACGCCAATGTATTCTGCCATGAAGCCAACACGGCGAAAATAAGTCTCTCAGGAAAAAAGGTGTGACGGTCTCAAGCTACCAATCCACTTGTGGACAATCGAGGAACCTTCTGCCGTCACGCCTAGATGTGGACACTTTCTTCAAACCCTCAGTGCTAATGGATATTTTACGGAAAGCAGACGGAATGTATAGCTTCAATGGAGGGCATCGAGTTCGCAGGTTAAGCCAACTTTAAGAGTAGGTGTCCCGCAATTCTGGGAATGCAAAGGGGAAATGAAGGTCCCATGCATTTTTGTGGCTACTGCGTGTTCTACAATGGATAACATGTGCGCCAGAACGATGATCCTTGGATACTTGTGCAGCGCGCTTGAGAGAGGTTTTTGATGTGCCCATCTTCTGTCAGCTGTCGCATCCTTCACAAAGGCCGAGTGATGCTGATATCACTCCGCAACGTGGTCAGTCCCTCGGAAGCAGCGATGCGCCGTACCCGTAGTAGATCAATTTTCAGTGACAAATGAGACCTCGCCACGTCGATGCCACGTCACACGGACCCGATTACGTCACTATAGAAAATCACACAGCTCATTGTTGCGTTTGCAGGGCGTCTTTTTAGAAACTACATTGAGAAATGACTAGACACCTTCCAGGGAAAACAGTGAGCTTGAGTGCATCGTACGCTATCGCCTATGCGTGCGTATGGGATAGCGTCGGTGGTTCACCGCACACACAAAACAGAAGAACACCTTCGCGGAGTGCGATGCACTGAAACTCAATAGTTTCTCAATAGAAACTCAATAGGCAATAGCGTACGATGTACCAAAACCCTCTATAGTGAGTTTTAATGCATTGTACGCTATCGCCTTTGCGTATGCAAGGGATAGCGTTGCTGGTTCTGCGTACGCACAAGACATAAAGAGAGCTTCGCGCATTGCGCAGGACCACCACGCTGTCCCTTATCTTTACTATCAGCGAGTTTAAGTACATCGGAAGAACTCAACGAAAACGATACCACACAGGAAGTTATCACACCCAAGCTTTACAATTAAGGCGTTACTCGCTTCCAAGAAAAAAAAAAACGGGGTGATTGGCTTATCATGTTTTCGGAACTGTTATCGTGAACACCTTTTCGCTGTACTAAAGCTGGCTATTGTGAGCGAAGAAATGTATGTGGAAATGTATTGTACTTCTAACACGCGATCCCGGACGTTTATTCACACTACGTTTTCGTGAAGCCCTCAGTTAGGAAACTGCTACAAAGCAACGACCCCAACGTCGATCCGTTACAATGTGCACGCTGTCTTCCACCAGGAGCAACTTTCTTCCTTGCATACTTTCTTGCCTAATGATGAAATGGCGAGCTGCACTGCGATATTGGGCTCCCACTCGCTTCATATAATCGCATCTCGCATATATATATATATAAGTAAGGTATATATAAGGAAGGCAGCAGCACACAATGGATCGGAGGGAGCGATATCGTTTGACACAGGGGACGGAGATGGATGGCGCTATTAGGGGACAGTTGATGACTGGGAGGGTCTGTGCCGCGCCTCGCTGCTGCATAATTCCTTCTCTCTTTTCTTATACCGCGGTAGCGCGCACGGAAGGGACTGCTCTTTCCTTTTGTTGCAGCTTCTTTCACGCTGTAAGAGGGGATATTAGTGTGCCGGGTAGTTTGTCAAAGATTCATATTTCCACGCAGTGCTGGGAACGCCATGCTGGTCCTAATTTTTGATTGCCTAGCTGCCTCATCATCTTAAATCATAGTGATTCTTATCTACATTGCAACACAGAAATGACGGATGGATTCCGAGACCGCAAGTTGCGAAGATGCCATGTCGCACCATGGTGATTCATTGTATGGTCAGTTTGCTGTCCAGGGCACTACGGACAAGGAATATTCTGTAACAGTGTACAGGTAACTATGCTGCCAACCACAAATCATGCGAAAAGTGGTTGATCAGTGCTACCCTGAAACTCAGCAACGCAAAAATGAGTTGCTATAAGTAAGCGAATATATCAAAACGAGAAGAGTGCAGAAAGCTCGAAGTCGAAATACAATAGCATGACCAAGCTACACTTTGCAAAGTGAAGTGTGCTCGTGTTTGCTAAGTGTCGCTAAGTATATTCGTACGTCTTGGCCCTGAGAGTCAGGGCCGACAACCAGGATCACCACGAGAATATGAAGCCGGGGAGTTGGTAAGCTGACATTTGAGCTGAACTAAAACAGTCATATACCGTCAACTTCTTGTCCCTGTCCTTTATCAGATAAAAAGATAAAAGCACTGAAACTACTGCTTGTTAACATAAAAAAACATACGTTAATACACAGTAGTTTCAATGTGATTATCTTATTATCACTTATGTTGGCCGCACTTGACAAAGTTTTTTACATACATTCCTGGACTGCTTCCAGATCAAATGTCAGGTTTACCAGATTCCGCTATTTTGCGTCAGTTTGGCTACTTTCTGACGGATGTGGTACACAAATTTCGGCGGTGCAGTCTGCGTCTTCAAGACAAATGTCTGCAGTTCCCTGTGAAGTCTGCCCAGGACGCACGTTACCCTTACGATGATTTGCCTATACGGGGTGTCTTTGTTTAGGTGCCGCTGATTTTTTATTTAAAACCTACGAGAGCCCCAGACAGTGCCGTTGGGGCGTCTAACATACCTGGCCAAGCAGACATCTTTCCTAGGCCGTCGCATCAGTGTTCGATGACTAATTAACTAAAATCTAGTAATAACTTATTAATTAACTTAATGAGTCGAAACCTAATAAGCGCGCCTCAACAGCCCATCATCTACGCCGACGGAGGCTTATCTAGTCCGGAAAGCGGATTATCTGGCCAGCAGATCGGCACCTACTCCAATCATCTCCACACCTCGAAATCGTGTGGCCCTGTGACGTGGAATGAGCGCCGTGCCAACAACACCTATAGAGAAACCCTGCTTTCTCGTCGATGCGACGTAACAACTAATAGTCAGCCAAGCAGGATCATGTTTTCAACGGCGGCAGCCAATCGCGAATGTGGTTTCACCGGTCGTGGACATGAAGACGAACCACCGTCGTCTGCGTGTTGTGATTCTACGTCCCCGGCGTACTAAATGGGAAAACTTGGAAATAAAGTGCAAAACCGCCCCACTCTTTCTCAAAACTGATTCCCTGGAAAGCGTGTTGTACTTATTGCCTACAGAATCATGTCCGCAGGTTCCAAGTTAGCTGCAATCAGATGCGAGTTCTTGAATTGGCAGGACGGCAAATCGCATTAGCAAACGAATTCTGACTATATATGTCCACGTAGCGAAGGAGGGAGAGGAGGCACTAAGCAGGCCTCCTGTATCTAGGTGGCGTTAGCTGTGCTCCCTGCGTTCCCAGTCGCCGTGGTTTCGGTTTCGGCTCATTTGCATATGAAAGTGCGAGGCTAGATATTTTAACGCACGTGCGTGTTTCAGGTTTTGTTAGACGTGGAATGGCTTTCAACGAGGACAATCTGATTCTGCTATCTCGCTTTTGCCCGAAATCCCCAAATTAAAGAGTTAATTAATGAATTTTACGTAATTAGTCACCTTGTAGTTGCGTACTTTCGAGAGGATGTCCGCCTTTGGGCCGTATAACTCAACTGCAAAAACGACATATGTCCTGCTCTCATAGATTCTTAATAAAAAAGTCTGTGGCACCTAAAAAAAAAAGAAAAAGACACTCTGTATACTCTCACTGCTATGTAGTTGTCCTCTTTGCATGGCTTCTTAAAGGGCTTCTTCTGTTGGCTTCTTCTTCTTGGCTTCGGTATAGCTCAGTCTAGAGTCACTGAGTAGCTTCGCTCAGAGTATTGCATTCCTTTTCCTATGCCGACAGCCGTCTCGCAACATTGAGAGCTCCGCTCTCCCATTGGACAAAATTTGCAACTCGGTGGCATTTTGTTGACACGCCAGTGGAACAGACGGTGGAATCCCGGTGCCGACTGTGCTGTCTGGGGTTTTTCCTGGGTTTTCCTCAGACGCTTTCAGACATATGTCGGCACAGTTCCCTTAGAAGTCGGCCCAGGACGCACATTCCCCCAGGGCGTGAGTCGTGACGTTGCCCACATACGTGAGGCCGACAACGGCAAGCCCTATCACCACCACCACCACCACCACCACCACCACCACCACCACCAGTGGAACAGCACACTCTTAAAGGTGAACTTCATCGCATAGCACGCTCCTAGCCAACTATCACCCCTAGCGACATCGTTCTCGCGCCTGATTTGTTGGCAACAAAAAGTGTACGCCTTTTTTGTACCAATTATGTACTACATAAGCGGCGACCCCTTTCGCCATCACCACCACCACTGCATAAGCGGTACAAAAAAGGCATACGCCCCCAAGCAGCACGCCAATACTGGTACAACATTGGACATATATGGGCTGCCAAGATTACCGATATTGGTCCAATATGGGCTGCTAATATGGGACCAATATGGGGAGTGCAAACAGGCTCCATATTGGACCAATATGGGCTGCCCATATTGGCAAGCCCATTTTGCACCAATATTTCCGCGATAACTCCAACGGGGAGTGCGTGCAACAATAAAGTATTATCGGGTATAATATCCATCACTGATATTACTTCTCTGTTATCTTTGCTTTTTCATTTCTGCAGGCCTTCTTATTGATCCATGTTGCATAGCGTTACAAAAACCCGCAAAAATTTCCAACCCACTCCTAGAGTACAAAGAAGCGAAACACTTTTCTGACGGTGACGGACATACGCCGCAGCAACTCACACTGCCTGCAGTAAGTTGAAAGCGCCTACCGAACGCAAAAGAGACATTCCTGTGTTTATTACTTGACCTGCTGCAATTCCGTTGTCATTAGAAGAACCAGTGACATTTTAGCACGAATGAAACGTCCGATGCGAGTGTCGCTCATGCGCATTAGTTATAGGACGCGTGATGATCGCTCAAACGACCACGCTCTCAGTCGGTTCGACCTATTGGCATTGGCATCGTGAAGCAAGATGGCGGCTGATTGCAGCAAGTAGAAAGTTGAGTTCCAGTGCATGTTACAATGGGATTGCCACACATGTTGATTGTGCCGAGCAATGTGTATCATCTCCGGAAGTTGTTGGATGTATCGACGTATTGAATTCGGTATTTCATACGCTTCAGCGTCCCATATTGAACGCGTGTCGCCAATGACCAGCCAATATGGGTCCCGCTATCAACAAATCACGGGGGAGACCGATGTCATTCGGGATGATGGTTGGCTAGAAGCGTGCTCAGTGCGGCGATTGTAAGAGTGCAGTTTCTTTTCGCCCAGGCAAAACAACCGTATTCTGCAAAACAACCGCAGTGCGTTGCCCGTAGCACGTGCGATTTTGTTAAGCGGATCTTGATCAATTGTCGCCAAGGAAGACACAAAAGCATGGTCGAATAAAGAGAAAGGACGAACGTCTACGGACAGGATCAGTCATTAACATTGCAGACGAAGTTAACGGAGCAAATATTTCGTCCCCACACGGCGCCCCCTGGCGTGGAACTTGCAGTTGTACATCAAATTTTAATTGGGAGTAGATTTGCAGTACTCTGAAGCTATTCAGTGATTCTATAGCCCAGTCGGTAAAGTGTTGTCTCCACGATCGTGTGTCGGAGGTTTCCGGCGCACGTCAAGAGAACCTCAGGTGACCAAGATCATCCGCAGTCCCCCCGCAGCATGTCCCCACAAAAATAGACTGACAACTTACCTGTAAATCTACCGCAATTATCTTTTTTTTTCGTCCTCTTTGTGAGATGAAGTTCTTTAAAGAGCCCTGGTGTGCAAAATTAATCCACCGAACTAACCCTGCGGCATCGATTATGATTATAGTAGCTCCGTGACGTGAACCTCCGAATTATCGTTATTTGAATTATGAGCTTTTCTTTCGATCTTGCAGTGACCTCTAGGCTATAGTCATGTTTTGTTTACTAGCAATGTTTTACGTGGAATTAAAAAATCCACGCCTCTTGCGATGTCGCTCCTTCCGGACATGCCAGGTATACTTCAAGAACTCGACCCGAAGATTTAACTCATAATTGGGAGTGTCTTTACACGTGCAACTACTCTTTCGTCACAGTGTACTTGTATAGCATACTTTCCTGTCCGAATGGAACTCCTGCATCCGTGGTAAAATTAGATTAGCGGAGCTCGCTCCAAGATATGCATACCTCTGACTACACAATAAGCCACGCCGAAGGGACTATTTTTGACTACCTTCTCACGCATGGTTGAAATCCAGAAAAAACGACCGTGAGCCGCCCGATGAAGAGTTTTCAGGATTTTGACCTGGTCATCGTGCTGACAACGCTGCCTGTGCTGTGTTGGGATTGCCACTTGCCAGTGACACAGTGCAAGCTCCGTCGTCATGGTTACTTTTCAACAGCAAGCAAGTTCGTGTCATCCTTTTACTGCAACATCTTCTAATATGTTCTAAAAATCATAATCGAACAAAATATTTCATCATGCCTACGGAGGTGAATCTGTTGATGACCAGCCGCTTCCACTAAAAAATGACATCCCACTGAGAGCAGTCACGTGCGCCAGTCCCACCAAAACCGCGCCGACGTGCCCAATAAGCCAAATCTTGGGTGCATAGAAATAGAGGTGAACCACTTCGAGAGCCACACCACACCAATACGGCACGCTGAATGGAAACGACGCGATGCTGTACTTTTCGCCGGGATTGCGTTCGTGATGTAAGATCTTCAATGTCAGCAGTGCTCCAGTGAAACCACTGAAGCAGGAGTCCTCAGTCGGCAAGATCGGTAAATACTGAGAGAGACCATAGTCCTTGTACGACAGCCAGTAGGTGAGTCCGCAGAAAACGAGGTTCACTGCATTGACAATGAAAAAGACGTTGTATAGGAAGCCATAGTGACCAAGTTTTGGTTCCATCCTCTTTCCAAGGCTGTGCAAGGACAGGACAACGTAGATGAGGTGATAGACGTTGAGAGTGTACAAGGAAGGCGTTGTTAGCTGCAGGAACCGCTTCCGCCTGAAGACTGCGCGGTAACTGCAACACGGGTCGATGGCAACGTTCAAGGAGTAGGTCGTTATGAGAAGGCTAAGCAGGAGATAGGTAGCCCAGTAGGTTGGGATGCTCTTGATGCCTTGACTCAGGTTGAATGGTCTTGAGCTGTATTAGACAGATGATTCCACATTGCTCACTGCACAACAGCCACATGGTCCTCGGCAATACAGGACGTCTGCCGCAGAGTGCATTTTATAACGTCTGCCGCAGAGTGCATTTTATAACTGTTCACCAACTTCAGCTACAAGCCTAATGTTCTTACAACGAGACCTAGGTGCACGGTTCGAAAGTGCAGACATTCCCAGTCTGGGAAACGTACGGGACACAATCTGACTACGTGATCAACAATAGATTTACTGTGATGGTTAAGTCTGGCGGTCATAGATGGTTGGAGCGCTGTTGTACCACATTGTCTTCGGTGTTCTTGTGAAAATATAAAGATCCTACATTGTCAGGAAACGTCAGAAGGGCTGTTGGGGCAGAGTGTTTCTGGGCTTGCTTAGAGCACGGTCCTATACTCGAAGGACGGTGGTTCGACTATGGACCAAGTAATTCTGTCAAAGTAAGGCTTTTGTCATGGTGTCATCCTGCATGATACGAGCACAAATTCGTTGTGCGCTAGACAGCTGGCTTAGACTCATGGCCTCCGATACATATATAAAAAAAATATGACCTCAATAACGGATGACAGCACGTAACCATGAGAGTATGAAACGGGACAACGGCGTGAACGGTGTGAAGGCAAGAATAAGATCAACAAAAAGAGAAAAATACACTAACGGTGTCGTCATAAAGCACACGGCATGTAGCACTGCTGACAAGTATACGCGCGCAAAGTAAGCGTCCTGTGTGCGTCCTATGTCTGCGCACTGTTAAGGTGGACTCACTTCTTAAGAAGTCTATGGGGAATTTTTGTTCGCACGGTTCTCGTAAACCTCGCTAAATTTCTACACGAAACAGGTACAGTCGTGTTCCCCTCGAGTTTATCTAGGGAATGACATATTTTTGAAGGTCTGACGCGATCCACTGATTTTTTAGCGAATTAAAGTTTGTCAAATTTTCAATACATGGGAATCTATGGGAGATGCAAAAAAAAATCTTGGGCCCGCCCGCCCGCCCGCGATATTTGGGCCAACTGATGTCATTCCCTAGAGTAACAGTCGGTGAATTGATTGCAATCAACAAATTGAACAAGCTGACTGCAGTTTTCTATATACCTGCGAATGAAAATAACGGCTTGGTGCTTTGCTATCATGTCCTGCAAGCTGGCGCCGATTACATTACTTCCTTAAGGCGCGGGAGGAGAGCAAAGCGAAGAAAACAATTTTGCTACGGTGCAGCCAACTCCCTCCGGCAGCGAACGCTAACTAGACCGCGTGAGTCCGCCTTAAATAAAGTCGCTCTGGTCATTTGACAGTCCTTCATTTAAATGTTACGCAATACGCTACGGGAACAAACTGCCTTTACAGTAGAGAGAAATAACGCGTTAACACTGCAGACGCGAAATAAATCCACGTTCGCACCATGCAGAGTGGGCACCCGCTATTTGCCTTCGCGTGCGCGGTGCTAATCATGCTCCCCAATGTCACAGCTTACCTCAACGCACCGCGCTCGATCATGAACCCCACGAGGGCTCCGGACAGCAATGGCAAAGGGCTCCGTGGATCGGCCGCGTAGAGGAGAATGCATTCCAACCATGAAAACGACGATGGGGGCACATTCAGAATGAAGTAGCCAATCTCTATTTGGTCAACGTTGAACCGTCCGTGGTTGATCATCTTCAAGGCCAACACTACACCGGCGAACGTTGACGTACACACCTTGTAATACTCTGGAACGTTGAAGAACGCGGACAGCAGGAACGCGAGGCCTACCTGCATCACACCGACCGCCATGATTGCCTTTAACAAGATAGAGAGAAATTTTACGGCACCGACGAACGACGCGAGTATGTAAGCCTTGTAGATGAAGGAGACTAAGGTCATGATTAAGTGGGTGTCGTTGGGGTGGTAGAACGCTGCGAGGAACATGCGCGTCCATTCGCCATCGTCCAGGACGCGATCAGCGGCCAGGCAGTGAGGGGAGATTGGTAGGCGAAGATTGCCCCTGTGGATGCAGGCTTGAAGAAGAACCACCGCCAGGGTGACGGAGGGCAGAGATGGAGCAGAGCGTTTTCCTCGATCGGTTCGAAACTGTACGTTGATCATTCCTGCGATGTTTCCTGTGGTACTGTGGTGGACGATGGACACCCTCGCAGTACCTCGAAAACGAGTTCGCGCTCTCTAAGGGTGATGCGACGCGCGTGCCGCTGTGGCTTGCGATAGCCGTCATTCTTCGTTTTTCTCTGGACAGTTCATGTTATATCCCTTGTACGCGTCTCATGTGTTTTATCGAAGTGCACGTAAGTGTTGAGTGTTCTCTTCTCCTTCGAAAGTAAAATGGGGAATTGAAATATGGCAGTCCTCTAGAAATCCAGACGGCAGCGAGAATCAAAGCACGCACTTCTCGATTGCTGGTCGAGTGCACTAACCACTACGCTACGCTGACAAAAATGTACAGGGATGTCGCGAACCTTTTGGAGGTGAGGCTGTAGGAGGGGCATGGTCTCACCACTTTTTGGTACGCTCTATGAATTCGGCAAGATTCCGAGCGATGCGGGGAGCTGGTGCACAGCAGTCGTGTGGGAATGTATAGGCGTTTTTACCATCTGATGAACTGGTTACCGCACCATATTTTTTCGGTTCAGTTCCGGTTCGTTCAGGGGGAGAGAAAAAATGCTTACGGTTCGGTTCGGTTTCGGTTCGGCAAAAGAGAACGTTTTTTTGCAGTTTTCGGTTATGGTTCAGTTCCGGTTTCGACCCCTGTTTAAAGGGTTAGTGATGACGTGTTAATGGGTTCATGGGTATTGTAGGTCCACAGCATCCACAGTTAGAAAAATTCCACGTAGGTTGTGCTCGTGCAATGAACACCTTTCGTTCTCAGTTCACAATTTTGCCATTGTACTTCATCTGCAGTTTCCCATCGGCCATGGCGTGTTTCTTGAGGGGACTAACTGTACGAACGGATTCCTGTGAACCATCACATGCTTTTCACTTGGGACGCGTAGCCTGGTTACTTTCCAGAGACTGATAACTCGAGAAGGAAGTGGCGGTGCTATCTTAAAGAATGGTGATAGACAATCAGCTATTCGCTACTTACCAGCCGACAAACGATTCGTAATAATTCGACAGTTTAGAAAAATCCCTAAACAATCCACAATCACGACGCCACCCTTTGCTTCACCACGGCCATGCCCACACATAAAGACAAAGAAAAAAGCTATCATCAATGTAATTTGCGTGCATAACCAGTTTGATAAAAGCAGTATGCCACCGGTAAGACGAATAAGAAGAATGATAGTGATTCTCTCTGGCTGCATAATAAGTAAGCGTACCGCGAACAATCACGCACTGGCGGAAAAAAAGGAAAAAAAAAAGAATCCTATGCCTGCAGAGTCTCAATATCAATCACAAACTCTTACTGCGCATTCACCGAATGCCCTGATCAATATGTATTACACTGTGGCCGCCAACTTCGCCTGTATATATACGATATGGCTTCTCGTAGTCTGCGTTATATACTTTTGTCTCTACTTTATTAGGTCCTATCGCACCAGGTGTCCCGATTGGCGGGGCCTCATCCCTCTTCTTGGGTCTATCTTGGTCGAGCGTCCCCGCTGCTCATTTGCTTAATGAGAGCGCCATGCCTTGCATGTGGACACACAATCAAATATTTCTCCCACTGGGAGGTCACCCCTTTCCTATACTACAACGCATCTTTTTTTCTCTTTCTTTCTTTGTTTCGTATATCCATGCGTGCTTGCTAGATATTGTCGTCAATCGATCTCTCTTTGATGCTTAGTTATTTATTCGCCCTGGTGGAGATAAAACAGGAAATATCTGCTCGGGCGCGCGCGGTGTTACATATTTTGTGAGTCTGTGTGTGTTTTGACTTGGGGTCTTGTTTTTGATGCGAGAGAGGATTGTGGTTATTAATAATGGCGATACAGAAAAGAAGAGAGAAAGAAGAAAAAATAATGGGGAGGGTGAGCCGCTTCCCGCGAGAATGTCAATCTGCATTGTGGGGATAAATTAAGTTTGTTTTTTTCAGAGCAACGTCTCTAAAACTGTCCGAACCACTATGTGTATGGCTATCGTATACTATTAAAGGTCATCAATAATAATACTACGTAAGTAACTAATAATAATACGTCAGTAAATAATGATTCTCTGAAGACCGTGGTGGCGCCATCTTACGGACGAGGTTTGCCTGCCTCTGAAAACTGATACTTCTGTTAGTTTGGCGGTGTGTTACCATACCAAGCGGTCTCCCTGCTGGTGTAACCGCATTTTAATCGGGGAGGTCGTGCGTATTAGGCCCACTTCACAGGGAACTGTGCCAGCACTTGGAAAAACTGAACTACACCGCACAATACTTCCCTAGCCAAACGATGGCCCCTAGTAATAATAATAATGATATCGTTCCTTCCTCGGATTGGTTAGAAGCGGAGGACGTACGCCATCCTGTGGCGTCATCCTGTGGTGGTGGCGGCGATGGAACTTACTTGTCACGAAAAGGTGTACGTTCCGTGCTTTCTGCAAATCAGGAGTCTGGATAGCGGTGTCATTCTCTGCAGTGGTTTGCCTTCATGGTGTATGTAGCATTCGTGGCGAAGCGATGTATGGTGGGGAAGGATCTCAATTTTAATTTTATTTTGCAATTGTAAGGCGGAGTGCTGGTCCTCTTCGCTGCATGCTGTTGGAATTCGAGCCGCGTCGGTTCGATATTCTTCGATAATTAGTTATATACTGCGAATATTGGTGTCCAATGCGTATATTAGTTGGAAATAATTGGGCGCTAACAAAACGTAGATAAAACCCTTTATAATCCTACCACCTCTCTACACTTCAGAACTCCGGATATCTTTGTGTATGTTCGCCTAATTCGTGCTGCCCATGCTCAGGCTTGTTACATCATGGATTTCGTCCACCGCGTCTCTTTTTCCTTCAGATAATTTTTGTAAAGCGCTATGAGAGCAGCACAGATGCCGGTTTTGCGATATATTTACGGCCTTATGAGTTATACTGCCAGGCTGACATTCCTCTCGTAGAGAGTACATAATTATTCGATGACTAATTAGCTAAAATTCATTAATTAACTCTTTAATTAGGGTATTTTCAAGTACGCGAGCACAATAGAAGACAATCCTCGTTGAAAGCTATTTCTTAAAAAAAAAAAACATGTGCAATTGTGCGAAACCGCAACCGCACCTCTCGGGAGTGCAGAGAGTACAGCGCTCATTACACGTCACAGGGCCGCGTGCTTTGGAGTGATATGATTGGAGCGAGATGATTGGAGTAGGTGGTGTTCTGCTGGCCAGATGAACCGCTTTGCGACCCGGATGAGTCACGGTCGGCGAAGGTCGTGTGCTCCTGAGGCGCACGGTTTTGGTTTCGGCTGACTTGCATAGCGAAATTCAACGAAATTAGGCGATTTCTCGGCACACGCTCGTTCCAGGGGTTGTAAAAGATAGAATGGCTTACAATCAGGATTGTATTCCATTGTGACGGTCCGAGTTTCCTGATAAAATCGGTTTCACAGACTTTTTCCAATTTTTTAACATCAAAGGGACAGCGCGCCCTGTTGCTTTCAAACGGTCGCAAAAGCTCGCGTTCCCCCACAGTTGAAAGCCATAAAACTTTAGTTGACATGTACGCAGTGTCTCTTCGTGGGAAGGGTAACATCTGCTCCCCCTTGGACAGAGTTGTTTTCCCTTAGAGGCGGCTTTGTGTAAACGGCAGCATAACTGTACGTTAACGGAAGCAGTGGCAATTACAGCGTTCTTCGAATGCAGTCTCGGGCGCACGTGTGTTTTTGGTTTGGCGTACGTGACTGACCCGGGCTGTGTCATGGCGTGGGAAGGTTATATAAACCATGGGTGACTTCGAGAGAGGGAGAGAGTGGGACAGTCGCCGAAACAGACAACCGTAGTTTTACGTGGAGGGTCCGAACCAGCGAACAGTCGACGAGATGTGATCCAGAGCGGGAGCCCGGACGGATGCCCGGAGGGAGATGGACGACGGCGGCGCCTTGATGCCTGGAACCCACCTTCGACGTGAGGGTTCGTCCCCGAAGTCTCCTTCCACCAGCGCTGACGTCCGGGCAACCGAAGTTACGAACAGGAGGCCCAGCTGGCGGTGACTGACCGGAAAGAGGTGCACCCGACGACGATGTGGCGAGCGAAGAGACGGATCGACGAGGGCGGCAGCCGAGCTCCTGGGACCGAGCCTCCAAGTGGGACGGTAGGCCTGCCGCCAAGTCGCCGTCTTCGCTATTGTTTGACCCGGCCGTGGACCAAGAGTGGAGACCAGGGCGGATGAAGATCGACGGAAGCAGCAACCGAAAGCCACAGCATGGAAAGGCGGCCGTGTAGGTCACTGCTGAAGTCATCTTCAGAGCTCGTCTGCCCCGCCATCGTCCATGGCCTGGAGAAGATGTGGTGTCGTCGGGATGCGCAAAGTCAGGGTCAGTCACTCTTGCCGCCTTGTTGTGTCTCCTACGTTTGCACACGATTCACGTGTTCATTAACCGCGCGTTTTGTTTAACTGTTCTTTTAAAGTATACCATGTTCGCTTGATATCATGTGTGTTGTTGCCGCGATTTGTATTATCCATCATACGAACTGAATAATGGCGTAGTGCTTACTTTTATGCATTAAATCATGTCTTGTTGTAGTTGACGAAGTGTGTGGTTGTTATTCCTTCTCGCCTCTGCGGGTGCCCACGCGTTGAGTGTATCCCCTTTTCTTCGGTAATTTTGTGCTCCGTCCCTCCTTCGGCATCGGAAACGAGGGACGTCACACCATTGCCCGAAAATCCTTAATCACAGGGCCAATTCATTATTTTTTATGCAGTTAATCGTCGTAGTTGCGCACTCTCTTCGGTAGCAATGCCCTCCTAGCCGTATAACACCCAGACCTTCGGGTTGTTTATGGGTATCTTATCAAAAATAAATTATTATTATTATTATTATTATTATTCAACAAAAAAAAAAGACATTATGCTGCTCTCATAGCTTCCTCATAAGAAATCTGCAAAGGATAAAAAACACCCCGTTTACTAGTGCAAGAAAACCTTGAGCTTGAGGACACATAAAAGACGAGCACATACGAAACACGCACGTTCTTCTTTTTACGTGTCCTCAAGCTCAAGGTTTTCTTGCACTATGAATGTGCTCCAGCTAGCCGACATCGTCTCAGTTGTCTCAACCCTGTATAATATTTATGCAAATACTTCAGCAAATACTACACTGGCTTAACTATAAATGATATCGACGATCGTGACGCCGTACATGCATCAAGTTCAACCACATGCATATCGGACCATCGATAACAGCATTCACTAATTACCTGTCGCAAGGTGCACCTTTATAGGTGTAGTCGAACAGACTTGTGCATACAGCTGTCTTCTCTTTTTCCAGTCCTATCGTCTTTGGGATCTCATTTTTTTTTGGGGTTCATGCCCATTTAAACTTCAACCGGTTTATTATAAGACCGCACCAACAACATGGCACCCAACGCAAGCTCAGCGTAGAAGCGTAGAAGGGCAACGTTAATACCCTCAATCAAAACGTAGACTTGCAACATCAATGAAAAAAAAAAAAAAAATAAGGGAGAGAAAGAAAACAAGGTATTTGGTCTTCTCGCAACCTCCTTGAAAAGCTGTTTCTTACGCCTAAGCTAAGAAAGTCGCAAACACACATAGCCAGAAAAAGAGAGAGAAAAAAAGAAGGAGGTTTTAACGTCCACTCCCAGGTCTTTTCGCGGCACTAATTGCTTTCAAAATGTGCAACTGCCAGCGCCAGAGAGCGAAAGAAAAATAAAACACAAAAAATGCAAAAACCCGCTTTTCTTAGCTCTTCACCCTCAGGTCCAGAAGAAGTTACCGAGCCCATACTCAACTTTAATCGCTCGCTGTCTCTGATTCGAGGCACTCCCACATAAGAAAAAAAAAAAAAAAAAGAGAGAGAGAAAGCACAAAAAGCAAGCAAGGGAAGTCTCGTACAGGAAAACAGGAACCGGACCAATATATCTTCGTCACTTCGATCTTGAAGTGACGCCGGAAATGCCCTGTAGGAGGATTGTCAACAGACACGTTTAAGATACTGTGTTTACCTGTATGTGCGCAGTTTGTTTCTTACGGTGTCAGTGTGTAGCCTCCTTGCCGGACTCATTTGTCTTTGTCGAGACCCTTTGGAGCTTGTCGATGTAGAGGGTTTTTAATTCTTTCCCGGAACTTAAAGGGAGCCAGTTTGTCCAGATGGGATTCTATCTCTACCATCGGTCCGTGTACCAGAAACACACGCATTTCCTTTGGATGATTTTGCGCGTTGTCTTCAGTGATATATTGGTTTATAAGGAACAAATATACTCTAGGGGAGTATATTGGTTTATAGGGAATGAAGGGGGGAAGGATTCACTTATTAGGATGTCTGGCAGGAAACATGAGCGGAGAGTGCACAGGGCTTTCAACGAAAATTGTTTGCACAACGGGAAGTTTTTTTTTTTTTTTTTTCAGTGATAATACAAGACTATCTTTCAAGTCTCGCACGAGAACGAGGGGCGATCAAAAAGTAGGCTAATGTTTACGTACAAAGACGTTTATTAGAGTAAGAGGTAACTTCAAATTAGTCCCCTACGAAATAGTCCCTACTGCTTCGAACACACTTGTCCCACCCAGGGTCGGTGCTAGGGGTGTGCGGGGCCTGAGGCAAAGGCACATCGCGGGGCCTGTTTCACACCAGCGGTAATGAAAAGACAAGAAATTATAAAATTTTCGCAGCGGGAAATCTTAGCAATGCGGGAAATGGCAGCAGGAGAGAAGGGTGCGAAATCCTCGGTATAGCTTGCAGGGTTTGCGGACTTGTCTTAAAAGTGGGATTTTTTCTCATCAAATGACGGAATGGCGCATAACACATTATTCTCTCATTTCTGTTTTAGTCGAAGGTGGCGCGTGCGATAAAGTTCCTGCTAGATATTAAAAAAAAAAAAAGTAATCCCTGGTTGAGGGCTTCGTGCGCGGAGCCTATGGCGGTCGCCTTACTCGCCCCCCCCCCCCCCTATCGCCGGCCCTGGTCCCACCGATCCGGCCACTTCCTGAAGCAGAACTGGACGCCTTCTTTTGTGAGTGCCTTTAGCTGCGCTGTCGTGGTTGCCTCGGCTCGACGTTGCGAGTTGATGGAAAACGTGTGCCTTTCGTGGTCATCTTGACTTTCGGGAACAGCCAGAAGCCGCGCGGTGCGAATTCGGGAGAATAAGGTGGATGAGGGCGCAATGTATTGTTCTTATTCGAGAGAAACTGCCGGATTAGAAGCGGCCTGGTCACAGGGCGCGTTGCCATGATGCAGCATGAAACGGCCTTACCTCGCCTCATCTCGCATCATCACCACATCAAAATGTGTTGAATTGAGCCCTAAGACATGCCCAGATCTTCGGAAATTTCCCGACCAGTCAACCGACGGTTTGTCCGAATCATTTCAATGACTCTTTCAACATTTTCATCGGTTGCTGATGTTGAGGGACGTCCCGATCCCTGTTCGTCTTTAATCGATTCACAAGCATGACGAAATCATTCGAACCATTTGTAAACAGTCTTAATGATGGCGGCAGCATAACTGTCAACAAAAATTAGCATTTCATGCGTTTCCTTAGCACCTTTTTCAAGGTCATGTTGATGCGCTGTTCCTCATCCGTGACCCACGACACACCTCAAGAAAGCATCTTCTTCTTCCTGGTTCGCAAGATTGACTGACTGCAGCGTCGCCTCCCGGAAACAGTTCGCGGAATCTCCGTTAGATGCCGCCCTGCAGCAACATTCACCGTACTTTTTGATCATACACCTCGTATATTTCAGCCGTATTTTTATTTTCCAATCAAAATGAGAACCATTTGCTCCTTTCCACACCGGTGTCACTGTTTTCACGTTTCTCAGTTTTGCTGCGTCCCAAAAGGGAAATGTGAGATGTGACAATGGGGTATACAGCCCACACCAGGTCGCTCTACTATTATCTGGCTATACTTCTGTTGCAGGTAGACAGATACTCGTAGTTGTTTAGGAGGCCATGCCACCTGTACTGACGTAATTAACATGACGCTGGTGCAGGTGCATATGTGTGCTGCACAACTTCGTCTAACGATGTCAGAGTTCGAAACCTTGCAGTAAACTTTTGTTTTTGGCACTTCGTCCGTTTTTGTCGCCTCAACGGGCCCGGCTGACGGATGTACGTCAGTGGAAGCCCAAATATTCCGCACAATGTTGTAAAGCAAGGAGGCTTTTAAAATATTGCCGGGGCAATTGTCGCCTTTCCTGCCATATTATAGAAAGTGTTAGCCGACAGTTCATGACGTCACCGTGAAGTTACCGTCCATACTGGAACCAAAGGCAGCGTGCATGACTCAGAACCTTATCGGTTGATTGGTGGTAGATACGGTGTTTCGAAAACCACGTTATCCACGGTACACTAACTCTTCCAAAGCAGCACAATCTACTGAAAGTCGAGCGCAATAGGGGCCCCCATTGCGCTCGACTTTCAGTAGATTGTGCGGCTTGGGTTGCTATTAACAGTCTCAAATAATAGCTTCGGCGCCACGAACGCATCGACGTTGCGTACAGCCACTCTGACAAGCAATCGAAAAAACAAAACAAAAAAACTTCTTTTAAAAATGGAGTGAAGAAGCATTCAAAATCTAGGATAGCCAGAAAAATATTTCGGGTTGAGGGTTCTACGGGGACTTTACACAGAGGGGATACTAGATACACACAGATACAGGATACATGCCGGAGAAGGTGTTTCCCGCTCTCACATCTACTACCAAAGGTGCCATTTTGGGAGGGGAGGGTTAACTCCTAACTCACCCCTGGCTACGCTCATGTTCAGAACGATGGGCACAACGCGTTCCAGTGTACAGATGCTTGCTCTAACGTGTCCACAAATTTCATTTAAAGAGAGCGATAAACGAGAAACGAGCGCTACTTTTCAGCTACTTTTGACTAAGAAACAGGTGCTACTAGTGAAGCAGTACCTGTTTCTTTACTCAAGTAGCAGAAAAGTACCACTTGCCTTTCCTTTATCGCTCGCTTTAAAGGGACCGAAAAGTGAATATAAAGCTATCGAAAATTTATGTTCAGCGTATAGCTTGACCCTTCAAAAGCTCAAATATCGAAGAACTCCGCTGAAATCGCTGTGGTTTTTTTGTAATCGAAGTTTCGATGATTGCATGTCCAGGGACCTAGTAGGCAACCGAGCAGTCTGTCAACAATTGCATCACCCCGTGCCATCTGTCGAGGACGCATGTAATACGCGCGCTTCTGCTCGCTAATTCGGCGAAAACAAAAATGGCAGAGGGCATTTCTGACCACTTTCTATGTCTAGAGTGTTGAACCTCTCGAACATGAGTGCGCTGGAATTCCGCATTCGAGAACACATCGCTCACACAGAACTTCTGTTCGTGCGATAGCGTGCTGGAAAGTGTGTGCTTTTCAGCAGAAGATTCCCCGTCCAGAAATTTACCGGAGTCACATGCGTCCTCACCAGTACCTCACCGTGCCGTGAACACGAACTGGTTTGTGAAATTTGCATGTATCAGGGAGAAGCACTTGTGTAAGCCGAAACAAGAGCTGTTTTTCGTCGTGCAGGTGATCATGTGGGAAGTGCAAACCGATGGATACTACGGACCAGTGTTTTTGCTGCCGAGAGGTAGAGAATGCGTGTGAAAAGCAGAAATCACAACTAACGAATATTTCGAAATACTGTGCCTGGACACCGAAGTACTGCAAGTGTCTTTTACATACATCCGAGAAACCGAAGGGCATGGCAACATACTTGGCAGTGCCCTGTGGCCTTTACGCGCTACTTGAACATAAAACTGGACGGAAAACCCTTATTTCTGCAGGAAATTGCGTTATATCACATCTCGGCTATTCACGAGGCGGATATGGGGTGCTCTGAGAAAGTACTATAGAAAGTATTCTTCCTGACTTACTCGTGCATGCTATTAGGGACGCTTTCCACACCAGTGTGCAGACTTGTAGAAATGTATATTGATGTCAGCAACTTTTCATTTCTTGCTTGCTGCAAGTTTTTCTCATTGCTTTTTCTTTGCAGTCACAGCATATTATTATTAGTTTGTTCCTGGAGGGTTAAGTAACCTAGGGGCATATCTGTATTTGCAGATTATACTCATGTCTTGTATACAGTCAAACTCCTTTACAACGAAACTCAGGGGACAGCAAAAAAAAAAAAAAAATCGTAGTAAAGTATTTTCGTTATAAAGGATGTCCATTATTGGACCTATAGGGCTCCAGCGGGACCGCAAAAAAATTTGCTGTAGTGGTAGTTTCGTTAAAAAAGGTGTTCGCTATAAAGGAGTTTGACTGTATATGAGTAAATAAGATAATTTTCATTAGTGTCGTTCAGCTGAACTGTGTTCATAACCTTTTAATATACTTCTTATTGGCCATGTTTCCAAATGCCAATTAATATATGAACCGAGATTGAGATTTAACACTTAATTAACTCTATTTTGCTAATTGTAACTGATTCATTATCATGTCACCAACTAACATTTGTAAAGAAGGACTTGAGGGCTGACAAGTATTAGCAACCCTTGATCTGGGTCTCGGTTTAAAGTTATCCATGCAGCATTGGTGTGGGCAATAGTACTCCAAAATGGCTAAATAATTTATTGCATAAGTTCTATGTTACTGCAATTGAGATGTACTTTTGTAATTTACTTTTGACAGCCCTGTAAAATGAAATTGGCTTCAGTGTACACGACAAACGCTTCGTGACATTTAATTGAAATATAATATAAGAGCAGATGCAATATTTTGTCAAAACTCAAACTATATGTTTCTTTTTTATTGTCCAGGGATTTAGGAAACAGAGTAGGACTTCCTGCCCTCTGATGTTTTGACGTACTTGATAGAGTTGTAAAACCTGCAACAAAATAAACAAGAGAAGTATAAACAGTTTCCTCTTTCCCTTTTGAATTTAACAAGCTAATTATATTTTACCATTTGTGCACTTTTGTATTCTCTGTTGGTGAAAAGATTACAGGAACAATAATGCTGCAGATCCAACAATGACCTGTCATCTTGTTGAGAACTTTTGAAGAAGTTGAGAACTTTTCTTCAGGCGTGCTAAGTGAGCCAAAAGAAATGTACAATGAAGGTTGTACAAAAACAGGAAATCTCCGTCGACTAATATTTTATATATGTGGATGTTCCCACATCGTGTAGTTTCCATCCAAAAGTAGGACTGGGCAAGGTTGTTTGGTTGTTGTCGGTAGGTTGTTGGCATGTTGATGTGCTATATCGTTATAGCACATCAATATAGATGAGGTGCAAACACGGAAGACAGCTTGATGACTGCAAACTCTCAAGTGACAGGACAAGTCACTCAGGAGACAAGTTCAATTTCTCCCTGGTTTTCTTTTAAATAATCAATCAATCAATCAATCAATCTCAAGTGAAGATTTAGTCAACAGAACAAGAAACCGAAAGCATGAGTAGAAAAAGGCAGTGCCCATGGAATGCATGGAGAACCACATTACTCTCTGATAAGGTAGGATCGGGAGAGCAATAAAGAGAAATGCTAGTTGCGTCCGAGATAGGGGAACTCTACAAATTTAGGACCAATATGATGTGGTAATCTTGCATGGCTCACTGCAATTGTGACACACATTGAACAATTCCAGTAGTGGGGCTTCAAAGACAATGAACTTTCGCTGTCTCACTGGGCATTCAAGTGCAGAGGATGCATCTCTAGAAAATTAATTAGCGTTCCTTAGTCATAATTACACGTCAACAGGAAGTATTCTTCTACCCTTCAAACAAGCTAGTATAGTTATCATCGGTTTCTTCTCCTACTGGTGACGTCATACTAATGTTCTGCACCTGTCCAAAGACTACAAAAATGTCACAAAGTCTGCAACACGTAACAAATATAGTGCTTCCATCTGTGGACTTTGCATACCTGCTTTCAGTTATTTCTGTCATGTCAACTTGAGTGCCTGGATCACACACACACGAAGCAGTCTGGCGCCACTTCAACACTGGAAGGCCCCTAAAATTAAATTTGTTGATGTTGACAATGTTGAGTACGGGACAAGTAGGATAACATAAGTTAAATGGAATACGTCATCGCTATATTATAATTTATACATGTGTGACGCCTGTACACACCTGAGACGTTGTGTTGAACTCGTCACTTCGGTGAAGCAAAATCGCTGGTTACTGAACGGCAGTTTGCTTCGGACGCCGTCGCTATTCGCCTTCTACGGCTTCTGCGTAGTCATCGGCAACAAAATGAGCTCAGCACACACGACACGACTGCTGCATCTAATAGCCGAGTGTTTCGAACCACATTCGTTTTCGCGCACTCTCCTGTAGAATCTTGTGGTAGAAAACGCCCGCCGTTGAAGATGAACGAACATGATTTTTGCATCCCCGAACACCAAAACTACACCAGGCATATGTAAGGTACGAGTATCTCGAATACGTGACACAGCAGCCACGAACATGTCATTCACTTCCACTTTCTGCTTCGCGCGACCAACATGACCACCCACGACGTAAACAATAAACGCGATAACACAGACGGCCTTGCAGATGGCGCGGCGGATCGTAGCTCGTAGCGGCGAAGTAGCTGAATGCTTTATTAACGTAGAAACTATGGAAGTTAGCGTCATTTTTAAAATGGCGTTTAGCTGTAAGATAATGTGCGTCAACTTTGTTCTCTACAAAATTAACTCTCACGTGGTAAGGGTTGACCAATCCCTGGGAGCGCTAGACCCGAAACCCAAGTTGCTCTTTTTCGCCGTTCGTTGGCAGCACCGTCCATGTTCCGGCAATCTTCAAAATATTTATACGTAAAAAATATGCCGAACTGAGAAGTAATGTGTTACATCATCGAGAGCCAGCAGATGAACCATCCAAAGATTTATTCCAAACCAGAGAGCCCGAAGAAAACCATCCGCTTCCAACGGAAGCTTACAGCAATTATGCGAACACAACAGGACGCGCAGCGCGTGAACAGTTCCGCAACTTTGTCGTCGTCACTATATTACACTTTTCCCCCCCTTAGTCTGAAACTGAATGTCCGAAACGCGCAGGTTTCTTGAGTGGTCTACCACGAGATGATGTAGGCCCCGATATGATGTCCCTAGGTGCTGCCGGTAGTGGAGCGTCGTCGTGAGGCGGGTGCTCCGCCGCTGTGGAAAGCCATTGAGGAATATGTCTCGAACGAGCTTGGGAAGTGACGGGGACCACGTCTGTGGGGCAAGGCGAGTCGTTTGGCGGCACCGGTAGCCTTGCAGGTGGCGAATTTATGTCACCAGTGGGGAACCGGAAGCTTGTCGTGAGACGTGGTGGGCTGTCAACCGGCGAAGAGGTTGTGAACCGGCTGTCAACCGGCGAAGAGGACCTGCGCATGTGATCCACATGCCGACGAAGCAGTCGTCCATCCTGTGTGAGGCCCTCGTAGGAACGTTTGCCGACCTTCCTGCAGACCTTCACTTGACACCACTTTCCATTATTGGTGAAAGTCCTGAACCACGCGGTCTGGCCGACCTTGAAGTGGTCGTCAAGCTGGGCTTGGGTGTCGGGGGTGAGTCCTCGTAGTGCGGGTGAATTGCGTCCAGGGCAGTCCTCAATTCCCTTCCAAACATTTGTTTGGCTGGCGTCTCCTTGGTTACCGCATGCGCTGTGGTGTGCTGGTTCAGGAGCAATCTCGACAGACGACACTGAATACTTCCTTGGGTGTGTTTCTTCAGGGCCCGCTTTAGCTCCTGAACCATCCTCTCCGCCTGGCCGTTTGTAGCGGGATGATATGGGGCGCTGGTTACGTGGCGTATACCATTGCGGCTGAAGAACGCCTTCATCTCGCTGGAAACGAAGGCGGTACCATTATCGCTGACCACGAGTTGCGGAAGTCCGAAAGTGGCAAAGATGGCGCGTAGCGCGTCGATGAGGGTGGAGCTTGTTGCGGTGGACACGGGTCGCACCTCGAGCCACTTCGTGACGGCGTCAACTACAACAAGGTAGGATTGGCCGTGAATCGGTCCTGCGAGATCCATGTGGAGGACAGACCAAGCGACGCGAGGACGAGACCACACAGGTGATGGTTGTCTGGGCAGAGACTTGGCATAGCGCTGACACGTGTGGCAGCTGCTTACGGCGTTCTCGATGGCGGTGTCGAGTTGTGGCCACCAGAAATAACTTCTTGCAGCGTGCTTCATGGCTGTCATTCCTCTGTGGCCAGCGTGGAGCAGGGTGAGAGCTTGCGACTGTAGCGCTGGGGGAATAACCACTCGCGAACCCTAAAGTAAGCAACCTTTGTGGGTAGAAAGTTCGTTCCTTCTTACGTTGAAGGGCAGAAAATCTTTCCCGGTCCAATCTGAGACGTAACCCGACTGTACCCCTTGATACACTCTTGAGAGGGTTGTATCCTGTGCAGTTGACTGCGCAATAGCCGAAGGCGTGAGAGGGGGAATGGAAACTGCCTCGATCATGAGCACATCTCCAGGTCCCGCCGGTTCATCCTCTTCTACAGGTAGAGGCAGTCTGCTGAGGGCGTCGGCGTTTTGATGGCGTTTTCCCGGCCTGTAATGTAGTTTATAGCTGTACGCCCCAAGCAACAGGCACCATCTTGTCATACGTGGAGATAAAACTGCAGGAATCGGGCGGTCCGCGCCCATGATGCCCAGTAGGGGTTTGTGGTCGCTGTAGATGATTACTTCTCTCCCTGCGATATACTGGTGGAAGTGTGTCACTGCAAACACGATGGCTAAGCCCTCTTTATCCAACTGTGCATAGTTGCGCTCAGCTTTCCCCAGTGTGCGCGAAGCGAATGCAATGGGAGCTTCGTTTCCTTGATCGTCAGGCTGTGCCAGGACTGCGCCGAGTCCGTACGGCGAGGCGTCACAGGACAGGAACAGGGGTTTCTTCTCGTCATAGTGCTGGAGGACAGGAGCGGACAGCAACCTTCCTTTCAGCTCGTCGAATGCCCTTTGATGTTTTTCTTCCCAACGCCAAGGGGCTTCCGCATCCAAAAGCCTATGCAGACTCTCTGCAATCGTAGCTCGGTCTTTGATGAATTTACAGTAGAATGCCAGCATGCCCAGGAAGGACTGCAGCTGCGCTTTGTTTGTGGGTGGTGGAGCATCGGCGATAGCCTGTATTTTGCTGTGAGAAGGTCGAACGCCTTCTGCGTTGACGATGTGTCCCAAAAACTCAAGCTCTTGCACGCCAAAGATGCATTTCCCCCGTTTTGCTTTTAGCCCAGCTTGCCTGAGCCTCTGTAGTACGGCTGTGAGACGTCCGCTGTGTTCTTCCATGGTTGCGGCGGAAATCAAAATATCATCAAGATAGACGACCACGCCGTCAAGCCCCATGAGGAGTTGATCCATGAATTGCTGAAAAACCAGCGGGGAGACGGAAACTCCGAACGGTAGACGTTTCACCTTGAACAATCCCTTGAGTGTAGTGATTGTTAGTGCTTCCGCCGTGGCGTCGTCTACACGAAGCTGTTGATATGCTTGAGTCAGGTCCACTCTTGAAAAAAACGTTCCTCCTCGTAACGTTGACAGAAGCTGGTCTATCGTTGGCAGCGGGTACGACGCCAATTCCACGCTTGCGTTTACTGTCGTTCGGTAATCCCCGCAAATCCGGAGGGTATTATCCTTTTTTCTAACGATCACAATCGGCGTAGCCCATCTTGAAGCTTGCACAGGTTCCAAGATGCCTTGTGTTTCGAGCTTCTCGAGTTCCTTAAACACCGCGTCCCGGAGTGCAAAAGGTACAGGCCGAGCTTTCAAGAACTTTGGTGAAGCCTCCTGTTTCATGGTGATGTGCACTGGAGTGCCACTGTGTCCGTTGAAAGCCGGATCGAAGACGTCCGAATACTGTGCCAGTACAGTATCGACTGTCTCAGCCATGCGCATCTGGTTGACCTTGACGGAGATTCCGAGGTACTGGAACCAGTCGCGCCCTAAGAGAGATGAGCCAGCTCCCTTCACTACTCGTAGGGATAGAACATGCGTGCTGTCGTCCAGCTGAACGGTAACCGAGATCTTCCCCAGAAGTGTCAACGGTTGGCCCGACCAAGTTGACAAAATTGTTGGTTCTGGCTGAAGCTTTGGACGTCGAGTACGCCATAAGTTCCTGTATGTGTCGTCGCCAATAATCGAAAAAGCGGCGCCTGAGTCTACCTCCATTACGTGTGGTACGTCATTGAGCCTCAAAGCCATGGTTATCTTCGGAGCTACTTCGGAGCGTACGTTATGCAGCGTGTAGACTGACGGTACTGTAACGTCTTCGTGCTCTGGCTGCAACTGATTTGTTGTCCGATCCTTCATCAGTGACTTCTTGGACCTACAGGCCTTTTCGATGTGCCCTTTCTTTTTGCAGAAGTGGCAAACGGCGTCCCTGAATCGACAACCCGATGGATCATGCTGTCCATCGCAGCGAAAACATGGCTGAGAATGTTGCCGATCCTTCTTCCGCTTCTTATTGGGAACCTTCTTGGCCATTGCGTTAATTTGCTGAGAGTCACCCATTCCTTTGATGTGGGCCTGCTGGTTTAAAGCGGATTCTGCAGCCAAGGCTAGGTCCAGAGCGCGTTCGAAGGTAATGTTCCGTTCTGTGAGTAGACGCTGTTGAAGCGCTGGGTCTCGAACTCCGCAAATCAGCCTGTCTCTCAACATTACGTTGAGCGGTAGCGACGTGTCCAAAGCTGGAACGGGGTCGGCCGGCCGGGCTACTGCATCGCCTGACTCTGCAGTGGTTTGCAAATTCGTCGCTGCTGGTGTTCCGAAGTTGCATTCCTTCGCAATACTTCGAAGCTCCGTCACGTACTGTGAAGTAGATTCCGAGGGAAGTTGATCCCGTTTGTGGAACTTGCAGCGTCCCAGAAGTTCGGTAGGCTTAGGGTCGAAGTGTCCACTCAGAATTTGCACAAGTTCGGCATAATCCACTTCGGCTGGAAGTCGAGGGTGGACAAGGGCTCGTATGGTATGATATGTCCGCTCACCACATTGGCTTAGAAGAAACGCCCGTTTCTTCGTGGGTTGGGTGATTTCATTGGCTTCGAAGTAGAACGCCAGGCGTTCGATCCATGACGACCAGTCAGCACCTTCGCTGAATTCGTGTAGCCGCAGAGACATCGTGGAGAATGGAGCCTGCCGTGGGTTGGATTTCTCGTCGCCAGTGTTACATCATCGAGAGCCAGCAGATGAACCATCCAAAGATTTATTCCAAACCAGAGAGCCCGAAGAAAACCATCCGCTTCCAACGGAAGCTTACAGCAAGAATGCGAACACAACAGGACGCGCAGCGCGTGAACAGTTCCGCAACTTTGTCGTCGTCACTATATTACATAATGCTTTGTGTGTCTTATGAAACAATGATGTTGTGCACGACAGTGGGCAAAAATATGGGTGTTATTTTTCACTTTTCGATTCCTTTAAATATATTTAGACACATTAGAGCAAACACCCTGTATATAGTGACTACACTGTAGGGATTAGTATGTAACAGATTGTGACTATACCACAAGTGAAACTTACAGAAAAACACGTTTATATTTGAACCACCTTCGTATTACAAACCAGTACGGCAGGCATTGTTCGAAATTTTGGCGGCTTTCGACCTGGCACTTTTGCTTCAACGATATTAACAAAAATTCATCTTGCGGGACAACAAAGCCAATATCTGGTTCCTTTTAAGACTCCTCGTCACCGTCGAAAAATCTAGCGATTTCCTCTCGATGCTTCTTTTACATTTCGGAGTAATGGCCCTGTCACCCTGCGCAACATTGTCCTCAGCGTCTTTCTTGCCTCTCGTTTAAACTGGGCTCCTTTAAACATTCATGAACTTCAGCGGAAACAATAACCTCTGGCGCCCAAAAGCCAAAATAAAACTATTGAACGGTAAGCCATTAATATAAAACAGCTTCCTTGCCTATCCTTTTCAATCTTGTTTTGTGTCGTGAATAGCCTTCCGCTGACTAAGGGTGACAAAGAAGCGCCCCATCGCAATTGTCTCATCCGAAAGTGTAATGAACTGCCGGTCAGTGAAAAGCGGCCCAGTTGTGCGTGTGCGCGAACCTACTATACGGGATTATATGGGACAATAGCCTTCCTAGAGCTTTTTATTGGAGACTCCCTTACAGACAGCACTTTTTCGGCGCGTTTGCATTATTGGTGACAATAGAGTTTATTAATAGGGGTTAGTGGCACTCCACTCTGGCGTTGCTGCTTGTGCGAGTGAACGTGCAGTGTGGTTGCGGGAGTAAAAGTCGGCTATCAAGTTGGCCGACCCTGTTGCGACGAAGCAGTCGGGAGCTATATGATCTACTCCGGATCTTTTGGGATCTATGGGTGGTTTGCAGCTTCCTGTCAAAATGACGTAAGGGAAGTTGCAATGTCACGTGGATATACGCTTCCGGTTCGAAGTTGTCCTGAAGTCGTATAGCGTCAGCGTGATTTCATCATAAAAATAAGTGGATGTTCCGCGTTTAACTGCAGTAATTATGCGGAAGAAGGACATAAAATGTATCGCGTACCCTGGGAACTTGCGCCTTTGAAGAAAAAAAAAAAAAAAAAAGAGAATCAGCGTAAACGAAAATTGAACTAAGGGGTGTAGGCACTTGTCATCAAATGCTGTGCTCTGTACTGTTGGGGACATGGTTAGATGAAATCGCCTCTCGGTACTTCGCCGTCCCATATTACGTCTGCTGCGCTTGAAAGTGTTGTGCTATCGTATTTGAAGGTGGATCATGCGCTCCACATGTTTATTACTCGAAAGAAATAGTCTTGGAAAACGTGGAGATTTGAAATGAGATAAAGCACGGAGTGCTGATTTTAGACAGCCGTGTCCCCTACAGTACAGTGTAGGACACTGTAGTACAGTACAGTGCAGAAGTTTGCTGCGTAAAATACATTTTCTTGTGCCATATCTGAAACGTTGCTCGTTATCTTTGTTATTTGAAGCATCGAATCCATCGCATTGTAACAGAACATCACGCGCAGCAAAAGATCGCGATTTCAAAGCGCACGCCAAACGAAACCGAAACGTGTACGATGTGTCACGAAATCTTATCTATGTCATTAAACAAAGTACGTGCGAAGTATTTCTTAAAGTACCCTACATCTTTGCGGGGCAGGCGTTCCCGGGCGAACTCGCCTTGATTGTCGTTGAAGCCAGAGTTTATAAACTTTTGCTTTGCTGCAAATGAGCGAAATTTCGAACCGGAAGTTGGAAGACCCAGTATGCGTAGCGTAACTTCTCATCTTGAAAACCACGTGCGCCCCGGGTAACAGATTGGTTTTTGTTTTTCTTCGTTGTTGCATGTAAGCTTGCCAGTGCTTAACATTCTGTTCCTTTCATATTTTTGAGTGATTTTTGTTTCTTACGTACCGTCTAAGTTATTGGATTGGCATTGGCGCTGCCGCTGTTCTAGCATGCCTTTTTCTCCTGGTAAACGTTTCAATGTTGTAATGACTGACGCTTGCGATCGCGCACTATGAGATACAGAGCGATACTGCATAACAGGCTCCTAGCCGATCATCATCCCGAATTATATCGCCCTCTCAGCCTGATTTGTTGAAAACGGGAGGTGACACTTTTCCTTTTTCTTTCTTTTTGTGGCACTCATTTGGTTACGTTAAATGTCACAAAACATGCACGCGGCACAGCTCCCTCCGGAAGTCGGCCCATACTAACCCCTGTCTCCCGCTCCTTCCTACTGTCCTCTCTGCAGCTGTCCACATCTGCACGCCGCTGATAGCCACAGTTGCTTCGCGGCGCTAACACGGGATCAGAAAAAAATGTACACCCGGTGCTTTCCACATATCAGGAGTGGTAATCTCTGATAACCACTAATAAACCGACACCTCACCCCATTGCGGACATACATCGCGTCATCACCCATGAGAACGCCACGATTTCGACGCCGCACTTGCTTTATCGTCAGCGAAGTGTATGCTGCAACAAAAGATTTGGAAGGCAGACGACAGCGAAACAAAAGACAAGCAGACGACATGATGTCAGCACCATCCAAGTTGTCTTCTGCTTCTTCGGGAAGGCCTCCTTTCTCTTCGTTCCCGCCCTCCGCAACAGAGTTTCTTGACGCTGCAGACGATGGCGTGAAAAGCTCGGGTGGATTTCTCCACGTTGAAGTCGGGAGATTGCGTGCAGACTGTGTGCGCGACGTCGCTTGGCGTTTTCTTATCGCTGCCGCTTAGCACTCCTTGTTTACGCTCGAGCTGTCGCTCGGGGATTTTGGGAGTCACTGGAAAACTTTTGCTGCCGATAACGTCACAAGTTTCTGTGTGCGGTGTGTGGAAACAGAAAGCGAGACCGGAAAAAGGGGGATGTGCCTGTTTATGTGGATTTTTTTATTTTTTATTGTGTTGTTGCGCGTTTGTTGTGCAGGCTAATCGTATATGTAGGTGGTGTGTTGTTTTCTTCGTCGACTTGACGTACCGTGGTTGGAAACAAGGTCAAAAGAGTGTTTGGGGGGAAGTAGAAGCACGGCGGAAATCTTCGAATTGTAGTTCACACCCCCCGTGAGCATCGTCTACCTCTGACATCCATGGACCGCCAGAGCAGAACGAATAACACGATCCTTGCCATCCATCATCTCGAATAACGTCGTTCTCTCTCCGGATTTGTTGGAAACTGGACGGGTACACCTTCTTGTGACACTTACGTAATCATGTTGATTGTTACAAAATGGCGTACGTCCCCAAGCTTTCCACAAATGAGAAGTCATAACGGTAACATCCTGCGCGGCGGCTGGCCTCCATCGTGTTAAGAGCTGAGGTATTCTCTTAGCAGTGTGGTTCCGACAGTGTGTTTTAGGGCAGTGCCAAGGATAACCGTTTCAAACGCATAAGCCTGCCATCCGGGCCATCATGGCAGTAGCTTCCGTTCTGTGAAATGGACGTGACTTATTACGCAAGGATTGCGTTGAATCAACTCGGTACCTCCATGGGGCTACCTTACGACTGTCTGGGACTCAATGAGACTATAAACTTTCGGATCCCTTCATGCAAAAATTTAATTTGGTCTATGCATGCACGAATAAAAAAAAAGAAAAGAAAAACTCGGCGTAACGACGACGATTGCCTGGGATCGAAGGTTGTCCGATTTTTTACCCTGTACTTTGCCATTTATAAGCAACAGGCAGGTCACACAAGCATGCATGAAAGCAACGAAACGCAATAAACATTCCGAAACCGAATGGACCACTCGGCCCCCTTGTACACATCAAAGTAAAGATGCGCCCTCTTTACTTCATGCTTTTCGAAAGCGAACACCGAAATACTTACAGTCAGGAAAGAAAACGCCTTTGCTATTCTTTATTCTTTCGCCGACGGTCAAAGATTGACCGACCGTGTCCCCAGAACAACGTAATCCGTCAAACCCCTGTAAACACGGCATTCTGCAACACTGAACAACTTGTCGACAGGGCCCCTTCTGAGCCACACAAAATAAACACAACGAAAGGCGGTCACAAAACCCATGCGGTCAATCGCGTTCAGAAGAAGGGGTAGGCTTAACCGATTCTTTCTTCCGAGTCAAACATGTCGTCTGCTTTCGTTCTTTTTCTTTTTCAAAGCCACAGGACGAACACAAGGAAACAGATGCTGCGAAATATAGACATCGCCGGTACGCTTTAAAAGCATAACAGGTGGCGGTAGGAGGCGGGTACGTTTGAGTGAAAACACAATAGATGTCGCCCGTTTCCGTCTGCACAGAAATTGTCGTCATCAAGTTTGTTCATGGCGTGCTGAGCGTGGATCCGCCCATCCGGTTGTACGAGAGGAAAAAGGCAGAAAATACCGACTCTTTTTCTGTGTTTGTCGCTGGCTTTGGGGTGAAGGTGACGACCCTGTGAGTGGATGTACATGTAAAAAAAGAAAAACACAGCTATTGCAGCGCCCTCTCTTTAACATTGACAATTAGTAGGCGTGACAGAGCTGAGTAGGCCACTTGGTGTCGCTTGTATAAAAGTTGCCTGACGCTGAGGTTGTCAGCGTGAGTTCATTGCAAGTGAACTTTGTTGTCGCCTGCTTTGGGGTTTCGAGAGTACAATCGCCAACTAACGAACGTGATAGTTGGAAGGAATGGCCACGTGGGGATGGCTTGGCAATAGAAGTGACATATTTTTCGGGAGAGGAGAATTACGCGAAATGGAGGGCGTTTTCCGAGGGGTGACGCTGAATGGGCTGCAAATTCTTGTACCGTAGTGCGGTCTGAAAGTGAACTCATGATCCGTGAATGGCGCTTTTCGCTTCGACATGGCGCTTCCATATGCTGAACCTGAATTGCAGTTGTGTTGTAGCACAATCCTCTGGCGTCCAAGTGGCGCAATGACCGCAAATTAATTTCGAGAGAAGAACGTTTCTCTCTTTGGGAACTTTGCAGAAGACAGTGGGAAACGCTAAGCCCTCGTGCCGGCCAGTTCCTGTGGCTTCGTGATGGCCTTCCACGGCAGCGCTGGGAGGTGACCAGCATTCGAATTCCCGCACTGATTGGGACCAGAGTGCTTTTATTGGGATTTTCCTGGGACGCTGGGAAGAAAATGTCGGCGTAGTTCCATGTGAAGTCGGCCCAGCACGCAGGATCCCTTCGAGCAACATGGAGCCATACCGACGGACACATCACTCGGTAATAGCATGCCACCAACCAGCTAAGTTTGCTGCTGCAAAGTTTTTATACTGACCAAGACGTCCCTAAATCTACCAGCCGTCCCATTTAACATTCCCTGCTAACTCTGTTCCAGTAATTTTTTTCTGGTGCAGAGTGTGCCTGACTTGTGTCCAGCGCAGAGTGTGCCTTCGATGCCTCTGATACATTCGTGAACCCCGCAACCACAATTCAAATACAACCAGCGCACACACCAGGAGCGGGGATGGTAGCCCTTTATCCAATAGCGGAATCTGTTTCCCTTCTCGATATTTGCGGCACATCTCCAATTCAACAGGAGGCAGGAGATTTATCTGCCGCGTTTGGAGGGAAAACGAATCAGACAGGAGGCTTTATCGCTTCCCCCTTTTCCCGCATTGTTCGGGAGGAAGCCGCGCGATGGCTCCAGTGCATCTGTCAGCGCTGAGCTGATGCCACGTGACAGGGCCACTTCCGGTCACTTTGGTCACTGGCTGTTTCTCAGGGACGATGTCCAGAGTATGAGAGCCCTGACAGTTTGATAACGTCATCTCTGTGGGTGTATGTTGCGAGGGCGAGATATTTACGCTTGATATGTATGTGGTCACTGGACTTCTGTGATCAGCGTAGTTGGTAAATGCATTCACGCATGAAAGCACCAGGCGTGATCAGCAAAGTTTTGATCGCACGCTCGCGTGTTCACATTGTGTTTGAACATGCAGGAAACGCAGATAAACCCAGAGCATTTTGAAAGTTGGACAGTTGGCAAATAGTAATCGTGTGCAACGAGAGTGCAGAGCCTTCTGGTTATTTGTTTGAAGGTCGCACCAGCAGTTCACCGAGTTAGACACGCCACAACTACCTCGATAGGGCATACACAGATGTTGAACCGAAAGGTAATGTCCCGAGGTAATTCGTTCTTTTTCTTTGGGGGGGGGGGGGGAGGGGCATGATAATGTGGAGAGCATGCAGAAGTTTTCGGTAACCACTTGCTAGAAGCCAACTCTGCTCTTCGTCGTCTTACCCTTCTCTAGAAAGGTGAAGACACTGATGATCCAGAGAGATTTGTGTTGTGTCTCTGACAAAGCAGTAGAGCTCGTTCGTGTCTTCCACTATACATACGTATGCGAAACTATTCGAAAATGTCGTAAAAAGATGAGGTCTTCTGGAGCGGTGTCTTTTCTCTATGTCTGTCCCCCAATCACTGTGGCGTACTTCGATATATTGCTGAATGTCTAGAGCATACTTTTTTAGAGTCCATACATTATTTGGTTATCTGTAATGAATTCAGCTCCTGGGACGGCAACTGTCCAAAGTCACTGTCTCCTTCTTCTTTCATCATGTTCAACATCACATTAACTGCGTGCCACAAACAGTCGAAAATGAAAGGTGCAACTTCACCTCATAACACAGTGGGGACTGACCGCCACAGAGCGTGACCTTGTTCTGTTATTCCTGATTTGTTCAAAGTGGGAGGAGTACGCCTTTTTCTGGCAGTTTTGGATATACGTAAATTGCCACAAAAACGTGTATGACGCGATGTCTCATGTCGCGATGTCATATCTTTTCAGGGTGCATATGAATGCAGTAGAAAGCAAAATGCAGATCTCGCTCGTCTTGAGCAGTGGACTACTCTATCAAATCACTATCACGTTCTGTTTCGTTGTTCGCTGCTTTGGTAACGCACCATAACGATTTGGTTACTTCTTTTTTCTGTTGTTGTTTCGCATATACGTTGCTTGACGTACCAACGGTTGCCTGCACCACCAATACTTAGCATCTCCGCGATAAACAACTACGAGAGCTAACGTACATCATCATGAAACGCCGCCGTCCTTCTAACATCCCAGTAAGTTTATAGTAAAGTGGAGAGATTACGCGAGTCCCTCTCGAAAAATACGCCCTTGCATATCGCCCAGTCGCAACTCCGCTAAATGTGGCTCCAACATGGCTGACGACTCGGCGATAACGACAGTTTTGACAAGCTCTCATCTGTTTTTGAGGGGAAGCTCACTGGGCGGCTTCGGCTGGCCGTACGTTTGAAATATGGCGGCCGTCAGTATACACTGGAGTCCTTAAAACTACGCCGCCGCTGCCTTAACTGCTCGTTTCCTCGACAGCCTTAAATCATCTTCCGCCCTCGTTATAAGGCTCTTATCTGAGGACGTATGACGGCCGGCACGCCATGTTGCGACCGCGTCCCGCTCAAGTCATTTGCCCGGTGGGAGCCAGAGTTCTTCTGTTTGGGGCCACCCATTTGTAATAATGGCGTAAACGGTCCAGATAGAGACGTCGTTGACCCGTCGCGGTTGAAGCTTTACGTTCGTCCTTCCAGTACAACCGCCGTGGATAAGCATTGATATATATGTCTGAGAAATGTACGAGCGGAGGACGCCGTCTTTGGTGGTACATGATGAAGAAATGCAGAAGTGCACGCAGTGCAGCAGATGTGGACTGACACCAACAGCGTTCACTATAGCAACTGGCTTATTGGGGACAGGGAGAAAGATTGACCAGGGAAAGTGGGGTCCGCTTCTGCAACTAGTGATTAGGTTATGTTCTGCAGCTAGGTTAGTCATCGTTGTTCTGAGCCGTAGCTTTACGGGGTCAACCACCTTGTAGCTCCGTCCGTAGCTTTGTAGGGTACTTGACACTCCCCGATCGCCAGTCTATGTAGAGTTACCACATTGGAAACACGTTTCGCGCTACGCTGTAAGAAGCAGCCATATTTTTGTCCCAGTTATCCAGTTGTTCTTTAACACTATATGTCGTTCGTCTCGTTTATTCATTTTCCAAGTAAACCTGCACGTTCTGCATCTTCCTGCACTTCTGTCTCAGTGGTATACTCTTGCAGTCCCACAAGAAAGACAAGACAAATGTGTCTGAAGACGCATTTGAATTCGATGCCTGTTCTGCAGACCATACAACATGATTGTTCAAATATGTGTTTGTGTCCAATGTCAGGTATATTGTAGCCTACATGCCATATGTGCTTTATTTTCGAATGCGTGTGTCGCCCGAAGTTAATGAAATTCCGCAGCAATAATTTCGCAGCAGTGAGACGACAAGTTGAAGAATGAAGCCATTCCTCGTCCTGTCATGTCAGACATTGATAGCATTGTCAAACACACTAATCAACGACCAAAGCCTAAAGGACTTTGCTGTCAAGGACTAAAACTGCGTCCTACCTTTAACTCAGAACCAAACTGTGCCCTTCATGCCGGCTCTTAAAACGGACTTCGCCGTAATATTTCGCAGTGTCCACGAGCACTAGCCATGAACGAAACGTGTACTGTTCGTTTCTTTCTTTCTTTCTTTTTATTTCTCCATATTACAATTGACAATTGATAGTGCACATGAAACCTTCTCAAACACGCAAGCGAAAATATTCTGCATAACCTTATGTGTGTCCGTTAGAAAAGCCAAAGCAAAGCCCGCCCCATGCTTCCTCCAGAACTGTCATAACGTCTGTGACTCCATTTCTGGCGACGCGGCTGTCGCTGACACGGTCGCATTTTTATCTGCGCTCTATTGAAGCGAATCGCGGAGTACCTTTTTGGTTCCTTTTCTCCTCCCCTCATTCAAGAAGACGGCAGAAATGAATAAGTGATACAGAATAAGCACAGTGACATATTCCATTTCAGTGGCCCTCCTGTGACAGTTGCTATTGTGATCCTGTACTGGGAGGTTAGACAGTCAGACATCGCTATACGCGGAACAAAAGAGGCTTCCCTCGTTGCATGAATTCGCTGCTGCGATGAATTATTCTCTGCGGGCAGTTTTGTAAAAAAAGGTGTAATTGTGGATCGCGTGGTGACAATTACGTTTAATGTGAACAGCTCGAAAAGGTGAGCTAAGAAGAACAGCCCTCGACCTACGTTGAACCGGTCTCTTTTAATCTACCACTCTTACCTGGGCTGTAGTTCACGCTACGGACCACGGATTCTCTGAACTGCCATTACGGACTAAACGCGGTGTCTTCACAACCCTACCGAATTCATGCCATTACAATCCACGTGCCTCACACTGCTTTGTCCCGAAGTATTGTTCCCCTATGTGAAGCCGAAGTATCGTAAAATTAATCTTTTGTTTTGAGAAGTATGACGTCATAGAGCGCACTATCGGTAATACGTCTGGCAACATTATTCCCGAAAGTCAATTTCCGACTGCTCACCTCAGCTGATGGAGGACAGCCGACGTTTGGTTGAAGAGCGGAGACGCTTGCGCCGTTACAATGGGAGACTCTCCCTGATTCAAACGACGTCAACAACTATGGCATTATCTACTCTTGGAGATCCCGAAACTATGGAGTTTTGCGGATTCTTTGAAGAATTCGTGGCAGCGCGTAATGTTCACTGACGTAATTCATATATCACGTGCTGATCATTTGAGCTAGGTTGATTTATAATGCAAAATAAAATAAATACATACTTTTATTTTTCGTCTGTATAGTGTCACTTCGAAACAAAACTTCACAGGCTCGGTTTGCTTTGCTGTAATGAAAATAAAATGGAGAATGGGGCGCTGATGGAGAGACCCGCCTACTCCAGTTCGATTAAATATCCAGCAGAGTAAATGAAATAATAGTTAATAAATAAATAAATAATGAAAAGGAAATAGCAGTCCTGGGGCATATACGTCACACGTTTGTTACAGTGAAATCACACACATCCACGAGCTTAATGTCAGCCTGCAGGACTTAGAATTGTTGGTCGGTGACCTTCACTGCATCAAGAGGGCGGCTGTCCAAGCGAGCTAAGGTGGCCTGGAGCTGCAGCTAATGCTACTGGTGTCGTCGACTGTCCTCAATCACACGCACAGTGTCCTGCATATGCAGCAGTTTTGAGAATCAATCTTCCTAAGCCTCTGTCGCAGTCACCCGCTACAGGGCACGTTTAAGCGAAGCCGATGAAACAACGTAGCAACCTTCCTCAGAAACGATGGCAGTGGACTCTGGGTCAACCTGATAGAGAAGGGAGGACCAAGCCTCTTCGGAGAACCATTGTTGCTTAGCCAATTGACGACACAGAAGAGCCAATTTGCACATTGCGTTAGATTTGCTGTAAAACAATCCAATTGGGAGTTGCAACACTTTGAACCCGGGCCGTCCGATTGGTGGTCCTCGGTTGAGGTTGTGGTCCAGGTTGTCATCCTTTTAAGGAGGTGTCGGAGCTCGAAGAGAGGAAGAAAAACACTTGCCAAGGGTCTGAGACCCGTGTGAATTTTACCTCCAGCCCGGAGAGTTGTGTAGCAGTATGTTGTAACGTTTGTGTTGTACATAAGTGTAAATAAACCTCGTCGTTGTTGAGCCCCATGTCCGTCAGACGACTTTATGGAAATTAGTTCCCGATCATCGGACGTCAGAACGAACCGACCTTCCAGCTAGAGAAGCAAGTGGAGGAAGAAATTTTGCTCATGGCATAATCCTAGAGTACATCAAGACATCCAGAGAACGTCCCCCTGTTGAAAAAACCAGTATCACTGGGCAGACCGGAAACCAGTCTACAGTGCCAAACCGGATTATTGACCCAGTATAGTCACTGGCTATACTGGTACCAGTCTCCATACTGGTAGACTGGCCAGCTCACTGGCAGACTGGCTTTACCGGTACCAGTCTCCACACTGGTAAACTGGTCAGATCACTGGCAGACTGGGGCTTACTGGTAGGCCCTGCTCAACAGCATGTTTTGACGTTCGCCTTTGTATAAATTTGACATTCACAACCTAGTAATGTTACATAGTTTCTTTATTTATGGTACTGTTTTCCTCCGCTTTCCATAGCGGGCGACATCAGCAAAAAAATCACTTAGCGTTTTTCGGACAGTTCTCATGCGCACATCTTTCGGCACCTCGGTGGGGTGGCTGTCGATGTACTTTGAGCGGCCATCTGGTAAAGAAAAAGCAAGGTATTCATGCATAAAGGTGTCCTCTGTGGAAGCGGTCATTAGAAGGGCATTACATTCTGCATCTGACCTAATCTCAAGTGATACAAAAGATAGCTTACTTGTTACGGCCTCCAGCTTTTCAGGGGTTGCCTGGTACTTCAAGCCAGCGGTCACTCCCGGCCTGCGACATGGTTTGCCAGTCATGCTTCTTGTAGTCATTTCCTCTGGCGTCCAGAGGTGGCGTGCCAGGTCTTTGACAAGCTTTATGTCTGTTGTTCCCTGCTGAATGTACGTGAATTTATCCACGGGGATAAAATAGTAATTGCCAAGGTGAACCTGAAATACAGTGAAGTTTGCTTGAATCAAACACTGGTTAAGTATAATTTCATCCATAATTACTACGATACCCAGCATAACCTACTTTACCCTACTTTAGTCAAATTACCCCTTAAGTCAAGAAAATCTCTTCGGACACTGAGTGTTTATGAGGGCTACGTTCCAGAACAGACCCCAGAGTAGCTATTCTCCGCGTTCCAGAACCTACTCTATGACGTCACGACCTGTTCCAAAAGTGGGTAGCCTCCTCGAGAGTAGCTACTCGGAGTCAACTGGCTTTACTCCCTATCAGACGGGGGTAGGTAGGACTAGTGACGTCAAAGCTGTCGTCTGCTTTTGCTGGAGCTTGTCTCGGCTGCATCATGGAGGACGTCCTGAAATTCCATTGCGGATTTTCTGACTTGATGTTTTCTACAGAGCACCATGCACGGAACCATATGTACCACACACATCAGCTCGCTGTATGTGAAGATGGAAAGCTGGTTCTACGCGTTTTTGAGCTAGCTGCGGACCAGAACAGTGCTACCGTTCCTCAAATTGTGCGGTATGAATACCCCAAATTAATGGCGTGAGTGCTTTACGAACACACGCAGATGACCCCATACTGAATTCAACACAGTCATGAAAGCGAAACAGCGGCCAGCAGATCTGATGTCCTGGGGCCAAAACGTCACTGTCGTCATGTTGAGAATCGTACTCACGCCCATACCAGCACCTACCCAAGGGTTCCCCTACCCCCATGTTCACGTGGTACAACCATGTCACGCGACTGCTCTACTCTGGAGTTAGTTTTGGAACGTAGGCGAGAATTTTGCTGAATATGCATATGGTCTTGTAATGCATCCTCATACACCTCTGCTAATATGATAGTGTTGTGTTTAATGTGAAAATGAGGATGAAATAAAGATCAACGCAACCACAAAGGCTACCAACCAGCCCACAAAGCCGTCATAGTGTGACACAACACATGACAACATAGTCTTATTGCTTATCTCTGCTGTTCTATTGATCCCTGCGTTGTAATGTATGGTCTCGTAACAGTTAACTGAAACTCCATGCAGCACACATTCTTTCTGAGCTGAGAGAACAAATGTTTTCGTTTTCTATGTTTCTGTTTAGTGCAGTCGTAACTCTTGGCTCGTGTACACCGTGTGTTGCCGAAAGAGATGGCAGTAAAGTTAGGTGAGAGCAGAAAATTGCCAATGCTTGGTATGGCATACCTCAGCCCCTGCAATACTTATTCCAATAATTTTGCGGTTACTGAAAGGCCAACGTTTCCCCTAAATCCACCTGCAAAAATACGTTGCACTATTTTAGTAGGGTGAACGCAGCGAATTTTTCTCTGTGCCCAGGTCTCGCTGTTGCGGCCTTCACTCCGACTGCACTTTCGAGTGGCACGCCATCGCGCGTTTCCCATTTCACAGGGCCTTCGATCTCCCGCCGATGACACTTAGTTGTGGACATGTCCACGTCGGCATTCTTATTTAAGTGCATCCCTTTTATATGCCGTTGCGAGACCAACAGATGGCGTATGCCTATTATGCCGCAGCAACTGAGGGCGGAATACTGACTCGCGATATGTAGCCGAGTATAACAACAACTTTTGCAGCAGTTTTGTTAATACTGCACAGGGTGTGTGCTTAAAAAAATTCTGTACTGGGAAGTGCTACCAAGTGGCTCATTGCTGGAGGTGCCGTCTTTATTACAGCCGCAATAAGAAGTAACAAAAAACTGCCCGGCTACATTGCATAGGTAACATATGCATCCCCTGAGCCCCTTCATTATTTGGTCACTTAGACAGGATTTGGTCAATAAAGAGGAAGGTTGCGCCACGCCAGACAAGGCGAACCCTTGTCGTGAGAACGCGTCGTTCATTCTTTTTTATTAATATATGTCACAAATAGATGTCACGATAATTTCCATCGCAGAAAGGCGTGATACCTATGCAATGTGTTACTTCTTTTTGCGGCTGTAATAAAGACGGCACCTCCAGCAGTCAGCCACTCGCAGCGCTTCCCAAATTTAAATTTAATTAAAAAATTCACACCTTGTGCAGCATTGACAAAACTGTTTCAAAAGTTGTTGCTATACTCAGCTACATAACGTCAGTCAGTAGTCCACTCTCAGTCACTGTGGTATAATAGACAGACGCCATCAGTTGGTCTCGCAACGGCATATAACAGGGTTGCACGTAAATAAGAATGCCGACGTGGACGTGTCCACAACTAAGTGTCATCGTCGGGAATCAATGCAACATCAGAGAGACCGAAGGCCCTGTGAAATGGGAAACGCACGAAGGTGTGCCATAGAAATAGAAGCGGACCGAGAAATATTGACATGATACGTTGCAGTGATCCGTGCCCCTCTGTTGGTGAAGGCAGGAAGCAGGCACAGGCAGCTTACACGGGTACTCATGATATCGCAGGTTCAAAATTAATTTTTGGAATCCACAGTACAATGCGAAATGCAATCAGTGAGACTCATACATGCCAGTTTGTTCAGCAATTATAAATGGCACATGACAGAAAAATACATATGGCAAGTGATTTTGGCACACAGGAGCAGCTACAGCAAAACAATTACGGTTAACATGGTGACTTGGTATCGACAGACCATGGTATATCCCTCATGGAGAAGGTAGTCACATCTTGGGTACTTTATCGCCTCTCTCTAACAAGGCTAGTTTGAACTTTTTGCATAAAGTGCATAATTATTAGTTTCAGGGTTTAACCGGATTCTTCCGCCAATTCAAGGTGTCCTTTTTACGGTGAAACCCGATTTTTACCCGTCAAATTGCCCTCACTGAGATATCTGTCGGAATGCACACTAACTTGTTTGGCAGCAATTACATAACCATTTGTACCGAACCAGTAGAGCTAGCTTTTGAGTAGCTGAGACCAATTTCTCCCCGAATTGAGCATTTAACGTATTGGAAGTTTTTCCACTCGATTTCGCATGAATTTAGAGCACATGTTTATTTACGAGATTTCTTCAAAACTTCTTCGAGATATTTTCAACACTTCAGGATATTATTGATACAATTCCTGGCGTAAAGTAACGGCCCTAATGTCTTGTATCTCTCACATGCGGACTCCTCTGTCTTGTGAACTAAAGCGTTGGTCCCACGAACGTCGGTACTAGGGAGGTTTCACTGCCTCTACAACATGATGAGCAAACAAGATTCAAAAAAACCTTACTGTCAACAACAGAACGCAATGTGTGTGATGGCATGTAGGGAGGCATGACAACCGGTGCAGGTTTTGAAATGAACCAGGGCACAATATAAGTGATGGAATGCGTGGTGTGCACTTGTCCTTCCTTTGCATACCTGAAATTGGCTGATTTTGTTGTGTAGTAATATAAATAGATAAAATATATTTAAGTACCAAATAACAGTGTCGACCGACAAGCCTCTTCCACCAAAGGTGCTCTCCCTACAAAGAAGAAACATGTTGTTTAAGAAATGATTATCTAACAAACATACAGTACTAATAATCAAGCCGCACTAAAGAACAAAAAAGAGAACACACCGTATACATGGACTTCTAAGTCTACTTTTTTTTGTAGTCTTGTGCGGAAGTTTCCTCTTGCTCCAGGATTTCCGGCCAAACAGTTTGAGTGACATGCTCGTTCCCTGTGCGGCATCTTTCTGTTCAACCTCTGCAAGGCAAACACCCAAGTGTAAATAAGGGCACGAAAAATACAGAGATGAGGTGGCTGCCCTCGGCCTCATTAAGTCCCTAATAATGACTTTTATCTAACAATAAATGCACTGCTGTAACCATAAGGGATACATGTTACAGCAATGAATGTATATTGTACTCACCAATTTTGTCCAGCAATGATAGTGTCGTGCACCTGTTGTTCCCTTGAACTTCGCTGCTTCATCAGGGTTGTAACCCATCCATCCATCGAGCAGCCTCTGTGGTGCAAGATTTTCATCAGATATGGTACATCCAGACTCTGAAGCGTCCTGTGGTGTCCTTCTGGTGTATTCCTAGATGTGTGTTTGACAATTTCATCACGTAATATGCAAATATTGTTCTTAATGGGAACTCATATTAACACTCATAATTAAAATGTTACAGACATTGAATAGTTGCTCACCTTATTTGCCGAAGTATGCTTTCACATATACCGTGAAGTGATGTGCTGCAAATGCTGCAGCGCCTTTTCTTGTGTGTGCTTGACATGAGACACCAATTTCTGAAAGGAAATAGGGTCAGAGAGGGTTTCTCAAAAGTTGAGCTAGCTACTAAATCACTCTGTGCACTCATCAATTAAGAAAACATTAAAAAATGATTCTGGGTTGTTCGCAGTAATAGCATGATCTATATTTCAAAACGGAACAGTTTTATCTGTTCTCAGTGCAGCAACAATCAACAAACATCTGTTACCTGTCCAAGTGATGACTTAAATTTGTCAACATATGTAATTTCCAGCATAAAAAGGTCATTCATTCATTCTGACCTTCTTTAGCACTTGCTAAATGAGCAAAATTATTTTAGTGATTGATGGCTCTCAGCAGCCAAAGGCAGCGCGATAAAAATTGTCGATAAACCAACACATACGGTGGAAAATAACTATTCTGAGACTGGAACAGACTGCAAAGACACACTCAACAAAGCCTCAATGCTTTAGAACATGGATAGTTCAAAACATAGCAGGACACTACCAGGCTCTTGTTTTTTGATTGCTTGCAACTGCCCACCCATGATACACATCCAGATCTGTTGATCCTACAATGCAACACCATTTGTGCACTGACGGTGAAACGACACAACAACCGTAATCGACATAAACGTAATGAAGCGGAAAGATTACTTTCGAATTCCTGTTCATACATACACAACGAGAAACACAATATTCTTTTGCACAAATATCTATCACATTTATGCAGACAAAGCGCTGGAGGAACTGAATCCTGCACCTATACTGCGAAGATACACCCACTGCATTGAAGATATATATGGTAGAGCACGCAAAACACAAAAGACGAGAATACAACGCCTTAGTGTTAGTTTAACGTGAATAAGTAACACGAAACGAATAAATAATACATTACCGGCATGGTCCTGGTCCGGGCTGGTCCGGCAAGTTGTACGGCATGTAGTCACGGCACTGGCACAACAGCTTTTGCGTCGTCAGACGAATAGCGAACACATCAACAAACGTCACGCACGAGATGCAGTATATCTTGCCGATTAAACTCAACGATAACATACACATGAGTTGAACACAAGAAACCACGAGGAAGCCCGCTGAACGCTGCTTTGTGCTCTTTCTTCATGGTTGCTAGACGCTAGACGCAGCGGTTTGAAACCGAAACAAGCGACGGTTTGGTGACTTTATTGACTTTTGAATGAATTTTCCACACTGCTTGTTTTTATGTTATTAAGCCGACAAATTCCGTTGAATAACGAAATATCACGAATGCCTCGAGTTTCGATAATCCAGCAAGTGTTCTCGTTTTGTTTTTTTGTTTTTTAATTGAGCGACGGTGGTGATGATGGTGAAAGAGCTCGCTGTTGTCGACTTCACAGAAGTGGGCAACGTCACGACTGACGCCGTGGGGAATATGCATCCTGGGCCGCATTCTATGTGAACTGTGCCGACATAAAATCGGAGCGAAGAAATGAGCTGGCGTTGATAAACTGACGAATCCCAGATTCATCTGGGATTCGTCTGGATTCGTCTGGGATTCGTTTATCAACGCTGACGTCTCGACGTCAAAGATTCAGAAATCCACATAGCTTCCATATCAGGGCGACTTACTTGGATTGATTGCAATTAGCGCATAATTGATTAACCATGTAATATCATGTTTGAAGTAGCGCATTACCGGTAATGCGTTGCAAAAATGAGGCAGCGCGTAATTCATTATGTTTTTGAGACCCAAGTGTGCATACAGCATGTAATGTATAATGCCATTATATTCTTGACGGCTAATGTAACTCTGTTAACAACTTGAAGACAAAGTAATGACTAATACCCAGTAACTGCATACTGTACAAAAGTAACGATTTAGCGTTATGCATTATAAAGAAGTGACGCGACTAATTACTTTTTGAAGGTTATGAGTAAAACTAACACATCTCTGATCTCTATAGGACTCTACTCCAGTGGGACTATGATCTGTAATCAGTGTACACTGGATTATAGTATATCTAGCGCCAGTTTCACTTGTCCCAGTGAAACTCCAGTGCGGTAGACTGGTTTCCAGTGTACCCCGTTAAAATCCAGTACAGTCAGTATCCAGTGAAACTCCAGTACTGCCAGTGACCAGTGTACACTGGTTTCCAGTGTATCCAGTGAAAATCCAGTACTGCCAGTGACCAGTGTACACTGGTTTCCAGTGTATCCAGTGAAAATCCAGTACTGCCAGTGACCAGTGTACACTGGTTTCCAGTGTATCCAGTGAAAATCCGGTGTATCCAGTGACCAGTATCAACTGGTTTCCAGTATTGCCAGTCCGATATCCAGTCTTTTCCAGTCTGACCAGTGGCATTTCCAGTGTGACCAGTGGCATTTCCGGTCTGACCAGTAACATTTCCAGTTTAAATCTTACTGGTTTTTTCAACAGGGCCCGATATGCACATATGCATTACGTCAGGAGCCCCTATAGTTTCGGTTCAAAGGGAAGCAAATCAAGGAGGAAGCGATAAGCAGACAATACTGTAAGATCCCCTGGTGGTCCCTTGTTTAGAATCGGCCAACAGCACTTGTCAGTCGCGTCACTTGACGTTTCTTTCAAGATCTTACGAAAATGTGGGTTTGTTTTCTTGTATCTGACTATTAGTTTACTGGTAGCCGTGTAAGGTGCTCTGCAGCTCTTGAGGAGATGGCAAGTTCTGCGAGGGCTTAGTGTTTAGTTGTGATGGCACGTGCTTGCGTTGTACCCATCAACCAGTCGTTCATTCTTTCATTCGTTCGGTGTCCCTTGGATCTAGAAACACCACAAGAACGGACAACTGACCGTAAAGTGACCGGGTTCGAATCTTGGCGTCGGCTGTGGTGCCTGGGCGTTTTCCCTGCCTTTTCCTCAGACGCTTTAAGACGAATGTCGGCACAGTTCCCCGTGAAGTAGGCCCAGGACGCACAATCCCCCCTGTGATAGTCGTGACGTTGCCCGCCCAAGTGCGGCCGACTACGGCAAGCAGTTTCATCATCACCACCACCATAAGAAGGGAACATTAACGGTGTTAAATTCAGGGATCCCATCTCGGCGTTGTGCGGCTACAGGCGTTTCAAACCTTCCGGTTCAGCCGTTTCTCCGCCGTTGCCCCCAACGAAAGGCGATCGGTGAACCTAGATTAACGCCAATTAGCTCTCTGCATTCCCCATTTGACTACTTAATCGGTCAAAAGAATGTTTCTAACTCCGTACTTAGGATTGCCTAAAGAAAAAAAATAATCTACATGCACTGCGAAGATATTGACTAGAACCTGAGTTTGTCGTATTAAAGAGCAGGCTTTTGAAAGGAACCTGTGGAGCTTCACTGCCGATTATGTGTGACACGTGACTCTATCCGCGCTACGAATGGCATTGACTCATTTACTTAAGCGCGTTTCCAAGATTCCAGACAGATTTTATGTCCTGGCTGTTCTTTATGCTTGCGGCTAGGGTGTAACACTTGGTACAACCTACGAACCTACGAGACCGCAACCTCCAGCGCCACCGACTCTCTCACTACTGATTGTCACACTTTTCGCCCACGTTACGCCATGCCACATGGCAGCATCTCTCATTACCTCACAATCCGGCACAGTTGTAGCAGCAGATCCTACATACACACATCATAAACATGTCGGGCATTCGAGAAGGCTCCTGATGATTCTCCTATGAAGCGGCACGCATCCATTTCTCACCAGAGACTATTCAGTCGTCCAGCTAACAGCATGGGATGTGTTTGAAGTCTCCGACACACTCGTGCTCCAGCAACTTTAAAAATATATATATTTTCCTCCCTATGAGCAACTTTGGCAAGCAGAAGATTTATGTTTTCTTTTCGTCGCAAAGAACGCGATTACATCTCTGGGTGTCCCTCTTCTTGTTTCATTTCCTCTTCTTTTATCCATGTGCGACTTCCGCCTCCATAACGCCTATTCTATTTTTCAAGTGGATTATATCCGAGTGAAGCTGTCACTTAGGTCCGGTTATGACAACCGCTCATAATTCTTTTTCTGCTAAGTAAGATATCACAGGCTCGTGCTCGGAATCTCATCAGCCGGACATTAGTTTTTCTAGGATCGTTTATCTATCGGTCTTGCGTTTATGTGGGAGCGAGGCTATATGAACGCTCTGGGTTTGAGACGTGGGAAAAGTGAAATTGTATAGATACCTTGGGGATTCGAAGACGGTATTAGGAATCATTACCATTAGAATACAGCGTCTGATTTGGCGAGATGGATGTGTTGTATGCAGAAACAAGAAGACGCCCCTATCGGCTTCGTCCCGTGGTATTCTCTGCACGGACCCTGCAGCTCTGCATAGCACAAACAAGAACAGCACCGTGCGGGACAGTGTTTTTCATTGATTGGATCATTGGTTGATTGAAATAACGAAAATATGGAGTAGTAAATAGACGAAAAAGTTGAACGCCACCCCACAAACAACAACAAAACAAAAAAGAGCAAGAAGAAGTGCAACTCAAAATGTCTAGTGTCATAACAAATGCCAAACATTGGGCGAATCCAGTTACTGAGACCATTGCCCGCATAGCAAATCGGCCGAGAAACGCACAGAGTTCGGGGCTGTCGAGATGAAATCATGTAAAAAACTTATTTCCATGACTTTGTTTACTTCTGCTGCAGTACACCGTTTGCATGTTTTTGGTAAGTCGACGTGCCGTGCTGCATCAGACAAGGGGAAACTTCGCTGTTTTTTTTTTTTTTTTTTTTTTGCCAGTCGGCAACGTGAGCTCAGGGCAGACACATTGTTCAGAAGATATGACTGGCGTGCATGCAATGGACGCCGAGACCAGAAGCAAAAAAAAAAAGTTTCTACAAAGAACCACTAGAGAAGAACAACTGGAACAGATCAATAACTACTAGAACTACTTTGCTGATCATATTGTCACGCGTTCATGCTTCTAAGGCTGTACGGTTGTCGCAGATGTCGCGCTCTGTGACCTACCACAGTGTATGGATAGTAGGCTAAACTCGCGTGGTCACGATTGCTCGTGGAACTCCGATTTCTCTGCAATCACTCTCCACAGAATCTTCGCGGAGGCGCAGCGTCGTGACAAGTCTGTTAGCATAGACGGTAGATATGCTCAGTATAGACAAGTATTTCCTAGTGTTGGACAAGTTGTGTTCCTGCTTCGAGTCTCTCACATCCTATTCCCACAGCTTGAGAATTTTCCTGGTCGTGCTTGGTGATATTGTTACGAGGCACAGTCTGTAGTTTATGTACGATGTCCTGTATGTCCCTAAGGTGACTATTAAGTGCCTTTAATGCACCTTGCAATCATACCAGAAAACGATGGTGAATGTGCGGCTGAGATATTTTATTACGTAGGTGGAGATCGACAGTCGTTCAAGGCTTTTTGTTCCTATGATCATTTTGAAGCGACAGTTCTATAGGGCTCAGCACCGTCGACCGCCATTGTAGGTTCGTCCGTAACAGTTATGGATAGCGAAGAGGACGAGACAAGAGAGGGGAAGATTTCACAATGACACCGAAACGAGCGCGGACATCCGAAGATCACGATTGGGATTAGTTAGGGGACCTTTGCGGGAGTACCAGAATTCGTCAGGAAACGAAGTCAGTATCTTCCCTTATATATAGCACCGGAGGACACGTGTTTCGCCGTGTTTGCGGCTCGTCAGCTCTGGGTAGCTGCGCATCGTTCGGAATTGGCAAACCAGGGGTCACTCAGCGAGCGATCTACACCACGTGTCTCCTGGTGCTGTCGCATCGTTCCATGAGTATCTGTTTCACTGCGTGCAGCCATAGAAGCCATCTTAATATGTAATTTTGAATAACAAACACGTCTAGTGTCATCTACTTGTTTATTTTATGGCTTTTTTTCCCCTGCATTATAATTCACTGGCTTGCACTGTGGCACTGAGGAGTGTTCCGTCATCCTCCCAGGTGTAGATCGCTCGCGGAGTGACCCCTGGTTTGCCAATTCCGAACGATGCGCAGCTCCCCAGAGCTGACGAGCCGCAAACACGGCGAAACACGTGTCCTCTGGTGCTGTCGCATCGTTCCATCAATACCTGTTTCACTGCGTGCAGCCATAAAAGCCATCTTAATATGTAATTTTGAACAACAAACACGTCTAGTGTCATCGACTTGTTTATTTTATGGCTTTTCCCCCTGCATTACAATTCACTGGCTTGCACTGTGGCATTGAGGAGTGTTCAGTCACCCTACCAGGTGTAGATCGCTTTCCGAGTGACCCCTGGTTTGCCAATTCCGAACGATGCGCAGCTCCCCAGAGCTGACGAGCCGCAAACACGGCGAAACACGTGTCCTCTGGTGCTGTCGCATCGTTCCATCAATACCTGTTTCACTGCGTGCAGCCATAGAAGCCATCTTAACATGTAATTTTGAATAACAAACACGTCTAGTGTCATCTACTTGTTTGTTTCATGGCTTTTTTCCCCTGCATTATAATTCACTGGCTTGCACTGTGGCACTGAGGAGTGTTCCGTCATCCTCCCAGGTGTAGAGCGTTCGCTGAGTGACCTCTGGTTTGCCAATTCCGAACGATGCGCAGCTACTCAGAGCTGACGAGCCGCAAACACGGCGAAACACGTGTCCTCTTGGGCTGTCGCATCGTTCCATGAGTATCTGGTTCACTGCGTGCAGCCATAGAAGCCATCTTAATATGTAATTTTGAATAACAAACACTTCTGGTATCATCTACTTGTTTATTTTATGGCTTTTTTTCCTGCATTATAATTCACTGGCTTGCACTGTGGCATTGAGGAGTGTTCAGTCACCTTCCAGGTGTAGATCGCTCATTGAGTGACCCCTGGTTTGCCAATTCCGAACGATGCGCAGCTACCCAGAGCTGACGAGCCGCAAACACGGCGAAACACGTGTCCTCTGGTGCTGTCGCATCGTTCCATGAGTATCTATACAGGGTGTTTCAAAAAACGTGTCATTCGGAGATTATAAAAAAACGGGGCGACAGAAAAACACGGGGTAAACAGCATTTGTGTGGCAACTGAATTTGCCGTCTTTCAAGAATATTTTCATTTGATTTTAATTAAAAGAAATTGAATTTCTTTAATTGAACTCCAAAATTTCCCAAGTCAACCTAACGTTTTTTGTTTACAGAATGAGAGAGGCCGTAGCGAACTTAGTCAGAACCACCAAGAAATCCGCTCGATATTGCCCAAAGAAAGTCCCGAAATTGAGGCTTCAGAGTTTCGGGTATTCAACGGCGCACCAAATCAGTCGCAAAGACGCGTGGAGGGCAGGACGTGCTCCTGCCCTCACGAAGCTAGAACAGTTTATCGCCGGACCGGCGTGCAGCACAAGACGCGCCGTTAACAAGGCGGGTGACATTCCACCATACGTTGATGAGCGGCAACCAAAAATGATTCCGCCTCTTTTTTCCCGCCCTGTTTTTTTTTCAGCCTTCTATCTTTCATGGGGGCAGGAGCATGTCCTGCCTTCCGCGCATCTTTGCGACTGATTTGGTGCGTTGTTGAATACCCGAAACTCTGAAGCCTCAATTTCGGGACTTTTTTTGGGCAGTTCCATTTGCAATATCGAGCGGATTTCTTGGTGGTTCTGACTAAGTTCGCTACGGGCTCTCTCATTCTGTAAAAAAAAACAAAAAAAAAACGCTAGGTTGACTTGGGAAATTTTGGAGTTCAATTAAAGAAATTCAATTTCTTTTAATTAAAATCAAATGAAAATATTCTTGAAAGACGGCAAATTCAGTTGCCACACAAATGCCGTTTACCCCGTATTTTTCCGTCCGAATGACACGTTTTTTGAAACACCCTGTATATTTTATAAATATTATATATACAGGGTGTCCCAGAAAACGTGTCATTGAATTATAATAAAAAAAACTACGCCACCTAGAATCATGCGGTCAACGGCATTTGTTCTTATTAGGTTTTTGCCACCTTGTAAAGTTAATGTAATGTACCCCAAGTTTAATTATGCAAATATTTGTGAACTGAACTCTGAAATTTGACAAGGGAAGGTCACTTTTTTATTCCACCAGTATGAAGAGCGAACCGAATTCACTCAAATTCATGATAATTGACAGCGATATTCACGAGCTATCTCATCGAAAAAAAAAAAAAAAGCCGAATATGTTGCTTTTCGGAGCACCGGACCATAACGCGCGATGTCTTTTTGCGCGCAATCGCTCGCAGTCCGACGAAAGGAGGTTCCGAAGCCAGCCCACAGAGTGATAGTAGAAAAAGTAACAGTTCGTAAAATTGGGAGAGGGAAAGCATTATCCCAGCGAAAGTCGGACGTGATAAGCCATGCCTGCGTTATCTCCTTCTGCGATGCCGGGGTGGGCTGGGTTTCCAACCTCCTTTCGTCGGACTGACAAAGATTGCGCTGAAAAATTCATCGTGCGCTCTTCTGTGCGACCTCCGTAGAGGATGATGTTCGGCTATTTTTTCCGATGGGATAGCTCCTGAATATCCCTGTCAATTAGCACTAATTTGAGTAAATTAGACACGGTCTTCACATTGGTGGGGTAAAAAAGTGACCTTTACTAGGCAAATTTCCGATTTAAGCTCGCAAAAATTTACATAATTAAACTTGCGTTGCACGACAATCACATGAGGAGATGGCAAAAACCCAGTAAGAACAAATGCCGTTGACCGCATGACACCCTGTATACATATGGCCGTAACAAGGTCTATATATATATATATATATATGTATACCTTGTCACGTTATTCTCAAACCACTAGTGTACGTGCGCTCCTTAGCCTCGTTCCCAGCGACGACACAACACGGACGGACTGCCAAAATCGCTCTTCCCATTGGATAAATGCTCGTCGCGGCCGTCTTTAATGAGTATCACTGACGATAACGTAACATTCCATATAGCTAGTCATCCGGTAAACATCTGAGTAGCGTATCAACGTTCGAAAAGATCAAGGAAAAAGAAGATTGCTTGCTTCCGCGTGCGATATGCACCGTTGTTCACGTCAGGAGCGCTGGCCGATGCGGTATCTGTTCTACACCGGTTCCCGAGCGGGAGAAAATGAACCGGCACGAAATGAACACGAGCGGACACGAAAATGAACGAAAACACACGCGGGAAAATGAATGAGCTCGGCAAACGGCAGTTCACACAGTTCCCGTGACTACCACAGGGTGGCAGCACTGATGGCGGCGCCCATTCCTTGAATCGCGTTTGTGTATATGGACACATATGCATATATCTGTACATAGTGTGTCAAGGTTGCAGACGAGGTGAAGGACGAGACAAGCCACTGCCAACAAAAACCGTTAATGACACACAACCTATAGTTCTATCCTAGATCCTTTTCCCTTCTCTCCTTCCACTCTTTTCTTCCGGCCAACTTGTCCTTTCCTTGTGTGGTAATCTTCAGCTGATGAGCTCTTGCTCGAAGCCCTGCCAGTCTGCCGGAAGTAAAGAATGGGGGGGGGGGGGGGCGCGAAGGGGTATGGGACATAAGTATACGCAGATCTCGTCAGATGTTCCATCTGCAGTCGCCGTCATTTGCGACCATCGTACTCTCAATATTCTACAATACGGTATCAGTATCAGATGCTCAAGTGTGAAACTAAATCTTGAAATTCTTAATACTGCTCCTTCCACACTCCTTTGACCACACCAAATGTGGATATCACTTCGTAGTTCGCCACAAAAACCTGGCCTCTCACAGGGGCTGTAAACACGTTATGCAACACTATCAAAGGAAGAGAAACTACGATCGTTGATTATTTTCAAAAACAAACACACAAAACACAAACACAGTTATAATTTTTGTAGCAAACGCTGTTGATCGAAAAAGAAAGCGTCGGAGGATGCAGCGGCATGTTCAGTATCCTCAGACACTAAACATTATCTTAAACGGGCACTAAAATGAAAAAATAACTTCGGTCCAATGAAAGTCCGTGTTTCAATTAGTGCAGTTCAAACAAAATTAGTTCACACAATGCTACCGTTTAGAAGAGAAACGCAATGAAAACAGTCTTCTTTGACGGCAACGAATGGGATCCCCACGAGAAGGCAACGATTGGCAGCATCCAATGAGACAGAGTTGAAGCGCGTGCATACTGATCGTGTGTGTGTGGATTTGGAACGGGTCCGATCGCAGCGTTCCGTATATGCGCGTATTTTTAAAATACCGATTAACTGTATTGTAGCCCAACACAGTTCCGGCGAATGTTCAGCTAACATTTATCTTCGCGTCCTTCGGACAGCCACGCTACTCCGCTTTGGTACCGATATAATTCTGACTGTAGCTTCGAAACGGTATCAACGCTTCGAATTATAATAACAAGTACGAAATTAATATAGTGTGTAACGTAACTTGAAGTGAACTTGTTTTTGCATTTTAGTGCCTCTTTAAGAGTTCGCTCCAACCGTCAACTATTTTTCTTTTTTTCACCTCCGCAGCACAATACTCTAGTTTTTTTTTTTTTTTTCTGGCACTCGATGTAAAAGCGAAGGGAAGTAAGCACGTAGATGGATATTTATAACGAATTGTAAGATGATCAACTCCAACTTTATATTACATGCAATAGGTGTCTGGTGGAGAACTATACGGCGTCGGTGAGATGCGCATCTGCAACATTTCACTCTTCTTCATCCCTGTCAGCCATGCAAAGGCTGCAGCAACAGCATGGGAAGCATAAGAGGAACACAGAACAAACAAAGCAGCATGTGACGTGGCCACAGTCGCACACCATGAAGCGCTGAAAAAAAAAGAAGGATGGTTTTGGCATTTACGTCGGCATCGACACCAAACTTGTACGTAACGCGTTACAAGTAATTGCGTTAATTGTCATCAATTAGTTTTTGAGTAATTTTTCGAGTAATCAAGTACATTTTTAACAAGTAATTTCTCAAGTAGTTCGATTACAATTTTGAATAATCAATTACCGAGTAATCAATTACTTTTGAAGTAGAGTCTGACTCAAAATAACTATGCTCTGTGACAAGTTTTCTGCGTCTTTCTGGGGCCATTCAACTGTAGTAAGCGGAAAACTATTATGGCTACTTCTCATGCGCGACTCTTTCGCGCGATTTTAGCTGTCCCACTCACTTGGGCGTTCGGGTTTTTCTTTTTCTTTTTTGGAAGCACACAGGGGTGGAATTTTTTACATGAAAGTAACGGCCCGAGTAACGCGTTACTTTTATACTCGTTACTCAATTACATTTTGAGTCGACTAATTTGTAACGGTAATCAATTACTTTAGCTAGAAGAGTAACGGTAATGGTAATCAATTACTTTTTGGAGTAACGGGCACAAGTCTGATCAACACCATAGGACTTGCTGTTGAAACCAAACAAATCTGATTTAAATCACGTCCTCGCTTTCAAGAGGACACTTAATCATGTTCATATCAGGTCGCGCTTTAAATTTCTTGAGCAAATTTGAAACCGCGATTTATTTTCGTCCTTCCAAATCAAATCCCTCTTAAATCCGGATTTGTCTAATCCTTTGGCAATCCAGAAGAGGTGCTAAAGCTGAATAGCAGTCAAAAGCAGCTCCGTCACTACAGGAAACATATGGAAGGCAGTGAAATTTCACCAGCACAGATAAATTTACTGCGGCAAAATCAAAGAGAAAAGGGAAGGAACCTGCGGACGGAAGACAGCATTCAGCTTCGCCGTCCCCCTTTCTTTTCTCTAATCTTTCAAATTGCGATGCGTAAAATGCTTTGTTAATTACTGACTATAGTCTTTGGCATGCGTACGCTATACAGTACATATATATGCACAATGAAGAAAAAAAAAAAAAAGAGAAAAATGGTGTTCCTTCACGAATTTTTTTGCGGACGATCTACCGAACAGATTTTTGTTCTGAAAACGGCTACGACATCAGGTCACCGAAAGGAAACGATGTTCTCACTGGGACAACTTCGTAGGTTTTATAATTAAAAAGTTAATTAACGATTTTTAGTTAGTGATTTGATACGTCGAAAAGGGGAAAAAACGAAACACTGTCAAGGAGCCCGCGAAGAGGGAATCACACACGTAACATGAAAAACGGTTAGGAGCAACTAATATTTATTCGAACAAGAACTTTCGTGCAAGAGACTGAAGAAGTGCAGTCTCTTGCACGAAAGTTCTTGTTCGAATAAATATTAGTTGCTCCTAACCGTTTTTCATGTTACGTTAGTGATTTGACGGTTGAACAGCATATGGCCAAGAACGTCCGCCGGCCCAGAGATGATAGAAGTGAAAACGGCATGTCTATAGCCCTTAGTTTTTTTTTTTTAATGAAAAATCTGTATCGCCTAAAAATAGACACCCTGTATATATACACGCTGAAAGAAATGTGGTCGGGCAACCGTGAAATTACATAGGTAGTTGAAAAAAGTAGAGGCAGACAAGGAAGGTGTAGGAAGTAAGTAAAAAAAAAGGAGGGAGTTATTTATTTACAGGTGGAAAGCTAAGGGGATGCGTCGACGTTGCCGCGGAAGCTCCGCCTTCATCAGAACTAAGGGGTGACAATGATGGCACCTAAGCACTACGAACGAATCCCAAGAACGCATGCTTAGTGTGGAGCGAAATACTACCAGTTCCACGGCAGCTTATGCTGCTCGTGCCCGCATATAGTAGTCGAACCGGTGTGGTTTGACTCCACAACTACATGTCCGTCTGGCTTTTGCTCGCCCACATTCCCTTTCACAGCATATTTGCTACAATGACGCAATGCAACTTGGACTTGTGACAGTTCCCGAATTTGCGCCGAGCTAGACTGATCCTTACCGACAACACTGCGCAGGAAAGTACGCAGGCCTTCTCTGTACTGCTCAGCCCTTTTGGAAATGAAGCGACGAATATTTCCTTCTTTTGGCGGGTTTCTCTCTTTATATAGCCCACTACCTCCCCGCTTAAATTTCGCAGCTGGACCTGAAGAAAGAGCACATTTCAAACTCCATGGCGCGCAGTTTTTTGCACTACAGCAAATCTAAAATGAATGGCAAACTCGTAGACACCGTGAATTTTAATGATATCTTGTAATCTGAGCGCTTCAGATACGTAATAGCTCTGCTGTACATTGAGCATGCATGAAACCGTTACAATTGTCTCAAATGCGTTATGCAAGGGAGGACAGCCCTGGGAGAGTTGTGACAGTTTTTACTTCTGACCTCGCTGTGACGAAAATACGCGCGTAAGACCGATGAAACCAACGGCGGAGATCAGTGCGATCTTAAACTCAAGACATTTTTGATAAAAGACATTTGCGCGGAGGTCATCAAGTGTGACAATAGAGTAACCAGTAGAAGGGCAGGTTGTCGCCGCAGGGGCTGGTTGTCTCAGCTGCATTTTCTCATAATCTTTACTGTGGGGGCATACCGAATGGAGTGCATATGGAAAAGATATTTAAGATTTTTCATATTTCATATTTTATTTATCCATACAACCATAATACGAACAAAAGAAAAAGTGTTAGACCGCTGGGATAAACCCGTGAGGCGGTCTCTATAACATAATACATCGCAACATTGTGTATTGTAAGGCACCACACGAACGAACTAACACAGAAGTGGCTCAACTTCTGAACATAACATTTTTACATAATTTTCTAAATACATGTACTACAGATACAACCCTAATTTTATGCGGCAAGCTATTCCAAACCTTTGCACCAAAGTAGCTTATGCCATTAAATCCATAGTTGGTTCTAACCCTTGGCAACCGTAACTGCCACGAATCAGACCTGGTAAAATGCGGTGTCATCAATCTCGTTATATTAATAGAATCAATGTGTACATGCCCGTGGACCACTTTATGAACAAGTAATACAGTTCGATATTTGATTAATTGAAAAATTGGCTGCACACGTAGGTGCGTAAATGCAAATGTGACAGATTCTCTCAGAGGCAAATGCAATATAATCCTGAGGGCTCTTTTTTTGCAACAAGTAGACAGGGGTCAGGGTTGTACCATAAGCTAATCCACACACCTCAACAGCATACGTGAGGTGGGAATGAACTAGCGCATAATAAACGGACAGTAATGTGTTTAGTGGCAATAAGTTCCTAATTTTAGTGAGAGCAAAAATTCCCAGTGACATCGTTTTCCTTACAGCAAGCACATGTAGATCCCACTTCAAGTGCTAGACCAAGGAACTTGGTAGAATTTAACTCAGGTAAAGTTACACCACGCAATTCCTCGTTTGGGGTGACAAATCTTCGTTGTGCAGAGTGAAACAATATAGGATGACTTATTTATATTTGGAATAAGCTTGTTGGATGCTAACCAGTTTCCAAGAATTCCAAGCTCCCGATTGGCCCTTATGTATAAATCAACCTCATTTGTTGCAGAAACGAATATGTTTATATCATCTGCATAAAGAACGCTTTTTCCGGACAAAGAACTGGCCAAATCATTTATAAATGCTAAAAAGACAAAAGGTCCCAACACAGAGCCCTGTGGTACTCCGACTATGTTCTGTTTTATACTGGAACATGTGCCATCAATAGAAACATACTGCTGCCTATCAGTTAAAGAGCTCCTAATTAACTTTAACGGCAGTCCTCTAACCGCGTACCTTGCGAGTTTACTCAATAAAATCTCGTGATCAACAATGTCAAATGCCTTCGACAGGTCAACAAAGATGCCCAGAGTTAAGATATTCCGTTCAATATTATTTCTTATTTGTTCAGATATGTCAGCAAGGGCAAGTGCTGTAGATTTTCCCTTCGTATAACCATACTGAGCAGGCGAAAGTAGCCTAGATGAGTTAAAAAATGCTCCAGTCTCTTTCATAAAAGCTTTTCAATAACCTTGCTAAAAAACTGACAAAATTGCTATAGGTCGATAATTTAGTACTTCAAGCCTGTCCCCTTTCTTAAAAACAGGACCAAACTGTGCCATCTTCAGTTCCGCAGGAAACACACCATCTTCAAATATCGCATTGATAACACAATTAAGCGGGTGTGATAGATAGTTACTACATTTTTTTATCAAAGACGTAGATATACCATCACATCCATAACTATTCGAATTTTTTAAACCGCGAATGATACCATCAATCTCCTCTGGACATGTAGGCGCTAGAAAAAAAGTACTGGAATTAAAAGGGGGCATTGCTACTGGTTCATCTGCAGCAGCAAAACGACTGACACTTCCAGCAACCTGTATAAAGTAGTTGTTAAAGTTTTCGGCAATCCTGGACTTATCAGTTAAAATGGTACCCTGGGAGTCCCTCATGGCATCAATCTGATTTGCCTTACCCGTTTTGCTCAGAGCCATGTCAACAACTTTCCACTGCTTTTGTGTATTGCCATTAGCAGCCAAAACTTGCTCCTCGTAATAATTAGCTTGGGCTTTGCGTAACAGGTCCTTCAAAATATTCTTATATTTGTTGTAGCGAGCTTTTAAAGCATCGTTTTCTGGTACTAAGCGCGCAGAGAGGAACCCATTAACTTAAGCCTTACATTTTATATTTCCACGCCTGTCCTAGCTGTACAGGATTAATGCAAGCGAGCCATTACTGACTGGTAGACCGGCATTGAAAATGTAAAAAGCGGCGCTAAATTATGACACGATCTCTAAGACGTACTAAAAGAACCTACTGAAGCCCTTTCTCACGGATATATTTTGCACTATCAGCTGCTGGACCACTTGAAGCATGTGACAACTTGCTCCACCTCCTATGGGACAACTGACCCTTTCGACACCCGCAATCACTTTGCTTCTGCAGTAGACTTAACTGTGGGACGTGATGCGCTGAAAATCCGCGAAAAGATTTCCGAAAGGTGAGTGAATATTACGAACACGTACTGACTTACGTACACAATTTTACGTACTCGTGGTGGAAACAAGTCTTGTGCTGTGCGCACCTTGCCACACTTTCGAGGATAATGAAAATTTCTTCAGTTAATGGTTGCCACTGACGAACAGCGTGAAAACGGCTCCGCTGCAACGTTTTGTTTTCTTTAAGTAGCCAGTGTGACAACTGACCTGCTTCACAACTCTCCACGGTCTCCGCTACCACTACAATATGACATATATGTCCGCAAATCCCGGTCCGTTTCCCCACTTTCTCGCTTGCGACCTGAGAGGTGACGACTCGTGTGTCTCGTCACACAACCACCTACTACATTATGATATTTCAGAACGTGATGGTTATATTTCACTTTACAGTTCGTTTAAAGTGCCTCTCTACAGGCCAAGAAAATTTGCTTGTCTCTAGTGACAAGGATGCAACCCGAGGCAGGGAAACAAACAACAGACAACAATTTCCTCAGACACAGCAACAAAATTTAATAGCAAAACCGACACTATATACACAACAACCTCCGGAGAGGGGGTATGGGCACAAGGGAGGGCTTGCTGACGCAATGTCCACGTGCAGCTATCTCTAAAGATTCCCTGCGTAACCTCCGCCACAAGTTCCTTTCTATACAAAAAAACTTCGGTTTCAGAGAAAATCGGTTGGCAATTGTTGCATTCACGTACATGGGCTACGAGTTCACTGGAAATGTGATTCTTCCCCGTATTTAGGGAATCAGGGAATCAGGGAATCTTTAGAGATAGCTGCACGTGGACATTGCGTCAGCAAGCCCTCCATTGTGCCCATACCCCCTCTCCGGAGGTTGTTGTGTATATAGTGACGGGTTTGCTATTAAATCTTGTTGCTGTGTCTGAGGAAATTGTTGTCTGTTGTTTATTTCCCTGCCTCGGGTTGCATCCTTGTCATCATGAACCCGCTTGTCTGCGCCCTCTCTCTGTTGTCGATTATCTCTAAACCTTTATCTTACTCGTTATTTAGTTTTGAGGTAAGATGTCATCGGGCACCGAATCTACAAACGCGTCTGGCAAGGTTCTTCGAAAGTGAAGCGGGGACGCGCTGCTCTTACGAAGCAGACGACAGGGATCCGTGCGGTGACGCTTTATACACTCCAGTATTGAGAACCGTATACCCCGACTTTCGGGTTCTTTCGGAAATTCGTGAAAGCGCCTTATATTCAGTGACTGTATTCGTATTTTTGCGTACTCAGTATTGGGCGAAAATTCATTTCTTATACAAACTAAATGTTCCGTTAGTCGGCAGTGTGCGCTATAACTACACTCCTCTCAAGTGTGGGCATACCGTATCAGCGCAAAACGTGAAAATTGAACAGTTTGAACATCGGAATTTCACCTCTGTTCAAAATATGCGCTGTTGAACGACCATTGACATCAATGGTAATTGAACATGCGCACAGCGCCATCTAGCGTGCAATGCGTAAACTGCTCAAAAAGTTTCAATGTCCCCTGACACATTCACAGATTACTCGCTTGTGGCGCCATGAACATGTTCAAAGGCCGTTGGTGTCAACGATTATTGCAGGTTGCTTATGTAGGAGACGTGTTACAGCACTGATTGTAAATGAAAGTCGCACTATGTCCTATCGCGGAGCAAAGCGGAGTTGTGGCCTAATGTGCTTCGGGACAACCCCTTCGTGGCACAGTACCTGAAAAGTTGAGTCTTCATTCAAATTCGGGTAGAAGCAAGGGCCATCCGCCTTCAGGAAGGGCTTTCTAGACGCATCACAGATGGAGAATGACACTCTCCAGAAGGTGGCATCCTCGAACACAAAGCCAATTTTATTGCCATAGGCATCGCTCACGCGCATTTCCTGCGTTTGCATATAAGAACATTTATGTAATGATCAGTGCACACTGCTCCTTCCCTTGTTAGAACTCTACAGATCCAGCAAGGACGCTGTTGTTGTGCACAGTGACATAGCCACGAGGAGGCTACGGGGGATCGACCAACGCAAACCGTGCAAAACCGACGAGAAAAGCTATATACAGGGTGTCCCAGCAAACGTCTCATTCAATTTTTAGAAAAAAAAACAAAAAACTACGCCACATAGAATCATGTGGTCAACGGCATTTGTTCTTACCAGGTTTTTGCCACATCCTGATGTGCATGTCATGTAGCCTGAGTTTAATTATTGAAAATTTTCCGAACTGAACTCGGAAATTTATCACGTAAAAGTCACTTTTTCCCCACCAATGTGAAGAAGGTGCCGAATTTACTCAAATTAATGATAATTGACACTGTCAGTTATCATTAATTTGAGTAAATTCGGCACCTTCTTGACAGCAATATTGAGGAACTATCGTATCGAAAAAAAATAGCCGAAAATCATGCTCTGTGGAGCTCGCGGAGAAGATCCTGCTAGATCGCGCTAGAGTAGATCCTGAATATCACTCACTGTCAATTATCATCAATTTGAGTAAATTCGGCACGCTCTTCATGTTGGTGGGGTAAAACGGTGACCTTTACTTGGCAAATATCAGAGTTCGCTTCGCAAAATATTACATAATTAAACTTAGGTTACATGACATGCACATCACGAGGTGGCAAAAACCTAGTAAGAACAAATGCCATTGGCCGCATGATTCTATGTGGCATAGTTTTTTTTATTAGAATTCTATGACACGTTTTCTGGGACAACCTGTATGTACAAGGTGTTTTAGTTAAGTCCCCGAGCTAAATAATTGGCGACTGGGTGCACCAATCGAATAACTTTCTTTTTTTCCAACTATCTGTCCGGCACCACCTTCAAGCTGCGAACCGTTTGAATGAGTGGGAGGCGCTCATATAAATACAAATTCAAATGAGTTTCGTGAAAAACAACTTCGAGAGCAGGGCATCGTCCATGAAGATGTGTACTACGCCTTTTGGGAAATTCAGAGGATGCCTTTTAGAGAAAAGCCGGCCACCGAAGCGTGTCATTCGTTGCAGCAATTTATTGGCCGAAACGGTTTACATATTTGTGTCTCGGCCGATCGCGGTGAAGCCCAAAAAGGACTGTCTCCCACCCCTTTATCCGTCAATGAATTACACCAATGGTTACGTCCTCGTGGGCAGCTTGTAGATGGTATCGGAGAGATACTTAAAAGAAAAGAAGAAGAAAATGATTTGATTGATGCACCCGTTTGCGAGTTATTTAGCCCTGGGATTTAACTGGAACACCGTGTGCGGCGGGGGAGGGGCAGGGAGATCCAGCGTGACAATCGCGAAAGTTCTTGTTGTTGCTAGTCATCTATCTAAGTAGTATTCCTGCATAGTTCTGAACTCATGAGCGTTTCAAACTATTCTCCAATGTCGTGACGTGCCATCGCCGGCCATGACAGCCTATAGGTACATAATGTAGATGGGTAGAAATCCAGCGAACCGGTAGAGATGTAGGAAGGGAGTTGCCTCAGGACAGAAGCCGCCGATATTTCGAACAGAGGCTGTTCTTCTTCTGGGCACCGTCCTCATCATTGGCATGGTATTTAAAGGGTTAGGTGTGACGTGTTTAAACGTTCATGCGAATTGTGGGTCAACAGCCTGGAGGGAAGAAAAGGTCCGTACAGGCCTTTACGGCCGGAATGAATGGCTGCTTTGTTAGAGTGTGGAGGGGATTGTGTGAACGTAGTGATCTAGGCTACAGACCGGTTACAGAAAAATGGAAGGTTCACGGACACGTGGACGAAACGGGACAACAGGCAAGAATTGGCAAGCATAGCGAAAGATAAGGAGGCTAGTGGTTACTGGGGGGGGGGGGGGGGAATTCCAGAACAAGCAAAGGTTTATATATATATATATATATATATATATATATATAGGGTGAGGTAAGGGTGAGGTAAAAGGGTGTGGTAAAGGGTGAGGTGAGGTAAAAGTATATATATATATATACATATTTGTAATACAAAGTTGTGGCATGCAATGAAGAGAGCAGAAAGCAGCGGCCATGCAGAACATAACAGATGATAATGGATGTAGAAGAGAAAAGCCTATTTTATTTGTGAAGTGTTTCTAGGGTGCCTTGTGATTTGTGGATACCGGACGGGTGAAGAGCGTTGAACTTGTATATGAGATAAGACTCCCTATCACGTCTGTCACGTGTGGATCTAAACCCGGTTTCTAGAATATATAGTTTAATGTTGTCAAAATTGTTAAAGTGTTCGGTGACTGCTTTGGGGAGTTTGTTGGACGTGTCGGTTCTGTGTCCGGTAAGGCGGCTGTTCATTTGTTGGCCGGTTTCACCAATGTATTGCATAGAGCAGTCGCCGCATTCAATGCAGTATATGACATTGGAGCTTGTGCATATGAATGCCTGGTTAACAGGGTGGGTGTAATTGCTCGCAGTGCTTTTGATGGAGTTAGCGTGTTGAACGTGCTTGCATGTTTTGCAGCGCGGGAGGTTGCAGGGTCGTGTTCCCGTGTACGGGGTGCTCGTTTTGCTGACTTTGGCAGAGACCAAGGAGTCTGCCAGGTTTCTTGCGCGTCGGTATGTCACCTGTATGGGATTTGTGAATATGTTACTAAGTCGGTCACTGCTTTGGAGGAGGGGCTCGTGCTTCTGTAGAATGGCTTTGATGTTTGGAAGTGGGCCAGGCACGCCAATGGGTGCGCATTGCCATTGGTGCAAGCGATTGCCTCCGAGCTCGTCTGCGTCGTGTTCGCATCGCAATATACAATGTCAGAAAGTCCTTTGTGAATAAGCCTATTGTCGCGGTGAGTGTGAGCTGTGACGCGACTGCGTCGAGTGGAACATGGTGCTACCTCCCTTGCTGTGGGGACACATCCGCAGCGCTACAACAGAAACGACATTCCGACATTCCGCTGGCCGATCATATGTTCTCCGCGGCATCTGGCTCTCACCCACCTCCCAACCCACCGCTGGCCATTGAGCACTTCCTGATTGACCTTGCCCGCGCCACAGGGCGCTCCCTAATTGGACACTGTCCTTCCGCCGTGGTGGCGTCCAATCACAATGGACCTCTTTCACATACGCGTCGTAACCTAGCGGCCTTCCAGCGAACCATGCTCGGAGCACATCAAAGCAAATTCACGTGAGTAGCACAAAGGACCAGAACGAGTCCGGAGTGGGACCGACGAGCTCGCGCCGTTCATGCGGTCTCCCCACGGGTCCCCACTTCTGTCGTTCCCACACTGCGCCACCTAATGAAGGCGGAGATAACTCTCAAAGTCGTGCGCCTCAATGCCATGCGCATGCGCATAAGCCGTTCTAAAAAAAGTCCACTATATCACGTTCTAGTTGCGCTGTGTGCAGACTAAACGGACTAGGAGTACGGTCTAAATCCCGTGTCTTCATGATCTTACCTAGTTTCTCATTGCAGTCTAGGCTTCCTGACAAGACAACCTGCTCAAAGTACTGTCCTAAATAACAAACTTATAGTTTTGCCCCCTTCCCCAACCTGCCACGCGCTGGAAGGTCGATTTCCATGTCGCCACCATGCACAAATGCTGTTAGCTTTCGAACGTGCAGCGGGAGGCTGAGACGCTGCCACGACACAGATCCTTCAACTCCGAAACTTCAGCCCAAACTGATCCCAAAGTTGCAGATTAGATGCAGACCGAGGATGTCAGCATCCCGGTGGCATGGCATGGCTTGGCTCGCATCAGAACGCCATTGCGGCCAATGCGCCCTGGTGGTACTCAGTATAAATAATTGCGGAAGGTGTTCTGGTCATCTGCTTACAGAGAGAGGGGTTCCCGCTTCGCAGGCCGGAGCGGTGTTCAAGATAACTTTGACGCGAACCGTACGGACCGCTTGGACTCTTCCGCAACGGACGCGCGCTAACGAACCCTCAGGCGCACAGATAATTCACTGTGCCGTCGCCCCTTGCCATATTTGTACGAAACCATGAAGTTTTGCGGATTCTTCTGAAACTGCACGAACCTGCACAATGCTCGCTGGCTGCATTTCTAGTTTGCTTACAGGTTGATTTAGGCGTACAGACTCGTAAAACGAAATAAAATGAATTAATTTTCTAACACCGTAGACCGAATAATTTAGCCTGCTTCGCTGACAGTTAGCTCGATTCCGAGCTTTGTCTCACCTGTCTCGAGCAGCCGCAGCAGACATATCCTCTGACTCCACTCTGGCATCGGAATGGTCGGTACAGATCCAGCACACGACGATACTGCGTATCTACACCTGTCAAGACTGCGGCGGAGTTTGCACAGCAGCAGAGGCTCTCACAGGTGACTCGTTCTGCGGAACATTGTGAACTAAGTTTTAAAGCTACTGTTTATAGTATATCATGGAAAAATGCTGGTTAAATCCTAACGGAACACAGAACTGGACGGAGCTGGAGCGTTGCTCTCGCTCACCGATTTTGAAGTAACAGACGGTCTTGTCATTTTCGCTATTGCGGACGGCGAACCATGCCGGTCTACCTGTAAGAAGCAGAGCATGACAAAAAAATATATTCTAATAGCCAATAACGCAGATTCAGGCGGTTGAAGCAGCCGCACATCATACTTGACTCAGGACTCCTTGTAGCCTTTGTGTAGAATTACCACCTATCCGATACCTGTTAAAATCGTATCCTTGGTGAGTTTATACAAGGAGAGCTTGTAATAGCATTGTCGTTACATACACATTAGGTGTAACATGCGCTATAACTTCGTAGTTGCAGCTGCTTTGTCCCTTTGATGGTGACGACCCCGCCCCAACTGGAAGCACCATAGTAAAGAGGCCCATGGATTAAAGCATTCTCTTTGTAATCACAAAGGCAATTTCACGTAACGCGTAAAACATCGTATTAACGGGCTATTAAACAAGTCTAGGAAATGAAGCACTCTTTAGAATAAAGTTTAATATTAATGTGTCACTCTGGACTCTGAAAACAGCGTTTATTTTATTTAGTCCACGAAAAGAAGGCGCCTCAAGGATTCTGTAAGCGAAATTTCAATCCTGTTTTCGAAAGCTATGCATTTCTGTCAATTTTTGAAGATCTGCTGAGCCTCCACAAGTTTCGATGACGCAACGAGCAAGTGACGTAATCGTAAGCCCACAAACTGCAATGATGTCATGTTTTGAAGAGGGCACTCGCCTCCTAGAAAAGACGCCGGCGTCCGGGAGCGCCACGTGGTGGAGAAGTCATATGATGCTGACCGAAAAATGGGGAAGCTGGTCTTCTCCTTCCATTGTGTTTTCTTCAAGGTCGGAGCTGTTGAATGGTATGCCACGTGGGGCTTCGCTACCAGAGCACAAAAAGTGAGCGCCCGCTGAAGACTCGAGAGCCGTGTCCTCCGTCGGAGCATAAAATGACGTCATAGTTCTCAAAAATAAAAATTGACTAGCTTTCGCGTCACGTAGAGCCAAAATATTTTGCAGGAATGAAAAGTGAGACAGGAAGACTTCAGTAACATTTAGAGATTTCAGTAACATTTAGAAGAAACGACATTTAGTTCGTAGTGGCACTTTAGCTAGCTTTCGTGCAGAACTTGCGCTTCGTTAGATGATTTTTTTTTGTGTGTGTGTTTTCATCTGATAAAGTGCTAGTTGTGCACCTTCTGAATATTAAAGCTTTATTCCAAAGAGCGCTTCATTCAGACCAGACTGGACTTGGTCGCCCAAAGGATCTAATTCTATGAATATTATGAGATCAACGATATTATGTGGCGAGGGAGCTTTTGTCATGAGAGTCCGAGAAATTGAATTTCCTGAACTGAACTCCGAAATTTGCCAAGTAAACCCCCCGTTTGTCAGAAACTGAAAGCGTAAGTCGGATTGACCCCGTTCCGTTGAAAAATACATGCCATTCTACAATGGTATTAACGAAAACCGTTGTTTCGAGATGCGCGGATGGTCCGCCGAGCTGCAGAACGAACCAGTGACACGGCACTTCCTGGTTTTCTTTCCACCATTGTTTCGGATTAACTTTGCGTTGTAGTTATTCTACGGCAACCACCAGAAGCGTGAAAAAGGAAAAACGAAACGATATATGCCCGTGGCCTCCTCGCATTGCTTCTTGCGGAGAACTGAACGCTGCCGACAATTTGCAGACCTCCAAACGACGGTTAGCGCTTTTTTTCTCTCTCTCCATCTCTCTCTGCTGTTACCATTGTAGTAGGGAATGTATTTTCCAATGAAATTGGGTCAATCCGACGTCGGCTTTCTGGTCCTGGAAAAATAATGTGAGGTAGGCTTTGTATATTTGGGAGCTAAATTCACAAAATTCGGCTTCACGCTAATGGTCTGTCCAGGCAATTAGATTTGTCATAATTTTTTTTAAACACGTTAGGTGATCCATAATGTAAAACCCCGCGACTAGGCAACACGAAGGGACAGACACAACACGAAGTCTCGTCACGTTAGGTGAGACATCTTGCATAATTTTGCAAGAGTCTTTCCAATACTTGCACGGATAAGCGTTCCTACAATCTTTACCTTTTACATGAGATACGTTGATGATTAGTCCGCTAATGTCGTCCAAGAAAGTCAGATCTCCCGGAGGCAACAAGAATACCGAACGTGGAAGACTAGGTTTTGGTTCAGAAGTATTTTGTACTGGAACTGGCTGCTGCTGTATCGGTTGACCCTGTGCAGCACTCGCCGGAATTTGTCCTGGCCAAAACGGCCTGAACACAGCCGGACCTACAGGACCCAGCATGTAGCCCACAGGTCCAAAAGTTTGAACAGGTCTCGCAGTTTGCTGCGCCTGATCATCCGCCTGATTCATAGTCTCAGACATCCGTTAAAGGTGATGTCTTGTCCGTGCTTCGTGGGGAATCCCTTAATTCCTGCAGCTGTTTCAGGGCCACACACAAGCAGTGCACCAGGGGAGTTTGAAGTATAGAGCAGGAACTGCGCAAATAGAACAATCCGTGCTCGTTTAAACTCGTCATCCCGTGCGTATTCTCTAGTACTGAAGGCAATGAACGAAGTTAAAGGAAAGTAGCGACCTCCCTGCTGACGCAACGAGGACTAGTTAGTGATGCAAAACTATCGATAAATTGACTATGAATAGTACCGATAGTGTACAAGCTATCTATTGTTGGCTATCGATAGTTTTATGACAACTGACTATCGATCATTTTTCATCATTCCATCTTTTTCTTTACTATCGACAACCGGCATGCACGAGTGGGTCAAGGCGGGACGTTTGCGGTAGCCAAGGTCGTGCTGAAGACTGGGAGGTGGTGGGTTCGAATCCTACCACCGGCTGTGCTGTCTGAGGTTTACCGAAAGACCTTCCAGACGAATGTCGCCACAGTTCACCCGGAAGTTTTCCCAGGTCATATAATAACCCCCTCCCCGTCGCCCACCCACTCCTTCCTGCTGTCCTCTCTCCATCTATCCACATGTGTACACCGCTTATAGCCACAGTTGCTTCGCGGCGCTAACACGGAATAAAAAAAATCTTCACTATCGATAACTGGCTATGGAGACGTAGCCAGCTACGTCTCTCATAGCCACCGTTGGTTCGTGGCGCTAACACGGAGTAATAAAGGCGGCCCTATTCACGTGCGGTAGTTACAACCGCACGGCCAGTGTCATTGCTAGGAAACAACCTCAAACTGCCTCTGCTTTCCACTCGCTAAGCAATGAGTAGTCTTTGTTTCTCAAAATTTATTATCGTAATACGTAATGGACCTCTCCCTGTTTGTAAACAAATGACGTCATAGTGTTGGACAGCGCCACAAATTTGGTAGAGTTGAACTACGCTCGAAGCTAGAGGTGAAGAAGGTCGCACCCGAAAAGACACGTTCTTGAGGGGATTACGATGGTCCCTGAAAGGGATGCGACCTTCGGTCCTACTTTTCTTTCGATGGGAGCCAGCGAACAAGTGCCCGTTCATGAAACCCAGCCCTCTCCTTCTGATTTGTTTCGGTTTCAGTCTGTCTACGAACGTTATGATGGCGTTTCTCCGGTAGATGTCTATTATCTTAGATAACCCAAGGTCCTACACCCAAATAAAGTCGACCGCTTTTTATGTCATTCGAACGTTTTTTCAAAATCATTCTTTTGCCGCACCGTCCTAGAATAGAACGACCTTCCGAGCAACATCGCTACAATAACACAAACCAAAGAATTTCGTAATGCCATCTCTGCTCTGTTCTCATAATTATTATTTGGTTACCTTTCTATGTGTTTTCCTTGTGTACGGTAGGTCTTAACATACTATTAACGTATATCACATGATCCATTTTCCTAGTAGCTTATGATGTTGCTGTTTCTTCAAGCATACATTGTTGTATGTCACATTATTATCTCACATTATCACGGCGTTGTATTTCTTTTACTATTTTTCTGTACTAAATGTGATGTACATATACTCGTGATGCTTTTTTATTGTAACCCACTCCCCCATGTAATGTCCCCAAGGGACCTTTGGAGGTATTCCGAAATTAATAAATATGTCAACTCGGACCGATCACCCACAGTAAGTGGGAATTCCCTCATCTTCAACAAGGTTATTTCACGATTAATTTCTGCCTGGTATGTCGGTGAACAGGAACTGCCTTCCCGGTGCCATTACCTTCATTACCGGCGCCAGTCAAATTAAGAAATGCTCATGCGACGATTTCGCTGCATAGACTTCAATCTCCATCTTGTACACTTATGCTATGATTGCTTGCTCTATTCGACCCAAATGTTCCTTTTTTTAGTTTACCTTCTAGTATCGCTACAATTTGTTCATGTGGGCTTCATAAATCTTTATTCTGTTCATATGAAGATTATGTTGCTAAATGTTAACCAGACCCTTCTATATTGGCTCACGACCCTGAGGGTAAATAAATAAATGAATGAATGAGTTTGAAGATCGTACGACACTGCGACAGGCTGCCTTCGGCCTACAAATCATTTTAGAGTGCTATAAACGAGTTTCGTTCATAGGGAACGTAGGTGCAGTGCGACTAGTAATGCGTTTCTCTTTTTCTTACAATGGCCATACACTTTTATTCGTAGGTTCCCGTGGCTCTATCGGTCGTCAGAACTTAGCTTTCGGCGCAGAGACACACTATTTTCGGTGGAGTGAACCCACTAATGCTATCACAACAATATAGGACAGACACTAAATATACTGAATTCCACTGTTGGATGTAGTGGCACACTCACGTCTGTGCATAGCGAATCGTTAATGAAAAACAGTTCTCTCAAGCCTTGTCAAATAGGTCGGGTCTACATAGGAGCTCGCCCTGAAGAGGACAGCATGTGTAACGGGGCCGTATGTCACGTTTGGGCAGCCTCATCGTATACCAGCAATACCTTAATCATCGATGAATAAAGCCGACTACAATTAAACAAAATCAAATACTGCGTTGTATGGTAATGAAATGGTGATATGGGTAGGGCACACTAACATCTCTCTGCTACAAGGAACAGGTATATATCTTGCATTTTCCAATGCGATTCACGTCCCTGGAGATATGGCTCATCAGAGGAAAATGTAGAACTGGCAGGCGTTGGGATATTCATGGAAATTCAATTTCACTTACCCTTCCTTGACAATGATATGCAGCCTAGCAAATCACTAGCGCTTCAACTATGGCCTCTCAGTAGGGCGCGCGACACTTTGTTCTGCAACTGCACCGCGAGAGTTTCTGAAGTACACGTGCAGTCGCCACGTTGTGGCTTGCTTTGCTGAATTAGAAACTACGTCTTGCAAGCGCAAAATATGCATGCTCTGGCCAGAAAATTTGCGAAATTTAGCGACTAGACCTACATCATCGATGAATGGTGATCTATGTCTGAAACTCACCGCAGAAATCTCAGGTTAGTTTGTTCGGTGTGTATGACATTATGTCGCTGAGCGGGCCTATTGTTCATCAGGGCGGGAACTGTCAGTCCGGCGGAGTCCGTGTCATTCCTAGTCGTTACGGTGATCAGAGATGGGCATCCTCACGAGGGAAGTTAAGAGTGAGGGTGCCCTTACCTCATTCTCACCTCACGCACATTGAGGCGAGGTGAGCAAATCTCCCCGACCAATTAATTGAGGTGAGGAGAAATTCCCAAAGCGAGATTGGGTTGAGATAAATTTGGAGAGCGGAGAAAAATGTTGAGACCGTTGAAGCTCTCACGACCCCCACTGAGGTCGTGGCACATTAAGCGGGGGGTCGCGAATCAGCTCATTAGCTATAAAGAAAAGATGTTCGTACACCGTGCTCTGCCCACTATTCCGCATCCCAATAAAAATCGTGGTAGCGGACCACGTGGTCTACAAAGCAAGCTCACTTTAGTGAATAGGAATAGCCATCCCTGCTACCAAGCGTTTATTAATGCGTAAGGATTCGAGTCCTCGCTATGAGAGAATCGCGGCGTGGTCTATCTGTAGCCCCGGAAGTTGAGAGAGGCGCTACGAGGGGAAAGGAGGAGAGTAGGTTGGGGAGAGGATGCACGCTGGGAACAGTAGAGTACAGGTGGAGCTTGCGCGGAACTAGGCCACGGGGGATGGGAGGACGGCGAGGCACGGCGCGGCGCGCATGCGCGGTGAGTGGAGAGGGAAGAGGGAAGAAGAGGGTGCTTGGAGAGCGCGACGCGGCGGCACCTACACCTACAGTGCAGCTGTGGTGGTCGACAAGTTCAGACGTGTCTGTGGAAGCGCGCCATGGGTTATGAAGGCTGTGCGAAGGAGCGGCGGCGAAAGAAGGCTGAAGCCGCGAGACGGCGCCGCCAAGCTGAATCTGAGAAAGCAGGAAAGGCTCGTTTGGCTGCGGATGCTGTCTTGCGTTAGCGTTGTGTATGGTCGCTGCTGTGTAGCATTTTGAATGGGAGTTTGCAAAGGGTTTTCAAGTTTTAATGCTAACGCTTTCCCATCGGATCCATCAGTGGGTCTGCCATTATTTTTGTCTGTCTGCGATGGCTTCTTGCTGGGCTTAGTACCTGTGACAATACCAACTGTCAACCTACTATGTATGCATGTTATAATTACTATGCATGCACTGAAATCGACAAGCTTGTGGTATCGCGAAACCGGGGTGCGGGAGGTGGGGAGGTCGCCAAGCGATATCTTGTAATACAGGTGGATCGCAGAGATTCACACCAAAAATTCGGAACCACTGTGGCAAGGAGTGAGACATCTTTCTCATTCGTCCTTCTCTTTGTTCTCTGCTTCTCACATTTCCCTTGTAAACTGTTCATTAATAAAAAGGTGACCGATTTCGAGGCATAAATTGGTGTATATTCGGACAGATGATATGGATTCGTGTCAAGTACCCCTTCTAAAATATCTGTTCCAAACTAGACTGAGGGCGTTTCTTCTCCTGTCTGTGTGGAGGTCTTGCACTTGTTCCCTTTGAGGATGCACTATCTTCAGCGTAGCTATCAGCTGGTATCCACAATAGGTCCGCGCCGCGTTAGGTCCGCCCTGCGTTTCGTCGGACTGACAAAGATTGCGCTGAAAAATTCATCGTGCGCTATTCTGTGCGACCTCCGTAGAGGATGATGTTCGGCTATTTTTTCCGATGGGATAGCTCCTGAATATCCCTGTCAATTATCATTAATTTGAGTAAATTAGACACGGTCTTCACATTGGTGGGGTAAAAAAGTGACCTTTACTAGGCAAATTTCCGACTTAAGCTCGCAAAAATTTACATAATGAAACTCGCGTTGCACGACATTCACATGAGGTGGTGGCAAAAACCCAGTAAAAACAAATGCGGTTGACCGCATGACTCTATGTGGTGTGACTCTTTTTTTATTATAATTCAATGACATGTTTTCTGGGACACCCTGTATACATATGGCCGTGACAAGGTCTCTCTCTCTCTCTCTCTCTATATATATATATATATATATAGAGAGAGAGAGAGAAAGTGGTTTGAGAGGAGAGACTAGTGGTTTGAGAATAACGTGACAAGGTGTGTATATATATTCACACACCTTGTCACGTTATTCTCAAACCGCTAGTGTACGTGCGCTCCTTAGCCTCGTTCCCGGCGACGACACAACACGGGCGGACTGCCAAAATCGCTCTTCCCATTGGATAAATGCTCGTCGCGGCAGTCTTTAATGAGTATCACTGACGATAACGTAACATTCCATATAGCTAGTCATCCGGTAAACATCTGAGTAGCGTATCAACGTTCGAAAAGATCAAGGATAAAGAAGATTGCTTGCTTCCGCGTGCGATATGCAACGTTGTTCACGTCAGGAGCGCTGGCCGATGCGGTATCTGTTCTACACCGGTTCCCGAGCGGGAGAAAATGAACCGGCACGAAATGAACACGAGCGGACACGAAAATGAACGAAAACACACGCGGGAAAATGAATGAGCTCGGCAAACGGCAGTTCACACAGTTCCCGTGACGACCACAGGGTGGCAGCACTGATGGCGGCGCCCATTCCTTGAATCCCGTTTCTGTGTATATGGACACATATGCATATATGTGTATATAGTGTGTCAAGGTTGCAGACGAGGTGAAGGAGGAGACAAGCCACTGCCAACAAAAACTGTTAATGACACACAACCTATAGTTCTATCCTAGATCCTTTTCCCTTCTCTCCTTCAACTCTTTCTTTCCGGCCAACTCGTCCTTTCCTTGTGTGGTAGTCTTCAGCGGATGACCTCTTGCTCGAAGCCCTGCCAGTTTGCCGGAAGTAAAGAATGGGGGGGGGGGGGCGAAGGGGTATGGGACATAAGTATACGCAGATCTCGTCAGATGTTCCATCTGCAGTCGCCGTCATTTGCGACCATCGTACTCTCAACATTCTACAATACGGTATCAGTATCAGATGCTCAAGTGTGAAACGAAATCTTGAAATTCTTAATACTGCCGCTTCCACACTCCTTTAACCACACCAAATGTGGATATGACTTCGTCGTTCGCCACAAAATCCTGGCCTCTCACAGGGGCTGTAAACACGTTATCCAACACTATCAAAGGAAGAGAAACTACGATCGTTGATTATTTTCAAAAACAAACACACAAAACACAAACAGTTATAATTTTTGTAGCAAACGCTGTTGATCGAAAAAGAAAGTGTTGGAGGATGCAGCGGCATGTTCAGTATCCTCAGACACTAAACATTATCTTAAAGGGGCACTAAAATGAAAAAATAACTTCGTGTCCAATGAAAGTCCGTGTTTCAATTAGTGCAGCTTACAAAATTAGTTCACACAATGTTACCGTTTAGAAGAGAAACGCAATGAAAGCAGAGCAGTCTTTGGCGGCAACGAATGGGATCCCCACGAGAAGGCAACGATTGGCAGCATCCAATGAGACAGAGTTGAAGCGCGTGCATACTGATAGTGTGTGTGTGGATTTGGAACGGGTCCGATCGCAGCGTTCCGTATATGCACGGCATATTGCAAACTGGTGAATTTTTAAAATACCGATTAACTGTACTGTAGCCCACAACAGTTCCGGCGAATGTTCAGCTAACATTTATCTTCACGTCCTTCGGACAGCCACGCTACTCCGCTTTGGTACCGATATAATTCTGACTGTAGCTTCGAAACGGAATCAACGCTTTGAATTATAATAACGTATTTTGAAGTGAACTTGTTTTTGCATTTTAGTGCCTCTTTAAGAGTTCGCTCCAACCGTCAACTATTTTTCCACACACCCTTCTTTTTTTCACCGCCGCAGTACAATACTTTTACTAAGTTTTTAAATACTACTTAAATACTACTTTAAATACTACTAAGTTTTTTTTCTTTTCTGGCACTCGATGTAAAAGCGAAGAGAAGTAAGCACGTAGATGGATATTTATAACGAATTGTAAGATGATCAATTCCTAGTTTATATTCCATGCAATAGGTGTCTGGTGCAGAACTATACGGCGTCGGTAGATGCGCATCTGCAACATTTCACTCTTCTTCATCGCTGTCAGCCATGCAAAGGCTGAAGCAACAGCATGGGCAGCATAAGAGGAACACGGACCAAACAAAGCAGCATGTGACGTGGCCACTGTCGCACACCATGAAGCGCTGAAAAAAAAAGAATAGTTTTGGCATTTACGTCGGCATCGACACCAAACTTGTACGTAACGCGTTACAAGTAATTGCGTTAATTGTAATCAATTACTTTTTGAGTAATTTTTCGAGCAATCAATTACATTTTTGAACAAGTAATTTCTCAAGTACTTCGATTACAATTTTGAATAATCAATTACCGAGTAATCAATTCCTTTTGAAGTAGAGTCTGACTCAAAATAACAATGCTCTGTGAGAAGTTTTCTGCGTCTTTCTCGGGCCATTCAACTGTAGTAAGCGGAAAACTATTATTGCTACTTCTCATGCGCGACTCTTTCGCGCGATTTTAGCTCTTCTTCTTCTTCCACCACTAGGAACAGTGGCCGCCAGCCACACAGCCGCCGCCGCCAGCGATTTTAGCTGTCCCAATCACTTGGGCGTTCGGGTTTTTCTTTTTCTTTTTTGGAAGCACACAGGGGTGGATTTTTTTACATGAAAGTAACGGCCCGAGTAACGCGTTACTTTTATACTCGTTACTCAATTACATTTTGAGTCGAGTAATTTGTAACGGTAATCAATTACTTTAGCTAGAAGAGTAACTGTAACGGTAATCAATTACTTTTTGGAGTAAGGGGCGCCAGTCTGATCAACACCATAGGACTTGCTGTTGAAACCAAACAAATCTGATTTAAATCACGTCCTCGCTTTCAAGAGACACTAAATCATGTTCATATCAGGTCGTGCTTTAAATTTCTTGAGCAAATTTGAAACCGCGATTTATTTTCGTCCTTCCAAATCAAATCCCTCTTAAATCCGGATTTGTCTAATCCTTTGGCAATCCAGAAGAGGTGCTAAAGCTGAATAGCAGTCAAAAGCAGCTCCGTCACTACAGGAAACATATGGAAGGCAGGGAAATTTCACCAGCACAGATAAATTTACTGCGGCAAAATCAAAGAGAAAAGGGAAGGAACCTGCGGACGGAAGACAGCATTCAGCTTCGCCGTCCACCTTTCTTTTCTCTGTCTAATCTTTCAAATTGCGATGCGTAAAATGCTTTGTTAATTACTGACTATAGTCTCTGGCATGCGTACGCTATACAGTACATATATATGCACAATGGAGAAGAAAAAAAAGAGAAAAATGTTGTTCCTTCACGAATTTTTTGCGGACGATCTACCGAACGGATTTTTGTTCTGAAAACGGCTACGACATCAGGTCACCGAAAGGAAAAGATGCTCTCACTGGGACAACTTCGTAGGTTTTATAATTAAAAAGTTAATTAACGATTTTTAGTTAATTATTGACTTGACGGTTGAACAACATATGGCCAAGAACGTCCGCCGGCCCAGAGATGATAGAAGTGACAACGGCATGTCTAGAGCTTAGTTTTTTTTATGAAAAATCTGTATCGCCTATAAAAAAAAAAAGACACCCTGTATATATATACACGCTCAAAAGAAATGTGGTCGGGCAACCGTGAAATTAGTAGAGGCAGACAAGGAAGGCGTAGGAAGTAAGGAAAAAAAGGAGGGAGCTCTTTATTTATAGGTGGAAAGCTAAGGGGATGCGTCGACGTTGCCGCGGAAGCTCCGCCTTCATCAGAACTAAGGGGTGACGATTGCACCTAAGCACCACGAACGAGTCCCAAGAACGCATGCTGAGCGTGTAGCGAAATACTACCAGTTCCACGGCAGCTTATGCCGCATAGTAGTCGAACTGGTGTGGTTTGACTGCACAAGTACATGTCTGTCTGGCTTTTGCTCGCCCACGTTCCCCTTCACAGCATTTTTGCTACAATGACGCAATGCAACTTTGACGTGTAACATTTCCCGAATTTTGCACCGAGCTAGACTGATCCTTACCGACAACACTGCGCAGGAAAGTACGCAGGCCTTCTCTGTACTGCTCAGCTCTTTTGGAAATGAAGCGACGAATGTTTCCTTCCCCTGGCGGGTTGCTCTCTTTATATAGCCCACTACCTCCCCGCTTAAATTTCGCAGCTGCACCTGAAGAAAGAGCACATTTCAAACTCCATGGCGCGCAGTTTTTTGCACTACAGCAAATCTAAAATGAATGGCAAACTCGTAGACACCGTGAATTTTAATAAGATCTTGTAATCTGAGCTCTTCAGATACGTAATAGCTCTGCTGTACATTGAGCATGGATACAACCGTTACAATTGCCTCAAATGCGTTATGCAAGGGAGGACGCAGCCCTGGGAAGGTTGTGACAGTTTTTACTTCTGACCTCGCTGTGACGAAAATACGCTCGTAAGACCGATGAAACCAACGCCGGAGATCAGTGCGATCTTTGGCCTAGACAACGCACATATTAAACTCAAGACATTTTTGATAAAAGACATTTGCGCGGAGGTCATCAAGTGTGACAATAGAGTAACCAGTAGAAGGGCAGGTTGTCGTCGCAGGAACTGGTTGTCTCAGCTGCATTTTCTCATAATCTTTACTGTGGGGGCATACCGAATGGAGTGCATATGAAAAACATATTTAATATTTTTCATATTTCATATTTTATTTATCCATACAACCATAATACAAGCAAAAGAGAAAGTGCTAGACCACTGGGATAAACCGGCGGGGACTGGGAGGCGGTCTCTATAACATAATACATCCCAACATTGTGTATTGTAAGGCACCACACGAACGAACTAACACAGAAGTGGCTCAACTTCTGAACATAAAATTTTTACATAATTTTTTAAGTACATGTACTACAGATACAACCCTAATTTCATGCGGCAAGCTATTCCAAACCTGTGCACCAAAGTAGCTTATGCCATTAAATCCATAGTTGGTTCTAACCCTGGGCAACCGTAACTGCAACGAATCAGACCTGGTAAAATGCGGTGTCATCAATCTCGTTATATTAATAGAATCAATGTGTACATGCCCGTGGACCACTTTATGAACAAGTAATACAGTTCGATATTTGATTAATTGAAAAATTGGCTGCACACGTAGGTGCGTAAATGCAAATGTGACAGATTCTCTCAGAGGCAAATGCAATATAATCCTGAGGGCTCTTTTTTGCAACAAGTAGACAGGGGTCAGGGTTGTACCATAAGCTAATCCACACACCTCAACAGCATACGTGAGGTGGGAATGAACTAGCGCATAATAAACGGACAGTAATGTGTTTAGTGGCAATAAGTTCCTAATTTTAGTGAGAGCAAAAATTGCCCAGTGACATCTTTTTCCTTACAGCAAGCACATGTAGATCCCACTTCAAGTGCTTGTCAAATACTAGACCAAGGAACTTGGTAGAATTTACCTCACGTAAAGTTACACCACAGAATACAAATTCCTCGTTTGGGGTGACAAATCTTCGTTGTGCAGAGTGAAACACAATATAGGATGACTTATTTATATTTGGAATAAGCTTGTTGGATGCTAACCAGTTTCCAAGAATTCCAGGCTCCCGATTAGCCCTTATGTATAAATCAACCTAATTTGTTGCAGAAACAAATATGTTTATATCATCTGCATAAAGAATGCTTTTCCCGGACAAAGAATTGGCCAAATCATTTATAAATGCTAAAAAGAGAAAAGGTCCCAACACAGAGCCCTGTGGTACACCGACTATGTTCTGTTTTATACTAGAACATCTGCCATCAATAGAAACATACTGCTGCCTATCAGTTAAAGAGCTCCTAATTAACTTTAACGGTAGTCCTCTAACCCCGTACCTTGCGAGTTTACTCAATAAAATCTCGTGATCAACAATGTCAAATGCCTTCGACAGGTCAACAAAGGTGCCCAGAGTTAAGATATTGCGTTCAATATTATTTCTTATTTGTTCAGATATATTAGCAAGGGCAAGTGCAGTAGACTTTCCATTCGTATAACCATACTGAGCAGGCGAAAGTAGCCTAGATGAGAAAAAAATGCTCCAGTCTCTTTCATAAAAGCTTTTCAATAACCTTGCTAAAAACTGACAAAATTGCTATAGGTCGATAATTTAGTACTTCAAGCCTGTCCCCTTTCTATAAAAACAGGACCAAACTTTGCCATCTTCAGTTCCGCAGGAAACACATCATCTTCAAATATCGCATTGATAACACAATTAAGCGGGTGTGATAGACAGTTACTACATTTTTTTAGCAAAGACGTAGATATACCATCACATCCATAACTATTCGAATTTTTTAAACCGCGAATGATACCATGAATCTCCTCTGGACATGTAGGCGCTAGAAAAAAAGTACTGGAATTAAAAGGGGGCATTGCTACAGGTTCATCTGCAGCAGCAAAACGACTGACACTTCCAGCAACCTGTATAAACCTGTTTTCGGCAATCCTGGACTTATCAGTTAAAAGGTACCCTGGGAGTCCCTCATGGCATCAATCCGATTTTTCTTTACCCTTTTTGTTCAGAGCCATGTACACAACTTTCCACAGCTTTTGTGTATTGCCATTAGCAGCCAAAACTTGCTCCTCGTAATAATTAGCTTTGGCTATGCGTAACAGGTCCTTCAAAATATTCTTATATTTGTTGTAGCGAGCTTTTAAAGCATCGTTTTCTGGTACTAAGCGCGCAGAGAGGAACCCATTAACTTAAGCCTTACATTCAGGGTGTCGAACCGCAAACAATACGGTTTCGGTTCGGGTACGGGTTCGCGTTGCTTTGATTTCGTTCCGGTTCAGTTCCGGTTCGGCCATGCCAAAAATCGAACCGGTTCGCAAACCGGTTCTCAACCTCGAACCGGTTCACGAACCGGTTCAACGCTTCTATTTTATATGTTCCATAAAACTGCTTTTATCAGGAAATGCGTGGCTAATAGCGTACCGCTGTTGTCTGCATTGACGTTTTTAGCGGTCAGGTACTCCCTTTAGCGAGAGAAAGGAGAAATGAATGAAGCGGTTGTAGACCTGCTACTTTCTGTTCCTAAAATCTCTTTTTTCACACGCACAGTGCCAGCAAGATACACTTAAAGGAAGCCTAATAAGATTGACAGCGTTACATAGACGACGGTACTTGCCGGCAGACTGCATTCGCAGCGTGAATCGATCTGAAACCGTACGGAAGCATGTCGAAAATAAGCCTGCCAGCCTTACTCTGTCCGAGCTCACAGCAGTGTACTAGTTAATCCACAAAACAAAGGCAAAGGCAAGACAAAGACAAAGTAACAGGCGACACAACTGCACTACCAATAAGCAGAACTGCATTTACTTTTCAAACCACGACCAATCAAACAAGCACTGTTCTGCGTACGCTGCTTCTCCACTTCTCATGTTTCTAACTTGTGTAATTTTTACTGCTCACGTGTAAAGGGAAATGTTGGGAGCTTACTTAATCACATATTCGTCCTAATAGAGCTACATAACTGGCCTACTCTATTCTTGTTTCATTCGTCCGCTTGGCGACTCGTCTCTGAAGAGTAGACGCCGCAGCGCGTGCGTGGGGCGCTAGACACGGCGCTCACAAGGACAACTGCGCTTCAGCGTGTTAAAAAGACGCTGAGAGTATACTTGCTATATGTCCTCGTTTGTCTGCTAGGTGATAATTTCCGAAATTCATGATGTGGACGTGTGATGATGATACCAATGTGTCTTCGTTCTGGGATTGAGAGGAACTCTTATGCTGACTTCTTTTATGTCCGAACCGTTTTGTTGCGAACCGGTTACCGCTATTATTTTTTACGGTTCTGCTCCGGTTCGGGTTCAACAGTGTCATGAAAATTTCGGTTCGGGTTCGGGTACGGTTCCGGCAAAATTAACGGTTCGGGTACGGTTTTCGGTTCGGGTTCGGGTTCGGTTCGACACCCTGCTTACATTTGATATTTCCACGTCTGTCCTAGCTGTACAGGATTAATGCAAGCGAGCCATTACTGGCTGGTAGACCGGCATTGAAAATGTAAAAAGCGGCGCTAAATTATGACACCATCTCTAAGATATACTAAAAGAACCTACTGAAGCACTTTCTCACGGATATATTTTGCACTATCAGCTGCTGCACCACTTGAAGCATGTGACAACTTGCCCCACCTCCTATGGGACAACTGACCCTTTTGACACCCGCAATCACTTTGCTTCTGCAGTAGACTTAACTGTGGGACGTGATGCGCTGAAAATCCGCGAAACGATTTCCGAAAGGTGAGTGAACATTACGAACACGTACTGACTTACGTACACAATTTTACGTACTCGTGGTGGAAACAAGTCTTGTGCTGTGCGCACTTTGCCACACTTTCCAGGATAATGAAAATTTCTTCAGTTAATGGTTGCCACTGACGAACAGCGTGAAAACGGCTCCGCTGCTACGTTATGTTTTCTTTAAGTAGCCAGTGTGACAACCGGCCTGCTTCACAATTCTCCACGGTCTCCGCTACTACTACAATATGACATATATGTCCGCAAATCCCGGTCCGTTTCCCACTTTCTCGCTTGCGACCTGAGAGGTGACGACTTGTGTGTCTCGTCACACAACCACCTACTACATTATGATATTTCAGAACGTGATGGTTATATTTCACTTTACAGTTTGTTTAAAGTGCCTCTATACAGGGCAAGAAAATTTGCTTGTCTCTAAACCTTTATCTTACTCGTTATTTAGTTTTGAGGTAAGTTGTCATCGGGCACCGAATCTACAAACGCGTCTGGCAAGGTTCTTCGAAAGTGAAGCGGGGACGCGCTGCTCTTACGAAGCAGACGACGGGGATCCGTGCGGTGATTATACACTCCAGTATTGAGAACCGTATACCCCAACTTTCGGGTTCTTTCGGAAATTCGTGAAAGCGCCTTATATTCAGTGACTGTATTCGTATTTTTGCGTACTCACTATTGGGCGACATTCATTTCTTATACAAACTAAATGTTCTGTTAGTTGGCAGTGTGCGCTATAACTACACTGCTCTCAATTGTGTGCATACCGAATCAGCGCAAAACATGAAAATTGAATAGTTTGAACATCGGAATTTCACCTCTGTTCAAAATATGCGCTGTTGAACGACCATTGACATCAATGGCAATTGAACATGCGCACAGCGACATCTAGCGTGCAATGCGTAAACTGCTCAAAAAGTTTCAATGTCCCCTGACACATTCACAGATTACTCGCTTGTGGCGCCATGAACATGTTCAAAGGCCGTTGGTGTCAACGATTATTGCAGGTTGCTGATGTAGGAGACGTGTTACAGCACTGATTGTAAATGAAAGTCGCACTATGTCCTATCGCGGAGCAAAGCGGAGTCGTGGCCTAACGTGCTTCAGGACAACCCCTTCGTGGCACAGTACCTGAAAAGTTGAGTCGTTATTCAAATTCGGGTAGAAGCATGGGCCATCCGCCTTCAGGAAGGGCTTTCTAGACGCATCACAGATGGAGAATGACACTCTCCAGAAGGTGGCATTCTCGAACACAAAGCCAATTTTATTGCCATAGGCATCGCTCACGCGCATTTCCTGCGTTTGCATATAAGAACATTTATGTAATGATCAGTCCACACTGCTCTTTCTCTTGTTAGCACTCTACAGATCCAGCAAGGACGCTGTTGTTGTGCACAGTGACGTAGCCACGGGGAGGCTACGGGCGATCAACCCACGCGGATCGACCAACGCAAACCGTGCAAAACCGACGAGAAAAGCTATATACAGGGTGTCCCAGCAAACGTCTCATTCAATTTTTATATAGAAAAAAACTACGCCACATAGAATCATGTGGTCAACGGCATTTGTTCTTACCAGGTTTTTGCCACATCCTGATGTGCATGTCATGTAACCTGAGTTTAATTATTGAAAATTTTCCGAACTGAACTCGGAAATTTATCACGTAAAGGTCACTTTTTACCCCACCAATGTGAAGAAGGTGCCGAATTTACTCAAATGAATGATAATTGACAGCAATATTGAGGAACTATCATATCGAAAAAAATAGCCGGAAATCATGCTCTGCGGAGCTCGCGGAGGAAGATCCTGCTAGATCGCGCTAGAGTAGATCCTGAATATCACTCACTGTCAATTATCATCAGTTTGAGTAAATTCGGCACGCTCTTCATGTTGGTGGGGTAAAACGGTGACCTTTACTTGGCAAATATCAGAGTTCACTTCGCAAAATCTTACATAATTAAACTTAGGTGTCATGACATGCACATCAGGAGGTGGCAAAAACCTAGTAAGAACAAATGCCATTGGCCGCATGATTCTATGTGGCATAGTTTTTTTATTAGAATTCTATGACATGTTTTCTGGGACAACCTGTATGTACAGGGTGTTTTAGTTAAGTCCCGGAGCTAAATAATTGGCGACTGGGTGCACCAATCGAATAACTTTCTTTTTTTCCAACTACGAACCGTTTGAATGAGTGGGAGGCGCTCATTATATAAATACAAATTCAAATGAGTTTCGTGAAAAACAACTTCGAAAGCAGGGGATCGTCCATGAAGATGTGTACTACGCCTTTTGGGAAATTCAGAGGACGCCTTTTAGAGAGAAGCCTGCCACCGAAGCGTGTCATTTGTTGCAGCAATTTATTGGTTTCGGTTTACATATTTGTGTCTCGGCTGATCGCGGTGAAGTGCAAAAGGACTGTCTCCCACACTCTTAAAAATGAACTTCACCACATAGCACGCTCCTAGCCAACCATCACCCCGAATGACAACGTTCTCGCCCTAGATTTGTTGAAAACGGGAGGAGGAGCCTATTTTGTGTCCATTATGCACGGCACAAAATAGGCTCCTCCTCCCGTTTTCAACAAATCAGGGGCGAGAACGTTGTCATTCGGGATGGTGGTTGGCTAGGAGCGTGCTATGTGGTGAAGTTCATTTTTAAGAGTGCACCCCCTTATCCATCAATGAATTACACCAATGATTACGCCCTCGTGGGCAGCTTGTAGATGGTATCGGAGAGATATGAAAATGATTTGATTGGTGCACCCGTTTGCGAGTTATTTAGCCCTGGGATTTAACTGGAACACCGTGTACGGCGGGCGAGGGGCCAGGGAGATCCAGCGTGACAATCGCGTAAGTTCTGTTGCTAGTCATCTATCTAAGCAGTATTCCTGCATAGTTTTGAACTCATGAGCATTTCAAACTATTCTCCAATGTCGTGACGTGCCATCGCCGGCCATGACAACCTATATGTACATAATCGCGTTTTTAACTTTCCAACATTCAGGATTTTCATCTCCCATCCTGCTGCATGCACAGCGATGTGTGTGTTTGTGTGTGTGTGTGTGTGTGTGTGTAATTGGCGCAACCGAGATCAGGGCGAGGATGTACCGAGCCTCCCACCCCCACCTCCCTACGTCGGAAGTCGGGCTACGTCACGGTTTGCACAACAGGTTGTTCAGACGCATGCATCAACGGCACCAACGACATTCGCGTTTAACAAATAAAAAGCCCGCAATGTACTTTTCGCGGACAACGCGCCAAGTACTCCACTCTCACATCCACACTCAATCCGGCGACAGTGAACAGGCAACGTTATATTATCATTGACCCCAGCCATGGATTGTGATTGTGATTTATTTGACCTGGTGGCCTGGGGGAAGCCATTTTAGCAACACAACAGGCTGAGCACCGGCGCGCCAGCGCGAAGCATCTTCGCTCACTGGTCAGGCTCGTCGATACGTGTCCCCGACAGCGCAAGGAGTACGGTCTGGTTCCACTGTCCCCCACTCCTTCCTGCTGTCTTCTCTCCCTCTGTCCACATCTGAACGCCGCTCATAGCCACAGTTGCTTCGCGGCGCGGTCTGGATCATCTCTTGCGTACCGACCCCCCCCCCCCCCAACACTCCCCCTCATCCGTACTGCATGCGAATGCAACAGTGTAAGCCAGACACAAGGCTGGTTCTACCGCCTTGCCCTGGTGTTGACGCATATTTACCAGACTTACATAAGTATACGCACGCTGCGCCTAACGGTAATGTGTTAACAGAACGAGAGAAATCATGCTAAGCAGCCGTAAAAGCAGTGAGAGAAATGTACCGCACTAATACTTTCTCAAATTGCCATAAGTGTAGATACTTGGGTACAGTTATGTTACAGCTAGCTAGAGTGTGTCGGTGTCATTCCCATTGTGACAATGTCACAGCTTAAAAGGGTTAGCATAAACGGCAACGTAGAAATGAGACCGATAAAGTAATGGCTGGCACCGCTTGTGAGTCTACTTGGCCAAATTTATCGCACAGTCTACATATTGAATAAAGAAGTTTCGCACTTCGTCCGCACTTATGAAAGTCCTAGCTATAGTGAGTCTGCCACAAGTAGGCCAGGCACGCCAATGGGTGCGCAGCTCAAGCGACTGTCTCCGAGCTCGTCTGCGTCGTGTTCGCATCGCAATATACAATGTCAGAAAGTCCTTTGTGAATAAGCCTATTGTCGCGGTGAGTGTGAGCTGTGACGCGACTGCGTCGAGTGGAACATGGTGCTACCTCCCTTGCTGTGGGGACACGTCCGCAGCGCTACAACAGAAACGACATTCCGCTGGCCGATCATATGTTCTCCGCGGCATGTGGCGCTCACTCACCTCCCAACCCACCGCTGGCCATTGAGCACTTACTGATTGACCTTGCCCGCGCCACAGGGCGCTCCCTAATTGGACACTGTCCTTTCGCCGTTGTGGAGTCCAATCACAATGGACCTCTTTCACATACGCGTCGTAACCCTGCGGCCTTCCAGCCAACCATGCTCGGAGCACATCAAAGCAAATCCACGTGAGTAGCACAAAGGACCAGAACGGGTCCGGAGTGGGACCGACGAGCTCGCGCCGTTCATGCGGTCTCCCCACGGGTCCCCACTTCTGTCGTTCCCATACTGCGCCACCTTATGAAGGCGGAGATAACCCTCAAAGTCGTGCGCCTCAATGCCATGCGCATGCGCATAAGCCGTTCTAAAAAAAGTCCACTATATCACGTTCTAGTTGCGCTGTGTGCAGACTAAACGGACTAGGAGTACGGTCTAAATCCCGTGTCTTCATGGTCTTACCTAGTTTCTCATTGCAGTCTATAGGTTTCCTGACAATACAACCTGCTCAAAGTACTGTCCTAAATAACAAACTTATAGTTTTGCCGCCTTCCACAACCTGCCACGCGCTGGAAGGTCGATTTCCATGTCGCCACCATGCACAAATGCTGTTAGCTTTCCAACGTGCAGCTGGAGGCTGAGACGCTGCCACGACACAGAACCTTCAACTCCGGAACTTGAGCCCAAACTGATCCCACAGTTGCAGATTCGATGCAGACCGAGGATGTCAGCATCCCGGTGGCATGGCATGGCTTGGCTCGCATCAGAACGGCATTGCGGCCAATGCGCCCTGGTGGTACTTAGTATAAATAATTGCGGAAGGTGTTCTGGTCATCTGCTTAGAGAGAGAGGGGTTCCCGCTTCGTAGGCCGGAGCAGTGTTCAAGATAACTTTGACGCGAACCGTACGGACCGCTTGGACTCTTCCGCAACGGACGCGCGCTAACGAACCCTCAGGCGCACAGATAATTCACACTGCTGTCGCCCCTTGCCATATTTGTACGAAACCATGAAGTTTTGCGGACTCTTCTGAAACTGCACGAACCTGCACAATGCTCGCTGGCTGCATTTCTAGTTTGCTTACAGGTTGATTTAGGCGTACAGACTCGTAATACGAAATAAAATGAATTAATTTTCTAACACCGTAGACCGAATAATTTAGCCTGCTTCGCTGACAGCTAGCTCGATTCCGAGCTTTGTCTCACCTGTCTCGAGCAGCCGCAGCAGACATATCCTCTGACTCCACTCTGGCATCGGAATGGTCGGTACAGATCCAGCACACGACGATACTGCGTATCTACACCTGTCAAGATTGCGGAGGAGTTTGCACAGCAGCAGAGCTCCTCACAGGCGACTCGTTCTGCAGAACATTGTGAACTAAGTTTTAAAGCTACTGTTTATAGTATATCGTGGGAAAATGCACGTTAAATCCGAACGGAACACAGAACTGGACGGAGCTGGAGCGTTGATTTTTTGAAAGCGCTCACCGATATTGAAGTAACAGAAGGTCTTGTCATTTTCGCTATTGCGGACGGCGAACCATCCCGATCTACCTGTAAGAAGCAGAGCATGACAAAAAATATATTCTAATAGCCAATAACGCAGATTCAGGCGGTTGAAGCAGCCGCACATCATCCTTGACTCAGGACTCCTTGTAGCCTTTGTGTAGAATTATCACCTATCCGATACCCGTTAAAATCGTATCCTCGGTGAGTTTATACAAGGAGAGCTTGTAATAGCATTGTCGTTACATACACATTAGGTGTAACATGCGCTATAACTTCGTAGTTGCTGCTGCTTTGTCCCTTTGATGGTGACGACCCCGCCTCAACTGGAAGCACCATAGTGAAGAGGCCCATGGATTAAAGCATTGTCTTTGTAATCACAAAGGCAATTTCACGTAACGCGTTAAAACATCGTATTAACGGGCTATTAAATAAGTCCAGGAAATGAAGCACTCTTCAGAATAAAGTTTAATATTAAAGTGCCACTCTGGACTCAGAAAACAGCGTTTATTTTATTTAGTCCACGAAAAGAAGGCGCCTCAAGGATTCTATAAGCGAAATTTGAATCCTGTTTTCGAAAGCTATGCATTTCTGTCAATTTTCGAAGATCTGCTGAGCCTCCACAAGTTTCGATGACGCAACGAGCAAGTGACGTAATCGTAAGCCCACAAACTGCAATGATGTCATGTTTTGAAGAGGGCACTCGCCTCCTAGAAAAGACGCCGGCGTCCGGGAGCGTCACGTGGTGGAGAAGTCATATGATGCTGACCGAAAGATTGGAAAACGGGAGAAACGGGTCTTCTCCTCCCATTGTGTTTTCTTCAAGGTCGGAGCTGTTGAATGGTATGCCACGTGGGGCTTCGCTACCAGAGCACAAAAAGTGAGCGCCCCCTGTTGACTCGAAGGGCAACAACGTTGCGTGATGAGAGCCGTGTCCTCCGTCGGAGCATAACATGACGTCATAGTTCTCAAAAATAAAAATTGACTAGCTTTCACGTCACGTAGAGCCAAAATATTTTGCAGGAATGAAAAGTGAGACAGGAAGATTTCAGTAACATAACCTTGGTAGGATTCTGAAGAAACGACATTTAGTCCGTAGTGGCACTTTAGCTAGCTTTCGTGCAGAACTTGCACTTCGTTAGATGATTTTGTGTGTGTGTGTGTTTTCATCTGATGAAGTGCTAGTTGTGCATCTTCTGAATATTAAAGCTTTATTCCAAAGAGCGCTTCATTCAGACCAGACTGGACTTGGTCGCCCAAAGGATCTAATTCTATGAATATTATGAGATCAACGATATTATGTGTCGAGGGAGCTTTTGTCATGAGTTCCGAGTACTCTATTTCAAGTCCGAGAAATTGAATTTCCTGAAATGAACTCCTAAATTTGCCAAGTAAACCTCCCGTTTGTCAGAAACTGAAAGCGTACGTCGGATTGACCCCGTTCCGTTGAAAAATACATGCGCTTCTACAATGGTATTAACTGAAAACTACGAAAACCGTTGTTTCGAGATGCGCGGATGGTCGGCCGAGCTGCAGAACGAACCAGTGACACGGCTCTTCCTGTTTTTCTTTCCACTATTGTTTCGGATTAACGTTGCGTTGTAGTTATTCTACGGCAGCCACCAGAAGCGTGAAAAAGGAAAAACGAAACGATATATGCCGGTGGCCTCCTCGCATTGCTTCTTGCGGAGAACTGAACGCTGCCGACAATTTGCAGACCTCCAAACGACGGTTAGCCTTTTTTTCTCTCTCTCCATCTCTCTCTGCTGTTACCATTGTAGTAGGGAATGTATTTTCCAATGAAATGGGGTCAATCCGACGTCGGCTTTCTGGTCCTGGAAAAATAATGTGAGGTAGGCTTTGTATATTTGGGAGTTAAATTCACAAAATTCGGCTTCACGCTAATGGTGTGTCCAGGCAATTAGATTTGTCATAATTTTTTTAAACACGTTAGGTGATCCATAATGTAAAACCCCGCGACTAGGGAACACGAAGGGACAGACACAACACAAAGTCTCGTCACGTTAGGTGAGACATCTTGCATAATTTTGCAAGAATCTTTCCAATACTTTCACGGATAAGCGTTCCTACAATCTTTACCTTTTTCATCAGACACGTTGATGATTAGTCCGCTAATGTCGTCCAAGAAAGTCAGGTCTCCCGGAGGCAAGAAGAATGCCGAACGTGGAAGACTAGGTTTTGGTTCAGAAGTATTCTGTACTGGAACTGGCTGCTGCTGTATCGGTTGACCCTGTGCCGCACTCGCCGGAATTTGTCCTGGCCAAAACGGCCTGAACATAGCCGGACGTATAGGAACCAGCATGTAGCCCACAGGTACCAAAGCTTGAACAGGTCTCGCAGTTTGCTGCGCCTGATCATCCGCCTGATCTATAGTCTCAGACATCCGTTAAAGATGATCTCTTGTCCGTGCTTCGTGGGGAATCCCTTAATTCCTGCAGCTGTTTCAGGGCCGCACACAAGCAATGCACCAGGGGAGTTTGAAGTATAGAGGAGGAACTGCGCAAATAGAACAATCCGTGCTCGTTTAAACTCGTCATCCCGTGCGTATTCTCTAGTACTGAAGGCAATGAACGAAGTTAAAGGAAAGTAGCGACCTCCATGCTGACGCAACGAGGACTAATTAGTGATGCAAAACTATCGATAAATTGACTATGAATAGTACCGATAGTGTACAAGCTATCTTTTGTAGAATATCGATAGTTTTATGACAGCTGACCATTTTCCATCATTCCATCTTTTTCTTTACTATCGACAACCGGCATGCCCGAGTGGGTCAAGGCGGGACGTTTGCGGTAGCCAAGGTCGTGCTGAAGACTGGGAGGTGGTGGGTTCGAATCCTACCACCGGCTGTGCTGTCTGAGGTTTCCCGAAAGACCTTCCAGACGAATGTCGCCACAGTTCACCCGGAAGTTTTCCCAGGTCATATACTAACCCCCTCCCCGTCGCCCACCCACTCCTTCCTGCTGTCCTCTCTCCATCTGTCCACATGTGTACACCGCTTATAGCCACAGTTGCTTCGCGGCGCTAACACGCAATCAAAAAAAAAAAAAGATAGCCACCGCTGGTTCCTGGCGCTAACACGGAGTAGGCAACAAAGGCAGCCCTATTCACATCCGGTAGTTACAACCGCACGGCCACTGTCATTGCTAGGAAACAACCTCAAACTGCCTCTGCTTTCCACTCGCTAAGCAATGAGTCGTCTCTGTCTGTTTCGCAAAACTTATTATCGTAATACGTAATAGACCTCTCCCTGTTTGTAAACAAATGACGTCATAGTGTTGGACAGCGCCACAAATTTGGTAGAGTTGAACTACGCTCGAAGCTAGAGGTGAAGAAGGTCGCACCCGAAAAGACACGTTCTTGAGGGGATTACGATGGTCCCTGAAAGGGATGCGACCTTCGGTCCTACTTTTCTTTCGATGGGAGCCAGCGAACAAGTGCCCGTTCATGAAACCCAGCCCTCTCCTTCTGATTTGTTTCGGTTTCAGTCTGTCTACCAACGTCATGATGACGTTTCTCGGGGAGATGTCTATTACCTTAGATAACCCAAGGTCCTACACCCAAATAAAATCGACCGCTTTTTATGTCATTCGAACGTTTTTTTCAAAATCATTCTTTTGCCGCACCGTCCTAGAATGGAACGACCTTCCGAGCAACATCGCTACAATAAAACAAACCAAAGAACTTCGTAATGCCATCTCTGTTAATTATTAATTATCATAATTATTATTTGGTTACCTTTCTATGTGTTTTCCTTGTGTACGGTACGTCTTAACATACTATTAACGTATGTCACATGATCCATTTTCATAGTAGCTTATGATGTTGCTGTTTCTTCATGCATACATTTCGTTGTATGTCACATTATTATCTCACATTATCACGGCGTTGTATTTCTTTTACTATTTTTTGTACTAAATGTGATGTACATATACTCGTGCTGCTTTTTTATTGTAACCCACTCCCCCGTGTAATGTCCCCAAGGGACCTTTGGAGGTATTTTGAAATAAATAAATAAATATGTCAACTCGTGCCGATCACCCACAGTAAGTGGGAATTTCCTCATCTTCAACAAGGTTATTTCACGATTAATTTCTGCCTGGTATGTCGGTGAACAGGAACTGCCTTCCCGGTGCCATTACCTTCATTACAGGCGCCAATCAAATTAAGAAATGCTCATGCGACGATTTCGCTGCGTAGACTTCAATCCCCATCTTGTACACTTGTGCTGTGATTGCTTGCTCTATTCGACCGAAATGTTTCTTTTTTTAGTTTACCGTCTAGTATCGCTACAATTTGTTCATGTGGGCTTCATAAATCTTTATTCTGTTCATATGAAGATTATGTATGTTAACCAGACCCTTCTATATTGGCTCACGACCCTGAGGGTAAATAAATAAATGAATGAATGAGTTTGAAGATCGTACGACACTGCGACAGGCTACCTTCGGCCTACAAATCATTTTAGAGTGCTATAAACGAGTTTCGTTTATAGGGAACGTAGGTGCGATGCGACTACTAATGCGTTTTTGTTTTTTTTTTCTTACAATCGACATACACTTTTATTCGTAGGTTCCCGTGGCTTTATCGGTCGTCAGAACTTAGCTTTCGGCGCAAGAGACACACTATTTTCGGTGGAGTGAACCCACTAATGCTATCACAACAATATAGGACAGACACTAAATATACTGAATTCCACTGTTGGATGTAGTGGCACACTCACGTCTGTGCATAGCGAATCGTTAATGAAAAACAGTTCTCTCAAGCCTTGTCAACTAGGTCGGGTCTACATAGGAAACGGAGCTTCGTCCTGAAGAGGACAGCATGTGTAACGAGGCCGTATGTCACGTTTGGGCAGCCTCATCGTATACCAGCAATACCTTAATCATCGATGAATAAAGGCAACTACAATTAAACAAAATCAAATACTGCGTTGTATGGTAATGAAATGGTGATATGGGTAGGGCACACTAACATCTCTCTGCTACAAGCAACAGGTGTATATCTTGCATTTTTCAATGCGATTCAGGTCCCTGAAGATATGGCTCATCTGAGGCAAATGTAGAACTGTCAGGCGTTGGGATATTCATGGAAATTCAATTTCACTTACCCTTCCTTGACAATGATATGCAGCCTAGCAAATCACTAGCGCTTCAACTGTGGCCTCTGAGTAGGGCGCGCGACACTTTGTTCTGCAACTGCACCGCGAGAGTTTCTGAAGTACACGTGCAGTCGCCACGTTGTGGCTTGCTTTGCTGAATTAGAAACTACGTCTTGCAAACTCAAAATATGCATGCTCTGGCCAGAAAATTTGCGAATTTTAGCGACTTGACCAACATCATCGATGAATGGTGATCTATGTCTGAAACTCATCGCAGAAACCTCAGGTTGGTTTGTTCGGTGTGTATGACATTATGTCGCTGAGCGGGCCTATTGTTCATCAGGGCGGGAACTGTCAGTCCGGCGGAGTCCGGGTCAGTCCTAGTCGTTACGGTGATCAGAGATGGGCATCCTCACGAGGGCAGTTAAGAGTGAGGGTGCCCTCACCTCATTCTCACCTCACGCACATTGAGGCGAGGTGAGCAAATCTCCCCGACCAATTAATCGAGGTGAGGTGAGGAAAAATTCCCAAAGCGAGATTGGGGTGAGATTAATTAGGAGAGCTGAGAAAAATGTTGAGACCGTTGAAGCTGTCACGACCCCCAGGGAGGTCGTGGCACATTAAGCGGGGGGTCGCGAATCAGCTCATAAGCTATAAAGAGAAGATGTTCATACTCCGTGCTCTGCCCACTATTCGGCGTCCCAATAAAAATCGTGGTAGCGGACCACGTGGTCTACAAAGCAAGCTCCCCTTAGTGAATAGGAATAGCCATCCCTGCTACCAAGCGTTTATTAATGCGTAAGCATTCGAGTCCTCGCTATGAAAGAATCGCGGCGTGGTCTATCTGTAGCCCCGGACGTTGAGAGAGGCGCTACGAGGGCAAAAGAGGAGAGTATAGGTTGGGGAGAGGATGCACGCTGCGAACAGTAGAGTACAGGTGGAGCTTGCGCGGAACTAGGCCACGGGGGATGGGAGGACGGCGAGGCACAGCGCGGCGCGCATGCGCGGTGAGTGGAGAAGGAAGAGGGAAGAAGAGGGTGCTTGGAGAGCGCGACGCGGCGGCACCTACACGGTGCAGCTGTGGTGGTCGACAAGTTCAGACGTGTGTGTGGAAGCGCGCCATGGCTTATGAAAGCTGTGCGAAGGAGCGGCAGCGAAAGAAGGTTGAAGCCACGAGACGGCGCCGCCAAGCTGAATCTGAGAAAGCCGGAAAGGCTCGTTTGGCTGCGGATGCTGTCTTGCGTTAGCGTTGTGTAATGTCGCTGTTGTGTAGCATTTTGAATGGGAGTTTGCAAAGGGTTTTCAAGTTTTAATGCTAACGCTTTCCCATCGGATCCGTCAGTGGGTCGGCCATTATTTTTTTCTATCTGCGATGGCTTCTTGCTGGGCTTAGTACCTGTGACAATATCAACTGTCAACCTACTATGTATGCATGTTATAATTACTATGCATGCGCTGAAATCGACAAGCTTGTGGTATCGCGAAACCGGGGTGCGGGAGGTGGGGAGGTCATGAAGCGATACCTTGCAATACAGGTGGATCGCAGAGATTCACACCAAAAATTCGGAACCACTGTGGCAAGGAGTGAGACATCTTTCTCATTTGTCCTTCTCTTTGTTCTCTACTTCTCACATTTCCCTTGTAAACAGTTCATTAAAAAAAGGTGACCGATTTCGAGGCATAAATTGGTGTATATTCGGACAGATGATATGGATTCGTGTCAAGTACCCCTTCTAAAATATCTGTTCCAAACGAGACTGGGGGCGCTTGTTCTCCTGTCTGTGTGGAGGTCTTGCACTTGTTCCCTCTGAGGATGCACTATCTTCAGCGTAGCTATCAGCTGGTATCCTCAATAGGTAAGCTTCGCTTCCACAATTATCGACCCTGTCGATTACATAGAAACGGTAACGGTACAGGTTGCAAAGCTCTTTCGGAGGGATACAGCAAACCCTGCATTTGAGGCTACCGCAGCCCGCCACCTGTCTACCTCCTTTCGTAGTTGCGACTTAGGGACCAAGCGCAAAGCGTCCAGCTGTGACACTAACGTGCCGCACTGCCCCAGTGATGTGCGGAGGTCCTCTGCGCTGAACGTTGCGCGACGACAGTTTCGGTCATCCCAAATACTAGAGCATGCAGCATGTTGTGCAGCACCTGTAGATGGGTGCGCATTGATCAGCAGTGACGGGCCCGGCAGTGTGACGGCCGACGTGACAGCATGTTAGACGTCGGGAAGGTCCGTTCCCTCACGAAAGACTTCAAGCGTCCGAGGATACCCCACGAAAAACACTCATCTTCTGGGCAAAGTTTGGTCATAGGGGCCCCCTGTCATATTGCATAGGTAACGTAACTGTCTGCGTTGTACAGCTTGACTGTACCTTTCTGAACTTAATGACGTGTCCCCAAAACTCCGCGTGGAGAGAACAACAAGGGAAGGTGCTTCAGTAGAGTGCGCTCCGAGAACTAAACAGCGGACCCATCGGAGGGCACATGCGCTAGGTGTGACCGAGGGCAGAGCACGAATACGTCGGAAAGAGGGGCCCCCTTGCAGGTGCGCTTGGCTTGGCTTGGCTCGGCAAGTAGTAGAAATCTTATGAAGAAAACCCAGAACGGAAGGCACTGAGGAGAATCGAGGAGAGCGAAGGATTTGAACGGGGCTCTTCCTTCTCTCAATGTAGGTGCCCTGAGGCAGCGATATTGAACAAACCAAGGGAATGTCGCATATTTTTAGCCTGCGAAAACCGGAGCAGTTTCTAGAACAGTTGGCAACACGTGCACCGCTGCTTCGGTTGGCTACGGATTTTGTCACTGTCCGCTCTGATCCAAGTTCGTAGCCAATGCCAGTCGAGGCACGGGTATGACAGTGTGTGGTGGGGTGAGCATCCTGTGGGCGATCGTGGTGAAGGCGTCCCCACGTAGTGTCCGTGTCGTGTCTGTTTCTTCGTGTGTGTGTGTTTCTCACACCCCAGCGTTTCAATAATTGGTATTGCATAAAAACAGACTTTTTTTTTCTTTTTTGCGTGCGTATCGTACATCTTCTTAGCATCCCACACAACTGTTATGCGTACTGTACGTGGACGTTTGCTATGTGTACCGTTTGTGCTTCATCATTGAGCACTGACCTTGGTTTCTAACAATTAGGCTGTCTGCTAAGTTCAGCGTCAGAGAAGAGTGCTGCCGCGGCAACACTGGCTGGTTCAATGTGGAAACGGTTTCACCAACGCCGATTAGCATTTACACCGAGATCAACGGTCAACACGAAACTAACGTTTACCTCTGCTTCAATAATTGTAGTTGTCACTGAAACATTCATCACGTGACCAGCTAACGTTCGTAAAACAATAATTCAGCGTTAACTTCAGCAGGCCCTTATCTCGGTTTCAAAGTTATCCAGCGTTGGTGAAACCGTGACGAACGTCAATGAAACATTCAACGCGTATGCCCCGATTCTGCAAACGGAATAGCTTTTGCCCCTTTCTGGGTCAAAACATTGCACCAGTTCTGACAAGGGAATGCGCCATCAAACACATGTCACGCCAGCTGTGAATGCGTCGGCGTGAGCCCGCTTGGATTTCGTGCGTACGTCTTTTCCGCACATTATTGTTGTTATTATTATTATTATTAAAAGCACAAAATGGTTAGAGCCTACGCTGACCTCCTTGCCCCCGCCCTCCTTTATGTATTCAGCCTGTCTGTCTATACGTGACAGTGTTCCCCAGCTGTTGGAAAACTTCTGTCGTCGTACCAGTGCACAAGTCCGGCGATCCTTTGAATGTATCAAATTGTCGTCCGGTCAGTCTACTGTGCGCGTTTCAAAGGTATTTGAGCAGATCATCTATTATCGCACGTTTTCTTTTCTCATGTCACATATATGTGAGCAATAACATGGTTTCATGCCAGGCAGACCCACTATCACCAATCTAGTATCATTTATGAAGGAGGGGAGTTGCCTCAGGACAGAAGCCGCCGATATTTCGAACAGAGACTGTTCTTCTTCTGGGCACCGTCCTCGTCATTGGCATGGTATTTAAAGGGTTAGGTGTGACGTGTTTAAAGGTTCATGCGAATTGTGGGTCAACAGCCCGGAGGGAAGAAAGGGTCCGTGCGGGCTTCTACCGCCGGAGTGAATGGCTGCTTTGCTAGAGTGTGGAGGGAATTATGTGAACGTAGTGATCTAGGCTACAGACCAGTTACAGAAAATGGAAGGTTCACGAACACGTGGACGAAACGGGACAACAGGCAAGAATTGTTGTGGCTCCTTCTGTCTCAGCACGAGGACAAGTAGATACACTTTATTTCGTCATTTTTAACGCTTTTGACATGATGGACCATACTATTTTACTTCGCAAACTTCATATGACAAGTCTCGGGAACGCCCTCATTGCCTTCTTCCTTTCGTTCCTGAGTAACAGATGCTGTGTCCCAAAGGTGCACGGTGCCTTTTCTTCTCCTCACTTTCCGCCATCAGGTGTTCCTCAAGGCTCAATTTTGGGGCCGCTCCTTTTCAGTGTCTTTATTAACGACTTAGCTCTGCATATTCGTCATTCTCATGTCCTTCAGTACGCCGATGACGTGAAGATATTTAAAGTTATCCACGACCCAAATGGCGTTCATAAGCTACAAACTGACGTTTCTTCTAAATGGTGATCTAAAAATGGGATGGCTATTAATCCAATGAAAACTTACTCAAGAAAATAATAATTGGAAGTTTCCGTCGCGAGACAACTGAGATCATGAGTGACGCCAACGCAGTTGGTCTATGGATTGCTTTTGCCCACCTAAGGGTTGAACGCTCACCACACGGTACCCCGTATTTAACGTCCTCGCGGAAAACGGCGTGTCTAAGCAACTTGTACCCTGCCACCGTTAATCAAGAAAAACTTAATATAATATACAATACATACATGTATGCCGATGCCACCACGCGTGTCCATGTACTGAAAAATTTGGGGGTGGTTTTCGGCTCCCAGCTGCGTTTTCATGACAATGTCTGCTACACAGTAAACTTTTTTACATTTTTTGGTGTAAATGGCTTGTCCCATGGCTCACACCTTTTTGGTGTTGCCTATATACTCAACTGATGAGCGTTTTCTAATACATGCTTTACTTAAGTGTATTCCTAATAAAACACTGTTATAATGGGTGTACAAGAAAAACACCCTTAGAAGGGGAGTATTCTATTGAAAACGCCGTTTATGACGGAATTATTTGCTAGCAAACATTCACTCGCAAATAGTGTAATAGGAGCTTCCGCGGCAGCATACAGACACCACTGGTCGAGACATACAGTTCGACGTTCTCGCTTCTATGGCAAGCAGCACCGTGAACACGGCAGACTTCCAGCCGAGGTTCTATCGTAGAACCTAAAGCGGATTGCAATGCCTCGCGGGCACGCCCCCGTTAGCTTGGGAACACTGTGGGACCAAGGTGAGTGCAGAGGCATGGAGAGACCTCGGGCACCCTCAGTAGCCTATACTGGCGTGTCGGATGGATCATACACTGAAATACAATTTGTTGGGTCACGTTCGTGACATGCGGTGGGGCGGGAAACGTTTCTAACGGTGACGGGAATGCGTTTTTAAATTAACACCCACGTTTGCAACGAGTCAAAGATATAAGCTAAATTTCTAACATCCCTCCCTGTCCAATACTGTGTTTTTAACTCAGGTTATCGCCTATAATGTGATTATTTGGTGAGCGGAGCTGTGAATCCAGCATATTTTTTCTCTCACGAAATAAAACACCATTTTAAACACCATATTCCCAATTCAAGTTGAGTGTAAAAAGGTGTATTCGACGGTAAACACCTGTTTCAACACCTCACATTACACCCTTAATGATCGACATTAGATAAAACTTGGTGTATGTGGATATTACACCTTTACTAATGCCCTTTTTGCACCGTTTGTGGGACAGAAAAGGGTGTTTTTATAAGAATACACCTTTTTTGAGCAAATAAAGGTGTAAAATTATTTACTGTACGCCCTTCAGCTCTCAAAATTATTAGCCTGCTCACATATACATTCAAAATCTTCTCCACGCACTCTATCTCTTCGCCTATGCCGTTCCTTAATTCTACCCCGACTGGAATACGAGTCTCCAGTGTGGAACTCTTTCCCACACTGACTCCTCACGTACAGTTTCTACACATTGTACATAGCGTGTACATGTCTACATGGAGGTAATGTAATTTCTTAACGTCAAACCACTCTCAACGCTACGCCGTTTTCTTGATGTTATGCTTAAAAAGTTTTCTCGATACACCATCTTTATTATATCAGCTTGATATAGTCGTACCTGTCAATGTAACCAGACACGCGAATATATTGTACCCATCCCACCATATGCCTTCAAATCCGATCGCACAAATCCAACAAATTACAAACCCAAACCCCCATACTAAAGTTTTCAAAGCTCTCCTCTGGCGTTCACCGAGTAACGTGTGAAGTTGTACAGTTGTTTTCCCTACCCTTTTAGTGTCATGTACTCTGTATCTGTATGTTTCCACTGCATGTATCAATGTGAATATCTTCCTGTTATGTTCTTGTTCCTGAACATGTTGTGTTTTGCTTAATCTGTATGTATGTATATATATGTGTATTTGTATATATGTGTATGTGTATTTGTAAGTACTGTATTGTCTCCGTGAGCCAATACCAATGCTTTGGCTGCTCTTGGGCACGTTAATACATATTATTATTATTATTAGTAGTAGTAGTAGTGCCAGCAGTGCAGCACGCTGCGTTTATTGTAGGGGATACGTGGTGTACTTATTTTAATGATCAGTTTGCCTACATTCCAATGTGTGACATCGCACATGCGTTCAACTCTTTTTTATAGTCGGCAATTGTAGCACGTGTTTCTTGCAAAGGCTTCGTGACGCCGCTCTGTCCGTCTGATGGAGGCGAATGTCGAAACACTCCTGTGAGGCAGTAAATGGTACGCTATCGCCCTTGCGTACGTAAGGGATGCCGTTGATGACTCTGTGGAGGCGCAAGACACAAGCAGAGCATTGCGCAGAACCACCACGCTATCCATTATGCACGCAAGAGCGACGCGAGTACTAACGTAAAGCGATTTCTAGCGTAGGCCGGTCAAACTGGTCGCCTACAAAGCATGTAAACACGGGTCTGCGAGCCCGCGTTGGTGTGATAACTTGCTGCACGTTCGGTTCCTGCAGCACTCAACAGCGTAAGTCATTATGTTGTAGCATCATTATGGCACGGCATAATGATGGCGATGCGAAACGAATATGATGCGCGGAATAAACCTCTGGGCCCCGATCTTCAACTTTCACATAGCGATCGTAATCCGCGCGTTCCAAGGCCCCACGCCATTGAATAGGCTCGTGCGAGAGTTCGTGGAGAATCACGGGACATACGTCTGAAATCGTCCTGGGTTTTCCTCAGACGCTTTCAGACATACGTCAGCACAGTTCCCTGAGAAGTCGGCCTGAGACGCGCGTCCCCTATAGACGTTCAGGTGTGACATTGCCCACCTCTGTAAGGCGGACAACGGTGAGCCCTTTCGCCACCACCACTGCCACCACGGGCTGAAGTGGTGCATATAACGTGCGTTATGAGATAACGAAATGTTGAAGATCGGGCCCCTAGACTATAAGTATCTACACTGAATATTCCCTACCCCATGATTCTCGCGTAAGGTGAGGGTTCCGAGGGCGGGCGCCACGCAGTCATGGCACGCTGCCGTTGCGGGCACCGGATCTCGTCAGGATTGTGGTCGACACTCTCGTCGACGAAAGTCTCGTCGAGACTTTCGGGGTCAATAGTGACCAACATCCATCTGTGACGTCTGTCGGCATCGGGGCTCGGGTGTCGATGGCCACGGCAAGCACAGCGCCATCACGACAACCGTTTAGTGACCAAATATGATGCGCGTAGTACACCTCCGAGTTTTATTAAGCCAGTTTGCAACATCCCGATACTGTACACGATATGATGATTCGAAACGATACGCGAGACAGACACTAGGGAGTTTTTGTAGATGGGAACATGTCCACGATAACAGCTCCGAAAACGTGACAACCGAGTGAGACTTTTTTTGAAGCGAGTGACTTCACATAGCTAAGATTGGATTCGATTCAATTGGAACGGAACTTCTTTTATCGTGCCGTTTTCGTACGTTTTGAGTTTGAGTTTATTTAATGAAATTATTTACCATATACATGAATGACGAGGAAAAAGCTGTTGGTAGCAACAGCTTGACTAGCCTCGCCTTTCAATATACTCTGGCAGCAAAAACAACAGCTTGCATGTGATCAAACAAATATCAATTAAGTTACCACAACAAAGGTACAAATAAAATAAATGAACACTGAACTATACATAGCATTTATACAAAAAATATGTACAGACGAACCGACGATGTACAGACGAACGTCTCTTCTGATTCACTTAAACTCGCCTATGTTGGTCTAGTACACCATGGAAGCAGACGGTGCCTAGCGTCCGGTCTCCTAGCGGGGCACCGCGATCCGCTTGACTTCACAGATATACTAGTCGAATGCGGTACGGCAGTTCTCGGAGATCCGTACCGGCGATTCGCAAACGGAGCTCCGGTAACGTCGCGCGTGTGCCATGACAAATGCACGGCATGATATTGTGCACGGCATCATATCGCAGATGCAAAGGCGGCCTGTTAAATCTATTATTGACACTGAATATCGCACTGAATATTCCCTTAATCGGGAATGACTTGCACGGTGACTTGCGATGCTTCCTCCCAGTACGACGACGACATGACAGCAAGCACGAAGACCACATCTCTACTAAGCGTGCATAGACGTGCAAGGCGTGCACGTAAACAGAGAATAACATATCGTAACCGACACCTTCAGATTGTCCCGATGTGAAAGAAAATTGAATTCATTTTTCAGGATATGACGGCCAAACAGTACCGCTGTCTCCGGTATTCCAAACTGCCTCGACGGGAAAAGCGATAATCTCACGGTCACCACACTGAGGGAGATAAGCTTCAGCGAAGAATACTATCTGCGGTGAGGTTGTCCGTTTCTTGGGAAGTTCGTACATGCAAAGGCAGTGTACATGTGGGACGAGTTGGACACATGAACAATAAAACATTGCAAAGCAGATTTCAATCAAGTATTATATTGAACCGGCAGTGGCAAGTCGATGACAGCGTGGTGCGGGTAACGACGACACTCCACTACGGATCGTTCTAGTACCGCATCCCCGGATGTGTTATGCGCCGTTGTATCGGTGCGGTCGCTATAGATATTGCAATGTATATGCAGTACATAAAGCAACCAGTGCAGTTGCCTAAACCACACACCATGAACCGCTGAAAAGAGAAGGTTTTTAGGTTTTAGGTCAAGATCAGCACCAGGACCTGTGGTAACAGGCTTCTAGCAAACGAAGTGCGCCAGCGTAATAGACCTTTTGAGAAAAGCCAGCGCCACCTGTGGCGCCCGAGGTGTCATGGGAAATTGGAGCGCCAGTTTCCTTTTTTTTTTTTTTTTTGCTGCTGCCGGCGCATGCGCAGACGCTATGCATGTTACAGACTCGGGCTGTGAAACGTGGTCGTTCGATTGCGTTTTGTTTTAGAGTTCGCCGGTTGTAACGGACGCGGAAGAGGTACCGAATGTTCTAAAGAGCAAATCATGCGCACTTCGTATGCCTCAAAGGAGTACTAAGGGCCTTCCAAAAAAATTTCAGAATAAGACGTCTGAAGAGTGTGTGTGTCATTTTACCGAATGGCGCTAAACGTTTTGATGTGTGCAATTTGTTTCCTAGAAAAGGACTCACATAAACATGGGTCCGCGCCTTCACCCTTAGCTCGCTACTCCGGGTATTACGAGGACGAGAAACTATGATGCCACGTCACCGGTGGCGTTATAAGTTGAACTCGTTCTGGTTCGCCGGTCAGTGGGGATCAGCGCCTTTTCCCTTTGCCGCCCTAAACCAGTTTTGCCAGTACTCCCGGAGAATTGGGGATAGAAGGAGCGGCCGAATCATTACCGAGCCAAGAGAAAAGTTTTCAGAACCCCGAACAGCCGAGTAGCAATGAACATTTCTCTAGACGAATCAGCGAGCGTTCTCCTTATAGCGTCAGCGCGAGGCTCCAGGCAGATCGCAGGTTGGTACTGCTCTTCACCGCCGTTGCGCATGGCCGCTTTGGCGGCGTACTTTAAATTCAATTTCTGCGATAATTACGACTCTGTGGTGTGAATTACTTCGCATGGTGCATCTTATTGGCCTACTCAACGGTTTTATACGAGGAAAACAGGGTGTTAAAATGACTTCTGTGCTACTTCAAACACTCAGGAGCCCAACCGTATACTCAGAAGGTAAAAGCATCGCTAAACATTCCACGTGGACTGTCAGCAAAAAGCAGACGACAGAGCAGTGTCTCCCAAACATCCCAAGACGCCTTGCGCCGCTCACTTGGGGGCGCGGGCACTTTTCTTGAAAGGTCTACTGCAGCGCATTCGCAACTGCTAAGCACTCAGTGAAGACGCACAGCCAGAATAATATCTTGGGTGGGGTTCGACGCGAAACTTTTCGTGGGGGAGGAGGATAACCCTCGTTTCAAATCCCCAAATGCACTAGCAATTGTGAGGCATCGGGGATTGAACCGCTTCCCCCTTTCTGGCTACGCAACTGCAACCACACCGCGACGAGGATTCAGTACAGAATTACCCCCCTGCCAAACGGGCAAGCGCCCGCAACTATACACCAGGATCGCTTCGAGGGCACCGGAGGTCGGCTTCCCGGTACCGTCCAACCAGTTGCTCACGGCATGACTGACAACCGCCGGATTGCGACTGTGGTAGTACAGCATCGAACAAAAGTTTACGGAACACGGCCCTGACGTATATATTCATTGCAGCTGCCCCCTGTTAGGTATCAAGATGTCGGGGGACGAACTGGTAAACGGCTAATCTATCCATCTCCGTATGCTGTTTCCGCTCCTGTAAGTTGCTAGGGTGTCGCTGCAATAGGCATATATATGTGTGTGTTTTTTTAAGTGTTATTAAGGTTAACGTGAGCTGTACCTGGCATGGTACAGCATGAAGTTTACGGAACGCTTTTTGTCGCATTTCTCTATTGCAGCGACACCCTAGCAGCACACAGGAGCGGAAACAGATTACGGAGGTGGATAGATTAGCGTCACCGCACTCCGGAACGGGTCTATGTGTATATATATATATATATATATATAGACTACAAGTAATGAAGAGACTTGGGAGGCCGTATAAGGGTTAAAAACACTTGCTACTTTTATTACATTAATAATTAAGGGGGCGCTAGGAATAGATTTACAGTTTTTTTTTTTTTTTTTTTTTTTTTTTTTTTTTTTTTTACAAGGGAAAGGGGGAAAATGAGAGGGGAACAGTGCACGTGGAGCGGAGTTGGTGATGTTGCAGGAGCGTTGTTGCTAATGGTAATATATATATATATATATAACGAAGGGAAAAAAGTCATTAAAGAAACAAGTAAATGACACTAGACTCGTTTGAAATTCAAACTTACAGATTCAGATGGCTTCTATGGCTGCACGCAGGGAAACATACTCATGGAACGATGCGACAGCACCAGAGGACTCGTGTTTCGCCGTGTTTGCGACTCGTCAGCTCTGGGTAGCTGCGCATCGTTCGGAATTCGTAAAGCAGAGGTAGCTCAGCGAGCGATATACACCTGGGAGGGTGACTGAGCACTCCTCAATGCCACAGTGCAAGCCAGTGAATTATAATGAGGGGAAAAGGCCATTAAAGAAACAAGTAAATGACACTAGACGTGTTTGAAATTCAAAATTACGGATTAAGATGGCTTCTGTGGCTGCACGCAGAGAAACAGAGAACACGCAGAGCTGACGAGCCGGAAACACGGCGAAACACGTGTCCTCTGGTGCTGTCGCATCGTCCCATGAGTATCTACATATATAGACCAGAGTGCGACTAGGGCAATCCTTGATGCCATGAGGAAATCATAGTTGAACTAATCCATTACGTTAGTTGAACGCAAGGATTTTGTTCATTTAACATTGCCCCAATGCCTCAGGGTGGCTGTTAACGCTCTCGGAAATGAGACCGAATTTTTCCTGTGTTAATATTAAGGTTGACGGGAGCTGTACCATGCCTTGTCATGGTACGGAGACGCGTGCATTTGAATTGTGTAGGTGAGTTGGTGGTTGTCTACCCATGGACGATACTACATGTACAGCCAAGGACTTGACCTGTATTCGTTGATCCAACATGCTCTTGGCATAATTACCAAAGCGGCGCAGGCAGGTGTGTCCACAGGCTTTTTGTCGAGTGCTAGGTCACAAGTAAGGTAACAAGTGGGTAACGTGTCTAGTGCTCCAGTGACAATCAATATGGTCAGTGAAGTACGGGTGTAGGGCACTAAAAAGGTATCGGTAACGATATGGAGTTCGTGTTACCATTACCGCTTTGCCCTGACATTAGACAAGGGGGGAACGAAGGGCTTGCCTGGGAACGCGTACCGGAAGTTGGAATCCCGGGAAAGAAGGAACGAGTGCCAGCTTAACGCGCCCACTGAATGCCCGACACGGTGCCTCCGGTACAGTGACCCCGGTGCCACAGCTACTGGATTAAACTCCTATTGTGACCGGAACTTTCAACACTACATTTGAGTTGATATTAGCTTTGATTTGAACATTACATTTCATATGGTAACCTATAAAAGCCGAAACTCCCTCAGACACCGTTACTTCGTCCCGGCTCGCAAGTGCGTGTTGAGGCGTTCAAACGAATCCTGGAAGGTGGTGGTGCTGCATACCACTAACAAGCCACTGGCGAGTACGCAGGCCTTCTCTGTTCTGCTCAGCTTGCGTGGAAATGACAAGACGAGGGAGTCCATACCAAGATCGTCGTCTTCTCGAATTATAGAGCCCACAATCTCTCCGCTTGAGCTTCGCAACTAACGTAAACGAGAATAGGTACCAAGATCACACACACCGCAGTGCTGGATTTACAGATTCAACACAAAAGTTGCACTGAAAACATAGAAGCTGATGCATTCCACGCCAAGTGATCGAGCGATGCTGCTCTACCATCGCAGATGATCACACACACACACAGTTCAATCTTGTGGTAGACATATACCAAATCCCAAATATTAGCCTCAAACACCGCCGCGTTTCGGCGCTAGAGTGCGCTGCAGGCAAAAACCGTACCCCTTACGGAAGCGTGTTGTGAGCCTCCTACTGCACCGAGAAAGCTGAAAATTCAAACGCATTTTCTAGAAGAACCAGGCCACCTACAGACCAAGTCTCGGTTGTCTATCGCAAAAATTGGGAAGTGGGGAATTCTGGGAAACACTTTGCCCAACTTTGGCACTTTTTAGGTCAAGTAGCCAAAAGTGGCTACATCCTGCAACAAAGTCAAATTTTGCGATGTAAAACTGATCTGGACAACCAATTCATGTCTCTTTCTCAGATGTAGTAAAGCATTCGTAAAAATTACGGTAATACTTGAAAGTGCATGCGCAGTGAGAAAATTTTTGGACCGCGATGACAAACTAGAAAGACGTGCATTACATAGAACTGTAGAACACCACATCATTTATGAACGTAGAAAAAATTTGACAACTTTTTACTTAATTGAAAAAAAAAATTTTTTTCGGCGGCTTGCTTGTGACGTAGACTTCGCAGCGCGGTCACAGAGTATGAGCGCACCTTGCTCCTGCTCACCTCGAAGGCGGCGATATAAAACTGAAATTATTGCGACAGAAATGCTCGAGACCGTTCTCTATAAGCTAATTAAGTCAATATTAAAACGGCAATTTGCTTACTGACCTTTTTCGACAGTCGCAATGTCGGGGCCGCAGAGAAACCCAGTCCGCTTTGCGGCTGTTTTTCTATATTCCCCTTTCTGCTTTGCTGCCATATGAGTATCAAATGAAATGATGGCAGTTAAAAAATAGCACCATCAGTGGGATTCCAATCCACTGCATTCAATTGAAGCATGCAAGTGGGCGTGATGAGGATTGTGATGTGTTTGTCCTGCGTTTATTTGCATCATCTACAACATCGTGACTGCAATGACTGAGGTTTATACAGATATATGCCTTATATAACATGCACTCAGTCTTGAGTCTTGTTTCAGTGAGAAAAAGAGTAAACAGCGAACTTGGGAACTCTTGGAGTCCCGACATTGAGGCTGTCAATAGGCAAATCATATTTTCAATGTTTACTTAATTAGCTTGGAGAACAGTCTCGAGCATTTAAAAAATAATAGTTTCAGGTTTACACTACGTTTTTCGAGGTGAGCAGGAGCAAGGTGCGCTCATACTCGGTGACCGCGTTGCGAAACCTACATCGCAAGTATGCCGCCATTTTTTTTCTTTTCAATTTAACAAAAAGTATTTTTTTTTCGCGCATAAATGAGGTGTTCGTCTACAGTTATTTGTAAAGCACGTCTTTTTAATTTATTATCGCGGTTGAAAATTTCCACACTGAAGTATGCGCTTCACAAGGATGTTCGTGATTGTTTGTTTTTTACTACACCATAAATCACTTAAGAAAAGTGCAGTCTTCAGAGCCCTCCAGCGCCGGAACGCGGCGTTGTTTGAGGCTAATATTTGGGATTTGGTATATATCTGCCACCACAATGAACTCAGTTTACTTCTTTTATCTATCTATTTGTGTGTGACTAAAGAGAGCCAAAACCGTCGTTTCGGGGCGCACACATTATTGACGAAACTTGCAAGCATTGCAGTAGTGAATGTATTTCGCAGAAAAATGAAGAAAACGAAATAGAATGGCAGTGACGTTGACCAACTTTGGAGTCCAATTAGAAAATTTCAATTTCTCGTGAATTAAATTTGATAAAAGTGCTCAGAAATCATTGCACAATCCCCCCTAGATAAATAGCGTCGACGCCATAATCCTCAGAGAAGCAGCTTTTGCAATGCGATTTTAATCGCGTTGGTTGAAAAAACCCTGTATATAGCCACGCGCAATATGGAAACACATGTATAGAGTTTGGACAAATTTAGTTCAGTAGAGCATTCGTCCAGGAGCTCCAAAGGCGCCTGCAATATGTGACGAGTGTCACTGAAGAAACTCCTCCCTTCCGAAATAAAATTATGTGCGGTACACAGTACAAGACGGGAACCAAGATGCAGAGAACAAATAAACGGAGGATGACTTACGTCGTTTACAGCACTGAGGTGTCACTGCACCTCAATTACAAGGAGCTCACAATCATTGGACTAAAGGCAGAAATACAACACACGCGTGTTGAGGAAGCCCTCAGGTGGATACCTGAAAAACTACGTCGTGGGCGGTACACGCTGAGAAGCAAGGCCCGTCCACTTTTAGGAAGGGTTTTCTGGATGGATCACAGATGGACAGCGATAGTGCCCCCCAGGTGGCGTCCTCGAACACAAACCCGATGGCTTCACCAGAGGCATCTTTCACGTGCATTTCCTGTATTTGCGCAAGGACATATAAGATCAAAGGTGCAGGATTACAAAACCTGATAGCAGAGCAATCCCCTATCGGCGACGTTGCTCGTGGAGGGACAGTACCAGTGCCCTCCCCGAGGGGTGGCTGCGTTCAACGCTCTCCCTAGCAGACTCCGCCGAGTATCCGGTGATTATAGGTGACGGTTGCGTGACCTCCCCTCGGAGATTGTATTGGTATCGCTCGTAACACCGTCAATAGGGGATCGCTCCGCTAGAGCGGTAGCAAAGTCGTTCCCCCACATAGGTGCTCGTACTGTGGCACCCTACCGTTCAGTGAAAGTTAAAAAAGTGCTTCAGATTTTCATATGGGTGTCAATACGTATAGCAACCCTTCACTAGCGTTGATCATAACACGGTAGCCCGAGCACACACCACCGCGTGTGTCCTCAAAGCTGAAAGATGCTAAGGAAACTCGCGACGGACAGGGCATTGTCATACCTGTCTGGAAAAACCGCAGCAGCAATATCCTCGGGCTCCGCTCTGGCATCGTAGCGGTCGGTACAGCTCCAAGACGGGACGACTCTTAGCATCCAGACCATGCAGGGTGCAACTGGCGTTTCCCAGGCACCAGAGCCGTTCGCAGCAATTTCGCTCTGCGAGCGAATTGAATTTGAAGTCGTGAGAATTTGTGGTCATCCTGTCGCAAGGTAAAGAAAGACCAGTCAAAGTTAAAAGGAAATACGACGTGTTGTTCTCACTAACCAAGTTTGAAGGAACAGATCGAGTCACCATCACTGTTGCACACAAGGAGCCAATCACCATCTTCGAAAAGAGGAAATGCATCAAACACCAATCTTGGCTGGTGCCAATATAACGTTCATGCCAGTCAGTTGGATGGGATGTCTCAGATGTCGCCATCCACGGGACCGTAATACAGACATTGAAAAGGGACTCGAAGCGGTCCTAATGTAACGCGAAATGTACGTACACAAGCGGCAGTACACAGGAGACGAAAACGCTATACAGTGAACCCTCGTTAATATGACCCCCGATAATCTGACATACGCGCTTTACGACCATACTCCTGGGGAACAATTTAGTGAAACCTCTGAGAATCCCCCCCGTTAATATGACAATTCCGCATTATGACCAAAATTTTCGGGAACGATCATGGTCATAATAACGAGGGTTCACTGTAGTCTATTCCGTGGCTTTAGTTGTATGTTTCTATAGGGTATGCAGACACTGAAGAAAACGTGCATTCTGTACCACAGCGAGCGTGCTTTTTGGGATCGCTGTGGATTACTTTCGTGCCCCTATTACTGATTCTGGCAGAAGACGTTACGTCACAACACATCACATACACAAACTTCCTGTACATCTACTATGCGCCACAAGAATGAAACCAGGAGAAAGACTTTTGATGCTATATCTCAGTAGTAGTACTAAGTCTCTTTGTAGTATTATCCTCTTGATATTATAACTGTCTCTATGTTCTCATTGGGTCAGCCCCCTATGTTTGACAAAAAAAAAAAAAAAAGCTATAACCAAAGTCAATGCATTGCCATCGCTACTGGGCCTTTAGGCGTAGAGTACATTGCCATTGGTTAAAACTGGTGAAAAATGTTTTTTTTTTCTATTTTTTAAATTACTTCTATAATCACGGTGGACACCCGGTGTATAATATTATAAGGAAGAAAATTAGCCGAGGCTCTTTGGCTGTACGTGGAAGTGTTGAACGTCGCCATACCAGCACTGGACGGGGACAGCACTCGCCTCTGCAGAAACGTCGGCGTGTTTTCTACAACGTTTCAACTTACTTAATAAACCATAATAATGTAGTTAATTTCCCAGCAATCTTCGTCTCGAGCGGTAACGAATTCTTGACGAAATATCGGCTAGCGTCACAGTTTTTCCAGTGAGCCGACGCGAGCAATGGAAACTTCATCAATTTCTCGACGACAGCGGCGGACAGAAAAATCCGGCGAAGAGCGGAAGCGGCCGCTCGACGGCAGCCAATAGGACCGCTCCATGCGCTATCGTTCCACGAGCGGACGTGGCAGGCATTTCGGATGCCCGCATGACCAACCCGGGAACTGGGAAGCGTGCTGTCGGCCGCCCGCTGCTGTCTCAGGGAGCTTTTGTAGAGCCTGCTTCGCGAATATGCTTTGACCGCAAGAACTTATTCGGTGTGCCAATATAGCTTTCGTCCGCTAGGGCGCCACCGCCCGCCGCAGTGGAAATCTGTGCATGCGGTTCGTCCCGCCGTTTTTCCGTCGAGTTGTCGTGCCGCTGGGAAAGTTGGCCGTTTTCCGTCGAGGAATCGTCATATGCGGTTACCGCTTTAGACTCGCTCATTCGTAACTTTATTATTTCGTAGCCATGCGAGTCTTTTCACATCACCTCCTATATATATACAGGGTGTTGTTTCTTCGGTGCCTGCAAGATGACTAATTACATGAAATTCCCTTTTCCTAACTATTTCATTCTCGTGGTCAACCCAATATATATATATATATACAGGGTGTCCCAGCTAACTGCAAACATTTTTTTTAGAAATATATATAACACTTTTTCCAAGATGAAATCAATTGCAATATAGTATATACTGAAGGGAATTCCCTAGGAGGGCATTAGCAAAGTCCAAAAGCAATGTCTTAATTAACTTTCATTAATTAACTTTTTAATTATAAAAGCTACGATGTTGTCCCAATGAGAACATCTGTTCCTCTCGGTCACTTGATATCGTAGCCGTTTTCAGAACAAAAATCCGTTCGATAGTTCGCCCGCAAGAAATTAGTGAAGGATCGCCGTTTTTCCTTATTTTGTTCATTGCGCATCTTCGCAGACGCGTCTTTGTCGCCTCGAAAAAGATTAACCGAAAATGCAGTCCAAGATAGGGCAGTTCCGATAGCGTCGCGCGATACATGTGTGTTTGTTTTGCTTCAGCAAGTTAAAGCTCATCTTCGACGCATGAGGCGGCACTGTGGCCGGCATCTTCGACGCATGAGGCTTCTTCACCATCTCACATTGGGGGTGAAGGAAAAACACGCCTCGGAAGATGCGCAATGAAGAAATAAAGAAAAAATGCTGTTCCTTCACGAATTTTTTGCGGACGATCTGCCGAACGGATTTTTGTTCTGAAAACGGCCACGATATCAGGTCAGCGAAAGGAACAGATGTTCTCATTGGGACAACTTCGTAGTTTTTATAATTAAAAAGTTAATTAACGATTTTTAGGTAATTAGTGATTTGACGGTTGAGCAACATATGGCCAAGAACGTCCGCCGGCCCAGAGATGATAGAAGAGAAAACGGCATGTCTATAGCCCTTATAGTTTTTTGATGAAAAATCTGTATCGCCTAAAAAAGACACGCTGTATATATAAGCAGGAAAGCTCAGAAGACCACAAAGAGCTTGCAGGAAAACACATAGTAGTTTATTAACACAGAGGGATAGGGGTCGACGTTTCGGTAGTCAGCGCTGCCGTCGACTGGACTGGGGTTCGGTGGTGGTTTTGTCACCAAACCCCAGTCCCATCGAATGCCACGCTGACTGCCGAAATGTCGACCCCTATCCCTATCCCCCTACCCCTTTGCGTTTTCCTGTAAGCTTTTTGTCGTCTTCTGATTTTTCCTGCTTATTTCACTTTCACACCTTTTCCAAGATGAAATCAATTGCAATATAGCATATGCTGAAGGGCACTCCCTAGGAGGGCATTAGCAATATCCAAAGGTAATGTCTTAATTAACTTTCATTAATTAACTTGTTAATTATAAAAGCTACAAAGTTGTCCCAATGAGAACATCTGTTCCTTTCGGTCACCTGATATCGTAGCCGTTTCCAGAACAAAAATCCGTTCGATAGATCGCCCGCAAAAAATTCATGAAGAAACTGCTTTTTTTCTTTATTTTGTTCATTGCGCTTCATAGAAGACGCGTCTTTCCATCATCCCCAATGTGAGAGGGAGAAAGAGCACACTATCGCCTCTCACGTCCTGCAAAAAGGAGGAACAACACAAAGGAAACACAACATGCAACCCAAGATAAGGCCAGTTCCGATAGAGTCACCCGATACATTTATTTTTGTTTTGTTTCCGCAAGTTAAAGCTCATCTTCGACGCATGAGGCGGCACTGTGCTCCTTCCCCCTCTCACGTTGGGGATGAAGGAAATACGCGTCTGCGAAGATGCGCAATGAACAAAATAAAGGAAAAAAAGCGTTCCTTCACTAATTTTTTGCGGGCGATCTATGGAACGGATTTTTGTTCTGAAAACGGCTACGATACCAGGTGACCGAAAGGAACAGATGTTCTCATTGGGACAACCTTGTAGCTTTTATGATTAACAAGTTAATTAATGAAAGTTAATTAGGACATTGCCTTTGGAATTTGCTAATGCCCTTCTAGGGAGTGCCCTTCAGCATATGCTATATTGCAATTCATTTCATCTTGGAGAAAGTGTTATATATATTTTTAAAAAATCTGCATACACTTAGCTGGGACACCCTGTACATGCAGTATATATGCCGCAGTATATATATGTCCCGAGCAATGTCAGTTTAATGAGTATCCCTGCCCATGCACAAGCGTGAGTTCGGTCTCTTCGTCGTTACGTCATATATATATATATAGATAGATAAGAAAATTTAATAAAACTAGGTATTCTTTTTAATCCTTATGCAGTTTCCCAAGTCTCCTCATTAATTAGAGTCTGGTTCCGCCGCTGCAGCTGACGACTATAACATTTGGTTAGTCATATCAGAAGATGTCAAAATTTCCCCCTTGCCTTCACTTCTTTGTTCCGTACAGTATATGATTAGTCGACCTCTGTCGTCCAAGAAGCTCAAATCTCCCGGAGTATCCTGTTCTGGTGGCGGGAGAATCCCTGATGCCCCGGCCGTTGATTTGGGCTTAGGACTGCTCAAATCTCCCGGAGTATCCTGTTTTGGTGGCGGGAGAATCCCTGGTGCCCCGGCCGTTGATTTGGGTTTAGGACTGCTCAAATCTCCCGGAGCACCCTGATTTGGTGGCGGGAGAATCGCTGATGCCCCGGTCGGTGATTTGGGTTTAGGACTGCTGTGCACTGAAACTGGCTGTTCCTGTACCGGTTTGCTTTTGTCCTGAACGACAGTATGGTGCAGTTGTCGTGGTTGGACGGGCTGTGGCGTCGATGATGTTCCGATCTGTGCCGTACTTCTTGGCTTATGTACTGGTTCCGGAGTTCGAGGCGATGGTTCGCGTATGTTGCGGTCTGTACTTCGTGGCGATTGCATTGGTGCCCGGGATTATAGTGGAGGCGTGGACGGATGCTCCACGAGACCTTCATGTAGAATAAGAGCTGCAAACCACCTCCTTTTGACATTCAAATCTATATACTAAAGGCAAACAACGCCCGAGTTGTAAGCATAAGCGAAAAAAAAAGAGAAAAAAACATGAGATTTCCGTGCCGCTTACCGAGGTCGTGAAATATTACCGAAAAACATTGTCCGATCAAGTTGCAACCTGATGCTCCATGCAAAGGAAACGGTGACTGCGTATCCATTTTTTTGTAATGTACCCGCACAGAGCGGGGGGGGGGGGGGGATATGTTTATTAAAGATAAAGGAAAGGTGAGACAGGTAAAGGTACAGAGCGGGTAAAGGAGCAAAGCAGGGTCGAACGGTGTAACGAAGCAATAGCTTGCAGATGAGTAATAGTATGGTATGATACGGTAATGGTACGGTAGGTGTAGTTGCACACCTCGCTGTTAAACACAAGTGTGCCACGTTAAGCACGACGTGGGAACGTTGGCGCACATTCAGATTCACGCGCAATACTTCAGCAGTGAAATTCAAAATCAGAAATGCAATTACCTTAAGTTGCCTAGAAAGCGTTGTGTCCTGAACAGTGTCGTTCCAGCTAGTGCCTCGCAGCTGCATTCGTGACTCTTCTTCTTTCTGCTGCCGCACCACGAGAGGTTACCAGTTATTACACGCAAATAGGGCGACCCAATACTAGCTCTCTCTCTGTAGGGGGCAGAGGGAGCTAGTATTGGGTAGTTTTTGTCAGGTGTGTCCTACCCGGGTATGCCAGGAAGAAATCGAAATCAGGCAAACCTTGAATGCAGTTGTGAAAGCACTCAGTTACTCCTCAAGGTACGCTTCCAAGTCAGTAGAGGGTCTATGCTGATCCGAAGGAAGAAGCTTCTCGCTGGCGTGCTCCACTACTGAAATTTTATGTCGGTGTATAGTTGAGTCAGTGCAGCATCGGACGCGGTCTCTGATCTGTCTACGTGAACGTGTGCAGAATGTTGTGAGTCGAAAGTAGCGAGGATTGGTAACTCCACGAGTTCTGTCTTTAGTGTTTCCACTACTTGGTGTTTCGTACTCGAGAGACCATGTCAGCAATACGTCACTTGAGTTAGCGCCATTACATACTTGGCGTAACTGTGCTGTACAGGGTGCACTCTAAGAAAAAAATAAAAATAAAATAAAACTATGTGATTTTAGGCCTTTTGGGGACTAAATGCATTGCCACAATAACTATAGTCACTTTAGGTAGTAAGTGTTCAGGTCTAAATAATGTCACAGATTGGGGACTGCACTTCACGCTCTGTTCTAATTTCTAAGTGACATATAGGTACGTAACTCGTGTGCATGAATGAAAATACAATGAAAATACTTTGAGTTAAACCGTCACCCGTGATATGTCGAGTGATATAAAATACCGAGACATGTATAGGGAACAATTTTGCAAGAAAGAACCTTTTTTTATCTGTTTGTGGACGCAAAAATAGCGAGGTTGGCTAAGTTAGAGCTTTCTTCCATCAAATTCACACAGAGCATATGTTTGTGTACACTGTTGCATTGAGTAGACCATTTGCGAAGTTCAGTCGCTATTTACGGTCCTGGGAAGATATTTCAGTGTGAGGGGAATAAAATGGGAAGTAATTGCTGTCTAGGTGACCCTTTTGTTTTCCTACAATGTGGCAACGTGTACCCCGTCCTACCCCCTACTGACCCGTGCCGGCATCACGCATACAACATAAATACGAGGACGACATCCATCGCAAACGATAGGAAGAGAAAGGCGAACACATGCTTTCCCCGACTGATTTCGATGCATAAATTGCTGCATGCTCACGCAGAAGATCTGGATAAGTACCGCTTCCAAAATCTGAGTTCCAAACTAGAGCCAGAGAAAACAGACAGCAGTACAGAAACGGTGTTTATTAGCAGAGTGCCAGACCCGGACCGAAAGGCAACCAAAAGCTGCGCATGCTTTTTTAATTAAGCTCGCGCCTTGCGACGCACGGCGGAGCGGGACTTGTTCGTCCTCTGTGGCAGCTACAGCCCCCCTCCCCCCTACCCCGCTGATCAGGTGACGTACTTGCCAATGCTAGGCCGCCGGGATTCAGTTGATCGGGGGTGGGGGGTGGAGGAACGATGTATGATGAGCACTAGTTATGAAGTTATGTGCTCTCTCTAACGTTGATCACGATGTGGAAGGTCTAGATCGCTGCAGAACCGGATTCGGACCGGAGTAAGGTGGACAGAGGACCTTTTTGACGCTGTCTGTTCGCAGGAAGACATGAGCTGCCGTGCTGAGGTCCTGCGGAATATCGGGCTTGTGGGAAGACGTGGCGCGGGTGGGGACCGGTTGAAGGCTGTCGAAGGAACGGTGCAGATGGTCCAGTAGCTGCGATGAGAGAGGAGTGTGGTCATACCGCAGGAAGAAATCAGCCGGCAGAAGAAGAGCAGAGAAATAGACGAGCTGGACTGCGCTCCACCCGAAGTGATGTTGGAGGGCTGCGCGGATGCCGAGGAGGACAGCAGGAAGGCGATCTGTTCAGTGATTTCGGTCTTGGTGGGCAATTAGGGCGGCTTTGAGATGACGATGCAGTCACTCAACGTTGCCATTAGATGCAGGATGGAACGAGGTCGTTCGTAACCAAGAAGTGCCAAGGAAGGCGGTAAACGCGTGGAAATGACGGCTCTCGAACTGCAGGCCCGGTCCGTGCTGATTTGTGACGGCACGCCGAAGCGGGCAACCCACTTCGCAAGGAACGTGGCAGCGGCAGTATTTGCGGTTTAATCCTCCATGGGGGCAGCTTCGTGCAGCGGGTCTACCTATCAACAGCTGTTAGGTAGTAGCGGTAGCCGGACGCGGGAGGAATAGGTCCGACAATGTCCAGATGAACGACATCGAAACGTGCATCGGGCGTGTTGATAGTGTACGTGACGGTGCATCTTGGAACGCTGGCAGGCTATGCAGTTCTTCGCCCATGCGCGGACATCGGTGTTCATTGACGGTCAAAACATAATGGTCCGCAACAAGCTTCTGTGTAGCCTGGATGCCAGGATGGGCCAGGTCATGCAGGGCACCTAAAGCGTCGCGTCGACACACCAACGTGACGAAGGGTCTGGAGTGCCCGGTAGACATGTCGCAACAGATCTTGAAATTAGAGCCCGGAACAGGGAAATCTTCGCGCTCGCTCACGGGGCTCATGGAACCGCTTGAGATCGCCGTCGCAGGTTTGAGCGTGGAAAACAGACAGGATAAGGGCAGACAATGCCACGACGCGACTTAAGAGCGTCAGCAGGATTAAGCGTCACAGAGACTTTAGGCGTCGGCAGGACCGTTTTGAGTTCTCCTGACGAGCTGAACGTCCGTGCAGAGCTCGGCCACGTAGTTCAGCTGTCGTATCTCGCGGGGTGAAGAACGGCAGGTGGCGGAACGGAATGCGCAAGTGAGAGGCTTGTGATCCGTCAGGATCATGAAGGTCCGGGTCCTTGAAATCCTCAAACAATTCAAACGGTGGCGTGATAGCGGTTTTCTTGACATTTTGTGGAGCGACGTGAATTTGATGATAGGCTTTCATGAGGTCTATCTCGCTGAAAAGGGTGGCGCCGTGTAAGTTGACGGTAAAATTTGGTAGCCGAGGCAGCGTGTAGTGATCATGAACGGTTACCAGGTTAAGTGCGCAGTAGTCACCGCAAGGACGCCAGTCTCCGTTTATTTATTTTATTTTATTTTTAGTTTTTAGTTTTTGCGGGGCGGGGTATCATATGCAGAGCTGAGGACCAGTTGGTAGAAGATGATCTTGCGACGCCGATGGCAAGCATATGGTCAAATTCTGCTCGTGCGATATTCAGCCTCTCAGGACCAAGACGGCGAGCACGGGCAAAAACGGGAGGCCCAGTCGCGTCAGTCTGGTGTATTGCATCGTGAACTACGGGGCACGTCCAAACCGGTAGTGAGGCTAGAGAACGGCCAAAGAACGACGGCGTATGGTGAAAGCATCGCGGAAGCGTTATACCATCGCTGCAGATCCCCGAGAGCTGGTGAGAACTTGGACGTATAGAAGCGACGACGTATCGAGGAGGCGCTTGGTTGAGACACCCACAGTTAAGCTGAAGCGATACGGGAAGTCTGCTCCCAATAATGCTTGACTAACTCCGGCCACTAAGAAGAGCCACGGAAGAAAATTTCTTCGCAGTCCGAGGTTGAGACCTGTTGTTGGAACACTGCGGCGCACCGTGGACGAGATGACGAGGGGCGGTTGCCTGTTTGGACACGTTGGAGAAGGAGGCGATGGCTGAGCCAACTATATTTCCATTACCCTATCAGCTTGCTGCGCTAGATCCTTGAGGGACAGGTTGGATGCAGGGGCAAGGACCATCTGGACCTGTTGTGGAAGTCTCTGGAGGAATAGTTCTCCGAGTATATTGTTGTCAAACGTTGATGCACGGTCTCCAAGGAAAGCTTGCATGGGCCGCAGCAAATGAGTTGGACAATGGTCGCCAAGCTCTTCAATGGAGGTCAACAACTGCTGCAGCCGCTTCCGTTCAGTCACGGTGGTGCGGTCAATTACCGCGGACCTGAGCCGTGTGTACGGCTTCTGGGAGGGCGGGGCTTGACGCACGCCAGCAACTTCCATTGCGATGACCAGGGCAGCAGCAATTCCATCGGAGCAAGCTAGCACCTCCACGAAATGTTGCGAGGCAGTACAGAGTCATGTTGGCAATGGTTTAATCACCAAATATGATGCGCGTGGTTCGGTTCAATATTAGTGACTTGTGCGATCGAACGGGCTATAAAGTCGCACAAAATATTCACTTAAAAAGACTATGGCATCCGCCGCAGTTGATAACGAAATTACCAGTGCCATTTTACCCCTCGTTCTTCACCGACAACGACGCCGAAAATCCGACGCGCGCGAATTTGTGGAATTGTTTCTGTGCAGCTTGATGTAATGCAATAGCAAGAGCAGACGGCGGCGGATGTAGAGAGCATTCCGGACTTCCCTTTTTGGAAACGTCACTTGGACAAGCCCAATCAGTGAACGCCCCCTTTGTGCGGACCAGGCTCATCAGGGAACGGCAGAGAGACCTTGGCGTCCGGCCGCCAGGTGGGAGTGACGGCGTCTGCAGGTGGCGGAGGGGTCTGAGACCGGTTCGTGGAATGCTCTTTCTGGTTAGCGTCGTACTTGTTTGCCAGCCAGGGGCGTAACACCATGGAACATGGGCCATGTCAGCACTGACACTGGTAAGCGAATGTCAACTTGTTCACCGACGTCTTTTCATTTAGTATGTTTCGGTGCGAAAGTGAAGTAGACGACCTCAGAGACCTGCGATACGCTCTCGTTGGTGTGCAAGGCTTGCTTCATTCTGGCTTAGTTGCAGACGGAGTGCGAAACTAAAACCTGTTTAATAATGCCTTCGGCCTTGCCTCTGTAATAATGCCTCTGTAATGCCTTCGGGCCTTGAGGAGTAAATAAATAAATAAATAAGTAGGCTGTCTTCGCAAGAGAAATTTGGCTAAGTATGCTGTGAAACCAGACCGAACATTACCCTATCAGTCTCATACCATTTAGAGTCCTTGTGAAATCCCGTCCGTATTTTCCAACTCTCATATTACTTATTTTATATTACGCTTTCACACATTCCCATTTCTAATATTGCTCTCTTGTGTGGGGTATCACTTATATGACCAAAAATATGTGTCCTGGAAATCTTATACCCAAAACGCACTGATACGGGATCCACATCCCGTGCAATCGTGATTAGGCAGTGATTGTGATCGTTCTCAGGTGCGGACAAAGCGAGTCTCGGCGACAGAGATCAACAACGCAAACACGTGTCCCCCGTTCGCGAACATGATTACACACTTCGAGGAGGGTTGGCGCAGGCGCAGTGGCTTCCTTTCACTTCGTCTTCTCGCTACTCGCACTGCCGGTTCCGGGTTGTCAAGATGGCGGCGATGACAGCGGCCCGCACGAAGAAAACAACATCGACAAACGCCGAAACAGATGAAATCGCATTTGTATTAATGTGAATTTATTTCAAGTAGACAACCTGGACCAGTGTTTTCTTTTAATTCGAAATTTCTGGAAGTATTGTGCAAAGCATCCACCAGACGGCTGCAAATGAAAACGAAGATCACGAACGTGTAGTGCGGGCGGTACGGCGTGCCCAGCAGGATTGCGCCGACCAGGATTGCCGACCGATCCAGATTGTCTGCGACAGTGCGTTTTGGGTATTACAAAACCGTGTCATCAGGATTATCTTTGGTTTGCCCTACTTATCCCATGTTTCATATCGTGATACTCATATTCTCAGTATCCAGGACATAACAACACGTGGTGTTCTAGGTTTGCCTTATCGCATTTAAAAACTTAATCTTACTTCTTCACTTTGATGTCATTACTTCATCTTACTTCGCCGAAGATAATTTTTTTGCAATTTGAATTGAAGCTCGCGGGTAGGAGCAAGTGCAATGTTGAATATACCAAAGATCAGTACAAATTACGGCAAGCTATCGTTTTCGCTTCGTGGGGTACGTGATTGGGCCCTGTCACCGCCTGAAATAAAAAAAAATGTATGTTCTTATTCATCTTTTAGAAAACAGGTAAGAAATGTATTGTTAGTTAACAGGTCCTGATCCCTCTGTTTCCTGTCTTGTACGGCGCGCCATCTTTCTTTTATTTTTTGGATTGCATTATTCTTATGTATTATGATTTGTGCTCCTGTTGTGATTAACGCGCTTTTCAAGGAGGAGCCTTCAACCGGGGGTTTCCCTCTGGCTCCTCCATCTCTGTTATTCCTAGTTGAGATGTATCTTGCGTAGATATAATAAAAATGAAATAAAATACACCTTTCCGGATGCGGTAGTCCTTTAAAGTGGGACTCCGCAACATAATCACTAGAAACGTTGTGGAATATCCGTAGTCTTTTAGATATCAGGAACATGTGTACGAAATATCTCGGTTCAAAACTGTGCAGATCGAGCGCGAGCACTTCGCCTCTGCGAATGAGAGGGTGCTCCAAGGAACACTGCTGACTACATCCGGCAAGAATGCGGGCCTGGAAGCAGACGACAGTGCTGGGCGACGTCATGGAACCCTCCTCCGGACGAACCGCTGTAGTATGGAGCTGTTTTCTACTCTCCGCATTTCGGTTGCGGTTTGTTTTTGTCCTCGTTTACGAATTAATTACACGCGCAAAATGAATGCGAATGCTGTATTCGGTATTGAGGGTGTGGTCCGTGTTCGGTATGATGCACACCTAATACCTTTTTTTTTTATCCTTGCGAGGCGTCCCTTTAAACGGGAATTCGTTGCGCAGTGGAGCTGTGATGCTTCCTCCCAGTACGACCACAACAGAGCAAATACAAAGCTCACCTCTCTCCCTGTCATGCATTTCATACGTAAACCACGGAGACTGATATAACGAAACCTAAACCTTAAGATTGTCCTGATTCGAATAAAAATTAGCTTAATGTTTCATCTACAACGCCCCCTCCATGTCTCCAGGCATATCCGAGGACGGAGCGAGAATATGGTGAAAGAGAGGAAGTACTTGAAGTCAACAATAAGCTCTGGGCAACAAGGATATGGGGGTCAAATGGTATAGCTGGTTTAATTATGGCAGTCGGCGAGCCTTGGTTTACCTGTATGTTGCAGCCTCAGTACAGTTACGTTCCACCGAATTTTAACCCGCCTAGGTGTGGAAAACAAAACCATAGTCTCAGTCACTAAACGAAGGGAGCTTAACTTTAATCAAGGAATATTGCCACACATCATCTTTGAAGTGACCACACGGAACAGCGGCAGCGGATGGGGAGGCGTCGAGCGACGGTCTGAGATCCACGATACGCCGCGTCGATTAGCGAGCGATGCTTCTAGAAGCATCTGTTGCTTCGTTCGCATCAATCTCATGGACGGATCGACGACCTTGGAGAAGCTTCTCTACTTCCTCTGTTGCCGATATGATTTCGATGTACGTCGACGTAGAGCACAAGACCTGGGACGAAATACTGCCATATGTCACGTTCGCTTACAACAGGGCAGTCCAACCGGGTTCATGCAGTTTCACATTGTGCACGGACGTGATGCAGCAACGATGCTCGACGCGATGCTGCCTCACCAGCCCAGTGAAGAAGAAAGCAATGCTCTGGACTTCACCCAACGAGCCGAGGAAGCTCGCCGGCTCGCCAGGTGACGGATCGGACAGCAACAACGCGAGGACACGAGAAGGTACAATCTATACGTCGACGAAACACACAGTTTAGCCCAGGAGAACTGGTATGGGTGTGGACTCCGATCCGACGACGAGGGTGTGGTGTCTTGGACTAACGACGTAGAAACACTGCAACTACGTTGTTTATTTTCCCGACCAAAAACTACATTCTACGTTTCCACGCGCTCGGTCACTTCTACTTCCTTTTCCCTCTCTTCGTGTCCTCCGTCGATGTCTTCTTAATACAACAACACTACATTCCCCCCTCACTTCCATATGCAGTTCTGGTTAGTTCAGTACGAAGTCTGGAGTCTTCTCGGCAGAGTGCCACGATTTTCCCTTGCTGGGTATCTCCGTGTGTTGGTGGACCCCGTCAGTGTCGCATCTCGGGCGACGATTGGGCCCTCGTTCGTGTTAGGTCCTCCGGTTAGGAAATGGGGGTCGTTCGGGGTGCACACCAGATCCTCGACCAGGTCCCAGTCCTCGGACTCTCGTGAAGGGCACGGCGGAATGCGCTTGAAGAACGAAGCGTTCCTCACAATTCATCTGTCATCACGCTCCGCGGTGATTGCGGTACCCTAGACCAGCGTTTCCCAAACTTTTGGCGGTGACGGACCCCCGGAAGCGATGAGAACCAATTCACGCCCCCCCCCCCCCCCCCACACACACAAATGTACCGGGATACACGCTGTGCACACTGCCTTGCAGACCTCGTTTAATATGTGCGACAGGGTATAACAAGGAACGAAATTACATTTGTGCAAGCATCAACATGGTCAAGTAGACAGAAGCGAAGTTGACTTCTAACGCCGCGTTCAGTGCGAGGTATCATCGGTAGTGCCACCATCGCTGCAAGAGGTCCGCAGACTGCCAAATATAAAATGCGCTAAACACAGGAACACTCTCAGTCAGTTCGAACTGGAAGCAAAACGATATGACGCACTGTATTTCCCATGCTAGCCAGTACATAACCAGCAACCTCGTCAGCTACTGCGTGCTTTCGATACAGCTTCAGAAACGATTCCGGACTGGTTTCTTCTTCTTGTTTGTATGTATATCACGCGGACGAACGTGCATTGCAGGACACTTCTATCAGAAATTAGAAGCTAGCCGTTGAAGCATGCTGTAGCAATTTTGGAAGTTCTAGGTGTTTGGAAATCGGGCAGCATGTACGAGCGCGTGTTTGTGGGGACGAAAATCCTCACTGAAATGTGAGAGACGGTCGCGGACCCCCATAGACACTCTCGCGGACCCCAAGGGGTCCGCGGACCACACTTTGGGAACCACTGCCCTAGACCTTCGTTATACCTTGTACGGCCGTGGCTCATACGGAGACTCGTGAGCTAACGGTGATGGTCGCCTCAGAAGTACAGTGTCCCCTGGTCGAAGGCTGTGGGCTACTGCCTTGTGTTTTTCGTCAGCATAGCTCTTCATCTTCTGTTTCCGTCGTCGGTCGACGGACTCAATTTCTCGTCTGGAGTGTTTGTCTCGTAACTGGGGGAGCTTCACTGGGATCTTCCTGCCGAATAGTAGTTCGGATGGTGTGACACATGTCGTGGAGTGTGGAGTTTCTCTATAATTTAGAAGATACTCGTTCAGCTCTTCCTTCAAATCGTTCCCTCCAACACACGCAGCCTTGACGGTCTTCTTTACGTTCCGTATGAATCTCTCCACCTCGCCGTTTGCATGCGGCCACAAGGGTGTTGTGCGGTGGTGTCGTATGCCATTCAGGCGCAGAAATTCAGCAAACTCCTTCCCAAAGAAAGGGGGACCATTGTCGGTCTTCAAATCATACGGCATTCCATGCACAGCGAATATGTCGCTCAGTCTAGCCGTGACGGTTTTCGCGTTTAGAGACGAGAGCGTGGAAACCACTCGAAACCGCGAGTATTCGTCCACGACTTCGTCCCGAGCTGGCCCGTCATCGCGATCTGGTACTGGGTGCCTGGATAAGTAGTCAGCAGGATTTTCCTTTCCGGGGATGTGCTGAACGTCGAAAAGGTAGTGCTGTAGTCTAAGGCTCAGCCGCTCCAATCTCGCTGACAGCTTGGCGCTTGGGGTCTTGAGAATGGACACCAGTGGCAGATGATCCGTTCTTATAGTGAACTTGGCTCCTGCCAAGTACGCACGGAAACGTTCCGCCGTCGACACGATCGCCAACATCTCTTTGTCAATCTGGGGATATCGCTTTTTTGTTGACGTCAGTGCTCTGCTGTAGTACGCGAGGATGCTGAGATTTTCCTTGTCGTTAGACTCTTGGGCCAAAACTCCAGCTACTCCATCTGGTCCTGCATCCGTTATTATGTAGGTCTCCTTGCTGTCGTCGAAATACGCTAGTGTGCGCACTTGGGACATTTCTTGCTTTATTCTCTCGAAGACCTTCTGATGCCGCTCCGTCCAAATGAATTCAGCATCCTTGTGTGTGAGGCCTGTCAAAGGCTCCACCATTTCTGCTAGGCGTGGAATGAACCGAGTGCAGTAGGTAAGCATGCCTAACAGACTTCTGACTTCTGTTGCGTCTCTAGGCGGTGACATTTCCACTACTGCTTCTACCTTCTCAGGATCGACACTGACCCCTCCGGCTGCAAAGACATGACCGAAGAACTTCACACTCCGGACACCTACGACGCATTTCTTCTCGTTCAGTGTGATCCCTGCCTCTTCGAGATGCTTTAACACCAAACGTAACCTCCGGTCGTGTTCTTCGACTGTGCGTCCTGACACCAAAATGTCATCGGTCACGTTGATGATGCCATCTTCGTCTGGCAAGATCTGTCGTATGGCATCTTGGAAGATCTCGGCTGCGGCATTCACCCAGAACAGCAGTCTCTTGTATCTCCTCAGGCCGCAGTGCGTGGAGAATGTCGTTATAGCTCGGGACTCTTCACTCAGCTCCAGCTGGTGGTAACCCTGGTTGAGGTCTAGCTTAGAGAAGTTACTCTGCGCCATTTAAGATGCTGAGAATGTCCTCGACAGTCGGCATGACATGCCGTGTTCTCGCAATGGCCACGTTTGCTTCCCTCATGTCTATTCAGATCCTCACGGCGCCTTCCGTGTGTGGCTTGGGCACCACGACAATAGGAGAGACCCATGGGGTTGGGCCTCCTTGCGAGTGGCGCCTCCTCGCCAGGGCTTCTTCCCTGCCACTTTTTTGAATTGTCTGATGTTGTGAAGGACCTTCTATGTTGGAAGCCTGTAGCTCTGCAATCTCAAGGCTACGGCCAATTCCCAGTAGTTTGTATAGGGCGATGTCCGTTTCACGGAGTGCGGCGCGGCCTAATCTGTGTGACGCAGTTCCCTCGATTATTTGGGATACCAACTCTTTGTCAATATTCGCGAATTCGCATGTTGCTGCAAGCCTTCTCAGTCGGACTTGAAATTGGTCCAGCGTTTCTCCAGTATCTTGCTTTGCTTGGCGAAATACGTGTTTCTCGTACACGGTATTTTTCTTAGGGGCGAAGTGCGCTCTCAAACGTGCGACAGCTGTGTCGTAGTCCGATTGCATATCCGGGAGGGTTTGAAAAATGTCGTACACCTCCTCTCCGGCGTAATGAAGCAGCATAGCACGCTTTCTAGTGGGATCTGTGACGTTGGCGGCCAAAAGGAAGTTTTCGAAATGGGCGTGCCATTTAGTCCAACGCTGTGCGAGTGACGACGCGTCCGTGTGTGGATCGAACTTGGGGAACGCCGGTAGAAGGGTTTCCATATTCCTTACTTGTTCTTCGGTTCCCTGTTCTTGCTATCCTCGTGGGTTGCTGATGGAAAATACCTCGTCGCCAGCTTTTCCTGTGGTGTATTGGACTAACGACGTAGAAACACTGCAACTACGTTGTTTATTTTCCCGACCAAAAACTACATTCTACGTTTTCACGCGCTCGGTCACTTCTACTTCATTTTCCCTCTCTTCGTGTCCTCCGTCGTCGTCTTCTTAACACAACAACACTACAGAGGGCTAAGCGAGAAACTTTTCAAACGCTATTTCGGCTGCCCATACAAAATACTCCGAAGCATAGGAGAGGTGGACTACGAAGTAGTACCTCAAGACAGCACAGCTTCTCGGCGAACCCCGATCTCTGAAATAGTTCACGTCGTTCGCCTCAAGCCGTACTACTCCAGGTAGATTGGACGATCCCCTGAACCAGAAGAAAATTGGCTACTTCTTTACCTCGAGTACCTCGAGAGCCCGGAACGCCCGCCGAATCTGCTCTAGCGCCCTCGACGAAAGTTCAGGCATCGGGACGATGCCATGTCTACGGAGGGGTCAATGCCACGTATCATCTTTCAAGCGACCACACGGAACAGCGGCAGCGGGTGGGGAGGCGTCGAGCGACGGGCTGAGATCCACGACACGCCGCGCTCCTTCGCTCGCATCAATCTCATGGACGGATCGACGACCTTGGAGAAGCTTCTCTACTTCCTCTTCTTCAACGACGCGCGCTTTCTACAATGTTCGCCGCTGTGTATAAAAGCTTGTGAGCTCCCAGCCGGAGCATTCTTTACCTCTAGTTCTGTCCATGGTTCTGTCTAAGAGCTACCGCTCTTGTGTTAGCCAACTAACCAGCTAGAATAAAGGTGTGAGGTGTCTGTTTCTGGCGAAGTTCGCGCGTGCAAGGGTAGTGTACATGTGGAATGAGTTGGATACATGAGCAACAACCAATTGCGGATCAGATTTTAATCAATTATGCTTGATATCGCATCGATGACGACACTCCATTACTTCTTCTCTGAAGAACGTCTGGCGAACGTGCGACAAGCTGCCGGCGCGTTCACGCAAAACATTCCAATGTAACATACAATGTAGAAGAAGCACACGACGCAAACAATGCAGCCTATCAAGTGGCCGGGAGTACACGCCATGAACCACTGAAAGAGAAATATTTTCAGTTTTAGGTCAGGATCAGCATCAGGAGATATGGGAATGCGTCACTAGCAGGCGAAAGTTCGCCAGCGCAACTGCAGCGCCGTCGCAGCAACTGCCAAGCGCACAGTGGCGTGCCCAGAAAAAAATATTTCAGGAAGGGTTCGATGGAGACTTTACGTGGGGGAGGAGGATTCCCTTGGTTTCCCTCCCCCAAATGCACTACCAAGTGCGAGATTTTCTGGGGTTGAACTACAGTACCCCCTCCCCATCAGGCTACGCCACTACAATCGCACCGCGACGAGGGGTCAGAACAGAATTGCTTCCCGATTAAAGACGTGTAGAGTCCAACGTAGTCTTCGGCCATCGCCACACGCGTTTCGCGCCGACAGCCAGCGTTCGCTACGCCACACTTCCTCGTCCTCGCGGGTTCATAGCCCTGATGGATTCGTCGCAGCGCGATCAAAAAACTACCGGAGATTTTCACATTTCGTAGTGCGAAAGCAGTCATATCTGGCAACTATGCACGCGTGCTGGAATCCGATTGAAGACATTCCGTGTTCCCATCGTTGGCGCTGTCATGTTTGTAATAGTGTAGTACGATTCACACCCCCAAACATGGACACTGAATTGAAGAGGAGACTCGCACGTCTTTCATCTGTTCTCCTTTTCCTTGTCTCTGTAGTACATCAGTCGTGTATTTTATAGGCACGGATGTTCTGTAAAAGCTTCGATCAAAAGCTCAATGGGTGACGCCATGTTGGGAAATGCAAGTCCACCGGAACCCACGCCGTGCACAGCTCGTTTGGCATCAGCGAGATGTCGAGCATTGCTCTACTCGCCCGACAGCGGCTGACATATCGCGCATAGTCGCCGCGCCGTACTTCACCGGGTGTCGTCGAACGACGAACTCACCGGCAGCTGCTCGCGATGCGCTGGGCTGCGCGTCGTTCCGCCCCGCTACGTCGAACTCTAAACCAGCCTCAAACGAAGCGAGGAAGCGCCAGCAACGGTAGAAGGGTCGCTTGGAGGTCACCGGCTGCCGACTTTCCGGCGCCGTCCAACCAGTTGCTCATAACGTGACTGACGACCGCCGGCTTGCGACCGTATTACAGCTCGTCGTGTAGACGAAGTCGTGTAAGAAACTGGTGACCCGCTGGTCTATCCATCTCACTACGCTGTGTCCGCTCCTATTTGCTGCAATGGAGAAATACGACACCTCGCAATGTTCCGTAGACTTTTGTCCCAAGCTTTGCCATGCCCCCTCATGGTGCGGAGACGCGTGCATTTGAGTTCCGTTCGTAGTCATAGTCATAAGTTGGTGGCTGCCTATCCATGGATGCAACTGCACACGGGATATCGTTCGGGGGGCGTTGTAAATAAACGTGGAGAGGGTGACACAACTCTAAGTCTTCTCGCGACTTCATGGACCTAAACGGACCAGCCCATTTGCATCTTTATTATATGCTTCACCAGGCTTCAAATTACTTGGCTGTTATATCCGGGCAGCTTAATTGCGTCAGCCCCCGTGCTACGTCGCTCCGCGTTTGGTATTAGCCACTGGGATCTCTTTAAAAGGTGAAAGCTCAGTTGAAGTCAAACCACAGGTCGTAAGAAATGGGTGGGTAAAACAGGTTCCCGAGCGCCCTCACCCAGGTTTCCAGGGGTATGTACCGTTGGTGTCTCAACTTAACGGTTGTCGTGAGGCTCTGCGGAGGCCAGGCGACCCGCACGCGCGCTACTGCTCAAGCTTTCTTCTGTTGCCCGCTTTCCGTAAATTAAAGCCCAAAATCCGCCCACAAAGCCCATCAAGCTCTAATCTGTGTGGCCAAACGGAGCGTACACGGGATTCACTGACCGGAAGTGGCACCGTCTCACCTTGGCATGACATAGGGGGCGCGTACCGGAAGTTGTTTTAGAGCTGTTACGTAGGTAAAACTCCCTGGCAACACCATTACTTCGCCGCGGCTCGTCCGACGCGGTATCAAAACGAATCCTGGAAGGTAGTGCTCCTTACCACTAACAAGCCACTGGCGAGTACGCAGGCCTTCTCTTTTCTGCTCAGCGTCCTCGGAAATGACACGACGAAGGATTTCATGGTGTCATCGTCTTGTTGAATTATAGAACCCACAACCTCTCCGCTTAAGCTTCGAAGCTAACGTAAACGAGAATAAATATCAATATATCGGTGTCCTTGCACAGCGATTCAACACAAAAGCCATACAGAAAACGTAAGAGCTCTTTCTTCTGACGCATTAAAAAATCGCAGTACAAAAATATACTTCTCTGAACATTACGAGATCAATGTTATTTATCTCGGGATATGAGCACCGTTACCATGTCATCAAATTCATCAATTTAATTCGCTAGAAATTAATTGGTCATAGCCGAAAAAAAAAAAACGCAAATTGTTGGCCGAACTTAGACCTTCGTCAAATTGGTAAATTGCTTTTTGCGCGTTTTCTTAATCACCTCTGGGCGGGCTCGAGCAATACGCGAGTTGGTATGACGTAGTTGTCATGTGACCCTAGAGTAGCCACCTTCGACAGGATTTTTCGAACGGCGAGAGTCGCTCTGCACTCAGCATAGCGGCAAATAAGGAGGCCGCTGACGAAGCCTCCTCTGCCATTTTGCAGCAAATTCGAATGGGGGCTCTCACTTTTTGCTCTCACGCGAGCACTAAGCAAGCGAAATGGGACCTGAGAAGTAGAGCAGCTCCATCGCAAATCACACGCTGTGTAATGTAACACGCTCTATACAATTGTAAAATGCTCACCATTTAGCGCTGCCGCGGGCGCGCCGTGCACGCTTTGAGCATTCTCTACCGTTTTTCGTCAGCCTGCTGTTTTAAAGAGAGACTTCGTGAGGATTCGAAAAAAATTAGGTGAGCATCATGCCGAACACGAACCACCCCTTCGATACCGAATACAACATTCGCAATCATTCTGCGCGAGTAATTCATTCGTAAATGATGACAATAGCAAACCGCAATGCGACGAGCAGAAAACAGAGCTCCATACTACGGCGGTTCGTCCATAGGAAGATTCCGTGACGTCACCCAGCATTGTCGTCTGTTTCCAAGCCTGCATTCTTTCTCCCTGGGCGGATGCCGGATGATGTCAGCAGTGTGTTGCTTTCAGGGCCCTCTCGTTTCACAGAGGCGAAGCGCTCGCTTCGGAATAACTCGTTTGAGTAAAATCTGCGGCGTTTTGAACAGAGATATTTCGTACGCATGTTCACGACATCCCAAAGATTACAAATATACCACATCGTTTGCGGTGATTTTGTTGCGGAGTCCCACTTTAAGTCGCACATGCAGCACTGGAAAATTTTGCCAAAACTTACTACACGCGTCAAAATCTCAACTAAACGATCTGTCAACTAGCGTTGATTGGAAGATTTTATATCCCACGAGACTGCCACATGCCTATGTGTGTGACGTTGTCACCCCGACTTGTCTACTCTAGCTCGTCTGTTTGTTTCAAAACTAGAACATAAAGGCGATCGAGCCCCATGGGCCCCAACTGGTTCATTTTTGCTCCTTTAAAAATAAAGGCCAGAAAAACGATAGCGTGGAACCGGCCTTATTATCTCCGATTTGCCAGAGTTGAACAGTTACAAAGGCGACCTTTGCGTTGCAACCATGCTGGCGGAAGGGGAAACGTGAAAGAGCGGATAATATGTCCTCCTCGCATCGCTTCTGTCGGAGATCTGAGCGCAGATCGCGACTTGCACGCCCCGAAGCGACAGTTTTCGCACTTTCCTGGCCACACTGTATTGTAGTAGTGAATGTATTTGGCAATAGATTTGGGGAATGCAGCATGCTCTTTATATATCTGTTTAAAACAAAAATGTGAGAAAAACAAGACAAAGGGACAATTCATTTGCTCGCTAATTAAATTCCATAAGAGTGCTCAGGAGTCGCGGCAAAATTTCCCTCAAGATAAATAGCGTCGATCTCATAATGTTCAGGCAAGCACCTTTTGTAATACAGTTTTTCTAACGTAGGGTGGAGCACCCTGTATAGCCATGTGTAAAATGCTGAGATACGACCAGAGCTTGGAGCGATTTAGTTCAATGAGGTGTTCGCCCAGGAGCCAAAGGTACTTGTCGCTCCTAGAAATGAACTTCACTGCATAGCATGCTCCTAGGCAAACATAATCTCGGATGACATCGTTATCTGCCCAGATTTGTTGAAAACGGGATTTTTTGTGACAATTATGAACAGCATAAGTGTCACAAAAAGGCGTACGCCTCCCATTTTCAACATATAACGATCAACAGAGAGGCAGATAACGATATCATTCGAGATGATGGTTCGCTAGAAGTGTGCTATGCGGTGAAGTTCTCTTTTTAGCAGTGATAGTATATCCTAATGCGTGTCACAGAAGAAAGACTTTCTTTCCGAAATAAACTTATGTGCGATACATATTACAAGACGGGCAACAAGATGCAGGGAGCAAATATAGGAAGGACAACGTACGTTGCTTACATTGCTGAGACGTCACTTCACCTCAATTACAAGGAGCTCACATTCATTGGACTAAAGGCAGAAATACAACCTACGCGCGTCGTGATATGATGTGATGTGATAAAGAGAAAAAAAAGAACGCGTTAAGGAAACCCTTTCGGATTACTACCTGCAAAGCTATGTTGCTGGCGGTACCCGGGGCGAAGCAAGGCCCATTCACTTTTAGGAAGGGTTTTCTGGATGCGTCACAGATGGACAGCGATACTGCACCCCACGTGGCGTCTTCGAACACGAACCCGATGGCTTCACCAGAGGCATCTTTCACGTGCATTTCCTGCGTTTGCACGAGGACATAGAAGATCAAAGGTACACGATTACAAAGCCCGCGAAACATTCAAAGCATTACTATGATTTTAGATTCTACGATGGCCTCCTGAATTTGGATATTAGCTGTCTTTGAGAGACAATTCTTTGTAATCACCCGTCGGAAACTCAGGCGAAAGCACCCCTTCGAAAATCATGTCGCCACGAGCGCAGCATCCGAGAGCGCCTGTTATTGGCTGCGCCAGATTCTTCGCGCGGTGATTGGATAAGAATCATTTGATTTGACCAAGGAGAGCCGTTGGCGATCGGCGAGTGACAAACGTGACCCAGTCGCGTATGTTCGCGTCGTCTGCTTGCTTTTACTTAGGTGTTGCGTCCGCTCCGACCGTTAATCTTCGTGCTTGTGGACATTATAGCGGGCAGTCTCGATTGCTTCTAACACTTACAATTTAGATTGTGCCGGACTACTGCGAACGGCCGATGTGAACAGGGAGTGTCTGATCCAGCTGATCACAGAAGAATGTAAAGGAGGACATTGCAGGAAGTCCTTCGCGTGGAAGTCGGCATTCCTTCTTCCGACTTCCCTTCGGTAAACCGCAAGAGACGTTTCGTGCGCCCTACTCAAGGAAACAATGCAGGTCTGTCGTGTGAAGTGTATTACAAGACACCCACTAACGTTCCAGGCGTTTCAATATGCGGTGCTGAAACTTGTACAGTTTTAATGCCGCTAATCAGATTACTTGTGCTGGTTGGGTTGTACTATATAGTTGTCTGTCACGCCGCAGTTATACATTTTCTGTGATCTACGAGCGCTTGTGACACGTGCGCTTTGATGTTCAAACAGGAAATCAGCATGGATAGCCTGTGGACAGCGCCCACGGCTTAATGACTTGGCAGACACAGCTTTTAGTTATAGTCTGCTGTGCGGCTGCCACTTCACACTGGATTGCCTCGTCTGCCAATTAAGAGTTGAGTTGATAAGAAGAGCTACCCGTGTGGCTGATAGCAAAGAAGCAGTTCCATGTTCCCGTGGCCATCGCCGAAAACTTCACCTGCATTTATTAGAAACATCAGGGTGTCGGAGCGAACCCAAAACCGAAAAAACCCGCTATTTTGGTGCGAACCGAATCGAAACCGTATACGTTTTTTCCGCTCAGGAGGGAAACCGAAAAAAAAATATTTAAAGGGACTGTCGCATCCGGAACCGTGCTTACGAATCCAATACCAATGTGTTCGGTACACTACCACCGAGCTATTTGCCAAATTTTCTCCTTCCAAAACTGCCGGGGTGATGAGGAATCAAATTTAAAAGATCCGGTTTCGTTTTGAACCTCGAAAGCGCCAGCGCCAACAACATCGCGTGACGCAAGGTCGAATCTGGCTAATCCGCTGTGAAGGACGCTGCCGTCTGCCGCCAAGTCTGGGGCTGCTTTGTTTTTTCCTGCACCTCGCCCGTATTCACATGTGACACTTCCTAGTGACGCGGATACTCTTTGTGAATCGGGAGAATCTCTACGCTTGCATCCTTCGCGTGAGATGTCGTCTGGAAACCGACGCAGCGTTCCTGACTCCAGGAAAACTTCCTTCGAAAACCTCGATGTTTGATTTCGCTCGCCTAGGGTACAGCTACAGCCAGACCCCAGACGAAGCGAAAGTTGGAAGCAGCTACATCACTACCGGGCATTCAGATGAAGCAAGGGGTGTTCATGCTGTCCGTGTATGCTCCTCGCAATATCACCGATAATGTGTACCTATGTGAGAACATCATGGAAGTGCAACTTGGATTGACACAAAAAAGGAACGAACTGAAACTTGACGCCGTTCCGACAGTGTTCCACGAACAAAGCGAGCCAGCAACATCGACAGTAAGTCACAATGTCTATGTAGTTTCCCGTTTCTCAATCGGGTCTGTCACTCTTGCGCGTGAGTAACTTAGCAGCAAAAGACGAAATCGGTACAACGTAAGGTATCCCCTAACCTATGATTAATAACTAGATAAATAAAGTACAATAAACAAGTAAACGAACATGATGTCATTCATATGAACGTGATTGGCTTTTCTTGTTGTCGGACGCGTTATCATGAAACTTTCCTTGTTACTGAACCTGTGACTTTTGTTGAATGTGGTAGTCATGATTGGTTTTCATGTGTATTACAGCTGCATGCAACTCGACAGGGTCAAGCGCAAGTGGTACGTATATTACTTAAATACATATAATGTGTTTACAATTTTTGGACACAGAACAATTCGCAAACTATGAACCCCGATCACTAAAAGGAAGAACTGACGCTGTTTGTGTGCTGGTGTTAGAAACAGGCACTATATACAAGCAGTACCTCTGTCCGTAACATAAGCGCCATAAACCACTTCCCAGTTTCCTTTTATCTCGCTGTTTGTGAACTGTTTGTGTGCTGTAGGGCGGCGGGTTTTGCGGTTGTCGTAGCCAACTTGAGGTGCACTTTTGACGTTCTGTGTTATAGAGGGACCAGGTGCTGCTGATCCAAGTCCAATCCATCCATGAAATGGCATCAAACAATGTATGTGTGTGCACGGCAATTTTGATGAAAGACCTGGTTTTTACAATAATGCCTTTACGACGCCTCTGACAAATTAGGATCTTCCAGAACAGTGCTTTCTGCATCCAAGTTGAAGAAGTAAAGAGGATGACTTCATGGCTTCTACTAACATCTCACAGCTACATGCCAAGACAAAATAACTTGAAAGAAGGAAATGAAAAACAAAGAAGAAAAAAAGGTCCTTCTCAGGTCCACCCAAATATTTGTGCAGAGGCTGACAACGTTATTGTGAGATGATGAATGATGCTGATGCAGTGTTGAGATTAAGCCCTTGTTTCCTTTTGTGCAATGGTATACATTACTGCTGGTTAAATGTAAAATGATGCACTTATCTCCAGACATTAAAGGGGCTACCAGAGATGTAGTGTCAATTCAACGGAAAAGCTGCATGTTCTACGAGGCACTGTCACATAAGCATTGGCCAAATTTGCTGTCCTGTGAGCTTTGATAGGATATGCCGTAGATAGTAAGAGGTCTCTTACTGTAAAAGGGAGGTGCATTGTTCGAGTAGTGGGGTCTGAGGCATGAGGGTTATTTCAGGATGTACTAACCCTTCCAAAATTTTATACTTGGTTGTGCCCAGAGATCGATACAGATCACCCCCCGCCCCCCCCCCCCCCCCAACACCCCGAGTTTTTTTCCTGTGTAGCACTGTTATAACGAAACCGTCCAGAAATGTAAGGAACACATAATTCTAGATTTTCATTGCAATTGAAGTACTTACGATACTGTTTTTTTTGTGTGTGTGTTTTTTTGTGAGTCCCTGCTTCAGATCCCAAGGGACATTGCCAGTGTGGTGCACGCTGATAACTGTCTGTGTATAGCAAATAATAAATATCTGTGCATGAAGAGTTGGATGTGGACTTGTGCAATGGCTCTTGGATGGACAACACTCAGTCAACACAAAGATTTATTCACATTTGCGTAACTTATTGCCTGTGATTATAATTATTATATTACATAGACAAGAGGTAATGCTCTGCAAAGAATCTCTGAAGTTAGTCTTGAAAGCTGTTTTCAAAACAGTGGTGCTAAAAAAAATTTAATCAATGGCAGGTGTCAAAATTTGTTTTGCTGTATCAAGGCAGAACAATCTTCCGTGGGAATGACAAATTGTGGACATTCCCAGACAGATGTATCACTTTGCATGATAATGAGGTGTAACTGTACCATTAGTGAGTTATGAAACATTACCTGAAATTATTTGACGTGTTATGTCCCTCACATGCTATAATACTGCCAACGATAAGAAGCATTACACTACCATTAAAAGTATAACTGTCACTTATAGCCACGCAGTTTATTGCTCCTGCCTATTTCTTTGCACTTCTCGGGATTATTGTGGTAACACAAATTATGTTTCACTCTTCTCAATTGGAAACTACGCAAGTCTATTATCGTTTAGGTGTGAACAGGAAATGAGGCACACTAAAGATGATAGTCCTGATACGACCGGGATGGAAAAACGTTGGCGAATCATGCGGACGATACACCCAGGTATCTGTCGTCTGTTTCTCGGTCCAAGGAATCTCCAAACTCAGCTTGTAAACACACAATAAGGAGTGAACCTGACGTAGCTGTAAAAAGAGAGGACACTTTCCTAAACACGTAGTACAGTTAATTTCCTGACAATCATTCTAATTCTAACCCGGCCCTTGAGCTGCACAGTTGGTTAGAGACTTGGGGCATTCGTCGTGTGTGCAAACAACGACGACAACTACGAAAATAAGGATTGCTCAACGTGCCTATCTATCGTGAGTACAGTATAGGCGAAGACTGTGATCGTCGCTGCAATACTGCGGTGGATACACCACTAGAAGTTCTGGCCGAAGACAGAGGGCTGGGAACAAAGTGTGATGCGTGCTTACACTGCACTTCGCCGTCATTGCACAACTCTGCCACTTCACCAGCACTGCAGCATATAGGTACTCATCCGGTTCCTGGGGAACACAGACCCTGCACAAACACTTGGATTGTTTCCTGCGCCGTAGTGAATGTCACGGGATTAAGTATTGAGCACTCCGATCATGAACGTACCTACAGCAGTACCAGCTCCCGTGGCATAGTGGTTAGGATGATCGCTTTCCACGCCGAGACTGGGAGGTGACACGGGTTCGAATCCTGTCACCGGCTGTGCTGTCTGAGGTTTTCCCTGGGTTTTCCGAAGACTTTCCAGACGAATGTCGGCACAGTTCCCCCTGAAGTCGGCCCAGGACGCATACTAATCCCCCTGTCCCCCACTCCTTCCTGCTGTCCTCTCTCCATCTGTCCACGTCTCTACGCCGCTCATAGCCACAGTTGCTTCGCGGCGCTAACACGGAATTAAAAAAAAAATACCTAAAGCAGTGGTCCTGAGGCTCGTTCTGTTGCGCTATCGCAGCTGCGGCACGTACATCACCAGTGACTTGCAGAAGAAGCGAATCCGTCGCATATGGGCCGTCATTAAACATGTATATTCGTCACGGGATCTATTACTAAAGGCATTTGAACAGCACGATTCGCCACTTCCACTTCCGCATTCCTAGTCCGCCATCTCCGTATGTGCCTTCGCCTTCGTCTCCCTGACCTTGCTCATGCACGCTGCAAGCCGCGGGGACTCCTCTGGCTCGCCGCGTTTTTATTGGTCAGATTCCATGTGACGTTGCTAAAGATTCTCAGCAGGGAGTTCCGCTTGACGCCCGCATCCGTCGTCTGCTGTAGCGCCGCTTACACACGAATTATGCAAAAAGTATTCCGTCGATCGGGATGGGACTTTCGGAGTCATGGTCAGTGAAGGACGGGGAATCTCATTTCACTGTGGTTTCGGAATCGATCTGTGGTCGATGCGACTGTCCCTTTAACGGTTTTCGGTCCAAGAAAAAACTTCGCCTGTTTGGACCATGAATAAGCGAATGAAACTGAGGCCGTGTGTTCTGAAGTCATGTCGTGCATTCTTTACGAGGGTTACGGTTACGGTGGAATGTATGTCGGTACACTATGACCTTAGGCTCCCTTTGTAATGTTTTATCGTTCGCGCACATAGACTCAGAGGTACTCGTACATGTGACCGGTTGTGACTGTCTACCAATGTGTCGTAGTGTTAGTTTGAATTTGATCCGCAAAAACTCCCCTAAACTAAACAGCGACCCATGGGGGCTGTGTTACGGCTTCTATGTTGGTAATGTCGCGGAACGCGTCCCTTGTTTGAGAGCAGCGAAGTTGAATACATCTACGTTGAAAGATAAAAGTCACTGAAGAGGTTAACCCACTGAAGAGGTTAACTCGAACCCACATCTTCTGGACCCAGAAGGTGTGGGTTCGAGTCCTACAGCCGGATAACCTCTAACAAATGGTGCAGAAACCCGGGAGATTGCTTCGAATCAGCAACATACATTCGGATGGGAAGCGATCGCACCAATCCAGCAAGAAAGTACTTTACATATGACATCACGACAAACAAGTCTGTCTGTATCATGCGCTTCAAGAAAGGAGAAAGACTGTTTGAAGATATCACCTTCAGGAACCAGGAGCTACCAATTTCACAGCTGCCTATTAATAATAAATACCATGTATGCGGAATAAATATATATTTTCTTCTGGGAATGACTATGCCACCAGATGCGGAACCGTTTAAAACCGGTATGAACCGTTACTTTTTATTTTTTTGCTCCGGAGCAGAATAGGTACCGGACCGTTTATGATAGAACCGGAACGAAAAACGTTTTGTTTCGACACCCTCCATACATGGTCTGCGATTTGCTTGAACTTCTCTTCAGTGTTCAAACGCACATTGTTCCAGTGAAACCTGTCGCAAGACATGTGTATGTGTTATTTTTCATACAATCTATGGAGCCAAATAAGTTTTTGATTCATAAACCTCCATCGCTTTTCTTCCCTGAACTACGACTCTACTAGCAAACACGCAAAGAAAACTCATGAAGTTTGCGGAACGAGAGCAGAGGCAAATCCGATGAAAGAACTGGGAGGGGTTTAGGAGGTCGTCTCCAGCAGGTCAGGTGGTTTGGAGACCCTCCATCTTATCTGGACTGTGTTGCGGATATGGGAGCTTCCGCCGCTCTCTGTAACATCTCTCTGCAAGCGGCTCTCTGTAGCATCTAGCCGTGGCGGAGCGATCCCCTATCACCGACGTTGCGCGTGAAGTAGCTGTACCGATACCCTCCCCGAGGAGAGTTCGCGCCTAATGCTCTCACTAGCAGACGACGATTATCTCTCCGACAGGTGACGGCGGCGTGGCCTAGAGCCCCTAAATAGGGAGCAGAGTCGCGACACTGAGCCACGCCGGCGAGCGAGACCACCATCTTGGGTCCGGCGCGGATGCATCGCCTAGCAATGGGACGCCGGTCTCCCCCTTCGACGCCGGAGTACAGCGCACAGTCAAGCCAGCTCGCAACCGGGGAAGCCTGTTTTGGATGGAGGGTACTCGGGAAGGGGAAACCACGTGACACGCTCGGCCCAATCGCGGACACCGAACGGCTGCTCCGGCGCGTAAAAGGAATACGATACTCTGTACATATTTAGTCACTCTAGTGTGGCCTCCCCACGGAGTTTGTGTTGGTATAGCTCCTGCCAGAGTTGAGTTGATAAGAAGAGCTACCCGTGTGGCGGATAGCTCCTTCAGAACTATCATTACAGAGAGCGGCGGAAGCTCCCATATCCGCAATACAGTCCAGGTAAGATGGAGGGTCTCCAAACCACCTGACCTGCTGGAGCCGACCTCCTAAAACCCCTCCCAGTTCTTTCATCGGATTTGCCTCTGCTCTCGTTCCGCAAACTTCATGAGTTTTCTTTGCGTGTTTGCTAGTAGAGTCGTAGTTCGGGGAAGAAAAGCGATTGAGGTTTATGAATAAAAAACTTGTTTGGCTCCATAGATTGTATGAAAAATTAACCCATACACCTGTCTTGCGACAGGTTTCACTGGAACAATGTGCGTTTGAAGACTGAAGAGGGGTTCAAGCAAATCGCAGACCATGTATGGAGGGTGTCGAACCCAAACATTTTTCGTTCCGGTTCTATCATAAACGGTCCGGCACCGGTTCTGCTCCGAGCTAATAAATACCGAGCACAACTCGATACAGAGGGCGCTTATAGTTCAAACGTCAAAACAATTGCATCCTACCGTTCAGTGCAAGTGCAAATGTGTTTCAGATTTTCATGTGGATGTCAATATAGCAGCCCTTCACGGCAGCGTTTACTATCAACACCTTAGCCCCAGTACACATCTCGGCGTGTGTCTCGTCTTCAAGGCTGAAGGATGCTAAGTAAACTCGCTTGAGACAGATAATTGTCCTACCTGTCTAGAAAAACTGCAGCAGTAATATCCTCTGACTCCGCTCTGGCATCGTAGCGGTCGGTACAGCTCCAGCTCAAGACGACCCTTAACGTCCTTACCATGCAGGGCGCAACTGGCGTTTCCCAGGCAACAGACCTGTTCGCAGCAATTTTGCTCTGCAAGCGAATTGAATTTGAAGTAGTGAGAATTTGAGGTCATCCTGCCGAAAGCTAAAGGAAAACCTGTCAGAGTTAAAAGGAAGTGCCACGCGTTGCTCCCACTAACCCTGACTGAAGGAACAGGTCATGCTACCATCGCTGTCGCACACAAGGAGCCGATCGTCACCTTCGAATAGAGGAAATGCATCAAAAACCAATCATGTCTCTCGCGAATATAACGTTCATCACAGTCTGTTGGATGAGATATGACAGATATCGTCATCGACGCAATCTTAATACACAAAACATGGAAAAAGGGCCTTCAAACGGTCCTAATGTGACAAGTGGCAGTCTACAGGAGAAGAGAAACGCTAGACTAGTGCGTGGATATTCGCATGATTCTGTACGGTATGCAGACACTGAAAGAAACATGCAATCTGAACCATAGGGAGCGGGCTTTCTGGGATCGTTGTGGGTTACTTCCGTGCTCATTTCACTGATTCTGGCAGAAGACGTTACCTTCACAACACAAATCACACACACAAACTTTCTGCGCATCTACTACAGGCAAAGATGATGAAACCAGGATAAAGGCTTTTGAGGCTATATATCTAAAGGTAACCCAGGATATGTGTCACTGAATTATAATAAAAAAAAAAAACTACGCCACCTACAGTTATGCAGTCAACGGCATTTGTTCTTGCTAGGTTTTTGCCATGCCGTGATGTGAATGTTCCGAAACGTAGCTGTATTATGTAAATTTTTGCGCTGGGAAATGTCACTTTTTTACCCTACCAATTATGAAGAACGTGCTGAATTTACTCAAATTCATGATAATTGACGGGGATATTGAGGAGGTATCCCATCAGAAAAAGTGAACGTCATGAAGTGAACTGAACGTCATGCTTTTCGGAGCCCCAAGAGCATAGCGCTCCACTACATTTTGAGCAAACTCATTGTCAGTTCAACAAATGGAGGTTGCAAACTCAGCTGACGTGACGTGCGCAGCAGCGTTGTCGCGCCCCTGAACTATACAGGGTGTCTTTTTTTTTATGCGATATAGATTTTTCATAAAGAAACTAAGCGCTATAGGCCTGCTGTTTTCACTTTTATCATCTCTGGGCCGGCGGACGTTCTTGTCCATATGTTGCTCAACCGGCAAATCACTAATTAACTAAAAATCATTAATTAACTTTTTAATTATAAAAGCCACGAAGTTGTCCCAATGAGAACAACTGTTCCTTTCGGTGACCTGATATCGTAGCCGTCTTCGGAACAAAAATCCGTTCGGTAGATCGTCCGCAAAAAATTCGTGAAGGAACACCATTTTCTCTTTATATTCTTCATTGCGCATCTTCAGAGACGCGTCTTTCCTTCACCACCAATATGAGATGGTGAAGGAGCCTCATGCGTCAAAGATGCCGCCACAGTGCCGCCTCATGCGTCGAAGATGAGCTTTAACTTGCTGTAGCAAAACAAAAACACGTGTCGGGCGACGCTATCGTAACTGCCCTTATCTTCGGCTGGATTTTCTGTTAATCTTTTTCCAGGACGCAAGAGGCGACAGTGTGCTCTTTCCCCTCTCACATTGGAGGTGAAGGAAAGACGGGTCTCCGAAGATGCGCAATGAACAACATAAAGAAAAAAATTGTGTTCCTTTATGAATTTTTTGCAGACGATCTACCGAACAAATTTTTGTTCTGAAAACGGCTACGATATCAGGTCACCGAAAGGAACAAATGTTCTCATTGGGACAACTTCGTAGCTTTTATAATTAAAAAGTTAATTAATGATTTTTAGGTAATTAGTGATTTCACGGTTGAGCAACATATGGCCAAGAACGCCCGCCGGCCAGGGATCATAGAAGTGGAAACAGCATGTCTATAGCCCTTAGTTTTTTAATGAGAAATCTGTATCGCCTAAAAAAAGACACGCTGTATATATATATAGTCCTGATGGGAGCATTCACTGTCGAAACGTCGACTATTCTTTTAAACGTCTCGTAGTATATTATAATCTTTGTCTTAAATTACCCACTAACTAAACTAGTTTTTGATATATATATATATATATATATGTTTATAAGTCCCAAACGTCGCAACACCAGCATTGGACAGCTGTTTCGGCCTTATTGGGCCTTCATCAGCAATGCGTAGGTGGGCGACGTTTGAGCGAGTGGCGTCGGAAGGTCACGTGGAACGTGATGTCCTCCCGTCAGGGTGAGTGACTCACCTCTGAAAGCCCAGTGCGAAGCCAGTAAAGTATTAAACGAAGATATATATATATATATATATAGGGAGAGAGAGAGAGAAAGATAGGTACTCATGGAACGATGCGACAGCACCAGAGGACATGTGTTTCGCCGTGTTTGCGGCTCGTCAGCCCTGGGTAGCTGCGCATTGTTCGGGATTGGCAAACCAGGGGTCACTCAGCGAGCGTTATACACCTGGGAGGGTGACTGAGCACACCTCAATGCCACAGTGCAAGCCAGGGAATTATAAAGAGGGGGGAAAAGCCATTAAAAAAATAAGTAAATGATGCTAGACGTGTTTGAAATTCAAACTTACAGATTAAAATGGCTTCTATGGCTGCACGTAGAGAAACAGATACTCATTGAACGATGCGACAGCACCAGAGGACACGTGTTTCGCCGTGTTTGCGGCTCGTCAGCCCTGGGTAGCTGCGCATCGTTCGGGATTGGCAAACCAGGGGTCACTCAGCGAGCGTTATACACCTGGGAGGGTGACTGAGCACACCTCAATGCCACAGTGCAAGCCAGTGAATTATAAAGAGGGGGGAAAGCCATTAAAAAAATAAGTAATACTCCTGTCAGACGTACTAATTTAGTGTCACTTAGTTGAAGTGCACTCCGTCCCGTAATGTCACTTTCACTACGCTCCTGCTACACGGTATAAGTAAGTGTCACTAAGCAGTCATGGTGATGACGATGGGCGAGCTTGAACTCCCACCAAACATCGGGGAGTGCACCATACTTTCTCGGTAAAATCGTTTTTCTTACGTCTAGAAACATTTCATAAAGATTTTCTTCGCAGTTGAAGTCGATTTAATGTCATAAATATAATTGTTGGGAACCAACACAAGTATATTTATTTGACAAATTTTCAATCTTCTTCTTCACCTCTTTGGTGGTCTTTACTATGCAACTGGCCCGCGATGTCAGCATACACTTTCGCGTTTCGCTTGGTCCTCTCATGTTCTGATAGCATGGGTTTCTATCTCAGACCATGACGCCCTGTCTTTTTTGTCTTCCGTTATTCAGTGCTTCACTGCGGGTATTTCGCGATTTCGCCGGAAACACTTAACCACCGTGCAATGTCAACAAATATGGCTGCCGCGAAGTGGATTACGAACTCTACTGGGCAGTCTGTGAACGAGAGTACCGGTAAATCACGCCAAGGAATCCTTACGTCTTTCTTATATAAATCAGCGCTGTCTTAACAAACTTGTCCAAATATAAATTCCGGTTGGGTTGTTTCTTTCCTTTTCCAAAAATAAGCATTTGTTACGCAATTCCTGCCGTGGAGGCTACGTACTTGATTGTTGCAGGCAAATCGAAGTGAGTTTGGCGAACTCACTTCATCGTAAGTGTACTTTGCATCTAGTGTCACTAAAAGATGCCGTGTGACTCGTAAAGAATGACACTTATTGCACGTGCACTCGCTGAAAGTGACACTAAATTAGTACGTCTGACAGGGGTATAAATGATGCTAGACGTTCCCTCTCCTGTGCCACCATCATCTCTCCCCTCTTTCTTTCACCCTCCCCTCTTCTCCATCCCCTGGGTGCACCGAGCCGCCACTTTAGGGCAGGCTGACCGCACCTTCCCCCTACATCACCCCCCCCCCCCCCGAGATCGTCTCAGTTTCCTACGGCGTGCTGACGAGCTCCAAGTAGAGCTAAACAGCGGGTACCCGCAGTTACCTGCACATCGTCACGGTTCGCGCGTAGGAGTTCGCGATCACTGCGGGTCGCGGGCAAAATGCGGGTATACCCGCATTACCCTCACTCCATGTCCAACTAAGTGAGCCCTCTGTGTCGCACGCGAGCTCAGCAGTGCGCTATGTCGTTGGCCGTATAAATCCATGTGCCAGACTGCAGCAGGCAACTGCTGGTGGGCGAGTTCGATTATTAATGGCTATATATGGCTATATAGACATATACGGCTCTCTGTTAAACCGCAGTTCTGCTGGCATACGATTGAAGCCGTCCGAGACAGGTAGCCAACACTCAGAATTTTCATTGTTTTAAAATTGAAACAGCGGTAAAGTGGACGGGAACACTTTCCCCTGCCGGTCCCAATGCGGGTATACAGCCAGCAGTGCGGGTTGCCCAGATAGAATTCTTGAGCGTACGGGTAACACACGCGCGGGTACTGTGCTTGTCCAAGTTTGCTCACCCGCACTCACCTCTAAACATATGCTCAACATGCAGCCACAGAGCTTCAGCTATTATTCCTTTGTATATATATTCACATTTGTGTATATATGTTTACAATTTGATCGTGCACTCCCAGCCAAGGACAGCTGTCTTGCTCTACTTGGAGCCTGTCATCCCAGCGTAGAGAAGTGACGCGATCTTGGGTTGGACGCAAACAGTGCGTCTCGGCGACACGTCAATGTTCCACGGTGGCGGCGCCACCTGTGGAGTCCCCAGTGCAAGCCGGCAAATGCATATACAAAGTGAAAAGGGTGCACTTTGACTCCTTTCCGTGCCACATATATAACGCCCTTTTGGAGAGTACAATTGCGCTCAAAAGGGTGTCTCCTCACTCCCTCCAGGGAGTAGCATAACACCATTCTCCCAGACTTGTGCCCGTTACCAAAAAATAGGAACTAAATACCGTTACCCGTTACTTCAGAAAAAAGTAACTAAATACGTTACTCGTTACCAACATACGAAAGTAACAAGTTCTCGTTACTCACAGGTAACGAGTTACTTTTACGTTACCGGCGCATCGTTAAAGGAGCCAACAAACATGCCGTCACTTGCCTTCAGCTCATTATTAATGAGAAATTGCTCTTCACAAGAAGCTGATACTCGAAATTTACATCAGTGATCTTCGTTCTCTTTCGTGTGAAGACATCTGCTGCCGAAGTGGGGGTGATCGGATGTTATAAAAACACAAGAAAAGACACCGGTTTTGGTGCCACCGATCGCCAACGGTTCCCAGAAACAGTCGAGGGGCTGCGTCATAATTTAGGGCGCTCAGAAGCTTAGCAAAGACAAGAAAAGGCTAGAGGTCGAAACGCATTTTTTGCAGCCATAGCACAATTGGTGCTCATTCTTGGGAAGGAGTGATGGTCGGAGATTACGGAAACAAGAGAAAAGACAAGGGCCTTCGTTTAAGACGATTCAGCACGTAAACAACACATCCAGCGAGGGACTGCAATAATACTTTGAGTCACACGTGGTCGTGGGTCACGCAGGTTCACGCATTGCGCCACACGGGGAGCGCCGAAATGTGCTCTCCCGCGCTGAAGAAAAGGAACGAGTAACGTCAGTAACGAATTACCAATTTTTGTAACTGATTCCGTTACTATTGCCATTTTTTAAAAAGTAACTAAATCGTTACTTCGTTACCGAAAAAAGAAACCGTTACCAAGTAACGAGTTACTTGTAACGAGTTAGGCACAACTCTGCATTCTCCCTACTGGAGAGTAATATTACTCCCCGGCAGGGAGAATGTGTTATGCTACTTCCTTGAGGGAGTGAGGAGACAGCTGTTTCGGCCTTCTTCGACCTCATCAGCAGTACTGGCATGGCGACGTTTGACTTACAAACATATGCTATACGTGCAGCCAAAGAGCTCCTGCTATTTTTTTCCCCCTTATACACTTGACTGGCTTTGCACTGGGCTTTCAGAGGTGTCTTAGGACACCCTGACGGGAGGCATCACGTGCCACGTGACCTTCTGACGCCATCCGCTCAAACGTTGCCTGCCTGCGTACTGCTGATGAGGCCCAAGAAGGCCGAAACAGCTGTCCAGTAGTGACATGGCGACGTTTGACTTACAAACATATGCTATACGTGCAGCGAAAGAGCTCCTGCTAATTGAGGCGAAGTGAGGTCAATTCTAGACGTCTTTTCACTTGTCAATCCCAAAGTAGCCAGGTCAAACGGTACCAAAAAACCCCAATGTTCCAAATGAATTTCATATTTGTATCTTATGATCTACGTTCTTTCATGGAGCATAATAATTGGAGAATGTTCGTCGTACTGTTTAGTGCGCATTTTAATGCAGGTTCTGGTTCCCACCCTATTTAAAATAATTCATGAGGTTACCTCAGTGGCTGAGGTCTTGAGGTATTATGGAACGTCTGAGGTCTTGAGGTTGCCCCAGAGCTTGAAGTCTTGAGGTTACCAAGAGTTTGGGGTCTTGGGGTTACCTCAAAGCTTAGGGCCCTGGGGTTACCTCAGGTCCTGAGGTTTACAGATGGTGGAACTCAACACACGAACAATACCGTCAATGTTCGTCGAACTGTTTAGTGTCCCTTTTAATGTAGCTTGTGGTTCTAACCCTCCGGCTCATAACCACAACATAGTGTTAGTCATATTCAGGAAACGCGACATTTCCAAGGACTTCAATATTTCATCCCCCTGCCTTCACCTGTATGTTCCATATAGTGTATGATTAGTTGACCTCTGTTGTCCAAGAAGCCCAAATCTCCCTGAGTCTCCTCTTTTTGTGTCGGGGGATCCCTTGATGCCCCGGCGAGCGATTTGGGATTACGACTGCCTTGCGCTGAAACTGGCTGTTCCTGTATGGGTTTGCTTTGGTCCTGGATGACATTATGCTGCAGTCGTAGTGGTTGGACGTGCGGTGACGTCGATGCAGCTTTAATATGTGCCCTCCTTGGCTGGTTATGCACTGGCTCCAGAGTTCGAGGAACTGGTGCGGGTATGTTGCGGTCCATACTTAGTGGCGATTGCCCTATCGGGATTACAGCAGAGGTGCCGATGGATGCTCCGGGAAACCTTCGTGTAGAGCAAGAGCTGCAAACCATTTCCCTTTCACATGCAATTCTATGCTATAGACAAACAACACTCAAGTTGTAGACGCAAGCGTAAAAAAATACGAGCGAGGTCCGTGCCGCTTACCGAGGACGTGAAATATTACCAAAAAAACATTGTCCGATGAAGTTGCATCCTAAAAGGCTCCATGCAAAGGAGACGGTGGCTGCCTATCCATTGTTTGAATGTAAGAGTATTGCTATATGCACGACGTCGTGCGCCAAAACCGGAGGTTGCTATATACACGACGCGCTTCTGCGCATGCGCCACCACGCGACTGTTGACGGGATTGGTTCTTTGCAGCTCACTTTAGTGAGGTTAGGTTAATTTAGGTTTTACAGATTGAGGGGGTCTGGGGGGTCTGGGGGCGCCCCCCCCCCCCGAGACCCCCTCAATCTGTAAAACATCAATCTGAACCCCCCCCCCCCCCCAGGCACGCACTAGGTGGTGCGGGCATGAGACTGTGGCGCCGGTTAGGTCAGAAGGTCCTCAAAAAGAGCGCAGAAGCGCGTCGTGTATAGCAACTTGCGGTTTTGGCGCACGAGGTCGTGCATATAGCATCACTCTAGAGAGAATGGTATCGTACGGTAATGGTATGATATGGTTGAACACCTCGCTGCTAAAATGACCTCTGTGTATCACGTTAAGCACGACGTTGGAACGTTGAAGCATATTAAGATTCGCGCTCAGTACTCGAGCAATTAAATTCTAAACCAGAAATACAATCACCTTAATTTGCCTAGAGAGCTTTGCGTCCTGAACAGTGGCGTTCCAGCGGCGGCCTCTTCTTCTTCTTCTTCGTCGTCGTCAAAAGTGGCGCATAGCTCATGGGCAGCAGCCTTCGCAACTACGCTCGTGACCATTCTCCTTTCAGCTGCCACACCACGACAGGTTACCAGGATCGTACACGCAAATAGGATGCCCAACTACCAGCTCCCTTTGCACTCTATACAGAGGGAGCTAGTATTCAGGCACCTTATGCGCAAAATTGTGACCTTCAGCACAGTTTTTCACCATCTCCAGAAAGAAGTACACGCTCAGTACTGTAGCACACTGCGTGTATTGTAGGGTATATGTGTGTCGCCAAGAGGAACAAATTTTAATGCTCAGTTTGTCTACATTCGAGTGTGAGCGATTTCTGTGCACATTCGAGTGATTTCTACTCGAGGGTACGCTGGGATGGGTACGCTAGAGATACGCTCGTCAACAAAGCTTCTAAACAAGCGTCTCCGAGCTAGTCTTGGTAAATGCGATACCGGCTACACTCTTAACTCCGTACCCTTTAGTAAAGGGTAAAAAATCGCAATATTTTACCCTCTATTTCAGAAGCTACCAGGTGTAGAGGACGGTGGACTGCCTCTACATGAGCCCCGACCGGCGATGATGGTATGCCACGGAGAGGCGGTGACGGTGGCCTGTCTCCATGGCCGCGCCGGTGGAACTGAGAGCGGGTGCTCCACGCGCGTGGCCATCGTTGTCGTCGTCCGCTACAGGGGTCCCCCGGCCGTCAGATGCGTTGCGGACGCATCGCAAGAGCTGGAGTTAACGCGTCTGGGAAAAGCTGCACGGCACACGTTGGCGGCATTTCGGAGAGGATGAAGACGGGAACAGCGATCCGTGTGTAGGTAGTCATCCTTGTGGTAGGTGTGGACGGGAACAGCGATCCGTCGCAGAGAGAGTGAGGCGCTCGGAGTCGTGGACCTGGGGTGCCGCGACCGGCACGGGAGCCGAAGCTCGATAGTCCCAGGTGGAGTGAGTGAGGTGCCGAGACGGGCTTAAGCGTGCCGAGGCGTCGGCTGCCGCGACTGCCGCAACCGGCAGGTGAGCGCAAGGCTCGAGTGTCGCGGCCGGCAGTGAGAAGCGTGAGAAGACTTGAGCGAAGAGAGAAGCGTTGGTGAGAGAGAGCGAAGAGTGCGGTAGGAGTGAAGGTGGGCCGTGTGTGCCGGAGGTAGTGCTGCTCGATGGCGTGGTCAGAAATTTGGGATGATGAAGGGCCGAATTGCTCCGGACGGGATGTTCTTTGTCCGGGTCACCAAATGTAGAGGACGGTGGACTGCCTCTACATGAGCCCCGACCGGCGATGATGGTGTGCCACGGAGAGGCGGTGACGGTGGCCTGTCTCCATGGCCGCGCCGGTGGAACTGAGAGCGGGTGCTCCACGCGCGTGGCCATCGTTGTCGTCGTCCGCTACACAGGTACCCTCTGAGCGACCCCTTTTATAAAAGTTACAAGGAAACCAACTAATTAGAGGTTACGGCCTTCAATCCAGCACCTGCCCGTAAAGGTTACGCCAACGTGCGGCTTTTCATACAGGATGTTCATTTTTATTCGCAACAGAGTAGCGCTCATTTGGCAGGTGGGTTATGTGAATTTTTGCTAATTAGTCGATTCGTAGTTACAAACACATGCGTCAGGAAATGTCGGAAATGTTTGTAACTACGGATGGGTTAATTTGCGATAATTAACATAACCCACCTGTCAAATGAGCGCTGGTGTGATGCGAATAAAAACAAACACCCTGTGCGTGGGATATCGACAGACATTTACAGAACACACCAAGGTACCAAAATGAACCAGCAGAAAAGGAGATCTTGAACATATGTATATTACAAAAACAGAAGTCTGTCGAGAGGTGACACATTGTGCACAAGTGCGATTCTGATGTGAGGAGAAACCATGGTCGCTTTACCATGTATGTGGAAAAAAGAACTATCTTCTAAGTGAGAAGCAATGCATAAAAGTGCGAGGAAGCTAGCGAGTCAAAACAACTGACCTATGTTTGCTAAGCTGAACACACCCAACGAAATGGAGAATTGCAGCAGAAAAAAATTTATTCCGCATTCGTGTTGCAGAGGCGAGCTCAAATGGCAATACAGTATTACATAAAACGCACACAACCTTGAGAAATATGAGTGTACAGTAACGCAGGAGACACTACCAGGCGCCCGCAGCTCCCCATAGAGCCCATAGTTTGAGATAATTCAGGCAACACTGGACATACGACCAATGAAAATGCGTCGTGATGCCTAGCAGCCAACCAATCAGCAACCTCTCAGTTTGGCTCGGCTTTCGGCCGGCCCTGGCTGCCATTGACTTCTACTGGTTTTCATACCTGCCGCCCGTTATTCCAAAATAACTAAGACATTTTTGATAGGCGAAATACATATTTATTGATGCAACGTATAAACTCAAATGTTTGACTCATATTCACCGTGCGTACAGGACGTTTCGTTCCTTGAATAGACAGTAACCAAACCAAGTTCGAACTTGCAAAGCACACATACAGTCTACTTCTGGAGGCGAGCGAAGTCCACGAGTGCGTGCGTTTCACAGATGAGCATCTTCTTCTCATTCTGGCGATGCACCGTAGGTCACACTGTCACGGGAAATACTTTTGTCGTACGAACACTCTCTTCTTCGTCACTGCATTTGAAAATGTGACAGCGCTCGAAAGTGTTCCTCAGGCGTCAGCTCACCAGGCATTCCAGTTCCGACCCGGCAAGAATGTCCGTAGGTTGACACTTTATCGGAGATCAGTACATGGCCAGAGTCACTATAGCTCACGAACAAACCCGCGCGTACACTCCATCTTTGGTCAACCGACATCGGCGAGCCGCGGAGACGCAGCAACCTTGCTTGGAGCTGCCCGCCTGGCCGACTGCCCGCGAAGAGTGAGCTGTCAGATATTTCGAAACTTTATCAACCAATCCCGGAGCGCGCATCCTCCTTTGGCCAATGGGCATCCGTCATGATGCCTGACGATGTAATACCACGTGACTGTGACGTGATTTTATTTTTCTACTGCCGCAAATGCGGGGAGCTGTGGAGGCCTGACACTACATTACTGCGTTATCAGCGTTGGAGGCGCTCTGGGACGAGTTTGTGAGGTACTGCATTGCGCTGGTGACGGTATGTGAACCTGCATGTGGGATCCTGGGAACAAAAGTTTGGGCAATGAGAGTAACATTTACGAAACCATTCAAATCCGTACAAAGCACAAGGTACAAATCAGCATAAATGCGGGAAGGCGTTCACTCCGCGATTGAGTCTTAGAATATCGTAAGAATACAACAAGTAGGAAGCTGCGAATTATATATCTCGATGCATATATCCGCAGCTCGCAAAATGCACGCCGGTGTATTGACTTGGCGACCAAGTAAGAGCAGAAAAGTAGCAAGTGTAAGTGGCGTTCATATGCAGGACCGCAAAACGCTTGCCATAATCACAACAAACATGCGCTAAAAGCTCTTGCTATCAAAATAACGCACGTACCTAGCACAAAATGTAAACTTACCCAGTGTATGAAGTGTGTGAATTAGGGCTGCGGTGGTGACGTTCGTTTTCGGTTATATATTCTTTGCAATCTTCGCACTCACTACACTTTCCCCTCAGAACACCGAAAATATACTTGTTTGCTAGCGACATCTAGCTTTTCCGTTGTTCTTGACGATACTATGATAAACGCGAGGAAAACCACTGATTAAAACAGATTACACTTGTTAACGGACGGACGACGAGCGTTAAGCGTTTCAAGGAAACCGCTCTCAGTGTGGATAGACCTAGACCAGGCTCGGCTCGGCTACGCAGCGAAATCGGAAATCTTGGTGGTTGCGGCATTGACAATTGTTTTCCACCCTTTAGAAAGAAACATACTATCTGTATTTCAGACTGCGAACTTATAATCTGTGTTCATACAGCATTGATAACATGTAGTTGACGTATAGGTGACGCTGAAACAGATAAAAAGTAACAGCGTAGATTCGCAACTGTCGTCTCGAATGGGAGGCTGAAACGCGGCATTATGCTGAAAAACAAAAGGAAAACAAACGATAAGAAACTAACAAAGAGATTATCGTTGGAGATTTCGCTTAGAAGTTACAGTGTCGGAGTAGAGGGTACATTTATAAGTTACAACAAGCTGTTTTTGTTTTTTCCGAGATGTAACTTCTATTCGTGTTGTAAAGACATGACTTTGGTCGCTTTTAACCTCTAAACATACGTTACAGTGGTGTAACCTATAAGAAATCTCGAAATCTACGTCTATACAGAAGTTACATGTTTCTAAAAGTTACAATAAAAGGTACGGGTTTAAGAGTGTAGCTGGACGTTCGGTTCCTGGAGCACTCAACGGAACAAGTCACCGAGTTGTAGGGAAATATGGTGAAGATGACGACGACGCGTAAGGTGAACTGATGCGAAGGACGGTGGCGATGTCGTTCACCATAAAATACAGCCCTCGACGCGGGGGGGGGGGGGGATACACACTGCTTCCAGCACCGTATGTGGGAGATATCCGGCGCACGTCAAAAAAGAAGCACAGGTGGTCCAGATTACCCGAGGTTCTACCCTGCACCACGCGCAACATGTCGCCACACTGCGCAGACGAACCCTACGCGTAACATCACGGTACCATTACCATTGCCACCAGGGTCAATGGGCCCCGAGCCGCCACCGTACGCTGCTGTCATCGCGAGCGTCGGCTCACGTCGGGAGTGGGGTCACCCTGGTCGACATTCTTGGGACAATAGGGGCTCACACCCACGTGCTAGGGCTGTCGGCATCGAAGCTGGGGTGTCTATGGCCACGGCAGCAGCAATTCCGTCGGAGCAAGCTAGCACCTCCACGAAATGTTGCCAGACAGTACGGAGTCATGATGGTTTAATGAAATAGTATGATGCGCGTGTTAGCCTTCTAGTCGTCGTCGCTTCAACATTATAAAATCGCACAGAATATTCACTTGAAAAGACTATCGCATCCGCCGCGCTCGATTCCGATACTACCAGAGCCATTTTACCCCTCGTTCTTCACCGCCACCGACGCCGAAAATCCGACGCACACTAATTTGTGGAATTGTTTCTGTGCAGTTTGATGTAATGTAATAGCAAAAGCAGACGGCGGACGTCGACAGCATTCCGGAAATCTCTCTCCGGAAACGTCACTTGGACAAGGCCGATCAAGGTGGTGGTGGTGATGATAGGGCTTGCCGTTGTCGGCCTCATATGTGGGCAGGCCGATCAACCAGCGCCCTTTGACGTGGACATGGCCAATCAGGGAACAGCAGAGAGATCTTGGCTTCCGACCGCCGGGCGGGAGTGATAGCGTCTGCAGGTCGCGGAGATGTCTGAGATTGGCTCCTGCAATGCTGTTTCTGGTTAGCGTTTATGTCTTTGTACATCTGGGTTTTTAACCGAGGTCTTTTCACTTAGTACGTTGCGATGCGACCGTGAAGCAGACGACCTCAAGAGACAATCACCTGCGATGCGCTCCCATTTGTCTGTCTGGCTTACGTCATTCTGGCTTAGTTGCAGACGAGTGCCAAGCTAGTCAAGTAGACTGTGAAACCATACAAACCATTACCGATGCGATATTATACGGGAATACGTTGCACGGTGGAGCTGTGATGCTTCCTCCCCGTTCGACGACAACAGAGCAAATATGAATGTCACCTCTCTACCTATCATACACGGCGTACGTGAACCACGGTCGGTGATTAAAGGTACTGTAAAGCAGCAGAGGTCCAATTTAATTTAGCGTGGCTATTCGATAGTCCAAGCCATCAGTACGAAAACGGCGTAAATTTCATTCCAATAGGCGGTGCAGTTAATTAGAAAATTAAAATTAAAGATTACGGGCAACACTGTAATAGTATTCGGAAGGGATCCATACTCTCTGCTGAGTACGGCGACAACCACATTGCATGCGTATAACACTGGGCCCGACGAAACGATCTACCACAGAATCCGCCCCTGCCATGGCCCCTGCAATCCACACAACGAGCCACATCGGCGGATAAACAAACTGCGTGTTGTGTCTGTCCCTTCGTGTTCCCTAGACTCTGGGTTTTACAAATATTGAACAGTTGAAATGTGGAAGTCGGTAAAAAGGCCAGACAGTGTCGGGATTTGTTTGTGCACTGTGTGCGGCATCCTCAGAACTATTGCTTTCCGTTATGTCAATCATTTTGTGATTTCTCGCCACTTGGTTCAGTTGGCGCTTCCGTCGATCAGTCCTGCGTTTCTTTTTCAGTTTCTTTCGCAAAAAACACACTAAACAGGTGTTTCTGCACTCCTACGGAAATATGATACGAAATAATATAGCCACCAAAAGAACAAAATCGTGACAAAATAATGCTGCATACATAATACATATTGAACAGTGTTGCCCGCTGCAAAGGGGTTTTTTTCGACAACAGGCGTCGCGCCGCTGTACTACGCCGGATTTTTCATGGCAAATTAAAAATATTTAGAGAGCGTTGTCGGTCCTATGGTTCCACATATGGGATTTACAGGCAACAGAGTCTCAAGACACATCGCCAACATATCTTGCTTCTCTAGTGCTTTACATTATCTTTAACAGTCTTGATAGGAGTAAAAATATGCTTCATGTATAGCCTACCACGCCCCCTTTGTGGCTCTGGACACATCGGGGGACGAAGTGAGAATATGACGGAGGTAATTGGCACTAGGCTCTGAGGAGCAAGAATATGGGGGTCAGAGTTGGCTGAATTATGGCAATCGTCGGGCCTTGTGTTTCTCTGCGTGTTGCAGCCTCAGAACAGTTACGTTCCATCGAGCGAAGCTGGCGCCGATCTGTAGTCTCAGCCATTAACCATCAAGGGAGCTTAACTTTAACCAAGGAATATCTATGGTGAGGTGTCTATTACTGGCGAAATTCGGATGCAAGGGCAGTGTACATGTGGGATGAGCTAATGAGCAGCAATCAGCTGCGAAGTAGATTTCAATCAATTGTTTAATATTGAACCAGCGGTGGCGTGTCGGTGACGGCGCGGTACAGGTAACGACGACGACGCTCCATTACTTCCGCTTTGAAGAACGTCCGTAGAGACAACTTTGTGGCAAACGCAGGAAAAGGCATGCAATGCAACACGCACAGAAGATGGGGCACAGGGCGCAAAGAAAGCAGCTGTAGAGGTGGCCGAAAGTACACATCATGAACCACTGAAAGAGGAGGGTTTTCAGTTTTAGGTCAAGGTCAGTACCAGGACATGTGGGAATACGCCTCTAGCAAAGGCGGTGTGACAGCGGAACTGCAGCGCCGTCGTAGCAACTGCCAAGCACGCAGTGGCGTGGTGGCGTAGTGGGGTTCGATGAGGACTTTACATGAGGGAGGAGGGTTCCCATGGTCCCCCCCCCCCAAATGCTATACGAATTGTGAGATATATGCCCAGATTTCTTGAAAACGGGA